>NC_063216.1:49314852-50613185 GCF_020740725.1 Corvus hawaiiensis
TGATTGTTAAATCAGATCAAACATCTGTAAAACCTATTACCTGTTACTGCAACTTTTAGACTGAGATTAATGAATTAAGCAGGGTATAACAAACACAGCAGAAGCAATTTCTCCATTTTCAGTATTAACACTGAAGTCAAAGCTCTATTTCATGTAAAAACTTGGAAATTACTCATAACATCAGAGTTCAGAATGTATAAATATGCAACTTCACTTAATGAGTTAAACTCATAATGTCATCCTAAAAAACAATTTGCAGTATTAGTGGCGAAAAACATCACCACACTTCAGTACTTTGAACAATATTATTATGAAGTCTTTTAATACCCTAGAACCTGGTTAAGAAGTACAAGTAGTGCTTACTTGTAAATGTAGCAAAAATCAAATGTAAATATTATATTTTTTGAATGAAAGCCTGTACGAGTTTTATTTAAGTATCTTATACTGAAATATTCTAAGAATAAAACTTGAATTCTCTATTTAAAAATAGAGACTTTCTTAGTAATCTGAGGTTCTAACAGCAAGGAAGCCCAGCTAAAAATTAAGATGTAGTAACAGGCAGACCCCTCCCTAAAACCTTAGCTCATAAACACTCTGTCATCCTCCCCAAATGGAAATAAAATAATATATATAATGTAATATAAAAAATATATTATATATGAAATAAATAAAAAGCTTTATGAAGTTACAGGAGAATGGCAGGGGCTGAATTAAGAAATTGGTGGGCAATGACATGTTTATAGAAGATCAAGTACCACAGTAAAAGAATTATTGTCTTCATTTGTAATTTCTGTAACATTTTTGTTTTCCTTGTATTGAGAAAGCACAAGGATTCATCAGTGGAGGCTGCTCCGAACGTCTCTCTTCAACAGTTATCATGCCATATTTTAGAAAGCTGAAGTACTATTGCCTTGATTCTAGAAATATTGAAAAAGAGACAACTGCAATAAATTAGGAAGATATTAAAAAATTATCTTCTCTTTTTATCAGTTTCTTTTTTCTTCAAACTTAAAAAGTTATTGAGACATCAAGTGGACTGACTTGTGTTTGCAGGAAAGTATCTCTCTCCTGAAACATCTAGATTTAATTTCTTTAATTGTATTATCAACTTAACTTCAAACCATACCATTTATGGTTGTGATGTAGTTATCTCCTGCCCGACTCCCACAGAGCATGAAGAATAATCACCTTTGCTTCAGTGGCAACAAGGAAAAAACAATTACCATGAATCCAAAAGGATTCCAATGCATAAAGCTACAGTCAACATACAGTTAAATTGCTAGTGCTACCTGACCTTCCAGAATGCAATATTCAGCTACCTCTGAAAACCAGAAGAGGAAGAATTAAAATAATAAAACTTCAAAAGTAAGGAAACACAGAATTAAGGTACAAAACCACCTCTGTAATGCAGCTTTACATTGCCTAACTGGTTCTAGCAAAAGCCATTACAGATTTTTTCAAGTGTGTATGGTGTTATCATAGAGAGAAAGGATGATCAGGGAACGGGACCTTGTATACTGTGTTCCACATTTTACTTCCAGCACTGGTAACACCCACGATCTGCAGTCTCTGAGGTAGTTGTAAGTTTTACTAAATGGTGAGGAATTAAGTGAAGAAAGTTCACCTAATAAATGCCTAAAAGTTGATGACCTAAACATGCTTTACCTCAGTACCAGGTTTTTTAAGTTCCTTCAGAGCTCTGTACAAGAGTTTAATAATACGGACTATCAGTCGTGAGCTGATGTATCTGACAAGCTTCTAGGACTCAGCAAAAAGTAAATTAAGCCAAAACCTTGAAAGACAGCTTTCAAACATGAACCTGTAAGGCAGCTTGAGGTGAGCTGTTGGATTGAGCTTAGGGTTTCATTTGACAAGTCATCGATTCTAGAAAGCAAATTATCAAGTCTTCTCTCCCTCATGTAGCTGCCAGATGCTCTTTTCAGCTGTGGGAACAGAACTCTGGGGCAGCGCTGCAAGGTAACGCGGGGGATGTGCTACACTTCACTAAACTCTCCCTGTTTGTTAAGGGAGGAGAGCAAAAGTAATGGAAAGGGAACCTTTATGTTTTCACAAGAGAGGGAAGTGTATTAACTGCTGTGAGTGCTGACAGAGAAAGGTCTCATCCCTTCCTTTTGTTCCAGCCCACCTCCTGTACTGGTGCTCAACTGACAGCAAGGCAAATAGATTCCACTCACGTGGCAAGCCCACTCTTTTGTTCTATGAGCTTTTTTTTTTAAACAAATTGATTTACCATGCAATCTAGCAAAAACTAAAGCTAGCTCTCTCACGGTAAGCAATGCCCAGCCATGAGAAGCAACAAGGGATGTCAAAGAAAGTCAAAATAGAATCATAGTATCATTTAGGCTGGAAAACACTTCCAGGATCACCAAGTCTAACTATTAACCACTGCCACATCCACCACTAAACCATGTCCCTATGCACCACATCTGCACATCTTTTGAAGACATAAAACATCCTATTTTGAGCAGAGGAATGTTCTCATTTCAATCTGTGTTCTGAAATCACATCCTTAGTATCTTGTGATATTGCAGTCTCAGTATTTTAGCAAGAACTGGTTATGCATGTAAATTCTTGCTTTCTGAATCTGACCTAATTAGGGAATTCTGCCTCAGAAGAGGGGGTGTATGAACAGTTTTTTTCCTATGAGTACCTGTGCCAGTTTAAAAGAAGCTTGTGAGGACACATAGCTACTGGAATGTGCTGTGTGATGGAACATTATGAAAAGGCATAGTTAAGAACACATCATGCTAGTAGATGGTGTCAGCCCTACACTTCCCACTTACCAAGTATTTAAGACTACATTACCATAATTCTTCTTTTTGTGGTTTTCCAAGGTCTGAGTGTCGTTCAATTTAATGAAATGAGGCACCATAAAGCAACTATAAGTCTGTGTTAAGATGGTTTTTTATATTAAAAAATAAAAGGACTCTCAAACTAAATTTCTCAGTTTTCATAACTTGACCTTCTCTGCTGCTTCCAGCAGCTGGGTAGCAATTTTACAAGCCATAGAACAGACTGCAAAAATCTGCCTGGGACCATGCAATTACATCTTTAGCTTGCAACAAAGTGGTTCCAGTCAGTTACTATCAAAGGCCAGGTCTTAACACACTTACACACGTAACTGAACCCTGAACAACTCCATTGATAACACAGCCAGCCCCAAAACCTCACACCAATGGGGTTGCACTCTCCAATATTAATTCCAGATGGTTGAAATCATGGTTGAAAGAGACGAGCCAAACCTGATTTCAGATAACAACACAAAATCAGAAGACTCTGAGGAGTCTTTATCTTGCTTGCTTGTTTAAAGGAAAGTTTATTGCAACAGTCCCTGGATCAAATCAGCCCAAATTTACACCACAAAACTGTAAGGAATACAGCAAGTTACAAGACAATCCATCTCAGCTGTGTCACACATGAACTTTATACAACAAATAACTTTCCATTTGTATTACAAGCACTTCCCTATTATAAGGAAAGTTATAAAATGCTGTCCAGTTGGGGAAAAAAACAGGAGAACATGCTGAGAACAATGTTGACTGCAGAGTTTTCACCCATATATTTTAAAGAATTACCTGCTCTTTTTTAAGATAACTGCAACTACATCAGAATCTACTCCCCTTTGTGTCCTTTTTGTCTTACTGGAACGGACCTCAAATTTGATTATGGATTCTTACATATGCAGAGTTTCACCTGATAAGCCAAGTCATAAACAAATTCATTCAATAATTTCTAACTCTCTTATTTTCTCTATTGTTAATAAGGCTCAAGTCTCTTACTTATTGGAAGGCTTCTGATTTCCGGCTTGTCCATGTTCATCTTGCTTTAATCCTGCAAGCAAAGCATCTCTGGAACAGTGCTTATCCTGTTTGGGGAAAAGAGAAAGACAGTAAGAAAGGTGTGTGGAAATTTACCATGAAATTCCTACTGTTTTCTGAAGTAATATGTGAAAGAAAATCTGCACCTGTAAATGGGTAATGAAGGAAAACCTCTGCCGCTGGAAAGGTTCACATCCCTCCCATAAGCACTGCCCTGGGTAGACATCTTTTCCTCCATGTTCAGTTGCTGCATGATAGAAAACCTGTGATGGTGTCTGAAACCACCTACAAAAAGAGGGAGGGGAATTTAATTTTTTTTTCCCCAGTTAATGGTGAGGTACAAATATAACAAGCATCAACTCATATGGTTAACTTTTATTTTTTTCTGAACTGAGACATGCACTGACAAATGAAAAGTTGTAAAAGTTTAAAGGGAAAAACATGTACACATATTACCAGTGAGCTACCAATAAATGCCAGTATGATTTTTCCAAATCTGATTGAAATATCATGGGTTCTACATACACTTCACCAACAAAATAATGCTAACGTTAATTCCAATACACCCATTCTCTGCAATACAAGCAAAATACAGCAACAAACTACGAACAGCTAAACCAGATGAGGTTCTTGTATTCCTTTTCCCATTTTTCTTCTTTGCTGGCAGTCACACTCAGACCTTATTTCAATCTGATTAACTTGGTGGTCCTCCTCTGCACTCATTCCAGCAGGTCGATACCCTTCCTGGGTTGAGGACCCCAGAGCTGGATGCAGCTCTGCAGGTGGGGTATCACTGGGGCAGAATCACCTCCCTTGACCATTTGATCACATCTCTTCTGATGCAACCCAGAACACAAGTGACTTTCTGTGCTGCAAGCACACATGGCTGGGTCATGTCCAGCCTCTCCTCCATCAGCACCCCCGAGTCCTTCTCAGCAGGGCTGCTCTGATCTGTTCATCCCCAGCCTGTGTTGATACCAGGGGTTGCCCTGACCCAGGTGCAGCACCTGGCACTTGGCCTTGTCAAACCACATGAGATTCCCATGGGCCCACTGCTCCAGCTTGTCCAGGTCCCTCTGGATGGCATCCCGTCCATCAGGTGTGTCAACTGCACCACTCAGCTCGGTGTCATCTGCAAACTTGCTGAGGGTGCACTTGATGCCTTCATCCCTGTCATTAATGAAGACATTAAGTAACACTGGTCCCAGTGCAGACCCCTGAGGGACAGCATGTGTCACTGATGTCCATCGAGACTCTAAGCCATTGATCACCACCCTCTGCATGTGACTGTCCAACCAATTTCTAATCCATCTAACAGTCCATTTACCAAATCCATCTCCTTCCAGCTTAGAAGAAGGATGTTGTGGGGCACCATGTCAAAGGCTTTACAGAAGTCTAGATAAATGACATCTGTAGTCCTTCCCTTATCCTCTGATGTACTTACTCCTACACAGAAAGCCACTATGTTGGTCAGACAGGATCCTTTGGTGAAGCCATGCTAGCTTTGTTTGTTTGTTACCCGTTCACCAGCACGGGTACACCTCCTTTGACCCTCCTTTTCTGATTAATGTACCTGTGCAAGCCCTTCCTGTTATTCTTTGCATACCTTGCCAGGTCCAGCTCCGGTTTTGCCAGCTCTGATCCACTCCCTTCTCCCCATGGATCCCACTAACAATCTCCCTTAACAGCTGGAAGTCTACCTTCTTAAAGTTCAAGAGCCTGACTTTACTCCTTACGTGACCTATATTTCTCAAGACTGCAAACTCTACCAATGCGTGACTGTTGCAACCTAGGCTACCTCCAATCTCATGTACATAAAGGATGTGCTGTTGTAACATATGTAAGATGGTAAAGGAGAATCACTGTATTTCAAAAACCATGACATGAAAATAGTGAATGACTCAAAGCACTGAGTTTTTTTTTAGCCTATATATACACCTTAAAAAGTATCTCAGATGTTCCAAATCAAGCCCCTTACTCCAACAGAGGAAAAAATGGCCAAAAGATTTAGCTGCTTAAAATTCACTTCAATACCGCTAACCCAGCTCATCAACACCCAGTTAATGCTTGGACCAAAGAGATCTAGAAACCTAGCTGCTGCTATTTGGGAAGTCATTGCCACCAGCTGTCCTCACACACTTGGTGGAGAGATGACACTGGTGCACAGTCTTACCAAAGAGGAAACACCTGCACCCACCTCAGCCACTCTGGTTCACATGCTAGGACTTGAGTTTCAGTTATAAGAAAAGTATGTGTGACTGAACTAACTGGGCTGAACAGTGCCAAGAGGAGATGACCTCCCACCACAGACCTACTCCAAGCAGCCAAAGATGTAGCAACATCTACAACCCACAGCAGTCATTTATGGACAAGTCCAAGTCAGGACTCTCAGTTTATGAATAGCAGATCAGTCAGTGCTTTGACCCAGCCACCTCCTTCAACATTCCATTACTCATTTCAGTAGTGTCCATTATGCAAACACACTTGCAACTAATACCTAGGTTTAAGTGTACAGATACTGATACCTGAGCACTATAAAGGCATCAAACCCACAGGTAAGTCTTAGTTATAAACTGAATGCTACTGCAATAACTGCCTGTAATACAATTACCTTCTGCAATAAATACTACTCTCTTTAAAAGCACTCATCTTTTACATGCCAGTCACCTCTTACTGAAGGGAAGCCGAGAAGGAGAAATACCTGCCTCTTGCTGTTGGTCCAGATAACCCATAGTAGGAAATGAAAATAAAATGTTTTACACTACACTGGCTCAACAGCAGGTGTTTCAGAGGACAGAAAAACGTCTTTCCACAATAAAGGGGAATCAGCTTAAGCCTGGCACTAACCATTTCATGAATAATTTCTGGCAGAGATGAAACAAATTTCATGGCCTAAGTGAAATCCAAAATACAGTGCAAAACATTTCATTCAACATGGCAAGGCTTCAGAAAAATAAAGCTATTTTAGCTATGTTGGCTCATTCACTGTTTAATATATTCAGTGTTATACACTTGAATCACTGATCTAAAAAGATTCAAACTTACTACCATTTTGCAGAGAAAAACTATTTTTCCTTAAAGAAACACCTAACTGTAGTAATAAAAAAAAAGCTTACATACTGACAATATGGTCATTTCAGTCTAGACTCTTGTTTCCACACTTAGTTCATCCATGGTTCTGTTCAGCTGCTGAACAGAACATTAATAGCTGACTTGACAAACACTGGAGATTCAATAGCATTTTCAATTTACTTTTTAAATACAAAGCAATTCAAGAGCAGACATCTGCCTACCTGTGAAACAAAACAGCAGCTTTTAAATTAAGTTGCATACAATTAGCAGTACTTGCAGACAGCTGAATTTCAAAGGAAAACACCTACTTTGTTAATCCTTAATGCAAAGTAATGTGCTGACACCTTTTAGAATTTTACTTCCACCTCAGATACTAAATCTGAGCACATCTGCCAGAGGCCAATCATTTCAACTCTTTGCATAATTCACCCTCATCTCACTGTAGTCTTTAAACACTACTAAACCTGTGGCATTTCAAATCTTGGTCTAATGTTTCCTAATTCAGTTCTAAAAAAGCCCAAACCAAATCACCAACACACACCGCTGGAATGTTGCTGACCGGAGCAGCCAAATTCATCAGTAGGAAAAGAACATACTATTTTATTTATTTGTATTTATTCTGCTTCTCAGTAAAATGCTTAAGGCCTTCACTGACTTCTGCATTGCATCTTTGAAGGGAAATAAAATGCTTATATTTTTTGAGAATTAAACTGAAGAACATGCATAAAGAAACAGGTGAAAATTACTGTTTCAAGTGTAACTCCTTTCATATCTTTCCAGTTAGCTACGAATATCACAAAAAATCCCAGTATTCTATCATTCTACTGTGATGAAACTGCCTGCTTAATGCTGGGGAAAAAAAATTGCTACGCAATCGAGAATGAAACCAAGAAGTGAATGTGAAGTTCACACAGACTAATGACCCACTCAAAACAATCTTCTTGTTTCCCCCTTAAACTACTCAAAAACATCTAAGATTGAGAACTATAAATAAAAAAAGAACAGGCAGCAATTACAGAATTTTCTTTATGTCTAACAGAAGCGGGAAGTCTACAGGAGATTTGATACATCTGTTTTTAATCAGGCTGTTCAAGGAATATGAATAAACAACATAAATATTTGAGGAAAATACTAACTTAACATTTTGGTTCTCTCTTCACAGAGAACATCGAGTGTAATGTTTATCTAAATTGGTTTTAGGCTGGGACTGAAATAACTATTTTAGAAGTGACAGCATAAAAACAAGAGCTATGTGTAATGTGAACTAGATCTATTAATGCAAAAATCTCTGAAAGCTTTTGAAAATAATGCCATTTAACCATGAACGAAAAGCAGTACAGGAAGTGACAGCCAGATAAACTAAAGCAACAAAAATTATACACTAGGCTTGGAATAAAATACAGAGATCAATGGCCTTGCAGCCCTTAACTTCAGTCTCAGGTAAACTTCCTGGCATAGTATTTTAAGACAGTCTTGACTACAAAAAGACTGATAATGTAAGGTAATTTAATAGTATTGCTCCTCCTCTTGCTCCAACACCGCTCATCCTATGTAACTTTAGAGATGGAAGGAAGTTGGTGACTTATACTTTGAAATTAGTTCAGCAAACTCTTCGACATGTTATAAGCTGGCAAGGCTTCCGCTGTGAAACTGCCCCAGCCTTTCGTTTCAGCCTCAATGCAACCCACCTGAACCTACGTGGGAGTTAATGCATCTGTTGTGCAGCCAGTAGACCATGGCTCAATGGTTCCATTTATTAGCAGTAAGGGAGGAAACTACAAACTAAGTAAAGGCTTACATATATTTCTTACATAGAGAAGTGTCACCTATCAAAGAAAGAAAAACCACTTTTAAAGTGAAAATAGTGCAGTGATTCAAAAGGTGCCAGATCTCTATGTATTGCATTGACTGAATGACCTCAGAATTATGTTTGCAAGGAACGAAAGAAACAGAAATTACACCTTCAGGGGTTTCATACTAACTGGCATTCAGTATTCCTACAATTCTGTTCAAATGCCTTATTTTTACTATCAGTTCCAAACATTCAAACTTCTCCATCTTTTCATCCCAATTTTCTGAATTTCCCACCAGCTTTCTGTCAAATCAGCTTTATGCTCCCTTTGTCATCCTACAGCAATGAGGCCTCTCACTCTTTTTCATCCTGTATTTTATGCAATTTTTCTCAGTCACAATTTGTCTCCAGTTTTCAAAGTGGCTATTTGACAACTACCTTTTTTTCACCAATCTCTGCCCTTAGCCAGAAACTAAGCATATTCACAAACCTAATTTATTTTAAAAATTGGTGTCAAGATACACATATTTTTAACAAGAGTTGTATCAATTTTTTATAAGCCTATATCGAAATGTCTGCTAGTTCACTCCTCTCTAAGAACAACAGCAGCAATAAAAAAACCATTAAATCATGGCTGTCTTGTCTTAAGGCTTAATTTCTATTTGCTTCCTTTCATGACAATGGTGTCCTCTGGCACACAAATGGTGTAATTACCAAAATTAGTCATAAGCTAAATAAGACTGTGACCAGGACACTGAATTGCAACACCCTGCTCTTGCAAAACTGGAAACACAAGAAAATGTAAGGACATGATTTGTAACTGCAGTACAGGAACTGTTTTTATATTTGCAACACAGAGAACAAGTTTCAGAGCTCAGAATGTTTTTAAACTTAACTACACAACTATTTCATTTGTTACTGAAGAATCAATATACTACAGGAAAGCCACATAATACTCATTTTATGCTCTGAAGTATAATTGAGAGCAGTTAAGTGTCTTGCCTTCCCCCATCTCATTCAGTTTCCTCAACACTTTTCTCTTTTTCTTTTCCCCACTGACGAAGTACAAGGTAACTTAAGGAAACAGAATGGATGGAACTTGAAGAATCACCTTCTATGTACAAGCATCTGTTACATATCAGTAAAAGGTAAATAAAGGAGCCATTTACTTTTTACAAGATTGCCACAGACACATGAAGTTCTGTCCAGGTTTTTTCATTTGCTCTGCATGTTGACTTGCTGCAGTGTATGAAGGTGGCTGCAAATTCATCTGCTGGCCCTGTACTTGAACTGTGGGTATCGACGTTGCAGGTGTGCTCTGTAGAAAAAGTTAAAACAATTTTAAACAGGGCTTATTTCTAGACTTGACATACAGTTTACCGGTTGTTGAAAGACTTTTTGTTTTACACCTTAATCCACCATAGGTGTTCAATTTTTAATACTCTGAACTCTGAATAAGCATTAGTAAGACACAGTAACGCGAGGGACATACAACTTTTACACTGTAGTACTTATGCAGAACTTTCTAACATTCAAATAATAAACTTTATGCTCAAATTCAAATACAGAATTGTGACTGCAAATAAATTTCTCAAGGGCACTAGTGGAGCAAAGGTTAACATTATTTTTCAAACACTTTGTTGTTATTTAAGAAAAGAAAAAAGCCCAGGCAAACTCAAGGCATTGCAGTATCATCAGCATAGTGAATAGCACCACATGCTCAGAATGCCTGAAGATGCTGTACAACTTGTACACAATGAAAAGAGAAACATTTCAGAAAGGAAAATGATGCTCCCCTTGCTCCCCTGCAATATAACAAGACACTTAACACTCAATTAAAATTTTCTTTGAAATTACCTAAAAATACATAAACCCAAACCAATTTTATTTCTTTTCTGAATAACAGATACTGAATGCTGAACTTTCCATTTCAAAACAGTGTTTGGGTTAGAATATTGTTTCTCTTCTTTTTTTCCTGGAAGGGTCTGGTCAGCAAGACGTTTGTAAGGATGATGGCAGTAGAAAAATTAAGCTTTTGAATATTATTTAGAGATGAAGGCCTAACATCCTTTCCTTTCCCACTGTTTGAGAATGTTCACACTCTAAAGAGACCAAATAAAATTACTTTCACATCTATTTAAGAATATTCTAAGGAACACTTTCAAATGGTGCACACAAAATGGTCTGGTTAGATCTTTACAGCTCTGTTACTGAGTAACTTTAGACTTTCACTACAAAGAAACAAATAGCTAACTGCAAATTCTAACATTCATTTGCATGTTCATTTACATTTTCTTCCTGTTGCTCTCTACTGGCATTGTGGACAACAGCCACACAAGGTAGTGGGTTAACAACTATCGCAGATTATACTACCAGTAACATGACCGAAGGGACAGCAAAAAGCCTGATCAAAAGGAGAACTGTTCCCATATTCAAGCATAAAACATTATAAAAATAAGGCAAAACTCCTGAATACAGCACAACTACTTATGTATGACACCTGTGATCCATCCACATACATGAAAAGTTGTAAGAAAAGACTTGAGTCCATTAGTCATAGCTACAAACTATTTCTAACTCAGCAATGATTTTCACCTAAAGACCTTTAAGCTATTTCACAGAATGGGTAATGAATCCTTCACAAAATAGCTTTTAACAAAAGGTAAACACAAGCGGAGCCTTTTAATATCAACATCCCCTTAAAAAGGCATTTTTAAAATGAAGTTGCAAGTAAAATAATGGGAGTGTCAGCAGTACAGCTTGTTTTGCAACCTTTACTTGGCATCCCAGTATCAACACATTATGATGGTCTTGTATGTGACTTTTTATCCCTGTAGAACTTCTGTCTCATTTAATGTGCTGAAGAGAAAATGAGCTTACTGAATGAATTCAGTATTTCATTTAATTCTCATCATTCAGTGTGTGGTTCATGTATTATTTACTCCATTCAGAGCAAACCCTGCAATTAATCCAGAATTACGAATTTTCTCAAGGGTTTCTCTGGCAAGCTCTTCTAGTGGGATTCAAAGGTTTTAATATCATCTCATTGAAAATTGTTTATTTTAAATAAGTTGATCTGAGATATACAACACAAAATGTTACATGCTGAAAATGAAAGAGCTCAGAAAGAGAAACAAATTTTCAGGACAAAAAGTTAACATTCAGTTTCCCCTCCCACTTTTTTCCACATTTTTTTTTTCCCCAGTGAGAAAAAAAAGCTGATAAATTGAAAAGAAACATGTAAAATAGTTGCTGTTGCTTAAAATTCTCTTCTTACTGCTCTACTATGAAGTAGAGAAGTTTCAGTCAAACTTGGTGGACAGAACTTCCATGTATTTTTAAAGAAAAATCCATTGCTTGCCTATCAGCTTTGGTGATTGTATTTTTAAATCTACACAAAAAGCAAAGTTACATTTGCTTTCCTAGCATTTTTTATTTTATTTTAGAAACAAAAGTTTTACATTCAAACACCACGAAGCTTTCTTCTTCTCATTCAAGAGATCAGAAAGACTGCTAATTTTTGGGTTCCTTTTCCCCCTATTGTCATTTATCAGTTTAGTAATGCATAACACATGGCCTATCACTGAAATTAGGTATAGCCTTTGTTTTTCAGAAACAAACTCCTTTTTCTCCCAGAAATATACCTAGAATTACTTGCTATGTGCTACCTACTTTACAGTACATATGCAAAGATTATGTAAATTCACCTATTTCTTTAACATACAGAATGATGACAGACATTAACTTTCCCTAATGAAGTCTTTCTGAGAAAAGTAACATTGAAAAGTCTTTCCCTGGGATATAAGATTTCAGAAAATTTCCTCCTCTAGCAAAAACATTTAATGAATCCATGTTTCCCAAGAAATGCCCAGTACTCCTGTACACTCGAAAGCAATTCATGACATCCTTTTATAATCAAATTAGACCTCTCCATGACACAATTTGCAATTGCCACCACTTAGCCCTTTTGTCACAGGATCTTGGGACTGAAAGGTACCTCTAGAGCAGCATAACCTATCTCAGTAGGGTTTGCATTCAACTCTAAAGTACACAAATACAAACCCTTAATGCCTGTACAGTCTACTTACAGAGCAGATACTACAGCCTACGTTTAATAAGCAGGTAGAGATTTTACATCTAGACTGGGTTGACTTTAGACTGAGGTATTGGAAAGGGGGAGGAAGTCTAGCCTGGTCATGAAAACCAACAGTACAACTAAGATCTTTCTGCTAACTAAAATGGACTGTTTACAAAGATGTTAATTTAATTTTATGCACAAGAGCTCCTACATTTGGGCACATGAGCTCCCTGTGTGGTAGGAATAACAAACCCTGTGAGCTGGGGCCAGAAGTGGCCTCCACTTACATTTCACAGAACCCACAATACTATACCCCTTATGCATGAACAGATAACTATTTTATCATACCTGCCCATTTTATTTAAAAGGCCTACTGTGCTACCAGCAAGAGAACACTGCACATCCCAGTGCGTTGGGGATTCTGTTGATGTGTAGAGCCATATGCAGTTTAAAAGCATTAAGCTGCAATTTTTTCCCCACCATTAATATGTGCACACCCACTGGAAATAAATGTAATTTAAACAAATACAGTTAGTTATTAGTAAAAATATTTTTTAAGTATAGTAGGATTTACAGCTTGGTATGACGAAATTTTGTCTAGCTTATTCACGATAATGAACATGTCTATAAAAAGGTAACATGTAAGATGAAAATAGAGCAGAATTTGAGTGTGAGAAAGGGGTCAAAGTGGATGACTAGGCACCAAAATAAATGTTCTTTTCTTGTTAGATTACTGAAGTTTATGTCTCCTTGCAACAGTGTGCTTCACAAGTGAAGGGCAATAAAAAGCACAAAGATTCTGTATTTCACTACTTCCAGCTGAGAAACTCATTTGCTCTGTGGCTAGGAATGAATTACACCTCCTGGAGCTGCACACCTGCTTTCTGGTGCATGCTAATTCTCAGCTTTCCAATCAACAGAGAGCAGGAGCAAACAGTCAAGGCCACGCAGATTTTGCCACCTAAATTTCAACACAAGCATGTTTCAAGTGGGCAGCCTTAAGAGAAATGGGCGGACTATTTGTGAGGGGAAGACAGTGATGAGCAAGAAAGTCATTACTTTAAAAGCCAGATGAGGCAATTTAAATCAGATATGCTCAATTCTAAGAACTTGGAGTGATATCAGGGCATTCCTTTAAAACACGCACCAATTGGGGCAAACAAACATGGTTATGTTCAACAGATGTTTTGGAGGCGTTTGAAGAGGATAAAGAAAATGTGGCAAAGAAAAGCATACAGATAGGTAATTGCTCATTTCTTTTCCAACCACCAGTCTAGCACAATGCCTCAGGAAAGCAATAAACCAGGAACAGGGAACACCAAAATAAAAGGAAGCCAAGAAAGTACAATGCCAGTTCTGTCTCAAGAGTACATTTCATGAACTTACAGAAGATAGATGCAGATATAAGAATAAAATTGCAACACTCCGTGTATCACATGTACCTATTCTGACATAACTAATATATCCCCTTCTTAATCATACTGCAAAATATGAAAAGAAATTTTAAAAAATTCAGTATACGTACAGTTATTTTTCAACAAGCTTTGCTGAGGTATACAATTAACAGTGAATAATCTCAGGTTATATACACAAGATACCTGTATTTGTCTAACTGGATTTCGACGGCACTTACATGGGCTGTCCCGTAAACAGCAAGTATACAATTTTCATTATTTTAATAGGCCACTTAAATTAACATTTTTCCCCAAGTACATAGTAGCATTCCATTTCAAGCTACTATTCATATAATGAAACAAATTTCTCTTAACTTCTACATTCCCTTAAGGATTATTTAATTCTTTCGTGCTTTCCTTAGTTTTCAGATTGCTGTTCCACTCCTGCCCTATTTGGTCATCCTTCCTTATGTTCCAGCATCTTCCTTTCTCCTCTCTGTAGTTCATGACAGCTAATCCTAGTGTAGTTGCATAACCAATACTCCCTTTTCTGTCCTCTGAACCTCTTTTTTCAGTCTTCCTGTTTGGTTTCACTTTTATTAATTTTTTTTTTCTTCTATCCCTTTCATACTTCCCTGCAATACAAGCTATAGCTTAAAATAAAATTTTAAGCTAACAAGCAAACAGGAAATCACACAGTAAAACCTTCAGCAGCTACGTAATTTTGCCATAGCTAGTACCTCTTTATTCTCTGTCCCTCACCATTTTTCTCCACTGGATTGTATTTCTAATAAATTTCACACTGTTTGCAGTAAGAACCATGCTCTCCTTTTTCCTCTGCAAGACAGCCAATATATACTTAGGTACTTCAGAGAGGATAAAACAATGCAGATGCTCAAGTGAAAAAGTGTTCCTCAGCTGCTGCCTTTCAAAAAAGTCAGGGACAAGGAAGCTGCTTATCAGATGAGGAAGACTCAAAATGTGAGGGAGAAAACAGAAGATTATACAAGGCTTAATCTTAAATGAAATCATCACTAAAATTCACACCAAGTTCATGAGAATTTGGCTACATTTCTGGATATTTAAAGATACTCCTAAAAGCAGACTTAATATTGGAAATACCTAGCATCTCCTTTTCCAGAAAAGCAATGGCTATTGCAGCTGCTCAGCAGCTTTGGAGAAAGAAAAAGAGCTGCCCAGGGTGATTTTGGTACTGCTATAATCCAACATGTTAAAGAAGTGGTGAAGATCTCTGCAAATCTTAAGCCAAACTATGAGGATCACTATATCTGAACAGAGTACTCTAAAATGGGTTGAACTATAAGTCAGTACTTGCAATATTATGATAGACACGATTCATAAATATACAGACAAATGGTTAAGGTAAATAGCTAAAGAATAAATTTCTCACCAAGATCAAAACTAATTAACTCATTTCTCCCACATTTCTGTAATTTCGAAGAAAGGAAGGGCATCCTACAGGATGCAGAATGAGCAAACTTTCAGGTAAGGAGACATTAAACCAAGTTCTTCTGATCTGCAAATTTCTACTGAATGGCAAACCCAGCTGGCAGCATTTCTGTTTGTACAGAAATGAAAAATGTAGTAACTATTAATGACAGTGATACTAGGGATAGTGTAAAACAGAAACTATCAGCACAGAAAATATTTTTTTCTATCCTCCCCCTCTAGTATCATGATACACATTATTGAAATCAAATGAAATAGTCAAATGCAGTACTCTCTTCTCAAAATTCTTAAAATCTGATCATTTAGTAGCTGCTTGAGATGAAACTGCAAATTATTTTCAGGTACATATTGAGGGAATAAATAAACATATTCCATTCAAGAGACACAGCCACACCATTCTGTACTTCAGCCAAATCCTTAGCAAAGCTACAACAGAAATTCAAACTGTGTAACAGGTAAAGACACTCGGTGTAAAAAGCAAGGCATAGCTAATACATCCACACTACAGAAAAACTAGCATGTTGTCCCTATGGTGCTAACAGAAACTATTAATTTTGGTCAAATTATTTCTAGTAAGAACAAAAATAAATAACATATCAAAAAACATACAAATCTCCCTCCAACAAAACCTAACTGAAAATTTAGGAGTGAGTTCAAAGGCATTATAAGAATTAACTCTCCGCACTGTTGCAGTTAAAAGCAAAAGGCAGACAAAGTATAAAAGGAAGGTAACTTGTTTGTTAACTGTTAACCCTGACTTTTGACAACTAGAAAAGTCAAAAGAGTTTTCAGGAGCAACCTAACTTGTCACAGGAAATGAAGTAGCCCTAGCCAGCACTCATCACATTTTGAGTTCTAGGTCTGTGTATCAGGTCTATACCTTCTACTTCATCAAAGGCAAACAAATCCCCAACCAAATAAAAAAAAAGCTAAGAAATAAAAGACCTGTTACTTCAAGGTCAAAATGTACTAACGTACACTCAGGACTTCATTTCCTCTCTCTGGTCTATCAGAACTCTAACTGCCAGACCTATCATTCTATTCTCTTTGCTCCTATTCAGGTTAGGAATGGGTTTTTTTGGAGAGGGATTTTCTATGTACAAAACTAAAATAAATTCTACAGAATGGAATAATCTCAAACATGATTATTTTACTTATTAATACTCCTGATGTCCATACCTCATTTATAGTAAAGTGTTAGGGAGTAACCACTTTCAAAAGGTTTTAAATGAATTCAATCAATTAAGTGAATTAAAAAAAACCAAAAAACAACAAACCCTCTTCAAAGCTTAGCAAACAGAAAAAAAAAAACCCCAAAACAATGCTTGTTTTATTGATAAACACTGTAAATATTTTGTAATGAAGAAATGTAAATATTTCAACAAATTTACAAAATAGTACTTTCTCCTAACTGTAGTGAATGCACAAAGCAAGACTCTGAAGACCAACTTCAAATGCAAAAACTTCAACTCATTTCAGCCATCCAGATGCAGGTGTGTTTTTTTTCAAAAAAGCATATTCACCCCTCCACAGTGACCAAGAATAAAATGCAGAAATATACAGATGTTTTTACAAGACCATCCAGCAAATCATTGTTTTCAGAACAGTTAATCCTTAAAGGAAGAAAATAGTGAGCAGAAGTTCTTTCCTCACTGTGTATTATCAAGCTACAAATTTTGAATTCCACTATTGTCACAGATACTGAAGAAGTATGTAAACTGTTAAAACTTTAGTCTGTGGAAGAACAGAAGGCATCATTTTCTGAATATTTTAAATACTATGCAAGAGATACCGACCAAGCTCACATTTTCAGCCATGTTATTTCACAGTATTAGTCAGAATCACAGAATAAACATAAAAAGAACACTGCAACATACCTGTGTGACCATGCTTTGTATATACGTGGTTGGATGCTGCTGCTTTTGTTGAACAGCACTTTCTATTGCTACTTTCGCTACAGTGCTTGGATCCGCTCCAGCTGGCACAGCAACCATAGTTGCACTGCAACCAGCATTGTTGGGGTCACTGATTGTAACAATTCTAACTCCTACTTTATTTGGAATTCCTGGAACAGTTTCCCTGTCATTATCCTCTGCTGGCCTCTTTGCAGTTTTGCATTCTGCTGTGCCATTAGTAGACCGAACTTCGGAGGACAGGGTAGACTGGGACACTCTAGGTCCTGAGTGTGGAACTGCTATGATTTGATGCCCCTGTATAACAGAGGCTGTAGATTGTGGTGAGACAACTACACTTGGGCGTTGCTGAGGCACATCTGAATTCAAACTTGAAGCTAGAGGTCCATTAGGTAAATCAGTGTTGGTACCACTAAGTTGCTGGGTTAACAGTTTTGCAGCCTCCTGTGTACCGCTTACAACAGGTGAACTACTCAAAGTTAATACAGGCCCATTAGAAATTCTTTCCCCTTGATCACCTTTGGCAGTATCTTGCTGCGTGGCATCCAAATTCCCTTGTTGTTCCACTGAAGATATCTCACCATTTCCTACATGATTGGAAGTTTTGTGATTTGGAATGTTTCTGCTCAAATGAGAACAATCTCCTTTATCAAAATCACAGATTCCATTAACTAGGGGCTTCTTCAAATCACTTTTAATTTCCTGTGTGTCCGTTTGTTCAAAGTTCTGCTTTCCAGGAGCTCCGTTCTCACCCATTTCTAATGATGGCCCATTACTGACTTGTGAGCACTGATTGGCCTCATTCTGTGTTTTCCCTGAGTTAGAAGGAGGTAGACTGGAGTCACTATACTTTCTCCCATTTAAAAGACTTCCCACCTGCATTTCATTTTCTTTTGCATCCCCATTGCTGGTGTTTGCAGCTCCTCTTCGGCAGGAAGGGTTCTCCATAACTTCAATTTTACGTTCATGAATGTGTAAACCTGTTGCTTCCTTTGCTTCTTCCTCCTTTTGGCAAATTATTTTATCACCTTTGAATGGGGGAGCAGCAGTACACGGTGATTGTCCAGCTGAAGGTGCTTGAGTAGCTGGAAGGGTTTGCACCTGTAGCCCAACTCCTGTCTGTGCTCCACTCACTGCAATTCCTGCTGGAGCAATGATCTGAGTTGCATTTCCCTGACTCACAGTTGCAGTAGCAAAACTTGTATTTGGCACAACTGTTATCGTAACCTGGTTGCCAGTAGTCCCTTGGAAAATAGTTGCTGGGCTGTTTGAGATCAACTGGCCTGGCAATATCTGTAAATTAGAAATGGGTACTGTTTGCACTGCCCCTTGGGGCGGGATTGCACCCGGGACCAACTGAACATTTTGCTGTCCAACTAGCAGCTGCTGAGCTGGAGACTGTCCTTGAACTCCAAAACCTGGTGTCTGGTTATTGGCCATCTGATAAACCACCTGAGGGCTAGGAGCTCTTGCATTGTTAGGTGGAGGAATCTGTGGAGCTGGGAGTATAAGCTTCCCCCCTGGAGTTGAGGGGCCTCTTTTTGGAAGAAGCAGTTGTTTTATCAGGCTAGACTCACCAGAGTTGGGCTGGCCAACTCCTGTATTAGCTTGCTGTGATTGAACTTGCATTTGCATCGGTTGTTGTACCTGTACCTGCTGCTGCGATGATGCTGGTGAATGTTGCTGCTGCTGCTGCCTCTTTACAGAAAGCATCTGGCTAACAGTAGGAGGGGGTCCTTGTGACTGAGGAGTGGTAGATGAAGATGACATAACTGTAGGGACTTGATTATTTGTAACCGGACCTGGGGATGGTGAAGATGATGGAGTAATGCTTGGCTGTCCAGCCAACTGTACAGTTTGGCCAGCAGGAATAGAAGCTGGGTTAGCAAGCACAATTTGATGAATGGCTGGTGCATATGTCTGACCTTGCTGAGCTGGCTGGCTTACAATCACTACGCTTTGCTGGGATGGTGGTGGAGGCTGCTGCTGTGGCTGCTGCCCCACAGCAGATGGACCTTGCTGAGATGGTAGAGGCTTTGGTGCAATATTCTGAAACCCTACTCTAGATGTTGGTGGGTTCTGAACACCTGCAATTGTAACCACCTGCCCAGCTGCTACTTGGAAATTTTGTACTGTGGTGGCAGAAACAATGTTAGATGCAGAGGTTGTGACATACTGCTGTGGCGCTATGATGACTGTATCTTGTTGCTGGTTACCCGCCGAGGACTGCTGAGATGATGTCTGCCCAGGTTGTGATGATGTGCTGATTAGCTGTTGACCCTGTGAAACTGCTGAACTGCATGCTGGTAGGTTTTGAACTCTGCCAAATATATGACCCTGAGGTACAGCTTGCTGAATTACCGTAACAGGAGTGCCTGAAGGTATCTGTCCTGGTACCACTGCGTGCAGTGGAGACTGTTGTTGAATTACAGGTTGGTGGTGAAGCATCTGAGAACTCACAACTGTAACAGACGGCTGCTGGCCTGTAGTGCTGTGATTTTGATTAGAAGCTCCTCCTACAGCAATAGGAACAGGAACTGCAGACTGAGGAACAGAGCTCTGTATTACTGCAGCCTTCACTACTTCACAGGATATTGGACCTTTATTCTGTATAACAGTCATTGGAGCATTTTGTTGTGTATGAATAGGATTTTGTGGAATTCTAGAAACAGTCTGTGCCACAGTGTGAACACCTTGAATTGGAAAAGACATCTGTGTTGCTGTCAAAGTTGAAGATTGGTTAATAGGGGTCCTCTGATAGTGATTTCCTACACCTGGTAGCCCATGTGGGATTCCTGTTGAAAGAAACACAATAAAAGTTTGGAAGCAGAGATTATTTTGAACACATTAACTAACAAATTTTTAAAAATCCAAGATTTGAAATTGCAATTCTACATGAAGCAGTTTCTATTCTCAGCTCTACAGAGTCTGAATTAATGATGCAGCAACAATGGCTTGTCTGCTGGCTGGCAAGCTTATGAGTTACACATCGAAGACTAGAATGGCATGCAAGGAAATACTGCAATACTATTCCCAACATTACTGAATAAACTCAATCTAAACATGTGGCCTCAACTTCCAACACTTTCAAGCTATGTCCAAAAACTTCTGGCTTTTATTATGGTTTCAGGATCAATGCAAAATACTTTATACATAATTAATTTAAAAACCTGCTGGCAAAGGAGACGAAGACACATCAGGAATTGAATCAACCCGGACAACTGGGGTAGACGAAGTTGGTGGCTGCTGATAGTACATCTGAATGGGAAGTGGTATAGCTCTCCTTTTCACTCCTACCACATGTATATGTGCTTGACCATTGTTACTTGGATCTTCTACTCTCTTCACTGTATGATTTGGAAAGACAGTTCTGCCAAACACAACATAAATCTATGTTAATAAACACAATAACTCAACTCTCTTACAATCTTTTTCTTTTACCTAACTGCTCTTGTGTGCAGAGTAATAGCAGGAATACCTGCATCTTTACAATACAGCAGGATTTTCCAACAGCATGTGAGTGTTATCACTGAGGACTAGCAGGTCCCCCAGATGGCCAAGGTGTCATAGAACCTAAGTGAAAATTACAAAATCTCAAAAAACTACTTCAGAAAGAATTAGAAGGACTAGAGGCAGAGAAGGAGCCCATTCAAAGATGTTGAAATAGAATGAAATAAACTCTAAACATTTGTTTCAATTAGAATTCCAAAACTGGATGTCTTTCAACTCAGCAGATCTTTTCTCAAAGAAACCTAAAGCTATCAGTTAGTATTGAGAACACAGAATTGCTTCTTTATTGCTGCATAAATTCTTGTCTTACCGCAAGCATTTATAAAATCCAGTTGATGTTAGGATTCCACCTCGAGCTAATTTACTACAAGTAGAGAGGTATTCAGAGTACATTTCTGCTCGAGAGACTGAGCAATCAAGGTTCACTTCAAAATGGGCATTCAACCTGAGGATGAAAAAATAAACTATGAAGCAAAATACTGTATCACAGACACTTCTGAGATCTGCCAACACAATACGAAAAATAGCATTTTAGGATATTGCTTTGTCAGATGTCCGTTTCACACTTTCCTTCCCACTGCTTATGAATCAAAACATTGGATCCCTAACACTTGCGGTCAGTTTTACATGCAGTATCTTATTTACATACTTAAATACATATTATTTATGCAGAACAGTCTCTACATATGCCTTTTTTATTGTATATTCTGAAAAAACAAATGAGAATCCATGGTTTGTTGGCATCTCCTCCCCACAGCTCTATTCTTATTCCTTAATGATTCTACTTTAGCAAAAGATGAGCTAAAAGCTAGCTAATTCTTCATCACAACTTTTTATTGTGAGTCAGTATTTGGAGTGTGAGTTGATTTACATAAGACAAATAGCTCAGAAAGATCACCCACAATCTACATGAGAACCACAGGAGGGATAGTTTCTCTCCACATATCTGGCAATAATACTAGTTGAAAGCAAGAGAATTTGGATGGAGAAGACTCCGATCTTCCTTAACTTGAGGTTCACGATGATCATGTAAGAGTTTTGCAGGGCCTAGCTTCATAATTTGATAATTACTTTTACACTGATTCAGTAATATAGCAACACATTACCAGATGAAAATAGCTGTGAAACAGGTAACACTCCTTGACAATTTAAAAAATAAATTAAATCAAGATCAGAGTTAAAACTCAAATCAAATTCTGTCCTAAGAGACAAAACAAGTAATTTCATGGATCAACAGGCGAAGACTGAATATTCTGGTCGAGTTTTTGCTTTCATACTTCTTCAAAGCAATGACAGAATGGATTTGGTTTACACTTTTCAGAAAAAAAAGTCTAACAGTAAGGAGAAGCAAACTAGAAAATTCTGTGACACATGAATTCAGTATTTTTCTTTGTTTTTCTTCTTCATTAATGTATTTGAACAGAACTATATACACTTACCACTGACATGCAAATTTCTCGCTGTCTATTTCTACTATTCCTGGAGGTGGAGCAACATGTGGTGCTGTCCTAGAGGCTGTAGAGAATGTGGGGAAGGAAAAAAAAACCAAAACTTGCTGAAATGTTTTTTTATCCTCCTGAATGAAGCACTTAACGACATCCACTGGTACAGTTCCTCCTATGTTTGTCAGTAAGGGTGTATCCAGCTAAGGCAAATCACAAAGGTGCCCTATGCAGACTAAAGATCTGCACCACAGTTTACCAAAGTGAAGCAGGGCTTGCCAGGGCCAGAGTCACGACTGAAGTGCAATCACGAGGTGTGCACCTAGTGAACGGCTGCTTCCAGATTCATGATCACGATCTCAGTACATTACAGTACTGAGCATGATTTTAAAGGGGCGCAATACTCCGCCACAACAGGCACAAAGACACAGCAATTATTTTTCCAATTCTTAAGTGGATGCAAATATAATGCAAAGGATTTTGTGGCAATGTCACATCAGTTCATCCTATTCACTCTTGTTCACCCCCTTGGTTACATTCTCTCCCAGTCATTTTTGCTGTGGTATCTGCACCCATTCCAGAAGCAGCACACTTGGACACGCAAGCCAGTGTCTGTTGCAATGGTTCTTCCTCAGTAACTTCCTAAGAATAATCAAGATTTGGTTCACATAACAAGAAACTGTTTAGAACCTTCAAGAGTGAGTCTATCTCATCTCATCTCTGCAACTCTATCAAACACTACATGTTACTGTGGAACAATACCTAGTGTAAAACAAAATATAAAAAGGACCTCTAATTCTCTGCAAATTGTGGGAACAATCTAGAATGCATACATTTTCTTTCCACTGAACAAGTTAAAATAAGCAATGTATGTAACTTTCAGAGAACTTTCAGATTAGCAATTGAGTAACAATAAAATTTTTCCAAAGCTTGTTTCACAACAGTTTTGGGTAATACAGCATATTTGCTTCATGAGCAAGTGTTTGAAAAAGATACGTATGTTATGCATAATGGTACACTTACTTATGTACGCTAATCAGAAATCTAGAGAAGATAAAAATCAGAGATCATATGGGAAATCATAGAAGAGTGTGTTCTCTTGCAGTGATACTCACCTGGGACACCTGCTGCATGGGCCTGTGAAGAACCATGATCCATTACCTGTGGTCTGACATCAAGTATTCCTTGCTGGCTAACACACTGATGTTCAATGAGCTTTACGGCAGTAAGAGCATCAGGTCCAAACATCTGGATGTCCATAGAAACCAGACATACTAATGTATCTAAAGTATTGAATGTAAAACCAACAATGACATTAGGACAAGACAAATGAATGCTGCTGAAACATACTGATTTGCTTTAAAATTGCCATGTGTTGAAAGGAAACAAGTCTTTGCATGCTTCTGTATGTTTTTGGGTTTTTTTTAAACACACTTCGTGGCATTAAAAAAAAAACTTCAGAATTTTTAGCATCATCAATTCCTTGAGGAGACAATGAATAAATTTAGTAAATTCCATCCCCATGCTGTGTGCTCACATACACACAAGCAATCCACATTTTAAAGAATATGTCACGGTCAGTGGTTAAGCCTTTTTTCCTGCATAAGGGAGAGTAGTAATAGATTTTGCTTCTCCCTTACCTATGCTCTTCTCCACTTTAGCAATCTTTGAGCAGGCCACTTCTCCCATTTCTGTGAGCATGTATAGCACCTCAAGTGCCGAGATTACAAGCAGCACATCTGGTAGTGTGAGATGACATATGATCTCTTTATAGGATTCTTGATCCACATATTCACAAATTAAGACACCATTATCTTCAGCCTTACAAAGATTTGCCAAGATTTCCATGCCTGAAGAACAAATGCAAAGTAAGTTTTAAACAGCACTAATTACAATTCTGATACAACAACAGGAATAGCTAGAGATCTTACCTCTCATTTTTAAAAATCTATCCCTCGACATGAGGCATTTTGTAACAGTGTGGAACATTAGATGAGTAGTTTTGAAATCAACAGGATCCAGAAGAAGCTGATGTGAAAGAAAAAAAAATTACTAACACTATCCATAGTGCTAATGGCTCAAATCCTTCAATTTGCGTATCAAAATATAACATCCAGAAGTATTTAACTGCAGTACACACAAATTATACTCATGTTCATAAAAACTGAACCCTGTGAGCTTTTGATTGTAGCTAGCATTTTGAGCCCCTTCCTCCTCTTCTGCTCTGAAGCAGCAATCTAACTTACACTTTCCAGTGCTCAGAATAACAAAAATAACTTTATTCTCAGGCAGTCAACAGTATATACAAATGGATTTTAATATCCAACGAAGACCAGAACTTGAGTAACAAGTACTCCTTCCCAAATGCTATCCCAGTCATTCGTCTTGTTTCTACTTCTGCTTCTCAATTAGAGGACCCAGCTGTAAGTAACATTCTTTCTCATTCAGAAGCTGGGTACATGGTAAATGAAAAACACCATCTTTTTTCAGTATGTAGTAGTGGACAAATACTTTCCGTCTTACTCTCTGATAGTACCCATTTTACTTAAATTTTTATGCTATATTTTAAAATATAAGGACTATCTGAACATACTACCTATAAAATCCATATAACTGATCTGCATGATAGTATGACATACTGAAATAGTATATTATATAACACTTAACCTCTACCAAAAAAAAAAAAAAAGCCTCACATGATTCCGGCAGCATACCCAGTGGCATATGACTAGTTTACACAGAGTACAGTACACAGAACATAAAACCCTCTACAACCATCTCTCTTAAACATACTATTTTGAAGATATGACTAAAGGTTATAATCATAAAGTGATGAAGGTAGCATACAGACTGCAGAACTTAACAAATTCCTTTCTTCTCTCTGGGAAACTAAACTGAAAATTATACACTATGAATATCTTGTATCTCCCTACATCACCAGTCTTCTTCATGTGATTCTATTTTAGCAGCTGACACATACAGTCAGATTTTACTTTTGGCTCTGAACACTTGTTTTCAAATTGCTAATTACAAATTCAGAGAATAATTTATTTCCTTCTCCATGCAATGATAAAGGAAAAAAAAAATAATTTCACGAACACTAATGCTTTCATCAACTTATACTTGAATTGTTCCGTTTGGAAGAACATTACCTCTGCTGCAATATTTCCCAGCGTATCAAGCCCCAACTGCCGTAGAGAAATAAAGTGACTGTGAGCAGAGAGTAGCAGGAACCGAAGACAAGTACGATTAGCTGCCAGAAGTTTAACATTTCCCTCTTCAAAAGAAAGATTTCGTAAAATCACTGCTATCTGAAGTACTCGCTGCCCTTCGATATCATTAATGCCCAACTTGCGAGGTGGATGAAATAAGGATTCCCAAATCCATTCTTCTGATGGAATATCTAAGAAGTAAATAAATAAATTTTAGTCCTTCCTCTTCTGTATTTACCAACATGTATGTACTAAGATTAGTCAAGATGTCTCACCTTGAGATTTGCTTCTGTCAGAAATTAGATCACGAACTTCAATATCCTCAACAATATCCTTCCAAAACTGAAGAAAAAATTAAAAATACTTAATTTCTAGGGGATATTTCTTTAAATATTAATTACTTTTATTTCTATAATGTTAAAATATTTAAATAATACTAAAATAATTGTTCTTTAAAAATTTCCTAGTACCTTGATTCATCTGATAGTAACCAGAAGTGATGACATGCAAGATGTTCAGTACTTTACATTAGGAAACTCTTCCCTTCAAGCACCAGAAGTAGGCAGCCACAGGCAATCAACACTACCACAGAAGTGCTTTGCTGAAGCACATACTGAAACTATAGGGCAGTTTCCCGTGCACCATTAGAAATACAGCAATTACAAATGGAAAAGAAGTACAGTTCATCCTCCATCATCTCCAAACAGTGATGACCCAAGGCAGAATAAGGTGACTCCTCCCAGTCCCAGTAGATTTTAAGACTCCTGCAAGAAGTTGCTATTTGGAAAGACTTTTTAAAGCTGCTGTTGTGTTTCCTACTTCATCGTAGCACAATAAAAAGAGAGAAACAACCACCACCATCACAAAAACTCTTTATAAATATAACCAAAGCTGAATGCTTCAGCAGACTGGAATTCAAATTACTTTTCAAATTTATGGCCTGGTCTGTAAATGGTTGTTTTGTTGCTAGTCCTGTTGAAATTCAAGAATTAATCAAGGAATTAAGGTTTGCAGGCTAATAAAAATATATATTGTGATGTGTAATAATACAAAAATATATAATAATACATGCATTCTAATGTGTATATCTGAACAAAGATATAAACCTTCCTTTGACTAATAAAAATCCGTACATTCCTTTGACTCACTGATGAAATACAGTTCCTCTTTTGACTATAATCACAGAATAAAACCACCAATAAATCTGGATAAAAAGGGAAGGATGGGAAGTACAACCAGCTGAACAGCAGGAGAAATTTTGCTATGCAAATGTAATTACTAAATTACAGCATTCATACCAAGCTTGACACTACTATTTTCTTGACAAATACAATACTACAGATTTTCTAAATTGGAAGGAAAAGGATTTTATTTCCACTGCAATGTTGCTAAATGGCGTCCAAGTACTGTTTAGTAAAGAGGATTACTTGCACAGAAAGGATTATTACCTCATTTTAGCAAAGACAAAACAGCTAGAAAAAGTCTTAATTTCTTACTGTTTGTGACAAATAGATTTTTCTAATTAATACTGAAGCTATCACCAAAAGCCACAGAAGACAAAGGCATGCAGGCAAAATTCTGTTACAAGGGAACAGGTGAAACATGACAGGTTTTTTTTGCCCAAAGGAACGGCAAAAATGGAAAAACATAAATTAAGCTTTCTGGGTATTCATTTGAAAAACACATAGCACAAAGGCAATAAAAAAATCAGTTTAGCATCACAAGCAGTTATTTATTCCCTACTATGAATGACAGCTGCGATCTAGTACTACATATTAATAGAAATAACAAGGCAGGGTGCAAAACTGAAGAATCCAAATAATTACTCCTACGTATATATTTGGATGATGGTAACACGCTGCTAATAGAAACATAAAGCTAGAACTTTGAAGCAACTAAATAATGCTAAGAGATAATGGACAAAGGTAAAGAACTTGATTCACATTCACAGTCTGATTACTGTCAGTAGCTAAGTTCCTTTGGAAAAAGATGCAAAGGATTATACTTCACTGAAAATCACATAAACCAAATTACTGTCCATAAAAACAGTGGACATTTGAATCCACAAACCATAATGTAGCAATGGTATGACTACTTATTGTCCAAGAAAAATACGAGAGCAACTGGAATCAAGTCAGCTTGACAAATTACTGTGAGAGACAAGAAAAGTGATGTTTGAAAAGTATTTCAGGTATTTAAGTGCATAAGGACCTCTCTCTGTGTACTGTCTGAGAACGACTCAGAGGATAAATGCACAGTAAAGAATTTTTAAATTTATACAAAGAAGAAAGAGTTGGGCAATAAAATAAAAAAATCACAGAAGAAGAAAACCAGAGAAGTAGGTAAGGCACAAAAACTGCATATATATGGATTTTGGAACTCTACAGCTAGAGGAGGCCTCAAGTAAGTCCAAGAACATGAAACCCAAATCATTTGACTGAAGTAAACAAAGATGAACGGTGCATGAAGAAATGTAATGCAATTTTTCATACACTACACACCAGACACTGAGCAGCTGCTGGAGACATGAAAGAAATACCTGGAAAAACAGCTAAATCTATCCGATTATAAACATACTATATAAACAAATCACTCTTGAAAGCAAACTATACTCACAAGTGAACCTTGGTAACATGAGGATATTCAAAGCTAAGTGAAACAGTTAAAAATGGGAAAGTTTCCAGAGTACAGGAGAAAACATCTGAGCAGGATGCCATCAGAGCTTGTGGATGGGGACAACAAAACAAACAAGGAGAGATACAAGATGACTGGCTAAATGCCAGTTGTTCCAATCCTTAAGTAAGGACATGCAATCAAGTCCAACTAACTAGAGATTTAAGCTTATTGACAGCACCAGGAAAAATCAAGAGGGGATATAGCAGCGAATTAACATAGCTGTAAGAGATAACAGCAGGTTCAACTTAAGTAACACTCAAATTTAGACAATTAGTGGAACAAATTCACTGACTATTAAAAACATTTGATTCAGTTTAGAAGTAAGCTCTGTAGAAAGTGAGAAAGTATGTCCTGTGGCAGGTAAGATAATGGAAAATACAAAATTTTCAAACAGTTTTATATAATGCAGTAATGATTGGGGGAAGGGAAAGAAAAAAGAAAAGAAAGGTAATTGATTCCCTTGAAGTTTAGTATAAAGAAACACATTGTTTTTCATCTTCAGCTGACACAGCAATGATACTGGAGAACACAACTAGCAGTAAAATGAAAAAACAAAAAAATAAAGATTTTTATTTTATATGATAATATGAACAGTGAAAGGAGGAACTTATTTAATAGCTGTTATTTTTTCTTGAAACTGCAAAAGCACATTAAAAAAAACCTCAAAACAAACACCAAAACCAGATATACGTGTCTATGCTGACAACCAAGTATCTCTCTCCTACATCAGGAAGCTCCCATGCTTCCCCCTGATTCCTGTTTTGACACAGACACAGCTGCAATACAAAATAAATTACTTCCAGTAGTAGGGTCAAACAAATGCTTGCAGTGAGATGCTCTTAAAAATCTGAATTCTTGGCATTAGAGATACTTTTAGATCTGATGTTAGTTTTTCACATGCTTTCCGAGTATTTCTGACATGCTGTCAGCAGTATTTCACTACAGAGTGGTACTATATATGTTGTAATGTCCAAAAATAGATCTTGGAGAGCATCCAAGTTTTTTATTAGTAAACCTTACTGCAGTTACAGTGGTTCTACTTAAAACTTTGTTAAACATTTATAAGAACCAGCTGCCCTTATACCAATTACTTAAGTTTATATAATTAATATGTAATAAATTAGAATACTGTATAATTTTAAATGTTTACAGATCTAGACACGGCGCTTGTTGCTGCTCTAGATCAGCAACAGTCTGTGACAGCTTAGGGTGAAGTCAACACAGAAGAGCTGAGTGCTTAAAACAAACAAACCAACCAACCAACCAAAACACAACCTACAGTACTTCTGGACATATTTTTTCAATGGAAAAGGGAAATGAAGATTATGAAACAGTTATTTTTACACTTAAGTTTGGCACATTTGTATCACATTTTCAAGTCCATATACTCACAAATATGAGAGCTTAGCTTTCTTGGTTTTAAGTTTACTTAGGAAATTTCGATTAGGGAATCTATTCACTTGTATTTCAACACCACTTATCAATTAACTACAACTACTATGGTCCAGCTTGTTCCCAAACTGAGTTACATAAAACTAAAACAAAAGATAAATGGAGAAAGTTCCCAACAAATATCGTTCTGTAATACTGGTAAGATATTTCAATATATGAAACTATTATGGAATTGAGCAGAAACCTAGTTTCATAAGGAACTGAGATTATCTCTCCACATTTTTACTTAATAAAAAGCATAAGGTATCCAAATAAATTTTAATCTAGCTTTCTTCTATTTTAGCCACATAAATCATCACCTGTAATTCAATTCAAAGAAATTGCATATCATAGTAAATATGCTGAAATATCAAATCTCTTCCAGCTATAATTCATCCACCAAAACAAGTTCATCTAGAATAAATAACCATTTGTACAAAGAAACTTCAGTTCTATTTTTACCTCATTCCACTGCTTGTACAGTAGCTCATGCCCTCTAGTGGAAAGATTAAAAAAGCCTTGTGCAAAAATAGCTAACTGAAACAAACCTGCAACATTGCTAACCTATTACAGTATTTCTCCTATACTTCTTATGCTATGATCTTAATTTTCATAATTCAGAATGTTTCTTTACTGATCGTTGCAGTTCAAAAAAACCCCGAAACAGCATTATTGCTCCTTGTTAAATGTTGCCCAATATTCCTTTTCTTCACACATATTAGGTTCCTTATAAAAGAAACATGGAAACCTTTGTACATTTGCCTATACCTATTTTTTTCTTAATACACTTCTTCCTGCTTATCCACACATTATAGGACAAGTGTGACATAGCGTCCTATTACATTTAAATCAAAGGAATTAAGTTGAGAGTAATTTTAAAGACATGTGCTAGTGTATCTTAGAGTTTTCAATCTTTTTAAAGGATTTTATACCCACCATATGCAGCACAAAATTATTTTAATAATTTTTTAATTACCTTAACAAAATCTCTATCAGTTTTCTCCTTCCACTCTTCTCCAAATACAGCAGAAAATGATCCTAAAGCTTTAAGCACAAAAAGCATAATTTAGTAAAATTCAAAAAATGGTCATTTTTTATTAATCCATAAACTAAATAAAGATTAAAGAACACTGTAGACTCTTCCAGTGTTTCCTTTTGATCTTAAAAAATATCGCATAAACCAACTGAAATGTCTGCTGTCATTTAATTAACAGCTATTGCAGTTTTACAATTTAAGTTGAGAGTAAGGAGTTCATAAGGAAAGGGCTAGTTTGTGAACCCTGTAAAAAAAAACACAGGGGAAACTTTTCCAGAGCTCTTTTCCAGGAGTCAAGATGACTGCTCTATTTTCACCCTCACATCGACAACTGTTTTCCACGTGCACTGTGTAAGCACAAACACTACTGCAGTACTTAAACAAATTCCCACTTACATCTTCTAAAAAACTTGAACAGTAGTAAGATTTTGACAGCATTCAATTCAAACTCAATATTTAACCAAGACCAGTAATGGATGTTCTTGGGTGTTTGATGGAGCCACTACCACAGCTTTTGTAATCAGTACTCCTCAAAACCAGCTAAGACTCAGTCAATCCGATTCAAATGCTGAGTCAATCCAAAAAATGAACTCTGTCTTGCAATAGCTCTGTCATGAATTAATGACACATTTAAGTTACACTTAAACATTTTGGTTCATCATGTTTTCTTGTTTTGAAAAAAATGCTACAAATCTCAATTCCAAGACCACATCAGCTTTCAATTCACAGAATCCAAACCAAGGCCTCATGCAGCTCTCTAAGCTGAATATACTGCATAACCCGCAAACCCCTGGGGTTGCCCCATGACCTGCAATCTAACTGATATCTTGAAGTTTAGGAGGGGACAGAAGGGAAGCTGTTGACATATTTTACCTAAAAAAATTACATTATAAATAATAACAACTATAAAACCTTAATTATGGACAAGAAAAATCTAAAATCAAATTAAATGAAGTTAATCAGCTATTTTTTTACTTCCACCTGAAATTATTGTGATAGTATTTTCATAATGCCTGAATTTACTAATTAAAGAATTCATTTAATCATGAAACCTGGCAGATTTACTGTAATTACTTATACCATAAAAGCATGTAAGTACTTCAAACTGAAGCTTCATGCTTCAAAAATAAGTAAACATAACCCTGCTATTTCTTTCCCCCATTTGTCCTAATTAGTCCTTCTAATGCTGCTAGGACATTTCCCTGGATTTATCCAGAAGACGACAATCAGGTGAGATAAAAATGAAGTTTTTCCCAGGGAACGAAAAGAGTGAGTTCATTACATGCTCATCATTCCTCTAGGCTTTACCTCAAGTATTTTTCAAAAAACACTAATACAGACAAGCTATGGAATAAACCTGTTCCTCAAGTTAAGAACTCCAGAAAACAGTCTACCTCTACAGTATCCAAAAAAACCCACTAAATAGCAATATAAAACTTGATTAAATTATTTGCAAATTCATAGAAGTTCCATCAAAGGAAGAGGGGAGTAATGGTAACCTCAAGAATCTAGAGAGCAAGCATTCTGGGATCATATGCAGGACTAAGTTTCCCTTTAGCTTCCTTTCAAATATTTTCCTTTGAAAGTTCTTGTAACTGGACTAGATGCAAACACTAAATGACCAAGGTCTGACCATATCTGAAGGACACTGAAAGATGCACAAATTGGAAGAGCAATAGAGAAGCTGGAGGACACTAATGCAATACTGGGGGGAGAAGGGGGAAGCTACAAATTATTATGTAAAAATGCCAATGATTAAAAAACCCAACTAAACCATATACAATGGCTAACACTGGTTCTTCCCCAGAATTTTAAAAGAGAATCTTTGACATACCATACTATGTTTATGCTTACACATGCAAAGTAGATTTATACTCAAACAGATATGATCATCTATACTATCAGACTTAATTATGCTTGGCTGAAAAGGCTCATTTGAGAAATTTCTTATAAGGCAATTTCTGAAAATCAGTATAAAAAAACCAACCAACAACCAACTAAACAAAAAACCCCCACAAAAGCAAAAAAAAAAAACCCCAACAAAAAAGCCCAACAGCAAAACAACAAAACAACCCCAAAAAAACCAAAACCCACTCCCTCCCCCCAAAAAAATCCCAAAACCATAAACAAAAAAAACCAACCACAAAAAAAAAAAACCCAAAAAAAACCTACCAAAAAACCCAAACCAAAAAACCCCAGCACAAACTGGGTAAATATTTCCTCCTCACCACCCCAAGATAAAAACTATGCTGTCATGATTTTATAATGGTTTAGGTTAACTTATGTTTTGCTCCTCTCTTGACAGAAAGCAATTAACAAACAATACTTAGGCATTGAGGTCACACTGAAAAAAATCCAAAGAATTTATTTCACATACTTCACTATTTTGATGGAATCAACTAACTCTCTTTTGAAATTTATGTGCTATCACATTAAGTAATACTGAAAATCAGATTAAGATTTTCATCCCTTGAGTTTTATATTCTGGATTTCACTACAGTTGAACGTGTAGTGAAGTATCAGGACAAAAATGCTAGCAAGTCACCGTTTTCAGACTACCTTTTCTTAATTTTTAAATCTTCAATTGCCATTAAAAAAGAATTATGAAAAGTCAGCACGGTCCTACAAATTCAAAATGAAACAGTAGTACGCTACAAGCAGAGGGAAATCCAATGCTGTAAATTTAGCACCCTGAACAACTGTCTGTTTCTATCAAAAAACTAATCCTTACATTTCACTAACCCATTAAATAAATTTTTAAATTACCTAACTTAAAAGGCATTTGTAACGTCTGATAAAACCTGTAATTGTGGAAAAGTTAAAGAGAAAAACTAGATATAAGTATATTACCATGAAGTAAGTTACTAACATTTTAATTATCATGAGTTGTGAAAGATGCTACAAGAGGTATGGATTCTTTTTGTCGCAAAAATGTTGTTATATACTTACTGTCATCAAATACCCCAGCATTTGCAAGCAGTAAAGTGATGATTTTAGGGTCTTTTTCAAGCTGCATAACATGTTTGCTTTCATTTGAAAGAAGAGTACACACATTAATTGCAAAGTCCACTTCATTTGGGAGTCCAGATAACAGTGAAAGCACCAACTTATTATAGTCATTTGGTGAGTTTAAGTCCATAGACAGCCCATAGCTTTGACGAAGATAATCTAAATAAAAAAAAAAGAAAACCAACAACATTTTCACAGCTAAACTAATTAAACTTGAGGCAATACATTAAGCAGTATTACTGTAAGTAAGAATTTTGAAAAGGTTTGTTAATACATTATTGCAGTTTTTAACAAGTTTTTTACAGTATTCAAGGTATTTTTTTGTCTGTCCAAAATACTGAACACATTCCACTTTGCTGTGTACCTTTCTAGGTACATATTAGTTCCTTCGCCACCTCTAGAACACAACACTGCAGCACGTTCTTCCAAAGAAAAGCTTAGAAAACACAAGCTTTAATTAAAGCAGAATGGAATTGTAATACAATTTGAAGTCAATTTCTACACAACAAATTACACGTCCATTCCACAAAGCCCACTAGCTTCTGATTTAAAGCTTAACTAATTGTAGGCTCAATTCAGTTATTTGACTCTCTGGAGAAATGACAAATTGAAAGAAACACACTGCAAATTTTCAAGGTAATTTTTTTCAAGACAAGTAACTACACAGCTCTACTAATTAGAAAGGATAATATTTCTAAAGGAAAGAAATAGCTTATGGGTTTTAATATTTGTTTTGCTGTGGTTCACAATGGAAAGGTTTTTGAGTGTATTAAACTAATCATCTGAGTGTCCTACAGATTTGACAATTTTAATAATATTCCAAATTTATCTACGCACTATTTCTGTAGTTTGAAAAAAAAAAAAAAAAAGGAAAAACAAACCACACACACGAAGAAAATAGGACTTTCACCCTCAAGAATTTACCTGAAACGCTGTGTTGCTGGTAGTTATAGGATGTTGGAATTGCACCAATAGGAAGTTGTGGCTTTGGATTGCCTGGTTGTACCTCATCATCTTCCTCTCCAAAATGATGGACTTTTTCATACTTTTCTAGATAACTGAAATAAAATTAGAAAAAAAATGTTTTTAGTACAGCTAAATCTCTCATTCCAAAACCTGAACTGCCAAAGGAAGCAATCTGTGGAAACATGGAGATTTATTTACTGGAAACAATAATCAAAGTGGTAAAAAATAAAACCTGAGTCAGACTGACAATAGATGACAGAGGAAATATAGATATGTTTAATTACTGCTTTAGATACCAAATTTTTCAGATTTTTCAACAGTGATACTTAGCTAAATTGCAACCAATTTGAGCCCTTTTGTGACTAAGTCTATTTTTCCCAAACAAGCTTTTGCTACCTAAAATCACTCTGCAGGTGAAAGCATCATAAAAACTACTCTGTGCAGGTTAGCAATACATATACCGAGGTCAAGCCCAGAAAAATACTTAATTCTTTTTGCCTTGTTTAAAGAGAAACTGTACACTGGGTCCTAACAATTACACAAGAGTAAGAGAATTCAGACAGGAATACCAAGGGCAGCAATTCAGGATCAGAACTTGAGAGCCATAGCTGCAGCTAATAACTACTGGAAGTCCCTCTGAGCCCCTTATGAAAAAAAAAAAAGCTGATATACTGTACAAAGAATGGACTTCAAGCACAGAAATTATATATACCAAAAGTAAACAGTCAAGCAGCTTGGTAAATTAATTATTTCAATTAACAGTTAATTTAGCATTAAAAAATGTAGCTTTCAGAACTTCCTACACTCCACAATATAAAGTCAACTTAAAATGCCCACTGTAGCCTTAGCTTCACAGTGATACATAGCTGCAAAACCCTTCATGAAATTAAGTCAAGATCAAAGCTGCCTAAATTTACAGATTTTAATTGTGCTAAAAAATGACAATACCAAGTCAATGAAATCAAAATAAAAATGCTGTATAATCAGAAAATAATTAAAAACTATTATCTTTCTCTTTGTATTTGCTAAAATATTTACTATATGAGTAGGCTTTTGGTGCAATTTTTGTCAGTAGACACTGAAGTCATTAACTCATGGTAAATCAGAAAGATTTTAAGAAAACAGTATTCCCACTGACCTCTGAGGAGTATTTCACATTCATTAAATTAGTAATTATTTCATGAAGTGAGGTATCAATGACATAACCATACCTTTAACATTTTAGCAAATACATTTTTTCTTAAGAAAAGGGTGCATTTCAGAAGAAAGGAAAGATATCAGAGCTAATAAGGCATATAATGTTGTATTGTATCACATTGAAATATGATTCATGTCTGACTAGAGTTCAAGATATTCAAAGTACTATATATGTTATTGTTACATGAACCACTGCCATAGCCCCCTCCTTATTACATAAACTCTTGAGTGACTTAAGGAGTCAGCAAAAATCTTCCCTGCACAATCAGTTACTGTTAGAGATTTTAAAAGACTAAAAATTACATTTAAATATGGTTGCTTTTATCTTTAAACTAAAAATCCTCAATTATGTGAGTTAAGTTCCAACTGCATATGTGAAAAGAAATTAAAACCTTCTAGAATTGTTTATAACTTTTTTAAAGTCATAGCTCAACTGTCCTAAAATTTAAATCCTATGTTTTCTCTTCCCTACATTTCCTTACCCTTTTATCCCACTTCTTTCCTTTAGCTTACATTTTATATCCAGATGAAGCAAATCTGTAATCCAATCAATTTTAATTAACAGAGCGTGTGCATTTATGGTAAAGACCAAAAAGAATAGTTCAAAGACAGCTTGACCATCCCTTCTTCTGTCCAGTCACTCACTCTTCAGAGAGCTCATTCAGAAAACTAGGAGGATTCTACATTGGCTTTCCAATAGTTTTTCAAACTGAACAGGGGTCAGATGAATACTAGATCTAGTGCAGGGGAAAACTGCAGGTGTACACAGCCAAGGATACCACGTGTACAATTTCTACGCTGGCAGAAGCTACACTGCCATAGCTTGTCTAATAATGCTAGGGCTAGAGCTAATTTCCTCGTATTTGTTGGTCTGAGTCAAAGCTTGAGCTTAAAACAGTTTCCTTACTGAAATAAAATTTCATAAAAACATTTAATACGATGAAGTAAAAATCCCCATACAGAAACACATATGGTACTCAAAATACAGTCTGCAAATGATTCTGGACTTGTCCATTCTGCCAAGACTGAATAGCTACTTGAGCATTAAAAAAAAAGCTGTATATATCATAAAATAATTCATGTTGTTTGACAGTTTTATATGGAACATATATACTTAACCTTATGCTTTTTATTAAAGCCATGTCTCAGCCAAGCTGAACAATATGAATACCCTAGATGTTCTCCTCTGTTAATACCTACTTTATCAAAATGTGTTAAAACAGTTCCACTGGACACAGAAAATCTCAAAGTTCAAGAATCTACTTCCTTTCTTCCCTCTCTGAAAAAAATTTAGGCATACATTAAAAGACCTTTGCAAACTAAAATGGTCATAATCTGTTCAGTGTTGACAACTGTGACAAAGCTCTCACAATGTCTTATTAAGCATTTCACAGGAAACCAGGATTCAAATTAACTTTAAGTGATGATCTAATTTTTCCCTATGCAAAGGCAAGGACCAACTTCACTTTACTAAATTCTGAGCTCTTTTTGTTGTTATTCAATTTAGTGAGGTTCCACCTCTTCGAAGAACAATCCTCCTTTCTTATCTCACCTCAGACGATCAAGTTTGCCAAGGAAAAGTCAAAACCAAAACAAAACAAAGCCCCCAATAATCCCAAAGCATTAGTTACAAAGGCTAAACCCTGCCTTCCTCCCACCCCAAGAAAAACCCAAACCCCAAACCAAACGACAGAAATACCTTCCCCACCTCTAACACAAACACTTTACTCTCTTCAAGATACTCCTAGCATTGAGGGAGGACATTGCACTATTTTTCAATCCATTGTGTTTAACAGCACTGTAATACTAAGTTTCAACTATAATAACCAGACTGTAACAGGCTCCTCCGTATGATTCCTTTATGCTACGTAAGTACCAACTGTTTACAGACAGCTGTACAGACCTCAATCCTCCAAACATTCCTTTTGTTTCCTGCAGAGAGAATGCATGACCTGGAATTACAGTGTAAAGAAGAAGCTTTGCAAATTAGCTTGTACATGAGCCTTACTAGTCTTAAATTCTAATCTCAACAGTCTGGCATACAGCTACTATGCAAACAGCAGAACAGTTTAGCATAAACACACGTCTTGCTCCAATAGACAAGAAATTAAAAAATAATAAATGGAGGTTTTCTATTACTGAAAAACAGTTGTGCAAATGCTCACACATTACAATCAGTTGCAAAAGGCTAATTTCATGTTTCAAAACAGGTTAAATCTGTAGTTATAGGCTAAAAAGGTATACTTTGATCACAGAAAATGGTTTTCAGGAATTCAAAATGCTTCCTTAATTTCACAAAGTCACAGGTAGTAAACATCAACAACACAGGTCTCAATCTTCTAATCTTCTCTTTTAGTTTCAATACCAACTGAACGATAAGGTCCTGACAGAGAAAGATGCAGTTAGTATGTAACGAGAATTAAAGCAACTAACTAAATGAAAGACCAGAATGAAACAAACAATGTATATGGGATAGAAAAGTGTAAAAGATGTCTTTAAAAAAGCTCACTTAAGTACTATGTTGAAGCCTTGGTGAAGATGGAGTAATAAGTAAAACTGCCCTCTGTACATATGTGGAAAGGTGCTCCCCGCTGTTAGCATGGCACCCTGAACTGGTGTTATCCAGTGCACACATGAACCAAAATATTCAAGAAACTGATATGCAATGAAACCCATCTACAGCCACTCCCGGCCTTTCAGCTTGGATCACTACTCTGTTCTGAGAGGTTTAACATAAATTAAATAAAGGAATAAATGGAAAAATAAATGAGTTTTTAAAAAGCTACACACCCCAAACAAAAACAACACCACCAACACTCCCCAAAACCAACAAAAAACCACACGCCTCTGGTGAATAGCTAGAACAACAGGATATGCAAAGTACTTAGAAACAGGAAAATACACAGGCAACCAGAGACAGATGTGCAGACTGGCTACTTTTTGAAGGGCAAGTGATTTCAATGTTTTCTGAAACCTTGGTTACTTTAAAAATCTCTCGATTTGGAAATCAAAAGATCATATCTCTCTGAAAATCAAATTAACATATTACACATTCTGTTCCTCTGACAGAACTTCAATAAGTCACTTTGTTCCATTCAAGTCTGTGAGAAAAAAAATCTATGAAGATGAGTAATATTTTTATCCATGAAAAATACTTATTTAGTAACAACACAGGTTTTTATTCAGCCCAGTGATTTTTAGGCTTGCTTTCAGATATCTGGGAAAAAATACAAAAAGAAGTCTAAACTAGGTACATCTATAAACAGTAGCCCTGAATGGCCTTGGAGTATACTAGAAACTTTTTCAAGTAACAGTACATAACATCTGGCTCATTTGAATATTTTGGCTCCCTTTACCAGGACACAGTAAATTCGTTGAAGATATATTAACCAACATCTGGCAAAACATGACGTGCAGACATGAACCATCACAGTCCAACTATCAGTTCCCTCCTCATCTTTGCATTCAGCTGAAGAACAAGCAGGTACCATTTCTACCACAGCTCTCCACCTCACCTTTCTTGAAACTATCTTTCTAACAGCATAATTAGTGGGAGACTGACAATGCGACCTTGCACCATTTCTGTCTGCTTGAACACCTTCCATTATGATGCAAGACAGACATGCACTTCCCGCTCACTCTCTTGTACTCCCTCTCCCTCTTTGCAATACCGTTAACAACACCCTAGACAATCATGAGACAAAATCCTGATTGTAATAAGGATTTCACATTACTGAATATTCCAGTTTGTGTTACCTTAAGTGAGAATCATAGCATAAAGTCTCTTTTTGCCCCTAATTCAACACGACTCTTGCTCTGATCTTGAGGACTAAGGAACTCATGGCAACTCACGAACTTATGGTGCCAATCAATACCATCTTTATTAGAAAATCCATTGCAGTCCTATAGCTTGAATCTGTGCCTGATACAGTTACTTGAAAATCTAATCCATTTACGAAGCCTAATAGCAGGCAGTATTTTAATCCCATAGAAAGCTGTTTCTCAGCAGGGCCGAAGCATTTATGCTTGACTGCTGCTGCTGGCACACACAGTGGAGACTGGTGCCACACACTGCAATGAAACTCCTGCTTAGAACTTGACAAAGCTGCAGCTGCAGCTGCCCAAAGTAATGCACAACTGATTTACTCATCTCATAGATGTTCACTTACCAAATTCCTGTCCCAAGAATTATCCTAAGTAATTTCCGGAAATGGCAAACACAATAACCTGCTCCAAGGCTCTGCTCAAACTTTTAGTGTACACCAACAAACTGCCTCAAATTTGATTTCATGTCTGAGTGATTTGCCAGTGTCATTAGCAAGCTTTTCAGGTTGGTTGTTTTTTTTCCCCTGGCCCTGAGGGCACCATGAATTGCAATTCAACAGTTAAACCCAGTTATTGTCAGAATTGATGCTTGCAGCTGAATCCTTCAAAAACAACACTTGAGTTTTCCATCTTCACCTTGTCTAACTCAGAAACTGACTGTCTCACATAAGGCTTCCAGTGAAACACTCTACACGTGATTCTCCACATTCTTCGTTTGATTTCCAGCTTATTGTGACCACCTAATAGGACAGGCTGACAAATCAAGACCCTTAATGCTGTACTTGGCCAGCCTGCCAGATGAGTACAAAACTCCAATAGCTGTGCTTTTCAAACACCTGGCAGAGTGTCCCACAAGGTATGTGCAGAATACTGTCCCAACCAGCCTGAGCTGGCCTGTTTGGAATGAGGTCCCATGTGGGCCCATCAGACCATACACACCATACCAGGGGCTCTACCATCCAGCCTCCACCCTGACAAGATTCTGTCACACTTTAGGAGAATTGTGAGCAAACTCAGTAGGCCCTGTGAAGATTAAACAGCCCAAGCCCTTTATGCATAACCACATACAAACTATAATTGCCTTTAAATGGAATTTAAATATGTTAACATTTTGTAACACATTTAGTAACACGTGAGACTACATGATAGATGGTCCAATCTGTAGTTTGCTTGAAATTTGATTAAAAAATTCTTACCCTACCAAGAAACCTTTGCAAACAGAGGAAACCCAAATATATGCCTTCACAAAGTTCTGAATCTTTCCTAAGGCAATCTTTGTTAATCTTTGTTGGAAGAAGTGTAAAAGTTATGAGCACCACCAACCCTGCAAATTTCACTTTGTTAGACATTACAAGAAAAAAAAGATTCAATGCTCCAAAGAAAAAAAATAAATCATTCAAGTCAATGAAAATACTTTCTTAATATCTATAGTAACACTGAAAGGAAAGAAATTAAGATACTATTTTATGTTTTCATACTAATAATGCCCCATCTTAGAAGGGAAACAATAAAAGATATATATGACATCCAACTGAAGTGCTTACGCTGGAGTGCAGTTTCAAAAGACTGAGGTGGCTGGAGGATGACATCAGTGTCTGAAGAAACTGCATTACCAGCAACTCCAACATATCCTAGATAAATACACTGCTATATAAGCTTGTCTTCATTTAATTTTATTTACACTGAATCTACTTGTGATCCACAGCTGTGGTCCAAACTTCTTTTACAGGACTAACTCTCCTGCTGCACTCTCACTGCTTGCCAAAAACAATTCAAATCCAGCATCACCTCTTACTGCTTTCAGTGGCTGCTTCAGCAGACACGATGGGCTTCACATCCAGGAATATCTGAGCTGTGCAATTACTAACTATTAATTCTCCAGTCTTTATCTTTTCAACAAAGGCAATTCCCAGACGTATTCCTCTTACTAATACTACAGTCACTCTGTTTCCATCTAGGATGACAGCTCATCAAGTCTCAAGTATAATTGCAGTCTGAGTTTAGCTCTTCAAGCAAAACACCAGAACCCCCTAGATTTGTTATTATCTCTATTACTTTTTCACAAATTCTTGAAAAACCCCGAAGTTTCTCTATTTTGAGAAATAATCTACAGTACTGCCTAGATTTCTCCACAGTGCTCCACAGTGCCTGTACACAAGAGTATGTGAATGGCAAAGATGCACTAATACAAATGGTACCGCAAGTTAGGAACCCCTGTAGGCACATGCAGGAAATTTTAACTAAGCATTGTGGGGTGTGCCCATAGCACAGTCACAACATACTACCGCCTACACCAGCCACCGTATTTCAGACCACCACCGAAATCCCAAATACCAACACATTATGAAAGCCACTACAACAATTTCAAGTATTCATGTATCCACTGCAAAGCTGGCAGCAATAAAAATGAACGTCTCTACACTATAATACGTATTGTGACATAGTAATAATAAAATTTTCAACTAAACACAGCTTCTGACATAGCATTAGTTATAAACAGCATGTCTTGTAAAACAGAGTCTGCACAGAATTCAAAAACTTGCATTGAGTGAACATTATTTAGGTCACTAAGTGAAGTATCAAGGTAAATACTAAAATAAAATTATTTGTTTATGTGGATTCCTTCACAAACATATCCTAGGACTCAGTGGTGTTCTGCCAACAGATGTATTTATCTAGTAAGTGTATTTAACAAGAAAATACTTTAAAATATACTTATACATATGTATATAAAAAATACATACTTGAACAAAAATCAGAATATTCCTACACAACATGATAACTTAGAGCATGTTTTAAAGATGGGGGCTTCCATTAATAAATAGTGGCTTGTATTTTGTCAAGTATTGCAGCTAAAAATCTATTAGATACTCCCAAGCAAAAGAATTAGAATCAAGCAAAAGCATATTAAACACATTACAGACTTTGAACACCAGAGATTAATGACCAGGTGCTCCAGAAGTATTTCCTGAGACAAGCAACTACAAATATGAACACATTTTAATGCAAATACAAATGTACACATTTAATGTATATTGTGTATGAAGTTGTGTAACCTTTAGAATAGTGAACATGAATAGATGTTTAACTGGCCTTTATAAGTAACCTACAAATATTTCATTAACTCTGTGAAGAAAACTACACATATTATAAACAAGTATAGCTTCATTTGACCATTATTTCTGACACAATTTAACTATTATGAAATTTAAATAGGAGAAAGACTTTTTTTTTTTCCCTGGTGTGTGTGTGGGGGGGGGGGGTGTGGGTGTGTGTGGGTGTGTGCGTTCAGGTAGCACAAAAGAAAGTGGAGAAAGAAACACTTGTTAGAGCAACACAATGTTCCATCAGAGTACAAACTGAAGAGCTGTTCTCACTAAAGAGAAAATTTCTATGGCAGTTCAGTCTTAGGTTTTTTCCCAAATTCAGGATGCAAGCTGGCCCTGTAGTACATACGATTAAGGAAGTGATTCCCTGTAGTTTTCAGTTCACAGTTCCATTATCAAACATGCAAACAGAGAGAGCTAGTATTTTTTCACAAGAATACTTTACTTTCAAACTTTCATGGACTTCATTACTGGTATCACAGAAACCTGACTAGAGGGTTTTGTATGCAAGGAGTAAATTCTTTCATTTTGGGCCTGCTAAACATTACACCGAAGTTATTTTCACAACAAGAATGTCCTGAATTTATCCCACCAAGAATTCACAATTCTTTGACTTTCTCTCAAACCATTATAAATAACACAGCTTGCTATATTATCACAGATGGCAATAGCCACTTACACCTTGTCCTGGCTATGCAGAATAAATTTATCCTATAAAGGCATAATCGAACAAAATACCACAACATGTGAATGGTCACACATCACATACTTACAATTACAATTACACACTTATTCAAAACACTTCGCTAAACTGTAATCTGTCTCATCTGCAGACTTGCATACTCCTTTTCAACTCCAAATACTTATCGTGCACATTTTTGAAATTTAGGAATATTACACACTTTTCAGAATGCAGTAATAAGAAAAAAATACTCTTTTAACTTAAAAGAATTAAATATATTAAAAATTTGTAACACCTTTTATTTTAAAATATTAAAAGATATTTAAATTTTTAAAAAACAATTGAAAATATTAAAAAATTTTAACACGTCGTATTTGTGTATTTCATTGTAAGTATGCCAACAGAAATGCTGCTTATGGATATTAATCAAACACCACTGACAAAAAACATGTCAGCTGTTTCTAGAACGAGGTGTGGAAGCCCAGACTATACACAGTCAAAGTACTATCTTAATTATTGGAAAATGGCCCTTTCCCCATGGCCTATTATTAATCTCTTTGCCACATTCTGGCAGTACTTTGACAAGAAGAGCCAATAGGTTCCCGTAGCAAGCCTGGTAATTAGAAGGATATTATACAAGAGCACAATAATTGTAGATTTAAATCTCATGAAAACAGCAGCCTAGAAACAGCTTTTCTAGATTTTGGCAATTGCTCTAGCCACCATGATAAACATTTCCACAATACTTATTTCAGTGTTATTCAACAGTTACTAAAAAAACCTCAAAACCATAAAAGACATAATAAAAAGATAGAATTTACTGATTCCTAATGCTTGTAGTCTGTTTCTTAAAGCTAATGAATCTATAAGCATTTATTAAAAATTTATTGCCATGTCATTTTTCCACCTCACATAGCTATCTGTAATTTGTTCATTACTTTCTGCACAGATTCGGCAACTTAAACAGTTGCACTTTTCTGCCTTCATCACAAATCGGTCTTCTCCTGCAATTAAATTTATTTACAATTTCTCTGTCAAACTGTATTCCACACTGACCACATAATCAAAGTATATGTACTAGTTACATGTCCTTATTTATGTGGTAAATCAAACAAAAATATGAACATTAATTAATTCTTGAACACTCTACCAGATGGATCAAATATTCATGAAAAAAATAAGAATGGAATAAAAACCAATCTTGAGTAAGAGGATCCTGGTGGGATTATGCACACTAGGAACATAAATTCTTTAAGGTCCAAGTGGAGAGGAAAAAGCTGCCTTGGGAGTGAGTACCTTCTTTGTCTCAAAATCTTCCCAGAAATCAGTTTGTAAAAAGGAATGCAACTGGACCTTCATAAAAACACTCAACCTAAAAATATCTGTATGCTTTGAATAAATATAAACTACCCAGAATGAAAGTAAAATAGTAATAATTACTAATTTTAAATTTTTTGATCATCTAACAATATGCACTTATATGGTTTAAAGTATCCCAGTGCATTCTGAGAATGTAGCCAAGTGTAAATTGAGAAATGATGATAAAGAGGTAACATACTGATTTAGCCGTCTAAAGCTGTAGAGGCTACACACCTATACCAGTAAAATCAACTGCACTTCATGGAAATGAACTGCCTGTACCACTAAACTGTTAGAGAAGTGCCTGAAACAACTCCTGTCCAGACCAATTAGCATTCTTTCAAGTAATTTAAAGGCACCATTCAGAAAGCCATCCTTGGTAAGGGGACCATTCCCAGAAGTAACTTTGGATATAACTACCCAGTTTTGGGGCTAGGACTATGGACGTGAGCCGTGTTATGTCAGTTAGCCTCAGACACACTTAATTCACTAATATAGATATAGCTGGAGAATCACTGAATGCTGTACAGATGGCCTCTGGCTTAACACTAATTCTGATAAAGCATGAGGAAAGCAGAAAGACAGATGAAGTGTCGCTCCTTCAGAAAATATTTTAGAATTACCAATGACACAATGATCATGAAGAATTTATAAGCATTTTTTTTTTGCTTTTTATAACTAATGTAAAGCCATTAGAACATATACAAAGATAAAAGAAAGACAACAAATGGGCATAATGAATACAGATAAAGCCCAAAGATCATACTTCCTGTTGGAAAATATCCATCTCGGTCACTGAAGATAATCATTGTGAATTGCTTTAAAGGCAGAAGGAAGAGAATTTTGGAGTATTAGAATGAAAAAAATAAACCGAGAGCTCTACTTTTAAAAAATTACAAATCTAACAAATTACCCAACGAGAATGCTGTTCTGAAATACACAATAAAACCACTCAAACTCAAATCTTATATAAAACTGAGATACAGATACTAATAATGTGTTGAGCATACTGGAAGAGAAATTATTCTATTATAGGAAGGCTAAAAAAAACCACCTCAGTATCAACAGTATTCAGGTATTAAGTATCAGAAAATGCCTGGAGTATATATAGTCCCTGCTGGTGGTCTGCGGTTTAGAGAAGATAAAACCTGATCCTCCACTGTGGATTGACCAACCCTTTCAAATCCTGTATAAACCCAGTAACGTTTATTGTATTTCTAGTATTTTGAATGGAAATAACTTGTCAGAAGGTAAGTGCTCTGCAATTAACACACTGTGTCCCTTTTCAAGAGACAGTGGGTAGGGACTTCTAAGACTGAAGAAAGTTCATTACGGAAAAGCAACAAAGTCACATGGTATCTGTATTACGCAATATACAGGCAAGTAAACTAACATTTCCCTAAATAATCATCCAGATGTTATTCTTTCTTACTTCAGAGCTTTCTACACTGTACATAAATTTGAATAGGTACCATCAAGTTGGCTTTGAGCAACTTGATCTAGTAAAAGATGTCCCTGACCATGGCAAAGGGGGTGTGTGTAGGGTGTGTGTGCTGTGGACTGTACGGTCTTTAAATTCACAAGCATTCTATGATTTTGGATTACTACAGCATATAATGACTGGATTTGCTACTTACACTTCCTTCACCTTTCCATTTGACTTCTACAGTGTATATATAATATATGGCTAAAACAACCAGTTTTTCGAAAACCTAGCTATAAATTCACAACAGTGTACTTCCACAGAAAAAGACACTACTTAAGTTTCCAGCTAAGACCAGCATATGGTGCTAATCACTTTCTTTAAGTACTCAATATTCTGAAACCAGGCTACCTCAGTGTCACTTAAGCTCTGGACACATTTTGAAGATTCTTCTTCAGACTAATGAAATCATCTACCAAGAAGCAGAGCTTGTTTCTACAAAAGAGCAAACCTTCTCAGAAATAAATTTCAAACAAGAAATTAAAAATAAACCTTCAGTATTTTCTGCTCACATGTAACAGCCATGCTTTGCAACAGATGGGGAAAAGAGTAAATCCTTAAGTAGCATAGAAAGCATTAAGCCAGTGACAATGTCCAATCCCCTGGAAATACCATGACACAAGAACAAACTACATAAAACACTTTCTTTAAGAATTACCTTAAGATGACCAGTGAGCAGTTAAGTTTTAAATTGTTATCTACTGTTTTATGAAGTTATTGAACACTTGAAATAAACTGGCTGATGTTGTACTGTCATCAACAATGTATTTACAAGATTCCTCAAATCAGCAGGCTGTAGAGAGCAGTACCTGCCAGCTGATGAGAGACAATGGTGATCCAGGACACACTAAACTGCTGATGTCAGACCCCATAGTAGTTTAACAGTCATATCTCTTAACAGTCTGAAATCCATGTCATACACAAGTTACGCTGCACTGAGGTTGCCCAATATGAATATGGAATAGAGCCCACATCCAATTTTCTCATCACATGTGCAAGTTGCCCTCTGTCTTCACCACCAAATATGCAACTGAGTTTGGCTAGTAGTTTGGAGGGTGTTGTTTCGTTTGTTTGTTGTTTTTATTTTAATGGACCAGAGGCTCTAATTTATGCCCCAAATAATATGAACATTTCTTCTGGGTAGTTGTCTTTGGGAAAGATATGGAAAGCATTATTAAATATTTTTTAAAGTTTTAAGCTCCTGGGAGCAGACGCATACCAGATGAATTACAACAAACTTATGCAACATAGACAAGAAACTAACTACATTTCTGGGCAGCTAGTTTTTATAACACATGCATGACTTAAAAACAAACATACTGTGGCCACTACAGGAAAGAGATTGTTTTTAAAAAAAAAATATAAGAAAATATAAGTACCTTTAGAACTGTGTGTATCAAGTTGCATCCTATCAACATAATCTGACAAGTATTTTGTCATGCTATAGGAAGACATAAAAAGAAGAGGAAAAGAATTGAAGAAGGGGATTTAAGATGTAAAAACCAGTGAGATACTGTGGAAGGAGGACACTGATTTAGGAGCTAAAGTGGAGACTGGGAGAACTCTATACTCTCTCTTTAATGCACTAGGCTTATAACAAGGGGGAAAGAACATCCAGAAAACAAACAAAATTAAATTTCCTAAAGTTAGAAAATAAACTTTTAAAATATAGCAAATCAGATCCTACATAAGCATAAAGCACATGCCAGTCAAAGAGCAGAGGACAAGGAAGGCTTTGGAAGAAGCTGCTGGCAGCATGCACAGTGGCAGGGAAGGGAGGCCACACTGGCTGTCAAAGCTCCTGTATGGTCGGCTGCAACGTGCCTGCAGTAGCTGACCCTGTCAGAAAGCACAGACAGAACTTTCTGTACGGTACAGATTACGAGGAGATGAAGGAGAAAGTGAAATGACATTTACTTTCAAGGGAAACAAGGGAAGATTATAAATTGTAACAGATGATGGAGAGGAGGCTGAAGAAAAATTTCCCGCCAAGCTGCTTAAAGTTACTGTAACAGCATAATAGAATAGTCAGGTGAGGGTGAGCACCACATTCCTGGCTTCCTTCTCCAGCCCTGTTAATGACTGCTCTCTAAACATTAAGAACTAGTTTCATTTCACTATAAAAACTATGAAGAGAGGAAAAAGAAAATAAAAACAATAAACCAGCAGTAATATTAAAGCCATGCTTTGCCATAGGCCAACCAATTTTGTATAGGTGATTCTGCTTTTAAGTGATGTCTGTAAAAAGAGGACAACGATATGAGGTAATGTACATAGGGCCTAAAAGAGCTAGATACTGCTCAACTGGAATAGCTTACTGGACATAAATCTACATGATAAAAAAATTTCATCAAATGGACCTCCAAATCTTTTCAGATTTGGAAAGCTACTAAAAAGACTGATGGCAAAACCTGAAGTTTACAATGATTCCAAGTAGCTTTTATCAAATCTCATGCCCTGCTCGACTATCAAATTTTGTAAAATCAAAGGCATATAGCTTTACAAGCACCTTTTCAGCACCAGTATCCTTGTAAGCAGTTGCTCATCTTTCCCATGATTTCTGCTCAGTCCTGCATTCTCCCAGCACAGTGTTCTGTCATGCACATGGCATCATAAGAATTTATACAGTGAACGTGATAAAGCTAAGAAATTTCTCAGTTGTTTAAAACAATTACTAGGGAGCAATAGAACATCTGCCAGGATATTTCCTCTACGCTTCCTCCTGCCCCAGAAAAGGCAGGAGGAGGGCAACAGGATTCCTGGAAACCTTTCTTCAGCTTCCTGTCTATGATTTCAAGCTTGGATTATCCTTGAGATGTTTTTGAAGTAAAATAACTGAGAAGTCTGAAGTGTAAAGACAATGGAAAGATATAATATCATTTCAGGTTTACAACTGCTGACCAAAGTTAGGAAGTGATTAAAGACAACTTCAGTAATTTAATGATGCAACAAAAACCCCTGTTATAGCAGTGATATCGTCCCTGCACTGTTGCTGCCTATGGGATGAGCATGAGCAGTACGAAACATACATGAAGAGCCCTAAAGCTGCAGTTATTTTATTTTTATCTATGTATACATCAAAATGAGGTAATATTATGCAATATTGATATCCATTAAAAGAAACAAACAGTGAACATAAGAAAAGCAAATTTCAGTTGTTATTTTACGAAGACATCAGTGAAACAACTTTTATTTTGTGAGGAAAAGTCATGTTAAAAGGAAGCACAAAGAATAGCTACACTTTTGACTAGAAATGAAAAAAATACGTAAAATATGGTATGCTATTGTAACACACAGTTAAATGCAACTACAAGAATGCTTCAAATTTGTCTGACCTCACACTGGGTAGGATAAAAAAAACAGCCTATGACTAATAGCCTGTGGCTAAGCTAGTAACAAGGGACTATGGCTAGCTAATTAGCCCTTTCACAAGCAAAAAGATAAGGAACGACTTGAATTCTGTAAAAAGTTTAAATTACAAGCATGCCATAGAACTCAGTTCCCATCATGAAGGTAAACTGAAGATGTAATTTCAGTATCATCCGCATTTCTCCAAAGCATCAAACTTCTTTTTACTACCAAATCACTATCCTTAGAGATCCATGGAAAAAATAGGAAGATCTATCTTCCTAGTACCATAGCTGTAACATTCCTGTCTTAGAAACTTCAGACTAGCCTGCTACAACCATATTAACCCTTTCTTAATTAGGGTTTTAAACTGTCATGTTTAGCAGGCATCAAGGTGTGCTACAGTGTTAGGCACATTGCACTTAGAATATACAAAAGCGCATTTGTCAGATATTGACCTGAGTTTTATCCTTAGACTGAGCAAACTAACATAAGGTGCTGACAGACTTGTAGCTGCAGATAAAAATCAGACAACTGAAGCCATCACCACCCAGCTGCTTACCCCTCCCTGCTGACAAATGCGGCTGCTCTCAAATGAAGGCATCTGATGCACCCCTGAATCAGCTCATGAACCACTGATGCTTTCAGTTGTGTATTCAAGGAAGCAGGGACAATTTTACCTGAAAACAGTTAGATGGCACAAGAGCTCATTTATATGCACATCTGACATCACCATTTGGAAAGTGGGACAAATGTAACATAATACCTCATAACAGTAAGAGTTTCAGCCAGATGATTTCTATTACAGTGTGACTGCCAAAACCAATAGCCTCCACTATCGGCTTAGAACAGGCCCTACCAGTACTCATTTGAACACTGTGCAAGTGACACAGTTTGCGTTTATGCAGATTACACACGTTACACCACACATTCCTTACGTGACCTTGTGGACTACTAAGTATAACTTTAAAAATTATCTGAACAAGCATAAAACTAATTCAGGAAATACCAACTTCAGAGAGAGTGCAGCCAGCCAGCTTGCCTTCTCCAGCTCCATCACCTACAATTTCTACTAAAGTTTTAGCCTATGGAGTCAGGAAACAATAGATACAGCTGTAGTTTTTTACAAAGTTCCTTCCTTGAGCCAGAGGTTTTTCTGAACAGAAGGTGCCACAGCCCTGCAGGGATGTCTGTACTCCTGCTGCAGTCACAACCTTCATCCAATCAGCCAGACTACCCACACAGTAATTAAACTACACAGATGTGGAGGCAAAGCATGAGCTAATTCGGCACAGACCTCTTCTGTATCAACAAATTCAGGAGGGGGCAGGGTAGGAGCTTATATTTTCCACCTTACTGTGTCTGCAAATCTATGCAAAGAGTTGCATCAGCATCCTACAGAGTAATTTGCCCTGGACTACGGCACTGGCAAGAAAGGGAGGAGTAGGAAGACAAGCCATCCGGCTTATAATAAGCACCATTAGGTTCCAATCTAGATTTCACCCCTAACTTTGTCAAATAACATTAGGTGACACATGCTTACACTGGCTTTTGTTGTTACTAAGGGATGGAGAGTTGTTTTGTTTTTGGTTTTAACTACTTTGTTTTTCTTTTTAATTGCCACAGCCACAGTAACAGATTCACTGAACAGATGATGCTTAAAAAAAAAAATTTATAACCACGTATTTATTCCCATTGACCCTCACTTCTTGGGGCCTTATAAGGATTCCATTAACTGTTTTATTACAATACAACCAGCAGACACACAACTGAAAGATGGCAGAAATTTAAATATTATTTGAATAGAAGTCAATTTAGCTACATCTCATCTTTAAACTACTCTAAAAATATTTTATTTTGATTCAAGTAAAGGATTTAGACCTTAAGACTTTCCTTTAATGACATGGAAACCTTTAATCAGGTTTTCTAATGTCTCACTATTTTAAGATACATCCCATACATAGCTTGGCTTCTTTAATTAAAACCAAACCAAAACAAAAACCCTAACACAGACTAGGAAACTATATCTATCACATGAATTAGCAGATAGAGTTAAAATAAAGCTGTAACTCAATTTATTAACTAGCCTTTAGAAAAACCCAAATAAACCCCACAGTTTTATCGTCAATACAGTATTACCTTGGTTCATTTATTACTGATAGCCAGAAATGCAGTATTCTCCCTAATGAAAAGGTATTTAAGGTATCAATAGTTAAAGGTTGTCATGTACTACACTTATAAAAATCCAAAATGCCCAGAATCATAGTTTCAAACAAATAATGCATTACAAACACAGCCAAGTTATTTGATTAAACAATTGACAAGCAAACATTTTCTTAATTAGCTGTTCAGTGTTAAAAAACAGTCTTGACAATCTTTGGAGTTCAAGCATAAATAAAAACCCTGTGTGCAGAAATCCGTACGGAAGACCAACATTTCTTTTTCCCCTCACTTTTTTTTTTTTTAACTTGCTAAGACTGACGAATGTGGCTGATAGCAAACGAAGCAGATCTAACTGCAGCTGCTATACTGATACTTTCCCCTTGCAATGCATTACTGCTCCCTCTGGTGTCCATCTGACCCTGTGCCAAGCTCTTTCCACACACCATGGTGGCAGAAGACGATTTCTTTAAAAGTGCATAGGTGTGTATACATAGGCAGAATGACACATGAACGTACATATAGAGACATTTCTTCCCAGTACAGTGACTGAAGCAGCTGAGTATGGGGTCAGAAGGGCATTGAAGCTGGCACAGAGGAGGATGTGACTGTAAAAGCCAGAAGTTACATCATGTTATGCTGCCCCACAAGAGCAACTCATGTTACAGTAAGTTACACTTCCCAGACTGTCCAGCCTAATAATTAGACCATTGCCATCTTTCACCCTCACACCCAGATGTGCTATACCATCCTACTACTGGTATACTGTTTTGTAAAGACTCTAACATGACAACTATTCTCCAATCAACCCCACTCACTGAAAACTCTAACAATACCCTGCCTTTTATTTCATCCTTGGACTAGTTTTTTTCCCCCCACATCAAACTTGATTAATAAACATCAAATCTTGGGGGGCGGGAGGTGGGGTAGTGTAAAAAAAATGCCAAGGCCAGTGAAAAAATAAGTGGTGGGAGTTCATAGCTATGCACAGAAAGAAGATGGAGCTCATTTTTTCACTACCAGTGATCCATTAGATTACTCGAGCTGATTTGTGCAACTCTTTCCTAGATAAGAGTGTTATTTTACTTTCAATTATCTAAAAAAAATCTTCAAATTAAGCATGAAATATGACTTATCTGGAAAATTCTACTGTTCCCTCTCATCATGCCAATGTCAATGATAGGAAGTTTGTTACTGGTTTTCAAGCAGTATTGAAAATCCTCTGTGATATGATATGCTGGGTACAAGCATTATTTCAAAGACTCTAATTTTAAGTGCTGAAAACAGCGATGTGCAATCAAAACTAGAAATTATGGCACTTCTTTATATGAACAGTAACATGACACACTTAAAATAGTAGATGTAATGCCAAAACACAGAAATACCCTTGACAATACACTGGTTTTGTACCAAAATAAAACTGAAGCGGCCTGGGATATACTAAGTTTGATATGCGCACAAATATCTTTCTCTTAACAAGTCACAGTAGAAGTATCTATACAACAAAGACCTAACGAAGTATCTAATCCATTGATCAAATACTCTTTGGTTATAGCAGTTGTTGCCAACAATCTCTATAGTCAAGTCAAATTATGATCGTTTTCCTATTCCACTGAATAGTGCGTAGAACAACTACAGCTCCCAGCGACCAGAATTAGGATGACAATAAAAAGGTGACAATTGCTTAATATGTATCTAAACAAGACAAACATAACAGCTTAAAGTATTTTCACTGCAGACAAGGCAAATAGATTAGATTTCATCCTATGACTTGCAACTCATACTCACAATTTGAAGTATGCTGTCAGCTGGGCAGCTGTATTTTGGCTCGTCCTTCAGATGTGTAGAGAATTTAAATACTCACAATTAGGCTTTGACGTTAACCCTCTATTAACTCATATGAAAAAAGTTCAGTCCTACAGTACTGTTGCTTGAATCTAGCTATTGACTCAAGGCAACAGTGAATTTATTTAGTGAATGAGAAAAAGTGGGGGAAGATATTTCATTCTAGAGAATTTAAAAAAAAAAGTGAGAAAGACCAACATGTTTTTCTAACTGGAATTTGATGACTACATTACTTTATCATTTAACTGAGCGTACTTCATTTTGTCTCAGCTGTTAAACACAATGAGGTAAAACAAATAAAGAGCCAAATGCACACTGAAAAGTAAAGTTAACTGTGTGCCTGTAACAGTTGCAGCAGAAAAATAATATTTGCATGCAAAATGCAGATACTTAGCTGAAGGTGTTAGAAATCCTTAGAAAAGACTGCACCCTGGTGGAAGACTTGTTAACTTGCTGTAATAGCTACTTGGTAAAGCCATGGGGTTTAAGTTTTTATTTAAAATTTAGGTTTTGTAGTAAGAAATTATTTGCTACACAAAATGAAAAGCCCTTCAAGCATCTGTTACTTCAGTTCTTAGAGTTCTTTGGTGCCAATTATTCATGACATTTCAAAAAACTAAGCCAAATATTTAGAAGTATTTTTATATACCTATATACATTTCCATATCCGCATCCTGTGACACAAAGAGTAGGAGGGATAATTTTCTGTAATTCTCTTCCTTAGCCACAGCAGGTTAGTAAACATGAAAAGTCCCAACCAAACCAATTAACCAAACAACAACAACAAATAAAAGAATAAAACCAAGTAGCATATCAAGGGGAGTTAAAACAGGAAACAAGCTTTTAAAATCTCTGCGAGGAATGCAAATAATGAATCATGGATTTGTGCTTTACATTCCTCTTATTCCCTTAACATGTTGACTTCTCCCTTTGGCCCAAGCAAAAATCTTTATCACAAGAGTTCAACATACCCTGAGTTTTCCTCAAGTTTTATTTCCCCACTTACCAGTCACTGCTTTCTCCCTTCTGTGCCTACTAGATATCTGCAAAGTACCTGCAGCTCCCACAGACCCATCTCTCCAAATAACCGGGCAAGGAGCAGCATGTGCCACAACTGGTTCACAAAAATGTGCAAGTTAGTATGTGCCGGCTGCTGAAAGCCATTCCACCTGGAATACATACAGTCCAAGCTGTCCCTAACCCTCCCTCACTGCCAACATTTCTAATGTCTCTTTTCTTTATGTATCTGCTAATTTTCAAATTGGTTATTGGAAATTTAGAAAAAAGTTATTTCTTTCTATCAAACATGGCTGAACTTGGTTAACAGGTTCCAAAATTCTCGGAGAAGACAGACATACAGTAAAATCACATGAAAACATTCTTCATAAAACTAATATAATTCTACCAAAATACCTAGGAATTAACAGTAAGAGACCCATATCCACACATCATACGAAAACAGGCAAATAAATACCTGCACTATCTGCTTGAACTAGTAGTTTACTGGCCCTGCATGTAGTGTTAACAAAAGAAATGCATTTATGACTGATGGAACAGACAAGTGGGATGACCAATCCTGAATCTGGGGTGAACACATATATGAGCTACCATGACACAGAGCTGCAGAAGAAAACCACATTCACAGAGCAGCAGGCTAGAATTCATTTAACTTCAGGCTGCCCTAAATTAAAATAAAGTATCTTTTCTAAGGTAACAGTTTTATACACACACACACACAATATACCACTCCATATTTTGCACTGTCAGCAGGCAGTAATGGGAAGAGTAGAATGAGATCATCATGTGCAAGATACTGTTTCACTTTAACAGCCATATTTTTATATGCAAAATAGCACACTCAAAAGAGCAGTGGTACACTTACCATTTTTCTTGCAACCATATTTGGCAACTAAAAAAAAAAAAATTTACTCCTGAATTCAAGGTATAAGCATCTATAAATTTGTTGTAAAGAGTACACTAACTTTAAAAAAGGAAGCACATTTCCAATTAGTGTTCCCAAATAGATCAAGTTTGCACTTCCAACTTCTTGCTTACTAATTATGAAAAGCTTTTCTTAGCCTTGTCTATTCTTGCACCTTTCAGATTTACCAATGCAGTCATGGATCATTATTTGCGACAGTAACAGCAAAAACTCTCATTTAATTCAAGTATCACTGGTCTTACATCTGAGATCACTAAAAATGCTGCTGACATGTCAAACAAGACATAGGAAATTTAGCACCATTAAGGAATTGCATTAATGGTAATGAAAGAGAATTAAAAGCGGTTAATACTATTGCATGCTAATGCAGATAGACCATATTTACTCTCAGAACTTTACTGGAATGACAACTCTAACATTTGAAGCATCTCCTTTGGTAAGTTTCAAGTATAAATAACCATGTGGTATTGAAACACAAAGAAGGTAAGAAGTAGTTGTCCCTTGCCTCGGCTCAGGGTGTCCCATGCAGCCAGCCTTCTACTTCATATTCATACTGCAAGCCAATTAATGCGTTAACAGTTCCGTTAAATGCAACCCACTAGTTCTTTCAATACTGATCTGAGTTCAATATAATGAATCATCTTCTTTTTCCCTCAGAATTCTGAGGGCATAACTAACATCTATGAACTAAACAATCAACAGTGGATTATGGTAACCTATTATGGATAATACTTTCATATCTTCCATTGTAAAGGAAGCACTGTACTTCAATCAGATAGTGCTATCATACAAGAATATTTATTACTTGCACAGTTATCTTGATTGAGAAATCATGGAATATCCTGACAACAAAAAACAGAAATCAACACATATACTACAGAGATTAAAGTAATTATTTTCTTTGAAATATGAAAACATTCCAGAGACTGTCGGTGGGGCGGGTGGGGAGCTTTTAATATCTCCTGAAAGTAGTTGGCTTCCAATGAATGTGCTGAGATGTGAGCCAAAAAAACCCAAGACATAAAGAAACCAGGGCTAGAAATACCTTTCAAAAGGCTATCTTGTCCATCATCCCAGTATTGCTTGCAGGTACTGCTCTGAATCAATCCCTTCCTCGAAAAGGTTATTCTAACCTGTTTCAAAAATGCCACTGATGGAGATTCCACCAATTCTCTGCAGGGATATGATTGCCCACTGCTTATGTTAGAAAACTTTTAACAACCTTCAATCTAAATCTCCCTTACTCCAACCGCTCTCCTCCATTGCTCCTTGTCCCACCTCCAACAGAAGAAAAAGAAGTTTTAGTGTTATAGTCAGTCCTTTTCAAATACTAAATAACTCTTATCATGTCTCTTTTGTCTTCTCTTCTGTAGACCAAACAATACATTTTTCTTCCAGTCTTTCCTCAAATTACACTTTCAAGCCTTCTGATAACTTAACAGTAAGTGAGTGCAGGCAGATAGGAGGCACAAGGTAAAAAAAAGAAAAAATGCTTCCACCACCCAAAAACACGTAAGAAACATCTTAGCAACATTTGCACTGGGGGAGGACAAACCATACCAAACAAATGAAACAGACGAACAAAACCCACCACTAAACCAAACAACAGCTTTCTAAGAATTACGAGATAAAGATTATTAAAAAGAAAAAAAGAAATGCATTGGAAAAATATTGGTATCAAGATGCACTGGTATCAATATACACATTTCATGGTACTATACTGTTAAGCAAGCAAGACAGGCTAAAAAGACATACTCTTATCTTCCTCCTGCTTTCTATAAACTCCCAAAACCCTTGTAAGACCACACTCTTCTGGTAAATGACTATACAGGATTTCATACTATTAATGAAAATGTGGTACAAGATCTCAAGAAACAGCATGAAAACTGTTAAATTCAGGGTTTTTTTTAAAGTGTCCAAAGTTAGCATGAATTTCACTTCTCCTGATCCTTCTTGTTGCACTCTTGCAGCAATCCCTCTGTAGTCAAGGCCATGCTGATAAAGTAAGTGAGATGAGGAAAAAAAAAAATCAGTAAGAATAACATCTAATCCCAGTTTATATATGGATTACCTCAAATGCTTTTGGAAATCACTTATTGTCTCTTTTATTTCAAGTTGTATATTAACATTACACATTATGTTCACAAAAATAATAGATACAAAGAATCAGATATACTTCCCTGACTACAACATGGGATAAAACAGTCATCTAAATAGTTCTTGTAAAGTTTCATTTATTTGGAATCTGAAAGCAATACTTCTTTTATATTATTCTGTTTCACATATCATATGCAAAGAAGCTAAGCTCTGTTCAGAAAATTAGAGATAAATGAATAGAATTAAGGGGTTTGTTTAGGCATGTTGCAGATACTCTAAATACCAGGAGCTGTCTCAAAAGAAACACATACATTTTACACCAACAATTTTAAGACACAGAAACAGAGATATAAAATACTAAGATAACATTAACTCTGCCCTACCAAGCTCTGTTAAATGCAACGAAAGATGAACATTTTGAAGCATGGTTTTTAACATCTGCAGCCCAATCCATGCTTTAAAAAGGTAACTTCCTTTTCTCCTGTAGCATAAAAGGAGTATTTCTACTTCGTAAACCCATGTATCTGCATTTACTAGACAACAACCCTACCAACCACCAGTGTTCAGAAGAATCATAGCAGTCATGCTATTTCACCTGCTGAGACAGCATACATATGCCAAACCTAAAGATGAACAGGAAATACATCTTCTTCTGTGAAGGAGGACAGACTTCCCACAACCACTGGAATTGCACAAAAGTGAACAGCAGAAGCAACATGTAAAATTACTTCTGATATCACAGAACGTCACAGTTCACACAACCCTAGCTCTAACCTTTGCTGTGTATTTTTTAGTATCATGTATAGTAGCAAGCAGTTCAGGATAACTACAAGCTAAATCCTTCAAGGTACCGTACAAAAGATTTCAATGTGTTTTGGGTGTATCTAAAGTTTCAATGATTTATCTCATCAATTACTAAATTAATTCAGGTTAGAAAGATACTGAAACAGAAGACTACATTTCTCAATCCAATTCTTCATTCTTTTCAATTCAAAATAATTAATGAGTTTACTTACAAAAATCTCAGCAGTTTCATTATACACTCAGAAAGCACTGTATTCTGCAGGGAACAGGCAGCATTCACCACTCAAAACAAATGCAAAAACCCTTCTTTCAGTGCAGAGCTAAACAGAACTTGTGCTTCTGAGTCATAATCAAGGACAGCTACTTATGAGGCTGGTTATACTTCAGGGTTTTACTTTTTATGTTATGCTAAAAAGGAAACGGCATTAAAAAAAGTTGATATATAAACTGTTTTTTTGAAGCATTAGGTATTCCAATGCCCCATCAGAAACAGCAGGGGGTAGTATTTCTGTGGTTTTTAAACCCAAGTCTCATCCTGCATTTTCCCTCATTACAGGTTACCCTTAAATCCCTCACCTAGATTCCTTTACTGCTTAACTTCTTCCGGCTGCACTTCTGCCAGGCAGAGTTGTCAATCCTCTTCTGAGCTGGCTAGGAGAGGTCCTGCAACCTGGTGACCAACCACATAGCTGCTCTTCTCTTCTCCCTCTGCCTCACAGATTTTACCACTTTTATTTACCACTATTGTGGAAATCATTAGCCTAATAACAGATCACCTCACATTGCTAAATTATATCTTCCTATAAAAACAGGGACTCACAATCGGTTTAAATTTAAAATTAAAACATTAACTTGTACAGCACCACAACTGTGTTCAACATTTTACTGACTAAAAGAATATTCCCACCATGAGTTTACAGTCTGAACACATCAGAACAGATGCACAATGCAGAATATAAGGATTTTGTGCATGTCATTTGTAAAACAGTTCTTGAAAATGGCAAAGCTACTTGAACTTTCCCACTGAGACAATACTTTCCCTCTCAGGTTACGAACTTGGACCATCAAACTTTTAGTTTTATGTAAACCAGGCTATGTCCCCCAACACCTACACAGCATATTAAATACTCCTCCAGTGAGCCTAATTTTATAAAGGCACTTGAGATTATCTGGGTTTTGTTTTACTTCTTATGCCTCCCTGCTTTACTTTTCTTTTTCAGAGTTTATCTTGATACCTATACTCTACCTCCCCTGCCCTCAAATTCAGATTGCCACAAACAACTGTAGAAAACCTGCTATTTTTTCAAATATTTTGTTTGCAATTTTAGGATTCATTATTTCATGAATTACTATAAATGAGATCCAGTACTGTCTTTGACTCAATTAAAAAGCTGATTCCCAGTTCTCCAACGTGATGAATTTAGAAGTATCTGAGAAACAGGACATTTATTTTTCATTTTTGTGTATTGCATTTTATTTGTACTAGCTCACAGTCATTGTAAGGATTTCTTCTTTAAAATACAGCAAAAAGTTTGCGTAAAATATATGAATACTGTTTCAAGGCATTTGGCTGAAGGATGTCCCTCTGATGTTGTCATTTGTTCCAAAAGAAAGTAAGTTACATTGAGTTCAGAAAAAAACCTTCAGCTTCAAAATTTAAAGCTGAAAACTTAAGAGCAGACTTAAATCTCTTACCAATCTTGCATTTAATATGCAAAAAATCATTATGTGTTATCAATAAAGGGTGAGCAAACTCTCTGATTTCCCGTTGTGAAGATCTACCTTGACAAACAAACGAAAATTAGTGCTAAATTGTTTTATTTACAGTCATAGAGGGTCTAAAAGAACATTTACTGAGAAAAATTCACCTTAATAGAGATTGTATTGTGAAACCACTACTTCGTCCTGATTTCACCTAAGCTATTCTATTCAGGAATTTCAAAATGATGTAGAGATGCCATATGCCACCTTCTCATAGTGGCTGTTTCTATCCTGAAGATACAACTGTACTACCAGTTTTTACTGTTTAAAGTGAAAAATGACCCTAAACAATCCACCCTACCATCTTCCACCTCTAAGTAGACTGAAAACTACTTTTTATCTATGTATCTTGCAGTTCAATCAGCAACCCAATCTAAGTAGCCAATGACCAGTGATAACATAGGGAAGTTACAGGAATCCACTAGCAGAGGAACACAACTACACTTTTCAAGTCAGAAGGGAACCATATTTCTAGGGGACAGCTAAACTATAATCTGCACTGTAGTAGCTCACACACTGTGAGAATCAAATATTTATCAGCAATTACCTCCATGATCTCCTTATGATCAATCTACAATACTGTCAAAAGAAGAAAAACACAAGACCAAAATGATCCAAGTCCCACTGGTGGCACACACACAAGCATTGACTACCATGACGATGACACAAACCTGGCAAATATTTCTATGTAATACCAGGTATAATCTTCTAAGTACAGAATAATAGGTTTTGAAGAAACCCCTGAATGTAACCTCATCCACTGCCTGCTCAAAGCAGAGTTAACTTCAGCAGTCTCTGAAAAGTTTTGTCACTCTCCAAGGACAGAGGCTTCTCAGCTTTCCCCACTCACTCGAAGCACCAGCAGTGAAGTAAAGAAGGTAGTTGTATGCGTTTCTACCACTATGTATTTGAAAAACACGTACCTGCTAGATGGCATTTCAAGCACATCATACTTGAATACTTAACAGTTTTTCAAAAATATATTTGAAACAAATCAACAGGTCAACAAAGAACCTAACCTGCTTTTATCAGCTTATTTTTAATAATCTTCATGAGAATCTACAAATCAGTACATCAGTTTCAAGAAGAAGGTGAAAACCAGGAAAACAGATGTGCAAAATTAAAACGGAAAAAGCCTCTACTTCTACCTATGCTGCTCCTATTTTCAAAAGAAATGCAAGTTCTACTGCATTGTTTTCTTAGTCAACTGCCAACAAATCAGAACATCAGATCTTTGACAGAAGCAAATACTTTTGCTATTCTAGTCTAGTCCCCAACAAAGCATAATTCCTTCTTCCTGCTCAGGGATATAATTATGTCCTCATTAGTTCTGAAATGCAGTACAGTAGGAATCTGTTGATTTTTTGGCAGCATAGGCGTACTAAATAAGAATAACCAGATGCTGCTTACATCACTTTCAGATATAGACAAATTAAAAGCAAAACAAAAACCAATGCACAGGTGTTCATGAAAGCAAAAAATTCTGAGTTTCCCCACTATCTGGCTCTCTGTTATAGGGGTATTCTGCTTTGGGTCCCGAGAAGAACATCATGTGTTCACAGCTCACAGCTACTTCATGCACTCAGATGTACATATCAAATACAAATTATGCAGATAAAACTCTGTAACCATCTGATCATCTAAAGTATTTCATATAAATTGTAAGTGACCTGTTTATTGGTATATAGAATGCTTCCCAGTCTTTATTTTCTTCTTCCTTTTTGCTGTTTTTCACTGAAAGTTCAGGATGGCAGTTCGCAGAATTCCATGGTATGTTGTTCTTTTGTTTGCACACCAACAGGTACACATACAGCTATTAAGCAGGCTGGTGCTAGAGAAGGGCACAATAGCATAACTGCTCAGTTATGCTCTAGAAATCAATGGAATTACCAAGGAGGAAAACAAAATAAGCTGAAGTTCCAAATGAAAAATGAGTTGTCACTTGCAGGAGTGCCTAGTTATAACTAAAAATGACACTTTCATTTTCCGCCATCTTCCAGTTTATGACTTACTAAAACAATAATCACTTCCTGCGTTGGGACTGAAACTGTTCCTGGTCCTCCTCATTCCAGAAAGTTTGTCTGTTTGTGGTTCTTCTGGACAAAAAGGAAAAGGGTAGATCAAGGAAATCCACTACTATAATATTTTAAAATGGTATTCAGTAGTTTTTGCTCTCTGGGCTCTTTAAATACTGTGTTTTCAGTCCCAGTCTTTCTGGAAGCAAGACTCTGCTTTCATGAATATATTCTTACGGGGGAAAAGCCCAACTGGTTGAGAAACTACAGACTTAGGATTTGAGTTTAAAACAAATAAACCAACCCCAACAAACCAAACTTCACCACACACAATTCACACACTATTTTCTTGACAGAAGTACAAACTGCAACTGGTGAGATAAGTAAATGAGAGCATATTAAAAACCCAGGTTAGCCTATTTTTAGTACTGTAGTACTAAGAATTACTGACATTTGAATACATATTGACAACCTGAATACTCATTTTTTATTTGTCTGAGGGCTATGCTTACCACTAACTTACATAACTTGAAAAGCAAACACTTCAATACATTAAATCAGTTGTGTGCACTAGAGAGCTCATCTCAAATATCCATGCATTTGGAACAGAGACATGAAGTACAAGGGCTATACAGACAGCCTTGGAATGACCTCCAGGATGATTCCACGTATGGCAGCTCGGGTCAAGTCTTGTTGTGTTTGCTTATTTAATTCAAGCTTATTTAATTCTTCCTTTGGAAGAAATTTATTGCTTGTCTTTACAATCCTCTGTACAATGGGAGCCTGATCTAATATAGAACTCTACAAGTAAGTGATAATTCTATCATTACTGGAAGGTGTATCTCTAGCATTACGTACTTTTAGGAAGAGGGCTGTAGTTCCACAGTCATAACCATCAGATTCTACATTAAAAGACTGTTATTGAGCAACAGTACAGGTCTATGTGTACAAATAAACCAAAGGGAAGTCTCTCAGTCACCTCTGCAGCTATCTAAGGATGAAAAGGAAGATCCTGACTTCCACTATGTGCCTTCTTCCTAGACCTGACAGGAGCCATCTGGCCCTCTCCAACTGCTTGCCATTGCTGCCCACTTGAAATAAAAGCAGAGAAGAGCAAGGTGAAGGACACGATGTGCAAATGCAGAGGAAAGTCTCGTACCATTGCCTTTATAACAAAGTAGTTCTACTATAAACAGCTACTTTTAAAAATATAGCATGTACTAACCATCAGATAAACCATGCAATATCTAAGTATCTGCTCAGAAAGACAAATTATACTCTCAGAGCCAAAGGTTAGAATTTTGCCAGCATATCAGGTTTCAAATCTTTATTTTTTCAGAAAGCCTCATCCAACTCCTATGAAATTTAGCAGAACTTATTTTAACTGGCTTTGGCTTTAGATCACAAGAAAATTATGGAACCAAGAATACAAGACCAAGACCTTCAGCCTTATGTAAAAAAAAAAAAAAAATTGCCAACAGCAAACATGAGTGTAACATTCTTCACTACTTATTTAAAATGATTGAGCATTTTGATGTTTGAGCACATTTTCCAGGCAAAAGCAAGCACATAAAAGTTACTTGTAACTATAATGAAAATACAAAAAGCCACCACAGATAGAAGTAAATGTTAGTTATTCATTAGTCTATTTTTTTACAGTGAGTTAGGAAAAACACGCACATTTCTGCCTATTATTGCAGTAAAATTTGTTTTTACTTTTCTAATTCTCTTGAAATAAATGTCTAATCAAGTAACAGAAGTTCTGATCCTGATTTGTTTCCAAATATTTTCTCTTTTGTTGATTATTGGCAGATACCTGAAACTGCCTAGACAGTTCTGCATTTTCTAGAAATTACTACAGCATAACTGATCCCCATACATTCTTAGTGAAGCAATGTAACTATCTTCCCCTGCACAGATAGTAACACATACTGAAAGCTATGACAAAATACAGGTAGCAGAGCCATGCAGCACTCTGCTACAACAGATCTGGTAATACCTTGTCTCTTGGGCCCAAGGGACACAGGAGCTGCAGTGGGGATTAGTAAGAAAAATAAACAATGGTTATTATAAATGTTTAGAGATTAAGGTAGTGAGCACTCTTTCATCACGTATAGTCTATTGCTGAACCACCATAATTAATAATGAATTCACCCGTAATACTTTTAAGATGTTTCAAAAAAGAATAGTAAATCAAAAGAGTGTGACTTACTCCTGAAACAACATCTCGTCTAAGTTGGTATGCACCCCATTCACTGTCAAATGCAACACACTTTGGGACTGCACATTTGGATATACACTTCATATGCAGCACAAAATATCTTTCTAAAATCGTATTTGATTAAAACCAGAAAAATTACTAAAGGCAGTCACATGCTGCAAAAGCCTGAATGGCTGTAAATCATAAATGTCATAGGACAAGAGTCAGTCAGTCACTTCTTCACATAACTAATAATTTTTTATTTTGAGGAAAATATTTGTTGCATAATATCCTTTCAAAGTAATTTATCCTATCATTTGTGCAAGCTGAAATACCCCAAAGAGAGCTGTATTTTGCATCTACAAATATATGACAAATGCAAAAGTTTTTGTTACTGGCACAGTACTTCAATGCTAGCACACCCAGTATTCCCAGCTCAAAGCCCAGGATCTTCACTGACCTTCTTGCAAAGGATTGAGTGCTTTAAAGACACCACAACATGTACAAGAGATGCTAGGAAACGTTTTACAAGCTCTGCTGATGTACTGAAGCAGAAACCTGTACAAGTCAGAAGACAGGCAGACATACCAAGGCAGATGGAACTACACTACTCTGAGTTATGTATGTATGCAGTAATAAGCCATAACAGTTCTTAGTTTGGTTGATACTGAAAATACAAGTAAGACATTTATGTAGCCATTATTTTCGCTCTAAGAAAATGCGACATTAAATTAGGTAAACTAACCTTAAATAAAGGATACAAACATAACACCATTGCCTGAAACATAAATAGAAACTTCAGAAATAATAATGCCACTTAGTTTACAAGCAGTACGCCTTAGAGGATCTAAATGGTCTTACAGTTTACCTGTCTAAAATTTCAATTGGTGTACCTGTTATCTGTCAGATTAGGGAACAGCCAAAATATCTAGGTAGAGGACAAACCCCAAAGCACTGTTTTCACTGTCTGAATGGTTTGCCTGCCATATGCTTTAAAGTTTGTTCTTTGAATCTGACTTCCACTTAAAAGAAAGAAAAGGAAGTCATTCATGTTTATAGATACAACATTATGGAGACAAATTTTTCATTTTAACTCTCAAGAAAAAAATGTTAACTTTTCAGAGGCACTATATGGGGTTTTTTTGAATGCTTAGAGTGATCATTGGTAAATGGCTATGACAGCAATGCCGTAGTCACTTTCTTAATACAATATCATTCCATTTTTTGCAACTGGCACTTCAGTAAGTGATTTTTGCCTATTAAATGTTTTGAAATAAGATACTCTAAAGAATCAGAATTAAAAAGTAGTTACAAAATATAACTGTAACTAGTCATCACTTCCATTAAAACTGACATATACTATAATATAAAGTTCACTGAAAGAGACTAAGTTGCAGATGCTCCACTGATACTGTAACATTCACTAGATTAAACTTCAGTCTTCCACAGATCAATTTTCCCCCTTTCAATAATGTCCATATTTAAATGGAATCTGCAATATTCATCTTTCATCTTTTATCTCAAATAAGCAACTATAAATTATAAAAAAACCCCAACAACTGTAAAACTTCCTTATTTTTCCCTCACCTGCCGTATTCAAAACCACATCACAACCTAATGAGAAATGGAAGTAATTGAAAAACCACACTTCATTCAGAGTTGGAAACTGAATATAATTGAACAACTAGTTCTACAGGTGTTTCAAGTTTAAAGGATGCTCTGACTTAAAGGTGTGGCCTCACTACCAGTAAAGCATAAAAATTACATACAAGCAGCATTTGTCATGTTATCTATAATCTGACACCAACACAATCAGAGAGTCTATTTGGTTCCATTCTTGGCAATTATGATGGAAATAATTCTTCCCAAAATACACAGGAACAGATTTCTGTATCTTCAAAGAAAAAAAACATTAGTTGTATTTATTTCCTCTGTCACAAATTTCCAGTACTGCCTTGCCATTTTCCATTATTGTGGAAAAAACAAATAGTTTAAATCACAATTAACCTACCTAATTTGCTGCATCCTGAATGATAACTATTTACACATGCAAATTTCATAATGAAGCCTTAAATCAAATAATTCTCATTGTCTTATTGAAGTAGAATAAGAAAAAATTATTTACTAGGGTATACTATGTAGTATTTCCCAAGACACTGAAACTCTTGTATTTTAAAAGTACCAAATGTATGAAACTACTACACAGACAAACTAGATGCTGCTGTATTTCCCTTTAGTAGTCTATTTATATTTTTTCAATGAAGTGCATTATGAAAAAGTAACAATTAGTGTTGTGATTTCTGAGACTAACCTAGTTAACCACCACAACTGGCTACAACTTGACACTGTTTCTAAACCACAAGTTACCAACTCACAATACTAATGTTTAGCAAAAATAAATTACACATGCCTATCTTTCCTACTCTTACATGAAAATGCAATCCCAAATCACCCTATTGTAATACTCTGCACAGGAGCCATTTGTGATGCTATCACTAGGGACTGCAGCATTAGATAAGAAGAAAGCAACAGACTAAATCTGAGCAAGGATTTCATTATTATTTTATATTCCTTATTATAAAACACGTTTTAGAAATTATATTCTCCCCACTGTTTTTTCCTTACAAAACTTCTCCAGAAACACTATACTTTCCTCCACTTCACAGTACTTATAATGGTGTTTCTACGAAAAGCCCAAGTGTCAGCATGTACTATAGGTTTCTTTTTTATTTTTTTAAGGTCATAGTAAAGAAAAAAGATTACTTGTCTTTTGTACTGTCTTTATTTAAAACTTCATCTTTTATTGGTGCATGTAAATATGGTTCTTGGAAAATATATCACTGAACAGCTTATAAAAGGTAGATTAACTTCTCCCATTTTTTACCTTCCAGATGTTCTCATTAAGAATTTTACATTTTTGTATCAAGTGAAAAAGAGGTGGTAAAAATATTCTACTTAAAAGTATGCTGCACGAGCTACTGTTCTTAGTAGCTTGTATAAGTTCCTAAGCAATTAGATGAATGGGCCCCTATTTCTACGCCCTTATATATCTACATCAATGCACAGCATGTCCAGGAACGGTGACAAGTCATCTTAAGAAAACATCTAAATGTCAAATCAGCTAAATAATTCTGACATCTCCTACATTCTGAAGGTTTGGGGATCATGGTAGTCAAGTTTGTTTGTTTTAAATAAAAACTTGTATTAAACTTCATTTCCTAAAAAGAAATAAGGAAATGTCAAAGCAATGCATTACTATTTTTTCCAACAGCCCAACAGCACTCGAGCCTAAGAGGTAGAAAGTCATCATCCCAGAAAAGTGTCGTGAGCTCTTAGTATCCCATGATGAGTTAGGGAAGACAGAAGCCAACTTCCTCCTCTACCTTGTCAAAGGACAGGAAACTTCCGCTGTCTTGCTCAGTTTCCTGTTTTTAAGAAGGAAAAGGGGAAACTGGCACAACTGCAAAAATTGCAGAACAGGAAGGTCTTCAGAAAACTTAAACTGCTCCTTCCCCCAGTTACTACTCCTGAGACTCAAACAGACCTTACCATCCTGGCTACAGCATATGTTACTCCTTGCTCTTTTCAGTGGCAGAGGTACCATTCATATTTAGTTATCGCTCTGACATGCTGTCAAATTAAAATGAAGAATGCAAATAAAGGAGAAGGAACTGGAAAGACAGTTTAACTACCAAAAATACAGACAAATCATAATGTAACAATGGGATGAACAGGAGGTAGTTCTCTAACTACAGGGTCTTGACCTTGCCAAACTATAGTAGTCTGCTACGGCCAAAAGTAGTTCTGGAAATAAAAAAAGATGGAATTACCATAATGGAAAAGGTAAGTAAGGAACTGCTAGCAGCCTTTCTACTAGGTTAAGTGTTAGACAACTTACATCTGTCAACAACCACAGATAATTAAAGCACCAACCCAGAAAAAGAATCCTTATCCTTTTAATTTTGATTTTTAATTATACAAATTGTACCTCAAATGAGTGCTTCTGACATTTTTGGAACAAAGAAAAATTATTCCTGATTAAAACAGATTATTTTAAGTGTAGATAAAGGAATGCTTTTGAATTGTTCCAAATTCTTCCAGAGTTTAAGTATTATCTTTAAATGCCAATGAGAATATTTTCCCCCGACATTTTACAAAGAACATCACAGTAAGAGCCACTCTTACCAAAACTGTACTACTGTAAAATTCTGTTATGCTAGCCATAATCTGAAAATAATAATGCAAATAATATATGATTCACTTCAGAGATGTTTTTATTATCACAACAGTATGCCTATCTTTAAAATATTTGTACTTTCTACTACTAGTGTTTGAATTAAGAAGTACATTATAAAATCTTAGAACATATTTAATGTTTTGTAGTAAACTCATACTCAGAACTATTTGTTTACCAGAATTAAATTTGTTTTATATAATATGCATTTGGTAGTTCTCAAATGTACAAAGCAATAGAAGCACATTTTGGACTAATCAAACTATGATTAGGTAGATTTACTACACCACACACCTTACATGAAATGCAACACTGAAAACTTCTCCTGAAATTAGGAAACCCTGGCACCATTCATTGTCCCACTCAGAGAACATCCCCAATTTTAAAATCTATGGGAAGCAGCATTATTCACCTATTTAAGGCAAAAGGCAAACAAAGACATAACCAGTCTTTAAATGACAGGTAAAACAGCACTACACAGTAGCTCAATTGCAATTCCTCCCCAGTCTTCCACACAAGTGCTATGCAGATATCATTGGCTTTATACTGGCTATTAAATTTGATACTTCTACTGTCCTTATAGTGTCTGATTAAAAAGAAAATGTACTAAAGTTTCTTCACTATTTCTGAAAGAGGACAACTGATTCCTTCGTGCTCATGAGCAAAACAGAATATGAAAACCAGCCCAACAGGGCCACTAACTACAGCTGAAATAACTTACTTATTTTTGAGGTCACTATGTAAGGTAAAGCCTAAAAGTTATTGATCTTAATGTTGCAGCAACTCATTTTTAGAACAGTAAAAAGAAAGTAGATTTCCTTGCTCTTTCGTATGTTATGAGTACTACTTACTCCAGTGCTGAACTAAGGGACTAAATATGTGAAAACCAGTACCTCTAGGGAAAGCTTACTAACATATAAAAAAGCCCCACATAATCCATCTGGCTAAAACATACATAAAAATGCATAAGAAAGAGACTGAGGACAACCTTGTGAAAGGTTAGAGAAAAACTGCCTACTAAAATTTGGAAATAACTGTATCCCTGACTAACCAGGACACCAACATTTCAGTTTCATCTACACAAAGATATAACTACTACCATGAAGAAAGGAAGTTCCTAATTATAATCTAAACTTCCAAAGCACTTCAACATAATGAGACAGGAGATATTAAAGCATCCTATTCCAGGCTGAGGAAATGCTCCTTTCTGAGGAAAGTTTCTTGGATACATACTTCTAAGGTAGAAGCTCCCAGGCACAAAACACCTAGTGCCAGTTAATCAAAAGTGAAGCTCTTCAACTGCAAAAGTCGTCTTCCACTGCCATAATTTCCTTTTCAGAACTTTCAAAAAAACCTTTAACTTAATCAAATTTCCTAGGTATTAAATATAACACTTTCTATACAACTGCAGAATACAGCTCTTGACGATCCGTTTGCAGTCAACGAAGATTTATTGTATGTAACATTTTATTAAAGTGAAAACAAGCTTGCAACCTTCAGGGTGCGAACTACAGCACAGGAAAATACACACCCTTTCAACCAAACACTCTTTGTAAGGTCTTCGTACCAAAAACTCTTGCCAATCGTAGGGAAAGTCAATTTCACCTACTGCATTGCATTACTGAATACGAATATGCAATATATTCTAAGATTAAGATACATTTGTTCAGGTAAGTGTCTAAGTTCAGACTCATGACTGTTTCTCTGCCAATAGCCTCCCAATTACATGTCATAGTACACACAACTGGAAAAGGAACATACTGTGACTCCACACATTGACTGCACTTAAACCTCAATTATTGAAAAGTTGGGTGCTACAGAGAGTATCCCAAGAGGCAGCCAACAGCTGACAACCAGTTTTAAAATTCTACATCACTACTGTAACACAAGAAAAAGGGGTGGAAAACCAACCATTTGCTCAGAAAGATGTCCCTTGCTCAGTAACTTAAGTGTTATTGATAAAAAGCACACCTATCTATTTTTTTTAGACAAAGACGTAAAGGGAAAAATCAGTCCTACAGATGATCTCATTTCACACTTGGATCAACACTTATTTCTCTCTCTTTTTTTATGTTGGAGTCTGTATGTCCTTTGATTCCTCAATTAACATCCCCACTAACACTCAAACATGAGAAAAACACATGATGATTGAGATATAAAGGTAAAAAAAGTAAAGCCACAATGTCAGTCACATCCAGCAAGTAAGCACTGTTGTTCATTGGCATGATCTTGCAGCAAACATACTTCCACGGGAGCTGCTTCCTCTAAGGGAAGATGTTCTTACCTTGTATGGCATGAGTTGGATTATTGCCAAGCACTACAGCTGTGGTCTTTGAACTGATCAGCACTTACACAGGTCCATAAGAGCAATACATTACACTTAAAAAGTTAAAAGAATGAACAGAAACTCTGATACGTTCTCTGACAGACTGTGGAAGGTAACAGACTCTTTTTTTTTTAATACCATTTGAACTGCTTAAAAAAACCTCAACACACCAAAATAACCAACCAACAACACAAATCCCAGAAACCTAACTAACTTGGTTTTAGGAAATAAATATAAAACATTACATAAATAATGCTTCAAATATCCTGCTAGATGGCTCCTGCAATTTATCATCTTCTTTTTTGGCATTTTAGTTCCCACAGTAAGAGAGATCCACCTATCAAGGATTTGAGCCTTGGCAGCATCTAATTTAACAGTATTTGTTTTCAAATGTCTCTCTACTCCCTCTCTGACAAAAGATACAAAACCATAGTAAGGATTCTCTTGTTCCCTTACTGATGGTACATTACAAAATTTCCTAACAATTCCACATTTTACACTTGATTTCTTACACTCTATTTTCAACCCTAAGTGTTTTATATTTTATACTGCTCATAATAACCAACAGAACTCTGGGGTAATTATTATTAACTCCAAGCTATTTGTACTCTTTTTACCAAATACTCTCATGCTTCTATAATAATTTTCTTTGATTATAATTTGACTATGCAAGAATTTCTCATCGTCAAGGAAGATGTTTTCAAGCATAATTCACTCTTCTCTCAACCTACTCCATAAATCTACCCATCTCCACACTTGCAACTTCTGGCATCACCCTTTCTTTGATAAATGTTACTGTTTTACTTTCCTACTATAATCTATTGTCTCCTTGATCACCAGTACAAAATATTCTCTCAATTATTATATTTTTGCATATAAAATCTATATACACACAACACTCTACATGACAACCTGTGACTACAAAAGCTATCCTACTCTAGGGCCAGTCCCAACAAAACATTCCTACCCATCTTTCTTGAAAGTACCAGAGAAATAACCACCTCTGTCACCATCATGTACCTCCATTTTAAAGCTCACTAAGATCCTCTGATCTTTCTCTCTCTTCCTCATTTAGTATCTGCATACATACTACTCTGATGCTTTCTGAAGTTTTTACTAATTCAATCTCATCAATGAATTACTAATTCATCACTGTAATTCTCATTACACTGATGCCAAATCTCCTGTTTATCTCCGTTTGTAAAAAAATTCCAAGGAGACAAGAAAATTGTTAAGCCCTGAAAGTTACTTAAGCAACAAGACTTAATCTACTACAGCAAAACCTAGTTAAAAAGGTGTGAAAAAAAATATATAATTAATACATGTCTAAATATTAGACATGTATTAATCTATATTCTCTTATTCTTCTTCCTGCTTAGTCTATAATGGGACTTCCCCACGTAAGAGTGGCAGCCTCCAGAAACTTAAAAGGCAGGCAAAGAAAAAACCCCTTTCTTTACAGAAGATTAACCACAAGGCCATATAAATAACTTACAAAACTTGATTAAAAGTAAACAATTAAATAAACAACAGCAGTAATAAGCAATTTAAGACTAGAATCTGCTAGCTTCTCTCTCTAGCAGCAATGGAACCCTGATGCAGGTCTCCACGATTAAAAACAAGCCAAGTCCTCACCACTACCACAACCCTAAAAGCAGAGCTTTTATCACTAGCCATAGCCATATCACTACTGGGGGCCAACGTCAACAGCACAGCAGCCACTCAAGCGACAACAGGACTGTCTGCTTGAAAAGGGATACCACAAGCTGCTATTTAAGATAACAGCAATAATTTCTGATGTACATAAGCACGCAAGAATGATGACCTATGCTCTTTCTACCTTCCTCTATGCACTGAGGTAGGACAAGGGGTAGAGAAAGGAGATTATGTACCCCTTTTAAGTAATGTGTCACTTTTATTCTCTGGGAATGTAAGTGTGGCTGGCAGTTCAAAACAGAGTGGTAATAAGCACTATTGTTAAACACTAATCTACATTATCTTTAGCAAAAAAATAGCAATTAATAACTATTCCAATCCAATTCCAAAGAAATTCCAATCATAGCAGAATCAAAAGCTATGAAGCTGGATGATAGTATCTGTCTAATATAGTAGAAATTGCGGAGTTGCATGAAAAATACAGTTTGTCTACATCTTTGACTAATTCACCTGCCCTCTACTCATTAATTGTTTTGATCAGAGCAACTTACATGCCATAACTTGGAGTAGTCTTAAACAACAGCCATTTTATATATTTTGCTTAGGGAAGATTGAGTTTAAAAGCTATCTTTCCAAACTGCATAAGCCTAAGGCCCAGGACAGGCAACAGTTTTGTATCACGTATGATCAAGAAATGTCATAAAGAAACAGGTGTACTTCGCACCTACATCCACCTGTGAGATCCAAACTTGGTCTCTAAACCTTTGTGTTGGTAGGTATAAAAATATGGTTAGAATTTTTAAATGTTTGCTCCATTAAATCTTTTTCTCTTGTTGAAAACTCATTCGTAACATATATGCAGCATTAGAAGTGGGACAAGAAATCTATGCAATCTATCCCGAACTTAAGCTGACATCCAGACTTGTATATGCTCTCTCTAAGTATAGAATAAAATGTATGCACTTCTTATATAATCAATATACAAAATGAAGTATACACAGACATTTCTAATCTTCTCAAAGTGACAACAGCATTTGAAGAAATTCTCACTGTTCTACAGTAACCTTCTTAGATTTCTTAAGTGCAGCAATGCCCACAAAAAAATATTCTCCAAGATGAGACCTTTCTCCCTGCAAGCTATTTAAGGAACAGATAAAATCCTTTATTTGATTACATGCAATTTTATGCCTTTATGATATTTTAATATAAGGATAAAAGTAACAGTAATTGTGATGATGGTAGATTTTTTTTAAACCAAAATGAAAAAGGTAAATTCAGTGTTAATGAAAAATATAAACTAACAACAGAAATTAATTCTGCACATGCAGCACTGGTAGTGCAAGCAAAGACGCAGAAGAACCACTCTAAGGTTTGTACCAATAAATCAGATCCTCACTGTAGAGAAGCAGATGGTGCAACTCAGTACTTTACAAATGCCAGTCTTCACTCAGCAGCGACCCAACATCTGGGTGACAAGTCAATTAATATCCAATGAACAATTTAAATTAGGGAGTTGGCTATTAAACTTATCAGCATTTGATTACATAACCCCTCCTTTTCCTTCTATGGTATCTACCCCATCTGCCTTTACAAACAGTGGTCTCTCCAAAATTCCCATTCCTGTCTCGTGACCCAGTGCATGAATGCATCCAGCTCACTCAACATCCGTATTTCTTCCGTTTGCAATTCAACTACCTATGCACAAAAGGTCTCCTCTCCTGCTCTCATTAAAATACCTCCAAACAGCTTGTCTTTCCTCTCTCTTGGCCTACAGGTGACTGAGAAGCAGCTGTGTTTCATCTGGCCCAGCTGGCGGCAGAGTTGGCACATGCCTCTGGCTGGGTACCTAACTATTCAGAGTACAAGTGTCTCCTGCCAGGCCACCAACCCAGCAGTACCTGTGCACCTTACATCCTCAAAGCTGCACAGCTGCATCAGCTGGCTGCCTGCTCAGCAGATTAATGTCTTTGCAATGGGCAGCTGCTAAGTCAAGAAATACATGAAGTCTCTGAAGCCACAAACCATAGCAAACACATGCCATCTGAGCCAAGAAAAGCCTTGAGGAAAAGGACAAGGGGGTCGCTTCCCCCGGTGCCCTTCTACAGTAGAATCCTGTATTGGGCACCTTTTAAAGATTCATCCAGTAAAGCAATCAGGTCCACAATCCCACACATTTATATTGTTACTGTATGTTATATGATATGGGAACAATGATATTTCTCTTGTGTCCATCACACTATAACTTTCCACCATTATTTCCACAATGTAAAATTGTTTTAGTCATATTTATTTTGATAATGTGGATACCGGAAATGAGCAATACTAGGGATTACACTATACCACTGAAAACACAATAGAAATAAGTAAATTCTTTGATAAGTTTCTGAAAACAAGAAATAATGGTGATAGCTTTTTGTTTTCCTTACTTAAGCAGCTGACTTTCCCCACCAAGAAAAACAAGCTTCAATTAGTTTACTCATATAAAGAACAAAATCTTTAACTTTCATAAACCCTTAAAAAAGGTAACAACTGCCAAAGTTGCAACTTTTGCTTACACAGAAAGACCTCCTGAAAACAATTAATAAACACTCTTTACACCAATTTCAGTATCCTGGTTTTTGAAGTATCTTTATTGACTTGACTGGTTTACTTTCTATCCTTGCTAAAGCAGGCACATTCTTTGTTAATATACATGATCCAGATGTTACACACATGACCTTTACAAGTGCACTGCAGGACTGACACAGGATACCACCAATTTCAGGCCAAACCCAAAGAGGCGTGAATTCTACCTAAGCAAATCTAGAGACAATTCAACATGGTCAAAAGTCGACAAACACAACTCTTACAGCAAACCTACAGAAGCATCAAATCACCATAAAACTAGCAAAATATTCTGGCTTTCCAACAGGCACATAAATTTATGGCACACAAACAGCCATACAGAAAAGTATCAGTATGCTTAGGAAAGCTGGGTGTTTGTTTAGTGTTATGTGCAGAACAGTAGAATATTTTTAAGTCACCTTTCTTTTGATCTTAAGAAGCACTTTCTTCAACAGCTGGACTAATCCTGTTTACAGTATAATTAAAACTGCTTATTAGGAGAATGAAAACTACTACAGAAAAATGAGATTTGTACACTGGTAACATAAAAATCTAAGTAGAAAAAAACACTGTATTTATCTACCACCTTTCTAGGAATGTAATTACATTTCACCCACAACAGCATATTGACTACAGGACATATTAATGAAACAACACTAAACATGATTAAATCATTGGCACCAAGTATTGTATTTTGATTTTCTAACCTTTTACATTTTTACTATGATATCATATGCATTGACTAACATATCACCTTTCTAATAAATAACTTCATGTTACATAAACAGAGAAGCACATGGCATTAAACATGATAACAAGTTCAGCAAAGTTGGAAGGAAACACAATAATCTGAAGCACTTGGGGGGAAAAAAAATACCCAAAAACCCCACTTACTAAAAGTAACCCAAGCTGTACGGTAGTACCCGCAAGCTTTCACTACAGGGAGCAGCCTTTGCACATACCTATGCTCAGAAGCAATATTCCACCCCAACCCCCCCCAAAAAATAAAAATAAAAAAAATTGTATTTCTATGCCCTAGAATTACAAAAATGACCTTGGAAGAACAAGTAAAATGTACCCAATGCTGCAATGCCTGACTAGGACCTGCAGAGTACCTTAAAACACATTTTTCAGATGTGTGAAATACCCTTTATAGGTTCCTGTGAATGCTGCATGCCCATAGCTGCAGAATTTGTTTTTCAGCTACCACAGAATCTATTAGTGTTTTGCTGTAAAATTCAGTATTTTACTGTTGCTAGGCATCTGACATTTAGTGCTTTGTCCTCTTGCCCTTTTACCTGCATACATCCTTTTTTTCCTTCAATTTTCTTACAATTAGAAATCCATTTGATTACAGTAAATATCCCATGTGCAGTCAATGGTACAGACATCAAGGGGACAAGGAGCAGAAAATGAATTATGGCCTGTAGTCAAAAGATTGAGAAGATGATGATTAGCAGAGAACGAGAGACAGAAAGACCCATGAGCTACACAGCCAGGATAAACAGTATCGCAACAGTGAATATCCCTCAGTCCACAAGCGAAAGAAAGGATTTCTCAATTAGCCCACGTGGGTAACACCATGGAAGACAAGACAGTGGAGAACAGACGCCCAGAAAGCAAACTCAAAACCTCTTTAGAAATAACTAATATTGAGATTAATCAATTACCCCATTGAACAATGAGTCAGAATTATGTGTACATTGATACAATAGATTGATACTGCCATGGAATTTATTCCCATTTCTCACGGAGAGCACAAGGCTCTACTGTAAAGAATATTCTCTAGAAACACAGTTACAGTTGCACATTCAGACTTACATGAGGCAATTCCTGATTTTTTCAGGTATTTACTGTATAACTGTAGCATTATATGAATATGTACTGTTAGAAATTTTAATTTTTCTGGGGTTTCATAGACGGTATTGGGAAGTGAAAACCATCCAAGAAACAGCTCTGTAATCTACAACACTTCAAAGCTATACTATCCCCCCAAAATTACAGAGGATGTCTGTGAATTCTGTAACATGGCACTGTTTACCAGGCCAGTACCTGGATTCTACATCATTTCATGGAGGTCACTAGAAAGTGCACACTCCTGACCAAAAAAAACTAGGTAAGGGAAGAACTGTTCCTAAGTGTATTTCTACAAGTTTTCTTCTAATATATAGATTTAAAAAGCAAACAAACCCATACACATAGTTCTACATCTATCTTATGCCATAATAATTAGTAATATACTCAAAACATGCTAGATTTACCCCCAGAATAAACTAGTTTAATTTAGCTTAATTAAGCCCCTGGGATGTACCCCAAACGGAAAGTTCCCCCAATACATTACATTCCAGTAATACAGATATTTACAGCACTTCAAAGAACTAGAACAGAGCTACTCGAAGTTAGTAATATGATTTGGTGATTTACAGACCTGAGAATCTCTGGTTTATCATGGAAGCATAGCAACCTTTGGACTGGGAGGCAGAGGCCAACCAGCAGATGTCACAGCCTGTAACAATGGAGAAACACATGCAGCCAGACACAAGTATGGTTCGTCTAAACTCCAGCAACCATGTCAAAAGTTCACCAAACTCTGAGAGAAAAGGTCTCTGAAACAGAATGACTGCCTTACTTTACAAGATTTTTATGTTTCTTAAGCAGGTATGGATTGACAAGTAACACCATAAATTATTCTGAAAGACTAATAATCAACAGTTGCTCCTCCCACACCAATAGAAAATAGTATGAAGACAGTTCAGTCTTACAGACAAACATGCTCCAGTGCATCATTCAACAAAACTACACTCTATTATAACTCTATTATATGGGATCTCTCTTGGAGCATAGCTGCCTTGCTACAATTTATCTGGAGTTAAAATAAATGCACGCACATTCAGTTTAAAGAAAGGAAAACAAAAAGTGGAGTACTCAGCTTCACTACCTTATTGCTTAAAATGTAATTCAGGTCTACTTAAGACTTGAACTTGTTGCTCCAAGGAGACTGTATTTGAGATGTGATATCTAGCTCACTAATCTAGTACTTCAGGCAAAGCCTAAGATCACTATTCTGGGTACCATCTTGCTGTTTTATTATCCTTCCTTAAGATAAGCTTCTTTCTTTCAACCGTTTCAATATTTCTCTGCTTAGGTATCCCAAGTTTATTTATTCCCTAAGGAATAAAGATTGTTCTTCCTCTCATCTGTGCTGTATTTTCTGCTTCTCAACAGAGTAGAGGGCAAACAACCTTACGAATAGTTTTACTTTCCTAATTTATATTTATTTTCAAATATTTAAGATATGACATAGAAGCATGAAGAGACACAAACCTGCATTAAAGAGCTCACAGTCTCACACTTCTCTTTGAGACAGGTAAACAAACATCAGTATAGCCACTTTATAAATATAAATAAAAAGATTACAAATGATTTAACTAAGGCCACAGAATCAATATGTATCAGACTGGTAACCAGAAACAAGATCACGTGATAGGATCTCCGGCCTATACCCAATCCCCTCTGTGAACTGTAATAATGTGGACTGATACTACAGTTACTCCAAGCAGTCCCATTTAAGCTGTAAAACACCACTCCGACACTCTGAAAAAGCATTTTAAAACAAAACACAGCAAAACAAAACACAAACAGCTCATTCTCATGATCTTACATATTTAGTTTTCAGTTCTCCAGTTCACAGAACATAACATTAGCACCGTTTGAAAAATAAAACAGGATTTCTCAGCTACTGATTAAAGATGAATTTTAAAAGACAGTAATAGTAGCCTCCTTTTATGGATAGTTTAACCAAGGCTCAAAATGAAGAAATTTTCCTGTCAGAACTGGATTCTAGCGTTATTTTAAAAATAATCTTCTTTACTGTATTTGGGTTTCATTCTTTATTTGACATGCACTCTCACAGTAGAAGTCTGAACCTCTGTGTACCTCTAGTACCTCATCTGTAAAAATGAACAAATTATATTTCTCTATTTCACTATTGGGAAAAGTGGGGAAAGGGTTAAAAAGAAAGGGAAAAAAAAAAAAGAGTATGAAAGTCTTATCTATTGAGGTTTAACTGCAAATAAGCAAGGTAATTAAAGCCTACTAGCTCCAGAATAAAATTAAACAAACGAAAAACCAACCAAAACCAAGCCAAACAACTTTTCTTAGCCCAGGCTTATTCCGTTTCACAAGGAAAGAATACGCCTGCATTCCATATGCATTCTTGATGTTGTTGTAATATGCTTAGCATTCATTCAAACCTAAGACATTACAACAAATATTAATAATTTTAAGGCATAAATTCATTTAAATACTGTTTCAGTTAAAGAATAGAAAATGGTCTTAAATAAAAGTTTCCACCAATTCTTAGAAGATTAAGTAGGTCCTAAAAGTCACCACAGTTATTACAGTGTTGCCAGAAACTTGCTCTTTGCAGATTATTAGTTCTGACATCTGCTCAGATAAGCTTTCAAGTTAAACAGTCAGAATTCTGTATTAAAACTGAAGAACAACATCCGCCCCTCCCCAAATAAACCAATATATTTCAGTGTAACAGCAGCAACTTAGGTAATTTCTACAAAAAGTTTGCAGAAAATTATCAGGAAAATATATTAATGTTCATCGCACTAATTTTCACTATATTTTCCAGCAATAAAATGGAGTTCAGCCTCTGAAGGAAAAGCTGAGAAACTCTGATAGAGGCCAAACTCATCTTAACAGTAAACTGGTATCACAGCATAACTTTAACAAAGAGCAATTTTAAGGTAGCTATGTCCCCTTTCACCTGCTGCTTGCTCTCCTCAGATGAGTCCTAATGCAAATGTTGTATTATAAAACTTCTGTTTTCCTCTGAGAAGATTCCCAGCAACCTTGACAAGACAACATCCATCCAATTAAGTTACATCTCTTGAGAGACATTCTAAGATTTTAACAACCAACATATTTAATTTTCCTAAATAAAGCTTTATGGCATGAACAGTCACTAGTCTTGATTGTATGTTACCTGTATGATTCAGTACAACACAAACAAAATTCCCCCTTCAACTACGTAAAATACTCACTTCAGACTTTAAAAGAAAGGCCTCAGACATCCAATTGAAACACACATTACAATTTTTGTCTTGAGGGGGGAAAAGAAAATTTTAAGAAGAAATCATAAAAATGTCATCCATGTATTTGTTTCCTGTCTTGCCAGTGACTGCAGGATTTGGGACAAAATTAAGTGCAAAAGATTCCACTAAGTCAAGTCCATAGCTATGCAAGATGATAGCCTTCTTTATGGCATTACTCAAGGATGGACCAAACCTGTACGGTCAGGCGGTCTCTTTCTCTGCCGTTCCTGGCTCATTACCTGTTGCACATGTATTGGTGTTCTGGCCAGGTTAGTGCCTGGTGTGGGGGTTCCCCCGTACTCTGCCTGGCATACTATTCATACCAGAAGGTGTTCAGGTATATCTTGGGGGGTTTTGTGCTGCTGTCTGCTCTGAATTTTCTCCTTCAGTTTTATCTCAGCTTACACATTAACACAACATCTTCTTTTATTTAAAATACCTCCCTTTTAACTATTTAGGCCCTTCAAAATGCTTGGAAGATATCCTTTTCCCTTCTCACACTATTAAGTGAGCCAAGCAAAACATATTTACTTATCAGGTCTTTTTTTTTTTTTTTTTTTTAAAATCAATTAGTCCCTTCAGCCTTCTCAACATTTTGTTGCTCTTCTGTAAGTTTCTCTTAAGTTACCCCACCTGTTGCAAAGGCTCTGAAGTAAAACAGTACTCCAAAGAGAGTCCCATAATCTTGTACAAAAATCCATCTCCCATTTGTCTAATGTTTGCTCAGTGCCACTGTGGATGCAACCTAAACTCATTCTGAATTTTACAAAGTCTATATATCATATTGCAAATTGGGACCTGTCCTTCCTGTCGAAGTATGCACAAATCCCTTTTATATGAAAGGGAGTTGGGTGCACACAACTGACAGAATTATCACGCCCATGTTATCACTCCTATACCTTTTTCAGCAATACTGCTTTCCAGGTTATTCCCTCACAATGAATACCTATTTTGGATTACGGGCCCTCGACTGTTTTAGCTTTGCATTTTTCATTTGTACTTTCCAACAATGTGCCTAATTTCTTTAGATTACCTTTTCTTTTCTGCCCTGTGTTTAACTCTTCTATCACTGCCTGCTAATGCTGCAAGCGTAGTATTCAACCTCTCATGAAGTTAAGCAAGGCAGACACTAAATATACCTAAAATGGCTAAACTTGTATTACTACATGCGTATGTAAGCACTGATGATACTCTTTTAGCACCTAAAACTGCTGTGACTCACCAAATCTATTCTTTATACTTCTATTTTTGTTTATGGTCTTTCATTCAATATTTCATTAAGATGACTATCCATATATATACGTAATTTCTTAACAAGAGATTTTGAAATGTATTTGAATTTTAAAAAATATGTAATATTTTACTATAGCTACAACTTTCTATTCATTTACTGGGCCTTGAATCTGCAATCAGATCTGGCAAACAAGCCAATCCTGTACTTCTCCATACTCACTGAACTGTGTGCAGATGCTGTTGCAGTATCAGATCCTAATTTTAAACACTAAGCAAGAATAACAAAAAACCTCTCTTAAAGTAATTCTCGGTTAGAAAATTCCAGGCTTCGTATTATTGTTTCCCTGATATTTTTGCCAATACATTACTAAGAACAGAATCCCTTTTATCTAGTTCTTAAGATCATGGGGTTTTTTCCCCTTCATTTGATTTTTTAAAGAAATCAGTACTATTGTGCAATTTCTTAGAGGCATCTTGAAGATCAAATGACTTATAAATATCTTCAGATCTTTCAAGAACCCCCTCTATTTGTCATCAATAACTGCTTCATATGGTTCTGATTTTTAACTGCTCACTGTTTTTCATCCTACTATATATGGAATTTCAGGAAATTCAACATAATGGCTTGTCTTAATAATAACTTTATGCAACTTCTCATCTATGAACTGACCTCTTTCCTCTCTATTTGTCTTCCCCTTAACTCTCCAATATTTACAACAGCATATTCTTATTCACCTTAAACTATTATTAGCTAATTACTACTGCCTTTGCCAAAAGCTTACAATATGCACGTGCTGCCCACCTTTCAGGAATTCTCGGCAGAACTAAGGCAAACTTATTTGACCTTACAGCTAGTTCTTTCATATAATTTATCTTACTATAGATAAATAACTTTAAAAAGCAAACTGATTTTCAGTTCAGTTAGGCATACTTCATTCACACATTTAAGTTTACAAGGTCTCTCACTTCCCCAAAATAGATGAAGATCCACAACATAAATAAATGTATCGCTTACACTCCCATGAAAACCAACAGAACCTTATACCAGCACATGAGATCACATTGGCCCAATTCTTTGTAGGACTGTAACCTAATCAACCAATAAGATTAAAAACAGGCTATATTCCATGTTAGCTTTTTACCTACTGTATGTTTACCAACAAAAACATAAAAGTATGTCCACATTACTGATGTTTACATGTATTACCTCATACTAAAATATTTTCATTAACATTATAAAATAATTTTTCGAGAAGCATTTAGAAAATGCTTTACTAATTCACCTCAATTGAGATGAAACATCCAATTTGCACTACATCCAAGGGAATTACACTCTCTGTTGCTGTAAAATCTTACAGAACTACATTAACAAGTACAGTCTATCAATAGTTATCAGCACTGTGGCTTTTGACTGCTCACTAAGAACCACAGTGCATAAATTACTTCACCTGTCAGACAGCTCAAAGCAACACAGGCACTAAGTTTGAATGGTTCAGACTTTTCCTATTATAAGTTACTTTTTCCAGTGAGAGAAAAAGGAGGGCAATGCAAGGGAGAAGGGGCAGATAGGGTAGGCTATCATGTAGTCAACTATCACCTATCATAAAACCTATCAGAATTGTATCACAAGTTTAAACAATTCACTTATTTAGTGAAGCCTAACATACATTCCCAAAGAGACACAGCAAAGTTCCAAAACAGTCAAATGAAAAAGTTACTTAACCAAAAATACACACCTCAAGAACTGCTTAGAAAAACCATAACCCAATGACTGTTTTGCAAAACATTCAGTTTGATCAAGCCAACAGGACTACTGACCTCACACAAATAAATCAACTTTCTAATTTGTCTACATAATAATTTTAAGCAAAAATAACAGCATCATTAGTGGCAACACAGCAAAACAAGCAAGTGGTCCATGTAGCTTGAGATCTTATCTCAGTCAACACACTATGCCAGATGTTTCATAGAAAGAAGCAACTTTTATCACAAACCATCCCAAATCTGAATCTGCAAACATATTCATATAGGTGCACACCACTGAATCCCTCTGAATTCAACAGGGTCTCCATCTGCCATGCAGATCCCTACTTTACAGTACACATGACACATGATTGGATGAAAACTGAAATAGAAGTTGATAGGCCTCAATTTGTCTAGCTTTGCTTGGAAAGTCATTACAGTAGTGAGGCCAAGATTATAGTCATACTTGAGGTTCACAAGACATACTTTTTTTTTTCCAAGAGTAATTGCTCAGCAGTTCATGAAAATCTGGCCTTATAAGAAACCTCAGATTATGTTCTTCAACACCGACAAGCTAGACCCTTTTAACAAATTTATCATTAGAGCATTTTTTTCTTTCCCTAGAACCAAATACTGTCCCCCTTACACCTTCTAAGTTAAAGCTAAACAAATGTTAACCTAGCAGAGAAACATGTGTACATACAATCTTATTACTGCACATGGAAGGAGGTGACCACATCCAACTTAGATTATGTGAGAAGCAACAGTGAGTAAAGCAGCAATTAAGAAGAAACAAAACCAAACAAAACCCAAAATGACTGCTAAAAACCAGTCCACCCCAAAACCAGCAACCTTGATCGTTTATTTCAGAATGACCTAATCACAGACACTATGATAAGAAATTTTTAAAGATTCTTCATCTTAACCATTTATCAACTTTTTTCCTAAATTCATAATAAACAAAAACCCTTTAAATTATTTATATGTAACCAATTATATATGTATTCAACAACTGTATTTTAAATAATGTCAATACCAGTATGCCAATAATAAAAATAAAATTTTGTATGTCTGATTTTAATTTAAAAAGTAATACCTTATTAAAAATTAATAGTCATTAGAAGGCTAAATTAACATTAATTGTGTTAACTGTCACAGCATATAATGGCTTTCAAAATACACATGAAAACAGAAATGACATACAATCTTCTACTGTAAAAAGTTAGGCCATTCAAACACTTACAAAATATGGAAATAGAAAAAAAGGGTAAAACCCAAAACACTATCATTTTGCAAATTATGTGTAAAATCTAGTCAAATAACAAATTACATGGTCCAACAGAAAAACTCAAGAAGGAAAAAACTGCTTCCTATGATGTGACAAATCTTCAGCAACACTATCTCAATACTATGTAGGAAAGGAAAAAAAAAAAAACAAACACCAAGAGGGAAGGATATCCTAAAGCAAGCTTTCCACTTAATTTCTAGGCCTGCCACCAATCATAAACTTCGCTAAAGCTATTAACAATGGTAGTTTCTTTTCTTAACCTGGATCTTAAAGCAATCATATGCCACCACCAAAAAAAACCCCCAAATTTCAGTAACTACAAATATCTGACTAAGGTTTTCCAGACATCACTGTAACTCAGTAACTGCTCCACTGTGCTATGAACTCTACAGCTTCAAGCTGGAAGTCAATCTAGGACAACCAATAGAAAGTGCACCTGTACAATTACTGCATTTCCTAATTCAGAAGGCCAAACTAGAGACAGATAAAGCTTGTTTGTACTCAGCTCACCAAAACAGAAATCCAAAAGCCCATACTTATTTTGTATATATTGCACATCTACATTACCATTAACTGTGATGAAAAAATATCACATTTATTTCAGAAACAGGAAATTACATTCTTTAACCAACATACATATAACTTTATTCTAAATGAAATATAAGTATCCATATATATAGCACTTAAAACAACTACATACATATTAATTTAAAAATCTTTCCCACAAAGAATAATCACCCAAACTTAATAAAAATTAATTAAAAAAACCATAATCTAGTAACTGAATAGTACCACACACAGTAATCTAAAATATTCAGTAGGAACTCCATGCCAAAATGAAAAATAACCTGTATCACAAAAAAATAATCTATGTAATTTCCAAGGAATGCAATCCTATTTTTAAAATCTGCAGAAATTTACTGTTCTACAAGTAACAAAAAAATTACTTAGCTCTTTGCACTCTAAAATAGAAAACAATAATGTATGCTCCTAGTAATTGATAACAATATAATTTGTGCAAAGCAGTCTACCTTCCTGCAGATGCATTTTTATTCAACGTCTGACCCCACTAAGCAGTAAACAAATTTACATATATCAACATATTTCAGTGCTCGAAATACTAACCTAAGTTTTTGTAACTACAATAACATGATCTCTTAGTAACAGTCCTTTAGTACAGTCATTTTAAAACAATCAGAAAAAATGGCCTCTGACATACATTGTTTGTGTACTTGGGATCCCTTCAAAGTTTAAGGCTTGCAGATAGAAGACAAAAATAACTACAAAACAGAATCACCTTTAACTGATCACTGCCCCAGACGGGAAAGGAATTACAAGTTTTTTCTGCTTCATTTTACAGCATTTTAAAAGAGTAGGGATATTTTTATTATTGTACACACTGAAAACTAAATATAATCCCGCACTCAAAAATACTACTGCAACAGCTTGATAGCACTCACCGCAAGTAATACTGTTTTAAAGCGAAGGCAGCGTTAGAACAACTTCTGGGAAAGTTAAACTCCTCTACAATTTCTCCCCACTGATTCTTCTCTGATACCTGTCAAAAACAACACACAGGCCGAGATACACAACGTACACGTAAACATGCTGCTGACAGCGAACATCACAAAAAAAACACAGGCTGCCATGAAGCAAATAGATAAATATATAAAAAGAAACAAACATGAATGTATATGGGATTTAGGACTATATATTTTACTGACAGTCGGTAGAATTCCCCTTTCGGGAATAATCCTGCTTCTCAGGGGTCTTCTACTGCATTTATTTTTTAACATACACATTATTTTTTTTCGGGGGGAACGGCCGGGAGGGGTGGTATTGTTTTGGGGTTTGTTTGTTTTTGTTTTTACTGCCTGGACAATAACCAATCCGGAGTCCCTCTGTCGCCCCCTTTTAAATCCTAACGCGGTCCGTTAAAAACCCAAAGAAGTTTAAAATAATGCAGGGAAGTGCTGGCGGGGGCGCCCCCTGGGCTGCGGGGCGCGGGGGCGCCGGCCCGGGGGGGTCCCCCCAACGCAGATCCACAGACACAGAGAGGCCTTTCTTTTGAGGCCTACATTTCTGTCCCCAGCCTTGAAGCCTAAAGATGGCTATTTGATTACACACCGTCTTGGGTGCCCCTTTTGTTATTTTTCTCCGGGAAGGGCTCGGAGGGCAGCGCCCGGCCCCCCCCGGCTGCGAGGATCGTTCCCTAGCCCATGCTCCGTGCCGATTATCGATGTTAAACATGCCCGCTAATTTTGAGTTGCACTAAAACTGCACTCAGACTCTCTCCTCTGTCTCTCCCTCTGCAAGAGAGACACGCACAGAGCTGCCACCACAGCCGAAAGAAGCCTCCTCTCGCCGCCCAGCAGCTCCCTGCTCCCCCCTCGCCTTCCCGCGGGAGGGGGGCAGGGGCGAGGGGGTCCGGCGGAGGCGAAGGAGGCAGGAGTGGGGTGCGCGCCGTACCCCCGGGTCCCCCTTCATCGCTTCGCCGACAAGGCCGAGCCACCAACCTGCCTGTCTGCTCGCTTCCTCCTTCCACCCCCCACCTTCTCTAACCGGCTTTAAATAGGACGGTTCCCGGCCACCCCGGCTCCCCCCGCCACCCCCGGGGGTCAGAGGAGACTTTTGGGAAGAGGTTAGTGGGAGGGAAACCCAAATTAAAACTTCCACTCACCTTCCCAAATCCGCCTAAAGTGGTGACTCTGGTATAGAGAGCGTGAAGATCCAGCTCCTTCCCACCCACCACGGGGATCTTCTTAAAAGGAGACCTGCCAAAGGAGATACACACAAAACACCACAACTTGTCAGCTCTGCCCCCTTTTCTCCCCTCGCTGGGGCTGCCGTGTCCTTCAGGGAAGGGGCTGGAAGTTGGATCTGGTCGGTTTAAAAGCCTCCCCCCCTCCCGTTCCATCTCCCCATTTTCCTCACCCTCTGCTGTGGTGAAACTGCCGCAGCTCGTCCAGGAAAGCGAGTCCCTTTCTCCGCTGGTCTGCGTGGTTTTTACCCGTCGAATTTGCCATTTTTGTAATAAAAAAGGTTCTCGTAGAAAAAAAAATCCAATTAAAAAAAAAAAAAAACGGCCGACAACAACAACAACAATCCCCGGCTCCTCCTTGTCTTTAGGAGACCCAGGTGCCCGTGCTCGGCCGGGGATCAGCCATGGAGAGGGGCTTGTTTAAAAAAAAGTTTAAAAGGAATAAGGGAGCCCCGAGAGTGTGGTAATTGCGAGTCCTGTCTCCACACAACACACGGGCGAAGAGGCAGGGAGGGAGAGGGGCACCTCTCAGTAATTCCTCCTCCCGCGGCTGCTGCCTCTCTCAGCACCACAAACCCAGCCGATCCAGCCTGCACATGAGACTCAACATGGTGCTGCTGGATCACACAATGAATTGGGTTACTGTTGTGGTGGGGCGGGGGGGGGAGCCGGAGTGAGGTATTGACAGTGTGTGTGTGTTACAGCCGCGGCTCCATGCGATCTCCCTCCCTCGCTCGCTCGCTCCCTCGCTCGCTCCCTTACACACACACACTGTACAGCTACGGCGGCGGCGGCGGTGGCGGCGGCAGCGGGATTCACTTCTCTTCTCGCTCAGACAAAAAGATCTGAGGCCGCCGTGCTTCTGCCTGGACGAGAGCGCGACACAGCGGGCCCCGGAGGCCGGTTCAGGTACTGCAGGAGGCAGCTCCAAAGGCAAAAGCCAGCACAGCCCCAGCAAGCAGTTCCTGGCGGGGAACAATAGGCTCCTCTCGCCGCTAAGGGCTCATCTGCAATGTGCCGCAAACTTCACACAAAGCCGGGCGGAAAGAGGCGAGGGAGAGGGAGAAGAGGGAGGAAAAAAACGGCTACTACCGGCTGTTCCGGGGCGCGGGGCCGGTGCGGGGCCCTCCCGTGCCAGGCTCGCGCCGACCGGCCTCTCTCCGCTGGCTGCCGGCGGGGGGGGGGGGGGGGGGTGGGGGGGGGCGGGGGGGCGGGAAAGGTGGATTTGGAAAGCGGGGACGAATTTTTTAATTGGACTAAACCCAACGCCCTGAGTTCAAGGGGAGAGAAAACAACAACCGAAGGGGGCACTGGTGGGATGTGGACTTTCGGAAAACTTTCCGAGTCCCCCGGGCCGAGGTGTTTCCAAGGGCAGGAAGTCGCCCCGGATGGCACGGCGGGGGCGGGGGGGGGGCAGCAGGAACCCCTCATTTCGAGGCATGAGGGGTTTAAAACTCCCCAAAGGAGAATGCCGAGCGCTCCCCCGAGCTGGAGGTACCCTAGAGAGGTTTGTCAGTAGGAGCCTGAGCTCGGGGTCACTCCATGAGTATTTTTTTTTTCCTTCTGTCTCTTTAGATACTATGGCCTGTAACTAAGTGCCTCAAGACTGCTGTATGCAATCTAAACCGCCCATATATTTCTGTATATTGACGAATGGAACATGCAGCACAAAATTAATGGAGGAGGAAGGTCTTGGCCCTCACTCTGGATGGGCAGCAGCCCCCAGTGGCACTGCAAGCCGCTTCCCCTCTGCCTGTTGTGTGCGCAGTGTTTGTAAACACTCACCTCCTGACGTGTTTTCCACATGGAAACCCAGGACAAGACCTGCACGCTGACCATAGTAGAGCTTGGTGCCACTTGGGGTAAACAGGAGCAAGAAAGGGCCCATGGGGTGAAGCGTGCCTTCCATCAAACCTTTGCTCCTCGGGTAAAGCAAGTGGTGCCCAGCTGGGCATTTTTCCTTCCCTGGCATGCAAACAGCTGCAGGTGAGTGCCTGCTGCAGTTTAAGAGACTGAAGGAACATTTGCCCCTCACAACCAGTACATTGAAATCCAAAACGAGATCAGGCCTACAGGCTTGGGGATTTTTTTAAGCAGAACTCACTAAAGTCAGTAAGGAGCTGTCAGTAAGGAGCTGTGTTTTAGAATCAATGGCACACGATGGCCCCCAGTGAACACTTAAAGAAGGAAAACTGCAATTCCTTTCTATTCCATGGACTAACTTCAGAAAACAAAATTTTATTTTTCAAAGAGTATTTTTTCCTTTTGACTTGCATGCTGTTTCAGCTTAAATACAGAGACAGATACAATAATGCAAGATTTGCCCTGGGTTCATGGTTTGGGGGGGAAGGACAGAGAAATACCCGAGTTTCAAATTAATACTCTGTACTGAAAGTGGCCCTCTCTGTGTGGATAGAGAGGTGGTGTGAGGATTTCAGACTATGAAATGCATAGTGTCTAATTCACTGTAGCATTAAGAGCTTTCTCCCCCCCACCCTTCCCCTAAAATTAGACCTACAGATCTTGGTCTGCAGCTCCTGTCTCTGACACTGAGCTTCTGCTATTTCAGCTACAGTATGCGTAAGACTGCCAAAGCCAGGATAATACAAATCAGAGAGGTTTAAAACAAGCGACTGGGGGGCTAAATCGCTCTTTTAGACACACAGCCAAACCTCCCTTCACGGGAGGGCGGTGGTTTTTAATCATGCCTTAGAAATTCCTTAAAAGTAGGGGGTCTCCCGTCCGCGAGGGGCGGTCGGCAGAGGTGAGTCACCGCTCGCCCGGGCGCTCTGTGAGGGGAGCGGGAGGCAGAGGGGAGGACAGGCAAGTTGCGTAGCAGGGCTAGGTGGGTTTCCATGCTATGCACAGCAATTGCGCACGGTCCCTTACGTAACTGTCAGCCGGGGATTCCCTAGACGGGGTCACTTTATTCAACCATTACACAGACCCCGGCCGCCGCTCCGGGGCGCTTGGGCTGCCGCGGCCGCCGCGACTGAGGCTGCGGCTGCTGCAGGGAGCGCGGAGGCTCCTCACAAAATGGCGGCGCCCATGGAAGCGGCAGCCCCATTTTGTGCCCGGCAGAGCCTGTCAACAAACGCCGACTTGGCCGAGGCTGAGGAACAGAAGGCGGCGGCTCGTTCGCGTTACGGAGCGCGGAGGGAGGAGAGCGGAGGATTTCACCGCCCTCCCGCCGCCGAGAGGAGATTCTCGAGCGCGCGCGTTGGGGGAGGGAGGAGAGGGAGGTGAAGGGGGACGCGAGCAGCGAGCGAGTCAGAGGCTGCAGCGCGGAGCTGCCGGAGCTGCGGCGCGGGGGAGGGGAAGGCGAAGGCCAAGGCAGGCGGCCTTGGCGCTGCTCTCGCCGGGGCGCAGCTCCCGGAGACCTCGGGGCTGCGGGAGCGGCTGGCGGCACCGGGCCGGAGTCCGGGGCTGCCCGCGCGGGGGTCGCTGCGCCCCGCTCCGTCCCGCGCTGCCCGGGCGGACGGGACCGTTCCTGTCGGATTCCGGCGAACCTGTAATGAATGACAGGACGATCGAGCTCCTTGTGTAGCTAACTAGGTCACTCTCAGCACTTAATTACTGTTTGTTTCATTTTAGTGCGTGCCTTATGAATAAACCGGCTATTAGGCTGATGCTTCAAGTAACATTATCCAGCACCAAGGTACAAAATGTCTCTTGGACTCTGATCTTGCGATGCCAGCTTGGTAATAATTACTGTTTTACATTAACGATGTCTTGGTTCTTATAGCTTGGTTATTCGGCTTATAGCTGAAACAGGTGGAGATCCCTTACGATAAGGTTGTGAAGATGATTTTAGTATGACACCATAGGTTTTGTTTGTTTAACGTTGATAGGGGCTCCTCCGTTTTCGAGTTAGAGAAGGGGCTTGTGCATTAAGACTTTTTTTTTCCCCCCGATCTATTTGTCTTAAACATGCATGCTTTTTAATGGTATTAAATAAAGGAAATGACATATTTCTGATGGGAGTTAGAATTTTTAAATGTACGAAAATTACCTTGATATTAAGGAATTATGAAATATCTTGTTGCGTATTAAAGAGTCAAAGATCAAAAGTAGGGAAAAGGAAAAAATCTTGCTGTTTAGAAAAAAGTCCTTTTATTGATCTCTGTATAGTATTTATCAATGCAATATGAGTTTATTTGTAAAATAAAACCTGTACTGTTCCGAAGTGTTATCATATACAATGAGTTTCAGTGTATAAATGTGTTAACGGAATTCTTGCAGACAGACAGGACAGGTCCAATAACTGAATTGTCACTATTCAATACTGGTTGCATGGGTTTTTTTGCCTCTCTATTGGTTGGGGTTTTTTAAGTATAGCTATGTTAAGTGAATGTTCTGTTCTAGCAGCTGTATCCTGTGTTGCAGTTTCAAATTTTTTTCTTGAATGTTTAATACTAAATTTTGTGCTTATTACCTATCTGCAGTATTGCTGCTTTACAGAGAGCAGGCCACAGTTGCTCTTGTCAGTGTTCCACTAATTCTGCATTTGCTTTCTGGTGGGTGAAATATTCTCGCTCATTTCCATTTTTGCTTGTGCTGCTCTTGAATTGTAGCAACATTACATTCTGATTAGTGTAACTAGTATCACTAGCTGTGTGCTACTTTCATTAAACAGTAAACTATAAATCCGTAGAAACGGAAGTTAATTTTATTTGTATGTGCATGTGCTATGTATGTGTTTTTTGAAAATGCAACCTATTAGATGGAGTAGAGAATCCAGTAAATTCCCTCTTAAGACTGCAGACAGCATGTAATAGAGGTGCAATGTAAAAATAAGCACAAGAATTACAGGATGAACTTCTGGTAGAGGAGAGGGCCAGAAAGGTGAATTTGGCAAATTTTAGTAACATGTAGCTCAACCATATTTAATAAAAAATGTTAAAGTGTTGGAGTAGCTGCAGATGCTGAGCTAAAGACTTCACTGTTTACTTGCTGTGACAAATGTACAGTTCAAGAAGGGGCGTTTACTCAGCAAGCCCTACCCCTTCTTACTGAATAATATTTTAAAATTCTTTATTATGTGTTAGTGTGCTAGTTTCTTTTAAAGATTCTGCTACTTAATGTAGACTGTAAGTGACTAGTCTTCAATGGTACACCATTAAATCATAAGTGAAAGGTCTTATGCATGAAATTAAATGCTAAATAGCATAGCAAAGGTGGGAGGATGGAGGTACAGCATTACAGGCTACTTCTGCACACTTGTACACAATGTTTAGTACAGTTACTGGAACTTGACTACCCCAGGAGTCTTGGGTTAGATAATCTTTAAAAAAAAAATTAAAAACAGTTTTGCATTGAAAAGACCCACCTTCTTAAGGTGTTTATTTAAATAATTTATGACACTTACCCTCCTAAATCTTCCAAGATGATGTGTACCTTCTTCATTTCAACTTTATGGTATTAGTACTCAGGAAATAAAACAGAAGGAAAATTTGGCTACGTAAACGCTACTGAAAATACCCAAGTAAATTGATTAAGCACTTTAAAAAATGTTATCTGTAATTATTGTAATTTTTTAGTACTTGCTGTTCTTCACAAAGGTTCACCTCTTGGAATCAGTGAATTTTATGGTCATAAACTCTTAAGTTATAAGCACTTCAAAGTTGATGGTTTTTCAGTTGTGTAATGAAGTATGAAACACAAAGCAAGAAAACCCTAAATGCAACTGAAGGAGAAGTAAAAATAAATATGTACATGCATTCCCACTTGATTTCAAAACTGCCATACTTTTGAAATCCTAATTCTCTTGTAGGTCCTGACTTAGGTATTCTGAACGCTGTGGGTTGGCAATACTTCAGCAGTAAGTTTACAAAGATTATTAAATTCATACAGTTTTCTTGCAGGCAAAAAAAATTTGCTGCTTTAAGTTATCATAACTGTAATGCAGATTAGGGCCTCAGTGGCAAAAAATGTTTTGATGTTCTAGCAGGCATTGGTCTATAGCACAGAAGTCATGAATGTCCTTACCGCAAATGGGTGCAAATTTTTCCTTTAAAAAAAAAAAGTTTGGTTTTAGTAAATTACCTTTACCTTTAATGTCATACATTACTTCATGACGACCTCAGTGTCATCTGGTGGATGGCACACTTCCCCCTGCCACTATAGCTGTACACTGTTCCCTGAAATAGCACTAGTGTGATTCATGTTTCTGGTTGAATGTGTGAAAGTTTGATTGAGATGCAAAACTGAGAGAGTTCTTCTGAATGTTAAAAAGGAACCATGCTCAGAAATACAGAAACGATCAGATTAAATTTGGCTCAGACTGAAAGGGTTTTTGTAGATTAAGAATTACGGTGTCATACTTGGATGGGGAAGGTCCAGTTAACTTAAAGCAAAACCAAACCTAGTAACTTCATGATGTTTGTTAGAAGTCAAAGTGGTGAAATCCTACTAGTATGAAAGTTCTCAGTATTGCAGATTTGCCAGCAATATTTCCTCATCATGTAGCACTGTCTCATCTTTATATTTTTACCAATTCAAATGACAGTCTACAGTAGCTAAAATTATGTTGAAATTTCTCTGAGTAAGCCGTTGCCTTACCTAACTTTAATATAGGCATAAATGAAAAGGGAAGTAGTTTGTGCAACTGTGAATGTGTGGACAGACAATACACGTGACAATTTATGCATTTCAGTATAATATGTGCCAGAAAAACACTTCTGAAAACTTAAATAGTAAATAAATACTGACCAAATAACATATAAACGAAGTAATCTATTAAAATGGCCCAAGCAGATAAGAACTTAAAGCAGTGACGACACATGAATACCCACAGATGTACTTTAAAGGGAAGAAATTTGTTGTTGTTTAATTATGATTTTCAATGTATCTGTTAGTGATATGCTTAATCTGGATTTGGCTTTATAGACTGCTGATAGATAGGTGCATTGCATTGAATGCTGTTGTGTTGCCCAGTTAAAAGGAAGTATTTTTATTTTCAGAGTAACTGGAAAACAAATCCCCTCAAACCTAGTGCATTGGTCAAATGCTGATGTGTTATCTAATTTGAAAATCACACTTAAAACATAGGACTTAAATTTTTAACTACAGTTGTGTCTAATATAACTGAAAAAAAAAAGCTAATGAGAAACAGTTTTTGAAGTTGTTTACTATTATCAAAAGTAGTTGAGTATCAGTTCCTGTTGCTTGCAGAAACATGATAGCATTTAAAGCTCTGAGGGGAATCTATGACTGTTAATCTCCAGATATTATAAAAAATGTTTATTAGGCTGAGCTGCTATTACTTCTGAATTTTAAACCTTAGTGTAAGATGTCTTACCCAGAATCTTGTTGCAAACTCTCTTTGTAAGCAATGAAAATTGCTTAGGAAAATACAGAAATGGAGTGCATATATGCTCCTATGTCTTCTATCAATTCTTGGTTTTGGGGCTTCTGAGGCTCTCAGGGTTGCTATGTTTAAGAGCAGTTGATGAATAGAGCAGGGTCAGTGTCTGGTTCTGAGCTGAGATGCACTTAATAGTGTTCAAAGAGTGAGCATAGTCCCCTAACTCTTTACTGAGAGGCAAAAGTGCAGTCTGGATATTTGGGGTAGCCATGTTCAAACATGTTACGCAAGCCAGTCTCTGCTTAGCCTAGTGTGCAGAGTGGGGAAATGGCATGCTGGGGAAAGGTTTCTTGCCTCCATGAGACTCCCTCACATGTAATGGAAAACAGTCAAGAAGCTGGAAAAATTCTCACAGTCCTGCTGAAGAACAAAAAAGATGAAAGAAAATGGGGACTTGAGCAAGGGAGTGAGGAAAATCTGATAATTTTGAGTGGGACAACCCCTTCTTCTATGTGCTTTCAACAGTGTCACAGGTGACTTTGGATACAGATCTCCTTAGGTAGATTTACCCTAATGTTTCTATCTTTTGCTGATTCAGGAATATTAAGTACTATTCACACTTCATTACAAATCAAGAAATTAGACCTTCTTTATTGTTCTAAGTATTTTATTCCAGTTTGTTGAACACGAACTTCCCAGTGGCCTGAGTCACATGCTGCACCGCAGACTGCTTGTAGTAAGTTCCCCAGCATAAACAGGAGTGGCCTGAATTTATAGAGTGGTGTCTCGGAATGAAACTGCTTCCTGTCTTGTTTAATCCTTCAGGAAGTTACTCTAGTGATACTTTACAAAGTCAAAATAGATAATTTTTTTCTTTAATGCTACAAGTTTGGCTAGATTTATAAGACAATAAAAGTGAAGTAAGCCTATCTGTGAATGAAACCCTGAGAATATTGTGTTTCATCTGTTACCTCTGTTTTAATAAGTCCAGGCTCATTCTTCACTTTGCTTTAGGAAAATTAAATAATGTCACAGTTTTTCCTTTGAGACGTTGCCAAGCTATTCCAGAGCCTCCATGATGTTCCATTGGAATTAATTTTGCTTTGAAGTTATGAAAATGGAGTTGTGTATCCTTAATCCAGGTGTTTGTGTCATGTTTGCAGTAATATACAGTAATTATGGTATGTATTTGATAGTGTGAATTTCCCCATGTCATTTAATTTTTGTTCTAAGGAATAATCTCCTTTTGCCAAAATATGCTAATTAAGCTTTCAAAGATGTTTTTAATTTTTTTTTTTTTTTAATATTTGGGTCACTAGCTGCAGCCAAGTTCATCTCAGGATTAATCTATTTATTTATATAAGAAAATACATAGACATTCAATTTACTAATTTTTTTATCTGCCAGAGAGTTCTTGACTTTAAATAAAAGTCTAATAGTTTCTGTTTGCATCTGAACATAAAATTATGTATAATTACATGCAAACTTTAACATATATAAAAATTAAGCTTGAAGAATTCACTGCTCATTGCTTAAGTTTTCTATCTATGACATGTGTGTTATGATAATCCTTCATTATATGATCACTTTTTTAATGCATGATCCTTCAGTTCGAGTTGGAAACTGCTCACTGAATTAAAAAAATAGAAAAGTTATTTCTCTGTATCTGCATAATGTTAAGTATTTATCTGTATACAGATTTTTTCTTTTGCTTTTCCTGCAGGCTTTTCTAGAGTAATCATTAGGAGAGTATCTGAATGCCCATACTAATGAGTTCCCAAAATTCTGAGCTAGTAGCATTATCATCATATATTGCAGAGAAAGCTAAGGCATAGAGGGATTCAATGAAAGAATGTCTGCTAAATTGGGTTGGTTTTCATTTAATCAAAGCACAGTTTCAGTGAATATAATGTACAGGTTATTTGAGGGTAGAGGTCGTTCAGCAGTAGGAGTGCTAGCCATAATTTTAGAGCTGGGTGAAATTCAGCTATAGGCTCTTTCTTGAACTTGTGGGTACATGCTGTGGTCCTGTCTGCATTATTAGGGCTTTCCTGGTGTAACGTTATTGGGATGCTCTGCTCCTCAGAACAGTTGCAGTGCTGAGAAGGCTGTATGCATATGGTAGAGTCTCGTTGATATTTCTGCATTTATTTTCCAGCGGCTTGAATTTGGAACTCAGAAAATGAGAAGCACTTCGTTAGAGGCCACTAGCTTGATACAAGAAACTCGCTACTCTGTAAATCCCTGATAAAGACAGAAATAGAAGTGGTGTATACCCAACAGGATGCATTTGTGGTAGCCTCCCAACATCCCCTATCCCTCCCTCCCCTCGAGGCTGCTGCTGGCTCTTGGCGGGGCCTGGGTGCCAGAAGAGGGAGCACGGAACACAGCAGAGCCCCAGCCTGAATGTCCCTGCTGCTGCCTCAGGTAGGAGGAACTCTGCAAGGACCAGCCTGCAGCATTGCTGATGCCACAGATTTTTCAGAAAACCCAGCTTCTAGCTCTCAATATATTTATCATTATTTTTTTTGCTGTGCAGCTTGAGATTCGAAAGCTTATAGCATTATCACATTGTTCAATAGGAAAACTCCCCAAAAGGCATATTTCTGATTCAAAGGCTACTCTCCCACTAAATTTCAAATTCTCCCTTCAAAGTAAAGGCCAGTTCAAGTACATTAAGAGTCTTTTTTCTGTACTTCAGTAAAAATGGGAGGTGTTTTCCTTCCTCAGTTTCACACCTGGATTTTTGTTAAAAAGTTCTTTTGAAAACATCAGCTTGAGATAGACACGTGGACTGGAAAACTTAAACTCCGTCAGTTTTAAGGTCGAAAAAGCAGCATATCTTCAATTGTTTCTTCTTACAGTGTGTCTTAGAACCTGAAGCTCTATTGAATTTCAACACTGAAAACATATCCTAGTAGCTGTTTGGCTCTATTTGCATTTATAGTCATTATATGCAATGTGATTGCAAAATACCTGTATGCTGGGCTCAAATACAGAAATGAGCTATCCTTTAATATGCTTTGCTCATTCCAATATAATGCTTATTACTCAGAATAACGGTGTCCAGTGCAGAGACATTGTATGAGAGGAAGGTAGCAAGTCCTGTACTTCTAATCTACGTAGTAAAAAGTATTCCTTACAGCGGTGATTCTCGCTTCTGGCTTCTTCACAGGGGTTTAGTTCTCTGGGTAGCTAAAGCGGTTATGTTAGGCACACAAACTGAGTCTTCAGCAGTATCCAGACTGTATCCCTTTGCTATGCAGATCTGTGATCACCACATCCAGTCCTAACTTGTTACAGGACCACAATCAAAGAATGGAACAGTTTTGTTAACTAGCTGAATGGCATGGGAGAATTCCCAAAAGATTACTTAGTTTGCTAATCTCTGCTCAAGACCTTCTGGTGGCTTCACTGCTAACAAAGGCTTAGCCTTGTAAGTACTGTCTGCCTTTTTAATTTTTATTTGTTTAAGTTTTAGGAAAGGACTGACTGATGAATGGCAAGTGTTTATAATGTTAAGGGGTTTTTTGTTCTCACTTTGGTACTACTGGCTTCAGTTAGGTCTGAGAATGATAGAACTTCATACAGCGGTTTTCTTCATTTCTCCCTACCCCCTCCACATCTCATTGTCACAAAATGTTTGCGACATGTCTTGTGATTAGAACACCAAGGGCTGCTCCACGGTCACCTGCCTCTTTCTTGAGGGGAGTGGAAAACACAAAAAAAATTCCAAACAAAAAAAAAATATAGCAAAAAACCCTATAGTTCGGGAGAGAGAAGAGTTTCCAATTCCAGTATATGATCTTCGTAAGCACAATTACTGTAGAATAAAGAGGTTTATGGCTGGAATTCAATAATACTGTTCTGTAAAAAAACTTTTCATTAAATATTCCACTGGGTATCTGGATGATATACTGAACATCTGTTGTAATGAAGAGTCACCAAAGGTCTGCTTTTTGGTGCTCTTCTGGTTCCAGGGAAGATGCAGAAAGAAAGACTTCCTTTTTCTTTGTCCTTGGTGGTTTCGATGGCCAGTTGTGGTTCCTAAGTATAGACGTCATTGAAGCTGACTTTTATATGCCTGCAACTGGTTCAGTGCTAGCTGGAGAGAAACAGGCACTTCTCAAACAAATCATTGAAGCAGCTTCAATAGTCTTCAACATCTTTTCATGGAAAGTGAGGGGATGTGATGTTTGCAAATTTTTGAAGGAAAAATTGGCAGGCAGGATTTTATATGGCATTTTAGGTAGCTCAACACATCTCCCCCTGCCATAGTACATGACAATACTCCACTACAAAATATATGCTGTGCAGTCACCAGCCTTTTAAAAAGCTGTCATGCACATTGAAACACCACAGCTCTCTAGGTGTTTTGAAAGTGGGTGTCCTGTCAGATGGAATTTTGTCCATTGCCACACCAGTTAACTGCGCACTGGATGTTAGGAACAAATCTTAAAATTAGCTAAAGCAAAGCCACTGGTCACCAAATTGGGTTGTTATTGCCTTACTAAAGCTTGCTGATCTTAAATATGGAGTAGCTGTAAATATTTAAACCCACAGCTCTGTAAATGCAAATAAAGTTATGGGAAGTTTAACACTTGGAAAGGAAGTAGTAAACAGGCATGTGCAGGAGCCTGGGTGTGGCAGGAGGAGAGGCCATTGCAGGTCAGCTATCTGGGGTGGCACATTTGGAGTGCAAACTATCAAATGCAGCACTGTACCAGCCTCATCTGTGCACTGCTCTTTGTGCTGGTACCTTCACCTATCAGCCAGAGAACAGGAGCTTTTCAAGTCACAGCTCCCAGCATTACTTCCAGGACCTGAACTCAACTACCTAAAAAGGGTTTGTATATACATGTATGTCCGTTGGAGCTTGAGTTGAGGAGTTGAGTGTCATTTCTCAGAAAATGTTGGATCATCTCTTAAAACTGTGGTACTAGTATTCTGCGTAATGTTTCATGGATGTTTAAAATAGTCAGGATTTAAGTACTGATAAACAGTTCACTTTATCATCCTTCACTCATGTCAAAATTAATTGGACAAAACTGCTGCCAATTCACTGCTCAAAAATGGTAAGTAAAGATACTTGCAAAGAAACTCACCAGTTGAGTTAATATTCTGCAGCAGTATTGCCAATTAACTTTTAGTAAGGGTTTACAACTTTAAAGTACTTAATATATATATTGATCTCTAAAAAATGACTTTTCAGCATTTTTGTGAAGTTAGAAGAGAGAAATAGATTGTTAACATGAAAATACTTTTTTTTTTGGTCTGAATATAAGATACAAGACACAGTTTGAATGCATATGCATTTATAGTGTTTGATCCCACAGTTCAGCCATACTAAGCTCTTTCTCATATGCTCCATGAAGTACCACTTAGACAAGAAATAAAGGTGTGTGGAGAGGAGATGGGAGAATTGCAAGCAGATGCCTTTGCACATCAGTCTCTTCTGAAGGTACACTAATTTCAGTAGAACTTAGCAGTGTTTTGCATGTTGTTATATTGGTTTAAGAACATTTTATACTTTGCAGTTGTTATTTAACTTACAGACATGAACAATAAAGTTTTGTTGTTTGAACTTCTGCCTAATTGTAATGAAAGGAGAAGTACAAGCTCTGATTTTATTGAAGTATGAAAACAGAGCCAGCAGTTTACACAATCTACAGAAATGATATGTCATTACCACAAACTAGCTACTACAGGAAGTAACTCTTGAATTGTATGCCAGATTATGTATTAACTTAAGACTCTGCATACATAAAATTATTTGGGGACAAATATTCCACATTCTTTAAGAGCCCCTTAAACCTCTGGGGAAGAAAAAACAGACAACTCCTAACTCTTTTATTGGATGAGTTTTGATATAAAAGCTCACATCTCCTCAAAATATGGAATGTAATGTAACTAAGGAGGCAGTTGTTTCATGGGATCACCTCTGAGACATGAAAATGTGTGCACAGTATCCATATCTCCTCTTGACCAACACGGTCATGGTGATGTTTCGTTATAGGAACAACTGAGATTTTGGGTAAATCTCTGATGCTGAGAGCCTGCAGGTAAATAATTTACATAATGATATCACTAACCTAATGCAGTAGTTGACTTGCCAAACTAGTACCTTATGAATTTGTAGCATTTGTAGTCTGAGTAGCTAGCTCCTGAATGTTCCTGATAGCTTTGCCCTCCAGCAGAGTGGCTTTCTGCAGTTATGCACTAAATACTCAAAACTGATGGCAAGTTCTGGAACCACTCCTAGTAGTTAGGTAACAGCAAGTTGTTGCACAATTTCTTTAAGATAGCTTAAACTGGTGCTGCTTCCAAAAAGAAGCATATCATACATCTTCAACCTCTTCTTCCTTCTTTCCTTTTGGCATTAGCATTTCACACACCTGTACTGCAACACAGATAAAGATTAATTCAGCTGAAAGTTTACAGGACAAAAAAATTGTCTTTTAAATGGACTTGCTACCACTGTGTGAAGGGCAGCATCAATGCAAGAGAATGTAGAAATAAGAATCAGAGAAAGACAGGACTCCCTCTAGTCCTCCTTCAAAGGCTCCAGCATCCACACTATTCAGATAACAACAGCAGGACAGAACATTGTACCCCTGGTTATTACTGGTGAGGGAGTAGAAGAAATCTGAAGTCAAGGCAATTAGGTGCTGCTAGCACTTCCTTGTTGCTCTTTAAAAGGATGATAAAGTGGTGGCTCTTTTGATAAATATTTCCTCTAGTTTGCTTAGCCCAGTTGCCACAGGCATTTTGAAAGGAGTGCACCTGGCTGAATAGTTAACTGTGCTCTTTATTCCTTTTTCAGGGCAGGTGGGGTACAACTGTCATCTTGTGGTGTTCTTAAGAAAACAGAAATAGAAAATTAACTTTCATTTTACATGCAGGCATGTCCTTGGGGATGGACACAGATGATACAAATATGAGTTAGAAAAGGCTTTTTGGCTGATAACAACCATGTTATATTTTCCTTCTGTTGCCAGCTTTCAGTCTGTGTGCCCCAAAACTTTGCACTGTATTCACAGACCTAAAAGTCTGCAGGCCTTGGAGATGGAGGGAAGTTGAGCCTCCATATCCATAAAGAGAGCCAGTTGGATATTTTCAAAACTCAGATTTGGAAGTAAGTTTCTCTCCTTCACTCATGGGGAATCTAATATAGGACCTTTTGGATCATGGCACATATGTATTTAGATTTTCTTTAACTGTATACTTTTTTTCCCCCTTTATTTTTATGTGGACAAGTTTTAAAATAAATGCATTTATGAAATAAATTCCACATCTAAAGTCTTGCAAATAAGGGATGTTGTAGGAGTGGCTATGCTTCCTACATGTTTTCATATAGATGAGAGAGACAGAAGACATATTTCACAGGCTTGATTTTGGTAAGATTAATGTTTTAAGTCAACATTAAACCTGAATGCTGAAGTACCAAAACAGTGCCTTGTCTACTGCTGCCCTCCCATAGACCCATTGGTTTTAACTTCTGGTAAATCTCATCCGTTTTAGACTTCTTTCCATCTTCCACTTCCTCAACCTCCTTTCAGCAGCACTTTGCCACTGGAGCTATAGAATATATCTCTGGAGATTGATGACGCCCCTGTGAGTGTGGAGGGGAGAATGAAATTGTAGTTAATCCCAGATTATAATTTTATGTTGCAAACAGTAAAGTTAAGCAACTGAAAAAGAGGTACAGACTTTTAACTGTTGCTTTTCAATTAGAACCCCTTTCTTTTGCCATGCAATTATATCAAATCCGTGCCGTGCTTTAGAAAGATGGGGAGAGGTAGCTCTTCTAACAGCTCACAGTAGAAATTTTACCGTTCCAGTGATGCAAAAGGGTTTGTCTGGAACCCAGAACAGTGCAGCATCATCACCCTCACACCTCCTCTGTCTTCAACAGCTAATGGCTTGGTTTCTGCAGAATAACACAATGGCTGATCCTGTGTAACAGTGCCAGGACAGGTATGACCTTTAAATTTCTTGAAAGCCTTGGAAGGCTCCAGAAGGACAAGTCAAATGCCTCTTTATATGAACGAAGAAGAAATGTGCAGTTTAGACCTTGAGACAAGCTCAGAGTAGTCAAAGTTAAGTAAATTCATGTTCCTTGGTGAAAAATCTTTTTTCTCAATAAGACATTATAAAAAAGAATCTGCATTATGTGAGTAAAGCAGAGGATACTGGAAGTCAGGAATGGAAATGAAGAAACAAGATAACTTATTTTTCCCTCTTTTTAAAAGCAGAAATGTCATATTTTAGCTAAAAGTCCATAGTCTTCTAGCCCAGCTGTTGTGCTTCCCATGCAACTGAGAAACACTATATAAAGCACTTGCTGTTATGATAGAATTTCTCTCGCTTTACTGCAGTTTCCGTCTAAACTATGCCCTAGTTCAGCATTTCATGTGAAATAAAAAGAACCAGGTGCTTCAGAATTGCCAAGACTGAATTGGGAGGGCAGTATCACAGTTTTTCTTTAACTGTAGCCATTGGTGTCTTACATACAGTTAACATCCATTAAAGTTTTTCATTTCACTTAAGATCCTTTAAATCCTTTTTATCTTTTCTCCAAATAGTTATTTGAAGTTTTATCTGTTTTAAATGGTAGAAAAAAATCTGAAACAGCTAATTATTAAAAATGGAGATACTAAACATGACTCTTCAACTGACACCAAACTCAGTTTTCACACAGAGTATTTTCCTGTTTCAAGAGAACTTTCCTGTAACCTAAAAACATAACTGCATATTTGTGAAATCTTCAGTAACATTATAGGATTACTAATGTATAAAGTTGTGAATGGAGGTGACTGAAAGAGCTTGACTTAAGAATGTAAATGCTTCTTGACAGAGACTCTGTTACCTTCAGGGCCTACAGTTCCCCATTACTCAAGCTCAGAGACTTTCCCCCTGTTTGTGTAGGATATGATTCAAGGAGTGCCCCACACACCTGTCTCTTGGGGACAGTGCTGAGGTGGTGTGGCCTTCTACAGTGAGTATCAGACAGGAAGTGAGTTGTTTTCTGTTTGTTAGACATTCAAGATGTGGATGTGCCTCTACAAGTTTTCTCCAAAGGCAACTTTTCACTCAGCATGACTTAATATGTCTGGGTCTTGTCTCCTGTGCAAACCAGGAGCCTTAACTGCCTCAGACGGTCCCGTATTTCTGATAAATGTTCAGTTCGTCATTATTTTAGAACAAGAAAAGTTCAGGAGCTTAAACAGCAGAATTACAGACTTGGAAAGTTACGAAGACATCATTAAATTCAGAATTCTATGGCCACATTAAATAGCAGGAGCTGTGAACTGACAAAAACTCTTCATTACTGGGTCAATATGGGGCCATTCTAAGAAGTCTGCTCATCTCCAGAGCTAGCACCAGCAACTTGAGAATGTCCCCTTAGTCTCCTTGTCCACTCCTAGCCTCAGTAGAGGTGATGAAGGTAGCACCTGTCACAAGAGGCCTTGGCACCACGTTTCTAACCTCCTTATCACATTTATCATTGAGATATGTTACTATCCCTTTGCATCAGAGCCACAGTATTCCTCAGCACTACAGCTGTGCTAAAGGAGCCCTCTCCCCAAGATGCCCTGTGGCAGGTGATAAGGATATTCAGTTTTTGAAGGTGAAGTGAGGTTTCTGCTGTCAAAACAGTGAAAGTGCAATTCCTTGTTCTATGGAACACCAGGTTCCAAACATGTCAGCACTTGAGGCATGGATTAAGTGCAGAAAATTCAATGACAATTTCTTGACATAGGTGATTGGTGAGGCAACTAGAGGAGATGCTCTGACTGAACTTACTACTCATGAACAATCTGTCTGAGAGTGTAGAGGTTCAAGGCAGCTTTGGCTGCAACTCTGAGTTTGTACAGTTTAAAATCCTGAGGTAAACAAGGAAAGTAGTAAAATTGCCAGTTTTGACTGAAGGGCAAATTTCAACTTGTTTTGGAATCTGCTGGGCAGGATCACATGAGAGGCAGTCAGTTGCCCTGGCACAGCTAGTTGACCTTCAGGAGCAGCCTTCTCAAAACACAGAATTGGTCCATTCCAATTCAAGAAAGGTAAGCAAATGTGTGCAAGGCCAGTATGGATGAACAGGACACCCTAGACTGACTGCAAATACGAAATCTAGCCAATGAGTGTTCTGCCCATCATCTTCCCTGTGGTGACTGGGGAGGTCTGTGATGGACAGAAGAAAGAGACAAATGTCATACCCATCTTCAAGAAGACTGAGAAAGAAGATCCAGGGAACTACAAGATAAGCAGTCTAACTTCAGTCTCCTGGAAACTATTTCTGAGCTCATGAACTGCAAGAAGGTAATTAAAAATAGGCAGCATGAATTTACCATGGGCCAATTGCCCTTGATGAACCTGACTGATCACTGTAAGGTGGACTGGTTCTATGGACAAGGGAAGAGTAGTGAATGTTGTTTACCTTGACTTTAGCAGAGCTTTTCCCAAGGTCTTTGATATAGTGAGATATGGACAGGATAAGCAGATTATAAGGTGGATGGAAAACTGGTTGAAATACCAGGCCAGACAGGTTGAGATTGGCAGTATAAAGTCCATCCCACTGCTCATTGCTAGTGGCAGTCCTCTTCAGGGACAGATTCTGGGGTAAAAGCAGTTCGGTGTCTTCACTGCTAATGATCTGATGTAGTGCGAGAGCTTGCACTATCAGCAGATTTGTGGATGATACCAGCCTTCAGGGAAGGAGTTGGTATGCCAGAGGGCAGGGCTGTTACTCAGAGGGACCGAGAAAGGCTGGAGGAATGCATTGCCAGGAGTCTCATTAAGCTCAGCAAAGACAGGTGAGAAGTCTTGCACATGCTGGAGGTGAACTGACTGAAGAGCAGGTTTGTAGAAAGGGACCTGTGGTACTGGTGGACACAATGAGCACGAGTTGGCAATTGGGGCAAACAAGGTCAGCCTCGTCCCAGATTATATTAGCAAGCTGTAAACAGCAGGTCTAGGAAATTAATTGTTCCCTCTGTCTGCCACTTGTGAGACGGCTTCTGTAGTACTGTTTTGCTGCCCAGCACAAGAGACTGACACATGATTTTGAATGCAGCAGTGTCACTAAGATTGCACAGGCTGGGGTACATGTGTATGAGCAGAGTGTGATAGGGTGAATACAGGAAAGAGATCCAAACTCTTCTTGGAGTTGTATGGTGGCAGGGGAAGAGCTAATGGACACAAGTTGCAATACAGGAAATTCTGCCTATAAGGAAAAACATTCTCACTGTTAATGTAATCAAATGCTGGAATGGACTTTCAGTCAATATTGTGGAATCTCAGTCCTTGAAGATACTCAAAACCTGAATGAGCAAGATGCTTTGGTTGGAGATGCTTTGAATGAGAAGTTGAACTAGCAGACCTCCAGACATCACTTTCAACCTGTCTATCAGAGGAGCAAAGACCAGTAAATGGCAATAATTTACCACTGCAGAGCTGCTTGAACCCTTATTGTCAGAGAGCTCTAGTACCAAAGATGAGGCACTTACACATTTCAACACTGAAAGATGGCAGCTGAGTTTTCATTTGAGAACTGCAAGTTTCAATGAAGAATCTTAAGGTTTTTGAATCTGGTTTGATGCCATGAAGATTTTTGCCTTTTCTTTTATACCCCTGTTATACCTTTTTACAACTTCTGTACTCCTAGTGCTTTTTGCCTACATTCTTAGACTTGTTTGTCAAGCTAAGAGACTAAACGTTTTAGAAGCTTCGTAGCTAGAGATCAGTGTGCCCCAGACCCCAAGGTCCTCTCCAGAACACATTCTGTAAACCAAGATAGAACCATCCAGGGGAAGGCTCCTTGGGGAGGGGGGCTCACTTGAGCCTCTCATTAGGGAATCTTTGATAGATATGCTAATTAGTAAAACCTATAATGTTATACCCAATGTTGGGGGGGGCGGACACAGAGATAGACTCGGCGGGGTGCATCTCGATGCATATGACCTGGACGTGTGCACCTAAGGATCCTTAAAATAAATACCAAGGTAAAATCCCTTTTCCCCTTCTAACCGTGTATGACTCTTGATTTTAAGACCAGGAAAAGGCATCAGGTTCTTAACAGTCAACTTAAAAAAGCATGGCTCGGTTTTCAAAGAATGCAGGCTTCTCTCCTTAAGACATGAAAGACCTAAGAGGATGATTGATCAGGATTGCTTTGAGGGACATTTTCTTTCCTGTTGTCTTAAGATGAGATTGGAGGTTGTAGGAAGTGGCAGATGTTTTGGAGTGGCCCCGTTGTTTTCAGGACTTTAAATTGTTGTTTTTCTTTGTGAGTTTCCGATCTAATAGTTGATGCATACCTGTAGCTAGTGTACATTACTGCATTTGGCACCTTTTTGGAGTTAGATGATAGTTGTCTTCTGACTGGTACTAATTTCCATTTCCAAACATTCCACTTAACTTCAGCATTAGCAAAACTATATGAGAAGATGATGTTGCTGCACTCTGTTGTGCAGGGCTGGAAGTGTAGCTACCTATTACAAGACTAATTGTATAAAATGAAAAGCTAACACACAGTATTTTGTTTAAAAGTATGCACATTCTAAACATAGTACTTGGGAAAAAAGTCATTATCTCTTCATGACTGATCAAATTCTATACAGTTTATTAAAAAAACTTTTTGTGTCACTAAAAATTAATAAACATGATATGTACTTTAATGGAATATATGCTTTTTTCTTCTTCTACTGTAATCATTCACAGTTTTGTAGCAGCTTCCAAAGGCATAGGTAACAGGACAAATACAAGCAAGTGGATAATCACAATCCTTATATTTAAGAAAAAAATCCTCCTTATTTTTAAATTCTGGTAACTTGAAAATGTTTCTTGTATTTTGTCTTAAATACAGCATTTCATCGTTAGTTTGACAATGCCTCTCTCTCTATGAAAAAACAGTTAGAATAGAGACCTTCTTCCTTTCCTCAGTGGTATGTTAACAAATCCACATGCTGGCTTATATTTTGTTAGAATTATGGGTAAGGAAAAATGGAATTTGCCAATTGGGGAAGGAAAAAATATTTATCAGATTTCAAGCTTTGGATTAAATTATGTCATGCTCTGTAAGAAAAATTATGTGGCTCTTCAGCTTTGTTTTAGAAGAGGTTCTATGATCCAAAAACCATGCCGTATTCAGTGCATATAATAAAAGTATCACTCACATGCTGGTCACAAGAATATCGTTCTATAAAAAAAAGTTGTCACTTATAAGTCTTTTTCCCAGTAGTTAACAAAATAATTTCTATTTGAATAGCTTTGAAATTTCAAGATCAGGATCTTTTTACAAGCAATAGTTTAAAGCCTATGATATAATCTGAAAACTATCAAACATACGATCTTCCTAATGTGCCAGGACTTTCATTACATAAAAATGCTTTGTTGGTTCTTAGTGAATATTCATGAATGGTATATATATGGTTGGTATGCATATGCACAGTATAAAACAACATTGTAAAAAATACAGCTTTATACTTATAAAAGATTTTAAAAATAAGTCATTCCATTCTACCTCTTTTTTTCCCCCTGATTTTTAATTAATGCCTATTTAATGACTATCTGTATTATCTTGGTATAATTTCTGCTGTGGTGATGTCTCTGTAGAATCATCAATATTTCCTCTAAAATGAGAACTGGAAGACAGTCTATATTAGCTACTAGTTTACTTGATCATGTCCTGGAATATCCCTAGCCTTCAGTCAAACTCATTGAATTTCTCTCCTGTTTTAGAGTGGGTAGAGGCAGCTGATAGGACTGGAGTCATGGTCAGTGGGGATCTAGTCAAAACAGTCAATATTATCCATAAAGTGAGTCAACTCATTTTAAAGCAGGCATCTACTTTTCGTCAGATATATCACTCTCTAAACTTCATTGATGTAGGTATGTCAAGGTGGATGAGATGGATCCCACCCTCACATTCCCTTGATATTTCTCCTCACTTGTTTGAGAGTGAATTAAAGCACTTACAAAGAAGTTTGCAGTGCAGTTTGCATTGCATTTGAAATTGGGACAACAACTCTCAGCCTTACTGAGTTAGCTGTAAGTTACCAGGTTGGCACTGCCAGCTGTGTATGGGGACTCTACTATGTATGAACTGGTCATGGTCGATACATGAGTCAGTGGTGCATTCAGCATTTAAATGCAGTAAGTTCCTTTGGTGTTCTTACTGAAAAATGGCTCTAATGAGAGCCATATTTACACTTTAGCAAGCTTGCTTTTTAAATAGCTCCAGAACTTTTAGATTAAGTTGGCTGACAGATTCTAAAAAATTTTTCAAGTGTTGTACCAAATCCATATAGGGTGCAAATTCTGACTGCATGTCATTATATAATGCATGCTAAGTTCTGTCTTGTGAATTTGTTTACTGGCATGTGAATGGAGGAACAACCTCATCTTCTTGTTCTGGACCTCCTACCACTATGCCCCTTCTCAGGAATAGAGAGAAACTTGGAAAGATTAGGTTGAAGCTGCAAATACGCATTAGATAGAGAGAAGAAAGATAAGTCTGATGAATCAACATGTATGGGAAAGGGGAAAATGACCCTGAACTTCTAAGTCATGTTGTTTTCTCCAAATATTGTGCTGTTTTCTGTCTCTGTCCCTCATCTCAATTGGGTTGTTTGTCTAATGCCCAATTCCACGTCTTCCTTAGCACATTGTTGGCAGGTAGGTGAAAATGACAAAAGAGTGGATGGCCCAAAGCAGTGGTGAGCAGTTGTAGGTCCTTCCAGCAACCACTGTGTTTTCTCACAGATGCAGTGGCCCTTGAAGGCTTTATCTTGCAGATGAAGATTAGAGAATAGGTTAGTAGAGGCATTAAGTGTAAGGAATTGATACCCTGTTTGTTTGGTTGTTTTTTTCAATCATCTCAAGTAGCATGAATTGGGAAAGTAACTACTCTTTCCTCTGTAGTTGTGTCAACAGGCAGGTCATGATAGGAATGCTTCCACCCCCACTTACTCTATGGCTGAAATGCTGGAGACAGGTTATTTCTTCCTCTGCTCTGCATCATACTGCGTAATTCTGGATGCCCTTTGCCTGGAGGAAGTCACAGCCCAGCTCAAGGTTCACAGGCTTCCTTAGCAGTGTGGGAGGAGAAGTGGGAGTGGATTTCACAGAAACCTCTGATCAGGAAGCTGCCCAAGCAAGCTAGTGGGGAATGGCTGCATTCCAGGGTAGTTTCCTCCTTGCTGTGCCACTGGGGCACGCTGAGGAGCATATCCTGCTGGCCTGTGCCAACTGCTCTTGTCTTCAGCTGCCTTTTTCCAAGCACTTGATGGAGGGGCTGTGCTTCAGCCTGGAGGTGAGAAAGGGAGGGAGCTTCCTGTAGTGGGAATCTCATTCAGGCTTAAGAGGTGAGCTAGCAGGTTTCAAGGGCTGTCAAGATAATAAGGCTAGGATTCCTTGCCTTATGGCAAAAGTTTAGGTTCATAGAAATGTAAGTAACTACCACCAAGTGCCTCACTGGAGGTGGTGAAGCTCTGCAGTACCTTTCAACCTTCCAAGAACTGGTGCCAAGTAACAAAAATGTCTGATATCTCTGCCTTGTTCCAAATTCACAGGTTAAAGCAGGTTTTACACTTGCAGAAATATTTTTTCACTGCATGAATTCAGTAGTCTGGTTTTGCACCTGTAAGGAGCTGGTGTGCTATGTGCCTTTTCCCTGGTCTTTAACCAATTGCAATTTGAAAAACGTTGTTTTACAATGTCCTTAACAAGGGCTTTATAGTAAGTAAGCATTACATCCTGTTTACATGGTCACATCCAGTAAAACCCAAATATTGAAATTTCTGCAAATTCATCCCACATTCTATTTAGTTACATTATATGTATTCAATGTATTTAAAGATTAAACAATGTTAAAACAATTTGTTGCTGTGGTTTAAGCAAAACTTTATGGGTTCTTTGTCCACAATCTTGTCTACTTTAGAAATTTGCCCCATTCCCAGGAAGAGATTTGAAAGCAAGAAAAAAATGGTAGGAAATGTGAGCTTGCATCTTTACTGTCTGTCTGTAAATATCTTTATGGAATTAATTTTATGAAGACAGAAGCTTGCTTACACCAAATAAATAATTTAATGGGTAGAACAGAACTGTTACATGCATAGAAAAAAAAGGCATGCAAAGTACGAGTGTTTCAAAAGTAAAGTCAAATTCAGATAGGAATGATGTGGAAATTTTAAATAGTGTATTTAAAAGATGTATCCATCTTCAAATAACATCTCAAACAAATATTAGAGTCATTACTGAAAGAGAGTCTGTGGTGTTTGTGTAGATGCGAGACAAAGTAAGTAACCTAGCAATCTGCCTTTAGAAACTTTGACTATATGTCCAGTCAAGACCTATTAAAAGGAAAGAATTCTCGTAGTGAACAAGCTCTGTTTTGCTGTGCTGTATGTGGAGACAGCACACTTCTGCTAGCTGGATGTGATGGAATAGCTGATAAGTAAGTTACTCTTCTCATGTGGCCAATTTCAGTGGTGATGAAATGCACATTTTCTAACAACAGATCAGTCTTGGGGCTGAGATACCTTTTCTACCTTTTCCCACTGCTATATATTTGTCCACCACAACCTCCCCAGTTTCTGCCAGTCTGCTCTAATACCTCTCCCTGTCCTTGTGTCTTGCTCTGATTCTCCTCAACTAACCAATGCTAATTTAGATTATGAGGTTGTTTATCTGGGCTTCTGTTTAACATCTATTTATTTGGTAAAACCTTGACCTAGGAGCTCAAGGCTCCAGTCATTTTGCCAATCGCTTCCAGTTCCTCCAGTAATATCCCAGTCCTTATCTCTGGTGTTACATAGCCAAGACAAGCTGATTTTTTCTCTCTTGCTATCATATTTATCTCTTTCTGCCTGCTCCATTCTTCAGCCAGTTGTAGGAGCTTTGTCTCTGGTCGTGCTCTGATTGATTTGTCAGGTCAGTCACTGCTTGCTCTATAGAAAATCTTTTCATGAGGTTTTACACCTCTCCCATTCGGTGTCCTGGCTCCCACCCTTCAGTGATCCCATTATGTACTGTATTTTAAGTGTCTTAGCTCTGGCAAAGAAAAAAGGGAGGCCATGTTAAGTACCTAATGTTGGATAGTTGATGGCAGGAATAACCTCCAAAGTTCCTCTATAATCACTAGGAAAGAAAGTAGATGCCTTTGAAGAGGTGGATTCTTCTTGAAATTAACAGTGTGTGTAATCCTTAATATCAACGTTATCGGAGTAACTGTAAGCAAATATGGCAATTCCTCAGTAGGCTGAAGCAGCTTCTTAAGGCTGATGTACTGTTCAAATTTTATGGCATTGTTCCTGAAATACCCAGTATTCAATGTAACCTGAAATACCAAACACGTTTACAAATAGTGATTATATAAAATGTTTCTACAGAAGTTTTTTAAATTAATGCAAATAGAAATACCACTATCCGCTTACTTATTTATGACCAAAATCCTAGAGTCACAATCATAACTCTTAGCAGTGGAATTGGTATCACCATTGGTGACACAAGTATTCATTCCTTAGTCCTCCAGGAATGAATAAATAGGCTGACCTTTTGTCTCATATAATGAATATCTTATGTAATCCTTGAGTGGCTCCACCTATATACAACAGAATTTATTACTAAAATTACCGTAAGAACAAAATAAATGACAGCATGTTGAATGTTGGGATCCTGCTCTCAAAAGCATGGATATTTTTCTCTTGGGAGAAGAGTAGAGCAGTTAAATGAGAGGACAGAAAAGAAGAAAGAAAGGGAATAGATGTTCTGACATGCATGTCTCATTTAAAACTTTAACATGCTTTAATACAACAGGAGATCTAAAACCTATACACAAAGATAGGATGTAATAAGGCATTGTTTATATAGCTCACAACTGTTGCAAGGAAACCATGTAGTCTGTTTGAGAAGTAGGGCTTAGGAAATCATGCTGTTGTTCAGAATAGCTGGTGAGGTGGACTCATGGTAGGGGCTGTTTTGTCAGAGTCAACAGAACTAGTTGTAAAATCACAGCCTAATCCTCAATCAGCTATTAAAACCTGCACCAGTTTTTTTTGGTCCAGTCGCTGTCACCTCCTGCTCCTTCTTCCCCATCTACTCCAGCTGTCATCCCAGGGTCAGTGGCCAGTGCTCATACCTGGGCAGCTTCCCTGTTTGTGTTTTCATGAATCTGGAAATATCTCTTACAGGCAGATAAACAGCACTGAGGGAAAGACTTCATAGGAGTTTCACTCCTAGTGAACGCCAGAAAGCTCATAGAATAGTGTGATGCAAACAAACTTGAATAAGAGTTTGTGTTTTCTTAGATGTTTGGTCAGTCAGGCTTAAGACACAAATCCAAAAGGAAAACAAGTTTCCTTACATTGATTTTCACTGAACTGTGCTTTAATTAATCTAACTTTTGACTTTGCTTTCCAGCAGGACAATTACTAGAATGAGAGCTTTGGTATCCTCCTCTTGAGAGATGATTAGCTTCATTATTTAAATAATCAGATGAAATCTGGGACTAACAAATCTTAATTTCATACTGAATTATAATACCATGTCCAGTTTTAGACACCAGACTTGAAGAAAGAAGAGAATCAACTGGAAACAGTCCAAAGGAGAGTGACAAAAAAGACAGAAGTGTAGAAATTATAACCTAAAAGAAAAAAAAAAGAATAAATTATGTTCATTTAGTCTGACAGAAAATGTAGAACAAAGACACTATAATACAAGAGGTTGCTCCAAGGAGGAAAAGAGCAATCTATTTCCTTTGCCTCTGTTTGATAGAACAAGAAGTAATAGGCTAAATTACAGCAGGGAAGATTTATTTTTGAAATTACAGAAAACTTTAATGGTGAGGATAGGGAATAGATTGCTTGGCAAGCCTTTGGAGTTTCCATCTCAACTGGAGATCTGTAAGATCAGAGTACTTGAATAACTACTTCCGGAAGGCAAGAGAATATATGAGGTGTCATCTGGAGGTCCCTTCTAGTTCTTCTGTATATTTTATTCTTGTAGTAAAACTGTAGTTTAAACTATAGGATTCATGTACACTTCTTGCACTGTCTTCTTTGTGTCTTCAAGCAGTGATAAAATCCTTCTGTAGAAAAGAGAGTAAACAATGCTATTACTCAAGTGATCTTGTAATGAGAAATGGAAATACATCTTGGAACAAAGGACTTTTTGATATACCTTCATTTAGATAATTGCACAGAAGTACTTGGAAAGTTGGCTGTAATAGGGAAAAAACAGATAATTTGATAAAATTCATTTGTTTAAAATGATTTTTTCAGCACCTGTTACTGTTATACTGAATGATATCACTGTAGATCACTCATGTGGGAACTTCAGAAATCAATTGAATGAAATTGTCCTAATTGCATTCAGAACTCTAAATATAGTTTTAGATTTTATTTTGTTATTCCTTCTATTTTAAAGATTTCATTTAACTGGAAATATTAGAAGTAGCACTTCAATTCTCAAAAATTGCATGTATCATGTGAAATCCATAAAAAATCTAAAAGGATAAAGTGTAGACATTTCAGAAATAACTTTAAAAGTCCTTATGACCATATTTGCAGTTGAGTCTTCGAGAGTAAAATGGTTGGGCTGAGGCAGCTGACTGACGACTTGTAAATCACAATTCTCAAACAAATACTCCGGACACAAAGTTTAGAATCGATTTATTTGTTTAATTCTGGGCATTCTTTATTTTTCATGGTACATTATAACTTGAATGCAGTTTCTTTACATTGCCTGTAATATGACTGGGACATAGCACTTCTACTGCAGAATGTCACAGAAATTTGACTTGACTGTTCTGCTTCTTTCTCCAGCTGCTTAGACCTCAGCAGATCTTGGTCCTGAAGAAGGACACCATCAACCATCAGGGCTGAGCGACAAACTGTGCTTGGTGCCACTGAGCCGTGCCCATCTAGGTCTTGGGTCCTGGCTCCTGGGAAGCACTGTCTGTCCTTCCTTGGGTTTTTCAGATGTAGCCCCTGGGAGACCACTGTCCCTCCAGGTTCCAGATTCATGGACTGAATGTGGCTGGCTGGACTCTTCACCTCACCCAGGCTTATGTCAAACCTCGTTCCTCCCTTCAACTTTCCCATCGGATACAGGGGGAGCAGATATGTACCATTGATACTTTTATTTGTCATTGAAATAGCTATGTTTGGGTCTATTGATACCTAAATTTAGGTGACTTTGCAAGCTGCAACTGTAGAAATTGATGCACTGAAAAGTTATAGGCACTTACTCAGTGAACAGGGAAATGAGACAAAATTTTGGAGGCTTCACTAGAGTGTAAGTGCTAGACTTGGATATCTATGCTCCTGCATATATACCTGCCCTGTAGATTTCAGCATAGGGTAGAGGTATCTGAAGTTAGCTTTAAATAAAATTGGTCAGTTATTGGAAGGGATCTGGCCTCAATAACAGGTCACTGTCCACAGAAGTTAATGTCAAGATGCTCTGCCTTCTCAAAATCATGTAGCTTCTACTTTTTGGAGTCAGTTGCTTAAAGCAAGATCAATAGGACCTTGCTACTGGTATTTTTCAAACTGTGACTCACAGCAACTTCCTGGAACATGTTACAACATTGAGTGTTAGCAAGGCAAAAGCTCATCATTATCCATAAGAAAAGATAAACAGTGGCCCAGCCCATTGAAAACTGCACCATTCAGCAACTTGTTGACATACCTACATTTTCCATGGCTGTAGGTCTTGAGAATGTGTTCATATGAAAAACACATTAAAATGAAAACAAGTTTAATAAAAAACCAAACTATAATTTTCTTAAATTGAGAGGCTTGAAAGGAAATATATGGTTGCAAGAAGCAAAAATCTTCGCAGGTTTTTGTTATATTTTTAAAATCAGTACCTCTATTCTGGGGATTCATGTTCTCTAATGGAGCTCAGGCACATGTTCAAAGTGGTTTTACTGGTACGTGTCCTTACATTCAATAGACACAATAGATTTTAAACAGTTTCGTAGCAACAGATGGTTCATTATGACCATTAATCTAGATAAGTGAGTATCAGTTTGGCTCATCCTTAATGGTCCATAGTGGTCTGTGGTTAAAAAATTCTTTGTCTTCATCTGAGTACCTTCCTGAGAGGTACCTTTTCAATTTTGGTTGTGGCTCTATTTTTTTTCCCCTAGATTTTGTCTTACAGAGCAGGTTCATGTGAATTCCTGCATTCAGGAAAAAAATTTGCAGCTGAGAGCTTTGTGATAAGAACATTTACCACAAAAATATATTTGTTTCTCTGAAATGTAGTAGCTATAGTATATCCTATCAGGTAATCAGAACTTTTAAAAGTTGATTATATACCTTGACAGCAGCTAAACAGATATTCCTAAATAGATTTTAAATGATTGTTGCTGTACCTGTTGGAATTTAGAAAGGCGGTTTCACTTGCTGGTTTTATTATTAGATCCCTCTATGCCGCTGGGACATGTCATAGCTCTTCTGTGAGACAAAATACTATTAATACCATGGTAGAGGAATAACTCACTGCAATACCTTATGATGGAGCTGACACAAAGCCTTGGGAAGAGTAGAACCCAAGCATTCTGGGAAGTGCAGAGCTGGGATGCGAGGATCAGTGCTGGGGTGCTGTGTTCCCCTGAGCCTTGGAGGTCTTGGCACCAGACCAGTTGTGTTGGCAGAGGCTTCTGATGCAGGCATGGCGCTTGCTGTTGGATGAAGACAGCACATCTTGGAGGAAATGACACCACCTCTCAGAGTGGCTTAAGTTTGGAATAAGTAGCTCCCACCCCTCACTCTCAGAGAGCATTGTGTCAGCACGGTGTTTAATCTAGGGCTTATGATTTACTTACCCTGCATGTGTGCCTTCAGTGATGTAGCTGTGCAGGAAGACTTTTGCAGCACACACACTGGCTTATTTCCATCCCTGAGATTCAGCTAGGGTTTACTATATAGTAACATAAACCCATGTTGTAAAAATAGTGCTTTAATATACACTGGCACCCTACATAATATTTCAGACTGATTCTATGGTGATACATATTTGCGTGAACCTTAATGAGACTTACAAAAGTAAGTGACAAATTTTAGAGAAAATTGGGTTAAGTGACTTAATTCTCCATAATCAAGTTTTGAGTTTTGAGACTAGTAGTTCTTAGACTGGACATTTGCATTATCGCCGATGTATTTGTATAGCACTGATTACTAGAAGTATGAAACAAATTTCAAAAGCCAGTATTTGCCTTTCCCAAAACTTTGGGTTGTATTTTGTTTTGTGTTGTGGTGGTATCTTGTACTCCTGCGGAGCCAGTGGTCCCTGTGCAGACTTCCGTAAGACACCTGTGATGAACTGTATCGGTGCAGTTCTTCTTCCTGATGATGGGGCAACACAATACCAAACTTAGTCTTGTTTAATGTGTGGGACAGGCAGAAGGTTGTTTGATTCTCTATTAACTGCCTGATATGCAGTCTTCACAGACAAAACCATGAAAGGGTGGGTTTGGATTCTGGTCTGCTATTCCCATGTCTGTGGTCACAATGCCTTCCCACCTCAGTGTTATTCAGAACTTCATAAATATTACAAAGTTTGTGGATTTCAAATGGTCCTCCAATCTGGGGTTTCTTTTCTACATAGCTCTGGGTAATTTGCATTAGACAGAACAGATCATTTATGGGTGGTGGAACTGGTGAGTCCTAGACCCTTTCAGCTAGTTCCAACCAGACTTTGAAGCTCTTTCTTATCTCACAGACATTTTGCAGAACTACATAATGGTTGAGGTTGGAAAGGGCCTCTTGAGATCCACTAGTCCAACCCTCCTTCTAGAGCGGGTTCACCTGGACCAGGTTGCACAGAATTGTGTCTAGGCAGGTTTTGAATATTTCATTGGAAGGAGACTCCTCAACTGCTCTGAGCAGTGTGTTCTGTTGCTCTGTCACCCTCAAATAAAGGCATTTTTCCTCATATTCAGATAGAACTTACTGTGTTTCACTTGGTGCCTGTTGCCCCTTGTCCCATCATTGGGTACGACCGAACTGAGCCTGACCCCATCCTCTTGACATCTGCCCTGAATATAGTTATGTGCATTGATCAGATCCCCTCTCAGTTGTCTCTTCTTCAAGCAGACCCAACTCTCTCAGCCTATCCTCATAAGAGGATAGCATTGCTCTTGAATAATGCTCCATTCCCCTTGTCATCTTTATAGCCGTCTGCTGGACCCTCTACAGTAGTTCTTTGTTTTCTTGATGTGACATCAAGAATCTTCTTGCACATAGTTTTATCTGCTTGTTTGGGGATGCGCATGTGTGTGCGTGTCTGTGTGTGACTGAGGTTAATTCATTTTTTCTCATTTCTACTTGCTGGTCACCATCCATACCTGTTCATACCACACTCCAGGTTTTGATAGTGGCTACCATGTAGCTGAAAATGAGCTGGGCTTTTAAGGAGCTTGCCTGTACTGGACATTTTGTTGGCTGTTATAGGATGATGAGGGATTGTCTTGGCCTAGCAAAAGGTATTTGTATTTGTTAGATGGAAAAAAGACAGTAAAACCTTCTAAAAGTTAACATGTTGGATTTATGTGACTACAGAGGATCACAAGAATGCTTTGGTCATAAAAGTAAGGAACTTTTAATGAGACATTTTTGAAGTTAGGCAGTTTGGACTACGGTTTTAATATCCTTAGTGAAGTCATCATGGTTTTAAAATAATTTAATAAGTTTATTGTGACCGTAACACATTACTAAAATAGAATTATGTAAAAATAAATGAATGAAATAAGATATTAAATTATGAAATAAGATATTCTAGAAGAGCTGTGGAATATAAGTATATAAGCAAAACAGTTTCACTTTTATAATGCTTAAGAAATAATTCTTCAGACTTTTTCCCAAGATGACACCTTTGCTTTCTGTGGATCAACTTGTCTTGTCAGTGTAAAGATGCTGTGTCTTTAAACTACTATTGATGTCATGGTTTAGGAATGTCATTCCCCAATTTAGTGTTCCCACTGAAACACTGCAAACCATGTGCCACTCACTCATTCCCCTGTCCCCCTCTCTCTCCCCTGTGGCAGGATGGAGAGAAGAATTGGAAGCACAAAAGGTAAACATCGTGGGTTGAGATAAGAGCAATTTACTGGAAACAGCAATGAAATTAATAAAAAAACCTACAATGAACTGTAACAATGACCATATCAAACATGAGTGCTCACCACACGGAATCCCAACACCCAACCACTCCCTTCACCCCACTATGTTAGGAACCCAGAAGGGTCCCCTTCCCCCACACCTGGAAATTATATGAGGTGGTATAGAATAACCTCTGGGTCTTGCCCATGCCACTCCTGGTTACTGCAAAAACTAACCCTGTCCTTCTAAGTACCAGGACAAATGGGGATGAGAAACCTCTTGCAGTGCCCAACTTCCAGTCTACTTCTGGAGTTATTTTTAGTGAGCAGGCACACGTGACTACCAAATGTACCAAGTGTCCATTAAACTTCATACAATCTCAGTTGGATCTGGTGGTCAAAAGTCTTTGACATCTCTGTGACTTCCACTGTTGTTCTAGATTTGGTTGAAATTGTCCAAGAGGTTGAAAAATTACCAGGGAAATCGGGGTAATAGTTGAGTGAATGGATAATGAGCTTGCATAAGCCTCATTTCCTTAGGATATAATACAACAAAATGATAAATCTGCTGGATGGGAACATCTTCAATATTTAGCAGTATAGATGTTTTGTTTCAATTGTTAATCTTACTGCTAGTTTGTGGAGAGACATTAAGTTTGCTTAACAGAAAATACAGCTAATCAGTCTTCATCATGCTTAGTTTTTTCTTTGGAAAACACCTAAGAGTTAAACTGAAAACATTCTGTCTCAAGTTATCTGTAGTTAGCATTTCTGATCAGAACATTCAGTTCTTTCTTCTCTCTTTCCTTTTAAAATTATGTTTTTATTTCAACCACTTTCTACCAGCAGGCAAAGCTGCTGTTACACTGTACCCAGCTGTGAAATCAATATGATTTTCATTACAAAGATAACAGAAACTCTCTTAGAAAGACTGTGAATTGCCAAAGGTCAAATAACAGTCAGTGGCACAGCTTAGAATTTAGATGCACTAATTAAAAAATCCTGTGGTATAAATATATTAATGAAATGCACCCTGAGAAATGTTTGCATTTAAGATGGCAACAATTTTAAGGTATTACATTGTTTCTTTAATTACTGTAGTTCATGTAAGTCACATCAAAATGTGATGGATTCTTTCTCTGGTTTATGATAATTTCTTATAAAAATAGGTATTAGCTCTTGTTTCCTTTTTTAATTCACAAATATTTGAGCTTGATTAGATTAGAAAGTGTAACAGGCACAGAAGTCAGAACATATCTAGTAAGATTTCTGTCACATTGAACTCTAAAAATTACATATATGCCAAATGAATGGGTGCATCAGTTATTTCTGTGATATATGACTTAATTAGGAGCAAGAGGAAGTACACCATCAAACTGAAAGCAGCACTTGAGTATTTCAGCCAAAGCAGCCAGTTCTATTTAAATTAAAATCAGCATTTTAAAATAAATGTTATTACTCTTCCCAAGATCATCCTTGATCTCTTCTTTTAAACCTCAATTTTTCCGGCAGTTAAGTTACATTTGCCTTATTACAGATGAAAATATCAGGAAATAAATTTTTTCCTACTTGTATTTTTTTGACATTCCTCTCTTACATCTCTCTATTTTTATTTCAATTCTGCCTTTTCCGTGCCATGTGCTAAAACAGTAAACTCAGATTGCCAGTTATTGTGGGTTTTAATAGAAAAAGTTCCTCACCTTATAGCTGAGGGGTTTTTGCGTTACTGTGCTCCCTCTGCTGGATAGTGCCTGTTAATTTTTTATTCCCTGAGCTGTACTAGTATCCATGTTCTATAAACAAGCCATCACACTGCTTTAAAGAAAGGGGCATAAAAAGTAGAAACGTGTCCTTTTGGTCTCAGATAACATGGCAGGTAACATCTGTAGGCTAGGAAAAATCCTGTTGTCTGGCAGCTTCGAAAAGCCTTCAGCAGACATTTGAGGAATAATAATTTACTATCTCTTGAGCAAAACCAGATGGACACTAAATAACGTTCTTTCACTTGTATGACTTAGAGAGGGTGGTGTTGGTTCTCATACTTTGGTAAGTACAACAGTATCCTCAGATATCTCTGCAGTGGTATTAGTGTCTCAGTCTTAGTGGCATGGTTCTCATAACTTGCTTCATCCTTTGTTGAATCTTACAGAGTCACTGCTGGGCCGGCGTTTGAGCAGTGGAGAAAGCAAACATGCTCTCATGCTCAATGCCAGCCCTACAGCAAGGTGGCGAGAACACAATCCTTTCCTGTCCCCACTGCAAAAAGGAAGAAGAGCAATACTCCAGTTTTGTTTCTAGAAGTGATTTTGGTCTTTGTGGCCTTTGACTTCACAGGGTGTTTTGGGCTTGTTATCCTGGTCACCTTTCTCCCACTGCTGTCAGACAGTGAACCTGGCTTTGTCTGTCCTTCCTTCCTTCCTGCTTTCCTTCCTTCCTGCCTTCCTGCCTGCCTGTCCCCCTCCCTTCCTTTCTTCCTTCCTTCCTAGTGGGATGTGGCTTGGGTGGGTACACCCAACATAACTGATTCAGTGTCACAGTTCTCTCTCAACTGATCCTGGAATCTCCTGACAATCCCCCCAGGGGCCATCCACGCTTCCCGTGGGGCACTGCCCAGCTCAGGCAGCCCCTGTGTTCCCCAACCTCCCAGCATTTCTCTCTGTGGTGGTTGACCCAGTTGGTCCTATGGAAAGGACATCTGGAAACTCAACATCCACTTCAGTTGCAGGTGACTTTCTCCAACTAAGCTGCTTCTTCCCAGATCTTGAGCCATGGTCTTTCCAAAGAAGCTGGATACCTTTGCAGTTTCCTTCAAATTTAATGTAATGTTATAAATGCCACTGCATATTAGTAACAACAAACTGGGAATATTTTTTTTAACTTGGCATGGCTGCCCTTACAGATTAGTTCACATCTCTCCCATATTTTAAAATAGATCAGGCTGGTAGCCTATTCTTGAAAATAGACAGAAAATTGCCAATTTCTAGGGGAAATAATTACTTTGTTTAATTTACCATTTATTTAATTTGCCATTATTATATAATGGTAACTTAAATATAGTTATTTACCATTAATATTTATTTAATTTAGCATTGTAATATAATGGTAATTACTTCACTCCTGGTTCAGCTAGGAGACTTATTTTGGGAAAAGGCATTATGGGCGAATTCTAGTTAAGAATTTTTTTCTAAGGTCAGTTTTAAATTTCAATATCTGGATATATAAATTAATGTTCAAGGTCTTTAAATCTCCCAAACAGTCCTATAGTGAAGTAATCAGCATAAATATCTTCTCTGATTCCCACTAATAAATAAAAACAACTTACATCTACATATACACTTTCTTTTACAAAAGAAAGTGCTTTTTAAAACCACTTTTAAAAGAAAAAACTGGTTAGAAGAATAAATCTCCAGTTCCCAAAACCTTCAGTTCTTCCTGTTCAAGAAGAAAAGACAGATGCTTGGGACATTCTTCTTTTGCTAAAATAGTAAAAGCTTTTGCTGTTGAATAAATATTCTTCCTTAATTTAGCAAGGCCTAAATAAAATCAGCATTACCAATTGCAGGACAGCTTGTCCTAGGGTCAACTGATGACAGTTCTGCTGGTGGTGGGGCTGGGCTGAGGAGGCTGGGAAGGACTTCTGCAAAAGAGACCCTCTATGTAGGAGCTTCCAGGATCAGGTAGGAAATCTTTGACCTCCAATGTCCATTGAGTTATAGCAACTAAAACACTTGACAGTTCTTGTCTCAGCAAGAGCATGCTTTGGGAACATTCCCAAGCAGAATATTATCCTCCTAGTGCCACAGCAACCTCAATAATACTCCAGTTACCTGTTCAGTGGGACTAGTCCAGCATCCCCTGAAGTCAGTGAGGAGAAGTTGTCTTTAGGATGCTTGAATAAAACCTTAGATTAAGTTTGCATAATTTAACTCACACCACAGGAATTATTTTCCAAAGTTTAAATGCTTGCTTATTTGCCAGTTTCTTTATTCCAACCTACTTGTTTTCCTCCATTTTATGAGGAGCAGTGGTGTGAAGTGGAAAAAAGAATATGTTTTTGAGGACTTTGTGTACATTGCTGCTATTTTCCGAAGTTTTTCCAGAGAAGGACTAGAATAAACTTGCATGGGAATTTCATATGATATGAACTCAAGTGCAAATATATATGTTGAACAGTTTTTCTCTCCAAATATGTGACCACTTCATGGGAAGAATTGTGGAAATTTCATAGTTGATGTGGATAAAGAAAGTGCCAGTTTAAGCTGTTGTAGTTCTCACTCAAGTCCAGTCATTCTTTGTTGCTCTCTGGCCACACAATAAATTTAATAGAAAAATAATCTTTTGCAAAGTGTGTTATTATATGTAAGAGAAGAAGAATTGGTATTTTCCAAAAAGAACTGCCCCCCAGGTCCCAATATTTTTCCAGACTATGTTTCATCACATGTTGGAAAATTTTCTTTTCACTCCTATGCATTTTAACAGGAGTTTTGATTTTTTGGGGGGGAAAAAAAAAATAATTGGATATGTGGGAAGTGAGAAAGAATGAACCTACAAGCTATACAGACAAAAGATACTATTTCACTTAAATATATTTATGGTAGTGGGAGGGAAACTTAGATCAAGCAAGAAGAAAAGACTGGAGAGGATCTACTCCAGATTCCACTGGTGTGGTAACATCTGCTATCACAGTATCCAGCTTTTGGAATTAAATATTGATAGAAATAAGTGAACAAAAGACTGAGTAAACTGAAGTGTGTATCTTGCCTTTGTAAAGTGCTTTTTTTTCAGCATCTGGAGCACCAGAATCAGCACCCTTTTATACAATTAATAGTACTAAATAAGGACATCAGCTGACAGGAAATAAGAAAGTTCCTATGGCAACTAAAAATAAGCACAGGAGGAAAAATGCATCAAATGCTGTCAGCAGACAGCATAAAAGGTGGCTACATGTTGATAATATAATACAAGCAGAATTAAATCCTGCTTGTAAGCATATACATTTTAATTGCTTTTACTGGTACTTTGTTTTGTTTTGGTTTTTTTTCCCTCAAATAGGACTGTGATACCTAGGTTACAGAGTCAATTTACCAATATCTCAGATTCGTTTGCTGGCATAAGATCCTGTTTTTAAAGCCTATGAAACACAGGGACAGAGCCCTGCATCTTCAGGAGAGCAGCTGTATCCCCTCAGATTTGGATGCTGCTTAAGAAAGCCTTTGGGTGCTTCAAGTCTCGTGCACCTCTGGCACTTTCTCTCCATGTTACTCTTTGGTTCCTGCATACAAAATGTTTGAGAAACATTTTGGGTAGAAGTAGAATGTCTGATAGAGCTGTGACTTGTAGAAGAAATAGAGCTGTACACGTCATGTAGACACTACTTACATTTGCTTAAAGTTACACTGAGCTTGAGAAGCTGTAGATGATAAAATCCCTGGTGGAGGGGAAACCTGAGTGTGCAGCTGCAATGCTGAGGCCATGTGCAAGCTGTTCCTTTCATCTCAGTGGGGGAACTGGTTTTAAGGACAGTTTAACTCTTGAAAATCCTGAGTTATTTGTTTTTCCTTCCTATCTGATCTTCCTACCTTCACCTCTCATAAAAACCGAAACCAAACCCCCTCCCACCCCTACCAGACGTGTGCATGGCAGAGAATGTTGCATCTCTTCCCCTTTGCTGTCAGAAGTTGTTGTTGCCCTTGCAGACACATCCAGGCTCCCCTTTCTGATGCACAGATGTTTTCATAGTAGAACTCTTCTGCTGAGCAGCACAGGACCCTGCCAGAGTGGCTCTGTTCACCACAGCTTGGGGGGGGGGGGGGGAGACAAACCCACTATCAGTTTCTTGACTAGCTCAGGAAACTTGGTTTCTGAGACAGAATGTTCAGCCCTGCAGGTAGCAATGGAATTGTATTTCTTGCCTATTATTTCTATCCTGTTAAGTGATAAAAATGTGAGAGAATGCCAAAGCAAGACCAGAAGTAAGAACTGGGAGAAATGTGGTCAAACTGCCTTAATGCCAATAGAGGCTCTTATATTTACTCAGGACTTCTGTAATTTCTGATTTTTTTCTCTATGTCTCTTTTGATTGCTGGCTCAAATTTTGAATTCAGTACTCAAATTGTAAAAGGAATTCCATTGTTCCAAAGACAACTTTGTTTTCAGTTTTAATATTATACAACTCAGAGGGCCTTCTGGGGCAAGCCCACTCCTCACCTATGGTGAGCAGCTATGTCATATAATTGCTTCCACAGAATCAATTTGAACATGTATGCTTCCCAATCCTGTTGTTCCATGCTTATATGGTAGTATATTAGATGTAACCCATCATTATGTGACTCAGGCTGCAAGTCGACACATGTAACCACAGGCATGTGGAGTATGAACAGATACAGGCACTGATACTATTATAGCTTACTCTGCAGTTTGGATATATACAGGCTGTTGTGAACAATACCCAGCCCTCTATGGACTATACTTGCACTGCCTGCAAGTCACCGCATGCACAACTCCAGAGAAATTTAGGAACAGATCATTAGGTAGTCCACAAACAAAACATCAGAAACTGGGTGATAGAGTCACTCAAAGGGAATCACTTTCTCAAACTGGCTGACAAGAACAAGCATAAACACGTTGTGTTTTGCTCTGATGTAATTAGAGCAGCAAAGAAATTAGCTGTCTTCTGACTGAATAAAGGTGGATACTACATGTAAATACTCCAGCAAACAAAATGCTTCTGAAATTATCGGAACCACAATGTCACTGTAAAGGGAAATTGCACATTATATTAACAGAACAGAAATACAGGGGATGGCAGCTGAGTGTTGGCAATTACCTTTATATTCATAACAAACTCATTGTCATTCATGTCGTGTCTACCAGGGCAGAGCAGCTTGTGTCCACGGGAGCTGCAGGCCTTGTGATAGGAAACATTTGGTCTCTGAGGCACCCGTTCCTGGTAGCACTGTCAGGCAAGTACAGCCTGAAGCGGGAGGCAAGGCACAACCTGTTCTGTCCTTTCCTCCTGTCCATGAGTACTCTGTGCTCTTCCACAGCTAGAGGAACTTATTGGCCACTTCCTGGTGCTGCTACAGAGCTGGGTAATTGCAGTGATTACAGTGATCAGATTACAATGAATTTTCCTACTGTGCTTGTGAAGTGCTGCAGGTCATCCCACCTTTTCATGGCAGATGGTAGATTTGCTGAGTGTATGAGTGGGTACTGCAGGACTAATCCTCTTTCCTACCCCGCCTCAGCTAGGTTATATTCTTCACCTTGTGTGAACTAGCAGGGCAGTAAAACAGACAGCATGTCTACTTTGTGCAGGTTAGACCTGACATTTAGTTTATGCTCTCATGTTCAACAGCTCTCTGCTGAGTTGAAATAACAGCAACCAATGACAAGCAAAAAGAGCATCAGCGACCTCATAATTTTTGTTCCTTAGTTGAACAGATATTCTTCATTGAAGAATCTAAAGACAAGTATTAAGAAAGAAATAGAGGAAACTAAACATATAGTCTGAATGTTTGCCAAGCTTTAAAGAATACATTGGGATGTTGGGTTTTGTTTTGGTTTTTGGGTTTCTAAAATACATTTTAAAAGTAGAAAATGTCAATGTATCCCTTACAAAATTAGTTTAGTTGTAACACAGAATTAACTAAGGTGTTGTACTTATACCTGTAAGGCTTATATTAAAGGCTGCTTCTAGTGGCTCAGAACACCATTGCTGAAATGCTGACTGCTCAAAATGCCAAAATTTATGGAGGTTTAGGTCTTAAAAATATCTACAAATCACAAAAACCAGTTTTCATTTGAAAAATGTGCTTCAAACAATTGAAGTGCTAAAAGAATTTCGGAAGTCTTATTTGTGGAAGAGCTAAATGAAATGTCTTTCCTCTCTGCTGTGACATTTGTCATCTTTTGTTCTAATAAAGTCCACCTCCACTGGACCTGGTGAACTTCTTGGTAAATAAGTATTTGGTTTACCTACGCTGATGCAAAGATTTCTCTTCTAGCAACAGCAACAGCTCTTTTGGCAAGTTCAGTCAGATTAGTCTGTCCAGCACTGGCCACTGAGTAGACCCAGAAGATGAGAGGGAGCCTGCATTGATTATCACTATTTTAGCGAAGTCCGTTGTTGAAACTGTGTGTCTGGTGTAGGACAGGGAAGGCAGAGGCACTCACACAAGGTCTGAAGTTCAGCTAACTCCTGCTGACCAAGAATGTGAACAAACTCCTAAAAGAGAAACACTTTTCAGCTGGAAAGAAGTGAAAATGGGGGGAAAAAAAAGGAGAAAACGGGAATGCCTTTCTAATATTAATGTGTAGTGTAATGTATTTTTCCTTTATAGAGTGACTGGTGTTCTGACAACTTCATAGTAATAGATCTCATTTAGTGGATCACTTGCAGATTATGAATGGCAATTCTCTTTGTTTCATTGATGAAAATTTCAACAAATTTTTATATAATAAAGTTACATTAGTTGTTTGCAGATAGTATACTTGGAATAAAACATTTTATAGTGAATTTGTGAGCACTTGGAACAAAAACTTATGAAATAAAATTGGACGGACAGTGTACATACAAGAAGTCAGTCTGTGTTGGTACAGGAGATTGCTCAGAAATTGAAGGAAATTCTGAAATCGGTGGGTCAAATGTTCTCTTGGCATAGTCATCCTGTTCTGTTGGAATTAACTTTTCTCATTAAAAACAAATGTAAAATTTTGCATGAAACCGTTTTTCAGCTAATTTAGAGAAGGATCTTTCATGTGCTTGTTCCTAAGGAATGCAAAGCACTTTTGGCTACTACTGATATGAAAGTCAAAGTTGTTTAGTACCTCACAGGACAGAGCTAAGAGTAATCAGGGGCGATTGCACATTCCTGGCACCTCAGGCGATGAAGTAATGTCTTCTACGTAGTGACCTGCTATACTCAGTAAATATAGCTGTCTCACAGGAAACTCATTGCATATGTTTAACCTGAGAATAATCAGAAATATTTTATTTTATTTGTAAATTAAAAATATGAATTCATTGCATCTTCAAAATTAAGAGTACTTTTCTTTTTGAGTACATAGATTTTTTCCTTGCTCAACATGTTTCTGTTTCTTCAGCAAGTATAATTTGGAAGAGGAAAATAATATGACTGATGCAATAAAATCAATCATGCTAGAAAATGTAATATTCAAAAAGTTCTTTGAATATTCTGGAAAAAAATCTGAGCAATGACAAAATGTAGTGCAATGATTAGTACTCATTTGCCATATTGAAGGCAGAAATATGTGGTAGTTTAATTTTACTCATAATTATAAATGGCTCTTGACATCACTGGAAAGTCCAGCTATACCACAGCTTTTGAGATAACCAGGTTATGTTGTACATGCAGCTTAAAACGCATGTGGCAGAAGGGCATGTGACCTGCGTAAGTCACTGTCCTGCGCCCAGTGCAGCACATATCATTTGCATCACACAGAAATATTTATCATTTTATGTTAATATATAGTAAGGAAATTTTTCAAAGAAGTAGTGTTTGAAATCTTCTTATTGTAAGTCACTGGATTAATTTATTAAGCATGGGCTCTAAATCCCTGTTCCAAGTTCAGGCCCTTTAAGGGTAGGCACACAGGGGTAATGAGTGCCTGGAATCTTCTGGTTACAAAGGGCACAGGACAGAGGGCAAGCTGCCAGAAACCTCCATTTTGTTAAAGGCTGTGATGACAAGAAGGATGAAAACCTTTGAGGCTTATATCTGTAATCAGCTACTGATGGTTTGAGCTGAGGAACAGGGGCTCCAAGGGTACCAGCTTGCCCAGTGAGGGGCATGAACTGGTAGAAAGGAGCTAGGAAGCCCTTACCCCCTTTTAGCAGTCTGGTCCCTCAGATGGCACAGGCTCCTTGGACTACCCCTGCACTGCTAAACAAAGTGAGACCAGAGAAGATGCTTGACCCTTTGACCACTGGGAATAGGCTGCCCATGTCCACCCTTAGCTCTACATCTTTTCCAGCTGCCCAGTGGCATTCCTATGACCCCAGCTCAGGGCTGCTGTCTGAAGTGATTCTGTTGCCTTGCTGTGAGCTGAAGTTGCACCTTGGGTTCCCAGGGCCATGGCATGGTACAGGGACGGTGGCCAGTCTTCTGGGACAATAGTGGGGGCCATGTCTGGTGGAGGTAGTGGTGGGGATGCTGGAAACATTAAATAGTGTGGGTGATCTCCAGCCTGGAACCTTGGCCCTCTTATTTAGCAGGTAAGAGACTCTTAACCAAAGTCTTGGGTAAAGGTTTAGCTTGACTTTTTTTTCAGCTCTCATCTTGTGTTCATGGAAAACCTGCTGTTAAAGAGGACCGCTTTGTGAAATTGCATCAAAGATGGATTTTTACTGTTTGTCATTGGATTGTATTTCAGTGCTAAATCACATCAGCTCCAGAAAGATGTCAGGAAAAAGTGGAAAACATGTCACTGCTGTCATCCCAAGTTTTGTTTGCAGTTCTTTACATTAAACCTCTGATTTCTGCAGGAATTTTGAGGTTGATCTCGTTCTTGTCTCTTCTAGGTTTCAGGAATGTATTGTTAGGTACTAAATCAGATCTTGGTTTTGCTTGTAGTATGTTTATGTATTGTAAAATCATCTGGTCTAAATGGTGCTCCTAGGGAAGCATATAAGCACTTCAAACGATACGATTATAATTTTCATTGTAGCCATTTTGCATTTTGTTACTATTTGCATGTGTTAACATTATGGATTTTTAAAAATGTCAAAAGGACACAAAGTTTAAAAAATCAAGCAATAAAACATAATTCAGTTTCTTTCTGGCAGTAATCTGTGTAATTTTAACTAGCTTCCTTTGGGTTTATGTACTGTGATCAATCTTTAATTAAAAGAACACACACTATTTTTTTGTTCTTGTCAATGAACCTCTTCTACTGGGACTCTTAAAGTCAGACACCTGGCATGGAAACACGTTTCATATATATGGTCCATAAATGAACTCAGTATTTGGTTTTATCATTGTCTTCATGGAGCATCCAATGCTGATTCATTTCACATCGTGCAAGACTGATGTAATGGAGAATTATTTGTTTCCTTACGACCATTTCTTTCATGTTCCTCATTAGTGTACTCAGCTGTTCCACAAGCAGTAATGAACTTCTTGCCATACTCGTTTGCTGCAATGAAGAGTATTATTAGTCCCATTTTTCAGATAGTAAGCTGAAGCAGATGAATATGAATACTAACTTTAAGTACAAATTTTGGACATGGAGTAAAAAACCAATAGACAACTATTCTTCAGACTTTACTAGCTCACAGTACAGCACTCCCCAATGTCAGATGTGGGTGTGAGAACCCCACACTTCTGCAAGACCACCATAGTCTTCTGCTTGAGCTGATGAACAGCTAAGGGCCTGAGAAAGGATGCTTTGCAGAATGCCTTTGTGAAGTTAGCTAGATAAAAGGTCTAGAAAGGAGACTCATGCCTTTCCCTGACCAACCGCAGGGAGTGGTCCCATTAATGCAACCATCTTGTGTAACCTTCACCTTAGTTTTTTGTCTGTCTTCTGGCACAGCACAGCTGGGAAAAGCAATGGTAGAGACTTAGAGTGTAGGCTTAGCCTGTTTTATCCTGGGGTCAGAAAGAAAATAGGCTTAGCATGGACAGAATCCTTGGAAATGCTATTTATCAACTGCTACTAAGCATATGCATTTAGATATTTTCTCAATTAATTATAACTTGGCTACATTTGAGCATTATACCCATCCATCCATGTAGATGCACAACAAAAGACTTACCCATCACACAAAGACTATTCAATGCCAAATTTCACTTCCTTGCCTCAAGACATCATACTGCCAGAAATTATTGACAAAACTGTTGTAGTAATCACTGGTAAATAGCATGATTGGCAAATAAGATATTTTCTGCTGATTTTATTATTGAAAACAACTGGACAATTTATGCTAACTGTCTTTTGGAAATCAGACATGGAACATTTCAGCCCCAACAGTTAAATTCTGGAAGAGTTTTTAACGACTGAAATGAAGGGTTTCTAATGGGAAGAGTTTGGCAGCATTAACTACAAAGAGCCTTCACCGTTCAGTCCGCAGTTGCTTCTTCCAAATTGTGAGTTGCAAATTACCTCCGCCCCTAATTCTTGCCAGAGTTACAGTCCCTGATAAGAGCACCCAGAAGCTTTAATTTTTTTTTACTTGGATCATGGGGGTAGAGAGGTTGAGTAGCTCTAGTGTGTAGTATCTGTATGAATACCCCACTACTAAATGCATATACAGAAGTATTTGAGGACAAATTAAGAAGCAGGAATTATTTGTATGTACAAGGTACATGATGCCTGTAATGAAATTTTTCTGTTTATTCATCTTTCTGGAATGAGTAGGAATAGTGTTATCTGTTATTTGCATAGCTGATAACTTCCAGGTCTAGAATCAGTGTAAGGTATTTACAGTTTTGGTTTGGTTTGATTTTAGTCATATGAATTTAATGTGAAAAAGATGCAGACTTATTTTAATATGAGTCCTGCCACAAATAAAAAAACCAGTGTGTACTTGTCAGGGCAAATAAATTATAAAGAGCATATACAAAGGAGTATGTATGATTGTGGTACAAATGGTTTGGGTTTTTTTTTACTTTGCTCATAGAAATACAAAGTATAACAATGCCATAACTTTTTTACAAAGTTTATCATTCTGGTAGCATGGGCTTAAAAAGAAAGCCAAAGGGCCTCATCTTTGAAGTTTTTCTTTAGCTTCAGGTAAAGACAATGCTTTTTAGAATCCATGCAGGAACTATTTTAACAGTGTGGGATTAAAATGGACTTACTTTTACATCTTTGGGAATTGTCAGTCACTTAGTACCTGTTTATTTCACAGTCACATTCCGATTACAACCTGTCCATAAAAGTTGAAAAATACAGCATGAAAGACATTATTATGTATTGAGGCATTCATCAGAATATTTGGTGTGTGTATTTGGAAGGGGGTGAGGAGGCACATCAGCAAGGAAGTGTTTTTCCTTAACACTTGCAAGACATGACCCCGTGAACTTCTTGTGACTGGGAAGATTACACCAGCACATTGCATAAAACAGATTTGTGCTATGAGCACGGTCATCCCCCAAGTGCAGGTGTCAGGGGACAATAGAAAAGCTAGATTTTTGTGATTGATAATACAGGATTGATTGGATATGCCATAAGAGTCAACATCCTGAGTCATGTTTTACCAGTGTGGTGGTAAAATCATTGATATTTCAGAGTATTGATGTTTGAGAGTTCTGGCTAAGAAGTTTATCTTAAGTAAAAAGAACAGTCCTTTCAAATAGGAGCTTGCAGTCTGTTTGTTTCCCCTCCCCACTGCTAACTGAAGGTGATACAGGGTATGCCTGATAATACAGGCTCCACGTCCTCACCTTATTTACTGTGTTAGTCCTTCTTGGACTTATGGCGGCCAGCAAGCTACTGAAGTCTTTCCCTGTTGGAGATGGATACCTGAATTTGTTAACATCAAAATGACCGATTTTTCTCACCTCTTTTATTTTTTTTTTTAATTCCCTGACACAGCCTATATTAGAATGATTACAGGCTGCAATCACTTAGCAGAGCATAAGGGAGCAGTGAGTGCAGTACTGTCCACATATTCTCTCCCTGTGATCACAGCTAATAAAGCTCCTGTCTGACCTGTTCCAAACTGTACTTGTGTTATTACACACTTGGATTATCCAGATCTCCCACTCCAACCTGTAGCCCCAAACTTTTATGGTAACAAGGTTTTCACTATAGAAAACAAGAAAGTCACTTGTATATTAAAAAGAAAAATCTCCTTTGTTTTCCCCTTTTCTTCTTCAGTTGTAAGTCTTTTAGAGGTCTTTGATTGGTATTTCAGTAATCTTTATCTTCAAGAATTCAAGCAGCTCTTTTAGCCCAAAGGAACAACTTTTAAAGGTAGCTGTTTTTCTTAGCAAGACCACATCCACTCTGAACAGAAACATATTACTTGGTATTTATAATGTAATATTGTTTCTCTGAGTCATCATAATGAATCTGCGTTAGTTTATTATCACTTAGACTCAGCCCCAACACATTATATAAATGATGTTGGGTAGCTTTGTATCTGAATACTAACGTCTACCACACCGCTTCTGTTGTTCTGTTCTGTGTTGCTTAAGGTAATAATTGCTGCTGCTGCTGGACTAGTGATGTTATCACTGTACACCACCTATAACTACACTACATCATCTGCTCAGACAGTATGGAACTGGGTGCATTTCAGATTTGTGGATATTATCACTTATGATTAAAATATTTATAGTCTCGAGGTACAACCCATAAACCTCAGAGTTCATGTTCATTCTTACCAACACAAAAAAGCCATCCTTTTTTCTTTAAACTGAAAGGTGTTGGTTTAAAATAAGTACACTTTTCTTTAAAAATGCTATTTATATTCATGGCAATGACAGTCTGTTCTAAGGCCTAATTTTGCTCTTACTATTCTCAGATGTTAATGAATTCAAAAGTGCATTTTGCCTAATAATATGTATTCCATTGAATAAATCTTTGCATTGTGTAAGTCTTTCAGAAAAGAGGGTTTGTTTGCTGTGTTGTGGTTTGTTGGTTTTTTTTTAATTTTGGAGCTTTTTCAGTTTCTGCTGTACTGGTTGAAGCTTTCCTGAGTTACTTCCAGTGGAATTTTTAGTTGTGAGTTGCAAACATAGTATTTTCTTCATTCATGTTATTTCATCTAAAGCTGATAGACTGAATTAAAAAAGCAGAAAAAGGAGTTCTGTCTTCCAGTTTACAAACAAACTCCAAAATGGACAAGAAAAACATCAATTGAATCTGAAAATTAAAGAATATATGGACATATTTGTGACAATGTTCTTGCATGTATCGCTGCTTTTCAGAAGTGCCTCAGCATCTTAATGGCACTGATTTTGATGGGGAAAAAGCAGCTGGCCTACTGCAGTAATTCTGAAATCCCACGAAGTAATGAACTGCTTTATTAGGCAGCAGATACCTTTAGAAGTGAGGCCCAGGATGACCAGAAGCAATATGTTATTTCACTAACTACGATTAAAATTTCCTTTTCATAATAATGCAGTTTTAAATACAAAACATAGTTTAAAAGCTTTGTTTTTGTGAAACAGCAATAGAGGGTCATTTATTTTACCTGTACAAGCAATTTTAACAGGCTCTTCTTGTGTATTCTTAAAATTTTAGTTCCATCTTTCATCTGAATACTGCTTATAAAAATCTTAAAACAAAAATAATCACCAGGAAGTGTGTCCACTGCTATTATCTGGTATAAATATATATATATATATCTGTACAACTAGCCATCTGAAAAAATGTACATGGGACAGATGAAAAAAATATGAACAGGTTAAAAGTACCAAGTTCAATATAACTATAACTATAACTATAACGAAAATTGAACAAGATCATGCCAATCGATGAAAATTAAGCTTTGTGGTCTGCTGTGACAGTGCCCATAGTTAGAGATGCTGTAGAATGCAGCCCAAGCAGGATTGGAGCCCAGCTGTGCAGCCAGTGAGCCAGGACACGGCCAGTTGCATCCCCTGGGCACAGGGAGCACAGCCAGTCTGGGTGGTCTGCAGTATACACAGACCTGTTGAAAAACAGGCCAATTTTCACTTTTTAGCTTCAAAAGGGTCTTCCTTTTTAGTAAATCACTCAGAGTTCTTTTTAATATTTTATACTTACTGACATCTTTTTGGGGGCACAGAAAGGTAAAAATCAAGAGACATTTACTATTTATACAAATAATCCATGCTTATTGCTCATAAGGAGCAATTTAAAATGATAAATCATTATTCTATAAATCAGATATAGACAGACAACTTACTGGACTCCTTCCAACATACACTGAGACATGCACCAAAATATCAGAGTGTAATTACTTTCATTATGTATTCCAATTAATCTGAAAACAACTGAGTCTGTAAAGATCGCATCCTGCTAATTTTTACTCACATAAATCCCAATATTATTTATAGAATTGGTTGTCCTCTGTTTACTTGATTAAAATGTGGACTAATCAGGCGCTGCTTTTCCAGAAATAGTTCTTGACTATGATAATTTGTCATCTTCTGAAATTTTCTTTATTTAGCCAAAACATAAATGCATATTTTACTTCATGGCAATACTTTAAACTCATGTCTGCTTTGGAACCAATGACTTAACTGAAAAAACCTAAACAAAAAGACCATTTTTAATATGCATCTGAAGGTATGGTGTCTTTTATGAACCCATGTTCTACTTCTGATATTCCAAAGATGTTTTGTTGTTTGACCATAGTGCTTTTCCAATAAGCATAATCAATTTTTTAATTTTGAAAATTATTTTGATAATGAATTCATCTTCACCTGTGACATTGCTTCAGTAACTCAGAAATGGATATGTGGCAGTTGTGGGCATATAACTGTCTCTGACTGTGTATTGTCAATGATTTAGACATTCTTATTTGTATTTCAAAAGCAATGACTTTTCTGTCTTTATCATTTGTTTCAAAACCTGCTTCCTTCTTCCTTTAAAATGGAGATTCATTTTTGCATATTTGGAGTTCTCCATAAAGGGAAAAGAAATAGCATGAATCTTAAAATGTTGTAAGATAATAAAATGTTAGCTAAGAATATACTATTAATGTAGCATATTTTAATAAAAAACCTTTAGCTCTCATAAAGGATTGGAAAGTTAAAGGAAGAAGCTGATTGCACTTCCCTGGAAAGTATATTATGAGTGATGGAAGAGAAGTGTATAGCAAAACCTAAGCTCTGAGATGATCAGATCAGGCCAAGAACTCTTCTCCACCCTTGGGGCAGTTGGGTTGGTGCAGACTTGATGGAGGTTGGGTGCAGTGTGTGGGATCGTGACAGCCCTGCTTTGGTAGGTGGGCTCTTCCTGGAAAAGTGGTACCTGCACAGAGAAGTTCACTGAAGACAAAGATGTCTTGCCTTGGTGGGCAGTGTGCAGCAGGCTGTAGAGCTCTTCTGTGAAGGGAGGAAGGATATAGCTTTTTTTTTTAGCCTTCTCCTAATACCCCAGTTTCCTGAACACTGAATTAATTAATTATGTCTGTAATCCTCTCCTCCTCTATTAGTTTATGTCTTCTCTTCTGACCTTGTTCCTCCCTCTTGGCCCCTTCTTCACTGGCACCATGCTTCATTCAGTGCTTAATTACTCCTCTGCACTTTGTGTTTTGTAGTTTGGAGCCCGTGTTCTGTGTTTTGTCGTATTCTGGTAATGCAAATAATCCCCTTCCTTTGAAGGTATTTATATTCTCTGATCTTGTCTCCCCTGAGCCTTCTCTTTGGCAGACTATAGAAACTGAGTTTCTTCTGTCTAACCTAAGTCACTAGATACCTTTTAATGTTGTTTTCTCTGTATGTGTTTTTGTAGTTTCATGGCACTTTCAAGCTGTGGGGAGCAGAGTAGACCCAAAATAAGAACCCTGTGCACTTACCTACCATAAAGCATGCCACAGCCTGTATTATATTTACAAAATAGCAGTGTACAATCACTCATCCCTCCTGAACTTTTACTGCAACTCTTCATGCGAAGGAAAGTATCAAGGAAAAGGGGTATTCATTAACCTATCAACAATTTGTTGATTTAAAATCTGTGCCCAGTCTAAAATCTGTAAGTCTGTTATTCACCATGCAAGGCAGTACTGAGACTGGATTGCTGTTTAGAGACCTTTTGGCCGTGCCTTGTCTAAACTGCACTGACTGAATACATTGATTCTAATGAAGTTATTTGTGGCTTGCATTGATTGATTTAGAGTCTTTGTGTTTCCTAAATATTTTCTTACAGGTGTAAAGTTGATGGAGAGTCTTGTGATTCGTTGCAGGATACATTGGAGAAGATAACAACCAGAAGTCGTGAGGCTCCTTCATGTCCTGGATCCTTCTCAGCAAGAGACTGTGTAATAACTTACAGAATGACTTAATAGAAGAACCTATTTCCATAGGTACAGCGATCAGAAAATGTGCACTGGTCTCTGATGTACAAAGGTACTGTCAGCAAGCACTAATGCCTCAGCTGGTTTTCCTCTGTTATCTTGTCTGCTATTTATTTTTGACCCTGATGGTTTAATCAGTGCCATGTGAACTGAATGCTTCATGTACCTGGAGCTCACGGAGGGCTGCAACAGCAGGTTGCAAGAGGCTCATGGCAATGCCTGCCATTCAGCTCTGTGCAAACTGGTTTTATTGGAAATCATTTGTTACAGATAGATATCTCAAATCATCGATCATTTTAAATCCCTCTTTTGTCTTGCCTCCACTAGTCGTGACTCCAAAAGTTAAAGAATAAAACCTGTGCCAAAAAATACCTCACTTTTTTTCTGCATGTCTCATTGTTTAGTATTTCTGGAAAAATAGAAGTAAACTTAGAACAATTCTTCTTCTAGAATACTTGTTTATCTCAGTACCTCCTCTTTTCACTTTAATATAATAAGTAATAATTGCACCCCTTGGGTACATCCTGGCTGAGCTGTTTTCATTTTACTATGAAAAACTGTTTGAAATGAGAGGCTACAGATGCTTTAATACCAGGACCACAAAATGAGCTATCAATAAACCTCTATCATTCAAAAAAGCTACGTGGTGCTGAGATTTATTAAATACCAAATATAATTTCACTGCTACCGAGTACCATAGCCCCATTCTGTTGCACTAAAAACAAAGGAGAAAATATAAAAATAATTAGCTTTATGCATTTGGAAATCTCATAGACCCCAAATAATAACTCTGGTCTTGACTTGAGTACTTGGTAGTACTCAAAGGATCTACCCTGTGCCACAAAATTTCCCAAGAATTTGCTGGTACTAGTAATGCTTAATGGCTTCGGTGGAACTAGAATTTCTCCCTAAGAAAGTTACTTTCTCCTGCTGTTATTGCAAAGTCCAAACCGAAGAACTTAATTAAAATTCCATTGTGCTTTCTAGCACAAATGATGATATGTTTTGTAGGCTTCTCCAGAAGAGGTAAGCAGCATGGATGGATCTTCCCTAGTCCTCGCAGGAGAGACAACCTGGGAATCCCACAAGGTGCAGTAGGCATAGTACCATAAGTTGTGATTAATCATCTGACAAGGAATGCCAATTTCCAAATACACTGGAAAACACCATTTGGCTGTAACACAAGTCCTCGGGGGACAGGCAGGGAAAAAATGAAGGGAGCACAACAGTTAAATTCATATTTGCAAAATATGGGTCTCATGTCACAAAGACCACAAGTTCACAATTGCCCCACAAGTTTTGTGCAGCTCTGCACAGGAATGTGTTTACTGTGAAGAAGATACTCTAAAATATAAATACTAATAATTATTCTCAGTCTCTCTCTTCTAAAATTATAGGCATTTCTAACTGAACAGACTGGAAATAGTCTTTACATGCTGGTCTAAATAAATTCAGATTTACTATGGAAAAATATGAAATAGCTTTTCCTTATGTACAAGACTCCATGGATTCCAAGACAAAGGTATCAAATTCCACGTTCTGTTCCAAATTCCATTCTTTTAATTTCAACACATTAATTTATTAGAACATGTTGCAATCATCTTTCTTTCCTATCCTCCTCCTGGAGGAGGGAGCCAAAGAAGCCCATGCAACCAAAGTTTGTGGTTAAATGTATTTTTTTGGCATGACATTTATTAATGATTTTTCCACAATCCTTCACTTTGAAGATATTTTTTTCTTAAGATTTCTGACAAGGGGTTAATGCACAAGGTGGCTAGGCAGAGTTACTCCCTGGGATCTAGAAGCTGTAGACTGCATTTCCTGCTAGCGCTAAGCCCGGGGCCAACACACTTCCAGTCAACTGGGCACTGCCTGGCACCACCCTGCAGTCCCAGCTCAGGGTGTCCACAGGGAGAAAGCACCTCTGCTTTTTGTGCTTTTGAAGTTTTATCTTTTTTTGCTACAAGGTCCAGAACAATTACATTAAAAAAAAAATAGATCCAAAAACACAATTAAAATTTTATATATTTTATATATTAAACATTAGGTTTTGGTAAACTGAATTACCAGGAAATTTGTGGATTCTTGCAACTCATTTCTTATGCAAGAAGATAGAAACTTGCATGTATCTGACATCAGCCTTTAACAGGTTGCTTGGTGCAACAGTAAAACTTTGAAGGTGTCTCTAGTCACAAATCTCAAGAATGCAAAAGACAATGCCAACGATCTGCATCTGTGATGCAACAGTCCACAGTTTGCTAAATAATGGTATGTTGTAGAAGCTAATCCAATGCATACAACTCTAAGAGCATGAAAAGAAAGAAGCAAAACAGGTATGGTATGAAATGTGTGCTGGGCAGTCTTCTGAGGAGTGGGAAAAATGTGAAAAGAAAATACGATTTTGTATTCTGTGCATTCCAGTTCTTAAAAGCCATCTGAGCAAAACATCTACTATTAGCTGCCCTGTAAAGAAGAATGGGAAATGGGTGGCTGAAATATGTGAAAGGAAGAATAGTCTAAAAGCTAATTGCCCTTATTTCAATATAATTCAAGAATATAAAATTGCCTGAGCAAAATGACAGAAGTGATTTATTCCTAGCCTGTGAATAACCTAAGGCTTGCTTACTTGTTTCCCTGTTCTAGAAAAGCTCGCATAGGAAAGTTGAAACAGGAAGGTCATGTACGCATTTCTTTCTAGGGTGAGGTTTGCCATTCAAAGATGGTACATAGCTCTCAAGCCTGAGGAGGGACAGGTTGTATATGGAGATGCACCCTTCCCTTGCACAGGCTTCAGATCCCTCACCAGAGCTGAGAACTCAGCACCCCCTTTTTATAGTAGGGAGAGCTACTGCTCTCCTCAAAAGCATCCTGGAGAGGGTCTTTGTACCAGAATATGTGTTGTGCTGTCTCCCCCGCAGGAGGGGTGTTTGGGGTGACTGAGAAGGCGAAGATTCATGCTGCCACAGCTTCACTCAGCGCTGGTCCATCAACGTGAATTGCTGGATCTCTGCTTTGTCTCACAAAAGCAGAGGACAGCATCTCCTGCCTTAGCAGGAGACCCCAGTAGCAGGAAACACAGCTGTAACTGGAAGTAGCAATTAAACTCAATACTGGCAGTGAGGCATAGCAGGACTTCAAGTTTAATAGCTCAGAGGTTAGGACAGTAATCATCACTCACACAAAAGCACACATCAAAATGTATTTCTTTGAAAATTTAAAGCAATTAATCCAAAATCACCAGGATAGAAAAAATAATGAAATCTGTAGAACTGAGTGAAAGGCAGTATTGTCACTACTATCATAGTATCATAAGCTCATAGCATAATCCAGGATGAAAAGCACCTCAGAAGGTCACTAGGCCAGCTTCCTGCTCAAAGCAGGCTCAGCTCTGAGCCCAGACCAGGTTGCTCAGGGATACACCCATTTGGGTCCTGAAAACCTCCAGAGATGGCAACTGTACAGCCTCTCTACGCACCCTCTTCCACAGCCTGATGGGGAAAAAGTGTTCCCTTTCAACTAACCTGAAGGTCTCTTATTTCAAATTATGCCTCTTGTCTCTTGGTCTCCTGCCATGTACCACTATGAAGAACCCAGATCTGTCTTCTTGCTAACCTTCCCATAGGTGCTGGGGGGCTGCGCCTGGGTCCTCCCATAGCTTCCTGTCTTCCAGGCTGACCAAGCTGGTTCCTTCACTCTCTCTTCAAAGGGCAAATGCTCCAGCCCCCACCCAGACTAGGGGCCTCTGCTGAACTCCAGTTTGCCCAAGTTGTTCTTGGTTCAGTATCTAGATAATCCCTTCCCTCAAACTACTGACTAATGCAGTCCAGGAGAGTTCCCAGTCACCTTCTGCTTCATGTGCCAGAAGTGCACTCCAAGAGGACTCAATGAATGCTTTCCTGAGGAAAGAACGGTAGGCTGAGCTGTCTGCAGTTCCCTGGGTTGATTTTTGTGCCCTTTTGAAGATGAATGAAACACTTACTTTATGTCAGAGGAAGAGAGTAGAGGGAACAAAGTAGAAGAATTTTAAGCTCTGGTTTACAGGTTTTCAGCTTAGAGATTTTCAGCTAGGTCAGAAGGAATCAGGAAGAACCCTGAAACATCCATGTATTGTCTTCTGGAATGTGAGAATGACAAAGTAGGTCAAATTATGACTCTGCTACGCAATTCTAAATCTAATAGTGATCAGTGTAGGATGCCTAGTGTTTGGGTATTAGAAAGAATATAAATGAAGGGTTCTCTTGTGTGGAACACCATCTGGTGCCCCAGGACACCATCTCATCTTCAGCAGTGACTCAGTTTGGACTGGTGGGGTTCTCAAATGCACCTAAACCACTCTTCTAAACAGTCCTGATAATCCCATCTTTTACGAACTCATTGAATTCCTTTATAGCTCATTATAACTTTGGTAGCAATAAATTACACAATTAAATTCTCTGTTATGTTGGAAAAATGCTTCCTTTTGTTTGACTTAAACATACAGCTGAGGCTGTCCCGTAGCTCTTGTGTAACAGGAAACAATGGGAAACAATGAACGATTCCACGTTCACCTTCTTTCCACTGTATGCAGTTGCTTAGATCCCATCAAAGCTGCTCTTGAGCATTTTCTTTCCTGATGAACTTCCTCTGGGATACATTTCATACGTCCATCTGTCTTTCATCCCCTTCCCATGTGTCTCTCCCACAAACACCAGTTTGAGAACTGTTTACAAAACAGTCTACAGATCTCCTGGCAAACTCTTAAGCAAAACACAGTCCCTAGCCAAAATCTTTGTTTTGGAAACTGTTTTTCTTTAGTCAGAATAGTTTCATTTTTATTTGATTATCTCCATTTGCTAAACGTGGTTAGCTAGAATTTTACAACAGCTATATTCCATCAGCTGGAAAGACAGGAGGGACTCTGGTGCTGTAGTTGGAAATGGGAGTGAAACATGTCAGGAATGGCCTTCACCAAGGTCTTTCAAGGTTTTGTATTCGGAGGGCTCCCCACATCCCGTGTCAAGGTGACTGCCCTCTGGAGGCCATCGCTGCCACTCAGGAATTCAGGTGGGAGGCTTTGGAGGAGAACTTGGAGATTGTGAGGGAGAGGCAGGACAAGGATGTTGGGGTGTGAGTGCCTGTACACAGCGCCTGCTGGCATCTGCCCTCTAGGCTGTGGGCATCCTGCCAGAGCAGTGCCTGCTCACAGTCCTGGCTGCCTCATACTCTCAGGAACTGGGATTGTGCTTTTCACACCACCACCTTTCCCTCTGCTTGGGGCTGGGTGCAGCACCTTTGCCATGCCAGCACCAGATGCCAACTCTTCCTCTGTATCAGTGCTCCAGCAGAGCACAAGACAGTCCTAAAATATTACCCTTGGTGCAGTCAGTATTTTGGCTGTAGTGACCTTAGGGCCAATAATGATATAAATCAGTGCTGGAAAATCATTTCTTGCTGTGAAGATAGTTTCAGCACACAGAGGTGATGAAGCAGCATGTCCTGGAACACCTGCACCCACAATTCCGGCACTGCTCCATGAGGCTTTACTATCCATCATGTGGCAGAGAACCTCCTTTCCATTGTTTTTATCATATGGAGCTGCAAAGGTGCATTTTATTCTTTTATTAGCAAGCTAAGTCCACCAATAATTTTAATTCTGTGGGGAGGACTTACTTTGGGGGTAACTTTTCTGGTCATTCAGTTCAGAGCTGCATGTGTCGTCCCTACAAAGCAAACTCCTTTCCCTCTCTCTCATCCTTTCTCCTGCAAGCAAAAAACCCACCAACTAGACACATTATTCTAAATAAGGCTGAGAAAGGAAAATGTCTTGTTTTTTCCTTACATTGACCAATAATGGTGATCAAGTATAAAAAAGGGAAATAATAACAAGGCAAAGCTATTGATTCTGTCCTGGGTGACATTTGGTTTTAGTCTAGGCTTTGGAAAACCTACAGAATTTTCCTCAAGTTTATAATATTTTATGTGTATCTAACTTATTTCTCAGGTTTGAGTTTGAGCAGAAGTGTGGGCCTTCAAGACATGTATTTGTAGTTTATGAATGGACAGAGCTAATGGGGAACTTCCTCAGATACAGCCTCTACATTTTCCATTCAAGGAGTCATACGCTCTTTAACCTTTTTTTATGATGTAGTTTAGTAAAGTAAAGTTGTGGCTGTTCAGCCTGGAGAATTTTGTGTGGAGACCTCATACCAACCTTCCGGTATCTGAAGGGGGTTTGCAGGGAAGCTGGAGAGGAACACTTCATCAGGAACTGTAGTGACAGGACAAGGAGTAATGGGTACAAATTGAAAGGGAGTAGGTTTAGATCAGATGTTAGGAAGAAATTCTTTAATGTGAGGGTGTTGAGACACTGAAACAGGTGGCCCAGAGAAGTTGTGGATGCCCCATCCCTGGACGTGTTCAAGGACAGGTTGGATGGGGCTTTGAACAATCTGGTTTAGTAGGAAGTGCCCGTGCCCATGGCAGCGGAGTTGGAACAGGATGATCATTGAGGTCCCTTCCAACTCAAACTGTTCTAAGATTCTATGATTCTGTATCAACACTCCAACACTTATGTTTTCTCTTCCACAAATAAAGCCTTTTGTTTTCTAGCAGCTCCATTGCTGTGACAAGCCACACAGATGGATAGTGTCAGGATCTAGAAAGTAGATACTTTTCTATTTTCCCATCACAGAAAAAGGAGCAGGCTGAAGGTACTTAACAAAGTTGATGTACATTTTCTTTGGCGGTAGTGTCAATACTTTGAAGATCTTTCACTTTCCTTTGATTCAGCCATTTAGTACAATTGTATTAGTTGTCTTTAACACCATTATGTGCTAGAGCTTTTCCTCTTGTCTTATGCAGACTTCTCTTCTAATGGCTGCAAGCCTTAACTGTGTATAGTTAAACAGAGAAGGCCATTACATATTAGTTTTGCCAGGCAGATAACATACAGAAGAGAAGAGCATTTACCTATGGCTTACTTCAGCACAACCTCTTACAGACTATACTGAAAATATGCAGACAGGCAATCTGCATAAGGTTTCTGTGAGTGCTCTGGACGATATTTCTGACTAAGTCCTCAGCTAATTTAAGCTGGCATGCATGTGTAGACCACAGTTTTAAATTTTTTCAGTTATGTGCAGCGAACATGTTTATCTCAAATTTAAACAAAGTAAAGATGGCCAAACATCACAAGCTCTATTAACCAAGAACCCATTTATTCCTACTTGAGTGATAGAAACTTTAAAGCTGGTTAAAACTGTAATGCAGCCAGATGCTTTTCACTGGGCAAACACAAAAACCTGGTTTGGAAAGGCTTCCAGTACATATTCAGTCTCTTTGATATTCTGTAGAAAAATTAATACAATACAGAAAAGTTCCACAAGTTTTGAGAAAAAAAAATCCATATTAATTCCAGGGAGCTCATATGGGGGGGAAAAAAAAGGTAGAATTTGATTTAAAATAATTTTTCATGTGACCCATAAAATTAAAAAACTTATCAGTGAAAGAAACTGACAAATATTTAAAATGTGCTTTCTGTAGGCAGTCTTTCAGATTGTGGTACTTTATTTCAAAATGTATCAGTTTGGAGTTACAATTCCTATGTACTGTTACTCTTTAATGTAATTCTAACTATTTGATGATGAACACTAATAGGAATACCATAGGTATTTTGAAAAATGTTCTCTATAGATGTCTGTATTCCGTTGGGTGTATTATAACACCAGGTTAAATTCAGTTAAATTCTATTTCAGAACTCTACAGGTAATCTTATTTTTATTTACGCTTAAAAATTATTGATGGTTTCTGTTTTCAAAATTTTTCAAGAGATAAATTTATAAACCTTAGTTCATATACACCTTCACCTCTAATATTAAGGTTATAATTGATTAAATAGAAATAAATAATGTACACGTTTCTTTAACATGTGTCTAATTCCACTTACTTTATACTATCTAAATTACCCATGTTATTTTTTTTCTCTGAGATATACATATAATTTATTTTCCACTTTAGCTTTATTTAGCAAGTAACTGTTACAGATTTTATTTAATCACACTTCTGTTTGAGTGTATTTTCCTCTCAAAACTACACTCACACACTTTTTTGTGTGTAGCTGTAGATGGACCTGGACTGCTGGATGAATCCAAAAAGTTGTGGTGTTCTCCTTCATCAATGATCTTTGTGGGCATACTTTATTTTTAAACGACATGTAGAAAATGTGGTTATAATATAACAGGAAACAGTCAGTTTAGGATTTAAACTTTGTTAGACCTTGAAAAGAGTGTGAGGAAACTGCAGCACTTAATCAAAGTGCTTGAAGATCCTATTTCCTAAAGTGTAAGAAGAAAAGAAATCAATATTTTATTAAATAAGCTGTTAACCACAAAGGTTTACATCATCCAGCATGAGTTTCTGAACAAGAGAAAGGTAAAAAAAGCAGACTTTGTGCTCTATGTTCCCATGGAGGGCCTGGACAAATTTCTGCCTCTGTACTGAACATTTCAGTGTCCTCTGTGGCATGGTGGGAATGGGAGGAAGCAGAGCCCCTACAGCCAGTGCCACCGACATTGCTGTCCCGCTGCCATGGTCTCTCTGCCCCATCCTCCTGCCCCTGCCCAGCTTCTGCGCTCTCTCCTGCTCTGGGAGCAAGTACTAGAGGGTCCATAAAGAAAACTGAGCTTGTGCCTCTTTCCAGAAAGGATTACCTCTGCATTTCTCCAGTCTCTGCAAAGGCTGTAGTTTAAACATTGTGTTTAACCCCACATTAGTACAGGTCTGTTGAATACTGAGTTGGCTCTATTATTTTCTTTCAAGCAGGACAGAATATAATCTGATGCATTTCTAGGTGATTGCAGTATCTGGAAGTACATCTCCGGCATGGAGCTGTTGTATACCCATTCTGAAGAACATGGAAGAAGATTTCTGCTTCTTTTTAATTCTTGTTCTGACATTTTTCATTGTCTTACTGTGTTTGGAAGGTCTCCAACATGGAAACTGCTAATTCACAAATTTTTGTTGCGTGTTGTTAGATTTTTAGTTTTTGGCAGTTCTGAAGAATCAATCTTCCATCAACAGCTTAGACATTTTCCCAAATGCCTATATTCAGACTGTTAAAACATTCTATATTTATATATAAATATATATTTTTATCACATATGCTATATATCAAACATCATTCAGTTTTGCAGGGTTTTTCTGAGGTCATTTGCTGTGGAAAGATCACGGTTCTGATCAATCTGTTAGATCTACAAGTCTTTTGGTGTTTTCTGCCCTTTGTCACAGTTTTCTGTTTCACTGTGCATTATTAGGACCCTTTCAAGCCTTGCCCCTTAAATGATGCCCCAGGCTCCCTCCTTCTGCTAAAGGTAACTCTGGATGCTCAACCTCCAGCAAGGGAACATGCTTCCCTGGGATTCACACTCGACAGTCCAGCAAGTATGCTGTCTTTTTACTTTGACACCATGCTGTCAGAAGATTAAGAAACTATATTTATTTGACTTATCTTCCATTACACACAGGGATTCTCCAAGATCCACATATCTCTCAGCTCTCTGTTTGAATCTTTCACTGTGCACAGCCTTCTCGGCAGTCCTCCGCCTCTCCAGTTGCATGTTGTATGGTGTATGATGACTCTCCTTTTAGCTTTCTGTTTGTTCTCTCATCTCTAGTTTCCCCTAAAGGTTGCTGTGAAGCACCTCCCTTCTGATGTTCCCACCCACACACCCCTCCTGAGAGCTGGCTGCAGTGCATTGCAGTGTTTCATGGCTTTCACTACTCTAGGTACCACATGATGCTCTTGTCCACGTGACTGTGATGACAAGCCAGTTCTGACACTGATAGAATTGCAAGAGTGAATAACCAAGCAACTTATCCACACCACTCCTCATTTTATTCCCCTTAAAAGTCTTTTTGCACATAATGAGTTCTGCTGATTTAATGTTTCCCCATTTGGAAGATGTTCCCACCTTTGGATCATCCCCACTGTGTTTCTCCTACACCTGTACCATTTCTACAATGATTTTTTAAACAACAGAACCTGAACTGTCACCAGGAAGAGTAATTTCACACCATGTACACAATGCCATCATTACATTTCTGGTTTGACTTTTATTCCTTTCTTACATACTGACACAGTCTATCGGCTGGCTCTCTGCAGTCACTTGGCAGAGCACGGGGGAGCAGAGAGACCAGTGCTGTCCAAATGTTTGTTCCCTGTGATCATGGTTAATAAAGCTCCCATCTGACCTGTCCTGCACTGTATGTACGTTGTGAAGCACTCAGTGTCCCCAGATATCTTGGACTTGACAAAGCTGAGTGTCTTTCTGACCACTGTTAACAGTGAACTGAGTTCTTCGCACAGACCCACCAGCAGTGACTCCTAGTTCCCTTTTCTGTATGGCAATAGCCAATTTAAAATCCATTAAGTTACATATGCCTAGTTAAAATTTTTTCCCTCCATATTCATTATTTTACATTTATTGACATTGAATTTTTGTCTGTTATTTTACAGCCTGCATATTCAGAGCCTGTTTAGCCATCAGAATAAATGCAGATAAACATCATCTGAGCCAGGTACCATGTGATCCCATTACGGGGAGCAGAGAGAAAGAAACATCTCCAGGGCCATGATTCCTCCAAGTCTAATGTATATGTCCCAAACAGACCGGGGGATCAAGCCTGTTTCTCTCCACTGAGTACAAAATGAGACTTAGGTGGTTCTTTGTTTCTCTAACGGCTATGCTGTGGTTAGGTAAAATAAATGCCACCTGTGTCAGATTGTGAGCTGCCTCTATCATACTGCAGACACCCTTTGTTTATATTTCCCTGGACTATTTCATATCATCTACAAACCCTGCTATGCTGCTATTCACTTTTCTCAGATGATTTTTGGGTGAATGGGGTGGGCACACAATCCTTAGATGCTGGTGGGACTGCCCTGGAAACCTCCCTTTAAAAAAATACCAAGAAAACCCCCATGACCTTTTGTTCCTACCCTTTCTTTTATACTACAAGAGCTTTATTTAGTTAAGAACCTTTTGGGAGGGACCATCTCAAAACCTCTTTGGAAACACAAGCATGCTGCATTAACAGCACCACCACAATCCGTGCTCTCACTATGTCCAAGGAGCAGTGGATTTATGACGTAAGATTTTCTCCCTACAGAAGTTCTCGGCTTTATCATAAGTTTCCTGTGTTGGTGTTCCTACGTCAGAACTACACATCTATAGGTGTTTGGACCTTTTCTAATTTTCTTTTCCAGAACTGAGTTCACATCTACCTTTTAAGGGGAGCATTGAACACTGCACTTAGCAGTTCTTTTACAACTCTGGTGAAATACCTTAGGGTTCTGCAGATTCATTACTACCTATTTTATTGTTCTGTCCTAAATATTCCTCTACTACATTTGAAGTGCTCCTATTTGTTCTCACCAGGAAAGCCCATGCAGTGGGAATGTCCCTGACTTCTTCTTTGTGGTTAACAAGCCCACCTAGCTTTCCTCTTCCTGGACATCCAATGGCCACTATTGATTTCCTGGCAGTCTGACTGCCCACAGCATGTTTGAGAGAGATTTGACTATGTCTCTTGGTTCTTTTAGCAAATTGTCTTCAAAATGCCTTTCAGACCTGACTCCTTATGATTTTTCTTACCAGAACACCATCTTCACCTGCTTCCTCGAGATTTGTCTTTGATGTTGTTCATATCCATAAAATATTTTTTGTTTTGTTTTGTAAAAAAACCAGTATTTTGATCATAGTGGATTAGATTAAGTGAAGCTATGACCTACATTAAGTATATATCTGATTATTATGGTGAAGATGTAGTTTGCCTATTTCTGTTCACAGTCTGTGGTTTCAGTAACAAGAAAGAGAGTAATTTCCATTAGTCTGACGTGGCCCAAGGTAGGCAGCAGAGGTATTTGTGCTCTGGTAACCTTTCTTTTCAGGGCGTTTTTGGAATACTCTCTGCTTCATTAAAAAAAAAGAAGAAACACCTTCCATTTTTAAATTAATTGAGTTAATACTATTTTCACGAGAGAGGAGGTTCCTCAGAGGAAGGTCAATAACATAATTAGCAAAACATAATTAAGACGGTGGTGCTGAAGAACAAGAACCAAGTTGCTGGCCAGATGCTTCCCTTAGTACACCTGGTAGGTTGGGTCTGTCCTTTGGCTAGGCGTGTGAAAAAGACAGAATTTAGTGAGAAAAAAAAGCTCTTGGGTCTGAATATCTGGAACTTGAAGGTCAGCACATACTATGATTTCGTTTTCTAAGCACTCAATTTTTTGCAACTTTGCATCATGAGCAAGCACAAAAAGCACCATTTATGTTCTTTGTTTCAAAATTTAATTTTACATCACATACTAATTTGTAATATTCAGTGCTTTCAATTTTCCCTTTCATATATATTTGCAGATATGAGCCTGACTGAAGCCTGAAACAAGGCCATTAGTATAGCCTATTAATGCAGTCCATACTCTCAATTTTTTTATCTTAATGAATGTTCTAATCTCTGGGACATTTTTATAGAAATAAAAACTACTTTTGAGGAATAACCATATTTGAAAGTTTGAACTTTTGTTTGTGACTGTTCATAAAGAGAAAAATCAAGAATTATCCAATAAATTACTGGCAATGAATTATTTTTCTTGCTCTGTTGATAATCACGGGAACAGAAGAATTGCTGTATTTCAGCAGACATCTAGTGTGATGAGTCTGTTACTATTTCTTGCACAGTGACCAATTCCCAAAGTTTCAAAGGCATATTATACAGAAACCCACACAAAGGAACAGTTTTTAATCTCTGGAAACTAGAGATTTACAGTCTCAAACATGGCAACGAAAGCCCTAAGAGTTTTAATACACCTTTCCTTAAAATGACTCCTGTGAAAACCTGAAAGGCCAAGACCTGGTTCCACCTGCACAATGTGGGTTTGGTTCTGTTTCTAGTTTTTAAAGAAGAGTTAATGGCATTTCATGTATTTACTTGGCATCTTCAGAAAAAGGACATCTATATTCATCTCTTTGACAGATCCTGGAAAGGCAGGAGTTTCCCCATGCAGTTTTATGGGGGCAAAGTAACCACAGCATTAACGAATGAAAGGGAATGAAATCTATCTTACCGTCTCATTTTTGTTTTTCAAATTGCAGGCTTTGTTCTATCAGAGCACAAGATGCAGCTATCTTCTCACTGTTGCTAACTGAATTAAGACTAACAATTATTTTTACATAGAGGAAAGTCATTTTCCAATTGCTAAGTACCATTATCTTTCAGCAGATACATTTTTATTAACAAGTGGAAATCTCTGGATATTTTTTTTATTGTTTGTGACCCTTTTTCTTCATGTGATCCAATTCTCACCTGGGTATATAATTCCAGAAAGACTGTAAACTCAAATAATTTGGCCATGCAGAATGCATCTTTAGGTGCTTGAATGCTCTAAACATGTTTTCCTGAAGTTCATGGATTAACACATGGTTCCAGATTTTATTTAGTGACCTATGATTGTTTCTATAAATATATGTTTGAGCATGCCTTTAATTCTTTTGGAAACCCTACTTAGGCATGGGTAACTGATGGATCATTACAAGTCATTGACTGTGGAGAAGGTTAATCAGACAAATCTCATGAACCTGAATCTGATTCTCTTCTTTATTCTTGAAAGCCAGATGATTTACATTTTCACAGTGAGGTTAAGGAATGAGTTAATATATTATAAAATATGTCTGTATATTAAGCATGTATGCAGTTTATATGAGAGTTTATAGAATAAGGAATATATTGAGCAAAAGCATTTTGTAGTGCTATTCAACCAGAAAAAAACCGCTAGTACACATAAATGAATAGAGGACTCTTCTTTTCCAGTGTACAAGTGCATAAAAGACCTTGATAGCTCTTCTTTTCTTTTTTTTTTTCTATTTCTGTGTTCCTATGTTGTCTTTTTTTCATTCTGCCCATTTTTTTCCATTGTTTTATGTTGATGTTTCATTTTCATTTGGCTGCTTGCTTGCTTAAATACACAACTTTCCATTCCCTTCGGTGGCGATCCCCATATTGCTCTGTCTTGCCTCTTCCCCGTCTTGCACATTGCCCTAGTAATCTTATAGGTGGCACAATGTTGTCTCCAAGTAGTGTGTTTACATTTTTGAAACAGATCTGAACATTGTGAGCTTTATTTCTCAGACTAATAGGTAAAACCCCATTTTAAAATCTTACTTGGCAAACATGCTATGCCAATATGCCATGATGAGTGGTATGTAGATAGCAGGCCAACTCATTCCTTATGTCATTCAAAAATTACATACTTTTTATATAATTTTGAATTATGAATGGCAGTGTGCTACACATATGCCTCCATCTATATGTGGGAGAGGGAACAAGACTAAATGAGTCCAGCATGTCCTCTTTCTTGCAGTCACTGGACTTCCCCCTAAGATTCACTTTGTCAAGAAATCTGGAAGCAGTAGGATTTCCTAGCACATCCTACATACTTATAGGGATGTCAAACCATAATTAAATACTTAAAATCTTTTTTCTGTTGCTAGCTGACCCTGACAGCGTCATAAGTCTCTAGGCATCTACACTTCTGCCAGAAAAGTCCTTAATTTTTTGAATGATATGTTGGGAACATGACCAACACCATCTTGTTGCTGAGAGTAACCAGGTATTCTCATATACCCACTAAACATGATAATTTCTTCTGTTAGATAAATGTTTTGATTTCTTCTCCAATCAATGTTTTATATCAAATAACTGAATAATCCTGAGAGCAGAAACTGTAATGATGCAGTCTTCCATGCCTACTCCAAGTGACCAGATTAGAGAGGCATTTTCTGGCTTGCTAGCTCAACAGACATGCAATCATTTAATTAAAACTGGAAAAATTAACCTGGAGAAGCTGGAGAGTGACATCCAGGTATATGCTGGTGGCCACAACAAGATTTAGGTTAAAACTGCCTTGGCAGAGGTGAATAGGAAAGGCTCCCACACACCTGGATGGGTGTCCTCATTGGTCCTAGAAAGCAAGGAAACTGAGAAGGTTGCATCAGCTTCCTGGGGCTAAGGGAGAAAAGGTTTTCCTGCTCAGCTCAGTGCCAGCTAGATGAGAGAGTTCCTTATTCCTTCTGGGATAAGAAGATTAGATCCTGTTCAGAGACATGTGGGTGTCCCCACATATACAACAGGGAGCCTAGGGATATAACCCAGGGCTGGATATTTCTCTGTGGGGCAAGATCTTGGATTCATCCCGTGTAACAGTCAGCCTGAATTATTGCTGGGAATTCTCCATTAACTTCAGAGGAGCTCTGCAAGATTTTTGTTTCTGGCTGAGGTTCCCAAAGTTAGCGGGATGAAGCCGGCTGAAAGTGTCAGAAGTTCAGAATTGAGACACTTGATACTGCAACTTCTAAAGCCTTTCATGGACTGATCTGGTGGGGAAATTTTGGTTAGGTAAATGCAGTGGTATTTTACAATTGACTTTAATAGCCCTGGAAGTAATTTAAAGAATTCTGTAAAATAGCTAATGCTGCTACTCTAGAAGTAGGTATTAACTGCCTTTGGTCCGATAATATTGAGGGATCAAAGCCATTCCTCCTAGGTCTTGCTGTAATGAAAGATGGGGTTTTAACCATTCTTTAAAAGCAGTGAATCGTTTCAATTCTTTCTCTCCTGAAAGCTCTTTCTATCAGATGTATTTTGATAGAGTTAGAATCATGTCCCTGTTTTCTTACTAAATGTTCCTATTTATATGTTAAAAAAGCTGGCAGGTTTGCAAGTACTGAAAAAAAACCTCAAGGGGACAGCATTTTTTAAATGGAATGGGATTCAAAGTGAGAATTCATGAATATGCCTTTGGCTGGCTATGACTGCAAATCTTACAGAGATCTGTGACACTCTTATTCAGCAGAGTCCAGCTGGGAACTGGCGTGTTGTGTCTGTGTAGCCCTTTGCTCTCTGCATCTGTAGAGAAGGTCAGTCTCGAGCCCTGCGCAGGCGGAGGACATAGGAGCTCTGGTGCAGTTTGGGGAGGGGCTGTGGTTACAGCTGGAGAGTAGGCTCTCTGCAGGGGGCCATGAAACCTGGATCGCTTGCAGGAAACTGGGCCGCTGTCAGCCTTTTATTTGGTTCTTGATGAAGAAATTGTGGATTGGGGAAACCTTCCTGAGCTCAGTACTGACATACACATCACTAGAAATCTGTTCTGGCATTTGCTGGTTTCTTCTCTTTGAACACTGACTCTACAGTATAGAAATCACCACATTGCACTGGGCATCCTTAATACAGAAATCAATTATAGTCACTGCCAAGTCAAAAACATCTGCCTGAGGGAAGATCTTGCTGGTCCAGGCCATGAAGATGTTGCTGTGAGGTAAAGCATTGATGGTTATTCCAGCACTGTTCTGTTATGTGGCTCAGTTCACTTCTTCTGATTGTGCTTCCATATGACTTTCTTTCTACATTCCCATAAACTGTTGGATGAAAAAGGCCTTAGGAGCTGAGAAGGTCTGGAAGAACTACTGTCAGCTGCCACAGATTAGATAAACTGCTTCAAGGGCTATAGGGTGTTAGGAAAGATGGCACCAATCAAGATACTGGTCTAAATTTTTTTGCCTGATTGAAAGTCACTAAAGCCTAAAAACATACACAAAGATAACTCATTATTATACTTAATGGACAGTTAGTTGTATTGCTTCAGGTTTCCTTTATGTTACAGAATAATTGGACAAAGCAGAGTCTTGCCATACCAACACACATCATCTAAAAGCCTGGAAATAGTTCTGTATCAAGAGAGATGGAGGAACCACAGCTGCTTGATTCAGAAAGCAAATAAAAAACCTAAATGTATGAATAGAGTCAATATGGAGTGGAAGATGCACAAAATAATAAATGTTATAGAAAAATCAAGGTCTCCTATTTATTCTTGAACATAATGCCAAAACAAGGCAATTTGAAATGGAAGTGAAAAGCAGCATATCCTGAGTGGTATATTATTAATTTATGGTATTGATTGGTGCATCAAAATGAAGGATTTAGTAAAAATGAAAGCAAGGAAAAGTCTGTGTATGGTTAATGAGAAGATCTAAAACCTGTTAGGCAGCACAGGATGACACAAGCCATGGGAACAAAAGGCTGGGCCTTAATTAATTGGCAGTAGATTTCTTGTCCTTTCATTTTGGCAGTAATCTGAACAGGAGTTTCAGATGGCCAGATCATTTCTCTGGTCATTTGTTGCAACGCTGTACAGACAAGCTTAGGCATGATTTTGCTAAAATGCTCAGAAAGGCTTTTGTGTATCTGCATTTCCAGCTAAAATATGTTTAATGTGACTTCAATCACATGTGCTGTGGACAACTCGTTGTCAGCCATGGTTGCTTTTCACAACCTAAGCGGTATTAAGGAGCATGAATTTGGCAAGAAACAACTGAAGAGGAGTATACTCATTCCTAAGGTGACTCCGCTGACCTTGCTAGAGCTGATCCAGAGTTCAGTCTAGCCTTGACCTGTTTTTCTGTAGTTCGCAAGTTGTGTGTCTGGAGAACTGCTTTTACTTCTGCTGTTCTATCCATCTTTGTTCAAGGTAATAACAAAAGAAATAAAAAGGGTTCAGGGAACAGTGACAAACATAATTGGAGCAGAAGAAAACTCTCATATGAAGGGAGATTAATAAGGTTGGAGTTGTTTCCCTTAGAGATGAGACAAATAAAAAGGAGACAAAATAAAAAGAAATCTGGAAGGACTCCTCCCTCCTCCACGTACGCCTTTAGAGGTCCACAAGCATGGAATTGAACTAAGCTGCTGCTCCTGCCAGCTGGCTGTGCAGTTGGGCTCTCTGCCCTGTGCCTTTTGGGGTATAAAAGCTAAAAATCATTCATATAGGGGACAAGCAGATGTCGTCCCTGTTTCCCACCCAAGAAAATAGGGGTAGCCACAGAAAGTCCAAGAATATTCCAAGTCAAAGGAAAGGGAGATAACTTTTCCACATAATACATGAACACCCATGGAACCAGGCAATAAACAGTGTTTGAAGATATTATGGTTTGTTACAAGACTTTCATGGGTTGTAAGAGGTGCTGATGTGCAGCTGTGCAGCCTAGGGGATGCTGGATGCTCCGTGGGTGGGAATGGGGATACACAAAGACGGGCAGTGAGCATGCTTCCCAGGAAAGGGAAGGCTGAGGTGTCTGAGGCTTCAGCCACACTGGCAGTTAGCTGCCTGAGTCCAGTCATTATCCTGCATCATCTGAGCCGAGAGAGTCAGGCCGACTTGTGAACATAGCCTGTGGTCAGTGTGGACAGCAGTATTCACAGAGGGTTGAAACTGGGTCAGAGAGAACACAGTTTCTCATGCACTTTCAGTAGACAGGCAGCAGAAACAAGTAATCAGTTACCATGGTTCAGTTGGTGTTTGGTAGCTCAGGGGGTGATGGTGAGATATCACAAGATCAAGTCCTAAAAACATACCACCTCATGCCTCTGTATTTCATAGGCAAAAACCACTGTTACAGTCTCTGAGGACTCACCAAACAAGGTCCCTAAGCAGTTGATGATAGTGCTGTACTTTCTCAGTAAATTCAATTTCATGTCAATGTACTTTATTTGATGACTATTTCTTTTTTTGCTGCAGGGCTTCAGCAGCAGTGCGGATGGAGACTGCCATGTCCTCACTTTTTACTAAGTGGTTCACTCACAGCACACCCGGGTTTGTAACCCAGCAAGCCCCAGAAATTGTAAAAATGCATCTTTCGTGCCTGGGGTGTGTACTCTGGTGGGTTCCTTACTGCCCAGCAAACACCTACAGACATGGCTGTCATTTGGGAATGGGAAGGATGAAGGGAGTTGCTGGGACATCGCAGTGACCAAGCCCCGGAGATGACAGTGGATCCCTGCTCCCAAGCCTGGCGAGAGATCTGAGTCTCTGGGGCTTTTCTTTCTAACTTCCCTTTCTTCCTTAGAGAGTCTTTGAATTCCATTCTATTCTTCACTTAATATGAAGGGATTTACACTGATCACTCTTGTTAATAGCTGCTAATGGGAATTTTATTCTTGAATCTCCTGTGTTTGGAAGTGTCATCTACTTTTCAGAGCAAACTCAAGATTTGTAAGCATTCATGGGAAGAAAAAGTTACCGGACCAGCCTCTGTACTTCCTAGCTGATATTACACAGCCTTCTCTGACTAGTTTTTAAAAACTATTTTTAGATTAATTATGTAGCATAGAGCCCTAGACACAAATCTTGGTGGTGCTTATCACTTCAAATACACTATCAACAACCTCCTCCCAAAAAGAACAGATTGTAGGTGTGTAAGGGACTCCCTTTTTTCCTCCTGCAGAGAGTCTTCACTTTTGATATCAAAAAGCTTGGCTGCAGTGAGTCCCCCAGCTGCTTCAGCCTGACTCCTGAGATGGCTGAGGCTGCAGGTGAGCTTCCTGCAAAAACTGGGGCACCCCTCAGGTTCAAAGTGAAGCAGCTGGAGCTGGATGGGATGCATTCCACAGATACTTTTGGTTTTGTTGTTGGGGTTTTTTTTAATTCCCTTTGCTATATTATATTACTATATTTCTGTTCTGTTTTACTTCTCATTTTTTCTGACCCACTTAATGTCTTTTCACTTGAAATGGTTTGTACAACTGTTAGAGAGGATTTGGGGAGAGATAGCAGCTGTAATGCTAGAAAAGCTGGGAGGCTTTATCTTGTAGCCCTCTGTGACTGCCCCTCTGTGCTCTCAGAGGCCTTTGTACATGGTAATGTTACTTAGGGGAGTTTATCTAAGGAATTTAGGTTGTCATACAGATCTCGGTTTATGGGTGTGGTTGGGTGGATTTGGGATGCTTATGTGAAATTGAGTATATATATGTGGGTAAAAATAATAGTAGAATAAAAGAATATGTAATGTAATTGCCTTTCTAGCGCCCAGGCAAAAATAACAGGTTTGTGTATCCTACAGCACACAGGATGAGCTTTCTCATGACTAGGTGTAGGAATGCTTACTTATGCCCCAAATATCACGTTGCCATTTGCTTTTCTTTTTCTTTTTAAATGCATGTGAAAATCAGTTGCTAAGTGAACTGCAAAAATAATAGTGTTGTGCAACAACTGCAATATTTTTTCAGGTGAGCTTTGAAATTTAGTGTTTGTGTATATAGTTAAGAACATATAAGTTTCTCCATCCCAGCCTCTATCTCACATCTGTTGAGCTGATGTCTTGTATATTTCCTCTTTCCTAGAGTAAAAGTCACTTTTTGACTGAGCAAAATTTTCTTAAGGGATCTTAAGTAGGAAAATGGTAGGAAATATGGCATAATCATCTTTGTTTCTTGTGAGATTTTCCCAGTTTGAGAGGTTCCTAAGCCATTCTTCAGAATATGGATGCAAAGGTTAAATTATGAAGATATCTGGCAAATTTTTTTATAATGCATTCAGAAAACTCCCCTCATGTACCCCCACAACCACCAGCAACACCTGGCCTGCTGTCCTTAGCTCTGCATCACTTGGGAACACGTTGATGGATGACAGCACGTTTCCCTCTGATGTAGAGACATTTCTGAACCTTACTAAAGCTGCCTTTTGCTTCAGCTCAGGGCAGAAAGGATTGAGAGCTGCAGGGGCAACTAAATTCACTAAAAAGGAAGCACCTAAAGTCAGAAGTGCAATAAGTAAATGAGTACAGAAAAAATAATTCAGTTGCTGCCTTGCTCCTGTTCACCCTTTCTTTTGAAAGTGTAGTGAAACTCCACGCTGCACTTTCAGATGAAGAGCGGAGCGGTCTGTGATTTACGGGCTTTGCTTTACGCAAGGAGGGATTGTTCTCCTAATCCATCAGACAGGTGAACTGCATTGCATTTAGCCAGTAAAAAGTGGATATTGGAGGAAATAGCCCATTAAATTACCATTAGTCCTAGAGGGATATTCCTGAAGAAACATCACAAAGGTGTGAAAGAGCAACCACGCCTCTCATCAGCTCCTAGTTTTTTGAGATTGGAAAACAGACAGCAGTGGTGCCCCTCTCTGGGTGAGTCATGCGGCTTAGAGCAAGGACTTTGAAAATCTTCTTATCCATTAGAGAGAGCCACGTGTGTTACACCTGCTGAGTGTTACGTGCAGGTTGTTTATCAGATGCTGTAGAGGACTTTTCCACAACCGAACCCTCAAAATGCCTCCTGATAGGCAGGGTCAGACCCAAGAGCAGAGGAGAGGCAGCCTGCAGCAAGTGCATCTCCCCTCAGCCATCCCTTCCCTAGACCTGGAAGTAACGTGGGGTTACTCACTTTCTACTCCTGCTTTTGTTTTTGAGGTGTTTCCAACCGCACCATAGGCTGGGTGAGGCTGTGGGGCTGGTGCACAGCTCACTGTGAAGGCTTCAGGTGAGGTGTTGTGTGGAGCCAGGCTGGCAGCACGGGGCCACCTTCCTACCCCACAGATTTTTGGTCCGGGGATCACCCTGGCCATCAGACCTGCTCAGCCTCACCTCCTTAGCTCATTACGCTAGCAGAAGATGAATAAAGCAGTTGCATCACCTTCTTTTCTATCTGTAGGAAAAAACCCCCCAAAAACTTAATTTGGACTCTGGTTTGGGGACTGGTTTTACAATGAAGAAAATGGGTTTTACCATAAATCCAGTCTTTACAAAGCAATACAAAATCAGTACTTCATTTCATGCAATACCTGTACATCACATCTCATGATCTTATTTGTAAGCTAAACTATCAGTCACAAGTGTAAGCTATAGATCAGAAAATATTGCACACATTTGTAAATGATGTAAATATCCAGTTTGTTTGGTGTTTTTTTTTTAATTGCAAGATTCTTTGTGAATTGTGCTTTTTCCTAATTTAAAATCCTGAAAATTTGTTCAGCTAGGTTTGTATGTTCCTAAGATCCAGATCCAAAAGCACTCAGATGTCTTAACTGAAAATTCCTCTAACACTTAAGTTGACAATCATGGATCTTTAAAAACACCTAGCATCTATGCAGCTTTTTTTACTAATCAATTCAAAAGTGATGGAATTTTACCACCCTTCTGCAAGTACACATAGAAGGCACTGCTCAGGTTTTCATCAAGCCTCCCAGCTTGATAAAACACACACCTTGACAGATGCAGACCACTGAAAATCAGCCTAAAAGTGAAATGAAGACAATCATAAAATCGACTTTTTTGACAACTAAAATTTTCAGTCTTAGCCAGGATCAGCTTTTGGATTGCAAATGCTCTCAATATGTATATCAATGTCACTAAGTGGAAAGGGTCACATAAAAACTGGATTTTTTTATTTCCATCAAATTTCATGACAAAACTAGGAAAAGTTAGGTCTCAAGTATTATCCTCTCTGTGTTATGGAATTAGATGGGTTTTAGCAGCAATATTTCAGTCTTAGAGCTTTATAGAATTATGCTAATTTTCACACTGTGAGGTCTACAGATTAATATGAATTTTTTTTTCTCATTGACACACTTTCTAAGGAGTTAATACTTTTGTTTGGGTTTGTTTTTTTCTTAAACTGATTATTCTAAATTGAAGCTGTTAAGGAAAAATATTCCTTTTCTTATGAACACACACAAATCCTTACAGAAAGGTTCTTGGCTAAACTGTGGTGTTTCTGGTCCAAGCTAGGCGGAAGAGGGAGGAGGAGGAGGAGGGAATAGAGGAGCAGGGGGGAACATTTCTCTTCTTCCTTTCACCATGGGGGAGTGACCCGTGCCCCTTCCAGGATTCTGAAAGCTTTGACTCAAGTCAGGCTTCCCTGGTTTTAAACTTGGCAGGAGTGTGCCCAGATGCTGGATGGTAGCTGGGATAAGAATTAGCTGGGAAGGACTCACTGAGTTACTTCTAATGAAATAATTTTGTACTGTCATTATAGATAATTACACATTGGCATAGGACCTCAGTCTGCTTTCCCGAAACCCCTGGTGAAAGAGCTTTACTCCAGCCTTTTCCAGGCTTTTAAATATGTTTGTGGAAAACTTCCCAAGGTCTTGCATTTTCCTTTGGTTGCAAAACATGTAAGTTTGGACTCTTATAAACTATCTGGGGAGGGAAAATATTTCCTATTCAGGTCTTGTAACAAAACAAAAAGAAAAGGAAATTTTTCTTTTTTACTTAATTATAAAGGTTGCTAAGAGATAGATACTTCATTCTTTAAAATTGCTTTTTCATGGAACAGTAAAAATGTTAGCAGACAAAGCAAGCTGGTCTTGCTGTATTGTAAGGTGCTGCAGACAACAGTCCAATAAATAGATTGAAAAGAAAAAAATGCTGGGAAATGCTTGCTGTGAAATTAATTAAGTATTTAAAAAGGAGGAGCTGATTTCTGTAAAAGCAAGAGGATTTCTGTGAAACCAAGAGTGCTTTTTAATCTTTCATAGTGGTTTAGAGATTCAGTCCTCAAGTGAAGAAGTCTTAGAGGGCAGCTCTAATGTGTTGGTAACCAAAAAACATGGACCAGTGAATAAGAAGGCAGTATCTGCTTTATAAATATGCAGAGACAGGTTCACCTCTATAATGTATTCATCATGAAGCAGTAAAAGCACTTTGGCCCCACGTCTTGAGGAACATTAAAGTGTTACTATTACTGCAGTGCATTGCCTGTCCTGCTTAGTGTTACTGCACACTCAGTATGTCTTTTGGGCTTGTAATTGTGGTATATTGCAGGCTATTTCTTTATATTTAAATAATCATGGGCCTAATTTTCAGAATGTCAATATGTCTGGCTGAAATGGAATGAATGGGACCAAACTCCTTTATACTAGCTAAGGAGCTGGTCCTGTGTGCTTAAAAATAGCCTAATGAGGGAAGGACTGATCTACCTACTGAGAGGTTTTGTGACCTATTTCTGCAGCTCTCCTGCTCTTTTGGGAAAGCTCTGCTGGGCTTCTGGTTCTTCATCTCCTTGGTCTTCCCCAAATCACTCACAAAAGCAAATTCCACCAGAGAGAGAGAGAGAGAGAGACAGCTGCTTCTGCATATATTAATAATACACAGCTCTATAAATGATTAATAAAAGATACCACTGACTTTGAATTATGGTGTAGTAATTCACGCTTAGCTGTTTAGATGGCTCTCAGTCTTCATCCTGGTGGTGCACGAGGCACCCGGGATGAATGATTATCCTGTCATGCAGACTTGTTTCTAGTTGCTTAAATTGAGCACTGCACATATCGGACAGGCTCATGCAGCTGATTACAGCCCACCAGAGAGACCTTGCCCACCACATGGATGGTCAAAATCAGATTGATTAATTTTTAAAATTGCTTAAAGATGTATCTGTGGGAATGGTGTCAGCCATAGACTGTGAGGGCTTCATCCTTTGACATGCTGGAACCTAGAGCTGGTCCAAAGAAGTGTCTAAACTTGTGATCATATTTAATTTAATCACATGTACAGGCATTCTGGTGAATCCTATGGAGTGCCTAGTACAGAGCAAAGGCCTGCTGCTCCTCTGGTGATGGATATGTTCATGTTATCATTCTCCAGCTGTTTACTCTGTGGGAAGTCACTGCATTCTCTGCTGTGCCTCTCCAAGTTCTCCATGATGATTACATTTGTGTGAGATCTATCCCTAAAAAGGGAATATTAATTTTTAAAAAGCTTTGCGAAAATGAGATTTAAAACAAACAAACAAACCCCAAACTGAGAAGTTGGGGGTTAACTGAGTAGCTGGGAGCTGAATAAAAGAAATTGCCCATGGGAGACAGAACAGGAGCAGAAATACAGCCCTGTCTGGTCACCTGTAGACAACTCAGCCAATTCTCATTTACCTCCACGTGGTTCACCACATCCCAATGTCAATCAAAATGGATCAGAAAGATCACACCTGAAAAGTGCCAGTTTTCCTCTGATAATTACAAAGGGATCCTGAGGTGGCTTGCTTAAGCATAGATGTCTATGCTCCAGAGACCTAAAACTTGGGGAGGCGAGGCTTACATTTTAAATCCCTGTATTCCCCATTCTCTGTAGCATTGTTAGGCTGCCACTACACAGAAGAGTGAACGGCCACAGTCATCACTAACAACCTGTTCATCAAAAAATATTCGGTGTTAAAATGCTGCAGTGGAGAAGTGACTCTGCTGATGTGGAGCTTGGAGGGGTGTAAAATCCCCACAGAAACGTTGTCTCTGACTATGGCCTGCAAAGGGGAGGTGGAAAATCTGGTTGGGTTATCCTAGATAGAAGGATGTCATGGTTTAGCCATGACACCAAAGTATTTAGTTCCACAAGTGAGGCCTCCCTCCTCTTCAGGGGAAAAAATGGAGCCTCAGAAAGAGTTTGGTGCCTTTGTGCTGGTTTCTGAGTGAAACAAACCTTTCAGGGGAAACAATGCTAATAGAGTCATCGAATTGGCACATGAGCCCTGCTAGAGAGAAAGCCTGTTAATCCCCTCTATAGTCTCTCTATTTATACCCTTAGGCTGCACCTAAACTGGCCAAGTACAAGAACAAAAGCTAACTAGAAGAATCACTCCTGTGATTGTTGTTCTCATGAGCTATTATCCCCTTTATTAAGGAGCAGGCTCAGAACAACCTCTCTTAAGGACAATGTTCTGTGAAGAAATGTGATTATCATGCTGATTTAGGTGAAACTTGGCCCTGTGGCTCGCCTCTCCCTCTGCCCTCCCTGCCCATGTTCTTTACTGTGCTTTTAAGTGGTGGTGCCATCAGCCAAGCTGGAGGAATGCCCCTACCCCAGCCCTGCCCTTTGCTTCTTTGGGAGATCAGTATCAACCTACAAGTTAAGTTTGTCTTCCCAGACATTGCTTTAAGACATTTGGTTATATAAGTTTCACAGTAAAAAGAAAAAAAATCTTGGACTATGCATTTGTGTGTCATCTTAGAGGTGGGATCTTCTAGAGAAGGGCAAGGTCTGGGACTGTTCACCAGATTGCTGGTGTCCTTTCTGGTGTTTCTTTACTTATGATCATTTAGAAATTAATGTATGTGATATTTCATTTGTTTCTTTAGTATATCGAAAGCTCATTAATAATTGGGATTATCTTCACTGCAGTTTTTATTTGAGAATAAAAATCCACACCAGTATCCTGTTTCACTGTGACCGAATGGAGATGTACCTTCTTGACCTGGAAGGCAATATAGCCCAGGTTCTTTTGTGTCAATCAAATTAAAAGAGGAAAAAGATGTCTCTTCTGATCTTTCTGCAAAACACATTTCCAGAGGCTTTTGGAGAAGCTCATCCTTCATTGCAATGCACTTGACTGAGAAGATACTTTGAAAATGTAGAGTGCAAACAACTCCTCCAGTGGTTTTGTTGGAGAAAAAGGAGCAGGAGGGATTCATCACCCTTGGCTATACCTGTTGCAGAATTATTGAGGGATCAGGGACATGGATCATTGATAGAATTATGGGATCAATAAAAGAACTATACAAGCAATAGGCCTGGAAGCAAAAGGCCTGTGTGTGAGAAAAACTCTCCATGAGAAAATCCCTGTGTGACAGGGCTGGGAACAAAGAGGGAGTTTGAAGATTTGCAGCTGTTCAGATAAGACCGGGAGAGAAGGGAGGTAAACTCTGAATTCTTTTAATCATAACATAACTATAGAAGCTTGCCAATGTAAGTCCAATTAGGTAGAAGTAGAAATGTGCTTTGATAAGTTTTAAGCCACTTAAGAGTTAACAAGCTGGTATACTATATAAGTGCCTTTGGATTGCTAATAAACGGAGTTTTGCTCTTATCAACCATACTGGTTTGGACTGCAAGTTTCTTCCCCCCGCCGGAGTCCCTGGGCGTCTCTTCTTTTTACAATTCCAACATTTGGCGCCCTAACAGGGACTTGTACCAAGTCTTCCTTGGAAAACTGTCTGCATCAAGAATAGTTGTGTTGCACCTTATGTTCCTGCAATTAAAATTGTTAAAACGGTCAGGTTAGGCTTATCTGTAAGAATTTTACAAATTGTGACTAAATGTAACTTTTCCATTCATGTATTACCAGTATGATTAAGGATAATTCATTAGATAACATGGACTTAGGGGCCTATGAACTGAATAATGGAGGTTCTTGAAGAAAAGTAGTAAGTATCTTTTTCAGACTATGTGTTTACAGTTTTCTAACCCTTCCAGTGCTGGGCAATCAAAAATTTATCTACAGTATACCCTGACTTTTCAAGTCACAATCCCATGTAAGGCCAGGCAACAGGAATAAATGAAATCAGTGCAAAGAGCCACACGTTGTGGGAATTTTTTTTACTCTATGCTCTATTTGTGAAATGAAATTTAGTTACTCTAACAATGGTTTAATTATAGATAGGCAAGATGAGACTGTTGGTATTTAAACACAGAGAATGTTTATATTTAAAGAGATGAGATGAAACTCCTGTCACACTGGAAAGATAAAGCAAAAAAAGGATGATAAGATAGAGTGGTGTTTAGGCTTACGTCTGAGGCTGACTGGAGCCAGATGTTGGACTTAGATGTGGTGATGGCTGGATTCTTATGAGCTTTCTGCTACTGAGAGAACACACCAGAGTGGGGCAGAGAAGATCTGCTCTGATGCTGCTGTGACCTTAAGCTACGAAGTACAAGTATAGTCAGTCCTCCTTCTTTGGAAGACCAAGTGAAAACCAGAAGCAACAAGAGAAAGCAAAGATCTGGGAATTTTTGCACGTGTGACTCATTATGGGATATCTAAGTGGGAAAACTGGGCATTTCTAATTTTTGCAAAAGGCAGACAAATAAGAGGATGTTTATTAGGTCATATGCACAAATCAAGCAATTCTGAAGCTGGAGGGGGGAAAACCTTTCCGCTTCAGAATTGACATTTGGGCACACTTATGTCTTATTCCTGGGTGAGGAAGAGGGAATTTGGAGACCCTCTTGGGCACCATGCTGAATATAATCTCTTTGGGCTTGGCTTTCTGAACCCACAGATCATTTCTTGCACAGTTAATCAGGAATAATCTAGGAAGGTGTTGCACAAAGCTGCTAACACCCAAGTAGCACCTACGGTAGCAAATATGAGAGAAGACCACTGGAAATGTCCTGACTCATTATTGTAAGAATTTCTTTCTCTATTAATATATCTATTTAAATATTTTGCAAGTTTCTATTTTCCTGAGAATTTAATTGAAGAGGGATATCTGAAAAAGGGAAGTGGTATTCCTGAGCCAGATGTTTGCCAACATTATTAGTGGCTTTTGGAGAAGCCAGTCATGCCAACAAGCTTTGCTCTGTCACAGGTCCTTCAGCATTCTCCTGACCAAGTGTCTTAGTGGATGCTCAGCTTCCTCAGGGGGCTTGAATTTTGTCCCCTTCAACTTTCCTTCTGGCCTCGCTGATGCCTTTTGAAGATGCATATTCACAAGTTAAGACATCACATATTGCTCACTCCTGCTCTAGCACAAATGGGGTTTAATATTAATCTTTTTTTACTCAACACTGTAAGTTGTATTTAATCTAAGATCTGTTTAATTTAATATTGATAAATTGAGCACTTTCTTAATGTATGTTCACATTCTGTCTTAGTCTATTATATATGTCCTGTACAGATGGGATGCATTGCTTTTATAAACACAAAAATAAAGACAAGAATAAAAAAAACCACTTGCAAACCAAGATACTATTCTGTGAAGCAATGGAACTTTGAGAGGTGCAGTTCCTTCCACGGGCTCAGTTGATCTAATACATCATAAAAGCTGACAGGGCGGGTCTAATCCCCCAGCTTCTGACAGTGTATTCTTTCAAGACTTGCTCTGGTTCTGGTGATTTTTGGATCTGTAATGAGCCAGGCCGACTCACTTATCCAGAATAAAATTGAATAGATAAAAATGGGGCAATTTTGTCTCAGGTTAATGAATTGAATCATCTTCACAAAGGGCCTGAGGAGTGCTGTGCATAGTGAAGGTTGATGGAGAGGGAGAATGATGACTTCTGGGTAGTAGAGATCTGTTAGACCCACTCAGCTGCCTCTTCCACCTCCCCAGCCAGGACACCTGGACATGGGTCTACAAGACTTCAAAGCACTCCAAATGGGTCTTGCTGTTCTACCCTGCTGTGCCATGACATGGTGCCCTGCTCTTTCTGTGCACCAGCAATTGTGTCCACTGGCCCTGTGATGAGCTGGTAGAAGAATATTCAGTATTTGTATGATTTTAGTTAGGTCTCTCCCAGTTTTGCATCTTGAGCTGGTTCTTCAGGATGTCAAATAAACACAAGTTGTAGTTGAAAAATGTGCAGGAAAGCTTGGGGACACAGGATGTGATTGAGCTCTGTCAGGGGTGGCTTAGATTACTTGAAGCTGTAGGCTTCAGTACTACAAAAACCTGTTTTCTGCATTTTTGTTTCCCCTTTGCTTGGGTGAATTTGAGAGGCACAGTTACATTTTCTGTCTGACTGATTTTTCATTTGTACAAAGCCATATGTATACAATGGACCTAACTCTGATATCTGGGTTGCAAAACGCTCTTCGTACCCTCAAGATACTGAGAAGAAGCTACAAGAAGGTGAATCTCTCTAAAGAAAAAAGGTACATTAATAATTTTAATAAGATCATACACAGATATGACAACCAAAACCCAAATCACCAGCTCACATTTGCTCATCAAAAATATCTGCATCTTGTAATATCTGCAGATTGTAAATGGATGGACCTGTATTTCTAGGCTGATCCATATGTCAAGTACAGTGTTAAGAAAACATTCCAGCACTGTTCCCATATGTACCATAGATCATATTTAACTGCTTGCTACTTTGGGCATACTTCTTGTAGTAAGGTCTCTGTACTTGACTGAGTTTTTGGTGCGGGTGGTACCTTGGTGGACTATGCACACCTTCTGTGTGCCTGGGACTGCTAAAGGCCATTGGAGGACTAGGGCAGAAATTGTCTTTGATTTAGTAGTAAAACCTGTTTTCATTACTTGGTCTCAAGTCCTGAGGACAGCCCAAATCTTCCAGCACTGGAGCTTTCAATAAGACATTGTTCGTTCTGTTGCACTGCCAATAAGATGTCATTACTTTAGCTGCAAGATAAGAAAGGATTTGTTAATGGCTCCTCTTGGGGGATGGTGACATTTTTTCCCCCTATAGATCACTGGGGAAAAAATACGGGAGCAGGCTGACAAGGAAAGAAAATCAGTTTGGCTCTTTTTGAATTTTTTTTTATTTATACTTCTCAGTAAAACTTTAAGTTACGAAAAGCCCAAATGTAGCCTTTTTCTTTTATTTGTAGTCAGTCATGTGCAAAACCAGTGATACAATGTTCAATGTTCGTATGCGTATACCTTTTTAAGAGATAAAAAGAAGTACTTTACCGTGTTTTAAAAAGAAAGCTGCTGTGAGCAGCAATAGGTCTATAACCTATCACTAATCCAAAGGTACAGTACTCCAGGAGAGGCAGATTAGTTTTTGCCTTTCCCAGGTCTAAGTAAGTAGTTACTAATTAACAGCAGATACGGCAAGAGGTTTTCAGTCCTTGCTTTGGCATAGCTGTCAGCATGATAACCCAGGGACGGTGTGGCTGGGGATGGGGCTGCTGCTGCCCTTACCGTGAGACCTCTGCCTTTAGCCAAAACCTCCTGCAAATACCCCTGTCTGGTGTCACCTCTGTCCCAAGCTGCACAGCTGGCTCCTGCAGGTTGCTGTCATGAAACTCCCTCATTGTCCTGGGGCTTTCAGAGTCCAGGTGACATTTTGGCAATCTCTGAAAGAACAATGCCATATTCTTTGAAAAAACACATTTAGGATAATTATTAAGGGCCTAATCCTGCAAGTTTTTAGCCATCTATATAATCTTCAATATAGTTAAAGATATGAGCACACAGACAGCATGTCTGAACTTGGACAATTCACTTGGCTTCAGGTGAAGCCTGAGCTCAAAGCACAATATCTACACCTGAATAGGGATATTCAGAGGACACACAGCAGGTGCCAAGACCAGACCTGCTTGTTTGTAGTTGTGCATTGTAGATTCTTAAAGGCACAACCCTGCCCATTCATCTGTGTAACCAGCTTAGGCAGGCAGGCAAGTCCCTCTTTTTTAACTCACTAAAATAACTATGGGATGAGGAGCCCATTTGGTTGTGTTTTGGTAGATTTCTTGGGCCAGAGGCTTCCCTGAAGCTGGGCTTCCTCTCCCACTGTCTCATCTCTACTTCCCACCCTGTGTGACCCTCTGTCAGGCTGCCCGTGTGGCCACAGGCTGTCTGTGTGGCCACAGCCATGCATGCCAGCACAGCCACCCGTGCCAGCACAGCCACCCATGCCAGCACATCCATCCATGTGGCCACACTCCCCTGCCCAGTGGACAGCTGCACAAACACGGGGGTTGGCAAGAGGCAGCCCCAGGGTGGCAGGAGAAGGCAGAGCCCCTGCCTTCTTTTGCTGGCACCGCTGCCAAAATATTTTCACAGGACAAGTAATCTTAACCCCTGGCAGCCAGGGTACTCTGAGCTCTATAAAGCCCAAGAACACAACAAACCCCAAGCACCCTTGATCCTCAGTGGAGAGGATGGATGTTCAGAGCTGAATGCCAGGCTGGGGGTGTTGGTCACTGTTTCCACTGGCTTGCCTGGCTCCAGCAAGCGAAGATCCTGCAGTGCCCTTCCAGAAAGGCTTACAAGTTACTGCTCTCTCTGAGCAGCCAGACCGGTTTGGAACATGACTGCATGAATGAGCACAGTATGGCTGTAACAGGAGACCAAGCGGGATCCCAGAGAATGGGGAGGTAAGGCGATAGCTGCAGTTGGCTGTGGTTCCCAGCACAGCTTATTTAGGCATATTTGTCATGCCCACACAAGTGGGGTGGGCATCATAAGTTCTCAGAAGCTGAGAAATTGTGTGAGAGGCTTACATGGATACTACACAAATACCTAACATCCCCTGCCCCCATACCGCTTTAAGGCTATCACAGTTGGCTGTAACTCCTCTTGTGTCACACAGTTAAAGATACGAGATTCTCCCTCCACCTTGTCCTCCCCCCAACTCTCTCTTCTTATGCTAGAGGTGGTTTTTTGGTGTCCTGGGCTGTGCATGTTGCACTGTGGAATGCAGTGGGATTTTCTCCTTGGTCTGTGTTGTGTACTTCTTTTTCTTTCTCTTCAGCATTTAGGATATTACCATAGCCTACATATTTGTAGAGAATAGTATATCTTGAAACAATTGATACAATTGATTACTGACTAACTGTAACTTTGATCTCAGCAATTAGCATTGCTTTTACAGGATGTAAAAGAGAATGCAGCAGAAAGCAATTGTAAAAGACTCTTTTTTTGAGGCACTTGCAGCTGGTAAATAAAAACCACTTTCTTCAACTTTCCTGAAAATAATGTTTTTACTATTATCAGGCTATTTAAACACATTATTTTCTTATGAGCAAAATACTGCTCCAATCTGTGTTGAGGTTATTTATGACTAACTACATCCATATCTTTTCAGTGTTTTGCACACCTGCTACTGGTCCATGCTTGAGGTCCACAAAAATGCAAATAAAAATAAAACTTGCAGCCACTATCACTTGCTTCCCTTTACTGGAAAAGCAGCCTTATGTAATAGACTGGAAATGACAGGTAGACATACCAGAGAGAAATCTAGGCTTGGTGTGAGTTGCTCATACCTCTGCTGACATCTCTGGTGATGTGCAGGCAGAGCACACTAACAGAGTGGGGTGTTCCAGGTGAGGCAGAGCACAGTGCGCTTTCATCTGGTATATATTGACTATCCAAAATAAGTGCACTTCATCTGCTCTGTGACAGAAGGAATTACATTCTAGCATCACCAGAAGTAAAATGCTATGCTTTGACTATTTGTGTATTAAGTAGAAAAATAACTAAAGCCTGTTGTTTGAACAGTTTTAAATGTATCAGTCAAATACCACACAATCCTCATATGGATTTGGGCTATGATGATACTATATCTGTCTTGTAGGACAATAATCCTTATTATGCTTTATTCTAAAGTTTCTTCTGTTCTTGCTCTGACAAAGCCAAATCAAAGAAAGAGTGGCAGTGGCAGTGGGTACTGGCATCTGTGAGACACACAGCCCGTAGTCAGCAGAAAACAGGTTAGAAGTGGTAGTACTTCTGCTTTACAACTATCATAAAGCTGCTGAAAGCAGATCCTGGGAATCCCTATGTGAAATAAAACCAACACATCACAGTGCGAAGAAGGTCTCTATTTAAAATTACCCTCTAACCTTTCTGTTCTCTAAGCCTTAGAAAAGGATTTCCTTGAAGCAGAGAGCAAGAGCCAGAGCAGAAGCAGAAGAGAACAGATGGCTGGATGGCAGGGAGAGACAGAGTGGACTGCCTGGAGGTGGGAGCATCCCAGACTCGATCCAGATGAAGAAACAAATGATGACTCTGAAACACAACACAGGGTTTATCATGACAGGAGTGAAAGGTTATAAAGACCTAAACTGTTTATTTGTATGAGAATATAATGGTTCTTGTCATCGACTTGGTGTTGAAAGGAATGGCTTCCATCTAGAGGATGCAGAAAAACACAGGAGATAAATTTCAGCACTAGTAACAGTTTAATGGAATAAGATTGAAAGAGAGGATGAATACGGAAATTAGACAGGGATGACACCATAATAATTTAAATGTAGCATTTGGCAGCAGCAGTATCATTCAAGGAAAACCAAAAAACACTAATCAACATCCGGTGTATTGTTATTTTAAAATAGATTTTATTTAATGACAATAAATATAAAGAAATCTTAATATTCAGAAACTAATAGCAAACATTCTTAGAAAAAATACAAAAAATATGCTCTTACATTCTGAATTTTATTGATATACACAGGGTCTAAAACAGTGGTGATAGTCTGTAATTTATGGTACTTGTTAAGACAATGAAATGGTCACTGGTCCAAATTCACCCTGACTTCAACAGATCTGTACAAAATAGGAGCCTGGCATACATATCAAGTGTAAAAAAAAAGGTAAAATGGATTCAGAGTTTAAACAAATGCTAATTTTCCCTTCAAGCAGATCTTTAATTAAAGTGACCTAGCCTAAAAAAAAAAAAAATTACAAATACTCATATGTTGGCAACTGCCCCCCAGCATTTTGTTCTTATGCCTCCGCAGAGCTTCCTGCATGCAAGCAGAGTACATTTCAGCAGTTGGAGGTAGAGGCTACAGAAGTTACACAGCTTAAATCAAACTATTAAAATGCAATTATTAGGCACTGTCTTGGTTTCCCTCTTCCTTCTCTGATTCAGAGCTCTGCTGTGAATAACACTGTGCACATGGCAAACTGAATTGGATTCCTGATAGAATGTCTTCTGAAATGAGATGTTTCAGCTACATTAGCAAGGAGCATTTCAGAAGCAGGTCACTAGAGCAAAAAGTTAGTGTTGGCTAGGTGATGTCCATGCAGAGCTCACCACTCTCTTCAGCCTAGCTCTGGTTTCAGCTCTGTGGACTAAGTGCCTGCCAGCAACCATTAGGGGCCTATCTAAAAGCTGCCTTCTGGGTCAGTCAAACCAAAAAGAACTCAGTCCAAACCAAAAAGAACTCAGTCCATGTGCACCCAGACCAGTCTGTGATGGGAAGCACCGCCCAGAAAATGGAGACAAGTGGAAGACCAATTTCAAAAGCACATTTGTAATCTGAACAAAAAAAGGTTACATAGAAACACACTCAGGGCTGATTAGGATTTTATTATGGGAGGAGCCCAAGCCATAGACACACAGGATTTGCTGATGTAGCAGGTTTTTAATTGTTATTTTAAAGGCAGGAATATAAACTCTTTATGACACTGAGGGCTAACTCCCCCTTTAGGAAACAGTGCCAACTGATTTAGGAAGAAACAACTTGGAGAGTCCCCAGATATCAAACAAGGAGCAAAAGACCAGGCACTCCTGAAAATTAGCCTTAAGCTCTGCCACTGCTCACAGTATGACAATCCCTTTGTTTGCTAGTTAGTCTCTTTAACTCTCAAAGAGCTTCCCTAAGACCAAATAATTACCTGAAATGGTACATTTTGTGCTGCATTTTTCCCCCTTTATCACAGGATGCCTCCTTACCTGCCTCAACACCTCTAATACCACACCTGGAAAGGTATTTAAGGCACACTGGTGCTGTCATCACTGATGAGGGAATAAAAATGGCATCTCTCATCTGAACACAACTGAAAATGAGAAAGGTTCAGTTGAAAGCTAAAATCAAAACTCCAGGCATGAAAGGAGCTGACTGTCCTTTATAACCCAACTCATTTTGCACAGGGAAATCCCAAGTACTTCACTAAAATTGTTCCTTGGCACAGTTTTTTGGACAAAGCTTTGTTTTAACTGAAAGTTTGGTATATTATGCAGTGACAGGACCAGTGGCAGTGGGCACAAACTGAAACACTTTCACTGTGAGGGTGACTGAGCACTGGCACAGGTGGCCCAGAGAGGTTGTGGAGTCTCCATCCCTGGAAATGTGAAAAGAAGAGAAGACCAGCCTGGCTGAACAGAGAGCTTTGCCTGGAACTCAGGAAAAAAAAGGAGAGTTGATGACCTTTGGAAGAAGGGGCAGAAAGACTAATGCTGCGAGGTTATGCAGGGAGAAAATTAGAAGGCCCAAAGCCCAGCTAGAATCTAATCTAGCTACTGCTGTAAAAGACAATAATAATGTTTCTATAAATATATCAGCGACAAAAGGAGGGCTAAGGAGACTCTTGATCCTTTTTTGGATGTGGTGGGAATCACAGAGACTGAGGAAAAGGCTGAGGTACTCAATGCCTTCTTTGCCTCAGTCTTCAGGAGTAAGAGCAGGTGTTCTCTGAGTACCCAGCCCCCTGAGCTGGGAGACAGGGGCAGGGAGCAGAATGAAGCCCTCATAATCCAAGGGGAAATGGTCAGTGACCTGCTACACCACTTGGACACTCAGCAAGTCTCTGGGGCCGAACGGGTGCTGATCTGCTCACGGCTTGGGCGGACCTACTGTTCGCTGGATGAAAAACTGGCTGGCTGGGCCCAGAGAGTGGTATTTAAAAGACGTGTACATGTGGCACACAGGGACATGGTCTAGTTGTGGACTTGGCAATGTTGCTTTAAGGGCTGGACTTGATGATCTTAAAGGTCTTTTCCAATCTGAATGATTTTAGGGTTCTGTAGGGTTTGCTTCAAAAGACAGGCTTGTGTTACACAGCACTCAGTATTTGGAAATCTTGCTGCAAAATTCATAGGTTTAATTCCTTCTTATTATTGACTGGATAAAATACATCTTCTAAATGCTATTTAGTTTCTGTAAATGGACTTCATATGTAAAAAGCTATATGAATAATATGCCTAAAAATTCTGCATATTTATTGCATTTAAGAGGAGTACAAAATTACAAACATAAAGTAATCACCTGGTTTATAGAGTACAGGCATAGTTTTGCTTTTTTAAAAAGGTTTTTGTTTTCATGATTTATAAAAACTGGTCCATTAAAACTGTTAAAAGAGAAAGTAAGTTAATAATCTGGAATATCAGTGCTTCAGGCACAAAGTAGCCCTCCACATACATGCCTAATATGTAATTCCCTAATTCTCAGTTTGCAGCTGGAGCCAAAATAAGCAAGCAGATCTGCAGCCTGATTTGAAGATGACTGATGGCTGTAGCACATGCCTCCACACCTCTGACATCCTTCATTGTTATTTAAAGCTTCATATCATGGTTAAGGCCTATTATATGGTTTATTCCAATCTCCGGTTTCAATAGATTCGTAGTCTTGTCAGAATTCACTTTATCATGCAATGTTGTATCAAAATGTTCAGCTGCACATTTGTCCTACGTCAAAACTTCAGGGAAGAGCACATTCTGGTGTGAGAGAAATGCAAAAGACAGCCCTCCACAAATATTGATTTAGTATGTGAAAAGACTTTTAACACTTATTGCTTTTACAGGTAGGAGACCTTCAAGGCTATGAGCATTTAGCTCAGAATGGGCAAGTGAACTAATGAAAGTACATTGGCTGGGGAAAGATAAAATGCCTGAGTTTTCTACTCACTTGGAGTGCTGTAAGGTCAGTTTGTATGCATTGATTTCAAAAGCAATTCTCCTGTTTACACAGAGATTGATGAACAGGATGGGCTTACAGTCCTGTTGCTTCTTGTGATCCATGATTATTTGAGATATCTTGTTATCCATTTAAGTCTCAGTATGCATAGCTAATTCAGAGTAGCAAACAACTGTGCTTAGTATGTCAATTCCAATGGCTTAACAATGGGATTTTGAGTTGTATTTTCTTTCTTTTTCCTTCATGTTTTGGCTTTTCCTCTTCATTTTATAGCAAGGGTTTGCATTAGCAAGCAATCAAAACTCCTTCATTAGATGCGATGATATTCTTACAGCAAATCATTCTTGTTAAGGTTTTATTCAAGTCACACTAGTTATCTAATAGCTGATGCCTAAAAAAAGTAGAAAGCATACTTGGTGTTTGGGAATTTATCTGCATCTTCTTAAGAGGATAAGTAATTTTCGCCTTCATCTTTTTTTTTTTTTTTGATGTTCTAAAAAACTGTTTTAAAAAATGATAACTCTTATCTGAGTTGCAGTGGTTGTGTTTGTCCAAGGGAAACTGGTAAATGAGTATATAAGAGTTGCCAGAAACAATGTTTAGTAAATCCAAAATGCTTGATAGCTATTGGTAATATCTGGACAGGTATTAGTTGGCTAAGTACTATTATTCCATGTGAAAAAGTACTTATTCCTCTTTAGGTCGGAAAGTGCTGTCTGCTCCTTTGATAATTTTTTCGGCTATCTTACCCATGTTTTTTTTCATACCTTTGAGATCATTCTCATGTAAGAGTTTCTGTGTGAGGTACTTTTCCCGTTTGACCTTGCTCTTGGTCTTTTGTGATACATCCGGAATTACATATGAAATAATAAACTTCACAAAGTATATGACATGCTGGGAAAGGTGAAAATGAAACAATTTCAGTCAGGATGAACAGGACATAATTACAATTATAAATGAAGTGTCACTTTTTTGTCTTAAGACTCTGAGCTGATTCACTATCAGTATCTAACAGAGTAGAAAAGGATTTTAAAAAGACAGTAAGACAGAATAATTATCCAATAAACAAGAGTTTCTGATTTTCCAATCCTGATTTGAGCAAGGACTTCTCTGCCTGCTTTGGGAAACCCTGGTACACTGTGCTTCCCTCCCACATGGAAACACTGGTTACAGTTTCCTGTAAGATTTTTTAGGTTTGTTCAAATGACTCTGGGGCAATTACTTTTCCCTGCTACAGGAATTCTGCTCTAACCAGTTGCATGTTTCTGATGACTTCAGTAGTCTCTGGATCAGGCCCTAAGTACATTTTATAATTAAATAATACCCAATATTTCCCTCTCTTCATCTTGGACTGACTCCCATCTTTCATAAGCCCAGGCTGTAGCTGCAGAAGAAGGAGCAATTGCTTTCTGATGATCATCTACAGACTCACCTCTTACAGTGATTGTCTTTATAGACTTCACTCTGCCACGTATTGTACACATATTATGTACATGTATTACGTATATATATCATGTATATGCATTCAGGATGCTGTGCACAGATTTCTTCTAAGTACGTGCATTCTATTTCTGATTCTACAGTTCTTGAGAAAAGAAGCTGCAGATACATTGGGGCAATCCTCAGCTGCAGGTATGTGGGCCAATCCTCACCTGAGGTCATGATTTCAGGGAATTATTTTTCTAATGTTGCTACTCTTAATTTACATCTCCCAAGTTCTTGCTCATGCTAGCACACATCACCAGCTCTGATAGCTGTGCCTGGACTGAATGTCTCTGAAGGATTTTCTGCATGGAGGGAAGAGACTAAATAAGCAATGCTCAAACCCCCATACACTGACCTCCATGACAATGATGAAAGCCAGCTTGGCTGCAATGACATGCCAGTAGTATATGTTGTGCTCATACTGGTGCTGGTGACCAGGAGGGTAGCGGAGATCCCGGTATCTGAAAGCAAAGTAGGGAAGTCAGGAGCTGGTCCCTGGCATCTCTGCAGTACGGCACTGTGGCCAGAGGATGGAGCACGACATGGCCCTGCTTAATGTGTCCAGGAACAGTTAGCTCGGGGAACTACTGTGATGGGTAAAATCTATCTGCAAAATAAGCCGTATTTGGCTGAAATGTCCTATTTTTGCCCCTTTATTAAGAATTACTTACAAAAACTTTAAGGTGTTTTATTTTATCAGCTAGGAGAAAACCAAATTAAAATAAGAATTTTCTGAGTAGCACAAACTTATGGGTGAATACTTCCACTCCATTCTGCCATTCAAAATAAGCTGGCTCTTCCTGTCCTTTAATGTTTCTTACTGCATTTTGTTAACTGAATTAGATGACTTAGATTAAAACCCCATTATTTTTGTAATTGGAAAATGACAAATGCTTTTTTAACACTTGCCTGCATGTCGTGTGGGTCCCGAACCAAGGGGAAAATGGCTTGCTTGCATTCTTGAAGTCTGATATATTGAAGACAGAAAGTGTGCTGTTTATATACCCTTTCATAGTGTGACTGCTGTGGCTCCCATAAGGAGGGACTGAAAAGGACCAGTAATAAACCAAACGAGGAATCATGTCAGATGTAAAAGCAATGATCATAGCCTGCATTTCAGAAAGAGAAGACAAAAAAGCAGAGCAGCATTAAAGAAATAAGCTTTATTATGCATTCCTTTGCTATATACTTATCATCTCAAAAGTTAGCGTGCGAGCTAAAAATAGAAAATACGTGCTTTTCCCGTCAGTGGTGGTTCATGCTGTAAATGAGCATGTAGTCTCTCATGGGCACAAAACCATCCCTTTCTGGCATGTGCACTCTGTACAGTTTCTAAATTATGCTAGCTCTGCTGAATGCCTCAAAACAGTTATACTATAAAACACTTTTTTCATGTGCAGAGGAGATCAGCAAATGTGCTTCTTATGAGTACTTACAAGATTCTTAAAGAAATTCTGCCTGATGAAACTAATGGAAACAACAGAAAAGTTCTTCAGTAACAGAAAATTAAATTTCACCATGTTCCCCAATGTTTGAGTAAATGAATTAAATAAATTAGATATATAACTGATCCATCTCTGATCCTAGAAACATCCCACCCTTTCTGAGGTGCTAGCCAGCCCAAATTCATCTTGGTGCTTGTTGCCTCCTACTATAGCGTAGTACATGTGGAAACTGCTCTTGATGCCAAGATAATTTTTTTTAGTAGCAGCTGCATAGTGCTGTTTTACATGACGTGACCATTTGTTTTTATCTTGCTCCCAAGAGAGTCCCTGTCCTACTCAGTCTGCTAGTCACAAACTAGCTAGGAAATTTGATCTGTGGGTTTATTGTGGGAAGTCTTTTCTAAACTCATGAACTTCCCAAAACATCCTATTCTGGAGGAAAGGTTAACTATGTTTAATCTAATTTCCTCCTCTGCTACTGCAAGTTCAAAAGGTTCCCCTGTGAGGAAGACTTTCCATTGGCAAGATCTGCAGCTCAGTACTTAGCAAGAGGCTGCCCAGCCAACTCATGACAACAGGCGTCTCTGGTGCCCAGCACCTGGGAAGGAGTGACCAGCTGTACTCCAGGACTGAAAGACAGGTGTTTTGTCCCATGCCAGGATAAAAATACACGCTTGACAACATGGATGGGAAGAACCAGGGCAAAGACATGGAGGAGAAAGGTGTGAAGTAGGGATCTGATGGGATCAGGGGGAGGGAGATTTAGGCAGAGATGTATAAAAGAGGCAGAAAAAAACTACAGGAAAAGCATGGGACAGAGTTAGGGGCAAAGTCAAGCAGTAATGGGTAACAGAGGAGCATAAAAGCTAGTTAATATCTGTATTTTATTCTCCATCATGCCTGTCTGCAATTCACAAAGTCTGTATTTCCTGATTTTCATGACATGGGACAAAAATTTTCTATTTTTGTGCACCGTTCCCAGCCAGCCCGTCCCAACCTGAGGAGGTTTTTGTAACAGTTGTAGAAAAAGGGAAGGGGAGAGAGGAGAAAGGGTGAAAAAATAAGTGGATACCTCTTCTACAAAGTTCCTTGAAGAATGCTTTGGTGGCAGTGCTAGCTAAAACAACCTCCTGCCTCTGTCTCTAGCCATTGACTTGTGCTCTTCGCTGGCTTGGACATTCCTGGCCCCATGCAGCAGATCAGATGACAATGCTCATCTGACTGGGAATCACCACTGGATGCTTTCCCTGGTCTGATTCATCATGTGTTTATAAAGTGCTGGTGCTGGCACAATGCAAGAGACAGCATTGAGGGGAAAAGACAGTGAAGGGAAAGAGCAAGGAGTTGAAAAGGGGGCCAGACCCATCCTACCTCGAGTAGTGTTGGGGTCTCCTCCCCTGCCGTGTAGCCCTGGGAGAGGGGCCCTGAGGGCACAGGCACGGGGTTCCCTGTCCCTGCTCAGCCTCGTTCTCATTGGTTGGTTTGTGTTCCCTGCGCGGGCAGAAGGACCCTTGGTCCCGTGACTGGAACAGTTCCTCAGCAGAGCTCCGGCCATGCGGCTGGAGAAATAAACATCTCTGAAACAGCTATCAAGAATCTGTCTGTCCATATATATTTCCTTTCCACGGGACTCCTGGTTTGATATATGCGTGTTGCAGGATCCCCACTGCAACAAATGGTGGAGATTTGTGAGCAGAACGATCCCCGATCCCTAAGCGACTGATTTGTGTGAGTAAACCCTGGAAACTTTGGATTCCTCTTCTTGGTTTTGCTTTGCTATTCCATATCTAAACTATGGAGGAACCGTGGGAAGACTCTTGGCTCTCAGAGCCGCATATGGACATTTATCTTAAACTTAAAATGATTCTTGAACAACGATTTGTGAATTTTAGCTTGATTCAAGCTCAAAAAGAACTGAAACACTTCCTGGCGTGGTTGTTTAAGAACTTTTTCTATGTTTCTTGGGATTTAATTATTACCAAGGGCTTTTGGAAAACCGTTTGGACACAGTTAATATTGGAGTCAAAATATATGCCGATGGAAGAATATTTTCATGAGTATTATTTAGTTACCGAGACTGTTGAGCAATGTCAGCTGTGTCCTGGCGAAGGGAAGCGTGGCGCAGGGACCGTGCGGCCCAGGCCACGTGCACCGAGCGCTCTGCGAGCAGCAGCGAGGCAGTTCCCGCGCGCGGGCGGAGCCACGCGAGCCGCAGTGTCGGTGGCGGAGCGAGGCGCGGCGGGACCCGGCGGTGCCCGCCCGGTCCTGTGCAGTGCGTGGTGGAGCGAGCCCCGTGAACGCCCGGCCGAGAGGGGCGGCGTGTGGGCGGCGGCTGGCGGCGATGGCGGTGGAACGGAGCCGCGCCCAGCCGAGACGCGCGCTGGAGCGGGGCGCGGGGGAGTCATCGCTCGGGGGCCCGGCCGAGACGTGGGTGCAGCGCCCGGCATCGGCAGCGAAGCTGCGACCAGAGGAGGCGACGCACGGAGAACTGAGCGGCGTGGCCCGGCCCGGCCCGCACGGCCCCGAACGCGACCCCGGGAAGAGCGCGCAGGCACCAGCAGCTCCGACAATTCCAACACGGGAGCGACCGAAAGAGACAGCAAAGACGCAGCGAGACAGAAAACAGCAGCCACTCGGAAAAAGGAAAAGATCATAGCAACTAAGACCTTAGGGATAGTAAAATGGTATAATGTTAAGCAAAATTATGGTTTTATAACAAGGTGTGACAACCAGCAAGACATATTCGTGCATAGAACTGCTATTAAAAAGAATAACCCTGAAAAATGCATCCCAAGCTTGGGAGATGGAGAGGTGGTGGAATTTAATATTGTACTAGGGAGAAAAGGGTTACAAGCATCGCAGGTCACTGGGCCTGATGGTGTTCCTGTAAAAGGCAGTATATATGCAAAAAATCGTAGTCATGTTAGACAGTATCTCCATTGTAAGCCCCCCCTACAGTTTCCCTTTCCTAATCCCACCTTTCCCTTTTACCCTATGTCCTATTACCCCCAGTGTATTCCCAATCCGTTTTTTCATCCATGGTTTCCCTCACAAAACCATGCTTTTGCCAATTGTTTCCCCAAAAATCCCTTTCCAATGCCGAGTGGGGGATGAAAAGGGGGAGGGAAGAAGTTAAACCCTCTCCTGCCTCAGTTTCCCCACAAAGCATGCTCAGAGAATTCTGTCTCCCTTCTGTCAGCCCTAAGATGTTCCAGAGAATCTGTTTGGACATTTAAAGGCTCAGGAGGGTGGCTTGTTTTGTTTTGAAACTGTTCTTGTTATGTATATCCAGTTGTTTTCATTCTCCTTTTATTAAAATAAAACGGGTGAGGTGTTGGGGTCCCTCCCCCGCCGTGCAGCCCTGGGAGAGGGGCCCTGAGGGCACAGACATGGGGCTACCCTGTCCCTGCTCAGCCTCGTTCCCATTGGTTGGTTTGTGTTCCCTGCGCGGGCAGAAGGACCCTTGGTCCCGTGACTGGAACAGTTCCGGGGCAGAGCCCCGGCCATGCGGCTGGAGAAATAAACATCTCTCTGAAACAGCTATCAAGAATCTGTCTGTCCGTATATATATTTCCTTTCCACGGGACTCCTGGTTTGATATATGCGTGTTGCAGGATCCCCACTGCAACAGAGTAGCACCACTTCCAAATGATGAGTGCTATCCTACTGTCTTACCTTTTGAGTTGGCTTTCTTTGAAGGACCTGAGAAGCTAAACTGTAGTTAAGATAAAAGTTGCAGAAACAATCATTTTGAGACTGTGGTCCAAGATCTGTATTTAGTTCTCCAGAATATTGTTGCAAGTGAGTTCAGTTGAGAGAAACTTTGGCTGATGAGAAATGAAAGGGAGGCATCCCAGGTCTAAAATAAACTCATTGAAAAATTTCAAGGGTAAGGTGTTTTTCTTGTACTGCACTTTGGCTTAAATCAAATGTAGTTGGCATGCACTTTTAAATACTGTTTTTAAGCATTACATGCCAGTGTGAAATGAAGTGAAAATTATGTGTTGTTTATATTTACATGCTGAGTGGGTGTTTTTGACTGACAAGAAGTATATATTACTGTGTCTTGCATTTGCAGGGAGACGACCTCACAGCTAAATTACTCTGTTTTTAACTCTGAAGTAGAGTTAAAAGTAGAGTACAAGTAGAGTATTTATAGTCTGAATTACAAGCATAGGAAATTTTTGTTAAATAAATTTTCTTTCTGTTCATTAGCTCATCTAGTCAGACCATAAATGAATTAATATCAACTTAACAGTAAGGCAAAAACATTCCTTCTCCCTTTGGACCAAATGAGTTTGATGCTGCTTCTTTGTATTAGAAAGATGCTGGAATATGGTATTTACACAGCTTAATACTTGATCTTACTGAATCTTTTTTGCAAGGCCCCAGGTCTCTCATCATCCTAAATCTGAACCCTGTCTCACTCCTCCCTCTCTCAGAATGATCTCCAGATGTGCTCTGGAGAGCTTCAAGGACAGAAATACGAGAGCTAATCCTACGGCATCCTCTCAAAGGAAAAACTTTTTTTCCCCTTGAATTATGGGCTGCATTTCTGAGTATTGCACTGGAGAACTACAAACAAACAGCACATTCTTTGCTTCCCAAGCTTTACTGCACAGTTTTCCATTTATACCATAACTAATTAAAATCAGTCTTCAAATCAACAACAGATGCAATAGCAAGTCCAGTGCCTCACGGCAACTCCCAAAACTGGTAGCTTTGTGCAAAAGTTGCTTGCAAGTCACCAGGAGCTGTTACAAAGGTAACATGCATGAAGGAGAAGATGCATGAAGGAGAAGATGATACACTACTACCCAAGTATAATCAGCTGTAATAAGTCATGTAGGAGAGAAGAAACACTTTCTGTGTTCTACAGCAAAATCAAGGCAGGGTTGGTAAAGGAAAGACTGATGACTTGGATCAGTTCCTGGATGTCAAACAAGAAAAGAAACATACTTAAAGGAAGAAAATGGCTTCTAGCATTTGCTTAAGCACATGGTTTTGCAGCCTACACTTCATTAGCAATAAATACCAATCTCTTTGAGGTCCTCACAACTATGCAGCAGGGCTGTTTGAAAGTGACAGCCCCATGGAGGTGAGCGTCTGATGCCCTGTTTGCACAGTGACATCAGCTGCAGAAAGCAGGGCACGAACACATTCATAACAGAAGCCTGCACATGGCCCAGTCAAGGTAAGGTCACCTAAGCCACTTTAGCTCTGACCTGAATACCGTGAGAACTGTGATAAGGTACAATATTTTAAAGTAATCCTAAGATATAGATACATACAACTTCTAATTTCATATTGGTATTACAAGATCCAGCTGGATTGACCAGGAAAAGCAGTTATCCAATAGCATAACATATTTGGATCTCCCTGATAACAGAAGAAAACAGCAATCTTTTTGAAAAAGGTTATTCCCCATGGAGTGTTATTGTCCCTGTGGAAGAAACCAATGGTCATAGCTCCTTTAAGAAAGGCCAGCAGTGAGAATTTTCTGTAAATTAATACATACTAGCTACTGTTTAAGAACAAGTAATCAAATAATCCACAGTGATAAATACCAATGGCTTATTTTTCTTCCCACAATGCAGACTACAAATAAAATCTTGGTGAATTGATACAAAAAGTGTGAAAGGTCTGAATTTCATTGTTAGAGGTATATTCATCAGAATTTTTTCTTAAATATTTTAAAGAAACTCTCTTAAAATTCAGCTTCTTCATTGTGTACATAAAAATTTTAAGAACAACTGAAGAACAGATTAGTGTCCAAATTCTCAGAGAATTCATTCTGATCTGCAATTTTGAGCACACATTGTATTTTTAAGTACACAAGAAAGAAGCTGAATTTCTGCTTTAAGAAGATGTGCCTTAAGGATCATTTAAGTTGCATTGCCACACACAGCATTCCTGGCACCTGCAGGGAAGGCATTTTATCTTTTGCAGTTGTTGGCACCGTACTTACGTTGGTGACCACGGCCAGAATGGCTATGCCCTGCAGGATGGGTTGCCAGGCGCCGATGTCTTGTGCCTTCTGTGGAACCATGCGCCTGAATTGGGTTGTCAGCTTCCACGCATCCAACCGGATTTCCAACAGGTTGTTAATAAGAGCCAGAAGAGGAGCCAGGGGGAAGGACGCCACAAACAGAGTCACAAAGCCAAACTGTATAACTGTGGAAGGGAGAGGTTACGTACATCGATGAGGCTTTCGCTTACTGGAGATAAGCAAGTGTAGGCATGCATAGTTTATATACTACAAATTCAGGTGGGAGACACAAGAAAGAGTAGCTGGGATCCTAGTGAATCTTCTGGATGAGAAAATAGTAGCACAACAGTACTGGTAAAACCTGCTAAGTGAAGGGGACAGAAAAATATTACAAGTCACAATACACCAAGAGGAATTATTCTGAGTATTCAAATATCCATTTCTTTCTGATGTCTTTATCATGAAGACCTGGAAATCTCATAACTATCTGTCTCTGTACTGAACTGGAAGGCCCAAACCAACAATCATCTTATTGGTGTCTGGGTACTGCCTTAAGTACACTTGGCAGTGCCATCACAAACTGGATGGTGGCAACAAACCAGCCATGGTCTTCCAGCTCCCAAGTTACCAGCAACGAGTCCTGGTGACTGCAGACCTCCAGAAGAGCAGTCTGACACAGGGCCCTGCTTTGCAACACCAGAACATGACAGTGGTTTGCCTTCTGAATGCATTTCTCACAGGATTAGGCAAGGAAGCAGCAGTACTCCTCCTTGTACAACCACATGCTGTTTCCTAGTTATAAACTTGATTAAGGCTTGGCTGCTTAATAAAAGCTTGTAAAACCATCTGTAATGGCTCATCAAAACTTGTCTCAGAAAACATTAATGTCTCCTCTGTCCACCTTATTAAGCATAGCTTGTATGAAGATTTTCTTTAGAATATGTCTGTATCCAGCAGTGGTAGTGAATCCAGACTAAACTGTTACTTACCCATTTCAAGATACTCATAAAATAGTCCAAGTTTTCCAATGGGCTGGAGGTGGTAGTCATGTTCCCAACGTGGAACAACTTTTTCTGATCTAGCAGCTGCAGAGTATCTTCCAATTAAATTCTTGACCAAGCTATCAGGCAGGGAGAAAAAGAACACTAACATTGGTAAAAGAACCTAAAAAGTTCAGTAAATGAAAAAAAAATAAATTGACATTTCTGCCATAACAGCTTTAAACAATGGATTTATTTATTTCTGAATTACTCAAAACTTTCTTCCTTCCTTTTGTTGCCTTATCCTAAAAGTGGTTATTTACAAACCATAAATGAGAGTGTAAAGGGGCTATATATCAGAATCATAGTGATTTATACTTACTAAATGAGTTAAATCAGTAACTTTTACATGATTTTTAAAAGCCCAATGTATAACAACAAATCATTCCAATCAATATTAAGCAAATCTTCAGTTTAATATTCTCAGAGCTCCTATTACCTCAGTTTTAAATATTCAACCTGAAACACATCGAGTTTGACTTGCAGAGGAAGGAAAAATTTCTGATTAGAATTAAAATCAGTTAAAACAACAGAGACAGTAGCCCAGACTACCAGACCAAAATATCCAAACTGTCTAAAAAGGACCCTGAGGACAAGTCTTATTCTTTCAGAATACAATGTGCACTTACTAAACTCAGTGACCAAGTGCCTGAAGGCATCAAGCAAAACAGTATTTTTCAAATATGGAAGAGCAGATTACTTAATAGTTTGAACTTACGGAAGAAGCACTTCTTGAACGTTGTTCCAGATAGCTTTCCCTCCTACTATGATAGCAAGCTGGGTTGTGAGCTCAAGGAGACATCCACCTGGATCACACTGAAGGTTGGGAGAAAAAGGAAAATTTTTTGAAGTTGGGTAACTTTTCAGGCATGAATGAAGAGTTTAAAATAATGCATTCCTGGTTTATTATAATAATATTATCAATAACTGAAAGCAATCCAAGAAGACTGTCTAGGGAAACCTTTGCAGTAAGGTATACAAAAGCCAATTCCAGGCCGTATATATTCACATTTGGTAAGTTGACAGAACACCAGTGGAAGAGTGCGATACCAGGTGAAGCCATGCAGCTCTGTGCTATCACCAGGTGAGGGTCATCTAGCAGAATAGGAATGTGTCTACTGATATTCTTTCCTTCCTGTGTGCCCATTCACAGATTGTAAGACCACGGAAAAATACACTTTTCTGGGTATGTGTAACATATTTCTAAGCCCGACTGGTCCTGTGCCATGTTCTTTTATGCTAGAGGTTAGTGAGGAGGCAATTAGCTTGGGGGGCAGTCACTTTTAAAACCCTAAATATGTACAACTATGTTTTGCTTTATACACTCCTAACTGCAGCAGATTACTTGGACTAATTATACATTACGCATTCTTACCTCTTCATTGCGATACTTTCCTAGCCAATAAACTGGACTTCCAGGGTGACCTACAAATTTACCCTTAAAGAAGGCTATGTAGAAGCATGAAGAATAGTAGTTAACAAACTGGAACAAGAACATCTTTGTGGTCAGACTGTTTTCATAATCGGTCTGTGTCCTTGGAAGTTCTGCAGTGAAAGAAAAGTAAATACATTTAAAGAACCCCAACCCAATCTACAAGTAACCTACAAGCTGTTCTAGAGCCACGGCTGCAAAGTATCTGTATGCCCCATATTCCTTAATATGACTGAGAGCATAATCATTTAGATTGCATGTAATCCCCATGTATACTGTAACCATTACATCATTCTAAAACTGTATGGATTGTAAAAAGGAAAGAAGTTGTTCACTGACAATAAAGAAAGAGAAGAAGCAAAAATTCTGATAACTTGGGAAAAAAAAGAACCCAAATCCAGCAGACTCGGGAAAGATGCAAATGCAACACTTTGAACTGATGAAACAGTACTAAATGAAAACACCACACTACTTCATGCATTTAAAGTAAAATAGCTACTTTAATGTTGATGGCCTGGATATAGAGAACAATATTATTTGTGACTGTTTAACTGTTTAACAACATCAGAGTAGTATGTAGCTTTGGAATGGTGACCTTAGTTCCCTTATTTACAAGAAAATAGCTATTTTCCCCATAGACAAAAGCTAGTGTAATTGAATGTGTTATGACTTACTGATCTGTTTTCATAAAGCTTAGTTGTTGTAGTAATTCTATTTGCTTTGTCTGTTTCACAAGCACAAAACTGTAAACAATTGATCTTTCATGCTGCCTAGGTAAGGACTTTTCAGGCAAAGAGCTGAATATCACATGTCTCTGATATTGAGAAAATCTATATTGGAAAATTTCTAGGTGGTATTGTATTGTGTGATTTGGTGGGAAAATTCTGAAAGATGTGGTACAGGTGTTCATTTATTGTAATACCTACTATACATATAAATGCCAATTTTTCTAGCTATTTTACTGCACATTTCTATCTGAGGTACAGAAGCAGCATACCGAAGTCAGTGATCAGGATTGCCACTTTTTCATAGATGATGTTGAGAATCATAATGACAACGAAGCTGATGAGCGAAGCGGTTACTGACGTGGCCGTCTGTGGAGTCAGGTACTTGCGGATCGTCTCCGTTCCGCTGATGTGCTGTGACAGCGTTGCAGAGAACACCAGGAAAACTGAGAGCCTGTAGACAATGATTCCAACAACTGAAGCAATAATCAAAAGGATCTGCCAAGGGAATGCAAGAAAGATGTTTATGTTCAACCACTGGCTTTAGGGAAAAAGTGAGTTCAATACAATTTTCATGATAGGTAAAAGGAAAGCAACTTTGTGCCTGTCATTCCATTGCAAGAGGATGATCAAATAAGATACAAGGCAATAAATAGAGAATCCATAAAAGAAGCCTTTTTTCATATAGCATAGTAAATCTGCAGGAAAGAAAAGAGATGGTCTGTTTTATGACTAATAATAAGGTTTGTACTGATGTGAGCCAATATAATGAGATGTGTAATGAAATCTTACACCTTGAGGCATGTGACAAGAGAAAATTCTTCATATTGGACAACTGGCAGGATGGCAGATGTACTATCAAGTCTACGTTGATTATGGAGGGGGCTGCACCTTCTCTTCCACATGGTACTGTTACAGACTACAGACCCCTCAAAGGAATAGGAAAATTTTAAGCGAAGTCATGTAGTCTGCAGGAGTTACAGTAATGACCCATGTATCCTGTCTTGCTTGCCATCTCCTCTTTCTGCTTCTCTTCCTGCTTTTATTTCTTGCTAGTTCTCTAGCTATTATTCAGTTAAGGTCCATAGGCTGTGTATCTTTTTACCACTATCTCAGCAAACTGCCATGAACTACCTCCCCTGACCCTGCACACAATAACTGTGCAGTAACACAAGTGACAGACCCAGAACAAATCTCTTCCCTCCATTATGAAGTCCAGTCTATTTAAATCCAACTGCAAGTCAGTATTCTTTCCTTTGTGTTTCAAATGTGTCAATGCTGAGGCTCTCCTGGGCTGCCAGACACCACTCTATCTCCTATCTGCATCCTATCACCTAGAATGAGGTCTTTTCCAGCTACTATTTGTGCTACAGATAAGGAAGACATGCAGCATGCTAAAATACAGAGCTTTTCAAGGTAATCTCTCTGGGCCTGCTCATTGCGTCATGGTTGACTGGACTGCTTTCAAGGTTTAGTTTTAATTAAAGTAGCAGCTCTAGAAGATTAAAGAGCACCCAGCTTTGCTCTGTTAAGTGAAACACAAAACCTGAAAGAGGTCATGGACTGTGAGACACAATATGGAAGAACACAGCCGGAACAAATCAGACAGAAACTAGCAGGGAGGACAGCATATAAACCAGTCTTCCCCTTATTGTCCCCCTAAAAGCAAAGACGTTTGTCCTAAAATAATGAGGGAAAAACCAATGGACCACCTTCACAAGCATAACTCAGAAGCCACAACCACAGGATATTTTGGTACTGCGTGCTAATGAGTGTTGGGTGACTACAGCTACCTTCTCCATGTGGGTCTGTACCTTTTGGGCTTGATTTATGCATGAGATGGAAATCCAACTGAACCAGTTCCATTGTCATTTCTTGTTCAGTTCAGGAGGATCATTTTTTAGACACTTACTAGAAAAGTGAATTTATGAGGGGAAAGAACAAGAGAAGAACTTTACCCAGAAGAAGATGGCACTTGTACAGAAAGTCATCCGTACGCACTTCCCCCATGCAGTGTATGGCACATGTTCTTCTTGCTGTAAAAGATTAAGAAACAGATCAAGGATGCACCCAATCTTCTTTCATATTTTTTTGTGGGCTCCAATTAAACTGTTTATGATATTGAGGGCAGAAAAAAAGGAAAAAAGCACCTTGTTTTGTTCCCTGGAAACTCAACATTTATTCATGATTTCAGAAGTCTAGCCGGATTACAGGTGTCTTTTTTTTACTGCCCCTTCAAAGATAAAAATTACTTCCATAGAGGTAGGGGGTCCTCAGCTCTTACTGACTTCAGCCATGACAGGCTGCATAGTCCTTTTAAATGGACCCATCCTTCTTGGCTGATCATTGCATCCAAGGTCATTATCTTTCAAATGTCAATGGCTAAATTTAGCAGGCATTAAAATTTTGGTCCTCGATCTCTGTATTTCTCAATGTATTACATAGGAACAATGGGATGTGTTCCCCAAAGAAAATTCCTACCTCAGTGTGGTGCTGTTAAAATTCACTGAGTCTTTAAAGAATTTCTGAGGATCAAGATAAAATATTTTAGCATATTCTTCATTCTTTGAACTGTCTTAAAGGAACTTTCTAGCTATGACTTTATATGTTCAAGGTGGCATACATTTATAAGCTTTTAAACAGGATGAGTTTTTGATAGTACAAGATATAAAAAGAAGATCTATATAGGATAGTGTCAACTATGGCAGTTAATTTTGAAACTTTTCAAGTGCCCTCTAATAAACATTAGTATAACGTGGATGGAATGTGAAAGCAGTGCAAATGATTAGATAAAAGACAGAGTAACATATTGACAGAGAATAATAAAAAGTGAAACTGAACTTGAGTAAGCCACTGAAGATAAAGCTACTCAAATGTATAAAAACCAGAAATCTAAACTAAATCCCCAGAAATATGAATCCTATTTTGTTGAAATGAGGTTTATCCTTGTCTCTGCAAGTTTGTTGTTATTAATCATAATTGCATCCATATGCACTTAGCAACAATAGCTATTTATACAATTTCAAACAGAAACATCTTTGGTTAAAAAGACATTTGTGGCATCATATATAATCATGTAACATTCTATTCACCTTTTACCTGATGCATTCCTAGGCAAAGACAGCAAATGCTCTGTGATCTTGGCCTCTGGAAGCAACATTTAATAATTTCTCAGGGGATTTAATAAAGTAGCCTTTGTCTTCTAAGCTGGGAACAATGCCTACTTCTGTTTATTTAAGACATAAGAACCTCAGCAGCACAAGGTCCTCAAACAGGCAACTACTTTAAAGTGCTTGCAGTTAGGTAAAAATTCCCTCTCCTTCCATGTGTACTTTATAAATTCACTGTTTTCAGGGCAGTTTATCAACTTGAGGCACTGCTGATTTATAAAGCTCCAGCCCAGATTTACCATTTTGATAGTATCTGCTCACAGCAGTCTATAGCAGTAACCATCACCAGTTATCAAAATATTCCTTACCTGTGTGATTTCATTCATCACTGTGTGAGTGCAACGAGCTTCGTATTCTGGGCGAACTTGCTCTTCTTGCTCTAAGTACTCAACTGTGTCCCATTCATACTCCAGTTCAGCCTGCCGTCGCTTCCAAAACTCCAAAAAAAATGTAACTATTTGAACGATAGACAAAATGAGCAATACCACATGAGTATTGGATACTGCTTGACTCCTCTTGGCTATAACAGATGGCTCAGTATTCCATACAGCTTTTCACAGGCATGGAATAAAGCATTTATTGGCCAATGCAATGGTGAAAACAACTGGATCTACTCCTTTATGCAATTATGCCTTTGGAGATATATGTACTTTAATATGAGAAACATGAGGTAAATTATGTTGTAACCACATGCTAAAGAATGTATATAATTTATCTATATATTTGCTTTCTGTCTAAGGCCAAGAAATGAGCACTTTGGATTTCATATTACAGACCACTTTGAAAAAGTTTATCATGGGATGCTTAAGAAACTAAGCTGTTTGGATAGGTGAAGATAAAATACTGGGAAGTGCAGGACTTCTAGAAAAACAAAACTTAGTATGACAAAAATTGTCACAAGGAAGAACTCACGCTCATTTATGCTGCAGTTTTTGTGTAGACAAGTTATCAATTTGTAGATTACAAAAACAATGATTGTTCAGGTAAAGCTGCTTAAATACAGCTGTCTTTCCTCCTCTGCTAGCACAAACCTGAAGAAACTCCAGCCCTTTTTGCATGGCATGAAGCTTAGAAACTCCCTGGGCTGGGCCAGCTGTTTCCCTGGACTGTGCTCCTACAGCTGGAAGCACTGAAGGATCAGGTACACAGATGCCTAAGTGGTAATGGTGAAACGTGAATCCAGCCAAACTCATTACCTTATCTCAAGACATTATGCAGGTAGATCTGGCAGCAGAGGCAATGACAAACCCAGATGGGAAGGTTGGGAGGAGCTCAGGATGCTGGGTGTCAGTACCATGCTCCCTGGCACACTTGGATGCTTCATTATTGAAGACAGTGTAGTCTCAGATTAAATGAGTGGGGTGGCTCTGCAGCACTGTTTCCAGGAGGAGTAGTAGCCAATCACTGCACTCTCATTGCTCTCATTGTCTGGGAGCAATTAACCCTAAAATTGGGGTTTTTTTTACTAGTTTGGCCCCTCATTCTGAATGATGAAACCTCAACAGCATGCAGTTACAAGTTCAAACATTAAAGGTTATCTCGAAAATCAGGTGTGGTTGAAAAATCCCAAACTGAAACATTTAAAACCAGGAAACTCCCTGTGAGATGTCCTTGGCATCTGCACACAGGCAAAACCTCAGAAACCCCTGCTCCCCTGATTATTCAGGGGCCTCTTTCACAAGCACTTGTCCACTCCCTCATGCTTAGAAGCAACAAGGCCATTGCAAGCAGCAGACCAGAGGGTCTCATCTGCTTTCTCCTGCAGAGCGAGGACGTTAGCCTTCAATAAACCTCTAATTGCTGCCCAACCCAAATCACAGGAGTCTACAGGCTATACTAATTTGTTCCAGCTGCAAATTCAGCTGCTGCTGGAGAGCCCAGAAGTGCAGGGGCTGCTTCTATGATGATAGCCTCACGTGCTAACTGTGACAGAAGGGCACATAACACAGGTACATCTCTCCCAGCCCCCTATTAGCCAAGTTGTGTCTTTCAGAGCAGGAAAGGCGCTTCTGCTGGGTTTGCCATTTTCCTTTTATTTTGAAGCAAGATTGTTTCAACAAGTGGAAACAAATGATATTTCAGAATCAGAGATCAAAGCAGTCATTTCACCTCATATTGAATGGTGTCCCCTTTTGTGTGTCTCCCAACACTACCCTTCAGGATGGCCCAGGTATTCTGCCTCTGAAGCTGTGTCACCAAGGCCTGAAAAGAAGTGCCTCCATTGCAGAGCATTTCTTGGTTTCACTGATCTTGCTCAGGAAGGGGACCCAGGGATGGCATCAAGTGAAGTGGAAGCTGCCTCTTGTTCATAACCTTTGCCAATCTAGTTTTACCATCAAAGGGAGAATTGGCAGAGCATTAATGTATAAAAAGGACTAACTCCTGAGGCCAAATTCCCTGGTGTTTCATAGTGCTTTAAGATTTTTGAAGGGAATACACACAAAAAAATAAGAACTTATTAGAAGTGTATTGATGATAATGATGCAATAATATAGCTAAAAGTCTAATATTATTTTAATTGTTTTGGACCAGGAGGTCTAAAAAAGTAATAGAGCAAGACGAAAATTACAGCTGGAATTACACCAGGACCATGGGTCATTTGGATTCAGTACAATTTTGGTTGAATTTCTGTAATATAATTCACCTCTTTATATAGTGGACTTACAACAAGAATACTAATAGACCTTGCAGCCACCTCTATAACCATGAAACTTAACTTTGTAATTATTGCTCCTGGAACCATTCTTCAAAACAGGAAGAACAATTTTAATTAAAAACCAAATTGCCAATAAATTAACTCTTGAGATGATAGGAGAAGATTACATTAGTATCAAACTTCTAATAAGTTTTAATTTAGTGAATCCCCTGCCTATCTTTTGATGCTAGCATATGTTTTGAGAGAAAACTTCTTGAAATGATACATTTCATCTTACATTTCTTTAAAGCAAGAGCTATTTTGAAGCACTTTAGGTTGTCATAGGGAAATAAAAATACAATGTGTTTTACAAAGAAAGCAAATTTTGCATTCTTGTCAGCCTATATATGAATTCAAAATACTACGAGTCACATTCTCTATAGCACCCTGTATAGAGACCTAACATGGAATTTACTTTTGTAATTACTGGATAAGACACTGCAATAAAAGCCAGTTAACAAAGCTGTTAATATGAGTAAATAAACTGTTTCTAGGAAAATAAACCTTGCCTAATCCCTTGAATACAACACCAAGTGTTTTCACCTGTTGGAAACATCCTGGTTTCATGTACATTTTCTCTGCTAAAAGATAAATCTAGTGCTTGTAACTATTAAACTTTTTACAATCAGCTTCTTAAAGACTGGAGGAAAAAGTTCCTGAGAAACATAACAAATTACCATTTTTCAATTGCCTTGTGCAGTTACACAGCTGTTAATAGCACAAGCATCTCCAAAAGTCTTTGGGAAAAAACCCCAGCTTCTCTGACAGATATTCTTAAGCATGTGGCTGGCTCCTGCTGGATGAACACATGGCAGCCTCAACCACTTCCCTCAGACTTTTCTTCAAGTCATTGAAACAGAACAGATACTGAAGACCCACTTTTAAGTCTACAATTGTTTGTTTTCTTACAATAAGTTCCCATGAATGTGCTTGTTTTCTATGGAACTACTTGCCAGTGAATGTCTAAGTGCTAGAAAATTGAGTCAGTGCAAATTTATCCATGTTTTCTTGGCTGATGCTGGAGGCTTGGCCAAAATTAGATAACAAACCACAGTTGCTGAAATTTACTTACCCCATATTCCCATAAATACTGCAAACACCAGTGTTCCAAAGCTATCAAATATACAGAGTTTCTGGAAAAGTGGAAAAGAAAAAAAAGTCTTAAAATATAACCGACCATTTTTATTCTTCTACACTGACCCAGAACAGAAGCTGCTTACTGAAAATGTCGATTTTCAGTTTTTATGTTGTTTCATAAACAACTCTTGTGGATAGTGTTTCCTCAATTTCTGTCCATGCACACCACCCTCCAGTAAATCAAGGAAATTAAATGCAAAGTTCAGAATTAAGAATAAAAGCCATATATGCAGTATGAGGGGTAGTAAAATGGTTGCTATCAAACATCTTTCCATCTATTGCATACAAAGAGGAAAAACAGTGGTTCTGGTCTGGGAACTCTGTACAGAATTATGGGTTTTTAGTAAAGCCACTAAAAGGCCATGGATACATCTGGTTCTCATAAGCACGATAACAAGTTAGTTAGTAAAACCACATTCTGATGAAATACCTCTGTGGTCACTATTTACCCATTTTTTTTCCCATCATAGCCTTTTCTCTGCATTCTTATTTCTTTTACCCTTTAAGTGTGCTGATGCAACACATTAAAGCTGGGCAAAATGTTTTTGATGAATAGCTGAAAAAGCACAGTTTTGGGACTGAATCTATGGAGAGGAATGACAAAAGGCTAACATTATCTTAGTGAGACAAGGTAATGGGGAAAGAAGGTGAGGTTCCTTTTGACAGGAAGAAAGAGCAGACAACAGGACATGGCTGTGTCACAGCTTCTGTCACAGTCAACACCAGCCTCTCCTTGTACCCATCTTCTCCTTGGAAACATGGATCAAATTCAAGGCATAGATCCAGACAACTTCTTTGAACAGGGAGGAGGCAGAAATTAGAAATGTCAAAACAAGCTTTAAATGTTTCCTTAGCAAAATTGATTCAGAGCTACTGAACCAAGGCTTTAACTGAATCTTTCCTTCCCTCAGAAGGAAGAAGTACTCTCAAATGAAACAAATTTTCAATTAAAATAACATTTTATTCTCATATCAAATATCAGCAGCTATGTGAAGTAAAAAAATTTAAATTTTTCGTCTTAGATCAGTTTGGAGCAATTAATGATGTTGTTTTTACTTTTCAAAGTTGAGTCACTGTATCAAAAGGAACAACTATTTGCACATCTTTAGCAGTTCTGCAGGACATGAATGGAGGACCAACAGTGTTTTATATGAAGTACTAGAGAAAGTGCAACTAAAGTTCAAAAGCATGTCTACAGGCTGTGAATGTAGTTACCTTGGATGATTCACAAGTGATGGTGAGGTTCCAGTAGGTACATACTTTATCACACTGAGGGCACATTATGATATTACCTCCTATGTTGGGATCACATACTTCTTGGCTAAAAACAAAACTAGTCAGTCACTCACCAACACTAAATTCTTCAGTCCTTTTTCATACACGAGAACAGTGCAATAATCTCAGGGAATTAAGGAATAATTTACCAGTGATATGCACTCAAGAATTCCACCCCCACCCCTCACCCTGGCAATACATCCCCGTTTCCATTCATAGTCCTCATCTCAAAAATGGATGACACACGAGGAAAATAATTTCCATCCCTTGTACATGGTGGTAATTCTCAGAACTGCCCACACCAAAAATAAAACAGCTCTTAAAAGATCTCACAGTCTTCAGCAGGAAACCCACAGTTGCATGCTCACACATGCTATCGTAGCAAGTCTGAAGGAGAAGGAAGAGCAACACTGCCTAGCAGAACAAGGAGTAGCTGCAAAGCCCAACGGGCTACCCAGTCCCTGTGGTCTTCTAAACAGGATCAGATTGGAAATTGTGCAGAGGGGAGCTGCCACCATGATTCATGGGATGGCAGATCTGTCTCCTACGAGGTGGCAAAGGAGCTGCCATCTCATACCTACTAACCCAGCACGGTGGAGGCTGCAAGGTAACGCCGTTACTTACTGTGTGTACATCACGGGGTAAACACCAGGGAGGGAGCTGAGCTGTTTAGCTAAATTATAATACTGGCAAAAAGCTAAATGGTTATAAATTGGGCACAGGAGTGGAGCTGTGGAATAGCCCTTCAGCATGGATTATGAACACCCTTCCATGAGGGGGTATACACCTGGATGGCCTGTAGGTCATTTGACACAATGCCAGCATTTTTTTTCCAAGGGTCATTTTGCCATGATCGAATTTTGTTGTGTTCTGATGAAAGAATCTGTGTCACGGCTATGCCTTGCCTTCCAACGGATCCTATGCAGCTGAAGGCCCCTGTGCTGTTGCTCTTCCTACATTCTCCCAAATTAGAGGAAAGAAATTATCAAGGTCTTTGGGCATCTAGTTTAAGGATTACCACAGTTAAAATTATGTCTTATGGCAATTTGTATTGACTTCTGATTGTCACTCTTTTCTTTGTGTTTCTACACTAGGTATGGTGAACCTTGTGCAAAATAAAAACAAAATTATGAAATAGCAAACTCCTGGATGTCTATCACTGTAATGGTCCATGGATATCTGTTATTTATTTCATATTTTATGCCTTTGCCTTCAAATCCACCATGGCAGTTGTTCTCAGGGCCTTTAATTTTGCCTCCTTCATTAAGCAGTGTCTTGCAAACCCTGTGCTATCCCCCTCTGTACAGGACTGTTCAAAATTGCGTGTGATATTCAAACCAGGCCTGATCAGGTACCTCCAAGTGCAGTTGTCCTTTGTCAGGCATCCATACAGAAAACAGCCAACTCCTACAACTGCAGCCACAGTCAGCATATTGGTATAAAAGCCCAGCCAAGCAAAGTAAATGCCAATTTTCTCTCCATAGTATTTCCTGTGGAGGAGAAAAGGGTTGGTTTTTTTTTTTTTTTTTTTTTTTTTTTTTTTTTTTTTTTTTTTTCTGAAATGCAAGTAAATTTGCATTTCTGTTTCACATGGCCCTTCATTTCATACATTTTATGCCAACCCATATTGTAATAGTCCTCTGGTTTCAACTTTGGGATTGCAGTAGTATTTTTTTTTGTAAATTTGTATATTTTTTTGTAAAAGGATAGAAATGGGGGGAAAAAAGGAAAAAGAGAAGAGATCATGCCTTGCAAAGAAAAATTGTAAGTGGGTGCCTTTTTATAAATCAGCTTATCGTGAAACCAGTCTCAAATTATGCTCCCGTGCATGAGCTGATCTGGGTATATGTATCTTCCCACAGAAGTGAGCTGTGTCTCTCTGACATCCCCAAAAACAGACTTCTTATATATATTTCTCATTCTCCCTGCATTAGTCCAGTGCCACTCACACCAACCTGATGAAATCCAGGGGTTGCATTTTGAAAATGTTTTTCGGATGAGCCCATTCTCTGTAGAGGAGATATCGTTCACTTGGGCAGTTGGGATCAGCTGACGGGTGCCTAAAACTTGACTGCAAAACAGAAAGAGCACGAGAAGATACCACTAATCTAAACAGCGCAGCTCATTTCTCATCTCTGCAGATGATCTCTACACCATGAAGCTAAAGTCACCAGTAGCCTTTTGGACCAGTCTAACTGCAAAAAAGTAATGCCAAGAAAAGGAACAGGAAGGCAGCTCTGAGAGCACACCAGGATTCAAGATAGAAGATTGTCAGAGAGGCACTGAATTCTAAAGGAAACGCTGTACATATGTGAGCTGAAAATAACAGAGACTCATCATGAACTTAATCTAAGCACATGTCAGAGTCTTGGCACTTAGGAATAGAAAATAAAAAAAGGATTCATTCTAATTAGAGAACAGGACTGAATTCAAATGGATTTTTAGTAGCTTTAACATGCTACACATGCTCTGCTTCAAAATAATACTGTACTAGAATACAGGCTGGAAAGTCTGAGGGAAAAATCCAGTGTCTCTAGTTTCTGTTTTAAATTTAAAAGAGAGTTCACATGGAGATAATATTTGTATTTCTTAGTAGGCTATTAAAAAAGCTATTTCAATAAAACCTATTTTATTTGAGACATTTTTCTATTCTACATCTGTAATGCAACAAGACAAGTGATGTTTGTAGAAATCTATCTGCTACTTTTCATTTTCAGCATAGCTGTGATGGATAATTTCAATTGTATAAAAAGACTGTCATTAATTACTAGTCATACTGAGTCCAAATTCCCCATGCCATGACAGAAATAGCCTGCAAGGCAGGTTTTAAATCTTTAAAAGGAAACCGTAAAAATGCATAGTCACAAATTATATGAATTCTATCCTGTAAAGCTTTGATTACTTACAACAAACATGGTTTGTCTTGATTCTGCCTTAAAAATTTCTTTGAAAACCTTGGAGGCCTCCTAAATATTTTAAGCCAAGTCCATGCAGCTGAAGCAGTTATCATTCCTGACCTCCCATGCTCTCAATGTCTCCTCGACAGAACACACCTTGGACACAGAATGGTGGCTCTGAGACTGACAAGTTGTGATGTTGTGGTAATGCAACAGATAGAATACAGAAAATCAGCCCTCGGTCTTTGCTCACTGTATTGCATTCACAGCCTCACATGGAGCTTCTTCTTTGTCAAATATTCTGAAATCTGATTTTTTATCTTTGATTTTCTTTTTTTTTTTTCTTTTATGCTATTGCTAGCCTTGGTATACAAAACAATTTTCAGTATAACTTTCTTCTTCAAATGATATAATTTAAAAAGCTTCAGAAGTGTAGTTGCAAAAGCTGGATTTGTTATTATTGCAAGGTGGAATTCAAACCAGTGAAGCTTTTCTCTGCAAGACTCTGACATCACCTGTGAGGCATTGGACTGGCTGGGCAGAGTCTTCCTGTAGAAACCTGAGTCTCATGCATGTATGTTGCAATGTCTGGGAACTGAGGGAGTGTTTTTCACTGTGCAAGACTTTCACACATCCAAAAATGAGATTTGTAGTCTACGTCTTTATCAACAATGTTGATAGGAATTTTAATATTGGAAAATTTCATACTAATGAAACATTGATTTACAACTGATAATGCAGTGTGTCATGGCAGTCCTCTCAGTCCAGGCACTTTACTGAAATACATTTCACAGAGAATACAACTTTAAGAACTCTCAAGTGAAATATGTTGTTTTCCATTTAGAGAAATGCATTTTTAACCAACAGTGCTTTGGAAGAAAAATCTCTTTAGCCAAAGCACGTCCTATTCTTCTATGCCGATATAATACCAGTCCAGGAATAAGGCAATGAATAGTGTTTGTATCCTTTGATATAAACCCCTCTAGATATAGTTCAGACCTCTATTTCAAAGTGTATTTTAGCTACAAGCACTGGACTTACATCATGTAGGGGAAATGCTGCTTTGTAGATTCCAGTGTCCAGCAATTTGTTAATGCCAAACTTTTTCACATTATTTTTTGTTGCATATTCCACACGGGACAGGATAAAATGAACCTGAAATTTGAAAAATATTTTTGTGTCTCTTGCAACCTGAAAGTAATGATATACAATCAAGCTATGAAAGAGTAAGCAGTGTAGACAAAATTAATTGCACAGGGTATACAAACCATTCAAATCCCTCCTTTAAATTCAGGTGGAAGAGAAATAGGACAAATGTAAGGAAAGTTTTCCTTCTGGATTGCCCAGGCTATTTAATAAATTAGACAGGACTATTGCATCCTAAACATTTTTAATTTCTTAGGGTGTTTCAGTGAAGGTAATTACACTGATTTGATAAAAGGGATAGTAAATGCTAGAAATACTCCATGGACTTACAATTCGGCTTCTAGTTGCAGGATTGAAAAATGCGTCTTTGTCTTGGATATAGAAGCTGGACAAAAGTTCCTTTTGAAAAGGGGCAGTGAAAAACTCTTGTTCAGGTTTGATGATATTTTCATCCACCCTGAAGAGTCTGCTGAACCAGTTGAAAGCTGACTCTCGGGTTTTCAGGTCATTGTGCTGCAGAGGCAATTTGATGTGCATAACCTCGGCGTACGTGCACAGCACTTCCCAAGGTGCATGCACTTTCACAAAAATAAGTTTCTCATCCAAAACCTGAGATGAAAGAATATTGAAAATAAGTATGTAAGCAAAGAACTTTTCATCATAACAATTCTTGAAATATCTAGAATTTTCTTTCTCTTTACAGCTCATAGATGACCTACTCAAGGTCGCATTCATTGTCCATCCCAGCAAACATTTCACTGGCTTCTGTAAAAGTGCTGACATGAGGAAACACTCAGGCAGATGAAGGCATTTAAAGGCATATAAAAAAAAGACAGTTAAATGCTCCCTTAATGCTTAATGTTTACATCTCTGCAAAGCATTTTACAAAGCAATTTAAGTGCAACACTTTCCCCATACGGGGTCACTAGGACTCTTAGTACTTGTAGCATGGTAGGGGCAGGCATAGCTCTACAGCTGCCAGTGACTCCCCAGCAGCTCAGTTACAACCCCAGGATGATGGGAGCAGGCTAGACACCCATGGGTGCTCCTGGGCAACAAGAATTCCAAGCTTCCTAGAGAGAATGGAGAGAGGGAAAGGGAAATTAGATGAAACTGCTGAAAAAGACAGCATGGGGAATATTTGCTCCCAGTGGAATGCACCACTATGCAGTGGGAACCCTGACAGCCACTCCTGCCATCTGTCTACACATGGCCTGTAGACCTACTGCTGTCCTGCATTAGTGACTGTCAGCCACATGAAATTTCCTTATGCAGCTCATTGGCTCAGGAACACTGGTCAGGTATCTGATCGAACTGGGGGAAACACTCGGTTTCAAATGTTTTTCAGTCATAATCACAGCAGAACCATTGAAAACTGCAATATGTAAGTATAGCACCAGGTCTGCAGCAGCCTTCCAGCTGGCAAGCGTTTATTTTCTTATGAATGTGAAGAACCAGACTGCATTCTTGGACATGCAGCAGGAGCCCTCACTGCAGAAATCAAATAAATACTGTGATGCCATAGATTCTGAGTCTAATTTGGGAGGAAGGGGCAAAGTGACCAGTTCTGGAGCTCACTACAGAGTACCAAACAACAACTAATTTAGACTGGAAGTGATTGTCCTGGAGAGGGAAACACAGATGGAGCACTGCAGCCCTGCAGGGTAGGAAAAAAGAAGGGATTCGGAGGGGCTCTAACCCTTCCTGCCAGAGACAGAAGCTCTGGCAGCCAATGTGCATTACCACAGTGCTCTTGAACTGCCTGCAGGCGACATCACAGCCCAAAATATACAAAGCATGATAGTTAGAACCACTTGCACAGTGCCAGGCCTTGCGAGAAGCAGGGTCACATGCAGGAGCCCTGCACTGCTCTTCTGGCAGGGGCGTTCTGCCCCAGACACACACTGGCTTCCCACCTGCACTACACAGCCAGAGTAGGGGAAGCACCTCTCTGCAAGGTACAGACAGTAATTTTTATCTTCCAAGCTCTGAGCAAACATGAGCTATGTAATCTTCCAGCTTAACAGTGTAATCATCCAGCTTCCCATCTTTTATTTTGCAGGGGAAGAAACAGACATAAAGTTTAAAAAGATTTTGCATCAGATCACAAAGACACCACTAACAGAAGAAAGGTGGGTCTCTTTTTCTTGAGGGGAGAGAAGTCTTACAGTGAATTCATCTATCCAGTTCCCTTAGTCCCATAGGGGCAGCTCTGCTCTCAGAACAGCTGTTCACACAGAGAATAGCACTCACCGACCTCGTCGCTTCTAGTTGCAAGCCATTGTTTATCAGGTTTGATTCATATACTTGTCTCTTCCTCTGTTAAAAGGTATTGAACACTGTAAAACATCTGTTCCAAATTTCACAAATATGTATGCATAGAAAAATGGACTTGCTTCCCAAAGCCATCATTATGTTGCTATCTCTATAGCCTACTTGATAGCTACTGTGGTGATACGTACAGTCCTACCTACTAATTAATCCTGATCAGTTTTTTTACCTGACATGCAATATTGCTCTCAAATGCAATTGTGGAGAACTTACCCTCTTAGTTCCTGGTACTTTACAGAGGTAAAAGTGAGAGTCAGGCTTTGAAAATTTTGAAATCTATCCCTGAAACTGTGATCTCTTTCACCTTTAGTCACTAAGTGAACTACATTAATCTTCCTTTAGAAAGTCTTCATCTCAAGTGCTTTCCATCCAGCAACCTGTAACTTTATGCTTCTTTCACAGTAATCACATGAGTTCACGCAGTGGTTCAAACTGTACAATCCCTCTATATTTTAGCCCATGGATTACATCCCCAAAGGAAGAAGCTGAGAGCTGTAGCACTTGTAGAGTCAGTGGTGCTGTTCCAGGAGCATTCAATGTCCCCAGGAGGACACAACAAGTTTTCCTCAGTAAAGATCAGATTTGTGGATCATTTTAATTACATTTCATAGTTGCCAGCACTTGGCAGGTAGTGAGTTACAAAAAACTTGAAATGTCTTTCCAGTCTTGAATCACCTTCTCCATATAGACAAGCTCCTCCCAAGAAACACAGAAATATCCTCTTTACCCTCAAATACAAAACATATAACTCCATAAGGAATTTATAAGAAATTTTGAAACTTCATGTGAAGCAATCAAATTTAAAAGCTATTTGCACCAACTGGATAGTTCCTCAGTGATCTATTTGTTTATGTGAGTCAAGGGTAGGTAGCCAGCTCTCCCTGGCCTACAGACTGCATGTCAAAATATCAGCACAGGTAATGGGGGGCACCTGTAGGCAGCTGGGGCTGGGGGCTCTTCTGTGAGGAGTTTGCTGGAAGAAGATGTCTTTAATGCACTGGGGACTGAGAGCTTTATTCCTGTACCAGGTTAGGCTAGGCCTGCAGCGAGGTTCTTGCAGTGACTTGGGCGTACTACTTTCATACTTCTGGATTACCTTCATGCCACTGGCCAATTTCTTGCTGATTATATGTGCTTAAAGGATTTGGCATCTCCCTATGCAGGAACTTAAAGAAAAATGACCCAGCGTTTTTTGTCATGTGGTTCTCTATAGCCATTCTAGCTGCCTTAAGGTCTGTGCACAGGATCCAAACCTGTTGCAACCGTGAAGGACCATAGTCAATGAATGACCCTCTAGATAAAGTCTTAGGAACTTTGATAGGTATGTAGAAAGTGGTCTTCAGGGCTAGAATCAAGGCCCACCCAATCTAGGGGCAAAAGGTGCTTCAGCAAAAGAGTGAAAATCTTCAGAAGTTCCACAGGAACAGGTCAGTTGTATACCGAAATAAGTTTCATCCAGTTCTTCAACATTTAAAGATAGTTGTAAGTCCCCAAAAAAGAAAAAGCTGTTTTTCTAAAACTCTAGAAAGTCTTGAAATTATTCATTATAAAACTGAATAACAATATGAACAGCCTACCCCATTTATAGTTTGTTAGTTCTCAGCTGCAGCAGCTGCATGTGACAATGATCTCAGTGGACTAATTTAATATTTTGTTAAAAAGTATTTTTCTTATCTGTTTTGGGTTTTCTGCCTTTTTATTCTGGTGAATATCACCTTCTACTCAAGCTAGGCACAAGAAGAGCCAAATATTTCAAACTGTTTTTTTCTCTCATCAGTACTTATCACCTTTCTCCTTATTCCTTGCTTTTCCCAGCATAAAACCAAAAACCCAAACTTTGATAGCACTCTTCATGGAGGGATCTCTCCACATCTCAGTAATTCACTTGGCTGTTGGAGACAGTAAAATGCTCTTTATAATTTTTCATTGTGTATAAATGTGTGTGTAATATAGACATTTATAACGTATACATCTAATTATCTTCATTATACTGAAAGCTCTAACTTAAAATCACAAATGTGAATGAGTGTTTTCCTTGCAGTAATATATTTCCTTGCATTTTCAATATTTCATAGGTAATAGTGCTCTCCAGTCTCCTTTAAAGCTAAAGGTTTTCAGTCACGTTGGCTTCTAAGTAAACTATGTAATGATTTCCTCTGCAATTTTTGTTTTATCAAAACTCAACCCTTTTACCAGTTCATTAATATATGTAGAACACAACACACAGGAGTTTGTCACTCTAGTAGTAACTCTTCTGCCATTTCATCCCACCTCTTTGCTTCTTCCGCATTCATGTGGTTCTTTCTGAAGTGAATAATATTCAATCATGAAAATATTTCAATCTGAGTTCTGCTTTTTTTCAGAAAATAAAACAGGCAGGGGGCTAAATACCTGTTCTTTCTAAATAAAAATCTTTTTGCATCACAAAAATAGATGCAGAGCAATTCTCATTTGTAGAAGTCTAACACTATTTTTAAAAAATCTTGTAATCAGATTCCTTCAGCAATTTATTACGGCAAGGAGTTCCCAAAATGAATTTTGCCTTTAAAATCTTAGAGGAATGTTGACAATATGAAGGTATCTAATAATGCATGAATTCAAGTAGCAGGAAACAAAGCCTCTGGGAGGCTTTGCTAATTAGGGGCTTTGCTATTTTATAGAAATGATTGAATTATGCGTATAATGATCTATGGAGGAGCCAGACTTTTACCCAGGGGAGTCTGTAGTGGTTTTGCATTGACTGGGGAATACAGTATATAGATATAATGGTTTATTAGGCTGGAAGGTGGAGACCATCCAAAGTTTATTTTAGTATATGGCATTTTGCTCAGCTGCCTGCAAGGCAAAGTTGCAATAATAAAGTAATCATGGTAATGCTGCTGATCTAAACCTGACATAGGTTTTGATGATTGAATGGCTATTCAATAGACTAAGACACCACAGGATGCATAATCATATACAGTCTTAAGAAAATGAAAGCAGAATGTAAGTAAATGCCAAGTATTACAGGCATGTGGAAGAGTCAGCTTTTGAGAGCTGCTTTTTCACCACGATGCTTTCAATTTCTGGTGATTGTCTTGCCAAGTGGAGGAGATTAACAAGATTGTGGGTCTGGAAATTGGTAGCAGACCAGTAGCATTTTTTCCCCTGTGTTTTGTAAATGGTAGGGAAGACGTGCTTTGATTACAGTGACAGAAGAATGTCAACGCATACCTGTGCTAAGTTTCTTTTGTGCAAAGGGAAAAGTTCCCTACAACAATATCCATGTGGCTTCAGGGGAAAAATCCTAACAAGGAAAGAGAGCTTGAATAGCTTCCTCTGCCTTACCTGACAGTCAACAGACAAATCACAGTCAATAAGAGAAAGAGCATGGGGTCCAAAGCCTCCCCTATGGAAATCAGCTGAAGGGAGTGAAGAAGATCATTGTATCAATATTAGCTGCCTCACGGTTTCTTTGATGGTATTTGGAAGCTTTCCTCAAAGTCCCAGCTGTCAGCGTCAGAAAATTAATTGATTGAGCAGCTCTGCTCTGTAAGCTTCTTTCCCTTATGTTTGAAGATGATCATAAAAATGTGAAGCAGAACATACTATAGAGAATAACCCCCAAAAATGCAAACCCAAAGAACTCCAAATACATATTTTCTTGTACACCCTTTGATTTCAAGCCAGCTTCATGGTTTTCTGAAACCTGATCTGTGACCACACAGAACTGGCAATACTGTAGTCTAGCCCTACCCTCAACCATGGCTTCTAGTCACCCTGTTTGGAAAGACCCATTTCTGGTCCTACAAATGTTTGTAGTAACTGCAGAGTAACTCTCTCCTTCTATCTGTCTTCATATTCTTCTGTCATACTTCCTTCCAAAGAAGTAAAATTAAGATTTGTGATTGCCTCAGGAATAGAGGTTTTATTTCAGAGAATTTGTTCTTCAAAACCAAACCATCCAGCTGACATGAAGGCAGGTGTGGGTGCCCTCCTCCCAGTGCCAAAGGTCCCTTCCGTAGTTGTTATCAGACTTCCTGAGTATGTTGGCTGAGTACACCACAGGCATGCAGAACCTGTCATTCTCTACTGCCTCAAATCACTGCAAAAAATGGCACAGAGGTACCCTTTTACCTGTAAACCCAAGTGCTGTTCTCTCACTGCAGCTATGATACATGCTAAGCAGTGAGATAAGTACAATTTGTGTTTGAAAAGTCACCCAAGCTTATTTTTGGTTGTGCTTTTTTTTTTTTTTTTGTTTTTTTTTGTTTTTTTTTTGTTTTTTTTGGTTTTTTTTGGGTTTTTTTGTGGTTTTATTGTTGTTGGTTATCCAATTTAGACAAGCATAGAGGCAGGAACTGTCCATTGTTTGCTTATGAGAACAAAACTCTCTAGCCCTATTGAAGTTCTCAGTAACACTGTACTTAACCCCAATGAGATGTGTGTAATATTCTCCATGAGTGATAGTTTTCATTCAATTTGGAAAAAAAAAAGAATCTCTGTTTCTGAGAAGTACATATTCCTTCATGGCTGGAAATGAAGGTTTTGCCCGCATTCTAATTTAAATTACTGACAATCTTTCTGTTAATATCTGTTGGGGGGAAAATAGATGGACTAAAATGACACTCTGCATTGATTTAATTTGAATTTACCTTTCTGGCCCTGATCCTTTGACTTTCAACAAGGACCCCAACAGATAAAACTGGCATTTTGGAGCATTCCTGAAAAGATTGGTGATATTCAAATTCTATTCTGATGGTAAGCTATCCTGACAAATAGGGTACATAAATTGTAGATTTTAGAGACATCCTTTGAGCAAGAATTTCAATTGCTTGCAAGGTACAGTTTCAGAAATCTCCTGGCAGTCTCATTTTTGCTAGTGCTTGCAAAATTAATTGTATACCAACTTTAAAAGTTTGAAGTTTGAATTGAGTTGCATATATGAAACTTATCTCCTAACTTTTGAATCTATAAATTACATTAGAAACTTCCATGAGGTTGTCATTTCATTCGTTTGACTTTGTCTCCCCTAAACCAGATTTCAGAAGCAGATGAAAATATGAGAAGTACTGTGGATCTCCAAGAGCTTCATAATCCCATATTTTTATTCCTTCTATCAAATCACATTCATGTTTTTATTCATTTCCTGCTGTCCCCTGAGATATTTTCCCAAGAATATTCCTTATTACTATAAAGTAGTGCTGGACCATTCAGTTACATTTATCCAATTCTTTGGAAAAAGAACAGAAAACCATTCAATTCCAATATAATGATAGTCCCAGGATCTGAGTCTTCTCTAGCTGCAGAAGAACAGGTGGATCTGTGCCCTGTTTCTCTGAATCCAGCAAACTGGATACCAAGGTTGTGGTCTGATTTGCAAATCCTTCTGTCTAAATTCAGTAAGCATTTGGGGACTCCTCCACATTCAGTATCATACAAAACCACCTGCAGCACACAAAACATTTCACTTCAGGAATCTACAGATGTCCACTAACAATTTGAATTCTGAAGTGACTTCCACGTCATGCACTTGGGTGGGGTGCTGCGTGTGTCAGACAGAATTTGTCCCAGTGACAAATCTCTAGATTTCACAGACCTGTAATGTTGCACACAACCAGTGGAACACTTGCTCCTGACCCCAGTGACATGAGGACATCACCCTATGAGAACAGACTTCACTGAATCTCCTATTCTTTAGTAAGCTGGAGTTTCCAAATTCTGTGCACAATAACGCTCTGGATAATAGTTCTGTAAAACTGTCAGGGAAGTCAAAGAAAGAGTAGCATGGGCAAGGAACCTATTCATGCTTAAAGCACCCTGAATTAAACAAGATACTACTTATAAAATTGGGCATTTTCAATTCATCATTGATCAGACAGTGATGTATGCAGTATTTAAAACTGATTGTAAGTGGCAATACTCCTTCTTTTAGTTGCATTTCACCACAAGGGTAGAAGTAATTATTTGCCTCAGAAAAAATTACAACCAAATAAACAACAGCATCAGTAAAGACAAGTTATCAAGTAGGTTTTATGCCAACACTGATGAAATCTGAGTGTATCTTGGGCTGCACCAACCCCACACTGTTTTTGGAACTGTGGTAGGCCAAAATGTTAATTTCCTTCCTGGAATTCTAAGAATGTAAAGCTGCACCATAAATGTCATCTTAATTTCAATCTCAGATATAAGGTACATGTGTACAGTCCCCCTGTTGCTTCAGCTTCTACTTATCCATGGAAATACTGTTTTTGGCTTCCTTCTGACTAATCCATATCACCCCAGTCTCGTGTGTCACTCTCCTGGCCACACTTCTGTCCATACAGGCTTTGTTGGCCACTTTGCTGTCAGGCTGTACAGCTGGCTCTTGTTCAGCTTGCTCTCCATGTAGACCTCCAGGGCCTCTTCCACAGAACTATTCCCCAGCTGCTTAGTCTTCCCCTTATCTGGTCATCTGTCTAATATGTCCTTGTCCTCGCATTTGTTGCGTGTAGGTAGATTGCTTCCTCTTCCTCAGCACACCACAGAGTCAATGTGGCTGCAGATCTTTGTGGGACTAAGACCTTTGAAAGGAAAGTTTTTTCGCAAGCACCTACCCACAATCTCCTGGTCTAACTATTCATGGTTTCATTCTGGCTAATATCTTAACATTAATGCTGCACTCAAAATACTACCGCATTGCTCACGTTTAATTTCCATCACTACTTAGAAAAGATGCTCATTATATTTTTAATATATTTGGGAAATGGCCAAGTATTAAAAACATAAATGTAAAATGCTAATTGATAAAAACAATTCTTTCCAAAGGGGCAGCTTTTTAATCTAATTACTTCTTTCAATTAGTTTTTATTGCTGATCCTGTGATCATGTGTAATACAACATCCACCCACGGCAGGACTCCCTCAAACCCTGCTAACAACATTCCTTATGGCTGTCCTGTTAATGCCAACAACAACACTGTGTAATGAGTATCAACCAACTTAGCTACTGGCTCTTTTACTCCTACTCTTCTATTTCCAAACTGCAAATTAATATTTGTATATGAGTTTCTCTCAGTGATATCTTTGTCCCTGCCTGTCTCTACCAGAGGCTGCTGCTAGAACATGGATTGTTGCTAAATCAGAGAAGGATGTGGGTGGGTGGGGGAGTGCAGATGCCAAGGGAACGACAACCTCCTGGACGCTTATTTCTCAGACAGTTCAGTGGCATGGCTGAGCTTGTTTTCATGACCATGCGTGCCATCATGAAGGTAGTCCTCCAATGGAACTGATGAAATGATTAAAAGATAATAGTTTAAAAAAGTCTATTATTGTGCTTCATTGCTTAGGAGCTACAGAGCTATGGATGCTAAGGAGCATCAAGAAGTCACTGGCTTGAGTCAAAAACTTTTTGCAAGGTCTCTAACAAGGGTGAAAGTGTTGAAGTGTCAAGGGAAAGGATTGTACAGGGAGAAATTCTGGTGGCAGATGTACAATTATTTCCCATAAACAACTTAGTAATCAGAAGTCAGAAGAATGTCAGCAGCTGTGTTCATAACTGTGATCTGGAGCAACTGGTCAGCTGTCTTCTTTGGGTTCCTCTGAATACTTTGATTTTATTACCAAAGTCCATTAGGGGCCTAACTGAATCACTGTAGGTAGAGAAAATTGCCCCGCTGTGAAGATCTTGGTGTCTAATTTTAACCTGACACTGGCATTTTCCTGCTCTCATCTTCTGAAGGGCGGCCTCCCAGGAAGATGCTCTGAGGTCACCAGGCACACTGACAGACATGATGTGCAGTGCTCTGCCCATTTAGACAGCAATCTTCTGGCTCGAGCCCTGTTCCCTGCTCAGTTTGATGGGCTTCAGTCTCCCAGCTCCCCAGAGTACTCTGAGGATGGGGCAAAGCAATTGCTGTTCTGCGAGAGGGCACTTTCCTTTCTATCCTCATCTCTAACACCCAATATATGAAAAATAACTTACCTTTTGCTTTTTACGATTACTCCTCTTATGAGTCATTTTTTTACTTTCATCTTCATACACCAAAACAAAGTCAATTCTTCGCTGCCCATCTTTGAAGAACAAGGAGTCAGGCTTGTCATCAAAATCCACCTGAAAGGCAGGTGGCATAGGTTAATATGAAGATCTTTACTCACTAGTTCCTTACTTACTTCCTGTTACACAGTGTTTCAGTGAACATAGAAATTCGACATATATCAGTCTTGTGTAAGAGGAAGCCCAAAATGACAAAGTTGCACAGAATAGAATGAAGAAAAAAAAATTATCCAGAGGAATTTGTCAGGTCTCTGCATGACATCAAATCAACAGAACTTTGACCTAATTTTTTTCTTTAAAAATGGTACATTAGCTTTTCATAATGAAAGAAGCATTGGGATGCAGCACCAGTACCAAATATTGCAACTGTCTGGTAATTTGTATGCCATCATGGACATATCATTAGATAGTTTGTCTACAAGATTGTAGTTGCCTGATGGGAGTCTCAGAATTAGTACATTCCCATCTGTTCCCTTACCTGCAGAATTTTAAGCATCTCTGCAATCTCTGCAATTACAAAACAAAACAAAACAAAACAAAAAGCAGCAGTTTCATGCATGCTTATACCTCAACCCACCACTGCCAAGAGAACAAAGAACATGGTCAGACCAGAGACGGGATCTCCAAACAGACACATATTATGCAGATTTATTTCTCATTTTATCTGCAACATCTCAGCAAGCAAAAAACACACTGTTGTGTTCCACACATCCATCATGTTATAATAGATGCCAAAATCAAAAGTTTTAATATATCCGTAAGCCATTATCTAGTCCCTGGAGGAAAGTAGGATAGATTGTCATATCCATTAATAACATCTTAATGTGTTATTTCATGCGTGAAATGATACAGACAGATTGGTGACAGGGAAACTTGAATGCTTGAATAATGATTTTGCAATTTCTTAGAGTACTTGGAGGGCAATATCAAACATTAACAACCCCCTCCTTTCAGGTAATATACAGCTGTAATGTTATCAGAATCATGCTAGGTGATGAGCACCAACCTCGCAGGTACTTGGCCAAATGGGTCCATGCTGTTAATGGAGGCAGTGCTACTGAAGTTGACAGATACCAAACCCCTGAAGTGGCACTCAGAATGGCATTAGGGACAATAAGATCTCCAAAGCTGGCAAGGCTCCCACACAGAACTGCAGAGGAGCCTTGGCCTCCAGCTGACTGGGCATGGAGGGTAGCCAAAACAGGATCAGGTCAAGGAAAATGAGGCAGACTAATCTCTTGCATTTGATGTGGATGGATGTAGAAAAGATTCTCAGATGTCCCATCCCTGGAATTTCCCTGTCAGTTCAGACCAAATTTTGTAAGACATGTCAGATCAGGTTTTGGAGTTCTGGGATGTCTGGTCCACAGAAAGGCCATGGAAATGTGGTTATGGTGTAAGAAACCCCTGAAGTGCAGACTGAAATGGTTATTCTTCAACTGTGAAGAACTGAGAAGAATGTCAGCCTTCAGTCGGGAGCACCCAAGTCCCAGGGAGCATACAGTGTTTTAGGAACCACGTGTCAGTTTTTCCAAAACAAACTTTCTCATGGTTTTTTTCCAAAACCTCTCCCTGTAGATTATTTTGTTACTGTGTATTGGCTGAACCAAAACAGGCAACCAAGATGTCTCCCCATAATTATGACAAAATTTCCATATTTTAAATAAACTCAGGGGAGTTTAAACTCACCTTTTTTTTATGTTGCATATGCAAAGGCTAGGACCTGCTGCAAAGAGGTCCTGTTGACTTAGTTGCTTCAAAAGTTGGAGCAGATTCTTGAATAGAACAGTTTTCTTTGGATGCCACCTGCGTGCCGGGGTTTGTGACCAACATGACAGCAAGCAGCTGCTGACACGCACACATACACAAATATATATATATACTGACATATGGCCAGTAGACACACATTCTGTATGTTAGTTTCACAGCCTGGGCTACAATTTAGAGGCTACCTAGGCAGCCACCAAATCAACATACAATTGCATAGTGTGAATAAAGTTTTAGGAAAAAAAATTCATTCAGTTTCCAGATGACAACACCAGACTACAATGACACTGAGTATCTCTATCAGCCAAAGCAAGTCACAGGTGTGAACTTCTAAATTCATGAGAGATGAAGTTGGCATAGCCCCATCAAGAAATCAGAATTGGCCCTGACAAGCTTTCCTCCTGCTGAGGACTAGTCATGGGTGTAAAACACAGCCCTGCTGCTATCATTTCCAGTCTCATTTAAAACATAACCACGATGATTTAATGTTGACAAGATTCCCTATTGGGAGGAAAACACCAACAACAGCCAATAGCCCCTGTTGGGAGACAGCTTGAGAGGTGCTGGAGCAGCAGCAGAAGGGAGGTGTGGAGCACGGAGCCCAGCAGGCACAGAGCCTGGCCTGGGAGCTGCTGCTCTCTTCTGGGAGCCCAGCGGGCTCTGTCATGTCACAAGCTACAATGGCTTCGTGTTGCAATGCTGGAAACACAGAGACCAAGTCTTGTGGTAATGAATACCAGGGGGAAGGGTTGCCACTACGTAAACCACAAGTTTTTTTAATTGGGCTTTTTCCTCTTTGGAATCTTAGAAACACCATTATAACTTCTGCTTAAAAACACACTGTTTAGTTGTGAAAGTGAAGGACTTGAAAGCATAAAAGTAGTAATAGCTTTAACTCTTCTTCCCTACAGCTTTTAGCACTTTTTCTGATATGACCTGTTCTCAGGATAGAGAAGAAAGACATGGGAAAGAGCAAACATCAAATCAAGTTTTAATACAAGATCATTTGATCATAAGTCGTGCTTGCATAATTTCACTGAATAATTTTCCTTTAAATGTAGTATTTTTAAGCTTAAAAAAGCTATGATAACTGGATTACCAATAATAATTTATTATATTAAAAACTATATCTATTACAATAGTTATAAAATATTTATAAAATAAAATCTGCCTGTTAACCAGCATTCTGATGAATTTACTTACATATGTGTTGTCATTCACAGGTGTGTATAACTGTTACTGTATACATACACCTTTCTCTCTCTCTCTCACACACACACTATGCACATATAAATTGAATATAGCTGAAAGATTAATAAATATTGGACTGCATGAATCCAGGTACACAGAAGTTCATACCTATGCAGCTAACTTCTTACATGTAATCTCCACCGCTTTTAATCACAAGGGCGCTGTTCAGGTGACCTTTCCATTGACACTTTATATATCAATAAGATAATAAAGAATTAACTCATTAAGCCTGAATCCTTAAGAGATCAAGACCTACACAAATAGATTGTTATGTAGCATTAAATATTGCTCAATTAAAATTAAGAAGTAAAATGCAAAAGAGAAGGTAATAGCCAAGTTTCCAACAGCCACATTAACTAACATGGTGTATTTTGTAATCCCTACTGGATAGCTGGTAATGAAAAATCATATATTATTCAACATAACTACCCAGGGAAAAACACGACTGGAAACCAAAAAGATGTGGTATACTTTGAAGTTAGCAATTCCTTTGAGACAAGGTTTGTTTTGGTTTTTTTTTAATATGTAATATTATTTGACAGTTTTACAAATGTTACTATCATACCAATGCACACAGGCTTGCGTGCATAGACACATAAATTAACGGGGCTGAAATTTCAATACATAATTTTTTAAAGTATCAGTAGCAAATGATAACCCCAAATAATGAACAGGCCCATTGATACCTCTTTGTTTTGGAAGAAATGAACACAGGTCTATTTACTGCACTATTTAATTTTTTTAGCCTTGGCATAATCACATTTTTAAGTACTGATGAGGCAATCAGTTGCACACTCTAATGTTTTAATAATACCCTAATGAACAGCAGGTTAATATTGATTAACACCATTAATAAATAAAAATTATAATATATATAGCTGTGAAATACTAATTATACTTAGCACATAATCTGCAGCCTTTCATAACTCTCCAAGTGCTGCACAACCAACTGCTTGCCTACCGGTGGGAAACAGGGAACTATTAGTTGCTTTATTAACAGAAGGAATTTCAGGGAGAGAAGGACCTGACCATGAGTAAAGTTTTTTGCAATGCTGAGGTTACGCTTACATGGGCTAGCCTAGAGGCAGCATGGCTACATCCATGTGGTGTACCTCTGTGTTTCAGTTCAGAACAGGTCAGATCAGGTGAGCACCAGAGGCTCTTCACTCCAGGGAACGAGACTGGAGGAGCCTGCGGTAACAAAAAGCCCCGAAATGTCTGTAATGCAGACACCACCTCCTCAGCACCAAATGCCTTTTTCATAGAAAAACTGCTCAGGCCTTCACTGCCAGCAGATGTACACACGGGCTGTGGAATCCTGCAGGAGCTGGGAAGTGCTGCACTTATGTAGTCACACTGAAGGTGCTGGTCATAAGCAGTCCTCTGCCATGCACTCCCCTTCCTTTACACACAGTATCTTCCTATTCCCTGAGCGTGTCCCCCTGTGGTCACCTCGGCAGAGGAATAAGGAGCTTCCTGCACTCTGGTAATCCAGCACAAGCCATCACCAGCCAACTGCACTGGCTCTCCCAGGCCCTGGGACACAGCAGCACTTCAAAAAGAGTCAAGAGGGACACAGAGATAAGCTTGCCCCAGCACACAAGGCTGAGGGAACTGGTTTGGCTTCAAATGCCCACATCATGGAGGGCCCCCTCAACCCCTTGATTCAGAGCTCCTCAATAGGGAGACTTCTGTGTGCCCCTCCACACATATAACCAGGCTTGCTGGTGTCCAAAGGGAGCTGCTGTGTCTCACTCTTGAGAGCTGCTCCTGTAGTCATGGCTACATGTGATGTCTGCAGTAGATTAAAGGAGAACACGCAGGCAGAAAGCTCCTTCAACAACAGCAATGTTCCAGGGAGGAAAAATGGTTGCATTGCCAAGAAACCTGCCTCACTTTTCCAGGCTTCACTAGGCATGATATAGTTAAGCATTCAGTGCTGATAATGGTGGGAAGGGCAGCACTGAGACAAGCACGAAGAAAAATATGTGTGCAGGAATTGCAGCTATTTATTGTTTAGTATACTCTGAACAAGCACAGTATTGTAAACTGGATTTTTAAAATAACAAGAGATTCTGCAGGAATGGTTTATTTAACTGGAAAGATAAAAGTGCTTTATTTTGCCTGCAAGAGCCTTTGGTGTGACTGTCAATAGCACCAAATGTAATCATTACTGGAGGGATAAACTTCTTGTCTGCAACCTCACATAATTTTCAGATCTGCTTCAAAATATCTTCCTGCAGCATGCCAGGGAATAAATCAGTACTGGGAAAGAAGAGAGCAGAGCAGAGCTTGTGTAACATTGCCTCTGCTGATAGGCACCTGCAAAAAATCCTCCCACTGGGGCACAGAGACAGGCACATGGGGGATTTGCAGGTTGCACTTCAGATGTGGGTTTTACAAAGGGGAAAATTTCAGAGTGCCTAATTAGGAGCACAGTTATTTCTCTCTACCTGCCTCAGGAAACTTTAAAACAAGGAAATAAAAAGAAAACAAACTGTATTACCGGGGTATCAGGAAACATAATTATTTATAAAGAACTTTGAGATCATCTGAAGAAAATGTTACAGAAATAACAAGTTCTTCTTACTCTCACAGCCATTTAAAAAGACTTTTTATTGCTTTAGGTTCTGAGCAACCAGTAGAGACAACTTTCTGACATTAAGACCAACACAAGCATTTATTTCTGGATGATATTTATATATATAATATATAAGATAGTACTGGAAGATGTAAGTTTATTTGCATATTGCATAATAATGTTGGTCTGTCTCCAGAGGGCCATAAAACTGTTGTGCCTTTAACATTTTCCTGTATTACTCATATTTGTTAATAACAACAGAGGACTGTTTCAGTTCTCTTTTTACCAATAATGCGAATATTAGCAAGCACTTAATCAGAAAAAGGGATTTTTTTTACTTTTCTCAACATACAAAGGAATTTTAGCTACGTAACAAACTGAAATAAACGGAGACTAAAGACAAGTAGAAAAAATACGGGGTGTCATTACAGTCATGCGTTTCTGTCAGCAGAAAGCAGCTGGTAACTGGCCAGGCATTGGGATGCCTTGTCCCCTGAGCTAAGTTTGGACCAGACACCCACTTGACTTCCTGTCTGAGCGTCAGGTCGCTGCTGGCTGCAGGAGGAATTCCAGTCACTCCTGATTAGAGAGAGACCAAACGGCCTCACTTTTAATGAAAATGAAGAAAGTGCTCACTGAAAACCTGCTTTTCAGCAACTCCCATCTTTCTTGGGATGTAAGAGCTAGGAAATTCACTCTTTTAACTTCCCAGAAGCCTTCTTGCTGAAGAAATTTTATGTGAGGGGCAGCAGTAATAGAAAGTTTGAAGAAGTTAACCTCCTCTCTGCAGATATTCGCTCTCAAAAAAACCTTATTGTTACATGCAAATTCAAATTATCTACCAATAAAGCAGATAAGCTGCAAAATGAAACATGAGCTGGAAAAAGCTTGAATTAATGCTGTCTGTGCAGTTTTGTCTTCCTTGTACAAGTTGTGTATGATACATGATTAAATTGTAGCATCACATGCCATATTTCTATGCTCCTTGTAGTTACGGAATACTCCTTATTATCTTCTTTATTTAATGTCTTTTTTTGTTTCCTTGGTGGGTTTTTTTTGTTTGTTTGTTTGGTTTTTTTTTCTTGTTACACCTCATCTAAATAGCTCAAAAGCTTAAAATAGGGATTTCCTTCTGACTATGCCTTTGGTATTCTCCTCATAGAATCTCGATGTTCTGCAAATCTTGTGAAATTTAATTTTAAAAGATCCCCCAGGAGAGAAAGTAATGGTATAACTCTGATTTTAATGGTGATCACATAAGGCATCTAAACATCTATGCCAAAACCTGTTCACTGTCTCCTAAATTTGGAGTTACAGCTTTATACACCAGGACAGCGACATCTTTTCAGAGAGCTCAGCAATTGTCTCTATTCGAAGAGCAATAGAAGGTCCATATGTCACTCTCCTGAGCTAATGCAAACAGTGCCATGGATGTTCTCCTTTGGCACTCAGGGGAAAAAAAAAGCTTGCTGTCACTTTACAAGTCTTGCACAGAAATCCTATAGCACGGGTTGTCCAATTATCTAGGACCAAACTCAGTTTTTCTAGTGGTAAGAGCCTTTCATTCCTTTGCAGCAATTTCCTGCCACATTTAAAGCTTGCTGAACTACCACAAACGATACCCTCACAGATTTTGGGCTTTTTGGAGATAATTGTCCTATTCATGTGCCAAATGAGGCAGGGATCTTGTGGCGAACTCAGCATATGATCCTGCAATTATAGAAAGCACCATAAGAAGAACAGGACTGCTTCTATTAGCCAATAATTTACTTAGTTTTGACTGCTCAGAATAACTTACAAAATCAAATCAAATTTCCAGAACACTTCCAACTGCAATGCATAATCTAAGTTTAGACAAAAAGACGCAGTACTTCCTTCTATTCAACCATTCCAGGTTAGGCTTCCTCTTCAGTTTCTGTTTCTAGATACAGTTAGCCCTAATTCATTTAGCAGGCAGGTTCAGTAGATCTCAATTTTATCTTTCTGGCTCCTCCAACCCGCTGAAATATCTAGTGATCAACAAGGAGGACTTGACACAGAAGGAGTAGGGCAAAGATGCTGCCAAAACTGAGAAGAAACTACAATTGCTGGTAAACATGAGTAACCAAAAATAAAAATTTATTCTGACCATCTATTTTCAGAAGAAATAAAAATAAATTCTACCAAGACTACTCAGAGGAAACTGCTCTAACTACAAGGCATATGACATTCCAGCTATTTTGATGCTATTTCACTTCACAGAAATACATAAAAATATTCAATGAACCACAAGGAGACTCCAAGAAGGGTTTCTATAACATCCAAGTCTGGGCACTCAGTTGGGAGATGGAAGCTCTTGGTTGCACCTCATGCTTCAAAAGTGTTTAAACAGCTTCAAATGAACACCCTTCTGCAAAACACAGGGGCAGGGGAGGTGAGGGTGTCTCCCTCCCAGAAGAAAACTCATTTCCGGTTACTTTGGGTATTGGTTTCCTATGAGATCTGAGACAGGCGTTCTTGAGCTAGAGCCAGCAGCCCATTAGCTGCAGAAAATCTTAGGTGAGATGGGAACCTTGAACTTTGGACAAAGGGAACAGACACCTCTAGGTCTTTTTCCTTCTTGTCAGTTCAGTCTCTGGAGTAAGGAATTTCTTGGTGTCTCCAAGCCTTCTGTAAAAATGAATCCTGAACTCACACGTCAGTGTACTAATACTTGGGTGTATATGAATTTACAGGGTATGTGTATTTATGTGTAGGGTGTGTTCAGAACTAATTATTCTTGTACACACACAGAGAAGTCCTATACATTTGTGAACAAAATTACATAGAGAGGGGAGGTCTATGTGTTTGTATCAGTTCATAGTGAGTTTGTGTTGCAGTGGGGATCCTGCAACACGCATATATCAAACCAGGAGTCCCGTGGAAAGGAAATATATACGGACAGACAGATTCTTGATAGCTGTTTCAGAGAGATTTTTATTTCTCCAGCCGCATGGCCGGAGCTCTGCTCAGGAACTGTTCCAGTCACGGGACCAAGGGTCCTTCTCCCGCGCAGGGAACACAAACCAACCAATGGGAACGAGGCTGAGCAGGGGCAGGGAAACCCCGTGTCTGTGCCCTCAGGGCCCCTCTCCCAGGGCTACACGGCGGGGGAGGGACCCCAACACCTCACCCGTTTTATTTTAATAAAAGGAGAATGAAAACAACTGGATAAACATAACAAGAACAGTTTCAAAACAAAACAAGCCACCCTCCTGAGTCTTTAAATGTCCAAACAGATTCTCTGGAACATCTTAGGGCTGACAGAAGGGAGACAGAACTCTGAGCATGCTTTGTGGGGAAACTGAGGCAGGAGAGGGTTTAACTTCTTCCCTCCCCCTTTTCATCCCCCACTCGGCATTGGAAAGGGATTTTTGGGGAAACAATTGGCAAAAGCATGGTTTTGTGAGGGAAACCATGGATGAAAAAACGGACTGGGAATACACTGGGGGTAATAGGACATAGGGTAAAAGGGAAAGGTGGGATTAGGAAAGGGAAACTGTAGGGGGGGCTTACAATGGAGATACTGTCTAACATGACTACGATTTTTTGCATATATACTGCCTTTTACAGGAACACCATCAGGCCCAGTGACCTGCGATGCTTGTAACCCTTTTCTCCCTAGTACAATATTAAATTCCACCACTTCTCCATCTCCCAAGCTTGGGATGCATTTTTCAGGGTTATTCTTTTTAATAGCAGTTCTATGCACGAATATGTCTTGCTGGTTGTCACACCTTGTTATAAAACCATAATTTTGCTTAACATTATACCATTTTACTATCCCTAAGGTCTTAGTTGCTATGATCTTTTCCTTTTTCCGAGTGGCTGCTGTTTTCTGTCTCGCTGCGTCTTTGCTGTCTCTTTCGGTCGCTCCCGTGTTGGAATTGTCGGGGCTGCTCGTGCCTGCGCGCTCTTCCCGGGGTCGCGTTCGGGGCTGCGCGGGCCGGGCCGGGCCACGCCGCTCAGTTCTCCGTGCGTCGCCTCCTCTGGTCGCAGCTTCGCTGCCGCTGCCGGGCGCTGCACCCACGTCTCGGCCGGGCCCCCGAGCGACGACTCCCCCGCGCCCCGCTCCAGCGCGCGTCTCGGCTGGGCGCGGCTCCGCTCCACCGCCATCGCCGCCAGCCGCCGCCCGCGCGCCGCCCCTCTCGGTCGGGCGTTCCCGGGGCTCGCTCCACCACGCACTGCACAGGACCGGGCGGGCACCGCCGGGTCCCGCCGCTCCTCGCTCCGCCACCGACACTGCGGCTCGCGTGGCTCCGCCCGCGCGCGGGAACTGCCTCGCTGCTGCTCTCAGAGCGCTCGGTGCACGTGGCCTGGGCCGCACGGTCCCTGCGCCACGCTTCCCTTCACCAGGACACAGCTGACATTGCTCAACAGTCTCAGTAACTAAATAATATTCACGAAAATATTCTTCCATCGGCATATATTTTGACTCTAGTATTAACTGTGTCCAAACGGTTTTCCAAAAGCCCTTGGTAAGAATTAAATCCCAAGAAACATAGAAAAAGTTCTTAAACAACCATGCCAGGAAGTGTTTCAGTTCTTTTTGAGCTTGAATCAAGCTAAAATTCACAAATCGTTGTTCAAGAATCATTTTAAGTTTAAGATAAATGTCCATATGCGGCTCTGAGAGCCAAGAGTCTTCCCACGGTTCCTCCATAGTTTAGATATGGAATAGCAAAGCAAAACCAAGAAGAGGAATCCAAAGTTTCCAGGGTTTACTCACACAAATCAGTCGCTTAGGGATCAGGGATCGTTCTGCTCACAAATCTCCACCATTTGTTGCAGTGGGGATCCTGCAACACGCATATATCAAACCAGGAGTCCCGTGGAAAGGAAATATATATGGACAGACAGATTCTTGATAGCTGTTTCAGAGAGATGTTTATTTCTCCAGCCGCATGGCCGGAGCTCTGCTCAGGAACTGTTCCAGTCACGGGACCAAGGGTCCTTCTCCCGCGCAGGGAACACAAACCAACCAATGGGAACGAGGCTGAGCAGGGGCAGGGAAACCCCGTGTCTGTGCCCTCAGGGCCCCTCTCCCAGGGCTACACGGCAGGGGAGGGACCCCAACAAGTTTGTATTGGTCACTTGTAACTGAGTCGAGTGCCTGTGACAACCTGCGCTTTCAGATCTGAGTCAATGACTTCAGGTACTTTTAGGGAAATAGGGATAACAGCAACTCAGATTTAATCACACAGATGAACTGCATGTGCTGCAAATGCAAAGGAATGCTAGTCTTCTGGAGCAGCTACTGGGCTGTTGCATATCTACAAGAGAAAATTTTACAGGTAGTCACAGTTAAAGTAAACAGGTACCCACCCATTCAGGAGTATGAAGGCTTTGCTGCTCCGGCACAGTTCCGTAAGTAGGAATAATCACCTGGTTCAGTTCCAAGACTAAAATGAAACATAAAAAATTAAAACAATTTAGCATTTTTTGTGGTATGGGTTTTTTATGGGGTTATTGTCTTTATTTTTTTTAATTAATGCTTTGTGGAGAAGCCAATTTTTTGCATGTATTTAGTGTCTCAGAAATGGAACAATTGTGTCTTGCACTTCAGCTACAATCAGCAGGTGGCAAGAGAGTGAAACAGCAGGATGACAAGGTAATGCTAGGAGAGCATTCTGATGGTGATGCATCCCTACAGCGATGCAAACAGCATCCCTTTACTAGTATTTTTCTAGTTATTTAGTGTTTCAGAAACTCTATGGACATTGAGGCAGAAGTTCATTTTTCAATGAATAAAGGTACCAGAACTGGCTCCAGCCACACAAATAATCCTGGCTCATGCTGGCTGTACTTGTCAGGCAAGAACAAACAACAGTAGCAAAGAATTCTTCACAAGGCTTGGAATGGGTGTCATACAGGCAGGGATACTGTAACATTCTCTCAATAACACATAACCTAAAAACACAACTACTACTTCAGTGTGTATTGATGCCTCAGCTACTCCTCACCCATTTCAACACCTGTTAAAAATGCACAACCTGTGAACTGAGTTGGTTTCCTGAAAATACAACATAAACTAAAAATGACCTTGTCAAATATGGTACTGCATGAAGCCATTATCAAGCACACTGGGAATACTGGCTACCAAATCAAGCACCAGACAACACATAAGTTCATCCTAATAAAGCTACTGGAAATAAGTTACAGAAGCTCTACAATTGCTGCAAGGTATTTGGTTTTGTTTGTCCACAACTATTTTTGTGTCTTAAGAAGAAGTCAGATAACATCCTGAGGCTGAAGATAACATCAAGTAGCCGAAGGGAGCAGGCTGCTTCCTGTCTATGCATGGCAGGCAGATGGATCCCATCTGTTATTTTTAGATCCTTAAAGCTGAGACGTATCTTAGTTAAGTCTGTCCTGCACTGAGGAAGGGTCATGGATAACACAGGTACCTAAATGCCAGTGTTGCATGAAAAGGATAGCCTCAGCCTACCAAAAAATACTATAATACTAAAAGAAGATCTCCAAACTCTAAAACAATCTAATCTATAGCACTTTTAGAATAGCTAAACACCCATTAGATACAAAGCCAGGATGAACACAACTGATATGCCTGGGGGTTTTTTTTGGTTTAGTTTAGCTTTCATTTGTTTGGGTTTGGGGTTTTTTTTGGCTTAAAAACTTCATTACTAAATGACCAAATTTTCAAGACATTTTAAGAAGCTTTTTTTTTTCACTGATGATGCTCATTTATCCCAGCTGAAGATATGTCAAAACAGTTAGAAAAAGAGCACAACAAGATTACAAATCAATAGAACTCTCTCATGGCCTCTAAGCAGAAAACTCTAGTTTAAATACTCTTTCATATAGTTTGGTCGGGATTAGTTCCAGGTGGTGTTGTCAGTTTCCATATCTCTGCTCTGGTGATAGTATATGCTCTAGGGAGAAGAAGCAAGTTCATTAATCTTTTCTGAAATATTAGAGTCATAACCCAAAGGTTTGAAATAAAAAAAAGCTGAATAATCAAGATCTGTGAGCTCTCAAAACCATTAAGATCTTCAGAAACATTTCCCAGCATTTGAAAAAAAGAGACAAAATGTGGACTAGTGCAGCATTCAAACGTCACATGGTGAGACAGTAACAGGAGGACTCAGAAAACACAAGCACCTCTCAGCAGCTGCTGAAAAATTGCTGAACATGTGCATCATTATGGTTTAATGGATTCAGCTTAGACTAGGATGAGAAGAGGAAATAGATATTCTCAATGGTAGTGTAATGGACATCTCACTACATTTCCTTCATTCTTTATTCTCTGTCTGGACACAAAGATACCCAGATATGAAGTATTTCTGAAAACCCAGAAGAAGGAATGTTTCTGCCCACATGTAACAGGTAGAGGGTATTAGAAATATAAGCATCTTGCTTTGAAATACAAACATTTACTCTGAAACTCTGTGTGCCATTACACAAAACATGCAGGTGTGGACACAGACAGGAAGACTTTCAACCCCTGAACTGCAGAATCAGGAGTTGAAGTGGCCTTTTTGCTAAGTAACCACATCCCCATCATCAGTCCTGTCTAGAAAACCCTTCAGATAGAATTGAAGGTGGAAACATGGCATTCACAGGAAGAACTCCAGTTCTCCCAAATCCTGATGGATGTGGGGCTGGTCAGAAATACCCTTGTAAAATTTGTATGTGAGTACAATTTGCTTCTGCATCAGCATCTCTGGCCAGAAAACCTTCCCCCTGATAGAGTGAATATCATGGAAACTTTATAATTGTATCAATATTTAGCATCTTAACACATTTGTACTAGAAATAATGCTCAGTAGAGTCCCTGGGTCATTGTCCCTATGGAAAAACTTATGTAAAAGTGACCTGCCACTCTCACCTCTTACGAGACAATAGCCCAGAACTTGTCTCAATTAATTACAGATTAATGTTCATGTGAGTCCAAAAATACAAGCCTTGACACTACCTGAATGTGTACTTTGATAAGATTTGTTCTAACAGTGGTTTTCAAGGGCAGCTGTGCCAGTTTGTGCAGTTTTCATCTGGAAGAGACCATTCTAGTCTCTCAGAAATACAAAAACAGTACCTGCAAAAACTCAGCTTTGCCAGAAAAATTATACCCCCAAAATCACTTAATTTATTTCTCCTACCTCCCTCCAGCATTATGGTAAAGTCAGTTTTAGGTATGGAGGACAACAAAAAATTGCAGCACAGAAGTTTGGTGCTAGACACTACAAAAAACTTCCTAACAGCAAGAACAGTAGAAGAGAGTTCCTGGGAAGGCAGGTGAGGTCATGTGATGTCTTCAACATCCAAGATTATTTAGTACAGACAAATTAAGTACCCTGGAACAATTTAGGCCATGTTGAATCTGGCATCAGCTTTATGAGGCTGGCCTAGCTGAGCTTTTGATGTCCTTCCCCAGACCCAGTTTCCTCTAAGTCTGGTCACAGTGTTCTCATAGTTATGCCTAAAGGCTACTGTGCTGAGATTTTACATTAACATAATAGTTCTGCTTACTTATATCTTCTTCAGAAATGTTATCACTCCTGTTAATATTTGAATCACAGTACATCAAGGCTAGATGTTTGTGTTCTCTCACCCAGCCAAGTAAAGCAAAGAAGGTGCAAAGGAACAAAGAAATCTACTTTGTGCCAGCATACTCTGATTTTAATTGACAGATACATCAAATTCTGTCTTCAAGCAAGCCAGGCAACATATGCTTTTTTCAGAACATTTAACCTAATTTCTTTCTGTAGTCATAGTTTTGAGTGTCTTCTCAATTACACCAGTTGGTCTTTGATCTAGTCCTCTCAAAAGATGCTGTTGTAAAAATTTTAAGTACTGAAAATGTGCAAACTACTTTACAAGAACATCTTGGTGGTATTTGAGCTGCCAATATACCAGTGGTATTTCCAGCTGCCTGGAGATTGCTCGTCAATGCAGGACACTGAACTGAGCTGTCAGCACCTGACACCTTACCTCAAATATGCCTACACAGAAGTTCTAAGAAGTCTATGTTAATCCCACACTACTTCTTTATAACCTATGTACATCCCATTCTCTTGGCCAGGCCATGGGAGATGAATCCTGCTGTTTATTCTACCAGTGATTTGTTTTATGAATTTTGTCTATGGCTTTTCTTTCTCACAGGTAAGCCAGAATTTCTGACAGGATTGAATAAAGACCCAAAAAATTCCTTGATAGCCAACGCAAAATGTACAGTCTTTTCAATAGTTAATTGATACTGACAGTGAATGGTTTTGTAAGTTCAGTGACTTCTCATTGAATAATTCAAATTTAAAGGCTTTAATGAACATAACTACTATTAATCTCTACCTATTGCTATAGGTGAGAGGCTATGGCCTACTGATAGACATGTAAGCTGCTCTTCCTTTGTAAGAAATCTAGAGAAGAATTTATAAAGAATTAAACCTTTCCTTGGGGTCTGAATAGTGAAATAATGGAAGCTGTCCAAAACACACGCAGTGGGGATGAAACAGGTTATTTTGAATCTGTAAATTAAAGAGGACTGAGAATGAAAAAAAAAAAAAAATTAATATCCAGGAGTGAAAAAAGATGCTGTCCAAAAAAAACACTGATGACAAGGAAACCACAAAAATGTTGGATAAGCTGATGTTTGAAAGGACCACTGGGCTTGGCTCTGTAACAAGGACATTGTCAAACATGCCTGAAGATGCCAATCTTTTTTTGACAAAGAAATTTTATCTATTTGCTGTTATTGATTTCCTCTCAAATGAAAATAGTCAGAGATGAAAAAGAGCCACAGCACTCTTTGGCCTTGTAAATCACCTGCATTAACCCAAATTAATAGGCACCAACTTATCCAGAGAAGTCAAGAAGATTTTACAAGACTAAACTCATAGTACCTGGTATTTAACAAGCCTGTGAGACATTGCTAAGGACAAGATCTCAGCCCTGGCACTGAACATGGTATCTCATGAGCAACCAAGAATGCAAAGCCAGGAAGTGACATCTGGAATGCCCAGGCCTCGCTGCTTTGCTATGGAGATCACATCACCTCTCACTTTCCTCAAAGTGTTTTGTGAGAGTGCTGACTGTCTTTCACAGAACTTTTAAACAGTCTAAGCCCCAAATCCTCTTCTTAAAGGGAGAAAAATAAGTTAAGAGAACACTGTGCTCTCCTAAGTACAAAATTGATGTGCTCAAGAACATCTGCTCAGCCCCTCAGTGGGACTTGCCTGCATCATGGAGTTCCTCCTCCCCAAAGAGGGAAGCTTACAGGATGGTTACAGAAAACGAGATGTTGCAAAGCCAGACCGCAGAGCTGGGGCACAGCAACTGGTCTGCAGTACCTGGCTGCATGCACAGTGCTGCCCACAGCAGTGCAGGAGGAAAGCAGGGCAGGAATGGGCAGCAGGCACTTACTGAAGGAGAACACTGAGGAGATGATGTTTCAAACCCCCATTCAAGCTTCACTCATAGCCCTGCCCTCACATAGCCATGCCTGAGGCAACAACATGCACTGCACATTGTGTGAACATTATGTACACAACAAGACACACTCAGGTTGTTTAGGCCTCAGATTGCAAAGAAAATTAGTATAACAAAATACCTCACTGACTGGAAAATATCAGGAAATATTTACATGCAATTTCTATCTGAATTGACACATTTCTTGATACGTTTGACAGCACTGTCACCACATTAAAAAAGGGAAAAGTGATTAGTAAAGTCTGTGTGTTCTAATGAAAATCAAAAGAGACTCAAAGAACTGGATGGAGTGAGATTGTTCCCATCTGCGGGGATAAACAAGATCCAAAGACTGTGGTCTTTGTCCACGTGATAATTTTTCCTGACTAGTTGTGCTCTGGGCTATGGTCTTTTCTCCATGTACATATGAGAGAAGACATGATAAATACAAATTATCAATGGTTTCACCTCATTCCACCAAAATACTATTGGTTTCATTTAGTAGCATTCATTCTGTTAAGTTCTGTGATTAGAATGTGTTTAAATCAGTTTTATTTCATACCTGTAGACCTCATTTGAAGAATACATGCTACTAAACCCGACATTCTTCACTTTCAGAAAAATTATGTATTAGAAGTGAAATTGAATTATTTTTATATCAAACTATGCTTTATAACTTATTATTTATAGTTAATGAGAGATCTACACAGCTGCCTTCCATGTGAAAGTCTTGTTCTCTTCTTAGGGTCACCTGCAGTCTTACAGCATGTGAGAAAAATGGTGACAATTAGTAATGTTAAAATGTAGTAATGCCAAAATGGCTTTCCAGCTGTCAATAAATTACATACCTTGTGTGCTCACACAGTGTAGATCTGCAGGTATCATCAACCCCAAAACCTAATCTATGCCACATAATAAGAAAAACATTGATTTTCATTTCAGAGGCCCAAGGAAACCTAATAATGAAGCTGTAGATGCTGCTGGCGCACAAAGGAAATGAAATGGCTGTCTTGGAAGATGATTCTTTCTTGTTTGAAAGACTATTTCCATTAAGTTATCTTCTTTTACAGCTGTGCAAACAAAGGATGGGAACATGTGGAGTGACTTTCAAAAATAAATGCACTTTCACGGCCAACCCTAAATAAGAAAACATTCAGTTGGGAATATAATAGAGGGCATTGCAAGTCTGAGTCAGGGTAGTTCACCAAAAATAATAAAGCAAATAGCAGGCAGTTATAAAAACAAGAAATTTGACTTTGTGGAAATGATTCTGCTGATAGCAATACCTAAATATTTAAGAGACACTGAATTGGAATGTTTGGGAGGCTCAGTAACTGTCAAAGGGTTCTTATGTGCTCAGAACTCAAAGTGAGCCAATTGCCCAAAACCTGTGGCAAAAATCCTAAAATATTTCAGTGACACCTGGATTAGCCCCAACCTCAGTTTCAAAAACAAAACACTGGGCTAATGATGTTTTAGTCACAATTCTGTGATTTCAAAGTAATCTGCTGAAAAGCCAAAGTTGGCTCCTGTTTCTCACTGTTGAAGTCCATGCCAGAGCCAACCTGGCTTCATCTAGTATCCACATCCAACTCTAGCTGACTGTAAATCACTGCAGAAATTCAGTTGCTAATTAGAACATTTGAAATGCTTTTTCTCAAGCTGAACAGTTTACCCACCTTCAGCTGAAATGGCTGTCAGAAAGAAAATTTTGGCTCTCATCTGTCAATAGGCAATTTAAAGACAAACAACCTTTGGTTTTAGAATGTCTACCTGCTATAATTTTAAACAATATTTGGTATGCTTTTCGCTTGTAAACTGATTGTGTGCATGGTAAACACATGGCTTGCTTTGTCAAAGTATAAAGCAATGGAATAAAGTGATTAAGTCAGCAGGCTTCAGACTGATAATCTTTTCAGGCATTAATTTCAGGTTGGATTATGGGCTTGAATAATTTTCTCTTCTCCACACATGTCTTTTTATAATCTAGTAAGTAACTTAAATATATTAAAATGATGCAACAAACAAGCCTTCTTAAATTTTTCAATTAAGGGCTGCTTTGGCTTAATTATTTATGGATTCAGGTAGAAAACTACTGTAGTGCTGACTGTCAAATGAGCCTACTTCATGACTGATTCTGTCCGACTCCTACAAACTGAGGCATACATACATGCATATATATTTAATTTCTTTCATTTTTAACAATAATGAAAACATTGTCATTCCTGCTGTCAAAAATGCAAGTTCTTAGTTTCTAGAGTTAAGAAAAATAATGACCTCCATCACATTAAAAACATAAGACATAAGGGATCAGCTGGGTCACCGAATCCAGCACGAGTTTACAGACAACTTTGATTTTTAGCTTTGTTAGAAAGTTCTGAGAGAAAAATTTCTTTACTTGGAATAATCTGTTTCAGTCTTCAAAAGGGATCAAGAAGAACGGGCTGCATTTTTTTCCTGTAGCAGCAAATAAAATCCAGGTGGAAAAAGATGAGATACACTAATTTTAAGAACCCGAAGGGCTTTAGGACAGATTTGCAGAACATACTAAGTATATAAAGTTACAGATAAATTCTTGCTGATGTACTCAAAAGTGTCCAAGCAGATTGAGAGTTTTTATGCCTAATTATATTAAACACAGCATGTCCCTCAGTGACCAGAATGAATCAATCAATTTCATTAATCGATACATCAATTTCTTTACTTTAGTTAATGTGTCCCTTGCTTAATAAATTATTTGAAAAGCAAAATGTTTCATAAATGACTTTTTTTTTAAAGTATACAGCATGTTTAAGACAACTAATAAACATGTTTTCCTCTATGGTTTATTAACTCTACTTTCCAACAAGATGCATCTATATACAAGTTCAGAGTAAATAGGAATTATCTAGTAGATTAGAAAGAAATTGTTCAAGAACAAATTAAAAATCAAAGTACGTGTGCATTGAGCTATATACTTGTTGAAATTAATGTGTATCTATGGAACTAAAGAAGACATGTAGAGCCCTAAAACAGGATTTGGGAGTAACCAAAACATTCAGTTCCAGAAGTGCAAACTGAAATAATGACTTTGTAACTGCTGGCTAACAGGCATTTCCAGCCTTGCTGTCAGACACTGTGGGTAATTCCCTTGGGGTTGCCAGGGTCCAGACTGGGTATAGCCCCTGTGGTGCCCTCAGAAATGTCATTATGCAGTAGAACATGGGGGGTTTAGTCTCTTAGCTGCTTTACCAATCAACAAGAAAAACTTATTTCTCTTAGAAAGCCTTGAAAATAAAAATTCAGGTTACTACATATTACAACCCGTAAATTAAATCAGTAATTGCAATCACTCCTCTTTGGTTAATACAGCTCTTACAGAAACTGGCTTTCAAGGTTCTTTTGAAAAAGAGAAATTTATAGACAAATGTGGCCAGTAAGCAGATCAATAAGACTTCAAACTCAAACTCATGAACACTGAAATAGTCCTGGTTCAACACAGTTTGTCATTGCAGATCCTTATTTGAAAGACACAAAGGAAAGGACTGGATCCTGGTTTTTCTGTTTCAGAATTTTTTGTGACTACAAAAAAGGTAAAAGGTACACAATACCACTTGATCTAGCACAAGAGACACCGCCAGATTTTCAGGCAAAGGAAATAATTTTTCAGTATAAACCCTAAACTGTTATTCTTTTTCTTCAGGACGCTACGTTCTTTTGTATACAGGATGGGGCTGCAATGATGATGACTCCAGGTTTGACTAAGTAAAACTTGTCTGTCTAGAGTTTTAACTTATTTTTGCAAATACAGATCGCATATAGGTGGAGAGATTGAAAGGAAGAAAGATTATCTATTTGTCAAAGAATTTGCATACAGTCTTGGAGAAGTGGCCAGTGTCCCAGCTTCAGGATTTAATACACATGGCACTGAGCAAGCTGCTCGAACAAGGTTTGGCCCAGCTTTTCCCAGCACAGTTTTCAAGCTAACTGCCCAGGGTGCTACTGCCAGGGAGCTCAGCACTTCTACAGCACAGCTGGGCATTTGTCACTAAGAGAGACGATTTATAAGAGCATGTAGTGACAAGCCAAGGGGGAATGGCTTCACACTGAAAGGGAATATGTTTAGAATACATATTAGAAAAAATCCTCTACTGTGAAGGTGGTGAGGCACTGGAACAGGTTCCCCAGAGAAGTTGTGGATGTCCCATCCCTGGTTGCGTTCGAGAGCAAGCTGGATGGAACTCTGAGCAACCTGGTCCAGTGGAAGATGTCCCTGCCCATGCCAGAAGGGTTGGAACAAGATGATCGTTAAGGTTCCTTCCAACCCAAACTGTTCTATGATGATTCTATGATGAAGTATGGTGTGGTATTTGTAATAGCAAAATTGGGAAATGCTCTTATTTCTGAAAAACGTGTCCCAAAGCTTTTGTCATTGGTGAGCATTTTTAGACAACTTTGAAAGAAAAGCAGGGAGTTTATCAGCAATAAACCCAGAATGGGATTAAGACCTCACTGTACAAAAGTGGTTGAAAATGAATTATTTTCTTCTGGCCCTGCAGAAGATGCATTCTAGGGATGCCTGCCAGTGCAATCTAGATCTCCCTGTTCGGCATCTTGTGTTTGTACAACCCTTGCAGAAGCATTTTACCTTCCCCACATCTTAGTAATCAATTCAGCAGCCTGCATTCCTATGAAAAGGGCCTGGGTTCCTAAAAATGCATGTCTCCTTAAAAACAGGACTTAGGCAACATGACACTCACATCCCTGTTGGATATAGTGTTCAAATGCGGTAAAAACACCATAGAAACACAGGACAAAAGGAATGAAAATGTTCTGTGCAATGCTTGGATAATTTGAGTTAAACAAGATTTGGAGCCATGCTCTTAATGAGGAAGATAAAAAGAAATCTGGAATTCCTACCAGTTTACTGAAGGAGGCAGTGGACTTAGGAGCAAAAAAAGAACAATGATTGTGTACATAAAAACTGAAACTTGCATTTAAACAAATGGCAGGAAAATGGAAGTTGCCTGGGCAATACTAATGCTGACACTGCCTAACTTCTAAGTGCTCTACTTCACAACCTTAATGTTAACATTTTTTAGTCATAATATATTATTAGCTGCAACCAATTAGGGATTCTATGGCTCCTGCTGCTAACCGGTAAAATTTGCATTTAAATATGGAGAAAGATTACTGCTGGCTATACTGTATTATTTAATTATATAGTCAGTTTAGAAATGAAATTATATCTGAAGCATTTGAGTGATTCCCTTGAGCAGAAATGATGTAACAATTATTACTGCAATTGGCATGAGGAAACTTTGCTGAAAGTCTAGAATTTCACCTAATCAGGAAATTTGATTAGTGGTCCATATGTAGCAGCACTCTGTGCTGCTGCAGAGTAATCTCAAAATGCACTGCAAGAAAAGTAATCATAGTAACTGTGGACACTTTTTCTCATGGATCAAATTTATTAAGTTTTAAAGGTCAGTTCAGAATAACATAATTAGTGTAAATTCAGTACCATGATGGAAAAAACCACAACCAACCAGTGTGGTTGTTTTAGCTTATTACAATCACTGTGAATACAAATCCTGGCTTCTGCTGAAAATTCAACTCATGATGCCCAGCAACTATAGCTGGGCAAGGTCTGACAGCTTCATGCCAGACAGCCGTGGCTTTGAAGACACAGAGGTTTCTAAACCACTTTCTGGGAAAAGAGGCATTTAACAAGAAGGATGCACGTGTGCACGCAGCTTTCTAGTAAGAGTAGTGTGGGCAGGCTGATAGAAAATAAGAATACACTTCCTCTGCCTGGCACTGAAAAGTCCACTCTTCAACTAAAGTTAAAAAATAAATACATAAGAAAATACCAACTCAACAAATTTATACACAAATACATTTGGAAAACATGAAGGCAGTAAAAACAAACTCCAGAGAGAACACAAAAATCTTTCCCTGGACTTTGAGAACATGGAAGTGGAAGGATGTAAGATTGCAACACCCATTACAGTCCTCTAACAAGACTGTGGTGGTGGGAAAAAATAAAGTAGATTCCTCTGGAGAGAGAATGACATGCTGAAGGTTCTGGTCATTCAGTTACTGGTAAAGAGCCCCCACCTTTAAGTGACTGTGAATGCACAGATCAGGCACTGCACATTTACCAGACCAAGCCTTGAATTTAGGCAGGGTTCACAACGCTGTTAGCTTTCCAAGGTAATGCCACCATCAAGCCACGCCTCTGGCTGCAATCAGCCTCTTGCTGGGATGGGTGCTCTGTCATCTGGCTTGTAAGCCCAGCTGGTGACTTGTCTTTTCTGTCAGATGGGGAGTGAAACGCACTGCTGCCTTGTGGTCATTCAGCTGCAGGGCTTAGCACTGCTAGGTTCCTGGCTTTCGTCCTTGGGCAGAATGCCTGCTCCCAGTCCCCATCTTTATGTTACAGGGGAGTCAGTGGCCAACAGCTTGCCTTCCATGCAGGTTCTTACTGTGCCTTTTCACCAGTGAGTGAACACTAAGCCTGTTCACTAGCTTTACACAAGGTCAGTGGTCCACCTAGCCCAGCCTCCTGGCCCTGAGAGAATCCAGTGGTGCCTTGGGTCAAAACCACCATTCGGTGTTCCGAAGTGTAAGATGTGGGCACAGAGGCAGGGAAGCTCCCACAATATGATCAGACAGAAGCAGTATATATTTTTTTAGATCATCTTAAATGCTTTTGAGCCTGCAACTGCTTCTTATGCTTCTTAGCTCTGGGATGAGTGAGGAGCAAGTTTTTAATCACCTCCTTTCCATGAGGTGGCACATTAGAAATATTCTCAGATATATTACACAGTACTACAAGCTCTGAGGCAGATGCCAAAGATATCTGAGAAAATGTACGAACAGTCCTGCCCATGAGACAGAGAGAGCTTTTTGATTGCTTGACGTGCAGCAATTTTAATAAAGTAGCAGGTATCTACCTTGAGATTTGTGCTTATAAGAAACCTATATAGAAGGATTATTCCCTGGGTAGAGTCATACTTCAGATTTCAGAATGGTCACCGACCACCATTGTGAACAGGTCTTTCAGAGTAAGAACAGCAGGGCAGCTTTAGACCCAGCAAAGTGAGCACATGACAGTCTGGCATAAAGTGCCATTTCTAGATTTCTCTAGCAATTGTTGCCCCTTCATAGAAGATTAGCCATCCCAGATTGAGTAAATTCTCTCTAAGAACTTATCAGGAAAGAATACCCATGAATCTAAAAGTACAAGTTTCCTTTTGCTTGGCACAGGGAATAAAAATATGGGAAATCGGTATTTTGATAGTGTATCTCAGGAGGGAGCTAACAGAACTCAGGACTATATTCTAACGATGCTGATGAAAAATGACTAGCATTGAATCTTAGATACCATTCAGCTGTAAGAAAACCAAGCAGCAAGAATAATAAGGAGGAAAAAGCCAAACCCTTGTTTTCCTGCTATCTCACCTATACCTCAGTGTAATTCCAAGAAATCTTAAAAGAAGCCCCCAGAAGAAGAAATGAAAGCTTTGTTCTGGAAAGCACGGAAAGACATTTTTCTTTGGTGTCTATAAAGAATCCTGCTAAACTGTTTTACGATGTTATGAACATACCAGATGGCAGTAACACAGGAACAACCACAGGGTTTGCTCATTTTGTACAACATTATAGATCTCCAGGAGAGTACAACCAGTGCTGAGAGACCCAGCGACAGCCCTCTTCACAAATTCATTCTCACCGAGTTTCTAATCCATTTCTTCAAAACTGTGGAAGTGAGAAAATATAAAATATCAGTTTTCCAATGAAATAAAACCAAAACCCAACCAGCAGCCTTTAGAGAGTTGTTATTCATTTAAGCTAAGAATGCTTATGCATCTCATTATAACAGTAGGAAAAATGCAGTGTGATGGGCTGTTAGGAGGTTAGTCATTATTCCTTGATAACAGTATGCTGAGATTTGTTCTGTTTTTGAAGAGGAGACCACAGGAGCTTTACTGCAGATTCCAATGTTTGCATCAAAGGTAAGAAAAATGACCTTTTGAAATGTGTGGATCCAGCTCCTAGAGTGTAAGACTAGAAAGTACCAGCAAGGTCATCCAGTCTGATCCCTGAACACACACTAGAGGATTTTACCTCCAGATTTTCATTTAGTTTAGTATCTGCAAACTGGAGCAATACAGAAACATGAAATCACTGAATGACTCCTCTATCCCTGCTTGCTCCAGCTTGGCACTTTGGCTGTGCAGTCTGGACCTGAAGAGCATTCTATGCCACTTGTGAGTGACATTTCTCTTCTGCACGAGCCAGATCTGTTCATATGGACTTAAACTTGGCGTTCTGAACACCAAGAGAATGACTGGCCCTAAAGATGACACAAGAAAAAGGCGAAAATAGTGACAGATATGGAAAAGAACTGGAAGACTCATCATGAAAGCAAACAGGATTTCTCTGATGTTTATTTTTGCATGCAAGGTGTTCCTAAGGAACATCCTAATGAGACAAATGGTTAATGGGTTTGTTCAGTGAACTGCACACAGTGAGAGATGCAGAAGCTCTTCTGATGGACACATTTGATCTTAGAGCACAGGATAAACATCTATCCCCAATGCATTTAATTAAACTCTCCTCCATTCAGAGGCAACAAAAATAAAGACAAGGATACACCAAACCACAGCTGATAAATGGAGTATTATTATTTATGCTTTCATCATGAATAACTCTGGAAAGTAAACAACTGAGAAAAAAACCCCACACTGGAAAACACCTACTGAACAGCTACTACCCCCAGCCTCTAGGGACTAAGATTGCAACATTTACATACTTAAATAAATTCATGGATGCTGCTGGATCCACTAATCTCAAAAGGATAATTCTCATGTTTGTGTTCTCATGTTTGGCTTGTAATCCTTCCCTACATGGACTGGAACATAGAAAGGAGCAGCAGCCTGCTACCTCAGAAGTTTATGCTGTTGTGTGAGAACTATAGGAGCAGGCTGCAGGTAATCCTGTAAAAATCAGTATTCCTACTACAGCCTGAGACAAGTATGTGAAATGGTGGCAATGTAATAGCAATCAGAAGCTTGAGCCCAAACTCCATAAAATATCATTGGTTTTATGTTTTCTTTCCCTGAGTAATTTCAGAGGAGTTAGTGAGATCTGATCTAAATCATCTCTGTTAAAAGACAGTATTGCTGATATTTTAAGAAGTAGAAAGGATGAAACCAAGAAGCGGCACAAGCTGTTTATTATTTTTGTGTGAACACTCTCCCTCCCCTGCCTAGGTCTCACACACGCCCAGAACCTGGCCTGATAAACATGCATATACTCTGAAGGCTGACTTGCTGTAGGACTGCGACAGAACGCCTTGGAGGGGACTGTAGACTTTGGCCTCTGGTCGAAAGTCTGATAAGCTGCTTTTATACCACTGCCAGTGTTGAAGGTCCCTGAGGGCCTTCTTGAATCAGGTGTTTTCTTCATTGCTTAAAATAATGTGATTTATTTTTGTTTGTTTGTTTTTTTGTCCCAGATCAACTAACACAAATCAGCTGTCCTTAGGCAGGAAATATAAAGAAGACAAGCCACTTCTGCTTTTGTCATGAGACAGATTTGCCAAAATCAACCTCAAGCATACTGTCAAAATTACTACTCCTTTACAGAGAGAACGAGCACACCCTGCCTTCCGTGTGTTTTACAGGAGGGCAGCCCATGCACAGCAGCTGCCCCAAGCTCCAAACACAGGTTTTTCAGCAGCCAAGCTGATCCCTTGGTGTTCCTCACCAATGCCAAGTCTCCAGGCAGCAGCTATGGAGCCTTTTCATTGGGAGCTGACATGATTAACCCAATCGTAATTGCAGATAGCTGTTTGGTCAGACTTCAGTGCCTATGGATCAATGAGCTATCTAATTAGAAATCTTGAGATATATTTATAAAATTCTACCCACTGCTATTAAATTTACATGTCTCAAAGGAGATACATTTGAATTTCTGTAATGAGATTCTCAGCATGTTTGCTTTAAAGTATTTCCTATACTCAGCTGTTATACAGTGTGTTTACAGGAGGGTCCCAAAAAGATACTTTTAATTACTTTAAGAATAGTGAAAATATTAAGTTTAAAGTTAAAACCTAGAGGCATTTTTTAACTTGTGTGTAGGTGCAAAGACTCCTGCCTGCAAGCATTCTTGGGGTTGGACCCAGAGTTTAGAAACAAACTGTACTTTTGTTTCCTAATCAGGAAATACTTTGTAGTTTTAGTAATTGAAGGACTCTTCAGATTTTACTGTGGTGACCAGGGGCAGGACCCAAGGAAATGGCTTGAACCTGTATCGGGGAGGATTAGGCTGGGTATTATAAAAAGATTCTTCACCCAGAGGGTGTCTGGGCACTGGAATAGCCTCTCCAGGGAAGTGGTCGCAGCACCAGCCTGACAGAGTCCATTTCAACAATGCTCTCAGGCTCATGGTGTGATTCTTGGGGCTGTCCTGTGCAGGGCTAAGAGCTGGACTCAATAATCCTTGTGGATCCCTTCCAAATCAGCTCATTCTGTGACTCTGTGATAAAAGAACTTTGCTTTTCTTGCAAACTCCAATAAACGTACAAAAACATCTGGAGCTCTACTTGTCTGGACTGCATTGCCCTTGAAGCTTTTTCTCTCCTCACTTGGTCATTGGCAAAGAACAAGTCAAAAAATATAATCCAGCATTGACTCTTCTATTCTTCAGGTTATGTTTTTTTTAATTTATTACATGTTTAAGTTTTACCAAGTATTGTAGGAACTATTGCTGGGTTGTGTGTTAAGCACTACCACCAGTTTATAGATCAAATTTTGCTATAGTGCAAAATTCCTTCTTGCATTTTATAGACAGCAGAATAATTAAATGAATTTAATTATTTTTCCTAGAATAAATCAACATATACGGAGATGATGGAAGATTTAATAGAGATATTCCCTCCATTTGGGACTAATTCTGCTTTATCTACATTATTTACAAAAATAATGCTATTCCCACTCTAGTCAAAGGGACTGCTCACAAGGGTAAAGTGTGCCTTGCTTGACCTCATCTTTGTTCATTAATGCCTATAAAAACTCCATTAGACTACTTACAGAAAAAACACACAGAAAAAGAACACCAATAATCTTACTAATATTGCACACAAACTAATAAAACTCTCTGGCACTGCTAGAGCCCTCTGGATTATCATCTCAGCCTTCTTATTATCTCTAACAGCAGTGCCAAACCTACAGCAGTGGAATTTTTTTTTTGCAAATAACTAATGGTATAAAGATAGTATTTTTTTTTTCCTGCTGGATAAATTACCAATGAACACATTGTAATTTTTACTATATATTAAAAGTATGCATGAAAATGCCACAGATGAATTATTTCAATTCACTGCACCCATAGCTATATTATGTTAGTCCCTTCTGTAGTTTATTTTCCTGATTAACTCAACTGGAAGTATCTTTATGCCACTGCTTAATGAGTTCCTGACCAGATAGGCGAATAGACTCAGAGAATCACAGAATCATAGAATGGCCTGGGTTGGAAGGTACCTTAAAGATCATCTAGTTCCCAACCCCCCGCCATGGACAGGGACATCTTCCACTAGACAGGTTGCTCAAAATTCCATCCAGCCTGATCTTGTACACTCCCAGGGATGTGGCATCCACAGCCCCTCTGGGGAACTTGTTCCAGTGCCTGACCACCCTCACAGTAAACAATTGCTTCTTAACAGCTGCACTGGCCAGCCCTCCCTTTGTGAATACTGTCAAGAGTTCATCCTCTTTCACTTTTAATTACTTTCTTTCTTAGACTGTACACAGAACTCAACATGTTTTGCCTTCACTTCCATTTCTTTAACTTTTCATTTCTTCAACACTTCTTATTTTATGAGAGCCTTCAGTGAAGACCCAGGTTTGTGCTACATGAGTCTCTCCACCGATCTAAGCTCAAGTCTGGTGCTTATCTCAGGCTTTCTCGCATGACAGTAACAGACCACAGCTTCTTCACAGCCTGTTTGGTCATGGCTCTTAACTCCTCCACTGTGTTAGCATACCCTTGGATTACTAATACCAGTTCCCAGCATCTTTAGCAGGGTTGCTATACCACCAGTATTTTATAATCACTTCTCATACTTTCCAGCCTGATCTGCAATCCAGATGACATTTTTTAGTTACTATTCCTCCCACAAAGGAAGGAAGGAATCCACAATATTTCACCCACTGAAAAGTCACTAATCTCATCCCCTTCTCTTGACACAAGCCCATTACCATCACCACACCACCACGAGGTGCAGGGCATCTCAGCACAAGCTCTTCTTGCTCCCACTCTTCCTAGACAGTGAAGATTCCTTATCTGACTGTAAATTCCCAAAATAGTAATGGTTGAGGGACAGGTCACAGGTCTCTGCTGCAACCGTGGAAAAAGAACTAAGATCTTTCAGTCTGAAGAGAAGGCTCTGGGGAAACCTTATTGTGTCATTTTGGTACTAACTGGGGGCCTATAAGAAAGATGGGGACAGGTTTTTTAGTAGCTCCTTTAGAGAGGGGTGATGGTTTTAGGCTAAAGACAGTAGACTCAGGCAACATAAAAGGAACAAGTTTTTAAAAATGAGGTTGGTGACACACTGGAACAGGTTGCCCAAAGAGGTGGTCGATGCTCCATCTGTAGAAACATTAAAGGTCAGACTGGATGGGGCCCTGAGCAACCTGTTCTAGTTGAAAATGGGGCTCATGACAGGGGGCTTGGACTAGATGAGCTTTAAAGGTCCTTCCAACCTAAACCATTCTGTGATTCTGTGATCTTCCTCCACCCATGCTAGAAGCCTACAGGACAGACACACACCATGGGCATTCAAGTTTTCCAGGTGTTTAGCCTGCTGCATCAGCTGGTCTCAAACAGCACTGAACACAAAAGAGGTAGTAGCTGTTTCCTGCAGCAGAACACTGCTGTGCAGCTCATTCTGATTACTGTACTGTAAGCAGTCTCCTATGCAAATATTTAATGTCCCATGATAAATCATATCTAAAAAATGCTGGAGAACCTGACTAACCAGATTAATGGGGCCAGAGGAAATCCATCTACAAAAAAATGAAAGGAAGGGAAACAGTAAAAGCAAAGCAAAATCTGCTGTTGGTGGCAGTTCTTACAAAACTTTAATTTTCAGTTGTGTCTAAATAATATTGATGAATAGTGGTTTAGATGGAAATTATTTAATGTAAAAACTAAACTGAAGGACCTTTATACAGTATTTTGAAACTAAGCTGCTGTTTCCACCACATGAGTCACAAAAACAATTAAAAGAATGTTTATGGTCCAGCAGACTTGTAACTACACTTCTTAAAGTTCAGTTTGCATTTTAATATATTTTATTAATTTTCCAATTTGAATCTGGCTCTCATTAAGGATGCTTCAGGAGCTCACTTCTCAAGTCCATGCAGGGAACTATCCCTATGTCTACTGCTGTTACCAAATGCTTGAGAATGGGGTAGGCAAGAAGAGAATAATTCCATTGAATCAAGCAAAAATAAATTTCAGATGTCTGTATACTCCCTTGGGATGCAATCAAGACACTTCTGTCACAAAGCCTTCAGAGACGTAGGATGCGTGAGTAAATTGTGAGGGGTGGAAAAGACAAAAGATCTATGCTCAGATATTTGCATTCTTGGACTGACTACCAAACACAGTCTATTTGGTGACAGTGTGTATGACTGCCAGCTTTCATTTACCACAGACACCAGCAATAAGAAGACAAAGTGTACAGTGTCCTTCTCTGCAGCTTTGCATTCCTACCACACTGACACTGAGACTCCCCAGTGAAAGATAAGGCCAGAATGCCAAGAAGACTTAGGCTGCTGCTGTGAGGTGGTTGTGGGTGGGAATATTCTTTTGGTAGCCAAACCAATTTGTACTGCCTCACATGTTTGAGACATTACAGCCTCCAGTTTTCATTTCAACTTCCAGATCCATCAGACTTGAACCATAACACCAGATGATAGCAGTGTCCGAGTGGTCTCTTCTCACAGCCAGTGCAGCAGATGAACACACCCTCTTCAGAGGTAAGACTGTTCCACCTATACTCACACTCAGCCTGAGTTTGAATTGAAAACCTCTAAAAATTGCAAGTGATATTAGGCCCATCCCCTAGTGAATAATTCTTAAATTTCATATTAAAAATATATATCAAATATCAGTTTAATAATATATATTCTGTACAGCAATATTTCAGACTGTTAGAAAGAACCACGCCAAAGATATGAACTGTAGCACTACTGACAGTCCACTAAAAACAATCTGATTTTTTCTATTCATCAGGATACAGAGCTCAGCACTTGCATAATATTTTTCTCCTCACCTTTGTTTCTTCAATATAAGAACAGCACACAAACCAACCCATGGCACCTACGTCAGTGCTGTCCTCCTTGATATTCACACTCTGTTAAGTGTATAATTTTGTTAAACACGTAACTACAGCAGTTCCATATGCTAAAGGCCTGAAGCACCTTTTCTAAAGGTTTTCTCATGTCAAGCACATGATATTTAGTTTTATTATTTGTGCATTATGTAAAAAGCGCAGCAATCAGTAACCCCTTTTCTTGGCTACCCCAGTTAATCCCAAACTTAGGCTAATGCTACTTTATTTGACTTTTTAAGGGGGTACCAGACTATTTAATTCATGCCATGTAAAACAAAAGCACACTTCTATTTGTTTCTTTCTTTTTAATCACAGCAGAAACCACCCATTTTAGTATCGGATTCTGCCTGGGGTTTGCCACATGCCTAGCGGCAAACTAGACTTTAAGTGCACAGCATGCAACCCATCATTTCCTAGGAATTGGCAGGTACGAGGAAACACTAGGATGAGGTGATTTGAACGACAACAACTTTATTGAATGGCATAAAGATGATAACTTTATGGACAACACTAAGCTGGGAGGAGTGGCTGACACCCCAGAGTGCTGTGCAGCCCTGCAGAAGGATCTCAACAGGTTGGACAGATGGACAAAGAAGAACTGTCTGAAATTCAGCAAAGGCAAATGCAAGGTCCTGCACATGGGGAAGAATAACCCCTGCACCAGCAGAGGCTCAGGGCTGACCTGCTGGGAAGCAGCTCTGTGGAGAAGGACCTGGGGGTCCTGGTAGGACAGCAAGCTGTCCATGAGCCAGCAGTGTGACCTTGTGTCCAAGGAGGCCAATGGTGTCTTGGAGTGCAATTAGTAAGAACATTGCCAAGAGGTCAAGGGAGGTGGTCCTGCCCCTCAGCCCCGGTGAGGCCACATCTGGAATGCTGTGCCCAGGTCTGGGCTCCTCAGCACAAGAGAGACGTGGAGCTCCTGGAGTGGGTCCCACAGAGGGTGACAAAGACAATCAGGGGAATGGACCATCTCTCCTACAAAGACAGATTGAGGGACCTGGGCCTGCTCAGCCTCAAGAAGAGATGACTGAAAAAGGACCTCACCAATGTCTACGAGTATCTGAAGGGAAGGTGTCAGAAGGATGAAGCCAGGCTCTTCTTGGTGGTTCCAAGCAATGGGACAAGAGGCAATGGGCAGAAACTGATGCACAGGGAGTTCCACTGAATATGAGGAAGAACTTCTTTACTGTGCAGGTGACCATGCACTGAAACAGATTACTCTGAGAGGTTGTGGAGTTTCCCTCACTGGAGATATTCAAGAACTGTCTGGGTGCGGTCCTGTGCAACGTGTTCTAGGATGACACTACTTGAGCAGGGAGGTTGGATCAATGGCTAACTGTAGTCCCTTCCAATCTTACCCATTCTATGATTTTGAGAATTTCCCAGGTATATAGTAACAGATCTTATTAATAATGCTTCTCTAATTACTCTTGAAAGGTCCTTTTGTGTGGAAACGCAACATCTGTTATAGCATGTGTACATCTTCCACATCTCTGGTCTCTTCAAAAATTCAAGCTCTCTATCTGCACTTTGATATACTGCATAAAGCAGAAATGAACTGATATTAAGACAGCTTTTTGTGAGCTTTTGATTGCATTACTTTCAGTAACTGTAACACTACAGACCCATTGGAGTTCTATACCAAGTAACAAAACTCTGGCTTTTTCCTACATATTGATTTTAACGAGTTTTCTTTTTTACAAATGATAATGCTTGAAAAGTCATTTTAAAAAATCTTAAGTTGTTGAGTATAAAAGTGTAGAGTATTTTTCCTCTTAAAGGAACTTCTGGCTTGTTTAAATAGAGTAAAAATTTCAGGGAGTGACTTGTGATAAATATCCACCATAAAATTTATTACTTAATAACCAGGAAAAGAAACAAAACTATTACTATTAAAGTTGTGCAAATGGCACAAGCTGATACAGTGGCAGATAAGTCCTCCTACACTTTGCAGACTTACCTGTAAAATTCACTCATATGTTCAGTACCGCTAAATTAAAAATACAGGAACAAAGTATACTTTCACTTTGATAGGAAGTTTCAAAACAGGAAGTTTTTCATGGAGAACTGGGAATTCAGGTATGGCAAAAACCTTTAAAAATAGATTAAAATCAGGTACATTTGTGAGGATTGTAAGTTTCCCAAATTCTTGCCTGATTCTCTGCTCTCCTCCAGAATTTATGAATTATAAATAGCTGCAAACTGGTAATTATATAGTAATTAAATATTTATATCCTTACCCTTTGGTTTTAGGAGTTTTGCAGAAAAATCATTAAATTAGCATTAAAAAGTGAGTGGTACCAGCAGTGTACTTTCAAATGGAACCATACTTCATTGATGTCACTGTGTGGCTTGGACTGTGCACTCATCTGTGGCCAGGATTCTGCGAAAGTGAAGTGGCAGAAATTCAGGAGGTAAAATTACTGAAGTATGAAGAGACGAAGAAATGTAGGTAAACCATCAGTGTAACAGATATAAGAGAAAGGACATGAAGGCATGAGAAGTAGTTTAGATATTGACCAGTGTAACAGACCAGTGTTTTCTGGACCTGTGCAAGTCCCAGCTCACCAGGAAGAGTCTCTCACTGCCCCAATAGTAACTCAGAATAAATGAGACCCTGCATCTGCATTCCTGCTTGTTCCTGCAGGAACATACACACACGAGATGTACCTGAACGAGAACGGTGTCACAAACAGAACACAGGCAGCAGAAATTCTTGATTCTCAGCTCATCAGACAGCTCATTGCCATTTTCAGGAGAGTGGGAAATCGCAACGTGCCCCAATCATTTTTCGGCTGATTGCAAGTCTGAGAAGCTAAAGAGAAGAAATCCAGGTGCAAAAAGAGAAGACTGGAGCAGTTTTACTCACTACTGTAGGTAGACTGAAAAGGAAGAAAGTGTCCTTTCAGAAACAGAATTACTTTTTTTGAAAAAATCTTCTTATAAAGACTTGCATGTTAAAAAATTATGAGATCTGGCCCCTGCACTTACTGCCCCTTTCCAGAGGTGGGGATTGTATTTCATAAATTGCAGGACAAAGCCACACTTCTCAAAAAAAGAATTCAACTGTTCAGGCTTTCCATTGCCATTAGAAGACTTTTGTAGAGGATTCCCCATTTCATGCATCATGAAGGCAAACTGGAATAATTTGGAGGACACTGTTAGTATGGTATATTTTCATATTGGAGTACAGTATATGATATCAGTAATATTTGTAGGGTGATACAAGAAGCATCAAGTTATTGAAGCTATTGAATAGGAAAAAATAAAAACTCTAGGCAGGCAGCATGACTAAATGCAGTACATTCCATGAGGAAACAAGCAGAGAACAGAACAGTGAGCAAAAGTAATGAGGTGAAGAATAGCTATGGCTAGTCTACACAATTTGGATTACAACATTACCCCTTAGGGCAGAGTTCCAGTCGTACAGTGGGCTGAACACTGGTTATTTTAGGCTGTGACTCCACAATTAATGTTGCTTGAATAAACCAGTACTGTTGTACATTTTATTGTAGATGCTAAAAATGTGTCCTGAACAACAGCATGAAAGTCTTTTCAGAAAGAAGAGCCGGAATTCTCCCTGAATCCTCCTCAGCATATCTACATTGCATGAGAAGAGAAAGTCTGACATGTGAACATCCTTTTCTTGGTCATCTATAAAGCATGGTCTGGTCATTATTGCAGCAGGGTCAAAAGGTGGGAAGGTGTACACTCAAGGCTCAAAGAACAACTAGGATATACTAGGACATTTGAGTAAAACCAAGATCACAAAGAGTAAGCAAGTTGCTAACATACTCCTATGAAGACAAAAGTATTTCTTGTGGGATATTTAGTCAGGATGGATGCCTCCGGATATTGTCTGCATAAGTTAATTTTTCTGGAAAGTAAATATTCTGTAAATCCTCAAACACAAGCAAACCAATTTCAATATGGTGTTATGTTTGCACCAGGAAAAGAAAAACTTCATGATTTATGGAAAAAAAAAGGATGCCACTGATGTAACAATCCTCTTGAAAACAGCCTGACTCCAAATGAAAAAGTTTCCCATCTTGTCTAAGTATCAGAAAGAAAACATTTCAACTTATCAAGAAGTCTAACCTTAGGACAAGGCTTTCTTCCCCAAACACAATTCTGAACCGAACAATTCATTTCAAAGTTCTGTAGAACAGGCAAAGCAGCTCTGGTACCTCCCTGAGGACTAGGACTTTTGAGTACAGCTCTTTCTCTGGACGCCTGCCTAATAATGCTTCTGACATGAGTGGTTTGCTAGTCATCAGCGTGGATAACTAAAACCAACTGTGTGCCAGAATGAGACAGATCCCTCCCTTTATGTGCCATGACTACAACTTCAATATTCCATAATAATGCTTTTCTGATGAGCTACAAACACTTTGGATTGATCCTGAATAGAACTGGAAAGAGTTCAGAAATCCTGCTTACTTCCTGAACCAGGGATGATGTCCTTGCGAAAAATGCAGATGCAAGTGGTACAAAAAAACTGGAGGTAAATGGATGATTTACAAGTTTGTCAGACTTGTAAATTATACCTGTAATTATAGCTAACATAAAAACCTTAAGACAGTTACACATGCATTTTGCAAGAGTAGCAAATATGACAAAGCCAGGCGCTGCGTAACAGGCTTTGCATAACAACTCATGAAATCATCAGTGCACAATTTTTAGGCAATTTTGCCACATAGGATGAGTTGTTCCAAACTGCTGTATCCAGTATATGAAACTCATGACTTGCTGGCTCTGAAAGCTGAACTATCCCCAAGCTGGATAAAGAGTTATGAGTAGGAAACAATTCAGTTTTTCTCTGGGGTGAAGAATGGAAAAGACAGCTGTTGATTAACACCGCAGTGCTGATCCACCCTTTAAATTCAGGGAGTGGAGTCAAACAATACCTTTGCCTCACTTCATATGGAAAATTGAATTTATCTTTGGACTATTACTGTAAGTCAAGGGATACTCCCATCTGAAACAAAGGCTAATAATGTTGGAGGAAAGACATTCCCTGCTTTCCACAGACATGGGGCGAGGCTCAAACTTTATACACTTTTGGAGTGAGCTAACTGAATAAATGTGGCAGGCTGTATTTACCATTATTAAAGATTAGTATTTGGAGGCAATTAGAGTATTAGAGAAAGTTAATGCCACTAGAATTTTTTACAAATGCAGAAATTCAGACTCAACACTAAAAAACAATCAAAATTATGTGCTTTTCAGTTAACACATTCACAACCTTTTGAACAATAATGAGCAGAAACCTTTTTTATTTATAAAATTTATATATACAGATCCAGCTTCTATTTGCTTGTCTAACTGATTTTTGCCTGCATTACTTATTCGTTAGATTTATTTTAACAAGTTAACTAGAAATAAAAGACTTTAGAATATCTTGGCTACTACAGCTGAAAAACAGCTTCTGAACAGAAGTAAATCTGTGTCTCCTCAATGAAATGAACAGATCCCTTCAGTCTGAACCAGCTGAGAAACAACCCTTTTCAGGCTGTTTTCTGGAAATACTTTAATAGAATTCATTCCCACAGTAAATACAACGTCATTGTCCTGGGCTACTGGCATTGGAACAAGACTAACACTTTGAATTTAAAATTCTTTGTCCATGTTACTGTCTGCTTTTCTGGCAGACACAACAGGCCTTTTTCCCCCCACCCCAGCAAGATTACTATCTTTCTTTGCTTTGCCAATTTTCCCCTTACATTTTACTTTGTTTTGTTGGTTTGCTCATTCTGGCGGGGAGGGAGTCGTGTCACTGAAAGAGGGTAGGTTTAGATTAAATATTAGGAAAAAATTCTTTACTGTGAGGATGGAAGAGGCTGCCCAGAGAAGTTGTGGGTGCTTCATCCCTGGTTGTGTTTAAGGCCAGGTTGGATGGAGCTATGAGCAACCTGGTCTGCTCGAAGGTGTTCCTGCCCGCGCCAGGTGTGCTGGAACTGGATGATCTTCAAGGTCCCTCCATCCCAAGCCGTTCTGTGATTACTCTCCGGTTCAGCTCCGCTGTCAAGCTAAGGCACGCCAGTCAGGCAGCATGAGGAGAGAAGGGATGCTGGGAGCGCCGGGGCGTGCGGAGGCGATCGCATGTTTGCATTTTCCTAAGGACCAAGGCAGCGGGCACGGGTTGTGCCTGTGCTGGGAGATCACTGCGACACCGAAGGTCTCCAGCGTCGCACTTACTGCAAAGTGCTGCTTCTGCCCCCTCTCACGCGTTTCCTTCCCGTCAGAGGGAAAGGAACAGGCAAAGTTTTCGCTGCTTCTCTCCCACTGCGCCTAGCCGATGCTACGGCAGCAGGACCATCGCCACGGCGCTCCATGAGGCAGCCACACCTGGCACACACCCGCCAGCACGGACAGAGACATCCCGTATTTTCCACGGGAAAACCATCGGTAGTTTTAGCGGAAGGAGGCGAGCGGCGGTGCGGGCTCCCTGTCTGCCTGTCGCTCCCGGTCCCGGCCGGCCACAGCCCGGGCGTGGCACCGGCCCCACCAGGGGCTTCCCCTGGCTGCAGCCCCCGCCGAGCCACAGCCGCCCCGGGGGTGAGCCCACTGTCCAGGCGGGACCCTCTCCGAGCCAGCCACCTACTCACCGATCTCTCCGTCATCATTATCATCATCTTCCTCCTCCTCCTCCTCCCCCTCCAGATCCAGCAGCACATCTTGGTTCTCCACATTCATCTTGCCGAAGTTGCGCTGCCCCGCGCCCGCTCCCCTGCCAGCCCCGGGGGCGGAGCGGCGGCGGGGGGCGGGCGGCGGGCGGCCACCGACACCTTCCCGGCAGGAGGGGCCGCCCCCGCCCCGCCGGGCACGGCCCTGCCCCGCGCCCGCCCCAGCCGCGGCACCGCGGGCAACGGGAGCGCCTTGCTCCTTAAAGCGCTGGGTCTTTGAAAAATGTGTCAAAATATGCGCCCAAGCATTGAAGGACTCACCATCGCTTAGCACTGCTGAAAATGTGAAGCCCACATCCACAAAAAAGCTCCAAAGCAACAAGTAATGGTAGAATTATTTGGAAAAGGTAATGGAAATTGAAGGAGGAATGCTCAAGGACTGAATAAAAAGCCAATCGCTAGAGCTCTAGTAATGTATTCAACTCGTTGTTGGCTATTTCACAGGAAAGAGGTTGTCCTCATCTCCATCTTCGCCTCCAGACACAACCTAGGAGAATTTTGCAGCACAGAGAATGCAGAATTGTCACTATGCAGGAATGCTGCGGGGGCAGAAGTGCTCATAAAAAGGGATTTGAGTGCTCAGCAATATATTCATCTGCTCACGTGTGTTGGTTCCAGGGGCAAGTAAATGGTTCCTAAAACTGCAAGACATCTGGATGAGTGCCCAGACAGGAACTGGACTGAGGTTGTACAGTGGGAAGAAATGGAAGTAATACTGTAAAAATGGATTGAAGAAATGGGGGAGCAATATGGGGGAGCAAAATGGGGGAAAGAGAAAGATAAGAAGAACAAGATAACATTTGAGGTTTTTTTCCTGTAGAAAGCAGTAAAAATCCTATAAGCAATCTCACTCTCTAGCCTATTGTTGATACCAAAATGACTCACAGGACCCAGGATGTTTAAAGTGTACAAACAAGAAACTGGAAGAAAAGCCATTTGTCAGATAAGCTTGTTGCTTCCTAACATGGTTATCTGTTGTCAGTCAGCTGTGGGTTAGAGTCACAGCAGGGCTGGGCATTACAGCAAATCTAAGTGCAAGCACTTGCAGCAAAAAATGAGTTGAGAAATTTAATTGCGGAGTTTTGAAAGAGCTCTGCTTGGCAAAGGCCTTCTCTCATAGGTTGCTTAAAGACAGAAGTGGTCTGCAAAGGCATGAGTGAAACTGTCAGAACAGAAGCTCCTGCTCTGCTTTGTGGATAACACCTCACTAGTATTATCATTATCTGCACCATCTGACACTGTGCATTTTTCTCACTCAGATTAAGAAAGACTCACAGAGCAGAACCAGAGAAAAAAGGCAATATGATGGGAGGATACCCAATGGAGGGCAATGATGCATAGCAAGATGTGTTCTTTTTTGTCCTAAGTTAGAAAGCTGGTGTGCTGCCCTGTGACACATCCAATCTGCCTCTGACCATCTAAGAATGTGCCTTACTTACTGCTGTGACCCCTTGTCAGGTTTCACACTCCATGAGGTTACAGGGAGAGAGTGAGTTAGTCGCTCCTAGCCAGGAGTGTTCACTCCAAGATGACTCATTTGCAGACACGTCATGGTTTTGATGTGACTGGCACACAGCTGCACTAACATCTTTACATACCTGTACTGTGTAATATTCTTCTGCCCCCTTTCCTTGCAGGTCCTCCCCAAAATGTGGTCCTGGCTGGTGAGATCTTTTTTCATAAATAATGGGAAGAGGGCAGGGATTGTTACAGACAAGGTACAGATTGGCTTAGAATGGTGACATGAGATTTGTGCACTCAGATACTCTCCAGGGACATCATTGTTACCTTGGTTACATACTTCCCATTTTCACATTTAATGAATGAAAATATAATCCAAAAACATCAAAGTTAAAAAAAGAAGAGCACTTCAAAACCAGGCTTTAACAAAATGTTGGGTTTCTTTAACTTGATGCTAGTAAAAATACAGGTAGAGGATCTACCTCCTGCTCCCAGCATAAAGATTTCTCCCAGTATTTATGGAACATGAAGATTTTGTAGGCTTCATTCAGCCTTCAATACCTGAATGTTCGATTTCACAGATTACGGAGCTGAGATTTGCAGATACCTTAAAAACCGAGGGGAATATTGTGTGTAAAATTCACAGGAAATCCATGTATGTTGGAAAATGCATGGCTATTTTTTTTTTAACTTTGTACCAGATGCAAATATTTCCATGTGTACTTTTGGTAAAGCACCAAAGCTTTAGAAGCTCAGTTTTGTTACTCCTGAAAAACAGATTAAGGGAAAAAAAGTAAATGAAGAGTAAAATGCAACAGCACCACCCTGCTGCCATCTCTTTGTCAGATGGATAATAGCAAAAGATCCGCTTAAAGAACTGCAGTTGGGTAAACTCTAGCCAAGTTTTTCAAAAGTCATCTGAAATGAAAAAGTTAGGCTAACTAATCCTCACCCCAGCTCAAGCATGACTGTATTCAATTTTATTGAAGAAATAAAACTCTTTTAATGTTCCTGGTACTGCGAAACAGAGACAGTCCATGGAGCCAGTGGAAAAATTGCTTGCATGGGTAAGGGTTTCATAGCAACTGTAACCATATAGGTCAGGAAGAGGGTAAAAGAGATTGTTTAGCTCAGTGGTGACAAAATTCTGGCACAGGCACCAAGTCCTTAAATGGCATGGATCTGGGCTGACACCAGGGGCTCTGAGTCACAGGGCCTTTGACAAAGAATCTGGCACTGAGCATCAGAAACATGCTGTCAGTCACTGGTCTGGTGCAGCCCCCAGCAGTAAGGCAGGTTTGAACATATCCAGACACTGGTGACAAATATTTTCCATCATGAACTTGAAATTGTCTGGTGGGGAGTCCACGAGGCCCCCAGTTTCACTCCTGTTGATACACAGCCAAAATAATTTTGCAGCATTTGAAGCTGTTTTCTTCTTGTCCTTCTCCCAGCATCCGTGAGAACAGCTGGTTGTTGTTCCCTTGATAATGATGTATTAGATGTGGAAAACTATCACCTTAATACCTCGGAAGCTTTTCCCATCCAGATTACACAAATCCAGTTCTTGCAGCCTTCCAGCATGTATCACTGCCTGTGCTTTTCTCTCTGTTACAAGTTAGTGTAAAAAACGCAGTGTGAGGATCTATGGTAGGAGAAGGTGATAATCATTTTACAAAATCTCTTAAGTACACTGGCTTTACCCACTCACAGTCCTTTTCTCAATGATTGCATTCACTTACACTCTCACATCCACATAATTACGAGAACCAACATGTGAGTGTCCAGATGGTCTGGGCAGGGTCACTTCTGTACAACACAGAGCACCAGGAGACCATGGAGCTCCATCCTTGGAGATACTCAAAAGTAACCTGGACACAGTACAGGTGGTCCTTGATTAGCAGGGGGCACGGAAAAGACGACCTGCAGACGTCCCTTCCAACCTCAACCATTTTGTAATGCTATGATTCTGTGATTCTGCGAAGGCATGCCAGGTATTAGATCCTCATCATATCCCTTGAGCAATGACAAACTCATTTTTGGACAGGTGTTTTGTACCCAAGAACCAAAAATCACAATGACATGATTCTTTTACATCAGACTTCTGCTTATTTCCACCTCCATAAATTTTAGGCAAGTCTGGTCTGAGTTCCTTAAGGCCATAGTCTGTGCTACAGAAGGACTAGAAAGAAAAGGAATGGTGTATGTGATGTAATGTTACCTTCTTCTTTTGATAGAGGTAGTCTTTTGCTGACAGGCAATCTGTGGTCTGGTTTGACTGGAATGCTAAATGCAGGAAACAGTCCTAGATCTTTCTGTTGGGGACTATGTCCTTGTTTTTGAATGTAGCCCATTTTTTTATTGCATATAGTCCATTGTTATCGTGCTTATGCATTTATACCCACTCATCCTTCATTTCTGCCCTCTTAATGTTTCTACTATAAGTCAATACCTCTGTACACTTTCTTTCATTGCCTAACCCTTTATTTGAATATACAGTGCTCAACAACAAATACTGTATTCCAAATAAGAACACACCCACAGTGAATACTATTGCTGTACCATTTTGGACATGATTTTCCTTCTAACATGTCCACAACAATTTTTATTTTTGTCTTTCCACAGTTGTCAACTCATATTTCTATTGCACTCTGCAATAAATTCTTAGATTAATTTCTGCAGTTGAGCTCTTTGTCAGGCAGTTTCCCTTTTTGTATTTCTGTAGTTGATTTTTTTGTTCCTAAGTGCACATTTTTACCCTTGTTTTTATTGTATTTCCTCATTCAATCAGTTCTTTCTCATTTTTCAAGATAATTTTGAATACGAGTGTTTTTCTTGGTTTCTGCAAACTGCTAGGGGACAAAATTCATATGGCCTAAACCACAGGCCTAGCAAAATAAAGTCCACGAGCATCTAGAAAGCAAAGACTCAGAAGATTTGGAGGACTGGTAGGTCAAATGTGCTCAAAAAAGCCTTGGATGGAGTTTTGTGGGAAAGCTATCAATTATTGAAAGATATTAAGGCCACTACAGCAAGTCACAGCAGTGCACATCAAATTTGGGAAAAACAGCAGGAGACAAGTATCGCTGTGTGAGGATTTCTTTAAGGATACAAGGGTTGGAGTTGTTCATCACTGTGAGATTCATTGCAGAGCAGAGAACACAGCTGTCTTTCTATTCTGCATTCTCAGTCAGAATGAAAGAAGTAATTACCCCAGGGACCAAAGTCTACTATTTCACATTTCATAAAACATTAGACTTTTTAATAACTGCTGGGATATTGTGCCTTTGTGTCTGAAAGCAGGTGACTTTTACACCATTACTGAAACTTTGAAACTCAGTAACAGAAAAGAGATCATTTGAAATGCAAAGCCCCTGCTGTAATGGAGAAATAAAATCAGAGAGAAGATAAAAACTAACTAAATAATAAATAATACATACATATCTATTTAATAAAATGGTCATTCCCCACAAGAAATTCCCTTAAGTGCACCAAATTATTCAGAAATTTGCTGCATTAAAAATCAGTAAAAGAAAATGTAGAAGAAACTACTTCCAGTTCAGCACACCATGTATTTGTCCTGGTACTGTTAAGTTAGTGTTTGAAATCTGTTCAAGTCTAGAGAAAAATGACTGTGAAGAGTTTTGAGATCATTTTGTTTCTTCAAGCTCTTGTGTTTATTTCAGTATGATTCACAGATAGGGAGAGCAGTGAAGCATTAAGGGAAATTAAATTACCCAAATTCCGTACAGCTCTAGTATTTTCCTTTTATCTTGGTTATGTTTCCAATTGCGTGTAATCCTCACAGATTTCTTAATTCTCACTCTTGCATGCAATTTCTAGTCCGAGATGACAACTTCAGTCTCTTTTGCCCTCTATTGAAGTGAATGGGTAATAACAATTACCAAGGAAATGTGAGCTACAATGTATAAAAGAGGATATAAATAACAGATCTCAGACCAGTGGTGTGTGCAATTACTTGACGCAGAAGCCTCGTAAGGGCTGCCAAGTCTTCTGCTGACTCCTACCCACGTGTTCCTTTTGCCTTCTTTCACTAGCTGTCCTTAGTATGGGAAGTAGACATGGCAATCATCTGGCAAACTTTTTGTCTGATATTTCTAACCTGTTTAATACCAAGCTTTTAAATCTTAGGAAAGGTATATACATGGCCAATGTGTATCTTAGAATAATAGACTCAGAGTTCAAATACTTCTATTTTTCTAACACAAATATCTGAACTTGGATAGTTCAGAATATTTAACTTCAGGGAGATAATGAGGTTATCTCAAAAAGTGAATTATGAACAATGACAATCATTTTATTGGTGGTGAGCTGTACCAGTTTTATGATATTTTAATTCTACTGCAAAAAAAAAAATAGTCCCATGTCTCTGGATATCTCTAAGTCACAGGAAATGACTGTAGCAAATCTTACTCATTCTTCAAGAGAGGATATATTCTCAGTCATCCTGCCTTGCCCTGCAAGTGCACACAGACTACAGCATTGACATAGGTAAGTCATGGGGAAGGCACAGTCACCCATGTGTGTTACTTAGTCCAGGTGAGCTACGCGACTAACGTGACCAGGCCTTTCAAAGCCGGGCCTAGGACCTGCGGGGGTTGCTGGGGTACACTAAGCTGCTCTGAACCAGCTGTGGTATCTGGGCGTTGTGTTTGACTGATAGGGAAGTTACGGCCCACACCTGTAGGGCAGCCAACAGGTTTTGTCTTAGTGCTCTGAAAAAATGCTAAAAGCTGCATTTCATACTGACCTGAACCCCACTGAAACGGTTAAACTAATTTGAATAATGTGCATCGTTACTGCGTCCAAGTGCAGGTACACTCTGGTTGGGAAAGTAAAGGATAAGTAAGTTCACTACACTTGTTGCTAAGTGTTTTTTACAGTGGCATTTTCTCAGTTACTCAGGGAAAAACGTCTGATGTAAGCCAGCGTGGAAATGACACAACCACAGCTGAGTGTTCAGACTACAAGAAAAAAATAATCTTTCAATGAAGTCTTTAACAGTTGTCCTAATTTCAAATAAGAGCTGTATGTCCTGGAAAGATAAAATTGTTTGTGAATTTTGGAACATAAGGAGGTAAAAGTTACTGGAAAAGTTAAAGAGTGACCAGAGTATTGTGGTAATAGTACAGTTTTTTCTTCAGCTGCCACAAAAACATACATTAAAACAAGAGTATGTTTCCAGAAATTTGTTAATAGAAGCCATGATATTTTATTTTTAATATAAATACTTTGTTAGCCTTTCCATTTCCATGTTGGCTTACTTAGACAATCTTCCCTGAGTAACTGAGGGAGCTTCACTCTGTAGAAGCCACTTAGCAATGTGTGTAGCAAACTTACTGCTCCATTATCAGCGGCATAGATATTTTTTCAGGAAAAACCTGAATTTATCTGGTGAAAAATATGTTTTTCAATGATAAAGTCTGAAGGGGTTTTCTTGGCAGTAACTCATGCAGGTTACATCCTCTCCTCTCATTGTCATCATCTCCTCTTACTGTGGTGGCTGATGCATCCAACACTTCAGCCAGTGTTCATTTTAACTCTTAATTCCAGTGGGATAAGCAAGTGCTTCTTCTGCGTGCTTTCAGTAAAGCTCTGTGTTTGTGGTAAGCAAAGTGCTTTCAGTTACTGCTGTTGTACATCTCCCCCGCCACTTGCAAGCACAGGTTTTCCATTAAAAGTTGAAGAGAGGAAGAAAAAGGAATTCTGAAATAAATCCCACCATTAGGTAAGTGACTTAATGTCAAAATACTTCTCAGCACTTTTAAGGATAATTTGGTTTTATCCTGTGGCCATGAAACATTCTTAAAATAACTTGTCAATAACTGTATCCTGCAGGGATAGAACCGGACCTTCTAGCAGTAATGAAAACCTGCCAATCAAACTTCATAAGGCTTTACTTATAGCTGAAAGCATGAACATAATTGCACATGAAAATACTTAACACTTAAATGGTTTTCTTTTATTTCCCAATCAGACTTCTTCTATCAGGATGGGTCGCTCTTCTGCTGGGGATGGTCTTAATTTTCATCTGAAATTCAGTAACATCTCTGTTGCTGGGTTGTTCCACTGTTAGATGCTATGTCTGTACTGGCTTGTGGTCATGTAAGTGTATAAATCAGTAGACTCCACAAAAGATGATGAGAGCATTCTGTGACAGGCTTTAATGCTTGCACAGGAGTTGGAGGAGCACATGTATCTGCCTGTATCAACTCATCTTCCCCTCTGCTTCAAAAGGAAATGATCTCGTCACCAGTCCTTCCTCCTCCTCCACTTTGTTGTGTCATGTTGCACCTCACTGTATGTCAAATTTACTCCAAGAAGGAATTACACTGACAAGCAGACAAGGACAGTTTTGGTCCTCCTGAAGAATGTGAAGGAGGGGTCTTGCTGTATGCTGGTTTGGAGCCCCAGGAGGAATACTCACATGCTCTGCAAAGTATCTTTATTGTACTTGAAAGAGAAATGGATCTTTCTTCACCTGTCTTCCATGTCTTGCAAATGGCAAGGAAGAAAACCACTCTTATTTACTATGAAGCATTAAATATGTGTCTATATATATACACACACACATATATACATATATATATACGCACACATATATACATATATACATATACACAGAGTGTGAAAATTTCCTTACCTCAAGGTATGAGTCAGTTTTAAGCAGCGTCTTTTTTGTCTCTTTGTGTTATTTTGCTTTTTTTTTTCTATTGAAAATGAGATTATATGAGCCTTAAGATGTTAGTTGGGTAAGACCGATCTCATTCACCAAATAGAAGCAGAAAAGGAAATAGAGAGTTGTGTGAGGAAGCTGGGACCACAGACTAAGTTACCCATCATTTGCCAGGTGTTTGACACCTACAGTGATTTTAAAATTAGGAGCTTTCTGTTTGTCTCTGTGGCTTTGTCCTCCTCAGTGCAGGCTGCTGCATCGCCAGGAATGTGGATGCTTTCTGCTGCCCAGGATGCTGTTTTGTTAACGCTTCCTCCTTCGGCCACTTGCCAGAAAATTACCTTGGAAACCAAGGCACCAGTTTCCATGGTCACTTGGAGGAGCATATGTTTCCTTCCATTGCATGGGGTATTAGGAGGAGGAAGCCCACAAGCTTTTTTTGCCAGAATAAATTCAACAGAATTGATGTCAAAGAGCTGCATCCCGACCTTATTTCCTCCATCAAATCCCCAGTGACACCACCAGAACTGCAGAGGATAAACAAGCACAGAATGTGGCTTTACATGAACATGTTCACAACTGAGATGTGAAATGACATCTTACTAACAAGGTCCCTCTGACTTATGACCCAGAGAAACTCAGGAGTGAGATAAAGAGGAATGAAACAGAACCTTGTTCTCCTGTCTAGCACACCTCCAAGTGCAGGCACATAAAATTACATGAAAAAGAAATAAAAGTCTTTGAAAGCACTCAGCTTTCAAAGCTTGAAGGTTGAGGTGAAAACCAGCAGTAGCTGGTCAGCCTAAAGGTGTGACTGTGCCACTACCTTGTACTCAGAAAGGGACCATGGCTGGTTGTGGGTAAAAATGTACAAGAAATAGCATGAGGATTTTTCCTGACTGAGGTTCCTGAAAGCAGCTAGTTGGATTCAAGCACTGTAGGATCAAAGGCTAAAAATGCTGAGGGGGAACTTGTTGACTTCCTCTAAGGAAAAGCAGAAATGTTCATCAGGCTGCTGTGTTAAGGCTTCTCTTCATTGTGACCACCATAGGCTGCAGCAGAAACATCTTCACATCAGGCATCGTATTCAAGTCAGAGCGAATTTTAATGCTTGTCTGTGGCTTAAACTTTTCCAGGTAAAGGTTGTCACAATTCCCCTTCCATCCAAAATTTAGTTTCCTTCTGTAAGGTGCTATACCCATCTAGTTCCTTAGAGAAACAACATGCCTAACCACAGGGTCCAGAATGATGGTAATCATGAAGTGACAAAGTCCATACTGTGATCCTGCAAAGTACCAGAAAATCTATTTAACACTTTGCAACAGTTTTCCAGATCTGCAGTTTGAAGTCATGGTGATTGCTCTGTGAGCAGCAACTCTGCTTGTTGCTGTTGGAAATTAAAGTTTCAAAGCAAGAAATCTTCTGTCCCATTTACAGATGTGACCATTCTCAAACTTGTGTCTGAGACACCAGGTGACTACAGCTCCTGTTTCTTGATTCTTACTTTTCTGACCTTCCATTTTGAAGGAATAATATTAGATAAACAGGAAATTAGGAGAATTCAAAATCAAATACCATAATAATATTTTCTGTTAGATCTGATGTTACAGTGCGGAGATGTGACAGATCACTGCCAATGCACAGAAGGGTGTGAACAGCTTTGATCTTATTTTGCTGAAGATATGAGCTGACTAGCTGCCAGCCAGCCAGTCCAGGAACTACATAAAATGGTAGCATTCTTGATTAGTTGCTCTCTCTCTAAGCCAGTAAGCCCTTGCAACCCAAAATGGCCCTGCATATTATTTTCCACATTATACTGAAGTATACAGAAAGTAAATTATATGATTGCTGTGGCCCTTTCAAAATGAATTTAAAGGGAATGAGTTCAGTAAATTCAGGCTGTTTGAGGCACGCTGGCTAACCTGGCTAGCCCATTTAATCACATTAACACAGAAACACATTTGTGGGAGCTCCTGTTGAATGACAAGTTGGTTCCCTGCTATGTGATATCCTGTCAGAACACCTGGGATGCTTTTACTGTATTTGTATTGCCATCAGCAACTTTGATGCGCCTGAAAGCAGCTGATGGTTTTCAGTAACCACAGCTCCAGCGAAGAGTTCACCTCTGCACTGATCGATTTTGTGGGTGCCCTGCAGAGCCATGGATAGAGTTACAGCCTTTTACTGCTAACAAGAGAGAAGAAAATCAACTCTGCTTAAATTAACTCAAAATTTCACCTCAGGAACATGTATCTGCACCTTCAATACCTATTTATTTGCAATTTCACCATCATATTTTTGTACTGCATCAATTATGATGTTCAGTTTCTAAGCAGATACAGTAAATACTGCCACATAGATTTAATCTCTTTATGGGAAGGGTGCAGTGTGAATTGGCCCCTTCACTACACCTCAGGACCCACACGGAGGCTGCATTCACTTAAGTGTTTTCTTTTGTTGTTGGCCATTCACTCCAACTGCACTGTACATGAGCTATTTAAGCGAAGTCTAATATTAGGCCTGGCTCACCAACCTTTATTTACTTTTTGCTAGGAGATTGCTTTCCTTCTAAATTATCCATGCCTAAACCGCAAACATCAGTTTCTCTTAAACTCCCTCCCTTAACTGGGCATGACTAAATTAATTATGTTAATTCTGTTAAAATTGTTTTCAATAATCCATTGTTTTCTGGTGCAAATATTTAAGCAGAAGCAGCTTGGCTTGGCTGTAGGAATGTGGCATGTCAAACTACTCTATTTGTCACTCTTTCTAAAATGACATTAAAAATAATTAAACAACATGAAATGGCTGTGATTTTAATTGAGAAAAATTTAGGAAATGCCAAATGTTGGCTGTCTGCACATTCTTAGTGGGTTTACACAGTGTATGTACTTTAGTTTACACTCCATAAGACAGCGTCATGTTCCTTTTTTCCCACAAGTCTTATGGAAAAATAACAACAGCAGCAACAACAGTAACGTAATTACACATAATTATTATGTGGAGAAAAAGGTCTACAACTGTGTATGTATGGACAATTGGAAATAAATATGTACAATATTGTATATTGTATATACTATAATGTATAGTGTTCTCAGGAATGGAGCCTTAGCTAGCTAAAATAAAATAATATTAGAGCCCTACCATGGATGCCTTAAGAAAAAGTGCTTGTGACAGATTCACTTCAGAGGAGAAGTGCCAGAGCAGAGCCCCAGGAAGGTAAGTTGAACACAGCCCTGCACATGGACCACAGTAGAGGCAGGATAGTGTAGCTAAAGCAAAACACTGAACACTTTCTTCTCTGAATGGGTTCCAAGCAAGGGTCCTATGGTGAAAATAGTGCTTTTTAATGTAACTGCAGTTAGTGTCCAAATGTAGAAGTTTTTTCAACAGCAGCTTTTGTGCATGTGCGATACAAAAGAATCTATCTTATTTATGCAGTACTTACATCATTTACAATAGAGAATGAAACTTCTATAAAATAATTTCCCTGATAATTTCTGTCAGTGATGCATCTCTACCACTAAATATATTGTATCTGGTTTTACTCTCAGACACTGAATATGAATGTCTTGCTCCATGCTGGATTTGGTTGCCCCTGCACGGTGATTTTTCTCCTTCCAAATGTGACTGGCAGCTCTTAAGAACAACACACACATGTTGCAGCTACCTGGGGATGCAACACTATTAACTTCTTTCAGGTTTTCCAGTGCATGTTTATATTTTGATTGTTGGCAAGACCTTTGTAAGACAAGGTCATACATAAGAGGAGGAGGACAAGGAGAACATGGCGTTTTAGCTCAGCACACAGACCAGCAGTGGGCTGCCTTGGTAGTGACCTACCCTTTGCATTTGCAGCAAGGAGCTCCTGCTGACATCACCACCCCCCACCACACCCCCGCCCTCCAATCTCCAGTCCATCTCACTTTTTGGGCTTGGCTTATGACTCGGGAAGTTGTTCAAGTCAGAAAAAAGAGACCCCATTACTCTAGTCTGGAGGGCGGAGAAGATAGCTCCAATATTTCAGGGTGGAGATGGGAACTTTAAACCTTCCCATCCCATTTCTCAGGAGTGTGTAAATCCATCCATCTCTCTGTTAGCGGGGGCAGAGGAGGGGCATAGTCCTTGGTGGAGCTCACCTCTATGTTGGTGGGAGGGAAATCTGGCCCCTTTTCATCCCTTACAGGCATGAGTCTTTATTTAGGACCTTGAAAATCATCCTTCACATGTTTGTGATGTTTCTGCCCTTAGAGACACAACTCTCCTGGTCCCACAGAGAGTCCCAAACATACTTTTCCCCAGATATTTCTGGGGATATTCCTCCTGGTGTGGCCTTCCAGTGATAAGGTACAGTGATGCTCTGTGATGTGCAAGAGACACCCAAATGTGCAAATGAGATGCAAAGAACATCAGAAAGCACTGCTCTTTAAAATTACAGCCAGGCACATCTGGCTGTGAGCTGGGATTGATGTGCTGATGGGTTGGTTCATGGACAAAGAAGCCCAGTTTAAGACAAGAGTCTCCCACGGTCATGAGGGGAACGAACTGAGTTGCTGAACTACCCCCAGCTCCATGTGTGCAATTCGCAGACCAGCTGCAATGCCTGCCCTGCAGTCACATGGTACAGTGTTTTGACCTGGTTTTATAGTTCTTTTTGTAGAACAACGTTTCTGACTCCATAGTCTGACCTTTTACCTTTGATATACCCAACTAATGCAAAAAGTTTATTTCTGAGCTCCTCAGAACCTTGTAAAGGTCAAATCTGAAAGCCAGAATTTCATTCTGAAAGATGCTTTCCATGAGGGTGAGGGTGCATTATGCTAAGGCTTGGACAAAATCTCCTTGCAGGTGTTGTTTGCAACAGCTGTTTTTCATTCAGAATAAAATATAGGAAACAGCAAAGCTCCTTCATGGAATTAGACAGCTGAAAAAAAGAGCCATGCCAAGATCATAGCAATATACACCATTGTAAACACGCCAGATAAAAAAAAGGGTTTTTTGGGCTGAAAAAAAAGAGGTGTGGACACTGTTTGATGGAGGTAGATGTGAAAAGAAGCCGCAAAACTGTCACAGGCAGAGAAAGAAACATCAGAAAAGCAAGGAAATAGGCACAGCAAGTATTAGGCACGTAGCCTCATAAAAAAATCAATAGCCAGAGACATCTTTCCATGACAATTCCACTGCAAGGATTTTAAAATTGAGAATAAGGTGTTGGCCCTTTTTTGATAACTTTGGTTTTAGCCTTTGTACATAAAAGGAACAAAAGCCAGGTAAATATCTGACTTTAACATTGTTTTTTCTTTCTGAAGGAAACTTCCATTGAGACTCCAAACACTGAATAGCAGTTCACATTCAAAAAGGAAAGCATCTCTCTCCAGAATCTTGCCATAGTGAAATCTTGCCACTGTGAAATTCAATGTATTATGTCAGGAATAACAGTAACAAGAGCTACAGATATATATCATTGTAACTTGTGCTTGTTTCATACCTCAACTAAAACGGCGCCGCCTTTCCTTCCTGCTTTCACATGGAGCTAGGAGAGACTAAGTGGGCAGCGGTAGCACCTCTCCATGGGCACGAGCTTTGCCCAGCCAGTAGGAGTAGGGCATCTTGCCCAGGAGCTCCTACCTCTGTCAGCCTGCAGGAACCTCCCTCTGACCCTTATTGGGAAGATTAAGGCTGTTTCCAGGCTTCAAATAGCACTTGAATCTTTGAAAACCAGGAATATAGTCTCTTTCTGGTCCTATAAGGACCTGTAGGAGGTCATGGAAGTACCATGGAAGGCTAGCCACTAGGTTTGGCTTTGAGCATTAGGTTCTCCTTCCTTGGTGGGTCTCTTGCCTGTACAGTAGCTTGGGCTTCCTCGAGGACAGCTTCTTCCTTCCTAATCTGCAAAGCTTCCTCATAGCTTGGTCAGGAGAGAAAAATCTTCCTTTCCTGTGAGGTCGAAGGGCCAGGACTCATGGAGCCTCCCTTTGACTGAAATGGTCTAAGTTTAAAGAGACTCCTTACACCACAATGTGTAAGAAAGGAAAGGGTGGTTGTAGAAGAAAGCCTTCAGAGGTTTGTGCAGACAAAATGAGTCACCAAGGGAAACTGTGTATTATACTGAAAGTAGGTAGAAAGCTCAAGCCTGGAAGCACAGACTAGTAGGTCCTGTGAAGTTTGTGCATTTGTTGGCCTGAGCCTTGAGGGACTAGTTAGTTCTTTAGTGCATTTCCATTTCCTAGAGCTCTTTGAAACTTTCTGTAGTTGCACACAGCCCTAAAAATCCAGGCTGGGCTTAGTATTTAAAATGTGTTCATCATTTCTGAAGTGCAGAACATGGAGAGAGGCTGCTGACACCCATAGGGTACAGACAGAAAATAAAGGAAAATGATAATTTTCAAGCAAATGCTTTCATTAAGAATTAATTACCAGCTGGTTCTGGCTGCTTTAGTTATGGCCAGTGGTACAATGCTCTCACAAATTCAAAAGAGAGCTGTTACATCTTGTGAATAGAACAGCTTAGTAAAGGAAATAATGTCAGAATATATACCACCAGTTAAAAAGAAAAAAAGACTGCCTATAAGGAGTTAATAAAACTTGAAAATTGTTTTAAAGAAAATAGAGTGTTCCTTGAAATTTCTTATTTATTTTTTGATATATGTATGGTCACACAAATGTTATGGGCTTCGAATATCTGAACATCAAGAAGTTGCCTCTTCCTGATTCAGGAAAGGCGCACATCAAGTAAGCCAAAATGCTGGGATCTGTCTGACTTTTGGGAAGGATGCCGGAAGGCAGGGCTATGGGCAGAGGCAAACTGTGTGTTCTGGCTTCCCTTGGGTGCTTGGGACCCATCAGCTGTGCCTGGCAGCACATTGGAACTTTATGCAGTCTCCCCCATTTTCCACTGCCACACTGGCCACTGTCAGATGGTCTCAGCATTCAGTGAAGCAGCCAAGTGTCTACCTGGTACTATGGATATCTGGGTGTTTTAAGATGGAACATACTGCTAGTCAGAACTAAAGATAAGCCCTTTCTGCAGTCATATCTGGGCTGGCTTTTCATAGAAACAGGTAATCTATCATTAGTGTATATTAGGAGCTACAAAATGGTGTGTGTTGTGATGGTACTGGTGTGGTAGGTGTGAAGGTGGCATTTGTAAGCTGCTTCATCCTATTCACTCACCACTGTCAGAAGGAAGCTGTTACTAGGAAGCCTCAGCAGATGTTTTTGCATTATCCAGCAGAAGAGATGCCATTAGGCATTATGGCTGGAGGGAAAGGCCATTATGCTTCAGAACTCCTTTCCAGTCCTGCAGAGGTTAATAATTCATGACAATTATTTAGTTGATCTTGATCTAAGGATCTCAAGGCACAGCTCAGCTAAGAAACTCTCAAGATCACAGGACAAATCATTCATAGACCAATGAATAGCAATGGAAAGAATCCAGGCTCACGGTCTGGTAAAGGTGAGTATGTTTACTTTACAGACCGCTTGTGTCTGCCTGTAGAAATGGATTTTTATGGAGAAGGTTACCAGAATAATCCAGGACTGGGCAGTTAGTTTCTCTAGGGAAAAAAAAAAGAAAACTTCTGATTAACTTTGGATAAAATATTATCTCTGTATTTGAATTTTTCCACAAATAACATTAAATAAATCATCAGAAACTGAGAGGGCAGCTGTAGTACCAGCATTTTCTACAGAGGCATTCTTAGAGAAAGCTCTTCAAATGATGCACACTGAGGTAGCTCCAATGACTCCAATTGCATTAGGTAACTTACACCTACCCCATACATATGTGTGTGTCTGTAATCTAGGAATATACTTACATTGCTATTGGAAGTTATTGAAAAAAAATCCTAAACCAAATATACTGATTTGCTGGCAAGATTAATGATATCAAATTGTTATGATCCTATATGAAAGACTATATATTTATTTCACCTGGACACTTAGTTTCCTAATTGTTTTGAAAGAGTCACCGCTAGCGTGGAGTGATTTCCAGTGCTGTATTTCACAGTGTGTGGCAGTCACGTTAGTGCGATTAAACACACATTTACTCATGCATACCCAGCGCAGGCACTAACAGCCACTTAACTAAAGTCACTTTTAGCCATAATTTACATGCAGCCCTGGGGTAGCTCATTAGTTCTCTCTCACTGCTATTTATATACCCACGAGCTTTGTGAAAGAGCTGGGGATTGTTTACAGCTGCCTTTGAAGCAGAAGGCGCAGCGCTGGGGAGGAGCCCGGAGGAGCCCAGGCAGCCTCCTGGTGGCAGCACGTTCTCACGGACCGAGCCCGCCCACCCTGCGCTGCAGCCCGGCGAGAAGGGGCAGCGGCTATCGGGGCGGGGAGGGGGACGGGAAGGAAAGGAAAGAGAGACGAGAAAAAAAGAAAAAAAAAAAAGAAAAAAAAGAGAGAGAGAAAAAAGGAAAATAAGAACGAAAAACAGTAAAAAAGAGAAAATAAAAGAAGAAAAAGGAAAAGGGAAAAGAAGGAAAATAGGGCAAAAGAAGGGAAAGAAAAGAGAAAAGAGAAAGGAAACAAAGAGGAAAAAAAGGAAAAATGCTAATAAGATTTTAAAAAATGAAAAGAAAAAAGAGAAGATGAAAAGATAAAAAACCATATAGGCTTGTTAGTATGACAGGTTGTGGTTTGTGAATGTAATTAACTGGAGAATATTAGTTTACATATCTCTAGGAAAATAAAAATGCATTTAATTATTCCTTTAAACCTCTGGAGACCTATAAACAATTTAAAAATACTAGACATTTGTTGACATTTTGATGTAAATTTTACCACACACAATGTAAAGATGAAACCATTTTGTATGTTTTATGTACTCCATATTTGAATATAGTAATTTATTTCCCCTGTGTGTAAATTCCTTTAGTAAATAGGATTTAACCCATAACTTACACTAAATAAGAATGATTTTTTATTTTAAACCATGCAAAGGATGAATACACAAGAAAATACACAAGTGCTGGTCAGATTTTACCTTCCAGTTACTTCTTTTAGTCCCTAGTAGCTGATTTCTCAAAAGAAAGAAGTCTTCACTTGCAGAAATGACCTTGTAGCACTGAAAATTTAGGTTTGCTAACCCAGCACATGGGGTGCAACATGGAGCAGCAGTCCTGTGCACCACACAAGAATCTGAGAAACAAACTTGTGGAAAATTCATCCCAAAAATGGGTGGTGTTGGTCCTTTCTTGACATCTGCATACTGGAAGCAAAATTGCAACAAGGAGAAGCTTCCCTAGTGCGGTGCACTAATGGAGCTACCATTCATTTCTCCTGCAGATCCTCATACCAAGAATTAAAAGAGGCTGAACTTAACCATGAGAAAATAGAGAGTGAAATCCTAAACATTTCAGTCAACTGCAACCTTTTCTTTTTTTTAGATTTACCTTCTTCCCTTTCCAAACCTTACCCACTGAATCCACCCCACCAAAGAGAAATGTCCCATATTGTCCTGCTGAAGTGAGATCTGTCTGGAGCTCTCAGAGGCAGAACCCCAAAGTTGTGAAGTTCCAGTTGGCCAGGTCCAGCTTCTCTCAGTGCCTGGAAAGCTCCTTCCCATCTCCTGTTTTTCACCAAGGAAACCCCAGGTGCAGACACACAAGAAGTGGCTTTCACCAGTTGTATCTCAATGCAGGCTGATTTTACAGAGAGGGAAGAACCTCGAGCAAGTTAAAACAATGGCAGAGGAACTCCTGTGGAGCTGTCCTTTAGCAGCAGATAAGGAAGCAGGACTACACAATAACTTCTAAGGGGTCTGCTCACTGTTTTCCTTTCAAATGAAAAACCTGGTTCTTACCAGGAGTTCCATGTGCTGGAGAGCATGCTTTTGTGTTGACTGGCACTTAGAGGTTGTGTGTTCACTACATTTTCAGTTTAACATATCTTCCTCTGTCTCTGTCTGCAAGGGGTAATATTTTCCCTTGGAAGATAATAATCCAAATGGAGGTAATTTTTGCCACACACTTGAGTAGAAGCAGCTACTTTAATTGACAGAAGAAATGGTCCAATAGGTGCTATAGGTCTCTGTAGGACCCCAATTTGCTGTGGAAATAATCTCCTCATGTTCTGTGTGCTGAAGTAAATGAAATTTATTCCGAGTGTTTGTATTTTACAGGTTTTTTTTCTCTACTCTCAGGCACTCAAAGTGCTTTATCTCTGTTTTCAGTGTGACAGACTGGTATTTAATCTGCCTCACTAGACTGCAGATCCTTTTGTAAATAAAAGGAATTCAGGCTGTATGCAACCATTTTGCAGGACTGATTCAGATATTTGATTTTGCCTACAAGGGAAATTATGTCTCATGGGCTATAAAAAAATGGAGGAAAGTTAGTGGTGCTATCTCTCAGAGTCCTGGCAAGACTTCCTTCTAACTCAACACAATCCAGAGAAGATGTTGAAGTGATTCTGCTTCAAGTATAGACGTAATTCACTGAATGGGAAAATAATTATTGTTACACATTTTGCACCTCCATGCTAGGAAGAGAAGACCCACTACTTTGATCATTTTGAGGATATGTTTGGGTTTGAAACTGAAGTATTTGTTTTTCACTTTGTCATTGTTTTTTATCCTAAGCAAATAATTGTTAGTTTACAAATATTGGAGAGACAATCTAAGCCCAGGACACTGACTATTGAACAGACAGGCCTTCCTTACAGGTTACCCATAGTCTTGGAAACCTTTTGTGGGCAGAGCTCTTGCTACTATTGATATACAGAAAAATTGTGGGGGTTTTTTTTCCATGATGAAAAAACAGACTTCAGATTTCCAGGAAAGGAATGGTATTGCTTCTTTCAGTTTTTACACTATAACTTTCAGTAGATGCAAGCCTTTTCATTTGGGGTCACACCTCCTTGACTATTATGGGTTGAGTTCGAAGTAAGTCAAGTTAGCATTACCATACCCATTCTTCCTGGAAGGTGCAGTCCAGGATTTTGGTGGCAGCTGTGTGAAAAACCTGCCCACAGCCCTAAATGGTTGTTTGCCAGCTGTCTTGTCTGCTGGCATTAGTGTGCAACCTTGTGCAAAAGCTGTTCCTGGAAATGCATTTGCTGAGTTCTACTGTTGCAAAGGAATGTAACAGGATAGCAGGTTATAGCTATATTTTTCTTCTGTCATCTTTGTCTGGCAGAAAATTGGACTCTGTTTGCTGTCAGATTATTACAAACTGGTGTATGTCACTAATCTAAGTGTATTGATATGAGCACACATACGAGACACTACATTGTGACAAAGGAAAGCTTCCTACAATGCTAGAATTCTGTGTGCTTTTGGCTTTTGCATCCCATTTCTGCTCTCTCCATCATCAGAAGTGAGATACATCACCCGTAATAAAGTCTGTTCTGGGTTCTGTGAGCAGTTACTGTGCTTCCTTGACTGCTGACAGTGAGAAATACTTCAGCTAAAACTTGAATACATTGTTGGAGTTAATATTTACAATGTAAGTAAAAAGAGACACTGAGATCTAAGATATGCAGCAAGGCTTAACCTGGAGAGCTTGCAGAGTTGAATGCTGGAGAGTTGTTCAGAGTCTTTTAGCGCTCTCTTTGTAACAGTGTAAACTGAGGAAAATAGTAGGTTGGGGTTTTTAAAAAATTATTTACAGGAAAGCAAAGTAGAGCAGCATCTGTCTAAGTGACTATTTTATTAATGATAGTAGTTATATAAATATTAGAATATAACTCAGAAGTTACACATTCCTTGCTTACAAATGCAATGTTCTTCTTCTGTTCTATAAGAAACTCTGGATGTGTTTACATTCCTGCTCTCTAGACCCTGCATTATATAGAAGATTTTCAAAATAACTAGTTCTTTTTCAAAACTTGCACATACACATAGGTCAAGCCCTCACATCTGGGTGAAGAGATATACACTAGAATAAAACTTTCATGTACAAATTTCCAACCCCTGTACTTTTCAAGGTTTATTACTTTTTCTAAATATGTTGTATATTATATATATATTATATATACTTATGCAGATTGCTTTTATTCCTTAGAAGAGATTTTTATTACTCACAGAAAAGCTGGAAAATAGACAAAAAATATCTTCAGTCGCTTATTCTGGAGTGGATTTTTATATTCTGAATGTCAGTCTGCTGCATTCAGCATTCTGCTGCTGCTAGAGTGATGTCCAGTTGAGTATGTGCCACTGCGTATGGACTGTTCTTTCTCACTGAGGTAGGAAACTTGGCACACATGGTTTTCTCTGGAAAACACCAATGTCTTCAGGCCAAATGAGAGCAACAAGAAGTCACATAGCATGCTACCCTGAGGAGCCTCATGATTAAAGTAAATTGCATGGTATGAATTATCAAAGAGGAATGAAATTGGCTGATTACAGCTCTAACCCTCATGCTCCAAAGACCATACCATCTGAAGATGTTATCTTTTCCCTTAACTACTGAATCATTTACACCAGACTTCATGAGACATCTGGTCTGAGCCAGACAATCAAAAATAAGAACATGGGACCCCATTGAAGCAGCACATATCAAATCCTGACTGAAATTGCCCCTGAAATGGGATCTAGAAGACTTAAATGATGAGCAGGAAGCTATCTAAGAGTAACCAGTGGAAAACACAAACCAAAAAAACCTAAACTCACTACTTTTCTCTTTTGTTGATGCATATATGCAACATATTTGTATATACTCGTATTTCAATACTTCATATACCACTTGTTCAAGAACTAAGAGCATATTTCAAGCCTTCCTCTGAATGTGTTACATATATTCGTGATTTAAAGCACACAGAGTTTCCTTGATGATTTTACCCACTGCTCAAGATAATTTGTGAGTTCGTAATATTTTATTTATACAACAATTACTTTGATTCTCATTGTCTGAATCCTAATTGTATTGTTTCATTGTAGTTAGTTTTCCTACAGTTAGAATAGTTAGGTTCAGATTTTAATTGACTTTGAATTGCTAGCTTCATAAATTTTCAATAAAAGCCTAAAATCCTGCAGAGTTGTTGTTTTCTTTCAAAGCTGCAACATATGTTCCCCAATCATGGATAGTATGAAGTAAGCTTAGATGATAAAGTTTCTTTGTTCTCCTTATGATCTGATAGTCTCTGGTCACTTTGCTCCCCCTGAAGTGGGGAAAAAGGCAACTACAATCCTGGATATTTGAATCTGTCCTCACTGACAGATAGACAAAGCTGTTTTTTTAAATGCCCAAGTCAAATTCAAAATGGAACATATTTCTATGTAAGGGAAGATGTTACTTTTATTTCACTCAGTACTGATAAAATTTAAGCTTACAATTAATGCAGACATGCATATTCCTGCACTAGAACTGCACTGTCTCAAGAATCCTTGACTATAAATTTGGTGTCTTTGGTCTTGAGGTAAGTTGCTAATAGTGCTGCTACTGGAAAGTGCAAGGATCAGCCATATATGGCTTCTCCATGCAAAGCTTTGAGCTATCCCAAAGTTTGGGAAATTATATTAGAATACGTGAGGAGTCCAATGTGTTTTCCTTCCCTACTAATGAAAATTGTGTTAAAAATTTTAAAACACAGAGAACAATATTTCTCAAAATAATTTAAGAAAAACTATTTACATTTAAAGGATTATTGTGTTTTGTTATGTTTTAATGATTAAATAAAATGTTGAATCACTAACTTTTAAAAATGGAAGATGAGCACTTAATATTACTGTGAAAGGCAGCAAATGGTGAAATCAGTAATAACCTTGTCAATTGCCTTGGTTTCCCATCTTTCTCTAGCAGGCACAACAGAGATGTCAGTGAAGCAATTTGTCTCTTTGCTTTTCATGGCCGCCTCCTCCATTGTACAGCCTGGCTTGTTGTCCAGGCTTGAGTGGTCTGGAAACCAGTCAAGTGGACAAGATCTTCAGCTGGCTTTAGAAGCACCACTGTTGTGGGCTCAGTTTTCATGCGGGCAGGGAGGCCTCCACCTGAGTCCCCCAGCAAGACAACCACAGTTTAGCACAGTTTCTGCTGCCAGAGCTGTGGATGTGGGACCAAGCCAGGCCTGTTCCATATCTCCTGCCATCTCCCTGGCCAGTGCAGGGAAGGCTCAGCTGCATATGGGTTTCTACACAAAGTCTCTGTGGGAACAAAGGCACCCTGGGAAGAGGAGCTGTTCTCCATCTACTGAGCAACCTTTAATTAACCTCAGAAGGAAGAAGAAGATCTGTAATTTAGGTAAGCTGTTTGTAACTCTCCTATGCCAGAAAAGCAGGCAATGCTCCACTGCTTTCATTTGCTCACCAAGAGCAAGAGACCAGCCCTTCTGTCCCCTGGAATCCCCAGGCAGGTCAGGGCCATTCTTTGTTCCCATCACCTGCAAGCATACTGGTGAATACCAGGTCTGAATGATGTCAGGCATCACACATGAGAAATTTTCCTTTTTGTCCAAAGTAAAAAGAGCTTTTTATTTCTGCAAAATTAAATAAAATTACCAACGTTATCAATATTTCTGTTGCTTAATTTTTCTGTTTCCCATTTCAAGCATCTGTGTGAAGCTGTATTTCAAAGAGACAACATACACTTCTCACAGAGTAGCTTCTCTTCAAATTATGCCATTGGAAAGCATTTTGCTTAGTCATTAAAAGAGAAGTAAACTCTGCCCATTGAAAAAAAGGGGGTTCTTTTTGGAAGTGTGCTTTTGCCACTTTCAGAAAGCTCACCAAATTACTATTTACATTTTATTCTTCTGCCAATACAAAATGGAGACAATAATAAAATCTCCTTACCTACAAATAAAGTCCAATATAAAGATATTTCAAATGCAGTGTTCTAGCCTTACAAATGTAAGCCTATGAAAAGAAGTTAAACAATTATTAAATAAGCTGTTGAGTTGCTGATACCTGACCTCGTATTGGTTCATAATTTATCATGAGTTATCAATTAACTTCATTAGTCAGATGAATCCTTAATTGCACAAATAAGTATTTCAGGGCTAAACTAGAAGTGAGAAACCTCATACACTTTCCCATAAAATCGTTGATCTGCCAGTACGGGAATCTCAGCCACTGATTGAATAAACTCTTTGCTTCTCATATGCAAATATTCTCTTACTGTGATCTAATAGATTAGAGAGGTTTTCTTACACGTAGATTTTTCAAGGTCAAAGATTAATGAGAACTTATGATAAATATTATTGGCTAGATATGACATTTAACACACATTAATGTAATTAATCTTTTAGGACATGTAGGTAAATTGTGTTGTTTATTATACAAGGATGCATTGCAAAGTTATTTCATACATGGGGGATTTTCAAAGTCCCGCACGATGACATTGATATAGTGCTACTACTCTGTTATAATCTTTGTATATTATTTAAGTGTAACAAATACTTCATTCACTGCCTGCCCTAAACTTTGCATTTGATGACATTCTTGCTGCTGTGTTAATATCGGGTCTATTAAGCTGGACCTCATGGTCCATTACCCTTTCTTTAGGCCTGACCCCAAGAAGTTTAAGGGTCTTGAGCACAGTGTGAAAAAGCAAAGGGTTTCACTCTCACCCAAGGAGCTCATTAGGACTTTATAGAAACACAAAAAATACTCACACAGTGCCAACATTTGCACTGAGGGATACTCACCAGACAAACAGCCTGGTGTCAGGAGGTGTTCATTGTTCCCTTTTTCCAGGCCTGCACACCAATTTAGCAGGCTAACTAAAGGGATCACTCATTTGTAATCCCCCATTTCAGCCTTTGTAGCAGAGATTCATTTGCCAGCATCTTTTAACTCTGCTTCCTTGAAATTCCCATTTCATTTAGGACAGAGTATTTGAAATCAACTGAAATACACTGGCTAGGATTACACTTGCCAAATGCTACAGAGGGATTTGGAGGTTGTCTTTGTTTGCTGCCTCAAGGCAAGCAAACAGTCATTCGCAGTACATTTTTAAGAGACCTTTTCACAAATCATTTACTGACAGAGGGCCAGGTCTGCTTTGTTTACCTGCCTTGAATAATGTTCCTTTTCTCCTAGATTGTAGCTGAGTTACTGAAGGAGTAAGGAACTACGAAAGCTGCAGAAGGCTGTCAGAGTCTGACCCTAACAAAGATAAGAATAAGGAACTGCTCTCTCTTCCACCACTAGTGAAACAAGTTTGTGCTTCTTGGGCTGGAGTCTGTCTGCAGACCTGTCTCCACAAAGTGTCAGCATCTTTGGTGAATATGCTGTGTGCTGTTAGCGGCTGCTAGCACAGTTCACTATGGCTTTGGGCTCAGTATAAAACAGCTCCCTATATCATCAATGAATCATTAAGGCTTTTGCAGGATCCAGTCTCTGAGCACAACAATGTAGGTAGTGTCTCAACCATATTTTAAATGGGTATTCTTTTATATTTAAGACTCTGGCATGAAACCCCAAAGTACTGATTTTTAAATCATTCTCGCTTTTTGAAAATTGATGCTCATTGCCTTGGGCAGCAGCAGCCAGCTGGCTGGGTGGAAACCTTTGGTATACTTTTCAGAATTTCCACACTTTCCATAAACACAGGAACAACAGATTTGCAGACCAAAGGGACTCACTTTACGCCAAATCCTAAGGGCTTTCTATTTTTCAGGCAAACAGAAAAATTGTGTAGATAATTTTGTCTGACGAAGATTCCTTTTAATATTTCACAATAAGTTATCTTTACATCAGGAGAAGCTATGTAGCATCCTGGCCATTTCCCACATTCTCTGTGAGATGTTTTTCTCTAAGAAAGAGCAACTGACATTAAAATAACTACAGCTTTGGGTTTGACCACGTGTGAAATCTGAAGTAAGGAAATTGTTGTTTGCACATAAATGGCGTATAGGTGGGTATTCTTACTATTCCCTTATGTTGATACACATTATACTACAAAAGCAGTGGAGAAACATACAGCAAGAATTTGTTAATTTGTTTTAATACAACAGCAACAGAAAAGTAGCATGGCATGACATCTCTGTATCTTGGTTATGAGCAAAGCTAGTTTTGTTAGTCCATGTGTAATTTTTCTATTTCAGAAAAAACTACCATGTAAGTCAATTTGGTGCCATCAGTGGATATAATGTAAAATAAATACAAACAAAACAGTTTGCTAAGGAAATATCATATCTCTTCAGATCCACCAGAATGGATTTGGGTCACTGTTATAGTTCAGGAATGCTGTACATTTGCTGACAAATAAGTTTGCAGTTAATTCTTGGTCAATGAGCCCTGCCTGACATATTAGGTGGGATATATTCGCTACTACAGCCTAGTATAGAAAAGCTTGTGTCCTGCTTGTTGTCAGCCATTACAAAGCTAAGTCCTCAAATCTCCACAGCCACAGTTTGGTTACATTTAATTGCTATGCCATCTCTACATAATTTTCTCGACCCATAAATTTACATCTCTGGGAGTTCATTAGCCCCAGCCCACAACTGCTTCATCTCAGTTTACCCTTAAGTAAAATGGTGAATACAATTTTGAAAGGGATTACAGGAGGAGATGAAGAGGCCAATGGAAAATTCTGCATCTCGTTCAAAGGCAATCCGAAGACTAAATGGAAATGTTGAGGACGATGCAATTAGATGAGGTAGAAAAGGGAAGGAATCACTGATCATCTGGGGCACCTGAGTATGAATGGTGGTTTTTTGAAGTTAGCAGCCACCTACACCTTTTCAGTACCTTCGACAAGTGGCAGGGCCAAAGGAAAAAACATGAAACCAGTTAACAGCAATTTCAACATAGCCTCAAACAGCAGCATGTCCAAAATGGCTCATGTGAAGACTCATACTGTCTTCATTGCAAAATTACTGAGTTTATCCTAACAGCTTTTCACAGACAATTAAATTGATCTGAAACTGCTGATATTTGGATTCAGGAAGTTCCAGAGCCAGTTACATGATCTATTTTGGCATCTCTGCTTTGGGGATGCAGAGACAGGGGCTTGAAGGGGCAGTGATATTTAAACAAACAGCATAATTTCTGCAGTTAATGTCTGATCGTGGCCTAGGATTTTGGCCTTTGGCCTCCAAATTTATTTAATCTGAGATACAGTCAGGACACTGTAAACAGGAAGGCTCCTGAAGCTATCACATCAGTAATCTGTAAATTTCACTTTGTTCTCTCATAAGCAAAACAAACAAACAAATGTAGAAACCATTCTTCCAGCTGCTGTTGTTCTTAATTACAATGCAGAGGAAGAGTTAAGTCAGCAGTTAATTGAACGGAGTCCAGTAAAAGTAATTGCTTTTTAACAGCAAATTTATACTGCTTGAAGGCTTGCTAGATAAAGTGTAGCATAAAAATCAACTATAGGTCATCGACAATTTTAATATTTCCTGTATGGATTTATTTGCATTCCTAAATAGGCAGAGACTGTGTGTAACATTATCTTTCAACATTTTTCAGGGTAGTATTTGTATCTTAGATGAAACAATTTCTTGAAATAAGTGGCATCTTTACTTTGGGTTCTGTTGCGTTCACCAGAATTTCATGCCCAGGTGCCTGGGGCCAAATCCTTGGTGAGACGGGAGAAGCCAAAAAAATAGCTCTACCTGATAGTGCTGCTCAACTTGAAAGTTTTCTTCAGACTTACTTGAAAGTAAGTAGAAATAAGACAAGGAAGGCCAAGGTCCACCTGGAATTAAATCTCACTAAAGAAGTCAAGGACAACAAGCAGGGCTTCTTCAAATACATCAATAACAAAAGGAAAACAAATGATAATGTGGGCCTGTTACTAAGTGGAGGGGAGGCCCTGGTAACAGAGGACACAGAGAAGGTCAGTGGAATCCTGGGGTGCATTTGGAAGAGTACTGTCAGCAGATCAAGGGAGGTGATCCTGCCCCTCCACTCAGCCCTGGCGAGGCCACATCTGGAGTGCTGTGCCCAGTTCTGGGTTACTCAGCACAAACGAGACATGGAGCTCCTGGAGGATGACACAGATGATGAGGGGACCAGAGCATCTCTCTTATGAGGAAAGGCTGAGGGAGCTGTGCCTGTTCAGCCTCAAGAAGAGATGAGTGAGAGGGGACTTTATCAATATCTATCAGTATCTGAAGGGAGGGTGTCAAGAGGATGGAGCCAGGCTCTTCTTAGTGGTGCCAAGCAATAGGACAAGAGGCAACATTTTCTGTGCAGGTGATTGAGCACTGGAACAGATTATCCAGAGAGGATGTGGAGTCTCTCTCCAGATATTCAAGAACTGTCTGGACACAATCCTGTGCAATGTGCTCTGGAATGACCCTACTTGAGCAGGGAGGTTGGATCAATGACCCACTGTGGTCCCTTCCAATCTTACCCGTTCTGTGATTCTGTGAAATTGAGGTCTCTAAGCACTCTCAATGAATAGTTATAATGTACCTATGGCTAAATATAATTAATACTGACTTTTATATCTGCATATACAGCTCTTTGTACAATGGACCATGAATAGTTGATCTCTAGATGTTACAATTATATTAACACCAAAAATGTAACAGTGATGCAGTATAGTAAGAATAACTACAGTACTTAGGATAACTAATAGGACAACTAGAACATGTATAAAATAAATTGATGCTTTCCAGTGTAAATTTTGTAAAAAATAAACCAGATGTGCAGCACCTATAAAGGATCATATATGAAATTCAAGAGAACCTCAAACAATGGTATGGTCTCATTCAATTATATAAGAGTAGTAGATATTCTAGTGTGGTATCAAATGGCAAAAAAATCCTGAAGGTGGGTTTAAATAAGAACAAAGAGAAGGGTGATTACAAGAGATTTGAAATGAAGAAATTAATGCATGAGGTGCAAAGATTGGGCTAAAGTCTAATAAGGGCAAATGATGCTAGGATATTACAAATGCATCTTCAAGACGAATTATGAAACTATACTAAAACACAGCTACGCGTTTGATATCAAGGAAGAAAATCAGGGAGGTAACTGGACTTTGAATCAAAACAACGTAACATTTTTTAAGTTGGACACAATACTAAAACTCTCATATTGTCAGCAGCTGATAAATGTCAAAGAAAAGCTTGTAAGTGACAAAGAGAAGGTCCCTGAGCAGTGACTGGCAATAATATATTTCAAGAAGCTTGAGAATAAAAATGGCCTCCCATTAAAGATGGCATGAGGACAGTAAGAAAACAATATAGTCATAAATCCTGAAAGTAATTTATTTCATGATCACTTCTGACCTTTGGAAATTGCATTCCCAACTTGGGACATTATCAGTTCCTACACAGGGAAATTTCAGGTAAGTGCTGTCCCTGGAACATGTAGATAATTTTACTGTTTCACACTGATTAGTGATTACTTGGTATTTTAGCATCAAAACAAATGATGATAGTAACATAAAACAAGTTTTCAGTTTTGTTAAAGAACTTTTAGGCAAAATTGATCTTGGTATTTTCAAGTGAGTGTTTTCCAACTAAAACTATTTTGTCAGCAAGTGTTTGACTAGCTGTAATGACTCTTACATGGCACCATTAAGATGTTATTTTCTTCTTCCAAATATAAAGTAAGACATTTAAATGACATGAGTGTGTGGCAAAGAAAGAAGAGAAGTAATTGTATACAAAGGAGTAGGTGCTATGCAAATACCTGGATAGATTACAATCTACCTTAATTGAGTAATTGATCACATCCTTTTGACTTCTATTTCAATGAGTTGAGAAGAGGGTTTAAATAGAGGTTACCATGTGCAGTAATGTTCTTATAGGTGGCTAATGCAGAATCAATGTTTATGTACATAGGACAGACAGAATGACAGTGATAATAACACACGAGAAAGATGTCAGAGTGCCATTCCTTGGCAACTACATTTCTTTGTAACATTAGTATATCTCCTAAATAATTTCTTCCTGTTGGCCCAGTGTTTCAGTTAACTGATCTCCCAAATACCTGCTACACAGGTATAGTTTGTTTTATTAAAGAAAAACCCAGCAAACCACAAAAATTGTTTCAGTAATTACTTGGAAAGATAACTGGCAAACATATGAACAGATACACACTAGTCAGCATGGATATATGAAGGGAAAATTGTTTAACTAACGTGATTAACTTCTTCATGGGAAAGACAATGAAAACTGACAGGTGTGAAGTAGGAGACATCCTAAGTTGACTACAAAGAGGCTTTTTTATTTAGCATCACATAAAAGATTGATATGTACCATCATTAAATGTGGTATTGATGGTGGCATCTTACACTGGGGAAAAATGGTTCCCTAAATGAAATAAGAGAACTGTATTAAATGGATATAAATTTAGGGATGTCATAAGAATTGTAATGAGAATTAGGTTTAGCACTCCCTCCAGTAATATATAAACAGTCTGTAACAAATGCACACTTGTGCAAAGCAGAAAAAATAATGTAAGCTTGGATTCTAGTGAAAAGAAAGAAAATGAATGTTAGAAATATAGATATTTTAAAGTAATGAATCTTAGACCATATTTATTGTCAAAATTTATTCTCGCATTTCTGTAAAAATAATTAGAGAAAAGGTTTTTAGAGTAAAACAGAAATTCAAATACAACACTTGGTACCTGTAAAAATTTGGGAAAGGAAATATCTTCTTTGCTATTTGTTTTCTTGGAGACCAAAATGTAAATGAACAGCTACAGTTTGATATGTTAATTTGGCCTCACTTCGAAAGCAGACAGATGAAGAATGCAAAAGACATGGAGCACAGGTAGTAACAGAGTGTATCTCATATATGAGGAGCTTCTAACTTACAGAAAAGGCAGTTCTTTCCCTGGCAACCTGCAAGGAATAAAAAGAAGAAAAAAAGGATTTCTTATATACAGTCCTGAATTTTCACCATAGCATAGTTCATGCTTACAGCCCCGCACCTGATGACACTCTGAATCCCATCACTCTTAACATATTTAAGGTATTATCTTAATCTTAAGTGAAAGCCTATCAGTATTACCACATGCTTGAAGTAAGGGTACATGTCAGGAAAAAGACATCAATATACCAAGACAATGAATGCTATATTTATTTGAAAAGTATTCCCAAAATAGATAATGATCTTTTCACTAATTTTGACTTATGAATTTTCTAAGTGAAATTCCCAAATTGGGCAAGACCCATAACAGAGGTTAGACAGAGCTTTCAGTTTTATATTTGTCTTCATAAAGCTTGTGTAACCCCATGATTAGGACAAAAAACAGCAATGCTGGTTCACACTGCTTATAAAATAGTTAATTTCCAAAGATATAAGTACCCTCCTACTGATTACATTCATTGTTGCCGTTATTAGCTCTAGCAGAAACCCTTGGAAGTTTTAATCATACAGTTTCAGCCAGATCCTTACCAGACATAACCTTTGAAGCATGATTATACACCCCTGTGTGTATGGCTTTGGCCCAAACAAATTTCTCACCAGCTTCTGGGCAACGACAAAACTTTCAAGAGTTAAACACCTCGTGGGCTCTGAGTTCACCTAGACTATGTGAGTCTGTCACCCCAATGCAGAAGTCAACACCCCAATGTTCATCACAGGCCTAAGCCTTCACTGGAGCACACATGTAGGATTTGTTTCACCAAAATTTCTGTAAGTGTCCTTTTTGTTCAGCAGAATCCAGGTGTGTATAATGGATAGAAAACCAGATTAAACACAGTAGCTAGGGCCACCTTTAGCCAACAGACATTCAGTTAAAAGATGATACCCCTTTTTATGCTTTAGCCAGGTGTACAGCTTGTCAGCCTCAGGCCAGCTAATGCTAAGCCTAGAAGTAATCCCACAGTGGAATGTGAGGAGTCACCCCAGGACACAGAGTGGGGCTTTTCTTAATGCCTTCCCTCTTGCGCCACAGGACCTCCTAGTCCTCACTGAGCTCAGCTTAAGTGCCATGGCATGTGATACACAAAAAAACCCCCCAGTATTTTCGTTTAAAAAGGGCTATCTGCAAAAATAGGAATTAATATTTTTTACCCAGATGATGCCCAAATACACAAGGACTTGAGCTTTTGTGGATCGTTGTCTTATCACAATATAAGGACCCACAAATAAAGTTTGTAGAGGTTGTACAGAAATATCTAGAAATACTTTTTCTTTCCCACCTTCTCTCAGCTCAGGGAGCTTTCTCTTGAGGTCCAATACACACTGTAAAGCCTATTATATGAAATACTCACAATTACAACATAATTAAAAATTGGTTTGATGTTGCAGCACAGTTTACACGGACCTGTCATCAGGAACTTTGATCCTGAATACTAGAATAAATCATAGGATAATTCAGGCTGGAAAAACCTCAGGATGTCAATAGTCTAATCTTCTGTTCGTAGCAGGGTCTCTTTTGAATTCAGACCAGGTTGCTCAGGGTTTTATCCAGTTAGGTCTTAAACGTCTCTGGGGATGAAGACTGCACAACCTCTCTAGGCAGTTTCTTTCACTGCCCAATTGCCCTTATGGGAAATTTTTTCCCTTCTATCCAGTCTGAATTCCTTGTTTCAATTAATGTCTGTTGCCTCCTGTTCTCTCTCTGTGCTCTGCTGTGACGAGCCTGACTCTATCTTCATGCTAACCTCCCCACAGGTACTGAGGGGCTGTTGGTTGCCCCCTGAGGCTACGTCTGTTTCAAGCTGGACAAGCCCAGTTCCTTCAGTTTCTGCTCACTGGGCAAGTACTTCAGACTCCAATCATCTTGGAGACAATGCTGAACTCACTCCTGTTTATCAATCGCTTTCTTGCATTGGTGTGCTCAAAACTGGGTGCAGTACCTAGATGTAGTCTAACAAGTATGGAGGAATAGGGAACAATCCCTTCCCACAGCCCAAAGGCTGCATCCCTATTCACACCTGAGGCAGCCTGGCTATCCTTGCTGCCAGGGCACACAGCTGCCTACTGGGCCCCCAGGGTGGGCCATTCCTGCAGAGCTGTTCCCCAGCCTAGGCTGCTGGGGACAGCACTGCAACTTTTCCTTTGCTGAATCTCACAAGGTCCCCTTAGCTCTTGTAGTTTCCCAGACTGTTCTTTTGGGGGATGGCTGCAACACTTGCCTTTCTTGACCTTCTCCAGTTGTTAGGGGCCTTTAATCTCTAGGACCTTCCAAAGACAACAGATAAAAGAAGATCATGTTTTAAACATGAGGACATAGTTAAATGTAATTTGGTCCTATTTGTTACAGAAGTAAAAAAAAAGGTTTAACAATGTAAGGAAGACATCATTTTGTTCAAAGACCTCAAATGCAGTGGGTGAAATCTAGGCTCTCTGGAAGCCTCTGACAAAGCTCCTGTTGCCTCCAGAGGGAAATATACTGGCATTTATAGTTCAGTTAAGGCTAGGGTTTCCTTGCTCTGAAGCTGTATTTGTCAAAGTAATTGAAAGCAACTTTTATTTTTTGAAAGGTACCTGTGTTTGCTCCAAGTATGACTCAAAGCCCCTGACAATAGAAAGACTACTTTACTTAGGGTAGATTAGATCAGATATTTAATATGAAAATTTCTGTAATTAATTAACCTTGTTAATCAAGGGAAAAATAAAAAATCTGCAGGGACCTTCTCACTGCTGTACAAAGTTAGGAGGGTTTGTACTGTGTACTCTGTCTCTGCTATTAGGTATTATTTTAATTGCAAGAACAGAAGAAATTTTCAGGAGAGATTAAAATGATGCAATGAGTCCTTTTTTTCTAATTAATCTCAGGAAACTATGCAGATTTCACTGCTGCAGGAATGCTCAGGCAAAGCATATTTATTTTAGTCTAAATCTAAAAGTTACTTTATCTAAAATTGTCTTTCTACCTGACAATCAAAGAATTTGTGTGTTCCTGTAGGGATTAAGTCAGGAAGCAGTTTTCAACAACAACAAATGGAAAGGTTTACACAAGGAAGTGTTGCTTTTATAAGTGATGGGAAACTTCAAATTTGATTACAAGCAACCTTTGGCTTCCTATCTGTTCAACAATAGGCCATGTTGTTAAGGGCAATTTCCATGCACAGCATGTGGGTCCCATTTTTTCATCCTCAGACATGGTTGTTTACTGTTCAGAACTGTTTATGCATTTTAATCAGGCTTATTCAGCAGCCCTTAATAAATCACCACTAAGTGAATGTACCAAAACAAGAACTATTATACAGGATTTGTACCCCTTACGCAGTATTTGTTGCCCTCAGGTTCCACTGGATATAAAAATAAAGAGTAAATGGGTAATTGAGTCAAAAGAATAATTATGAGACATATGATTTTAATGCCTTTTGCTGAGTAGTTGCCTCCAGCAACTTCCGTTAGCTACAGGAGCCTGCCTTTAAATTCAGCTCGGGCCAGAATGACTTAACAATTGGAACCTGCCTTCAGCTCATGGCACTGGAAGGCTTTTTGATGGGATGAAGCTGACAGCCCAGTTCCTTCCTGGCAAACGTTTACATGGGACAAGGCAAAAGTCACAGAGATAAGTCCTTAAACATTCAGGTGTCTTGGGCTCTGGAAACAATGGAGGAAAGCACTGTTAGCAAGAAGCTGTTATGAAGAAGTAAACAGATAATTTTTGATTTTTCATATAAGAAACACCCAGAGAAGAATTCTTTTTGCATAGTCTGGTGAACCAAAGATTTCCAAAAGAATTTCAATAAATAGTAATGGTTGCATTAATAAATGCTTTCTGTGATAGCTCTACTGCAAGAATAGAAAGAATTTCTAGGACTGAAGTTATTTAATTTTCATTAAAGGAGTATTTAATCTTGACAGGTTTTTCCAATCCTGCTTTTCCTGGATTTCACTGGAAACAGGGGGATTTTATAAACAAACAGATCATGTGCAGGAAAGATGTGACACACATGGCATGGTGCCCTACATATGTCAAAGAGTAATGTCTGGGAAAAGCAAAGTAAAATACAAAGACAAAAAAGGCTTGTACTACAATAGGGCTTCCCAGAAACTACTGTTGAAATGCAAAATATAATTTTGGAGATTACTTAGCAGGTTCCTTGTCTTGATCTGTCAGTTTGCCCCAGTGAAGCCACTAGGAGAAATGAGGGTGGGTAGATTTGGGCTCTATTTCTCTTTACTTGAAGAAATCCTGCTTTCCTTTGGGTCAGAGTGCTTGGTCAGGCTGCCTAGTACCGATGCTGCTCGTAGCCATAAAAACTTTGTCTGGCAGTCAGCAGCCGTGCAAGACTCCCCACCTACTCTCCCGCTGGACCATAACCCCTACTGCTGCTTTGCAGACCTTTTCTTCTCTTCCCCCACCTCTCAGATTATTTGGGTAGTACTTACTATGTTTGTTTCCTAAGAAGCAGGATATTTGGGGCTCTTGCTTCAATCTGTTACTGTTACCATGATAATGAATGGTTCCTTTGTGAGCAGAAAAACTGCCGCAATGTAACAAAAGTCTGATAGCTAAATAGCAAGATTTGCTTTGGGAAATTATAAGGCTCAGTGTTCCATAAGCCTAACTAATATAAATTATCATCTTGACTTTAGTGATGCTTAGTTATCATGATCAGAATGGAATCTAACTTTTCAGCTATCTGGATCAAGAAGGCTCAAACCTTTCAAGAACACCACACTGAAATACTGTTTTCTTCAGTAACACTTTGGCTAGACCTACACAAAAGATGGTCCCTGAATTGTGCAGGCAAAGTGCTCAAATACTGGTATCAAACTGGCAGTTATACCATTCTTCCTTTGAAAGTAGGTTACAGGCATTTCACCTGCAGAAAAAGATATTGTCCTTTGATAAATGAATAACTATACTCAACAATAATGCTGTTTCTTTACATTGTTTGTTCTTAGGCAAATTATGGCCAAACCTGTTTCTTTTGCATCACTTGCAAACCATGTCCAGCTCGACCATGCTGGGCTCTTCACCCTGAATTTAGATTTCTTTTTTGTTATTCTAGTAACAGCTCTGCTTCCCTTGGTGAAATAAACACAATCTCCATGACTCTGTGCCAGTGTGCAGTAAAGACAAACTGTCACAGGAAACCAGTCCACTATGTTCCACGCAGTGTTACCTGAGCAGGACTTTTACTTGACTAATAGACCTTGTAATTGTAATTGTTAGGTTGAGACCTAGCTGTCAAGATTTTACTTCTTTCACAACTGCACAAGTTATATGTGTTTCTCTTTGCCTTGAAATTTCATTATACTACCTAACACTTCAGTTAGGAAGTGCCAGAGTCACCCAAGGCAGCCATTTGGGACCTAACAGAATTGTGAACCTTCACCTCAGCAAAATACTTCTGAATGCAGTAACCCACTTCATGTGCTCCCTTGGATTATGTTACAAAGTTTAAAAGAGTTTAATTATGTCAAAAAGTGGGCAAATATTCTTTCTGTCATACATATAACTGCACTTGAAACTCTGCTATTTTTTGGGACACAGTTATTTCTAATGTTTAAGGATAATGTTTAAAAAATCACTGTATTTTTTCTTTTCAAAGAAAGCTTGAAGAGAATATGCACCCTCTGATAATATGATGGTGACTGATTTGTTTCTTAACAGCCTTATCTGCATGTGTCTTATTGAAGGGCCCTTCTAGGTGCAGTTAAGAAACTAGTACAGTAAATGAAACATATATAGGGAATAGAAAAATACTGTCCATCTGTCCCAGTTATTTTGAGACAGACACACCTGTGCTGGAGTGATGCAGAAGCATGCTGTGCCCTCTGACCTGAAGATGTTAAAGCTTTGGAAACTGTGTCAGCAGCTGTAAAATAGAAAATATGGGGTAGATGGGCCATATGAGAGAATGGACAGAGGAAGCTGCCAGGAAAAGGGGGGGAATTAGAGAAAACTGTGACCCTCTCACCTTCTTTAAACTACTTAAATCTATAAATTGTTAGAAGAACATATAATAATTAAGTCTTTGATAAAGATGTAACTTCAAACTATGATATGTAAAGAGGACCACCGTGCTCTGATCACAGAAGTAGCTGATACTTTCAACCACTACGTGGATTTCAGTTGGTTAATCCAAATTTAAAAAACTTTCCCTAAAACAATTACACGTTTCTAACACCATCATTGTCCCCAGAGGACAAAGGTACACAACTGAAGTTGTGGGAAATACCCAAGACACTCAGAAAACACCTTGCTCTGATTTTCACACCACCAGCTGCCTGAAGTTTCAACACTGCTGTAAATCATACTAAGGTACAGGAAATAGTGCTGGATGGACCATTGGACAAGCTCTGCATTTCATATCAGCAGAGTTGTAAACATGACTTATTCTTAGGAATATAAGTCATCTTCTGAGAAATAATTGTATGTTTTATATACTTCTTTCTGAATCCTTTGTACCAGAGTGGGAATAATAGATCCTGTTACTGTCTAATTAAATGTGATTTACAAGTTCCATTCTATAAGCTCTCTCACATGCTTTGTGTTATTCCTGATACGTCACAAAGGTGAAAAAAAAATTCCAAACTATGAAAATGAAATTTCCAAATAAGATCTTGTAGGACTGAAGCATTCTATATGTGGTTTCTGCAGGAAGAAGCAGAGTAAAAAAAGTTTAGTCACATCCATATATCTAGCTTTCAACATGCGTTAAAATCTTGCACAAAAGTCAGGGTGCATGCTGCAGTAAGATTTTGTGCACATCTGCAACATAGCTTGACATTTCTTTTCACACTTCAGTATTTCACTTCTGTGTATTTTTTTGCAACTTGCTGAGATCTAATGCCAAGCCAGATTTGACGGAAATGACTTCAGTCATTTGAAACTGAGCTCTTGAAGCTTTTTATGGAACTGGATTGAAAGAACGCTAATTCCATCTGTGTTTGTTCAGAATGATGGTGACTCCTAAGCACAGCAGTTTCCTGGTGAATGGTTAAGTTCAGCTGGGAGTGCTCTGAAATGCTTTAGCTAAATCTAGATTTCTCAAAAGCCTGACTAACCTGGCAGAGTTTATATTGCTTTCAGGATGTCAGGACTGTAAAAAAAGAAACAGCGGGAGGTAGGAAGAGAAGTAAGTAAGAGAAGCAAACTGCCTCCTCAGAAATTAAAATGGCAACAACAGGGTGCCCCAAATCTTCTGATGTTGTGGGCTGGATGCCAGTTTTGCTCCTCCCTCATATGGCAGCTGTGGCTTGCAAGGACTGGGAGGCTTGCAAGTGGCTTGTGTGGGCAGCTACAGTGGAAGCCAGTATCCAGCACAAGCCCACCCAGGCTCTCCTTGAGGCTGTCCCTTGCTGCTGCATGCAGAGAAAGACAGCAGTGTCATTTTCTACTCTGCTTTCTGAACACGGATTACATCTCCTAATGCACAGAAAATACTTATGAGACAAATGGCGAAAGTACTGAGCTGTGACAGGACCCGTGCCTGGCCAGAGTGCACAAACTTAATTTTGCTCTCTTTTCACATCCTTCCTTTTCCTTGAAAGATAGACCAAAGGTTTCCCCAGGCCACCTGTGGTACACCCAGTCTTAAAGTGGTGCAGGTAACATTTGTACATGAAAAGTCTGCACAGTGCGAGTCACCACAACATTTTTTGGTGCAAGCTGTGCTTAAGAAGTCAGCTTAGAACAGGTTCATGCCCCACATCAGGCAGGTGTCGTGCCTTTTATTTGAACTGTGCCCTAAGCTTCATGGTAAACAAAGCAGCAGGTGTGAGCCAGAATACTTTGGGGATGGTACAAAAATGTAGAAATTAAACATGTAGCCAAAACTTAAATCCCTCCTGAATAACTGGAGTTTTGCTCCTAGTTTGCTAAGTGTTATTTCTACCATTGCCGTTCTGAGGTATCTCTGAGTTGGAGCTAACCAGAGTGGTTTGCATCCAGGTTAGCATAATCTGACAGTGAGTTACTTTCTTAGACCAGGACACCCACCAAATGATCATCAACAAAATGTCAAGGGAGCATTTTTTGAGTGAGTAAATTTGGTGCAAAATCTGCCTAAAACTCTACAGCAGCTCTGCAGTAATGACATAACCCAGGCTCAGCTTGCCAAGCTTGGTAATACTTTGAAGAGCATACTTTAAAGACTTGTGTCTATCATGCTCAGGTTAGACAAAACAGTGTGAGGCAATTATCTCCAAGGGTGTGGAAAATCCATCTAACTTAGAAAATGGCAGATAGCTATGTTATTACAAATACATTCTGATGTGTATGTCCAAAGCATTTTTTTGCCAGAGAAATTCAGGATCAATCTCAAAAAATACTTTGATAGGATTCATGTATAATTTCATTGGCTAGAATATGTCACTCCAAAGCTTACAAGCAGAAATGTAGAGAGCATGGTATTTTGCTGGAAAAGAGAAGTTGGAAATAATTAATAAGTGAGTTCAAACAGATGTTTCCAAAGTGTCATACAGAGTTCAGTAAAATTATGACTGGGGAGAGCTGCCTTTAGCACATCTAAGCAAAGACAGCCTTAGAGAAGACCTGTATTTAATTACCTCATTTCTGTCCCCTGCAAGTGTGCATCCGTTTCTGTATCAAGATCCTTGTTCTTGGCTTTATGGAAGCTATATGGCTTCCATAAAGTTTGAGCATCTCAGGCTGTCAGAAAGGAACATTGTGTGGAAGCATGGAGGCATATGGCTCACACCATGTCAGGTCTTCACAAGGGAAATGGCAGGTGTGCTGAAGTTTTTTGCATATCTGATTTTAATAGAATGTAAAGGGCATTTAAATGATCTATTTCTCTTCTTAAACAAATTTTATGCATTTTATCCATGTTGATTGGGGGTGCCTTTGGGAAAACTTGTAGTCAGGAAAAACAGAGTGTGAATTTGCCCTGGGCTAGGTAGGACTTTCTCCCTATTTACATGCTTCTTTTGAATTACAAGACTTTTCAGCTGCTGCTGTCACAAGGTCCTGGAAAATACATCTTCTCCTGAGATACCTATGTTTCCAGGAGACACCAGTTTCCAACACAGCTTATGCAGTAAAATAAAGGAGCCTCTCCATTATGCTTTGGATCCCTTGGAGGAATGTCATTGAATCACAGAATCATTCAGGTTGCAAAAAGAGCTGTGATATCATTGAGTTCCACCATTAACCCAGCACTTCCCACTTCACCACTAAACCATGTCCCTAAGCACCATATCTGCACGTCTTTTAAATACCTCCAGGGTTGGTTGACTCACCCACTTCCCTGGGCAGCCTGTTACAATACTCAACAACCCTTCCACTGAAAAACTTTTTTCTAATACCCAATCTAAACCTCCCCTGGCACAACTTCAGGCCAATTTCTCTTGTCCTATTGCTTGCTACTTAGAAGAAGAGACTGAACCACACCTTGCTACAACCTCCTTCCAGGCAGTTGCAGTTGAGTTGTAGAGCTCAAGGTCTCCCCTGAGCCTCCTTTTCTCCAGGCTGAACAACCCCAGCTCCCTCAGCCACTCCTCGTAAGACTTGTGTTCCAGGCCCTTCACCAGCTCCGTTGCCCTTCTCTGGACATGCTCCAGCACCTCAATGTCCTTGTTGTAGTGAGGGGCCCAGAACTGGACTGGCCCCTGTACTGGTGCCCAGTACAGGGGGACAATCACTGCCCTGGCCCTGCTGGTCACACTCTTGCTGATGCTGGCCAGGATGCCACTGGCCTTGTTGGCCATCAGGGCACACTGCTGGCTCGTGTTTATCAGGCTGTTGAACAGCACCCCCAAGTCCTTTTCTGCCAGGCAGCTTCCCAGCTACTCTTCCCCCAAGCATGTAGTGCTGCATGTGCTTGTTGTGACTGTAATGCAAGACCCAGCACTCTGTGCCTCATTGAGCTTCATACAATTGACTTTGGCCTACCGATGCAACCTGTCTAGATCCCTTTGCAGAGCCTTCTTGCCTTCCAGCAGACCAACACTTCCACCCAACTTGATGTCACCTGGAATATGACTGAGGGTGCACTAGATTTCCTTGTACAGATCATTGATAAAGATATTAAACAGTACTGGCCCCAATGCTGAACCTTGGGAAACCCCACCAGTGACTGGCCACCAGTCGGCCTCCATTAAAACACCATTCTCTGGGCCCAACCATCCAGCCAACTTGTCCTGCTAACAGTGCACCTGTCCAAGCCACAAGCAGCTCAGCACCTTTGGGTGAATCCCATACAGCCCCAGAGATCTGTGTCTGTCTAAGAGGTGTAGCAGGTCACTGACCATTTCCCCTTGGATTATGAGGGCTTCATTCTGCTCCCTGCCCCTGTCTCCCAGCTCAGGGTACTCAGAGAACACCTGCTCTTACTCCTAAAGACTGAGGCAAAGAAGGCATTGAGTACCTCAGCCTTCTCCACAGTCTCTGTTTCTGTGTTTCCCCTCCCATCCAACAAATGATGGCCCTTTGTTTGTCACAAAGGTATTTATTAAAACATTTTTTATTGTCTTTTATGCAGTAGCCAGGTTAAGTTCTAGCTGGGCTTTGGTCCTTCCAATTTCCTCCCTGCGTAACCTCACAACATCCTTGTAGTCCTGCTGAACTGCCTGGCCCTTCTTCCAAAGGTCATCAACTCTCCTTTTTTTTCCTGAGTTCCAGCAAAAGCTCTCTGTTCAGCCACACCAGTCTTTTGCCACATGGAGACAGCCTACTCCAGTGTATTTAAAAGTCCCTTCTTGAAGAACATCCAGCTTTCCTGGAATCCCTTGCCCTTCAGGTCTGCCTCCCAAGGGACTCTATGAACAAAGCTCCGAAACAGGACAAAGCCTGCCATTTGGAAGTCCAGAACAGCAATTCTGCTGAGCCCCCTCCTTAGTTTTCCAAGAGTAGAAAACTCTGTCATTTAATGACTGCTGTACCCATGAAAGCTGCTGACCATCACATCACCCAGAGTCCTCCCCTGCTCACAAACAGCAGGTCCAGCAGGGCAGCTTCCCCAGCTGGTGCACACACCAGATTTGTGGGAAAGTTTTCTTCCACACAGTCCAGGAACCTCCTTGACTGTTTCCTCCGTGCTGCTTTGCATTTCCAGCAGACATCTGATAAGCTGAAGTCCACCATGAGGACAAAGGCCACAGATGGGGATTTACTGGAGTGCAGACCTAAGTGTTAGCTGTTCAAACCTTAAAAAAAAAAAAAAAAAAAAAAAAAAGAGCTTGCAGAAAAATCACATATATGTAAATCTGGCAAAAAAATGTAGACGCTGCTAATATGCATGCTTCCCATTAAGCATCAGAAAGGTTTACAAGAAAAGTTTGAAGTAATGGCAGGATTCAGCGTCACACGAATTGCTCCAGGGAAGGAGTTGCAAGGGAGAAAGTCCCTGGCTTAAGGATGGAAATGCCATCTGAGAAAGGGCAGACCTGATGTAGAAGGGGGATCATTAGGGAGACTTTGATGTAGTCACACAGATCTTGTGCTTGGTATGTTACATAAATTGTCTGCCCTGTCAGTAAGACTGTACTCTGGACTCCGAGCAGGGAAGGCTTATCTGAGTGCTGAGAATTTCATGTATGTTTCATGTACCCCATTTTTTAAGTTTTGCAGCCTGAGAAGTGTATCTTCATGTTTTCCAAACATCTGATACAAGCCAAGATACCCAGTGAAGGCAAATTTTCTTCTCCTTTAGTCTGATTAGGGTAAATTAATAAATGGACAAAATCCAAATGCAGAGCAAGTACTTTCCAAGTTTGCATTATCAAATAAAAAGACATGAGAGCTACTCACCATGTGAATATCATATCTACTTTCTGAATGTACGTGGGTAATACACATCCAACAACTTTTCAGAGTCTAATCCACGGCTAAGGATCATGCAATTCCAGGCTGCGTTCACCAGAAAGGATCTGGATTTTAGCTATGCCACTTGTTTTACTCTCAAATCACTCCATACTCCAGATCTGAACAAGGAATCTGTATTTGCATGTGCTGTGCTCTCCAGCTTTTGACAGGTAACAGCTCTTGGGCCTGACTGTGCTCAATTACCACATGCCCAGAGGATAGACAGAATTTGGTAGCTACTGCTCAGCAGAGCTGCAGAAGTGCCCCAGAGACCAAGGGCTTAGAGGCTGCTCTGGTTTAATGAGTTCATTTGGCTATTCTGCTCTATCACCCTTCCTTAACACAACCAGTTTGAGGTCTTCATTAGGAATCTCTTGAAAAATAATATTTCCTGTCTTATTTAAAACCTGAGTCCTGTCATCTGGTTCACAGTGGTTTTTTAGTACAGCTATGACAGCAGAGTCAGAACATGGGTGAGAGGCCACCGATAGATGAATATCAGAGAGAAGAAAGAGACTGCTTAAACACACATTGCAATGCATGGGTTTAACCCTGGAACTAGAGATGCAACCTGACATGAATTGTTAACTCATCATGTGGTCGATCACTCTCTTCCATGCAGTCAAATGCTACATGTGTCAATGAACCTTGTGGGTCCCTTCCAACTCAGAATATTCTGTGATTCTGTGTGTTGTGCCTATATTTCACAGAAATGTGCAATTTGCTAATCATACTTTACCAAACTTCACAGCTGAGCTTAACACATTAGTAGGACTTTGGCATCGAAAATAGCCTTGGAGGAAAGCAAACCTCAAGCCTGTCTTTGAAGGCTATGGTCTTTGACAACCAGCATTTCCTTGGTGAATACCTTTAATTCATGCAGCACAGCTGGATGGACTAACTGCACTTCCCAAGTGTTGAATTACGGTTTTCAGTGTCTCAGGCCCTTGGGAACTCTGTGAGAATTTGATCAGTGAAATGAAAGACAAAATAAATCCTTAAGTGTGAATAAATTTATGAGGGGTAATTGAAAAGGCAGCTACTTGCAATGCTCAGAAGCGGGTGTCCTCCTGGGAAGACTTGTTTCTTTCACTTAGAAACATAATTTCTGCACTTTATACTATGACAATACACAGTAGCTTCAGATGTAGTCTAGGATACAACAGCCTAGATTCCATTCTACAGCAAGAAGCAAGAGTCTCAAAATGCTCACAAGTAAAATACTTGCATTAATATCCTGAGATGAAGACCTTAAGATTTGCAAATACAAGTGCTCAAGCTGTGGAAATTGTTTAAGCTGAGACCAGCTAGAGAATGGGAATGTATCAGGGCAAAACTATCAGACTGATCTTGGACTTAACTCTTCTTCCTGCTTACAGCCACTGTTATAAGACAGAAGGTCAGACTTCATGGGTCCCTGGCATGAAACAGCCTTATCAACTCTTAGGCTCCCATTCACCATTATCTTAGTACCAATGGAGTAAGTGCCAAAACTCTAGCAGTGCCAACCTACCCAAAGATGTAAAGGAAAGCTTCAGATGTGAGCATCTGATTTATAGTCCTCAAGGTATTACTTAGTACCACAGCAGTTAAGACATCCTTCCGATTTCTCATCTGAGGGCACAGGTGATTCCACTAATCCAGCTGGTTTTAGCTTTGAACTACCCTGATGTCCAGGGGTTATGCCTCTGCTGCTGTACAAAAACAAGGGATGCACCTCCTCCAGAGGACTTTGCAGGGAATATCCTCAAGATTAGACTGGTGAAGAGCTGCTTTGAAATAAAAGGATTTCTCTGCAAAACAGGGAGGTGCTTTCAGGATTTTGGAACAGCATCCAATTTTAACTTTCTGCATGCATGTTTGAACTGTAAAATGAGACATCTTTGCCACATTACGTAATTTGTAAGCAAATAAAGAAGAGTGCATGCAAGGAAGTAGAAATGGACTAAGCTATTCCGGACAAAGAATGTTTATGCCCACAAAAAGCATTGTCCCACATCTCAAGGAAAACATGATTAACAGCAGCGTGCTGATCTTAATCAGATTTATTAAGACAAATGTTGAAAATCCAGCTTGTATGGCGTGCGTGGGCAACTAAAGAAAAAAAAAAAAAAAAAGGCCAGATAAAAATGCCCAGAGGGAGTGAGCTAATGACTATCTTCCCATTACCTCATGGGATCATTAGGTCGACATGATCTCTCCGCGGCCAGCACGGGAGCCACTTCCCCGCCGGGACGGAGGCCAGCGGCCTTTCCCCTCCCCTGCCGTCCCCTCGCACAGGTGCACCCCTCGGCAGAGGCGCGACCCGCCGCCATGTCGGGGCGGGCACGGCGGGACAGGCACCTCGGCTCGCCGCCCTGCCCCCTCCCCGGGGGGCTGCTGGGCAAGCCGGCATTGTTGGCCGCGTCCATCACTCCTCGTCCCCGGCTGACATAATGAATACGCTTGGACACACCTTCCAGCCCGGCGGAGAGGCGCCGCGTCTCCACGGACAGCCTCGCCGAGCTCTCCGCTCCGCTCCCCACAGCCCTCGGAGAGGCGCCCCGCCAGCCCGCCCGGCCCCATAGCCCGGCGCCCCGTCCCAGCCCAGTGAGGGGCCGCGGCGGCCGGGCCGGGCTGGGCAGGGCAGAGCGAGGAGGGTAGAAGCCCTCGCTATGCTGCCCAGCGCCCTTTACTGGGACCTGGTGGGCTCCTCGGCCCTCCTCAACCTGCCGGCGGCACCGGGCTTTGGCAACCTGGGCAAAAGTTTCCTCATCGAGAACTTGCTACGGGCCGGGGCGCCGCCGAGCCCTGCCCAGCTCCGTCCCCTCCCCGCCAACCCCGTGCCCCTCAAGCTGTGCCCCGCGGCGGAACAAATCAGCCCCTCAGGGGGTCCCTTCCCGGCAAGATGGGCTTTCCAAGTGCTAAACCCCTCCGCGGCGGACGGCGGCCGCCCGCCAGCGCGGGCCGCGGCGGCGGAGAGAGGCGGCGTCTTCCCGCCGGCAGCCACAGGTGAGCGCCGGCCCCTTCCCGCGTCCCGCCGCCGGGGAGACGGGACCGGGGGCTTCCCGAGGGCTCGGCCCCGCGCTCCGCACGGCGGAGACGGCGGCAGGAGAGGCGCGGCCGCTCCGGAGAGCCCAGAGGCGGCGGCGGGATGCCCGGCCCCGTTAGGTGCCGTGCCGCTGGGGCACGGCGGGGGCTGTCCCCGGGGCTCCGGCCGAGGGTCTCGCCCTACCGCTGGCGACGGGACGCCGAGGAGCGGGCGGGGGCCGGTGGTGTGTGAAGCCGGGCGGCGGCTTTCGCGTGCGGCCGGCCGGCGCACCTGAGGGTGCAGAGAGCGCGGCAGAGCCCTGTGATGGCCACGTCGGATGCTGTTAAATGCCCCTAATCGCAGTTCTTTCAGGCCTTGACGTCCCTCAGCTTCAAGGGATGGTAGAAGCTTCGCCGCCAACAGGCGCTCCGGGAAAGTCTGAGATTCCAGCTTTTGGTAGAAAGGCGAGCGGTCCCATCCTCCTAAGTAGCGACAGCTGGGGGGGGGGGAGAGGCAGCAGCGCCTTCTCCACATGCCCTGCCTTAGAGGACAGTAAGGCGTGAAGGTCCGGGCTCCTCCTGCCTAGAGGAGAATTAAGCCATGTAGAACAGGCAATTTTCTGGAAGTTTTGAGAAAACTAGGGACGGGGGGGGAAAAAGTTTCAAAGCCGTGTAAAGGTGCATCATCAGCCTTTCGGCCCGGTGTCTCACAGAGAGCCAGCACTCTGCAGGGCGGTGGGGACCAGCTCGCAGCCGCAGGGTGCCCACAGGAACCGGTGCCATGGAATTGGAAACAAACAGGTTTACAAAACCCATTCTGTTTCTTGAATGTGCCGATTTCTGTATAAATACATTTTGTCTGGGCATGAGCAACGTATTTTAAGAAATGTGCACTTCTGTTGGTTAGGGAACTGACTGAAGTTGTAGTCAATGTTAATTCATGAAATTCGGTATTAGACTCACCATCTATACTGTATTTTTCTTTTCTGTTACAATACGTAAATTTGTTCCAATATTATGTGATGTTTTAAGAATTTTTATTTATGGTAAAGCGGCTTTAAGTGCATTTAAAATGAAAATCAGACAAGCAGAATTGTATTTATTGAATTAAGTTTTTGATATGTGAAACCAAAAAGCGTGTTTTGGAAACAGAAGTAATTGTTTTCTTTTCAAACATATTTTTATTTCAATTAAATCCTGCAAACTGCTCTTCAAAATCCAAAGCAGTATGATCCTTTAGCATTACGTACTTTAAAGGTAGGCAGGAGAGAGTCAAAGTGTCCATTAACATTTCTGAATGTTCCAGACCTCTCAGGTAAGTGTTATCTTAAGCATATCAGTTACTTAAACGTGTTTGTTTTAACTAACTATAGGCTAGGCCAGGGAACAGGACGACTATCATCTTCCTGCAATTAAGTGAATATTATCCCTTCTTCCCCTGCCTTCCCTTTGCCCTTCCCCTGAAAAAAATGTTCTAGAGAAAATGCTACATTTATTTGTAAAAAGAGAGATAGCAGGTGCCCCAGCGCTCTTTGCTAGAGGTAAAGTTGTTTTTTTGTGGTGGTGGTGGTTTGTTTGTTTTAAAAAGATATAGGTTAATTACTACAGAAGTTCCAGAATGTCAAGTTTTTCAAATGCTTGCTTCCGGGATTAATTATTTTTTTGATCGACCTCGTATTAGTTGTGATTTTAGTGTGGTAGGTCTGCCTAGTGATTTGGAGTCCAGTCCTATGTTTCTTCTGATTCCACAGCTCCCACGGATCTCAGCAAAAGCACCAGGCTCTTAGATTTGAGGAGGGAGAAATACTAGGGTTTCCTCGTTCATTGTACACCCAGAAGAAAATTCTCCTGTGACTGTACACTTGCAACAATGACTTTTGTTTTCTAACAGGGATCTGTTGATTCTGATCTGGTTTGTATGTCTTAAAGTGATAAGGAAGGACACTTAGTTGTCCCAACATTCATAAATTTGAATTAGATTGGAACTTGCTTGCTGAGCCAGTTTGTGGTTTCTAAGGAGTCTCTTGTCTCTAGTGTAGGCGTATACTGAGGAAACTGTTCAGACCAGACACTGCATTTGTGAGTAGGGCTGGGGTCGTCAGGCTGTGTATAATGTTTCTTGTTTATACAGTGACAGGGCAAAGGAGCATTTTGGCAGAACAAAAATTTTAGCTTTCAGGGACTACTGAAGATATTTTAACTAAGAAATTTGTGCTAGGTAGGGTTTTTAAATTTAGTGATGTTTATGATTTTTTTTTGTTTGTTTGGTTTTTTTTTTTTTTTTTTTTTTGAGGAATAAACTCATATTTTGACCCCCCAAATCACATGGCATTTTGGAAAATCTTTGTCTAAGTCTTTAATAAGACTATTGAAAATGATAAAGCAATTAAAAAAAAAAAATCTTTCTAAGCTACCAAGTGCTTTATAGATCATGCAGGAACTAAAAGTCCCCTAATAAACTAGCTTGGCATAACCTAGAGGTTTTAATAAAAAAAATAAAGAGAATTGAAAAAGTACCAGACTTTTTGGAAAGAGTTATCTGTATTATTCATGTAGTCCCAAATTCTGGTGAGGTCACCAAAAGTTCTCAAAAAGAAGGAAATGTAAAATCACACCAGGGACTGAACTGAATAAGCTGAACCTTTTTACATGTATCCACAGTACCAACAAAGGAAAGGCATAAAGAAAGCATTCCATTTTAGGGTACCTTTTAACACTCTGTGAAAGTCCTAAAGAATGTAAATCCTGTATTCTTTCTGTAAATTGGAAAACACTTATCCATGGTGGCAAAGGAGACCAGGTGGGATGGCATTCTTCATCTGGACTATCTGGTCGTGGTAATTTTTCCTTTTGTAACTCCTCAGCAACTGAATTGTATCAGCAAGTTTCCATTTCCATAATTTACAGGTTTCAAAGTATTTAGTTGGACTATTTCAAGTGCTTATCTGCATGTGTATTTTATGTGTATCTCCTACAAAATAATTGTGAATAAAAAACTGAACAAGTATTCAGAAAGTGTCACATCCTAAATATTGCATCATCTAATGAACGTGTTCGAAATAAATATATTTGTTGTCTGTAAAAATTAAAATAATCACTTTCCATCATTACACACATTTTTAAAAATTAGATACAATCATCATAGGTGCTTGAAATTAGTTTGGTTTAATTTAAGAAGAACATGAACAAAGAGCATGTTACATAAAACTTAGGCAGGAAAAGCAGAAGGAGCATTACTGCTATACAATAAAGTCGTGAGCCTTCTGCAGTGGTATGCCAATTTATACTGGCTTGGGATTCCCACAGGCTTTCTTGCACTTTGCTTGAAGCCTCTTTGCTCTGTGCTGTTCTCAATTTCTGCTTGCTAATCTGGGTTTTAGTCCCTTGCACTCCAAGCCTATTGTTATCTTCTCGATAAATTAGAAGACCTGACAGTTTTCTTTAGTGTTTTCTGAGACATAAAAATTGTCCAGAGGATGCTGAGATGCTGTGTGTTGTAGACAGGTGCTGTAAAGAGGTCCACTCCACATATTTCTTCATGACTTAGTTTCCAGAAGTATTGGCTGGCACCAGAGCAGAGATGACCTCCTTGGGAAATGCGAAGTTACCTGCTACCTGAAATAATTTTTCTGAATATCTCTGCTCTTCTCAAGTAATTTTCCCTGGAGGAGGTTGGCAGTAAGTGCTTTACAACCTGAATAGGGTCATGTGGAAAGAATCTGGCTTTCTGCTTTAATTTTGGCATTTTGATAGATTAACAGAGAAAGGGAATTGAAAAATGCAACAAAACAAATGTAACAGTGAGATAATTCCATTGTAAAACCTGCTGAAAATTTTATCTGGGGATTTTCACTTAAAGCATCAGAATACAATAGAGCAGAATGAAGGACAGCACACATATAACACAAAAGAAATCAGTTAGAAGAACTATATAGTAAATATAAATTGGACTTGTAGTAAACATCCATAGATGTACTTTATACATATCCAGATTCATCTGTGCTATAGGTGTATCTTTTCTTTCTGTAACATTTGGGTATTTACATTTTGATGCATTTTATCATCACAATGTGCCAGTGAGATAGGAGAGATTTCTACTGTGTAGAGGAGGAGCTGGAGCAAAAAGAAATTAGGTGATTTACTTAAGATATTACAGAAAACTGGTAGCATTGCAAGGAGATTAAACCAAGTCTTCTGCAGGCGAAGTCTCCAGAAAATATCAGTTTTTTCCTTTTCAGGTGATGACAACTGTTCTATACTGTAATACTTAGTGAATCAAACATATCTTATTTCCCATATTTAATAAAGTGTCTAGTGTTTCTTTATGACAACCAGGAGATAATTAAATTACTGAAATTTAAGTGATTTTTTTTTCTTTCATTTTGGACCTCTTCTTAGTGAATTAATGCTTATTAATTATTGATTTCAAGGCAACTGGCAGCCAGGGTGTGTCTTCAAGCAACATGTCACACTAGCTTTCAGTAAAATAAAAGACAGGAAAGAGCCCAGTGTTTTATCTTGACTCCCTCTAACTCAGGCAACAAGTTGACTGACAAGTCTTAGGGTTTTCTTGTTTTGTTGGTGTTTTCTGGAAAAAACTTCTTTGAGGTGGGGAGATCTGTTTGGCTTCTTTTCTTATTCCCTGATTGCCAGGAGCACTGAGACACTGTCATTGTTTTAAAAGTTTGTCTTTGGAAGCAAAGAAGTTTTTGTAAGTATTAGAAATCACAGACTCTGTCCAGCACGTTTCCTGTTTCCAGTTAACTTCATGAACCATTTAATAGAATTGGTCTAGAATGCCCAGCATATCTTAAGAGTGGCTGCAAAATGGCTTTTAAAGGACAAACAGTTGTCCTCATTGTGAGGTTGCCAGAGCTAGACTAGTGCCAGCTACTCTTCAACCCAGCCACTAGTCTGGCAGTCTGTGCTCAGTGAGGAATATGAGCATTGGCTGGACACTGCTCCTTCCTTTGGCTACTCTCGCTGTGCCATCTCTTAGAAGGAAGAGGATCCTGAGTTTGGTCCTTAGCAAGATTTAGGTACTGCCAGAAGATCTCAGAGCTGCACTAGGAAGACAAATGGTGGAGTTTGTAGAAAAGCAATTTTTTTCAAAATTAAAACAACTGCAGGCATATAAAACAGTAGGAGACTGTTTCAAATGTCAGATATGTAGACCCTGATATTTATAAAATTATGCATCTAAATATTTTCAGTAACCTGGACTGTGTTTCTTTGAGGTGAGTTGTCACTTTGGAGAAGTGGCCTTTGCTTTGTGCTGAAAAGCTTATGAAAATTTTTCTTGAGAGCCTACTTTTGTCTGCAGTTGTAGCACATAATTCTATGAGTTATTCTGAACGTGTATTCAGAATTTTACCTCCTTATGACTATGTGAATATCTCAAATTTCAACTTGAAAAAGTATTTCCTTGTTCAAATATAAAAATACTGAACCCCTCATGTTAAAAAAAAAAAAAATAGAATTCACCATGTGTTATTTTTTCATTCTAACATTGCTTATATTGTCTTGAGACTTTTGTCTGTTTGGAGCTAGCAATACTGCAACAAGTAAAGACTGGTCCAGGTAGAAAATTCTGGCTAATCAGTGCATACCACTGGAATAAATGGTGCATTTTGGCCTAATGTAAGATTTTGAATTAGAGCTGCAACAGTGAAGAACCAGTGAATTGTCCTCTTGCAGCATCTGACCCTAATTTTGTCATGCTTGAGGAAATAATTTCTACAAATTGTAGTATGTTGAAAATCAAAGAAAATTTGAATTGAATTTTAGAGTCTTTATGGCTGTACAGATGTTAGTATTCTTTTGATGTTACCTATGAAGGATAAGAAGAATGTCATAGTAATTCAGCTGTCTAATAAGAAGTATGCGTCGTGTCTAATCTATAGTCAATACTGAGAGATGCCTCCACAGCATGACACACCTTATGTGTCTGTTTTAAGGGGATGAATTGTTATGTAGAGATTCTTATCTCTTCTCATGGTTGTACAGGAGGCCCAGACAAGGAACTCGGGCAAGACACTTAACTTTTAGACAGAGAACTGACAGTGATGCCCCTTTTGACAAGAACTGGTAATCATAAACTGCTGAGGCACACTAGTACGTGGGCATCCTGAGGAAGGACAAAGCCAGAAAAAAAGCTGGTAAATCCTCAGGTAGATTCCCATTGTTTCAATAGCAAGGCTGTGTACGAGGCATGGAGAGGGTAGAAGCCACTTTTACTGCTGACATCAGGGGACCCATGGAGTCTTTGGCAAACATTGTGGAGTTTGGTTGTTGCTTTGGGTTGTAGAGGTGAGATCTGACCATGTATTGTCACCAGCCTCAGGCTGGTGTATTTCCTCAGGCAATGAAAAACATGTACAACAAATTACAATGTAATAATAAGGCATGTGGATGATACTTCTGAAAACTGACAGTGATTGATGTGGTTTCAGATAATCTACAGCATGATGCTCTTGGCCATTACATTGCTGTAGGTGTAAATGATGATTATGCTGTTAGCATGTTTCAAGCCCTTCTTGGGAGCTGCTCTGCCAATTTTTGAAAGCCCCACCAAGACCCAACATAAAAATGCAAGCTTCTTGCATCCACCTTTTGTGTAGTATTTAACAATATATATATTAGAACTTTAAAACCCTTTCTATGAGTGTTTGCAAGTTTCTTGAAACTCTGCGTATTCTGCTCTGCTCTGCCCTTTTGGCTTGACTTCCTTTGAGCATTCGTATGATGTTTTACAGGAATAAATAGGAAGCAAACAGTAACTTTGGGAGTGCAGGAAATCCAGTTCTGAGGGGTCTTGCACCACAGGCACTTGCAGTAAGTTTTTCCAGTTCCATGTGATGGCAGTTGCTTTTGGGTGGGATATGGCAGTGGCTGCTGCTTCATTCTCACAGATGGAGGCTCCTCTTCAGCTGGTTGAAATGCTTTGGGGGTGCACAACTTCTGCCGGAACATTGCACTCTAAAGACAGTAACTGCTAGGGAAAGAGCCATGACTCATCATGAAGTCCAGGGCTTGTGGTTCAGGAGCAGGAATGTGGCTCAGCTGGATCACTAAGCTGGCAGAGCTACTGCTGGACTACTTTCAGGGAGCTCTTCCCTGCAGCTTTGCAAAAGCCTGCTTTAATCATTGCCAGGAATGGATGTAGGTAGGAAATTGCAGTTGTGCCCATGTTATGGGCACAAACCATCCAAGATTTTCAGATGAAATGCTGTGATTTTTCTGGTAATATATTTAATTTTTATGCCAGGGCTGGAGCTGAGGCATCACTGTGGAAAGCAGTTCATGTGGACTGAGCAATACTCGGAGAATTAAAGTCTTCATGCAGCTTGAGATCTCTCTGGTCCTGTTCTTAGTTTTGTTAGCTGGTTCTAGGCAGTTTTCTGAATAATTTTTTGGAGGTGTTCCAGTTCTCTTCACGGGTTGGTACCACATTTTTATCAGTTATCTTTAAAAATCCCCAACAGACTAGCAGCATGTGCAGTGAAGGAGCCAGTATGGATAATAGCAGAAGTTTACCATCAGTTCACTTTCCCTCAATAGCCATTTTTCAGTCTCAGTTTTTATGAAATGGAGATGTAAAGCAGGAGAAGACTTAAGTGTCCTGAATACAAATTTTTAGGATTTGTCTCCTGCTTTAAGTTCCTATACATGTTTGGGAGCAACAGCTGCCTTTTGGTTATTGTTTACCTCACTCTGGCCAAAAAATGTCAGAATTAGTATTCTGACATCTCTGCAATTTCAGCTTTATGTGAACAGCAAAGAGTGTTTGCTTTACATCTCTTGACCAACAGATATTGATAGAGTTGCTGTGATCTATGTGAAAAGAAAATAATAGGTAATGCTTTTTCTATATTGTTGTCAAAACTGATAGGTATTATGTAACTTCTACTGGTACAATTTCAGTATAATTCTGAAATACATATATATCAAAGATATGATTTTTCTCGGAACAATTTAAATTCTGTTAATGCAGTTTCACACAGGTAGTGGAAGCCATTTAATGTGATGAACTGTGTTGTTTTTATCAAAGATAAAAAATATAATTGGATATATTATGTTGAAGCATTAACATTTTTCTCTTATGTAGAACTCCCACGATAGAGTTGACTATCCCTGTATCATGTCAGATTTTTTTACTGATGTAACTTTGCATAACTGCTGCACATTGGTTTGAGTGCAACAGTTTCAGTAGATGTAGGGATGTCATTTTGTGTACATAATGTAGAATTCACTTGTCCATCAGTACAGCTGCAGCACATTAAAAAAGTCTATGAACTAGAGATAGGTGTTAGCTATAGGCTTACAGAGACATCACGGCATTGTTTATTCCCCAGGATCTAGACTGAATTAGTCTTGAGAAGTGGGCTCAGGAACCTCTTTGTTCAGAGTTATGTGTGGATATCACCTGCATCTTATTTCTTAAGCAAGTATTCTGCTTCAAGGAGATATGTGCCCTGCAGGCAGAAAAAGCAGCAGTTGGTTGAAAGAATTAAGTAAAATGCCCAAGAAAGCCAGACTCGTGATTTCCATCAACTTGAGCAGAATTAGGGTCAAGATATCTGCTGTTTGCATTGTTGTACTGTGCTAGTGCATTAAATCAGTCAGCAACTTCCATGGAAATACATTGCTTGTTTGGAATTTGCTTAAGCAAAGAGTTTGCTTAAGTTTTTACTCTGATCCATCTTCAGACCTTTATGCTTGCAGCTAACTTGTTGAGATATTTAGTGAATGTAGGAAACTGTCCTTTCCTATTCCTGTCGTTATTTGCAGGAGCATGCTATCTGAATCAATAGCTTGTTCAATTCTGATTTATCCAGCTGTCTTCTGGTTTTATCACATACCATTATGAGCCTCACATTACCAAAACAGAGCAAGGAACTGGACAGAGTTAAGAAACCACAGCAGGGAATATCAAGGACAGGACAACATGTCTGACAAAAGTTGTGTGGCATGAACAAAGTGCTGGAGCAGTGATTGGAGGGAATGGGACATTATGGCAGCCAAGGAATATCCAAGACATTTAAAAAGAAAGTAAAGGAGTAGAGTGTGGCATCTTCTGTATTCTAATCTGCATTTTTAGAAGCGGAGAGTTTTACCTGACTGGAAGGGAAATTTGTTACAAGCATGAGGAATGTGCCTCCCAAGGAAGGGAGGAAAAGCTCTTCACCTGGGAGTTCGGGAATTGCAGCAGATAAAAGATACTGTCAATAAGGAGCTCTCATGTCCAGGAGGATGGCTGATATTTATCTTCTACAGCTCCCGTGCTTCTTGAGTTACTCAAATCCTTTTCAACTTACACACTCCACCAGTTGCATTGAAGCCCTTTGGATACATGGGATAGGTAATACTTGGCTGCATGATCTTGACTACTTTAAGTTTCTAAGGACATGATTCCACATTTGATGGTCTTATGTGGAAAAGAAGCTTTAGAATACTAATGCCTGGTGTAAATAATTCTTTTTAGTAAATGTTTTGCAAGCATACACCTCAAAACCAGACAATTAATTTCTCTTGAAATATATTTGTATTTCATTAGAAGCAGCAAACTTTCAATAAAAAGCTGTACTGGCAAAATGCTTATCAATCAGCAATTGCAAGTTAATACTTTAAAAAATGTTTAGAGTTAGACTTTGACAGAAATAGTTTTTTTGCTCCGGGATAACAGCACATTTTAGGGTCAGAAAACTTATTTTGAGGCCTTAATACGTACTCAGAAACCTAATTTTGAGTGACCTTTATTTTTAATTCCAGTTGAAAAACCTTTAAAAATTAGCAGCATGGCCTAGAAACATTTACTTATTTATCTTTCTTTCTGGTTGTTGATTTCTTAATTTTTTTTTACCTAAGTGTGCAGTTATGTGGTTGGTTTTTTTTACTTAATTTTTTTTTTTCTGGAGATTTGGACAACTACAGTACAGGCTCTAGAGCCACTTATTTTCTGCCTAAACCAAAAGAAGAAAGTGACATAGATGTTTTGATGCTGATCACATTTTACAAGTGTACAGTTCTAGCATGATGTATCTTTTTTTGAAATAAATATTCCAGGTTTCATAGTTGACTAGTACAAGCAGAAATTGAAAGGTAATTAGTATTAATGGAAAAGCCCATGAGCCTTATAGAAAATAACTAAGGGATAAATAGATAATGAAGACCTTTCCATGATTTGGAAGCACTTTTTAGATATGAGAGACTTTGACTAAAAAAATTCCATTAAAAGTTTACCAAATATTGCCTAATACTGTGAGTTGATTTTGCAATATTTTTTGTTGTATCAAGCAGAGCTTTCAGCAAGTGGTTTATTTAAATTTAGAGCACTTTTCCAGCAAGACTAAGTTGACAGTCAAGATAACAGAATCAGGCCCTGTAGTTTGTGCCTATAGAGCTCAGCTGTTTCATCTCATGGCATTTTATAAATTTTATTCATAAAGGTTTCTCGTTGAGGACGTTACTGGTTTGAGTACTATTAACAGCATTGGAGTACAAGCTGATTGTTTTTTCTAGGATGTCATGCTTCCTAGAGTTATTTTAAGTAAGTTTTTCAGATTCATTATACTCATTATTTCAACAACGTATTATTGAAAAAATGTGTTCAATGCCAACATTTAGGAAAACCCCTACAATTACAGCAATTACAGAAGCAAATTTCTAGTCTGCAGAGCTTAATTCTTATAGGGAGAATTTTGCATATTATAGCTAAGCTACACATGTAAAATAACCTTGCTAAATTAAAGAACAATTACTTGGTTTATCATTGTTTGCCTTAAAAATATCACCATCTTGAAAAAAAGAAAAGGAACTTGTGGGGCAGGATTTTACACACTGACTTTTTGGAGGACTGTTGTTATGAATATCACCTAAGCTCAATGGATAATCAATTAGATCTATGCTTTCTTTGCAGCTCTTTCCAAACACTTTTTTCTCCGAGCCCCGCCATTCTACTCAGCATGCTGCGGTGGGTCCTGTCAGCACCCTGCATCCCCCACTGCTTTTCCAAGTAAGTTTTTATGCTTCATCAGTAATGCTTGAGTTATTCTGTAAACCAAAGCAGCAGGATTTAATGTGTTCTGGAAAACTAATTGGTGATGCAATGGCAGCAGCTAATTCCTTAGTAAAATCACAGCAATCCTATTCAGAGGGTTTCCAAAGATTTATCAAACTTAAGTACACTGAGCAATTGTGAGAGGTTTCTAATGGCATTGAGACACCCAGACAGAGCTAACCTAGGAAAGTGTCTTGTTTTCAGTTTGCTAGAAACAATTCTTTAAAATCAGTAACTCTTTTAAAAATCAGTGTCAGTAAACATTTGCAAATAAGAAAAGAGCTAGAGGATCGTAAAGTGCATGCTGCATTTTAATGTTCTTTAGGGGGAGATTATGATTCAGGAAGCCTTAGCATTATTTAAATACAACAGTCATTCTTTTTATAGCAGTCAAATGTGTGCACACGTTTAATTTGTTTCTCTTTTTTAATAATAATGTAAAAAATTGAAGAAGTATGTTGAAGAGAATTTTGGCCAGTATACACTATCCTTTCAGGATTAAGAACTAGAACACACTTCCATTTAATCCAAAACTAGATTTAACCTTTATTGGGAAGATTGCATGCCATAGTGTAAGAATGGACAGTCATGATTTTGTGTTTATGGCTCAGGAATGCAAACAGAAGGAGCATTTCCTTTTTCTTCAAAACAGAAAAAAAGCACAAATTGCATGTCAAATCCAAATGAAAATTGGAGCTTATATGTGCTCTGGCATATACTTTTTTATCACAGTTGCATTCAAACCATTCCTGACTAAGTGCATGCTTTTTATGAATGTTTCAGAAGGGCAGTTGCTAAGTTGAATGATTCTTGACAAGTGAGGCAGCAAATGCTGGCAGTTTAATGAGCTGCAAGTTTCTGAGCACCTCTTTAGGGGGCTGACACTTTCCCACAGAGCGTTTTACATGGCCTCGGCTCTCCCACAATGGCTGACAGCACCATGACCAATCACCACTTTCACTTTACTCATCCACACGCGACCTCACCACAATTTTTCACTGTGCAGATGAACTTTAGGAACCATTTCACATTGAAAAGGCCTGGGCAAGGGTCAGTTGCCCTTTTGTATGACCATAAAGCAATACTCTGTGTGCCAGTCTTTTCTCCTGTCTCACATTCCAAGAGATTTTCTGGACACCATTTAAAGCACTTGACTGAAAAATAAAGCAGTGAATGAAACTGACTTTTATAGACTCATTCTAGCTCATCTTCCCATATAACCCTGTCTACCTGAAAAGGGATTTAGTGGATGAGCTGAGTGTATACAGGGACTTGCTGAATACATAGGCCCATTATCAACTGTGGGGATTGTTTATTAACCAGGACTGATACACTACTATTTTGGAAGTGACCTATTAATTGTCCATTTAACTAGAATGTATTGAATTCTAATGAAAAAATGGAAACCATGACTAAAGCTTTTACTTGCTCCTTCAAGGTGGTCTCTGCCATGAAGGCAAATGAAGATTGTTCCACAGATTAAGAGGACATTTATCACTATATATTAGGATACAAAGGAAAGACTTAAAAAAAACCAAAGAAAAACAAAAATCAAACCAGTCACAGAGGAAATAGTTGGTCACATTTATGTCAGCAGAACACTCAACCTTTTGCTGCATGTTCAGAGTGACAAGCTGCAAACTGACATATTTAATTTTGCTGGAATTGTTGAAATGTATAAGTGACTGCCTATCCCACTGCAATGAAAAATCCTATGATCCACAAACTGAAATTTAGTTTTTATGTAACAGTTGGAGTACCTTTTAGAATATGGCTTATTTTTAAAGAAGTTCTCTAGGCTACTCTGTTGGGGGTGGGTTTCAGATTTTTTGACCCAGTGGCTGTTTGCTAATGCTTCTGAACATTCTGCTCTTCATTAAATTTTGTTTAGGTAATCTTTTAAAATCCAGCACATACTGTGCCTTAGAGTGTAAAGAGGCCTCACTATTAAGTTAGTCTAATACAGGTGTTAACCTGGACCCTACATGCTGCCTGTACAGGAATTAATTGGTGCCTCGAGGCTCCAGCAGGAGGTTGTTTCCTTGCTGATTGACTGTTAACAACCAGCCAGGCAAGACAAATTTTAAGAGGTCACATAATTTGGCGTCCTCTGTCCTTGGCTGACAACTCCATTGTGGAATGGAGGCCGGGCGGCAAGGACCAGCCCTCTTCCCTTGCTGGTGTCTCTCATCACACAGTAGGGATAAGAGAAGGTACCAGTTCTGCTGCTGCCAGACTGTACCTTCCAGTAGACCTGAGAATGGCTGACAATTCAGCAGAAACTACTCAGATGCTACCTGGAAAAAGGTACCTAAATTCACTAAGTTTGAGCAAGAAAGAGAGAAAACATGCTTGAGGAAGGAAGGCTCCCAGCTTGCCCCCAGTTTTGTAGGCATGATTGGAGCATGCAGTGGGGGTTGTGAAGGGGCTCTGCACTCCCCAGAGAAATATCAACCTGGCTTGCTCTTTGTGGAAACCTCCATTGCGGTATTTGACTTTTGTTCTGCAGATTGTTTATTTCGGTTTGCATGAAGTCTGACTGTGTATCACAGTGTAATAAATATCAGGACATTAATCAGTTGATTGTGATTTTTGTATCTGGTCTTAGATATAATTTTGAAAATTGAAATGCATCTGTATAAATTAAGGATTATTTATACCGTAACATTATAAATCATAATCATTATTTTTTACCACAGGCTGTTATGAGGGACAAATATAAAGATCTTTATTTCTCAACATGTAGAAAAGTTCAGGAAAAGAATTGACAGAATGCAATGGTCTCCAAATCAGTAATGTTTCAGAGTGGTAGTGTTATTTTAGGGAATAATCATTGTACACTTGCTCAGCTTCTGATACGCCTCCTCTACTAGTCCGAGCTGGAAGCAGGATGCAGGGGTAGTGTATGTAATATCAAACCAGTAACACATGACTTCAAAAGTATTTAGTTAACTTTGCAAGACATACACATACACACTTCAGTTTCTCATCATTATACTACAATATCCTCAGTATATGTGTGTTTGTTTTTCTGTGGGTGTTTAAAGATACATATACCCGTGTGCATTTATGTATAATATGCAGAAGTTGAAATGTGGTGTAGTCCCAAGGAACAGTTTGTTGAAGTTGCATCTGGATTTCATTAGTATTTTCAAGAGCACTATATAAATTGAAAAAATGTGTTTAATTTCCCCCCACCCCATTACAGCTGACTAGAATAGACTTTTTCACAAAAAAATGTTCAGTATTTTAAAGAATTAGCTTTTCAGGGGGAATTCGCCATTGGCTTCAATATGAAAATTATCAGATCCTTGGTAGGAATTGAGCAGCAACACACCTTTGCAGCTGCTGTAACTGTAAGCTGGGAGGGCAATCTAGGCCCATGGATGTGAGAAGGTGGACAACAGGAGGGCAGCTTGCATCTGAATTGCCACTCCAACAGAAAGATTGTAGGTGTCAGTGGCTGTACAGCCATCGAACAGGTTTCTGAGCCAAAGTGCAGCTGTTTCCTGGCCTGCTTGCATCTGCCCCAATTGTCACATGCTATGCTTGATGATGGGCCCTATTCAACTGGCCCCTGCTCCTGCTCCCTCTGTGAGTGTTTGAGGAAGCTGGGAGCACTGGAGGGCATATGAAGCCTCTCACCAAGGACTGCTTCTCATACCACCATATCCTTCTAGGGGAGAGGGACCATGGGAAAGCACTATGGCTTTAAGTTTTATTGGGTGTGAGGAACACAAGAGATTTATCTTGAGGTTTCTGTGCTGCTTGTGCGAACACTTCCACTTCTCCACTGCAGCTCTGTCCCTCAGCTTTGAGTCTGTTTTCCAGGGCAGGGCTCCCTCTAGGCATGTATCAAGGGGATGTGATTGGATTCACTGGAAACTGCCCTCCCAGGACTTGCTATGAGACGTCAAAGGATTAGAAACCAGGCTGAAAGGAGTAAGTCCAAGTACTCTCCAAATCCTCTAATAAAGAAATTGCTGCAGTTTCCAGAATAACTAAGTGAATGACCAGGGATTTTCTGAGAAACAGTTCACGCTGAAAGCCTTTCATTATTTAAAAAAAAAAAAAAATAGAGGAAAGCCTACTTAGTTTCTTTGAATCAGTATTACAGACCACTTTTATCTGGTTTTACATTCTGCACAAGGGGTAAATAAACTCCCAGATAAACATGTTGCAGTTTATTTAGTGGTGATGACAGGTGAAGAAAAGTGAAGTTTCTCCCTGACTGTATTTGAATTTTGCAGTATCATGGGCTCTGTCCTAATATTCCTCTATGGACTCACCTGATTTACTTTGTACCATGTCAGGGGGAGACTTTTGACTACTGACAACACCTCTAGATCCAAGTGAGGATTTAATCCTTGATGAACATGACTGAAGCATTACAACACACTTGTAACACCAACAAATCAAAAGTGGGACAAGAATCTGCAAGCATGATAATGAACAGCACTTAATATTTCTCTGATATGTGCTAGATGTTATGGGAAACTCTCATCTATTTCCACTAGGGGAGGAAAGTGTACTGCCTCTTCTGAGCCAGGAGTCCAACTCCAAATCCCGGAGAGGCATATTAAGAAGAGCTGTCTTTTCTGAAGACCAGAGGAAAGCTTTGGAGAAAATGTTCCAGAAGCAGAAGTATATTAGTAAAACAGACAGGAAGAAACTGGCCCTTAACCTGGGTCTAAAGGAGTCTCAGGTAAGGAATGTCCTTTTGGGGAAAAATCTTTAAAATGGCTTTGAAGGAAGAAAATTGAACAATGCAGGGGCAGCCCTGAGCTCTTTTACCTGCAAAGACCTCAGTAAATCAATGGCAGTTTAAACCAGGGAATACTTGAACAGTTTCCTGGTGTATTTCCTGTATGTATGCATTCAAAAATCGATCGCTCCATTTTCACGAGGAAACATGACCTCTGCATTTCATTTCCAACTCCCTTTTTTGCTGGCTGACAGAGCCCCCTCAGAAGCTTTGTGGTAAGGAACTATGCTCTATCCCACTGCTCGAAAGGCAGTGATCTAGGCAGGAAAAAACATCCGAGCATAGATCATTCCTTCATTCTCTTTGCACTCACAGATGAACAGCTAGGGACAAGGCAGTCAACAGCACTTCCTCTGGAACTGTTCTGTCCCAAGAAACAGGCAACCATTCCTATGGAAAGACACTTGACTGCACAAGGAAAGAGATTTTCAGAGCTGAGAGATGCCATAGGAAGAAAAACTTTGCAGGGTGACATTCTAAAACACTCCCACTTACCAATTCACATTTCATGGGATTTTTTGCATGAGTCTGAGTTTGTCTACTGCAGGATTTTAGAGTTTAGCTAAGGGTCTAATGCATCCAGTGAACTGTTATGACTGAACAGCTGCATTAAGAGTGGTGCTGAGCAGCAGTAGTCCAATCTGGAACCTTGGGGGCATCACCTATCTGCAGATAAAAACAAAGGAAAAGTGCCTGTCTTGAAGAGCACAAAACATGAAAGAATCTGGAAAAAAAAGTTTGTGAGGGCATGTAACAGCAGAAAATGAACGTGGTAGTTGCTGACAGGTGGGATTCTGAAGGTGCTGGAGTAGATGCCTTCTAGATTGCAGCTGAAATACTGAAAGAGTAACAGTACAATTTTGTTTATTTGCATGCAGCAGGACTGAAAGTGCTTAAGATATGTGTGCAGAAGCTGACTGGGGGGCAGAAAAGCCTGGGGATGGTGATGGGAGCTCTCATCATCTTTATCTTGGAGATTTTCAGAACTTGAAAAGGCTCTCAACAATTTGATCTAACTTTGCAGTTGGCTCCAGTTTGCATAGGAGGTTGGAGCTGGTGGTCTGGTTCCTTGCAACCTGATGACTCTGACACCATTGCAAGCACTGCAGCAATAAACAAAAACAAGCAGAGTGTGGTGTTCCTCAGTGTGATGTACAGTACTGTGATCTCTGCAGGAAAACTATTTCAATGGAAGTGTGCATTTGCATTCACCAGTGTGCTGCCTAAAAAATTTCACAAAATGTAGTCAAATTCTTAATATTACAGTTACATCACTTAGTTTTCTTAATGACGATACTAATTTTCTCTGGGAATTCTCTTCTGTCTAGAAGGATGTTGCTGTAGGAAACTCTTATATCCCTAGTTATTGGGCTGTCCATTTTCTAGCCTAAGCCAAATAATCACCTGTTGTAGGTGGTGAAATTCAAGGAGAATATTTGGTCCAGGTGTAGTAAATAGTGATGGAAAAATCCTCAGATGTCAGTCAGCTGGCTTCACTGGATCTCTACAGTAACAACAAATAAGGAAGGAATGTGAAACTGAGAGGATGGAAAGAAAAAAATACTTGTTAGGGCAAAGTTGTTTAAAGCAAAGAATGATAATAAACTCTCATTAACTTGCAAACAGGTGAAAATTTGGTTTCAGAATCGAAGGATGAAATGGCGAAACTCCAAAGAAAAAGAAGTGCTTTCTAACAGGTGCCTCCAAGAAGGTCTTCAGAACTACCTCTCACGATCTACCATGAATTTTACCTCCCCATGCCCATCTGTGTGGGAAGTGTCTGAAGATCAGGCAAGTCCAAGGTGGAGGGAGAATTCTCCAGGAAGTTCTGAAAGACTGACTAGTACACAACCACCTCCAAGGGCAAATTCATCGCAGAGCCCACTCTATTTGTATCCTGACCAAGACACTGCAAACAAGGCATCATTAAGTGTAAGGGAGTAGGGGAAGTTTGTAAATTGAGCAGGAGAGTGCAGGCTTCAAATGAGCAGTCTTTTAAGATTAACAATATTTGAACATTGTAAAGCTAACTAGTTTATGCTTCAAAAATATGTAAAGTCTAACACCATTAAAATTACAAACAACTAATGACTTCAGAATTATTCTTCAATACTCAGTCTTTTCTTGTGTCTTTTCCAGTCTGGTACTGACCTTAAAAGTAAAATAGGAACTGATGGTAAGTAAAATGAAGAGAAGAGCATGAAGCTGAATTTGTGCTCTGATTTATACAACTGCACTGTATGTGAAGCTCATTAAAAACACACTTAATAGAGAATCACTTTTATCTCTCATTCTAGTCATACCAATTAATTTCTTCTGTGCATGAGATAAGAAGAACTTTGTTTCTCTCAAGAGAGTAGATGGGTTTGGGTTCTTTTTGAAATTCATGAAATGTTGGAATTGTAAAAAGAAGAGAAGCCCGGGGACTCCGCTGGGTCGAGAGGAACGAAGTGCCAGTCTGAGTTCGAGTTCCTAGCTCTGAGTTGGAGTCTGAGTCCCTGTTAGGGCGCCAAATGTTGGAATTGTAAAAAGAAGAGACGCCCAGGGACTCCGGCGGGGAGAGGAAACTTGCAGTCCAAACCAATATGGTTGATAAGAGCAAGACTCCGTTTATTAGCAATCCAAAGGCACTTATATAGTATACCAGCTTGTTAACTCTTAAGTGGCTTAAAGCTTATCAAAGCACATTTCTACTTCTACATAATTGGACTTACATTGGCAAGCTTCTACAGTTATGTTATGATTAAAAGAATTCAGAGTTTATCTCCCTTCTCTCTCGGTCTTATCTACACAGCTGTACCTTCTCAAAACTCCCTTCTTGTTCCCAGCTTGGTTCTCACAGAGATTTTTCTCATGGAGAGTTCTTCTCACACACAGGCCTTCTGCTTGCAGGCTCTTGCTACAGTTCTTTTATTGATCCCATAATTCTATGAATGATCCATGTCCCTGATCCTTTAATAATTCCCAATAATGAAATAACACAATACATTCACGTGGACAAACATTGGCATTTTTGGTGTGTTTTCTCCATCTGTCCTCACCTATGTCAGTATTCAATTAGCTTTAAAGAATATGGTCACAGGGCAGCTGATAACCCCGGTAAACTATGCAATTTTAAAAGGCAACCAACCTACTCTATAAAATATTCCATGTTTAAGTAACTTTGATGAGAGTGTGTACTGGGAAGTGCAGTTCACTGACCTCTGTCTTTTCACCCATGCATGAATCTTCCAGCATTCTTAACTCTGAATGGCAGTGTCTTTTTTTTGGCTGTTGGTAGAATCTTTTGTATTTCAAAACTGTCATGACAGTATGCAGAATTGTAGCCAAAATGCACTAAGCGACAGACCCATAACTGGAAAAATTGCTACTACAGCGATTTCAGAAAAGTACTTATGGAGATGACATGCCTTAGTCCTGACTTACTCCTGTTTAAACTGGTGCCAGACACATTAGCATATGTCTCTATCAAAGACAGGACAGTATTCTGTGTAATACAAGTAGCCTTGAATATTATTAAAGCTACTTAAAATTATTTGCTTGCTTAATCAAATTTAAGGAGATCCGTCTATGAATTTAAGTGTATCTTTCTTTGTTTTATTTGCAAATCTTTATGGCAACATAAGATGGGAACATAACATTCATTTTCTTTTTCATGCATTTATGGAAGCCTTTGTTGAGAAGAGAGACTAAAGATATTTTATGTTACAGGCAAAACCTTTTGGAGAACATTATGGTTTTATAGGGACTGTTTTCTTTCTGGCATTCATATATATTATAGGCAAAAGATTATGATAGTCTAGTCTGGCTTTTCTCATCATATACGCCTTGAATGTTTCTGATTATTCTTGCCTTGGGCTCCAAATCTTTCGAACTATATTGTACGTATTCCAAAAAGCCATGCAATTGTTGTGGAGTAAATTGTTATTTAATTTTTTACTTTTTGGTAGGCGATTCACTATTCCCCTTGTTACATTGTATTATCTAGGAGGTGTAGGGTGTCTGAGGTATTTCCTATGTGTAGCATTTTGAGACTATAGTTACAGGCTGTGGAGTATTATGAAGGACATTTATTGGGATCCTGGGACTGGGGAGAGTTCCTCAAACTGCAAACCACAGTTAAAAAACTCATCTCTTCAGAGGCTGCAAACAAAGGAGATACTTATACTTGCTGGGCACCTCTCTGTTTGTTCTGGCAACTTACCAATGCTAATGTAATACAGAATACAACAAGGAAAGGGAGAAAGGGCTGAGACTCAGTACTTGCTTTGTTAACTGTGCTGCAGACTTCCATGCTCTCAGGCTGTGCTGCTGACACAGGGATCTCACTGGCCAACCCAGCAGCCTCAGGAACAGGAGAGGCTTTTCTCATCCCACCTATTGAAGATCCTCCAGATGGATCTGAATGTGGATCTTGAAAGTATGTTCTTAAAGCCAGGCAGAGGAGCTTCCCTGATACCTAAGAAGAGGCTGCTGATTTCCCTGTAGGTCTGGCTCTTGGACTTTTAAAATGTATCATGATGCAGACTTTTGTAGCCTGTATCAGCCACAGCCAGTCATGTTTTACTGCGTGTGAACGACACTGAGACTGTGAACATGAGAGGCCAGCTAGCTCCTCCATGGACCTCATATAATATCTTTAAAAACTGAATTTGCTGACCACAGCAGTGTCAGCACTTAAACTTTGGTTGTACAGATTTACGATATAAAATTATTTTGAAAGTTATTTTGTTTTTATTGATCCTTTGCCAAACAGAAAATAATTGTTATGATCTGCTGAGGAGAACAGGGCTGCTTTAAGGCCCGAAACTGCATTACTAACTTCAGTGTCAGAACAGTAGTACAATGGTCAAATGTCACTCCTGAGCTGCAGTAATACATCAGATTTGTTTTATCTGCTGTGATTTACTAGTACTGCATTTTAAATAGCAGTTACCATCACTGTAGCCACACAGCTCCTCTGACAAATATTTCTGCAGTCAAAAGACTGACATAAATTAAGTACATTCACATGCTTCAAGCACCTTCTACCAACTAGACTGTTACTGATTTTCACATACTAGAAGGAAAGACAAACCAATTTCATTATGATAGCTGTAAATCCAGTGCCTTTAGAAAGGACCAGAGAGGAATTAGGATCCAATTAACTTGAGACTCCACTTTGAACCACAGGGAGACCAAAAAGTCCCTTCAGAGAAAGGTTCACAGTGGACAAAATTGTCATGGACTGTGGAAGTCTTTAAATGAGCATGGTTCTAAGATATGTTATGGTGACTGCTGCTGTGTAAGATAAACTGGGATAGTTAAACCTGGATCTGAAATGCTCCCCATGCAGACTTGCATCAAAATTCATGGCAAGAAAATGGCAACTCCTTGTTTTTATATTGGTTGGAATTCTGAGCACTGAAGCTGGGCATGGTGGACCGGGATGTCAGAAGGTAACATCTCTATAGTGATCTTCTAGTGCTTGCTAAAGCACACAGAAATGCCACTTTTTATAAGCATCCAACCCTTGAGGCATTTTTCTGTATTTCCAAGTAATTTTTAATTACAGGTCAATATTTGAATGTGGGTAGCTGAACATGAATGTATATTATGCAAAGAAGACTGTTTCAATTTGTTTCTGTTTTGCTATCATGTGGGTTTAGATAAGAGCTAAACTACAAGCGACATTAGCCACTTAATCTACCATCCAGACATCAGCACATATGAGATTCAGTCTAAATTTAAGATACACTATCAAAAAAAGGAATGAAATGAGTTTTCAGTCACTGGGAGTGTCTCTGTTGTATCCTTTCTCATTCTGAAAAAAATGGAAACATTATGATGAGGAAATCTCTGATGTGCAGAAGCCAGTTCTAATAATTGAAACAAATTAATTGGACTGTACAAAAATGTCAACATTCTGGGATTATCGTGCAGTGTTTCATGGAATAAGGTCTGAAGAACAACGGAGATATTTCTAATTCTTAAATTTATTTGGTTGACAAGAAAGTTTAATGGAAACAGATTGTTTCACAAATGGAAATTATATCATGACTTGCCTATTTTGTTGCACGTGATGCCACTGCTTAACTGGAAACCAATCCTGATTTTCTGATTTTCCATTAATTTACAGAATTGTTTCTCCTAAATTAATATTCTGATATAAAAGTGATGGATTCTCAAACTCCAAAGCATTTGATAGTAGCACACGATTTTACATTATCAAATTCTCTTAACCAGTTACGCTGCTGTCTTGGAGGAAATAATGCAGGAGATGAAGTATTCCCCTGTGCAAAAGCAATCGTCACTGGTATTTCTGTTTGAGGCATCGGTGGCCACAGAGAAAAACATGCCCTTTTCAGCTCACTGCTCGGTTGTTTCCTCAATCGCAAGAGGAAGCAAGGCAGTGCTAGCAATATAGGAAGGCTTTTGTTTTACCAACATGCCTCGCTTCAGCCAAAGGCAAAACTGAAATACAGCACTAATGAGGATGAATGACTGTGGATAATACTTCGGTGCACTGTTGTTCCTCGTGTGCCACCCACTATCTCATTCTCTCTGCTTTCACATTTCTGTACAGCAAAACGTTCCCAGGGTTTAGCACTTCGGAGGAGATGAGAGTTTTTTGTATGACCTGCTCCGTTTGCGACGTTTTCCAGCTGACCCTTAGCTGCACCCCTTGGGAGGCCCTGCCAGCTGCGGGTACGGCTGATTTCTGAATCACCTTGCAATTCGCTTGCAATTACTTTCCACCAGGCAGGTCAATAGGGGTCGCGCCCGCCTCCCATGGCGGGGAGCGGGGCGGGACACTGCCGGTCCGGAGGGAGCTTCCTGCCGTCAGCCTCTTCGACGCAGTGACCCCTCCCGTGTCTGTCACGTCTCGCTTCTGACGCAGGGTGGCTGTCGTGTCTCTGCCGGTACGCGGCGGCCTTACCCCGGCACCGCTTGTCTCCCCAGCGAAGGCGCGGTTGCCCCACTGCAGCGTTTGGGAGCCAGCAGTGACCCCTCGCTGGCATGGGAGGCACACACCGCCAGCGGGCTGCTGTACTCCGGCACTGCGGCTACACCAGGTGGCCGCATTAATGCTACAGCTATTAATTGCTACTACATCTTCTGTGATCACAGGTAGATGCAGGCAGTGTGGGCATCCCCCTCTGGTTCTGTCCGTTTGCTCAGAGGAGACTTCCTTTGCTCTCTTTGGAGCTGTGTTTTGTTTCCAGAATTTCCTCAAAATCTGCCCACGAATGCTGCCTATTTCATTATCTGTTTCTGGTATCTTACTGCTCAAGCAACTGCAGCTAGTAACTTCCTCAGGGCAGGCACGATGTGACCCATTGCCTCTCTACTATACCTGTCACAGCAGGGACCAGACACGAATTGTGAACACTCACAGCTTCTAGCTGCAAAAGTACATCAGCCATCCACCAGATAGGAGATATCTGAGGATATCGGCAGTTACAGGCATGTAACTGAAAATTGTTTCTCTGGTCTGCATAAATGCTTCTTTGAGAGCTTTCCTTGCTAGGTTTCTCAAGCCCAAATTCAGTATCATTATTAAATAATCAGCATTTTACTCCTCATTCTTGACTGCCTGAGCTCTTGCTACTGTCAGCAACCATCAAGATCACATAAGGCCAGAAAAGAGCATTCAGTGATAAAATACTCAAGAATCTTAAAGATAAATCCATGTTGATTATAACTGCTTGTTCAAATGGCTCAGTTAGGCTCTGAATGCAAAGAAGTTTTGTTCTATGCACAGCCAGCAGCACCACTCTGCTGCTAGGAAAATGTGATTTCCATAAAATATCTGACAGCTTTCATATTTTTATTTGCTACAGAGTTTGTCATCATTACTGTAAAACCCAAGGTCTGTGTCAGCATCTGGAATGGGAAAGAGACTTATTGCTACTCCCTGCTCAGCCCTTGGACTGAAATGCTATTGAGATGAGAATTCTGACTTATTTTTCACAGAGAAACTTTTTCTTTAGGAGTTTCTACTGAAATCAGTGAAGCCATTACAGATATAAAAGAGCATTCAAAATGAATAAAAATACTAGATTTTATGAGACACGTATGAAAGCCCACAGAAATCAGTAAGAAGTATGATGTGAACATAAAAGTCTGACATAGGCCCTGCAGTTAAATGAACTGATCAACATCAATGCCACTCTTCAGTGTTAAGCAATATTCTGCAGGCAGGTATGTACGTAGAAATGGGGGGAAACATTTTCTTTGTGTAAAAATATACTTTATTGATAGTATATAGATGTACCAAGGTTTAACAAATTGAACCTTACTTTCAACTATGTTTCAGCTTCTGTAAGGCTTTCCACAGGGTCCCGTTTCATACCCGTATCTCCAAATTAGGGAGACATGGGTTTGAAGGCTGTACCATTTGGTGGTTAAGAATTGGCTGGTTGGTTGCAGCCAGAGAATTTTGGACAGTGGTTCTTATGTCCAGGTGGAGGCCAGTGACAAGTGGTGTCCCTCAAGGCTCTGTCTTGGGACTGGTGCTCTTCAGTATCTTCTTCAATGACACAGAGAGTGGCATGGAGTGCACCCTTAGTAAGTCTGCAGATATGAAGCTGAGCAATGCAGCAGAGGAGGGGATGCTACCCAGGGGAACCTGGACAAGCTTAAGAAGTGGGCCCACAAGAAACTCATGAAGACAGCCTGAGAGAGTTGGCATTGTTCAGCCTATAGAAGAGAAGGCTCCAGGGAAATGTCATTGCTGCCTTGCAAGACTTAAAAGATGGCTCATAAAAAAGAGGGAGAGCAGCTTTGTAGATGGGTAGAGAGTCACAGGATAAGGGGGAATGGTTTTAAACTAAAATAGGAGAGATTTAGATTAGATGTTAGGAAGAAGTTCTTTATTGAAGAGAGTGGTGAGGCACTGGAATACATTGCCCAGAGAAGTTGTGGATGGCCCATCACTGGAAGTCTTCAAGGACAGCTTGGGTGGGGCCCTGACCAACGGTGATCTAGTGGATGACATCCCTGCCAATGGTGGAATGGGGGGTGGAACTCGGGGATCATTAAGGTCCCTTTCAACCCAAGCCATTCTGTAATTCTGCGTATATATCTAACATGTGTGAATCAGCCATAATATAGTCTGTCACAGTATAATGTGCAAGAACATTTATTTATCTAATGCTATAGTACTCCTTTTTATTGGTGCATTAACCAACATACACACATGATGCTTTATTTAGTATTTCATCTGCATTGGTCAACTGTGTCAGGTAGCTGCCAAAGGATTTCAAAACCAATTCCCTATTAAAATTACTCTAAAAGTGATAATTTAGAAGTTCTATTTTATTTAATCTTTATAAGCAACATGCTGAAGACTACTTGTCAAGGGATTAAAATTTAGCAACTATTTTCTGGCATAATCCTACATTTGAGAATTTTTAAGTAGCTTTGTACTTTATTGGAATCTCTCCTAAAACAGTGAATGAAGTCAGAGTCACTCATCATGTTTGCTTCATTACTAATTGATAAAGCAGTGCCTTCAGATGATGCCATTCCATGTAATGAATTGCTGATGATGCCCATTGACTGCATCTGTATTGAAAATAGGAAAAGAAGTACAGCTTGTAACTATGCATACAACAAATCTTAAAAATACTACTGCAGAAGTCAAGGGAGGTGTCACTATGTTGGGCTGTACTACTCCAGGTCTTTCACATACTAATTGAATATATATTTAAAGGTCCTTACATAGAATAACACTGTCTTTTTATCCTTATGGTATCTCTGCAATTTTTGGACTAGACTGAAATGATTTGATACACTAGTAATGAATGCTCCATCTGAGTTTGAGGAACCCCTGTTTGGAAATCTTTATTTCCTCTTGAAGTATTATAGCAAATCAGTCTTGAGACTTTTTAGCCATTTATTTTAATGCTTTTTGTGAAGGGAAGCTTCTAACATGAGCATCCACCAGTGCTGTTTATTTAACCTGGTGAATTCTGCCAATTGTGATCACCTGTCGGAGTAGGTGCTTCACAACAAAAGCAAGTTTAGAATTTTTCTGTCTTAACAGAAAAACACAGATGCAAAATATGAAATGCATTAATTTTTGTAATGGTATTTCTACCCTGTGGTATATCCATAGTACAGGGAGGTCAATACTTCAAAGAGATCCCTCTTAGTAATACCTTCAAAGGTGTTAGGAAAAATAAAGCAGATAAATATACCAAAAGGGTGTATCTAGTTTAGAATTTGCTTGAAGCAAAGGTCAAGCTTGAGGTTGAACACTTCTTTCTGAACTTTAGGGCCATTTTAACCCAAAACCACGGCTGCATTTGGATGATGGAGTTTCTGTGTGTAGCTCTGAGTCACCCAAACCAAGGCTGCATTTTAGAGCAGGGTACAGTTCAGCCTATTCTAGTGATGAGCTGCTTACCATTTTAAAACTTGTATTTCCCACCTGTGTTCATGAAGCTGAAAGTTGATCTACTAGTGTAAGATACTAGTTTATTAATCACTTTTTTTATTGAAACAGACACCTTGGCAGTGTGGCCATTTTAGAGAATAGGCCCACAGATTTCATTTGTTCAGCCAAAACGACAGTTAGTTTTAGATATAAATGCACAAAAATTGCAACAGTCAGGACTTCTAGCTAGTAATGAGAAGAGAGAAATGGAAATAACAAAAAATGTTATCCAATGATTTATATAAGATCTGCCATAATTCAGAACAGAGTTTTGAAATTGTTTTGTGACTGACATCAGACTTAAGCAATGCCACTGTTGTCTTGTAGAACTTATCCCAGCATAAAATTATCGCCTTAGGAAGGAGCTCTTTGCATCAGACAGCAGTGATACTTGACTTACTTAGAACGTAAATCCAAATAAAACTTAACACAATTATTAAACATTTATCATGGTCTACCCACATCTTTTCTACTGGCCTAGAAAACTCAAGTCATTACCGGATCATATATGAAGCTACAAAAGGCTCTATTCATTTTAAAATACTGCCTCAAAGATAAGGACTCCTATAATGCCATCTACATATCTGCCAATCTATAAACTAAGTCACATCCTTTGACAGAAAGATGACTGTATCTGTAACAAAGTCCTGCATTTTGCTGAGTAAGAGCCTCCAAGCCCAAGTGGGAGCAGACATTGCCCCCTCCCCAAAGTCACTCATGCCACATAACTGGTGTAAATAAAAGCTACATCAAAAATCTTGCCTTTTCTGTTACTTTCTCAACTCCAGTCTGCAGCTCATGTACCATATTGCTGATTTGCTTAGCTTTGCTAAGGCTGTCATCAGGTAGCTCTTGATGGTGCTCAATATGCTGGTTAAAGTGGGAAAGTGGTTCTTTCCAGGCTTGCAAGAGTTTCAGTATCAGGTGAGTTAGTTCTTCTCTCTTATAAATTAGAACAAGGGAGAATGTCTCTGTTACTTTGCAGCAGATCATATGACTACTCTTAGTCTCATTGTGAAACCTCAGTGGGATTAAGACTTACATCTACAATTCAGCACTTAAACACCACTCTGTCTCTGTAACACCCAAAAGTTGTATTTGTCGTGTTTTCAGCTAATACAAGCAGGGCCTCATCTCCCATTGCCCTTCCAGGTGGCCTTCTAGAAGAATGTCTTGGGGCAAGCTCCTCACTCCATCACAACCAAACAACAAAATGTTAACATTTGTCTTTGTCTGTCTCCTAGAGGCAAAAGTTTCTCCCTTTGGTGTATCCCCAACTTCACAACTTGCTTTTTCTCTGTATGAACAAACTCTTCCTACTCTTCTCTGAACTAATAATGATTTTTTTCTCTTTGCCATCACAACTGTGATGCAAATCAATTTGCTGTTCTTTTCCCCTTACCTAACTACCGATTCAGAGATAATGACTTATTTCTTTCTCCTGATTGCTTTTTGTACTTTGCAGTGATCCTGATTAGCTTAACTTCTCTGCCACACAGGTTTCTAAGTTTCTGTTCCACAGAGTTTGCCACAACAAAATCAAAGGATGTCTGTCAGTCATTCTGATGAAGTACTACTGCAATATCCTTATTATAACTAGTGTATATGTTCCGAGCATAGGTAAAAACACAGAGATTTAAAATTCAACTAATTTATGATTCATATGCAATACCTCTGTGATGTGCACCGGTTTGGGGTCAAAACTTAGCAGCTTCTTCCATTCAGGTTGTTGATGAAGCTCCAGAAGCATAAAAACATCTCTGCCTATCTCCAGCCCGACTGGAGTGGGGGACCATCACAGCATAATGAATGAGACATTTCGGGGCTCTGACGGGACGGGAGGTATTTTCCCCTTTCTCCACGGGGAGGAGAAAGAAGTCGGTGTGACCCACGGAGTCCGCTTCCAACCCCCCAGGCCTCGCGGTACCACTTTCTTCCCTGTCTCTGCCCGCCGTCGCCGCCGTTGCCCCTTACCGGGATTTTTTGGGCGTATTCTTTGCCATTGGGGGTCAGCATCCCCGACGTGTGGCACTTCCGAGCGGGCCTTCCCAGCTCGTTGTTACGGGGAGGAAAGTGCTTTTCCTACGGAGGAAGAACACCTAAACGTACACCGAGAGCACCACCACCACCCTCCATCCCGCCGCCTTTTTCCCTATCCCGCCCGTCGGCAGCCTCTCCCAGGGCGGTGCAGCCCCGCTCCGCGGCGGCGGGGCCAGCCCGGCACTCACCAGCTCGGCATAGAGCGCCGTGGAGAGGCTGTGGATCCTGCCCGAGTGCCGGATCACCCGGTCGAAGAGATCGGCCACGGTCAGGGGGTGGCAGCCGGCGTCCCCCGGAGCGCAGAGCAGCAGCCACAGCAGCACCAGCGCCGCAGCCGCACCTGCGGAGAGGGCGGCGGCGTCGGGGCGTGGAGTGTCGGGGTGTGCCCCCGTCCGGCCCGGCCCCGCCGCCCGCCCGCCGCCCTCACCTGCTCGCCCCGCCGCCCGGGCGAGGGCCATGGCCATGGCGCTGCGGAGCCCGTGCCCGGCGCGCAGCGGCTGCGATCGGCCGGCGATACCCCCGCATCTCCTATATATGCTGTGATCTCCCGGTGATGACGGGTCTCTCCCCTGACGTGCGCAGCCCGCGGCCACCGGGAGGCAGCCCGCCCGGAGCGGGGCTTACGGCTTGGTGGGCGGACGGGAGCATCCCTCGCACCGACGGGACCGACTGCCCTCGGCAACCCACCGGACCCGACACAAATGGGTCTCCCGGGCTCAGTGGTGGGGCTGCTACCGACCGCCACAGCCGCCCGCCCGTCACAGCCCTCCCGTGGGCAGAGTGGGGGGCGGCTCCACGCACTGAAGTGGCGTAGTCAGGTCCGTCCCAGAGCGCCCACGGCCGTCGAAGGGGGTAACGGTGGGAGAAAGGAGACGAGGCAAAGGAACTGCTCGTGTCCGTGGTGACGGGGTTTATAAAAGGACAGCAACGGGCAAAATGAGGGGTGGGAGAGAAGCCTTGTCTGATGGCATTCATCTCTTAGCCATCTTTTCAAATCACACTGTTGATATCAGAGCTGCTTTTCCTGCTCCATTGCAGGTGATCCGAGGTAAGACTGCTGAAGATGTAATAGCTAGTGACTGCATGTTTGGTGGTGCAAATGTACCTGAGGATGGTTGGTGGCTAAATGTTCAGGCAGTAGCACAGCAAAGGACTTAGATCAGGATCCCTAAAGGGGTGCAAGTCCTATGGACATGGTTGGTGTTCTCTATTTTGGGGCATGAGATCCTGAGCAACCCTCAGGACACGTAACAAAATTTGAGATGCTGGTCATAAGGAAAATTAGTTGACTCTGCCCTTCTTACTGGGGTTTTTCACTGCCAAGGGAGAAGTCTGCTTAGAAATGAGGATACACCACCATTATGCTGGAGTTACGTATCTGTTTTCTAGCCCCTGAATCCTGATTTCATTTATGGAAAATGGAAGGAATATACCTCTGCCAGAATGATGAAGATCATCCCTCTCCCCACGTTTTAAGGGCAGCTGGGTGACTAGACTCATTCTGGAGGTAGAAGACATGAGTTTGACTAGTTCCTGACCAAGGTGAAATGGAACTCTCTCACCTATACTCTGTGTGGATACTAAAAAAAATGGTAGAAAACAAGTAGAGGTAGCTACTTCTCTAGCCAGATCTTAAAAGTAATTGTCTGCCACTGCTTCTGCCTGAAGTCAAGAGTCATTTCCAAAGGATTCACATTTTGAAAGGTTGATAGCACAATGGGTCTATAAGATACTTTTAACCCCTTATTTTTTAGAATTTATAAAATTAATTTTAAAAAGTTTTTTAAGATGTGCCTAATGATCTACACTATCCAGCAGTTTCTCATTTTCTTACCTCTGCAGTGTCTCTAATGAATAAACAGTGCAGTTAATTTCAGCATTTAGTGCTGCTGAAAGACTGGAGAGACCATACAGCCAGCCTTGGCAATAGCTCCGAGCTCTTTGGTAGATGATGAAATACTTAATGGCTTGTGGTCCACTTGAAGGCTTGGAATATTAGTATTAATTCTAATAATTATCAAAAAAGAGGCAGTCTTTTTTGTCTGCATATGACAGGATCTGAGAACCATTGGTTGTCTGCACATGGGAAGCACATAGATCAATGACTTATTTTTATTGGCCAATAGCCATTTTCTCTTATTTTTCATGTATCTTTGAGAAATCCTGATATATGCAAATCTTAAAAAGGTTCCTTAAAATATTAAATTTTTAAGTTTTGAAGAAGCAATGAACTTTAACCGTGGAAAATGTAAATTACTTGAACAGCAACTCTGCCCCTTCCAGCCTGCCAAAGATTTATAGTGCAAGATCAACTGGAGTTCATTATGTATTCAAGAATCACTCTTAAATTTACATCACAAAGGAATAAAAGCTGGAATGAAAAAGTTTGTTTCAACCAAATACTGTCCACTGTCAATTTGACCTTTTCCTATAACACAACAGCAGGCACATTTTACAGCTCAAGAAGGGACACGTCACACACTTCTGCTCTGAAAGTTTATAACACGAGCTCTTGAATAAAACAGGATGAAAATTATGTAACCTGGATCTTAAAAGGGAAATGAAGAAAGAGTTGGCTACCCTCTTAAAGGAGCCAACCACTTTCTGAAGGCTGGATCTCAGATCTGTGGTTTTTTTCCTGAGTTCTGTAAACAGAATCACTTCATATAGACGTGTTTGACTTTTCTCTTCTTCTCTGCTCTTCTCTCTCTTCTCTGTGGAAACAGCTGTCCAATTCCGGCTTTCATATAGCAATCACTAAACTTGTCGATTTTGTCTTTGTTTGTGTTGCTCTGGATTGCTGCAATCTTGAGAATCCAAAGACATAGACAATACAAGGTCAGTAAAAACACACAGTATTTTTCATTAGATCTATTGATATATCTGGAAAAATGGAAACAACGTTTCTGAGCAACATGAGCTTTTTCAGAGTGAATCTGAAAAACTGTCTGCTTGACCAACTATCTGTTTTTTAAAAATGAATTGTTTGCAAACCTCATCTTGCTCTGGGCTGTATATTTCTTCCCTTTATATCTTCTTCTTCTCCTTCCTCTCACTCTTCACAGTATAAACATTCTTTAGTCCCCCTGTCTTAAAGGAACTGGTTCTTGACTCCAGTTGTCACTCTGGGCAAAATCATTCCCCTTCCTCCATCTCATTAAATAGCTTCACTCACTGAGAAGTTGCTTCCATCTACTAATTCACTAATCTCTGGTGGCACATAGTTTTGCCTTTTGATTGTCAGGTGAGCTCAGGGTCATGAGTATAGACTGAGCTAGGGCAGAGAAATCTCATTTTCTGCTTGCAAATGTAGTCCAGGAGCCGATGGAACATGTGCTTGACACATCAAAATGGAGCAGGTGTGCTGCTTCTTTTTCTACTTCTCTGCTGGACAGCCTCTTACAGAAGCTGCATTTTTATCTTCTTTGGGGCTACAGAGATGTGTACTATTTGTGACTGTGATTGTAGCACACAAGTAGAGAGAAACATGGCTTTGAAACATCTGCTCTATTCCAACCCTCTGGAGAAGATTAATTCCTTAGCTGGTGTGCTGACTACTCATGAGAATGAACTTCTGTGCTATTTTAGGCAAGACCTGTATGCACATAAAGATTAAGTAAAACTGAAGATATAGAGCCAGTTACAAATTCAGGTACTTTAAATTCTGAAACCCTTCATTATTGTTATTATTATGTAGTATTTTACATCCTGCTAAAGAGGTAGAATCAATTGTGTAAGGACAGATTGTGGTCTATGTGGAGTGCCTGAGCAAAATACTGCCATGCTAAACAGATATTGCTGTAAATCAATGATTTTCACCTACTAAGCATCATACAAGTCAAGTGGGAAAATCAATGTCTTAATGTTTTATTTATGAAGTGATTTTTTTTTAGGATATTGTTTCAGTTTATTTTTTAAGAGGAGAACATTTCTGTTCTCATCTCTGTTGGCTTCAGTGGGCTTGCTTATATGTGTGAATTTGGTTCTATCTGATAGAAGATTTACTTAATATTGATTTGGAAGGACAGATCCAATCACAGGGAAAAATAGGTTCTGTGAAAACTGATCTTCACTGAAACTTGAAAGGGTAATACACATTATGAAATTTTAACTTGAAATTTTAGGTCCTTTTCTACACAAATTTTTGTTTGTTAAATATAATTACTTCAGATTTGCATTATATATTTTATATAAGATTTTGTTTATTTCAGTTCTGCAATTGGTCTTGAATGTAGCCTGGAGAAACAAACTGGATTTGAGCATGAATGGTAGAATCTATAATTAAAATATTTAATGCTTTTTAGACAATGAAACTTTAGGAGAAAATCAGTTCTGCATTCTGGGATGTTCAATTCCATTGAAGAATGCCCTTACTTACAAATGCAAAATATTTCTAAAATATAAAAATAGTTTTTAAAAAGAGAAAGGCATGGTTGAATCCTACTATTTGAATATTTACAGATGTTCTTACTATCTTAACATTACGGAGAGGGGTGAGCTGCAGATTTTGGGAAATCCTACAATGGAACTTCATTTTCCTCTAAATCACTACAAAGGAAACCAGTCTTCTCAAAAGAAGCTGCACCCTAGCTATAAAGGTGCATCATCATCCTTTCTACTTCTTACAGTGTCCATATAGGACAGTCAATATCCTGCCTCTGATGTGCTGTAATAATACTAAGTATTTCAAGCTTAGCTATATTTTCCCTGATATGAAGTGTGTCATTGCTGTGTCAACAGGATCAGTAGTAACAATATTTTTGTAGAGAAAAATGAAATTATATATTTAATATTTGTAAGTACATCAAGCAAAAATGCTTTCTTTAGCTCATGATCAGAAATTGCCTGGAGATAAATTTCAGGCAAAGTCATTACCTCAGTTCTGAGAATTTTAAGGAAATCTCTGTCACACACAGGTGGCAATTTCAAGGCAATGTCTCTGTGCCCACTCAAATCTCTAATCGGCTTTGGCTGACTTCAATAAACACTGGGTTAGGCCATCATGCTGGTGTAGCTCCACTAACTTTGGTGAATTTACTTTTGGTTCACTGACGTCACAAAGATGAGGTTTGGGTCCTGAGTCTATATTATTGATAAACATTTGCAGTTGAATATGAACTGAATTAACTCCAGGTTAATTCTGTAGTATTCATCTGGAAAGAATACATGCTGTGTCCTCTGTTTAGGAAATCAAATTATTTAGAGCATTTAGTGAAGTAGGGAAGAAGACACTAGGACTATCCACAGATTTGAAATTATGCTTCATTTAAATTGTAACTTCCCATCTGCCACCATATTGAAGTCATCACTGTAGAACAGAATCTTGTCAGAGGTACCGAAGGTCCAAGTTTTCATGAGTGTAGTATGAACATAACCTAACTTTAGTTCATTAAATATCTGGCTAGTGTCAGGTGTTGCCAAGATATGCATTCCCCATTGATATAATAATATTTTACAGCATAGAGTAGTTGGCAATATCTCAAGTTTTGGTTTTTTCATAGCAGGACTCACAAGAAAAATGACATAAATATATAGGTCCTCCATTAAAAAAAAATTTTGTAATTTCTGCTACATTCTTTTCATATTCTCAGATATTATCAAGGCATTTGTTATTATAAATTGCTCCTTGCTGAAGTTGGAAATACTAACTATGCTATGGAATCTTCCTTTGCCCTCTTTGTGCATAAAAGCTAATACTTTTAATGACATGACTGAATGGTGTTTTTTCTCATGGATTCTACTTTGGCCTATTCAACTGAATAAGTGGCTACTGAATTGTGGTTTTCTCCTGTTGTTCACTGTGTGCTCTCATGCCTTATTTACTACCCACTGTTCCAGCCCATTCTGAATACATAATCATTTTCCTTTTGGAATCTCTCTAGTGCTCTTGAATATATGTCTGTTCATGCACATTAATTAATTTATTATCCCAGCATATTCCTGAGGTGGAGGGATGCTATCATGCCCATTTTGTAGAAAAGTGAAGAGGCACAGTGAAATTATGTACTCATTTGGATAGTCAATTTGCCATTCAAAGGATATGAATAGTACTTGAGAAAGAGCCTCACATCAGATTACGAAAAGCTTTATGTGTAAGTAATATCTTTAATGAACTCAGATATAAAAGTCTTTTGTTTAGGTCCCAGCTCTGCTCTTCTGAAGATACTTCCCTCACCACAACCACAGGGGAAAAATAGGTAGTTTCACCCAGCTCTGCTTGGAACCCTGACGTCTGTTTTCAGGCATTTTTCTTTTAAGGTAAGAAGTTGATAGCAGTAGTAAGTTATTATTCATCTTTGGGGAAAGGGTAAAGATATTTGCTGACACTAAGGTGGCACTAAGTGAGATCTGGGAACATTTTGTTCCATCTCAAGCTGTAAAGGGGCTGTACTGTAGTTAGACAAAACTGTCAGTCTTGTCTCCAGTACTGAGACATCGACACATGTAAGTATTCCCTTCACCAAATATTCCTATTATATGGATATTTTCTCCAGATCTCCCATGCCTTCTTGTTTTGAGATACCTATTCAACCTGTTGCATACTTTTTCCTACGTCTTTTAGTAGTCTTTCTCCTCAGACTTAGCTTCTAGTTATCCTGTCTGCCTCATCAATACCTAATCTTCATTCCCTTCCTTGCACCAGACTTTTTGCCCCATTCTATTTGCTTTCTCACTGGTCAGGCCTGAAGCTTGACAGAACGCACCTGAAGCTTGGAAGGACAAATTCAGGTCCTGCTGTCCTCTACCTGGGCTTCCCAAACTGCTCTACATGGGACCAGTACACATCCTCTCTGAATCTGCAAATTCTTCTTTCAGGGTTTCAGAGCACAGCATGGCAGCAGAGGCAATGCAGACGAGATTATGCATACTCTGAATTAAGTGTCATGGCCAAGATCTTTTATTCCCTGGTAGTTTAGAGTTGCATCATCTCCGGGATGAAGGATGTTGAGTGGAGGTGGGGTTGCTTAGAAAGTTTGTGGCTAATACCAAGAAGGTTATATTGCATGTATACAGAGTGTTTTCTTTTCCAAAGGTTACAAGTTGACCATAAGAGGGTGAATTTGCACAAGAATAAAAAATACCTATCTGAGCTTACAGTTTACAGTTGACCTGTACATGGCTTCTGTGCCACAAATTCTGTTCCCTTTTAACTTAAAGACTTTTCTAGTCCCTGCTCACCCCACCAGCAGTACTCAGGGGTTGTGGGGAGCAGCAAACCAGATCTCATACTCCTAGAAAGTACTAACAGTATGCGCTATCCCACTTACAGGTTAGGAGGTGTGTTTCGATCATTTACAGATGAAAGAAACACTGAAAGGAAAAGTCACTCTTCCAAGATGGTGCAAGGAGTTCTCCTGGCTAGCAATAACCCCCATGCCTTTCAGTTCCTGTGCTCTAACCTCAGGAATCCTTCTCTGGACAGACTAGGTGCTCCATGCTGAGAAAAGACTAGTGCACGTGCTTTTGACATTTATATTACAATAAATATTGTATAAAGTGATAAATTATCCAGAATCAGAAAAGAAAAATTGCTCCTTCTTGTTCCCTAGAGGGTTTTTTTGTGTGTGTGTGTCTTTCCAAATCACTGACTTGTACTACCATTTATATTCACATGCTTATGGACTTTATTCTTGTGTCATCTCCTGACTGCAGCCATGTGACAGCATAGCAATAGCGAGAAAGCCTGCAGGTTTTCTTACTAAACTGCTCCAAACCATTTAATAGATTGGAATAAGTGCCTAACCTTCCACTTTCTTATGTAAGATGATGAACATAGATTATTTATAGAGGCTGCTGTCTCTAAATTTGTTTACTGTCACATGGAATGTGTGTCTGTCTTTCACATGTCTCTCTCAAACTCCTTGGAAAAATAAACTTACTACCAAATGTTAAGAACTCACTGGTCCTGTTGTGTGTTGTAGTTGACAAGGATGAAATATGACATACTTCTAATAAAAGTAGTTGGAATGAGTAATGTGTATATATATATAATTATCATGCTCATATGTTGACATCTAACTTTGTGAAAGGAAATAATTAAATAACAAATTACTGTAATGTAAATTAAGGCTTCATTCCAGCATTTCCTAATAATCCTTATTGTTCCCAGGACAGGAGTTATTTAAAATGGATGGCCAGAATATCCTTTCAAAAGGGAGAAGCAGGCATGCAAATTAAAATTTACTTTCCCCTGTGTACTTGTTCTAACTGACCTTTGTGTGAAAGAAGTGCAGAGAAATAAAAATCCTCCTACCCTGAACCAGGCATAACCAGCCAGGAGTACAAGACTCTTCCAGTGTGCTCTCCTCATCTTGTCTTTCTGAGAGGAGTAATCATCTTTACTACACTCCATCCTGGAACCGTAGGACCTGTGTGACTGCGGGGTTTTTCTGGACTGCGCTGCAGGGACAAGTGTGTCACTTGCCAAGATCTCCACCGCTCTTGGGAGCAGCCCTTCTTGCTCCAGCCAAGCCCAGGAGCAAGGGGAGCTGGAGGCCAAATACTGCTCGTTCTTGTGCACTGGCCCTCATCTGCTGGTCCTCATGCACCATGGGTGCTGTGGCTCTGTGCATACAAGTGTGCTCAGTCCTGGCAGGAGACAGCGCTATTTGAATGGCACAGTTTAAATCAGAAGTGATGGGAAAAGTTCTTACCCTGAAAATGTTTCTGAAAATGCCTGCTGATGTTCCTGATTTATATACAGACACCCTATCACCTCTTAGTATGTAACTGCTGCCACGGATGGGTTGTTACAGCTGCAAGTAGGCAGAGTAGAACCTGTCAGAAGAAAGGAAAATTGAAGCTTCAAGCAGACCACAACCAAGTGCAATGCTGTTACAGAGACTTCTGCTCCCCCTGGCTCCTGTCTGATCTCCCTGACCACAAGATGGAATAGAAGAAAAAACATGAGCAAAGGGACCATGGAAAGGCCCGCTATGGAGCAAAAGGGTTTGTGTTTCTGGTTAAATCCATGATGTTTTAAGATTCCAAACCTAACCAGTCTTGCGGTGTGGCATGAGATCGAACTGCCCCATTCAGCTGCATCCCTTTCTCAGGGGTTCATAAATCTGTCTAAGGTGTAGGTGACTGGCTGTTCAGTAGCCCTAAGACATATCCAAGTAACATTCAGCTCTTTTCTTGCTGGTGAATCCAAAAAGGTAAAGTCTATAGTATTGAAAAAATGAAAAAAAGTAGAAGAAAATGTCTGGAAAAAAATTGGCTTGTGCTAAGAGAAAATCTGAGACAGAGAAAGTAAACAGTGTTACAAAAAACATAAGCCCAGCTGGAAGGAACTAACAGCCATTCCTGCAAAAATGTATCTAATTGCTTTTCCCTGCAATCACCAATTAAAATGTGAAGCTTGGAAAGAATGGGACAAATACGAAGGGAAGCAAGCTTGAGGCTAGAAAACCTGGTGAAAGGAGGAAGACCCCAGGTGGCCAAAAATGTTCATCATTTCAAGCTTACTACCCAGACTGGTCTGTCACTCAACAAGTGAGAAGAATGAGCAAACCTTTCTTCACCTCTGACATAGGCTAGAGAAAGCTTCATGTTCCCACCCCTTCTGATTTAAGTTTCCCATTTACTTGACAAGTAGACTGTTAATAATGTGGGGGGTTGGTTTTTTTTTTTTTTTTTTTTGAATGTCAGTTGAAAAAAAATCTGTAGGAAATAAAAAGATAAGAAAATCTAACAGTGGGCTTTTCTCGGTGTTATCTGATGGATGTGTTATTGGACTTTTCAGTTGTTCTTAGGTGCGCAGACGTTTTAGTTAATGTTTGTACAAAAATGAATGAACCACCACATGGTCAAATGGAAAACTGTACCTGGCATTAAGAAATAAATTATAATTGTGTGTCACCAGCTATCAATGATCTTTAGGAAATGACAATTTCTATCAGTGAAAAATTGTCCTAGACTTTGTAGTGGAACATGTGAACGCTGAAGGAACCGTCACAGGCAGACTCATTAGCAAATGCTCATTTCTTTAAACTACAGACAGAATATGTTGACAGTGAAACTTAATTGCCAAGAATGTATTTGATTTAGAATTACTGAACCAAAGACTGTGATTTTTTTATAGGGAACTATGTTGTCACACCATCTTTCTTATTTATTTGGGGCCATTAATCATCATACTACAAATCTAAGGCTTAGCAAGAACAGTTCTGGTGGGTTTTTTAAGGTGTATAGATTTTGAACTATAACTATTTCCTCATTCTTCTCTCCTAACGTGACAGTAATATTTTCCTCTCTGTCTCCCACTGTCAAGTCTATCGTGTAAATGTATGTAAATATACAAGTCACTAAGTATGACGTTATATTGCTTGAATAGCAATATAAGCCTGAAATAATGTAATTAAAATGGCATGGTTGTCTGTTTCTTTGTCAGTGGCAGAGTATGTCTTTAGGAAGGAAATACTGTCAAAGAAAATGAATATAAAGACATCGGCTCTGCAGAATATGAAAATATATGTGTGGCTATGAATATCTGCTGGTTGGACTGATAAGTCTGACAGCTGCAGGATTACTTAAAGTTACTCCTGAGCATCTTTTGGAGTGGAAGCCAGAAATCTTAAGAGCTATATCCAGAAAAGACCTTCTGCAGCTGTGGAGAATCCAGGCCCAGTAGGGTGGTGTGAGGGACAAACAGTAGCAAGGAAGTCCTGCAGAACCACCTCTGATATTTTAGAAGATGGAAGCTGAAACAAAATACGCACAGTTGAGATTTTCCATTGTACTTGGGATTCTTGTTCACATCCAGCGCTAACGCAAAACTAACTCCAGGCAAGATTTTAAACAAATTCTTAATTTGAAATAAAGACTATTAATAATACCAGTGATGTGACAAAGGATATAAACTAGAATGAGGATTTTTAAAGTCTGTAGTGATAGTGAATAGGTTGTTTTTTTATTTTCTCTGTAATGTGCATTGTACATCATTTAATGGGAGAGAACTGCTTTGGAGTAAGTAGTCTGACATTTATCAGACGATTTTTCAAAGGGACAAAAAAAGAGAACAGCAAAGAGATAAGAAAGTCAGTGGGAGCTCAAATCAGGGTCTTTGAAAATGTTCTCTTCAATTATTTTTAGGTAATGTATAAATATTGTCTGAGAAGCTCAGTCTATTGTTTAACAAGTTAATATTTTGTCTTTGCCCATTAGCAAATATTTGACTCATACACTTCAAATCATTAAAAGTGTGCTTCAAGCATGAGCACGTGTGGAACTAATTTTTGTCTGGTGTCCTTATCATGTGGTAGATTTTCAAGATTAGGAGACATTGAATGAGTCACTTCATAATGCAAGGTTAAATAAGGATGATCTTGACCAGAGTTTATACTGTCTTGAAGGGAAGAAAGTCACAGCACAGGTTTTAATCCATTATTCTATAAATTTACCTTAATTCTGACCTGCAGAAGTAGCCTCTAGTTAGGCAATAGGGAATTTTGGTTTTATACTTAATTAATTTTCAGTCATACTTTGTCATTGGATATTGGCCTCACTGTTTTTGTTGTAATTTGTGGTATTTGTCAGTTCATGATGAAGTGAAGTTGGTATGAACTAAAGGCTACCAAAGGCCACTAAACTCAAGTCAATCATAAGCAATAATCCAAAGATGGTATATTAGTAGTGGTTTATTTTGTAATTAGATTTTTTTTCCAACAGCCAACATGTTTCTTAACTATTGCACATGGTATGTATTGCCTTTACTGTCCAGTTTTTATCCCTGTAATTTGACATAGCACCACCAACCTCTATGAGGCTGTGTTTGCTTAACAGCAGTGCATCTTCCAACTCTGACAGGAAAACTTGATAATTTGCCTTGTGGATTAGAGTTTCTTTCTTTCTCCTGCAGATGACTACTCCAAAACATTTCTGAAGAGAGAAAATTGAGGAGACCAGCAAACTGAGAGCTGGGTGCTGGACAGCAGAAGCAGAGCAAGGCTTCTTGAGTATAAGATAGCAGCTAATCTTTAGCAGTGATCCTTTACAACCACCTTTACCCATGCCCTAGTCAGCCCTTGACTCGAGTCAAAGAGTGATGGCACAGCATTTTACACTCAGTTTGGAGACCTTAAGGAGGATCAATGATCAGGATGTCAAGTCTGGAGGTGTCTCTGGTCAATCAGGTCAATCAGGAACTAGTATTGAGCAACATAATGAATACAGTGACACTGAAGCTGATGAAACACAGCATCAAGAGGAACAAGAATAAAGAGATGCAGAAAACTGTAGTAGGGAAGGGGAGATAGAAAAGTATAAGCAGCCTTGAGGAACAGTGTGACTGTCTGCCCCGCGGCATTGTCAGCTACAAGGATACCCTGACACAGAACAGGAGTACAGATACCCTCAGCTGGGTCTCTGGGAAGCAGATGGAACTGACACAATACAATGGAAACCCAAAGGGGAAAGATGAGGCCATTCGGTCAGTTTATGAGGATATTTGTTGACCAAGCTGGAGAGAAGAGCACTATTAATGGAGAAGAAAAGTGCAGGGTTGGCTCACTTATGAGCAGAGTGGGTCACTGGGGGTGGCAGAATTACTAGGGATGGACAGATAATGTTTGCTTTGGCTTGCTGAAGTCAGTAGGCCACCTGCTTTGATTAAAAGTTGCATAACATTTTAGCAACAAGTGAAAAGGTAGCTGAAATTACATGGAATTCCACAGCTAAAAGCAGATTCATTTTTCATTCCTTCTGGGAGGAATAAATCAAACTCAAATAAAAGTGGTAGTTTCCAGGGGCAAAGGAAAGGATCAGTCAGTATGACTTCTACACAACCAAATATTCATCTGGCCAAAGCAAAAAGCCATTCAATGTTTCCTCATTTGAATGCAAACATGCCAAGGCTCCATGATACTTTGAGATGTTTTGATTTAATGTGTATATATATTCCCTTTTCTTACACAGAAATGTAAAAGGTAAGAAGGGGAAGAATTACTTCTTAACAAACATTTCCATTGCTAGAGGAGTTTAGCATTTATTCGATTATTAAAAAAATATATAAGATCATATTTACAGCCATAAGGCCATAACTGAAAAAGACATTTTGGAGCTTCCTAAAAACTTCACCAAAGTCCACACTTTCTTCCCTTCTCAATTACATCATTTGTCATTTACTGGAAAATGTTAGGTTTTGGGGGGCAGCTTTTCCAGCAGTGTATGCAGTAGGGAAAATAACAAGAAACACATTAAAGCTTTTGTAGACATTGTTATTACAAGCTGCAAATTGTGTGAAATGTTTCTAGAGAAAAAAAATTCTTAAACAGTTCAAGGGTCTTGTTTCCTTTCAGCCAAATGGCAAAGAGTGTTTTGATATCTAACTCTGCACTGTGGTCACAGGCAACACTTGTGTTTGCAATCAAGGAGCTAAATGTCAGCATACTGCTTTTTATTCAGACGTGAATTCAGAGGTCCTGGTGAGGGCTCTTCAGATATTGACCTACGTGTCTAGCGTGTTACTGATAATAGATTTTTAAAGACAGAAAGGCGAAGGAGAAATTGAGATTCAGACCTAGCTACAGCAGTTAAAGCAAAATGGTTGATGGGAAAAGGGTCATGGCTCCAGGACTTGCTTCACTGCAAATTTATGCCTCCTGCCTGTAAATACAAGTAGATAGTTAACAGAGGATTGGCAAAAGTACAATGTAACTCAGAGTAAAGAAAAAAAAATCCCAATCTCTCGAACAGGAAAACACTTTTTAAAAAATAATGTTGCATCTTTTTTCTTTGCCAGGATTGGTACTGAAGAGCATGAACTTCATTTCCCCTTTTCTCTCCTTCCTCTTAAAAAAAAAAAAAAAAAGGAGACAGGTTATTTTTTTTTTAAATTTGGACAAAACCTCCAGAAAATTTAGAGCAGAGGGTTTTTTTTTCTCCTCAAATAAGTTGTATTTCCATTGAGACATTCAGTTTTATTTACTTTGGTCTGATAGCTGTCTCCTTGAATCACACAAAGTATTAGGGATATACATAAATATTGAATGACTGGAGCTTTACTCATTGTCTTTGATTTCTGTTGGACCCACTGGATATAAAAGCATGATTCTTTAGACAAGCATTGGTTATGACAAAATGTACAGTGAAAGAAAGCTTCTCAGGAGAGACTCAACTTTGTTATTACTTTGTTTATGCACCTGTTTTTTCAAAAAAATTCAGTTTTACTCCTTTTTTTTCTTTCTTTTTTCTTTCTAGAACTCTTTTGTCTTTAACAGGTTTTGTGGATTGCTGATCTTTAAATTCTGATGTACTCAAGGCTTTCATTAATACCAGTGTACTTCTATTCCATGACCAAATGATATATACTATGTCTCCCAAGTAAATGGTTATAACTGTTGTAAGGTATCCGCAATTTTATCCTCTCTCCCAATCCACATTACTCTAGTCCTGTAATGTTACATTTAATTTGCACATTTTGCACATTTTCTACCTCTGCTTCTTTTCTTCTTCCTTTTTTTCCATTTTGTTATCTGGTATCAGAGGGTGGTTGGGCACTGGAACAGGCTCCCCAGGGAGGTGTTCACAGCACCCAGTCTGACAGTTCCAGAATTTGGACAATGCTGTCAGAGACATAGTGTGACTCTTGGGGTGTCCTGTGCAGGGACAGGAGTTGGACTCAATGATCCTTGTGGGTCCTTTTCAACTCAGCATGTTCTGTGAGTCTGTGAAACCATTGCATGTATCTGCATCTGTCTGAGAAAGAAAGATGTGGAAAGGATGGGGTCAAGGTGTGAAGACAAGATGGTGTCAGGATCATCACACAGAAAAGGATGCTGTGGAGTTTTTGTGCTGATGTGAAGGACAGGTATTAAGCACTGGACACATATGTTGTGTGCTTATGGGTCTCTGAAAGTAGGCAGGCTTTCTGAGAGTGCGGTGGATGGCAAAAGCACCCTGAAGATGTGAAGCTGGGACAATCTGTTTAGATGATGGTACCTCAAGCTGCCGATATTGTCAAGAAGTTTGTGTGTTTCCACTGTTTGAAGTATTGATGACCTTTATTTGATGGGTTTGAAGTCACAACTCAATGGAAGAAACTCTTGCCAAGAAGACACCATCTCTAACCACTTGGGAAACCCTTGGAGGAAATGTGATGAAGAGTGAAGAAAATTATTATCTTCTACCCATTTTTTATAAAACCTTTATCATAGGATATTTATTCCTTGGTTCATTTCCTACGTTTAAGTTTTTTTAGGCTTTTTGCTTAATTTCCGCCTCAGCCACAATCAGTACCCCATTTTAAATGGCTTTTCTTGCCACAAGATGGCAGTGCAATCTTTTAGATAACAACACGGGAGGGCGGCAAACTTCATTCTCTAGAGACAAACTTTTAGAACAAAACAATACTTTGAAAAGAGACTGTTTCCAGGAGATTTTATACTTTAAGGGAAAAGGGCATGATAGTTGTTTTAACTTTTGTCATTCATAATTCTGGCCAAAATAATTCACCTGATGGCTGAACATGCACAACTGCTGTTTAATTATTGGACACATAAAACTGGATCCATTAAATAGATTCGTAGAGCAAAAGGGGGTTTTTGTGGTGATACACTTTATATGCATCCCAGATGGTTGCAATATATGGATGGCTTATTATAGTGCATTTCTTTTGCATGTACCTAAATGCAATCTCCTGCTGCTTGGAAGAAAGTTGAATCTCAGAGTGTGCCTAACTGCTTTGTGGAATCAAGATATGAGACCACTTTATAGCTTGACATCTGTCACTTCCTTAGCTTCCTCAACCTCCCTGCTGTAGTGTAAAAATAACTGCAAGAGCATTGTTGGGTTTTATTTTTCTTTTGTCAATGGCCCAGAAGTTTCCATCTAGATACCAGCTGGGATCAGCTCTGTGAAAAAATGAAGAATCACAGCTCAGGAAAAGATCCAAAAGCAGCAAGGTAAAAAAAATGAGTCCAGGACCACAGTGCACTCCTTCAAATGCTTCCTTCATAGAGCAGTGGTAAGCTGTATGAATTTAAAGTTCCTTGAAGGAGCTTTCCATACTTTTTACATACAGCCAAAGGCAATAAAGATCGTTTGAAAGCTGAGCTTAAAAACCTTTCTTGTTAAGAATTTAAAACACAATGCCTGTCATCAGCATATAATCAGCATATAATAAAGGCAATTAAGGAGACACAATTCTATCTAATTAAGTATAATAAGGTATGTCAAAATGTCTAATTTTGTTGTTGCGTTGATTTGCAAAAGCTTCTTTAGGTAGGGCATGAAGCCTGGGCTTGGCACTCTGAAGCAGCCGAGCTCAATTCTGCTCACTGCCATAATTCTGTGCGACCTTGGTGTCAAGGAGATGAAGAGAAAAACAAGGAGAGCGGTTCTTCTCTTGGTGTCTCAGTCCTCATCTCTGAAAGGAGAATTACAATTCATCCCTACTTTCTCATCTAGGTATCTCACCTATTTTGAACGTAAGTGCTTTAAATGCTATCGCTTCTGTACTTTTGCAAAATTAACTCAGCTAAATTGCATCTTCCAGCAGTATGACGATACTGCTAACGCTGTAATTAAATGCACTATCATTGCAAGAATTGAACTTGGATGTGACTTGGCACTCTTGTGTTAGAGAAGACATTTTCTCATGGATTTATTATACTAGTTTGGTGTTGTACATTGTACTTACTTAGGTGCTTGCTGATATGGGGATATTGTTTCCTCTCAGAATACTTCAGTTCGCCATTTTCTTCTAACAACAGCACATTTTTCTGGCAGTATAAAATGGTACAAACAGGCCTCTTATTTAGCTGAATTACTATCGACAGTCAGGACAGGTGTAAGTGAGGTTAACAGGAGGTACACTGACATGCACGGAGGATTACAGTCTACTACATGCTCTACAATTGATAAAACAGTTCAGCTTTTGGGAATTGCTACCATGAACTTTATCCTTGTCCATAAAAACAACACACTGTTGATGCATGAGAGCCACTTTTATTTTCTAGTTTAAACCTTTCTAGGCAAGCAGGCCACAAAGCTTCCTTTAATGGCTGGCAAGGGCCAGATACCACAGTCCCTGCCCTATGGTCTGCCTCCAGCTCCTTGACATACAGGTTCATTTAGGCTGGAAAAGGCCTCCCAGATCACTGACTCCAGCCTTTGACTGATCACCACCTTGTCAACTAGACCATAGCACTAAGAGTCACCTTCTACAGGACAATCTACAGCTGTTCTGTGCAGCATTCCCTGCTCCTGGATCCCCTGTGGGTGTGTGCAGATAAACCCTAGCTGCTGCCATGAGGCTGACCCTGATGAAAGAGGCAGACAGTAGTGGCCTATCAGGTACAAAATAATCCCAGAGTTCCTTCCCAGCCTTCCCCAGTCTACTGGTTTGGGCAGGTCAGGGCCATGGGATGGTTCAGCTGTGCCTTCCTGGGGACCCCATGCCACAACAGGAGATGGACAAGATATGGAGCAGCCAAGCTTCAGGAGAGACAGTGACCCAGTGCCACCTCAGAATGAGGTGTTTACTCTGGGACAGCTGTTGGGGAGCATTCAAGGAAGCTCTGGAAGAAGGAGGTATGTGAGTACTTGTGCTGGTTTGAAAGCAAACCAGCAGGAGAAATTAACCCCACACAAATACTTTGCGAGAGATATCAAGTCAGAAATTACAATTTAATAGAAAGATTGCAATAAAAGCAACAATACAGAAAAACTGACTTGAACCCACAAAGTCAGGGTACATTCTGGCCCCTGTTGATCAGGGTGGTGGTCACAGTCCGATTAAGCAGTGTTTGCAGTCTTGTTAAAGTGGTGGTTGCAGTCTTGTCAAAAGTGGTGGTCCTGTGGAAGATCTGGTCCTCCTGTGGAAGTTCATGTCCTCCTCTGGATGTCCAGTGGTGGTGGTGGTCCCAGTCCCCAAACCCTCAGATGATACATTCTCAAGTCCAGGCAGGAATGTTCCATACCTTGCCCCGGGCAGGGAGTTTCACAATGGGATGATGTAATCCTGTGAGACACAGGATACTTTTGGAGTCCTTGATGGTCGTTGCAGCCCTCTTTTCTGCTGATGCCATTGAGTTCATGATGGCCATCAGCAGAGACAACACCCTCAGGATGGGTGAGACTGTGCTGTTGCTTCCCCGGAGGGAATTATCAGGGCTGAGTCATTGGTGTCAAGAAAAAGAAACATTACCCTGCCTTGCAGGGTTGCCTCTTTTTCCTTATCTCACGCAACACACAATTGGTAGCCTGAGGGGTGGGCTGTGCAATGGGCAGCTGTTGCAAACGGCCCCCCATTAACAGTTCACCAGGAATAATGTAGATGGATGTAGAAGACATCTCCCATATTGGTACTCTTTCTCCTGTAACCACGACAGCGCTGGACATGCTGGGTTGGTTGGTGGGTTGGTTGGTTGGTTTCAGGCTGACTACCTCCATCTTAAGGAAATTGCCAAGCTGGGAATAGTTTGTAAATAGAACCTAAAAGTTCTTGGGCCTATGAGTAATAAGTGATGTCCCTTTTTCCTTAAAAACACCTTGTCCCCCTGTTTTGTTCTGTAGGAGGAAGAGCATGAATGCATGAGACCTAATTAGAAAGAGCTGAGTTAGTGTCAAGAACACCTACACTTGTTAATGAAGCATGAAATAAAACCATGTAGTGCAGCAAAAGAAAATTAATATTGGCCATGAAACTTTCTGTTTTATAAATTGGAATAAGTGTATCTAGTGCAGTATATCACTTTCAATAGATTACTTTGCTTCAGTAATCTTACGGAACTGACTTGTCAGTATACCTGGGGCCTGTAGCACAAAACCTGTCCAATTATAAAAGACCATTTTAACCAATTTTTATGACCAAGTTGAAGTCTGTTTTGTTTGAAATTCTGCATCCTGAGATTATAGCCTCTCAGCAAATTATTTTAACAGTTTTGGCTAAAGCAGCCTAGCCATTCACTGAGAAAGAGATTGTTTTGCCCACCAGCATAGGGAAGGAGACCAGAGACTAGGGAGTAAGCAAGGACATGATGAAAAGTTTGGATGATTCTAATATGAATGCTGAGACTGGGTATTTCTTGGCAGGAAGAGACAGACTAGAGAGAGATTGAAGAGAGGAATACATTCTTCTGTAAGGAAAATTAGCACTGAGATAAACTTGAGATATGGAAATACAGATTTTCTGTAAAAGAAAACACAATTGTACTGAATGGAGAGGAAAGAGACTGACAAAGTTGAAAGAAAATTAGAGCTAAAGAAGTAGTAAAAACACTTGCGCCTCTTAGTCAAGAGCTGGAGACGAAATATCCTCAGGATAAGGACAAATAAGCAACAAGTCAGAGGCAAGTTTGGAAGAAATGGTCAAGGAAGATCACATATCCCTCTGTGCTGGAAAGAGAACCCTAAAACTGACAACAAAGATCTTCAGTACTGGGCTTTTGTCCTCTCCTTCACTGGCCAGCCCAGTCTGATGCCAAAAAACATCCTCTTTCAAAAAGGCTCTGTGCCACCCAAGCCATGCAGGTTAAGAGACATCTGCAAAGATCTCATTCCATTTTGTTTCTTGTCAATCTCTACTTAAAAAACCCCAACCCATAATTTCTAAATCCTAAGCCTACAATAAACAAGGTTATTATGTCTAGAGGCTAAAAATTCCCATTTAGTGACTTAGGTTGTTATTGTTTCTCTCACCTGTGAGCATGTTCCACACTAGTTGATGAACTTTTTTGCAGGAACTTCTGATGCTATGATATAAACATGCAGAGAGAGTTAGTAAAGTTTCTAAAATGCTAGACTGTTTTATTGTGTGTCCAGTCATAAAATGGCTTCAGCAATTAATGGCTGCATTGACATAATTTGGAGAGATTTTGCAGGAAATGGATAATTCTTGCTTTAATTTCTCCTTGTTTCTGATTAGGACCAGGAAGGTCATTAATTCAGCGTAGCCAATTAAATTCCAAGGAATTGCATTTTTGCTTTCTGAATGAGAGTAATTATGCTACTGCTGCACTGGCTGTAGTCTCTCATGCTAATAAAAGCCTGGAAAACAAAGCCACAAAATCCCTGTTGATTATACAGTATTTTTTTTTTAATAGGAGGGAACTGTAAAGAAGGTGTACTGATCATATTCACCAGCATAATGGAGAAACACATACTAAATTCTGCTTTGCTTTTGCTGAAGCCAGTTGGAAAAAAAAAAACCAACGTCCAAATCTATGAGCCCTCCCCTTGCATCAGGGCAGCAGAACAAAACTAGGCTCATGGTTAACCATAAGCCAGAAGCTTATCACTTCACTTTTCCTTTTCTGTACCACTTCACTGTTTCTTTTCTTCAACCACTCTCTTCCTTCATCTCCATTTGGGTTATATTGGGAAAGAAATAAAAAACCCCCATATAACACAAAATGACTGAAATGAGCACAAGTACGGAAAGAAAAGGCAGCTGCAAGAGGACAAAACAGTCAAAGTAAATACACCATAAGGAAAGAATTCGAAGAGCATATTACAAATTATGACATGAATTCAGCTGACGTGTGATTTGTCATTTGGGACATTTTACCATTGCAGCTGAGAGCCCTTCATAGCATGAATTGTAAGTGTTTGGGTACAGTATTTGTTACCATTTCTAAGGGGAAGAAGATCTGAAAATAGGTTTAGTTAGTTCACAGCTGATATTTTCACTAGAATAAAAATAGCTGGTGTGGGGGAAGGGATCATGGAGAATGGCAAAAAGCAGGGGCTAGTGGGTGTAAGCCTGAAGGACTGTTGGAGAAGTTGCTCTCTCTGCAGCAGCAACCTCCTTCCAAGGTGAACATATGCTGTGCAGCCTCCAAAAAAGCAAACAGTTTGTGGGAGGTTGTTTATAAATCACATTAAAAGAAGCTTTAGCAAACCTTCCCTGTCAGCAGCAGAGTGCACAACCTCCCTGTTGGTCTATGGCCCAAAAGGCTCATCAGTGAATCACCATCTGGGACTAAAAAAAGCTGTAGGCTCTGGCGGAGGCTTCAGCAGGCTGGGTTGGAGGAAAGCGAGGTGTCCAAATGGCCTTTCTTTAAAATGTGGTGTGAATCTTGAGGGCACTCAACATTCAATTTTCTCACCTCCTCTGCTACCATTTCATCTCTGACACACCCTTCACCAGCTACAATTTCTTATTTACTTCTAAGTGGACTTCTTTGGAAAAGTTGAGCTCTTGGAGATTCATCAGTGTCAAGTAAGAGAAATCTAGTTTCGCTTTATCTTCTCTAGAGCTTCAAGGACTCTAATCCTTTAGTTTGCCTGGAAAACTTGGGAAATTTTATGGTAAGAAAGAGAGAATGATTTCACCAAGGTAATTGGGCTGCAGAAGTTGACTGCCCAGATCATGGGGCAAAACTGAACTAAGTTTTCCGACAATATCTTTTTGAACTATCACTTTTTACTTGAACTCCAGAGAGAAAGCCAAAGTTGATACTTGGAAACTGGACTTAGTAGTATATACTTCTTGTTCACCTCAGTTTAAGGAGACAACATTTCTTAAGATAATGCAGTGTGGTTGATAACAGCTCCAGTTAAGACCTTTAAAATGACTCAGTCTTTCAGAGCCATACATCTCTGGCAAGTACAGATGTCTCATTGCATAAGGCAAAGGTGGTGGTAGAACTTGGATCCATTTTATAACTTGCTTTATGCTGTAAAAACTTGCTCTGCCTGATGAGGGATTGGTACACATCCAGGTCTGAGCTGGTGTCATGGTTTAGCCCCAGCCAGTAGCCAAGCCCCACACAGCTGCTTGCTCACTTCCCCACCAGCAGGACTGGGGAGAGAACTGGAAGAGTAAAAGCTAGAAACTCGTGGGTTGAGATAAAGAATAGGAAAAGCAAAAGTGCACATAAGCAAAAAACCCCAAGGGATTAATTCACTGCTTCCCATGGGCAGGCAGGGGTTCAGTCATCTCCAGGAGACCAGGGCCCCATCACATGTAATAGTTAAGGGGGAAGATAAACTCCCATCAGTCCAAAAGTCCCTGCTTCCTCCTCCTTCCCCCACCGTATATACAGAGCATGATGTCACATGGTCTGGAATCTCCCTTTGGTCAGTTTGGGTCACCTGTCCAGGCTGTGGCTCCTCCCAACCTCCCAGGCACCCCCAGTCTCCTCCCCAGTGTGTCAGTAAGAAAGCAGGACGGCCACGGCTCTGTGTAAGCCCTGCTCAGCAAGAACAGAAACATCTCTGTATTATCAACCCTGTGTTCAGCACAAATCCAAAACACAGCCACTTACTAGCACTGTGAAGACAATTCATTCTACCCCAGCCAAAACCAGCACAGCTGGTCATCTAGACTTCCTTTATAGAGAGAAATTGGGTCTTCTGTGCTATTACCATCTCACCCTGAAGCCAACATCTAAAGTGGGTCAGATGACTCAAAACCTAGAAGTGCCTCCTTCAGATGAAGGGAGTTTAGTGTGCTAAGCTCAGATGGAAGCACTTGTATTGCAAATGTTTCAGATTAGGTGAAATGAATATACCTATCTACCTTTCTTTCCTCTGTTGTCCTGTAGAAGACTGAGAAATTTTCTCTAGAATTCAATCCTTCATTTCTTTCTAATTTCTTTGGTTCTATTGGGCCATGTTTCCTAGACTGTCTATTTGAGACTGATGGTTGCAAATAAGATCTTAATTCCCTAGAGTGCTCAAATCTCAGTTACATCAAATTATTTTCTACAAGGATCGTGATACAGTTTATCTTGAACAATGTTTTGCTGCATTCTTAATGTCGAGCCATATTAACCAAAAATTATTCTCTTTATCAGTTCTTCTGTGACAAGAGAAATATTGAAAAAAAATTTGAATGCTTTCCCCCACAGAAAGATAAAGCTGCAACCCAATCAAATGCAAACAGGAAGGTTGTGTTATGTCACAAGATCTTATGTCCTGAGATGAGAGGCATATGTGCTGTAGCAGGTCATGCTGATGGTGAAGTAGGGTGGTTACATCTCCTCTGAACTTTCTCTTCTTTCCATCTAATAAATCCATACCTGCTTTATTCTCATCAGTGGAAAGTCAATCCAAACGAGAGCTGGTATAAAAACGTGGTGTGCTATTCATCAATTGCAATGGGGGAAATATTTCTTTTGGGGAAGGCACAGTCTGTCACCCACTTGCCTTTACATGTAACCTATTCACCCCAAACTCATACAAATGAAGTGTCAATCTACCTGTCTCAGCTTCCAAAATGTCCCACTGTGGCACTCCACTACCTAACACCCCAATGCATGCAGTGATTATAATCTGATATGAAATATTATAATCTTCAACAAAAAGCTAACTTTCCCCCCTGGTTTTTAATCAGTTCTGTGTCATGTTCCAAGGCACGCACTTACTCTCTTTTCACACTTAGCTGTCAGACAGGAGATCTAAGATGCAAAACTCTGGACGTTCAGTTGATACCGTGATGTGGTTTTCTTAATATTTTTAGAAACAAGTGTGCAGCATGTAGAATATATACTAGAAGATGAAATACAGCTCTGTCTTCCCGAGAAAATAGAAGTCATGTGGAAAGTTAACTAAATTATTCTTCTTTCTCTTTTTTTTCTCATCTGCAAAGGAAAATACAGCTTTTTTTCCTGCTCTCCTAAAAGATTGATGAAAACAATGCATGACATGCACATCAGGAAAATGCACCCTGACATTTTTGCACTGAATATGCATTGCATGTTGAGAGATTTTTGCTATAAAACTGACAGTTTTGGTGCAAGCTGTTCCTGCTGTAACTACAGGGAATGGAGTGCAAAAGGGAAATGTATGATTTACACTATGCACATTTGAAATGAACCTGACAGGCTACAAGGTGGCTCATGTAAAGGTACCAGAAGGTATCTAAAACTAGTTCCCATGCCTTTTATAGAACAGCATCCCTAAATATTGTACTTGTAATGTGGTGAACTGATTACAGGAAAATCACGTCTCTTTACAGATTTTCACATGTATTATAAAAGTACTGCTCTGGACCAGTGAATTCAAGGCTTTTTGGGGTTCCATCTCTTCCCTCAAACACTCACAGCACAAAACCAAATTTCCTTTAACAAATTTACATGAAAGAAGACTGCTTGTTTATGAAAAGATTAACAAAGGTGGCCATGCTGTGTCTGCATAGTTCTAAAGACCTTTTACAAGAAATAAAAATGGTGGCAGTACTTGTAGCAAATAAAACATTTGGCAGCACAGAATGTATATCTATCAATTTTAAATGAGACGACATAAAAAAAATATTTCTTGTTGTATAAAGGTTATCATCTAAGTTATATTCAAATTCAATACAAAATGTCATTTTACTAATAAATTCCTTATGCTTTGAAATTTCAAAGAAGTGATCTTTAAAAAGCAATGATTAAATATGCAAATAAAAACCCTTGCAGTCTTTTTTTTTTTAGAGAGGTGTACCTTTTAGAAAACTATCTGCAGAGAAATCTTACTTTTTTCTCATTTTTCTTCTCCGCCTCTTCCATTTTTAATGATGGATTGCTGTACAGTAGGCTGAACACCACACAGCTTCAGTCTTCCCTATTAAATTAATCTAGGGAGAGCATTAGATTTCTAATCTTGGACAGTCTCACTTCCATTCCCTCATTGCTTGAGGGCTCACCTGCTGTCACCTCAAGCTAAATCCTTTTCATTTATTCACATGAACCACCAACTTTCACGAGACTGCCAAAATAAATAAGAGTAGCAGGATGTGGCCCCATATTTATTTCACTAACGGATTTCTTCAGTGTAACTGCTACACCAAATGACGGTAGGGGTCTGCTCCTCACACCCAATTGTTTCTAGAAATCAAAAAACTTGATTTTTGTTTTCTCACATAACAAACTATTTAGTAAAGTTGTAAGAAATGTGTAAGTTAGGCATGTCTTCCAAACCCAACTCAGTATTTATTTTCCTTGGTATTATGGTCTGCTGCTATTCTGCTCAGTACCTTCTGGGGCTCTCTTTTTTTTTTTTGACTTTTACTTGCCTGTTCTAGTTTGACTCCTTTCTAGAGGTCTCGCAGTGGCTCGCATTTGGAAAGACATATGATTGATAGAGCTACTCCGATGAAGTACCGGGGAATCAAGACTGAAATTTTAAAGCTCATTCAGAAGGTGATTGAATATGACCAAGAAGCAGCAAAATAAGAATAAGAAGAGGAAGACAAAGAAGAAAAGGAAGAAAAATCCTTCACATTCAGAGAAGCTGCTGCACATCGGCTGGAGTTGGAGACCCACAACAGAGCTGGAGCTCAGTTGCATCCTTTGGTGCTCATTCCACTGCAGTGCGGGAAGTGAATCCATGAATACCCAAAAGAAAGCTGGGACTAGAGCCATAAAATGATTTAAATGCTCCTGTAGCATCTTGGGATCCTCAAGACCTCACCTCTTGCGGTCTTTTTATTGGAGCCCAAACTGTATGTCTACTCTACTAATCTAGAGGTTCTCCTGCACCTTGGTGGCTCAGCAGGCCACTGCAGTCAAGATGTGGTTGTGACCAGCAGCACTGGAAGAACTGACATGCTTGAAATTAAATCTGGCCACCTTTCCTTTCAAAACCCTAGTATAGTAAATAATAAAGGCAGCTACTGCCCAGAGCATGAGAGAAGGCTGAGACAGGGCAGAGAAGTACTCTGGATCAAGCAACAGCAGAGTCCTGGCATCCCATCTGGTTGCTTTGTTTAATCACAGAGGAGTGGTTCTCTGATTTACTTAAGGAGCCCATACAGGGTCTGTCTTCTTCTCCTTGCTGGAGACAAAGGGTATAATCAGTCTCCCAATGCTTTCTCTCCTTCCCTTCCCTTTGCATTTTACTGGAGCTGCTGTGCTAAGTGTCCCAGTACTGATGCTGCCTCCCTGTATCTCCAGCACAATCAACAGCATCTGGACTGGGCTGCAAGGCAGTGACACAGCAGGGGAGGGAGAAGAGGGGGATTCAGCACAGCTTGTCCGGAGTGTGCGGGGAGAGACTTACACTGAGCAAAATGCATCCCTGACTTTTGCCTTTTCCTAATGCATCTGGTCAACACACAGTGTTGCATCTTGTTAAAAGACAGAAATAGGGCTAGAAAAGCTGCTGTTGCTGACTATCTCCATTTCTGCATTCAGTGTCAGGTTGTCTCACTGCTAGGCGAGACCCTCCACTAAGGAAGCTGCTGTTAGCTTTGTAAAACCAACAGCAGTGGGAATGCAAATCCTCTCCCAGTCTATACCTCTCCCACAGGAAGCAATACAATTTGAGGGCAGCTAAAACTTTAGATCTGCCATCTGCTTCTGCAGAGCTGTAAGAAAGAGACTATTGCAGGTCAAAACCGCAGGAGACAGACCCGTACAAGATAGAAATGTGCTAAGCAACGCAAAAGAAGGCAAATTTCTCTCCTAAACCCAGATTGCAGTAATGATTCTGAAGAAACCAAGACTGCACAGTAAGCTGTTCAAAAATTGTATTTTGAATGTTATTGAAGTATGGGATAATTATGAGTTGGAGAGCTGGAAGTTCATTCCTCACTTTTCTGAGCTCAGTCATTACAGTCATTACAGTAGCTTCATCTTGTCTATCTGCTCCAACAGGACCAGAGATTCTCCATGTCACCTACCTCCTCTGCAGCACGTCACCCGGAGAGCAGAGTTACCATTTCTCATAGGCTGGTATCCAAAAGCATCTACAGCAAGCTACTGACTTTTTGCAGAGCAATTATGAATGCAAGTCAGGAGGAGGTAAGAAGAAGTAGGAGTGGAGGGGAGAGAAAGAAGTGATACTTATTGTCATGGAAACATTTCTCCACTGTATTGTTGCCCAGCACTGACAGATGTGGCTTACCAAATAGTGGCAGAATCCATCAGCACTGGCACGTGTGACCCAGTGTCATGGTTTAACCCCAGACAGCGACTAGGTACCATGCAACTAGGTACCATCCACAGCTCCCCAAACTGGTGCAATGGAGAGAACTGGAAAAACTTAAAACTTGTGGGTTGAGATAAAAACAGTTTTATAATAAATAAATAAATAAATATATAAAGTAAAATAATATAATAAAACCAAAAATAATATCAGTAATGAAAAGAGGCAGGGGGAAAGAGAGAGAGAGAGAGAGAGAGGAGGGAATAAAACCCAAGAAAAACAAGTGATGCATAATATAAGTGCTCACCACCCAGTGACCAGTGCCCAGCCTGTCCCCAAGCAGCGATTGGCAGCTACCAGCCAACTCCCCCCAGTTTACAGACTATGGTATGGAGTATTCCTTTGGCTAGTTTGGGTCCTGGCCATGCTCCCTCATGGCTTCTTGTGCAGCTCCTCACTGCAGAGCATGGAAAACAGAAAAGTCTGTGACTTAGGCTAAGCACTACTTAGGAAAAATTAAAACATCAATGTGCTATCAACATTATTCTCATACTGAATCCAAATCACAGCACTGTTCCAGCTACTCAGGAGAAAATTAACTCTATCCCAGCCAAAAGCAGACCAGTATCCAGCTGTTACTCCATACAGTTTTTGTTATGCCAGGTCCCAGGCTTTCCAGTACATCAGGGCTAACCATCATCACGCTTCCAGTCCTTTGAGAGATACATACATATATATTTATTTTTTTATATATATATATTCGCACATACACATGCATATGTATTTACACACAGACAATATTCCCATAGGAACAGACAATCCCTGTTAGAGTTTGAGTTCATTTAGTCTGTGACTTTGGGGTCTAGCTGAGTATCTGCAGTTTTGCTACCACTGAATCGCTACTCGTATATTGCAATCAATAAACTACTTGATCCTAGTACTCCAAGACACTTGCAGTAACTTGGATACTTCACTGCTGATGAAGACAAATGTAGGATATCTGCAGACACCAAAATCTTCTGTGGGGCTGTTCTACATTCTAATGGTTGATTCTAAGTAATGTATTTTCTGACCTTGAGCTCTGCATTTATTTTTGAAGAAGCTTGAGAATCAGTTTCAAATTATTGGAGGCAGAGTTGTAATCTCCATTTTCTTCCAAGCGCATTGCTTTCAATTCCCATCTGTCCTTTCAGACACTTCCTCTATTAAATGGTCACAGAAGATGAATAACAGTAGTGTGAATTCTTCAAAATGGCATTATATGTTATTCTGCTCCTTATTAATGTTCTGTGTTCTTTTATTTACGATAACTTTGTGAACATTAAGGTAAGATGGCATCCACATGGTCTCTACATCCAGCTGAAAAATGACACAAGTGTATTATTAACATCCAAGGATGGGAAAAACAATAAAAAGTAGGACAAAAGAAGAGAAAGTACATTTTAGGTCAGAAATTAAAGGAAGACTCTTATTACTATGTTTTTGGATGAGCTCCTTCTTAGTTGCCCAGGTTTAAAATCTAGTAGTTGTGTAATTAATGTAATTGTCAGAAGTTTACACACTTCTCTTGAACACCTAGTGTATGCTAATGTGTTTTTCCAATTGATTTTATTCAGTTATTTAATACACACAAAAATAAACACTGCAAAATTTGTATTGCCTTTACTGGCTCCAAGCACAGTGTATCACAGAGAGCTTTGAGATCAAGGGAAGAAATCTGTTGGAATGTTGCAGCATTTTCACTATTAGGATGACATGATCCATGTTGCTTATTTGAAGTATCCTAACAGTATGGTAAACTTTCCCTAGATAAGGAGCACACAGTAGTTGATTAAACCATTTTCTACATCCCTGCACCTGTAATAAAATATTTCAAAGTCTATTATAAAGAACATGTGAAACTTTCTTGGCTTCTTGAAAAGACTTTCAGGTCATGAAATCTGCTTCACCTCATGATTCCTGGTGCTAATGATAGAAGATAATTTGTGATTGTAATACAAGGATTGTGATCCTGCAGGTCACTTCTGTGCACAGGTTCACCTCTCCTTTTCCACAGTGCACACAGGCATTGAGCTGGCTTCAGTTGTCTCTCCCTCCATTTATCATGGTATTGCCCTGTCAGAGACAGAAATATTATAGTCCATGACTTAAACATTTTCTTGAAGGACTTTTACAACTGTATTCCAAAAGCTGCAGAGAAGACTCCCACACCCTGAATGGGGCCCTGACTGAGGCCTTACACTGCTCGCTGATGAAGATAAAGTAACAACTCAGGGCTGGGGACATTCACGGAGCACAAGCTTAACACCTCCAAGGTGGAGACCACAGCCCCAGGGCTATCAGCTGCCAGGCTTGAAGAGACCCTCGCACCAAGGGGTGGAGGGAGGAGAGGCTTTGGGTATCTTGGAAAAGCCTCTGGTCAGAGGTGCAGTGACTGCCCATCCTCCAACTGTGCAGAGGAGCCCAGCTGAGGGGTCCTCACTGGGGAAGGGGGGGAAGCTTATCCACAGCAGAAGGGGTGACATGGCCCATCAAAGGGGCCCCCCTCAAAGGGGTCCCCCGACCTTGCACCAGAGATGATGCAACAGACCCTCAGTGTTGCAGGGGACAGTGTCAAGTTGGCCCCTGGCAAGGGGAGACACGTGGGCGTTCCCACCTGGCCCACAGTGTATGGTAATCCACAGAGTCCTGTACTCTGGTGTGTGGTGTGGCGGCGTGTGGTGGTGTGGCCATGGCAGTGACAGGGGACCCTGACCACCAGCAGACTGGATGGAGGGGAGCAACGAGATGTCATCGGGACCCTTGGATGGGTGATCTGCTTCCACCTAACCCCTGTCACCTCTCCCTGTTCCCCCACCCCCACGCACACTTCTTCTTTCTATTACTTTTGCTCTTTCTTTTCTCTTCCCTTCTCTTTGCCTCTCTACTATTAAATAAAATACATCAATTTTTTGGCAACAACATCTAACCTCGTTTGGTTTTAATCTCGTTTCTGGGGATATTTTGAACCTTCTGAGTTCCTTCCATTTTATGCACAGAGCCTTAGCTTGCTTTGCTTCTCTGAGTTTAAACCGGATCGTAACATGCCCCCAGCTTCAATTCTCTAAAACCATGGCTCAGACTCCAAACCTCTTGACATTGCCTATGCTGGCCTTTAAAAAAAAATAATTTCAGGTATCTCCTCATTTCATTTCTTTCTTCAGAGTATTCAGGTGCATCTGAGTCATACTTTCAAGCTTTTATCTACAAATATAAGTGACAAACACTTTTCTTGTTTCTTTTTAAAAATTTTTTCTTTAATGAAAGCTGATAGTCTCATGCAATTGCTTGCTGTTAGCCGTGGCCTTCAGAAAAACAGGAAACATCCCAAGAGTCAAAGTAAAATATGAGTGCTGCTGAGATAGCCATCAAAGCATCTCTACTTTTTAAGTGGTTGTTTTTTTTTTTTTTTTTTTTATGGAGAAACTGTATAATCATGAAGGGCAAGAAAAGGTACAGGGCTTTATGGTGGGAATAAGAGGTACAGGAACAGAAGCTTTGTGATGAACAGAAGGCACAGAGAAGAAAATATGTTTCTGTCAGAGCCATCTGTTGTGGATGTCCCCAGGCTCAGCTGTGGGTATGGTGGAGATCTCTGTAAGATGACGGAAGAATTATCTGTTGGTAGGAGTTTTTAACTTGTACATGTAGTCTGGGAAGTTATGCTACCAGAAATTGTAAAGTCCTGGTATTTTTGAATGAGAAGGTCTGCATGTTCTGCTAGAAGGTCGGTATATCAACCAGAAGTGATCCTGCTTTATACTCAGAATCTTACAGAGTTACAAAGGAACTGGCTGTAAAAAATCATCTTTGATGAGGCGATTGTAAATCAGTTGAAACAGGTTGGCAACTAAGGTTTTGGATTCAGAATGGCAATTTTTGTGTGCATGTGAAATAAGGTTAAGAGTTCAATAAGTTAAGAGCTCAAAAATTTTAATGTGAAGGCTTGGAGTTAATTTAAGTCAGTGTATTATTTAAGAGTTTTCTTGTAGATTGCAGGCACAAGGGGAAAATGGTAGGAAAGGAAAGTTGACCCACCTGGCAAAAATAAGCACCCACCGAAAGTGTTTAAGGGAAGAAACCTGTGTCTAATGGAAAAGGAACTGAAAGCTGGGATAGCTAGGTCTAAAAGGTGAGAAAATGCAGAGATAAACCAAAAACATTCAAAAGCCTCGCTGAACTGCACCTCATGAAGAAAACTGAAGAAAAAAATAGCAGGAGATACTGCATCTTGTGAAATAAGAAGAGAATAAGAAGAGCTTCTGACTGACAGATAGAAAGGAAAGGTTAATCCAGGTATGGCCAAATAGTAAAATAATCCCATTCTCAGGATCTGGGATGGAGATAGTACTGGGATGTGAATGAGGATGGCAGGGTGATGGAAGTCACCCCTTCCCGAGGCAAAGCAAACGGAGGGTACATTCACACAATATGCTGCTGTCAGGTGAGAAGCAGCTCTGCTGCTGCTGTGGCTTGGCCAGGTGGAAGGCAGCTGTGATGGGGGCTCTGCTGGGCTGCACCAGTGTGGCTGCAGAAAAATAAACCTTGCTCTCATGCAGCCCCTCCACCCAGCGCTGCCTGGCAGCTAGAGAGGCTCCATCCAATTTTGAGCCATCTTTAGTGAAAACCTGAATTAAGGCTGACTTCACCACCCACTTGGAAATGTGGGAAACTTAGTTCCAGCCTGGGCAAGCAGCAGATGACACTTCCCCAGCCCCAAACTGTAAGTTAGGTAGATGGCCTTGAGCAAACAGAAATTCTATTACAGGGTTTGAACATACAAAAGAGGGGAAACCTGGGCATTCTGCCACGGGAAGGGCAAACATTTAAAATCATTTGCTGGCACTAATCCTGACTACATCTTCTCCTCCACTGCTGTGCCTCTTGGGTGAGGTGAGAAGTGTTTGCTGGGTGCCGGGTTGATACTTACATTGGGGCAGTGAGAGGCTCAGAGAGTTGATGCTGCTCTGATGTATAAAAACGAAGGCAGCTACGCATATATAAAAAACTCAACAAGTCCTGAGCTGTCAGAGCCCTGCATGTGTATCTGAAAGGCAACCCAATTGACTCCCACATCTGGATGAGGAGCCAGTGGATGTGGGAGCTGGTCCCTTTGAGCTTCTCCTGTTCATTTTCTGGTGGATGAGCATATCTGTTGTCATTGCTCAGCAGTCCTGTTCTCTCTTCCCTCTCTGTTCTCTAAGTTGTCAGGCTGCAGTTTCACCCTGCTTTCAGCATGGCTTGGCCTTCAGCCCTGCCTTTCCCAAGCATCCTCCCCTCTATGCCCCAGCATTCTTTCATTTTGGAAAAGCTGCAAGGATCTATAGGGAGTTCTTGCCAGTGCAGGGAGCTTTCCCTGAATGCTCTTTTCCTTCAGTAAGAGTGTCTCAGGTTCTTTGAAAGAAATGCCCCCAATAATATTGAACCTGCATGTTTGTTAAACCTATTAAATATTTAGTGAAAAAGAAAAAAAACAACACAAAAGTGGGGCTGAGTGATGACCCAAACATTACTTCTATCTGTCCTGACACTTTACCTGATCAGTAGCTTCTTTTCTCCTCAGGAGATGGTGGCAGAGTTCTTGTCCTCTGCTGGCACCATCCCTAGAGAGAAACATGCTGCTTCATGACAAAAGCAAAAGAAAAAAGAAAGGAGTAGTGGAGGGAGATAATCACAAATCCTATTTGAGCCCCAGAGAAGATCTTAGGGAAAAAATATGGACGATAAAAGCAAATAAAAAGTGGAGTGAATCTCTCTAGCCTTAAGGAAAGCATTGAGAATGGGTGTGCTTCACAGGAACTAATATTTGAGTAAGAAGTGACAGGGGATTAATTCTGACCTTGTAGAACGGAGGAGGCTCCTGGATAACAGGAGTGCAGAGCAATAGTTATGTTCCTTGTGAGGGCAGCCTTGGGCCCAGTCTGGCTTATTGTTTTCCTTCATGACCTTGGTGTAAGAACTAATGTGTGCTTACAAAATATGCCGATGGCACAAAGCTGGTATGTACAGCTAATACCGTCCAGTGGAAGACTTGATTATTATGCAGGAAAAATTAGATGACCTTGTGGAACAGCAGAACAGAAATAGCATGAAATTTAATAATCCAAAGTGCAAAATCATGCCCTTGAAGACTAATCACCAGAACTTCTGCTGTGAGAAAGGGGTTCATGAACTGGAGGAGGCAGAGATGAACAAGCTGATTGACCATAGGATGGCCATAAGCTCCCCCATGCCTTATGGCTGTGAAAACAGCTGAAGATGATGCTCCAAAATGTACCCAGTGAGAATGTGCAGCAGAGTTGTGAAGGAATTAGTATCAGGGTAAAAGGTATTGAGCTCAGATAATATGCATTTCTGCTAATCTGTGTTCAAAAGATACTTTAAACTGTAATAAATGTAGGGAAATGCAGGTATGTACAAGCAGGAAAGGTCAGATGGGATAGCAGTGATTACCATTTCTCTGTTGTGTGCCCTTTATTCTCCTCCCTCCCCCCAAGTTTTCATAAAAGGTTTGCTGCTCTGGGTTAATGTTTTCCTTATTGAGTTATTCCCATCCCCTAAGGAATAGTTCAGTCAACAGATGAAGAAGTGAGTTCCCTTTTCCACTGATGTATAACTTCATGATGGGGGTGAGAAAATGTTTACCTTTGTTTCATTTATTGAAGCATGGCAACAGTAGGATATTAAGGCAAGAATGTAGAGTCTTCTCATAATCCTGTGAAATAAGTCCATGCCTGTCAGCTGTATCCTCTTTCTGCTCAGGATTGAACAGGGCTGAGCAGGAGAGATGGACATGCCAGCAGCACCCGTGTTGTGGGGCGGGGTGCTGGCAGTGACGGCTCGGGACCCAAGTGCCAGTCCTTCCACGTGCTGCTCTCTCTCCCAGCCCTATTGCTGAGCGTCTCTGCTGGACTTTGTGGCATTGACTCCACATTTACATTAGTGCAAGGAAAAAACAGGCTCAAACCCAGCATAAGGTTTTCAGTGCACCTCTGGAATTTTCCTCCTCTTTCTTCTGCCTTTCATGTTTTCTGGAGTCACTCGGGGTCAGGAAAAGGGAAGGAAATTCTTCAGTGGATTGGCCAAGGGGAGCTTCCAACAAAGCCCCTTCCAACAGCACCGTAATCTGTGAAAAATATCTTGCCATATGGAAAGGCTGTTCATTTTTTTCCCTCTGTGCAGAGTTTGGCTTGCCCCACGTAAGCAGAGGCTATCTTTAGCATGTCGTCGGTCTTTTTTATGAAGAGATATAAAAGCTCCCACAGCAGGAGTCCTCTGGCTCTGAGACTGGGTGATGGAAGGAGGCTACGACAGACTGCTTAGCTGGCCCCACTGTTCAGAACCATCTGCTTGCCAAGTTTTCTCAGCTACGAAGAGAGAGGCAGACACTGCCCTTCTCAGTGGTGGTATGTCACTGTGAGTATGGAGTACCACTCAGATAGTAGGAAAGATTCAGATAAAATGAAATCCAAACTATTTAAATAGACAAAGAGGAGATATTTGGTATTATTTGCTATTTTAAAATAGTCCCTGTAGTTGCACGTAAGCAAGAAAATACAGTAGTTCTGTCCTACATGCAATTCAGCAAGGCTCTCCCATAATTCGTTCAGACCCCATTAATGAGTAATGAGTTTAAGCAGTTCGTTTAATGGCCATATCTCTGCAGTTGCTTATGCTGAACATAATTTCCTTTCCTGTTGCTAGCTTTGCAACAAGTCACAAGAGTTATTTACAGACACCTTAATTTTATCTAATTTAACAGCTTTGTGTTGTCAGCAGTTTTGCCATCTCATTGTATTCCCTCTCTTCCTAGTCATTAATAAATAGATGGGGCCAGAGAAAGAGTGGAATTAATCCCAGCAGTGATCCTCTGGCAGAGTCTCTGTGGCATCACACACTTACCACTTTTTCATCCCAGTCATCTGTCATTTATCCCCATTCTTTTCTCTCCCTTTTAACCCATAACAAAACCTTATCTCCTACCCCAGGGTTACTGAGTTTCCCTCGTGTGAATGATACTATCAAATGCCTCTCTAAATGCATATCTTGTGATTCTTTTTTAGTCAGTATTTTGCTACTTCTTTGTAACACTTGAACAGGTTAGAAAAGCACAGTTTATCCTCACTGCTAAGTATATCAATTTATCGCTGCTGATCAGTGCTGACTTGCAATTTATTCATCCTGATTTTTTTTCTCTCTCCTACGTATCACCTGTAGGTGTTTTATATGTATTTTAAGTGATTGTCTCAACTATTTTGCCCATTAATGAATTAAGGTTCTTTATATTTCTGTTCTGAGGGTCATTCTTAAGAGCTATTTTAAAGATTGCTACAGTGTTGGCCATTTTCCAGTTACCCAGAAGAGTGGCTGTTTTAATGATAAATTAAATATCTTTAATGATAAATTATGGTAGGCTGAAATTGTGCTCCATTCTTAAGATTTTCTCAGAGTGTCTGATAAATTCCATTTGGTACTATGAGTTATTGGAACATATATTTCTGAAGTGGTTATACCACTGATAATTTTAACATCTTTTACCCAACAGGGCTTTCACACCATTACATGTAACTTCAGAGCAAAGATTCACTCTCAGCCTTTCTTTTCTGACACTCAAATGAATCATTTACCTTCATTGCAATCTTTCCTCACCATGTGATTTAATTCTTTACACTTAGCAGTCTAGTAAACCTACGCAGCTTTCCATATGTGATTTACTTGCACTGCTTCTTTGTCATCATGCCTTTGACTGGTTTTGTGTACTTCCTGAGGTTCAACTGCCTGTATGAGTTGTATCTTGCCTGTCAAATCTTCCATTTTATTTGCTAGGCTATAACTGAGTATCCTTTCCTGAAAGATGCTTTGAGAACAAAAACTAACACTGGAATTTTACCATTTAATTATCCTATGCCTTCCCTCATTTCTTTGTTCTGAACTGTGGAGATCTGCTAAAGCACAGATTATAAATAGCTTCCACTCTAAAGTTATAAATAACATTTCTTAAAAATAATTATTTCTCTGGGAGAAAAAAACCTGGTTTAAATGCTGATATTTTATCTTAAAATGCTGATATTTTGCTCAAGTTATTGAGCTTGAATATGAGTCTATTCACCCAGACTTGTAATTCTATCAGCTTCAAGGTATTCATGTAAATCAATCATAATTATTCTCATTATAATTACTGTACTTGGGACCATACTCCCTGAAACAAATCCAGTACTTAATGAACTCCATTACACATAGTATTTCTTCATGCTTAATCATTTTGATTCACAGTATATGCTGTGTTTACAGCACTGGATTTGTTTTTCTCAGACCTAGAATTTGTGTGCTAAGAGTCAGTTTCTCCTACACACACTCAGTTCTGTTCAGTGGTCTAGGTAGCACAATTTAACTCTTGCCTTTATCTTCCTCTAAACAAACTAATCATTAAACATCTTTTGATATTTCCTTCTAATAAGAGTTTCTTATTCACAGTTGCTTAATTTCTTCCCAACTTAGTACTGGTTTCTTAACCATCAGTAACCCTCCCCTTCTGTATCTCTGTACCTTCTTGTTATTTATGCAGCTGTGATGAATCCTCCTCCCCTCATCCAAGAAGATGTTATTTTAGATGTCTAATTTATTTCTCAAAATTACACTGTTATTAGAACTCAAACCCAAGAAGACAAGGAATTCCCAGCTTCTAAAGTTGTTTTTTCCATCAGTGGTTATGTACTGAAGACATTGACCACCATATGTCCTGATTAACAGTCTACCTCCCATACCCAAGCCTGTTAAAATCCACAACCTCTAGATTTCTATGTGCTTGAATAAGTAATGAGTAAAACACAAGTGGTGTTCATGAGAAATGCCTAGTGCTCAGACTTTTGAAAAACAGACCACTTAGATCAGGACTAATCAAGCATTTTATGGTGAAATAATTTTCAGCTAGAAATAACTGAAGAGTTAGGTGCTCACTAGCAATACAGACAAGCCAGGATGAAGCAGATGTAATCAGGCGAAGCAGGTACTTGAATGTGGTCATCCTAGCCTTACATGCATTTTTGCTATTAAGGGGACAAGGAGTGGGATCTAAAATATATGTCTATGGATGATTATTTTTAAGAACATACAGGCAAAAATCTTTCTTTTCCTTTTGTTTGGTCAAAAAATTAAATAATAGAATTTATTTAGTATCATATCCAGTACTGATTTAGCTTTACAAATTAAGAATTCAAATTTTGTGGCTTAAAAAGCAATGCCAAAATAATGTAACATTTATACTCTAGAATTTTGTATTAAATTCATTACCAGACTTTCTGGCTCTTTGGAATTGGGGTTTCTTTTACCCCCGTAAGACTAATGCAGGAAGTGTGGGCTGAGGTACTGCGTACATTTCTTCTTCCTGATGATGCAAGTCAGGGTTCCCTTTGGGCGCAGGGAGATTTGGTGAGACTGAGGCTGGGCATGTTTAGTCTCTGCAGTGTTCAGAAATCTCCAAGCACTGCTCTGCCAGAGTGCAGTGCTCTTCTAACACACCTCCTGGTGTCTGGCACCCACCCAGCATGTCCCAGCACTGCAGTACCTGAGCTAACATGGTTGTAGAGATCTCCTAGCAGGAGCGCCAGATGTGGCCCAGGTGTGTCTGCACCAGAGTGTAAACAGATCCCTCACTACCCAGTTTGTTCCCTCTCTACATTTTTCTCTTTAGGCAGGAGAAATCCAAAGTCCTTTAAGAACTGAAGTTTGATAATGTGTTAATGCTACTACACAATACTACACCATTTGAAGGCCTTCTCAATTATTTGATAGAGTGGTAGAATCATTGAAACTATTCCCATTTGCTTACTATATATAACTTTGGGTGTGAAAAGTGTACAGATCAAGTGTGAAAAGCCTATTGTTTGTCAGGCAGTGTAAGAGATCCTGTGATACTTTCTCTCCTGATATTGCAGAAGCAATTACACTGTACTAGGAGATGTATAATTTGTACCTTTGAGGTCATGACCATGTTTTAAACTATTTTTTTCCTCTCTCTACAATGCAAGAGCCAAAATCTGGCTTAGCTCAACTGAAAATTAAATGGATCATGACTGTTCCATGCCAGTCCCACTCAGGACACACCAGGCAGACTGGATTTTTTTTTTTAAACTATGAGTGTTGGATTTGGCAAATTTGTTGATATGGCAGCTTGAACACATGGAAAGGAAAGGAGAGTCCAGCATCACAAGTGTCTGTTGCTCTTTCTGAGTGAGAGGGGTCTGACGATGGGGTTGAGGTCTGGGGACAGGGTCTGGATTTGGTCCCTGATCCAAAGTTGCCTGAAATCTCTCCACTGACTCTGACCATGACTTAAAGGTGTAAAAATTCCCCCTGTGTGTGTGTGTGTCAAACCCAAACCTGTATTGTCTAAAATGGAATCTTTTAATGGCAAGTATGAGTTTGTTCTAATTTGATTCTCAGATACTAGATGGTATTTTCCCTTTTGTTTCTACAGAAAGTCTTCTACTACCAGGAATTCTCTCTCCATTTTAGTACTTGCAGATGGAATTATTATATTAGGTGGCGGAATAAAATTACACCCACCTTCTTTTAGGGACTCGTACTCCAACCAGTGTCTGACCGTAGTGAGGACTGCATAGATTTTTTTCTCTATTACAAGAGTAAAACATACAAGATTAAAGTCTTTTCATGCCAGCTTTGTTATCATAAATATCTCTGATGGATATGCTGATTCATTTTTTAATAGGGGATAATACTTCAGATGAAAAAGTGATCAAAACACAGAGCACAGTTAGGTCAAGGTAATTTAACTCTAATCTTGCCTAATTGTTATTGTGATCTGGACTGACAGAACTGAGATAATTAAATCTTGATCATGAACTATCCTCTTCTTACTTTATATAGTTCCATGTGCCAAATACAATGCCAGCAATCCTAGCTGACATTTTCTGTGAAAAGACATTTTTAGGCATCAAAATGTGTGAAGGCTGCCAGCAGGGCAGTCTATCTTCTACCTTACATCAAAGGGATGTGCACTCCCTTGGAGGAAGAAAATAAATCTAGTATAAAAAACAAGACTTTAGCAAGGACAGTTAATGTGGGGACCTTGCAACTAAGTTCAAATTTGGGAAAAAGAGAGCACAACTGGCACTTTCAGCCTTTCTTACTTGTCCTTGAATCAAACAAGAATCTTTGGGAAAACTTCTGAAAAATACCTTCATCTCTACCTCTCATTAACGTAATTGCCTCCATTTCTCTTTCTGCACTCAGAAGAATGTGGCTGCACAACAACCTTATGATTTCCACCACTCCTAGTGATGCTTCTCCACTGCTGACTGCACCAGTACACTTGCCACAGCTGCAACCTTAGGCTCAAGGTGTGAAGCATAATCAAGTGAAGATGGTATAAAACCCCAGGAAGACATGAAACATTCAGAGACTTAAGGTGTGTTCCTTAAATAGCTATAGCCTTTGTTTCACAGCTCTATTTTCTGATAGCAAGTAAATTTTGCAATTACAAGTGGAGTGATATCAAATCAGTATGAAACATTCATAACTGTAGCTAAAATTGGGTGATGTCTCCTCAGCTGACGCATGCTTGAGAGGGATGTCTTTGATGCCAAGGCTTTTTAACAGGGCTGGTACTGTCATGGTTGGGTGTGTAGCTTACTCAGTTTGTCAGTCTTTGCTGGGGCTTTGCCAAGTGCTGGATTTAAATCCCAAGTTCTCCTGGTCAGAAAGGCAGAGTACAGCCTGCAGTGTGCAGGATGCTAATACTGGTACCAGCTCTCACCTCAGGGAGGCTGCAAGACTAACAAATTGCAAGTAGAAGATGAGCAAAGGAGCTGCTGTGCACGCAAGTTTGTGTGAGAAGGAGGGAAAGAGAGAGCACCTGTGTGAGAGGACTTTGCTAAAGGGCAGAAGGCATCTGGGAAATTGGGAAAAGAAGATTGTGCACAGTCTTCTGTGCTTTGCAGATAAAAATAGAGGGGCATATGTGCTGAAGGGAGAGAGTACACCAAAAGAAGATCGCAGATCTGGTCAGCAAGATGGCAAGAAAAAACTATCTGATAAACAGCTGGGGTTTATTCAAAACCAACATCTGAGCTTTGCTCTTCACTGCTGAAGCCATCACTTAGAAAACGAGTGAAAATGGGTGTGGTGGTCTCACTTAAGTCCCTCATGGCATTTTACACATCACACAACAACTGTACAGTTTTTACATATGACTGTTTTCATCAACAGAAAATGTGGATCATAATGACATAATGGTGAAGAGAGAAGTCTACATTGAAGAGTATTAACAGGAAGTGGTGCAGCATAATTTGCCTCTTGCTTTTTCCCTGACTGTAACTAATAAAAAGCCCTCATCCCCAGCAGTATCAAATTTACTCAAATTAAAAAGCTGCTTCTCTATGACAACAGACTATTCTTCTTGTTCCACTTAAAAATTATGCAACATCATGTTTTACAAATATTTTTTTGTATAAATGCTGCACTAAAGCACTTTCATAGTGTTGAGTAAACAACTCTGTGTGTTTTGCATTATACTCTCAAAAAAAAAGTTGCATCAGTGTTTTTGTAAGTAGGTCAGTGACAATTTCTTACGTATTTCTTAAATTCACATGGACTCTCCAGATTCCAGCATAGAAATACATGGATAAAACTACTGTAAATAAAATATTCATGTTTTTCTTTAAAAATAAATAGACCCATATAAGATGCAGCAAGAGAGGTAATGCTTTCCTGGTGCAGGATTGTCTTCTGCATGCTTTAAGAGCTCTACTTGGTTCAGTTTATTACCATATAATTAATATGAGTGTAATTAATATGAGTGTAATTAATATGTGCATAATAAATATGAGATTCCCTCTGCAATGAAGTAATTCATGAATTTGAGGCTTGTAACACATCCCTTAATTCTTCATTTGATATGAAAATTGTTCTGAATATTTGATCTGGTGACTGATTCCAGGGCTGTCTCCTCCAGAAGCCTTTTTGCTTATACTTGGAAAAAATGTTTGTGTGTTATTGTTGACATGTCCATCGCTGTGGGATTACAGGATGCCATTTCATCCAAGAGGTCTTGTAAAGAGAAAGTCACGCTACTATAGATGTACTGTGACCAGGTGGCATTTCAAAGAGAAGTTCCATAGAAAGTGCAAAAGATTAGTCTTGTCTTCTACAGATGTTTCCTTGAGTAATCTCATCTCTAGCATTTGTAGGGGTACAAACTCTTAACTCATCAAAAACCAAACCAACTCAAAAAACCCCCATCAACCAACCACAAATCTCCCCAAACCAAACAAACCCCAAACTACCTCTGAGACATCTAGTCTCTGGAGAGTCTTGAAAATTGCTGAGACATGTAAAGATTAGTATCTGAAATGGGCTTCTTTAGACAGAAACCTTGCTTAACACAGAAAACACTTTCACTGATGCATGGTTAGTAGAGATATGTATACGCTGCACCATTTTCTTAGGTCTGTCCCCCTTTTCATGTGTGGAGTAGATTATGGTGAGCCTCAGTATGAAGTGTTTGTTGTTCTCTTGGCTAAAAGACATCGTTTCCATCAAAAGGAACAACATTCCAGCCATCTGAAGGTATAAAAACCATTTTCTTTCAGGTATTTCCAGAATGTTAAAATTTAAGAAGAGACATGCCCAAAATACTGTGAAACTGTTTGTTTTTAGAGTGATCTGAAAGTGATTCCATGGTTAGACAACTATTTGAAAGATTTAATCATCAATATAATATTCCTTGTGTTGGTAGAAATTCTCATTTTGCTGTTGACTTACTTCTTGGTTAGCTGAATACTGTCACTATTGACATTTCACATATCAGAAACAGCTCCATGTAATGTGTATGTCCTGGGCTTCACATAGGTCTGGAGGAATACATAAAGCAGGTTGGATGGTGTTTTGAGTGATTTTTCATGTATGTGAATATGAGTGGCCACTCCTTGGAGATCTTCTGAGAGAGAAGTAGATTATTAAAGGGATGGACCCCCTGATTTACATGCTTATGTTGCTTTGGCAGCCTCGGCTAATAGAAAATGTCACTGTCTGCTGGCAGCTGCAAAGGACTTAAGGCAGAAGTTTGCCTCTTTTGGTTTGTTCACTTGTATGCCTGACTTAACTGGCAGAGGGGCTCATTATGTGCCATTATTGTTCTAGATTTTGAACCTATTTCTTCTCAAATTAATTGCTTCTGGCTGATTTATCTGTAACCAACATGATTGAAATAGCATGAAAACAATCACTGATTCGTGGCTGTTGCCTGTTAACTCTCCCAAGGAAACCCATCATTTGTTAAGACTGCTTTGGCAGCCAGTGGATTTCATGAGTTTGGAAGCACAGTTCCATGTCACCAACAGGCTGGAGACAAAACTTTGGTGCAGAAGAGGTGCTAGGCTGATTGGGATGGGGGTGGGATGTCACTGACAACTATGACTATGCAAGATACAACATCAGGGATGCTGTGTGATCAGTTACATGGGTGGTACCAGCAGCAGGGTTCCTTTTCTTTTTTTGTTTGTTTGTTTTCACACAGTTGCAATGTGAAGTGGCTGTACTGGCTCCATCAACTGGAGAAGAAGCCTGTAGCTCTCCTGAGGGTGACATGCATGTTGGGCACACCAGAACTGAACTCTAACTCCCATGCTCTGGATTTGGGTTAAGGGATGCATTGCATTTCTCACTCTCATGTATAGACACTCTGCTCTCTTTTTTTTCCTTTCTTATAAGAAAGAGGATGTTTGCTTTGTATGGTGCTTAGTATCTCAATTGGTTAATTTAGTCTGGAAAGGAGATTTACCATTGACTCCCATGGTCGTCTTGGGAAAAAAATCCCCAAAAAAACAAAAAAGCAAGGGAAAGAATCACTTTCCCTTTCAGCCTTCAGTCATTGTTGAGAAAGATGTGAAAGGTTACTTGTAAAGATTTTATTATTTGCAAAGACTATAGAAGATGAACTTGGGGGAGGTCAATAAACAATACTGGAATCACCAGGTGACGCCAGGGTCTTACTGACATGCATGTGAAACTAGGGAAAAAAAAAAAATTAACCCCCCAATCCTTTATCCTGCAGAATTTGACGAACTGGCAACAAGACATTTCTGCCCTGCACATTGGGAGTCTATGAAAGGAAAGGGAAGAAAAAGGCTATTCTTAGCCCCCTTTATAGGCACACAAAGTACGGCACAGAAATGTCACTTGCTGGGGCGGGAGGAGGGTTTGTTAAAGAGGACAGGACCGCTGTGTAGAATCGTCCTTTACGACAGGGCAAGCGAACCTGCGGCTGTCAGCCCCGCGCCAGCTCTTCACATTCCCACCTCAGTCAGCTACGGCGAACGTCCTGATTTCTTCCCTTCCTCCACTCCCCCCCCCACCCCCCGCCTTTCCCAAATTATTTTTATTCGTGCTCAAAGATCAGGCGGAGGCTTCGCCAGACCCTGGACGGCACCACCTCGGGACGGGAACCAAGCGGTGACTTCAGCACAGGCAGACGAGAACCGCCGGCAGGCAGGAGAGCGCCCCGAGGGTCACCGCCAGCGCCGATCGGGCGCTGCCAGCCGCGGCCTCCGGGGGCACACCGGCCCTCCCCGCCGGGTGTCCTCAAAGTTCCCAGCGGAGCCCCCGCACAGCGGGTCCCGCTCCCCGCCGCTCCCCCGGAGGACGGGGCGGCGCGGCGCCGCCTCCCCCGGCCCTGCCCAGCCCAGCCCTGCCCGGCCCGGCGGAGGCGGTGGGCGGCTCCTGTGGCCGTGGCATAAACGGGCGGCCCCTCCCGCCGGTGCCGCTGTCCCCGCTGGACGGCGGGGAGGAGAGCAGCGCTGCCCTGCGATTCGGGCGGAGGCTGCGGCGGCCGCTCTCCAGCGGAGGGGCTGCGCCTGGCGGCGGCGGGGCGGGAGCTGCGGGGCACGGGCGCGCCGCCTCCGGCTGCCGCGGCCTCACTCGCGCGGCGGCAGCGGCGGGAGGCTCCGCTGGGCTTCCCCATTGTCTGCCCGCGGGCGGAGGGCTGCGCTGCCCGCACGCCCCCCACCCTCGCCTTTGTGTGCTCCGGCCGGCGGCGGGGCGGCGCGGCGCCCGCCGTGATGCGCGCTGCGGGGCGGCGCGGGATGCGCGCCGCTCGGTGAGAGGCGGGGAGGGACCCAGCCTGTGCCCCGGAGGCTTTTCGCCCGCAGCAGCCGGAGGAGGGGGACTATGGACTGAGCGCATCGCTGTACCATGGAGTCGGGCATCCGCTTGAGCACGCTCTGCCTTCTCCTCTGCCTGGGGCCAGGTAGGCGGATGCTGGACCCGCCGGGAGAGTACCCGGGCACGGGGCTGCCGGAGCTTCGCAGCGGCGATGCTCTGGCTCCTGGGCAGCCGCAGGTGCGGAGGGCGGCGGCGGGGCTGGGGCGGCTCGGGAAGTTGCGGTGTCGGCGGGTGGGTAACGGCACTTTTTGGGTCAGTTTCAGGCTTTGGCGTGGACCCCTCGCTGCAGATCGACGTGCTGTCCGAGCTACAGCTGGGAGGCTCCACGGAGGGCGTGCGCCAGGTGCCGGGGCTACACAACGGGAGCAAAGCCTTCCTCTTCCTAGGTACGGCCGCCCCGGCCCGCCCTGCCCCGCAACTCCGGCCGTGGCCGTCGGGCCCCGGCGCCGCGCACGTGGCGCGCCCCCCCAAGTCCCCAAAACGCGAGAGGTTTGCTCGCTTTGAGACATCCGTATCCCGTCCCTTCCCTTCCTGCTCGCTTTTCTTCCACTCTTCTTTACAGCTCCCCTCCCATTCTTTTAAAATCTTTTTTTTCTCTCACCCCATTTTTTTTTCTTTGACTGGTAGACGCTTAATTAAAGTACAGCAGGAACGGGGATGGCAGATGGCATGTTTTGTGAGTCGTGGGGTGCGGTGATGAATAATAGCACCACCCACTCTACTGCTTTACTTGGGAAACGCTAAACATACCCCAGTTCCAGCTAAGGAAAACCTCACTGAAAGTTTTATGTGAATCGAGCAAATTGCTGAAATGAAGTGCCCCGGAGGAGGGAGGCAGATGGCTGGCAATAAGAACACCCTTTTTTTTTTTTTTTTTTTTTTGTCAAGAGAAAGTGGCCCTTTGGAGCTTCCATGACGTACCCCTCCTGTGAAACAAAGAATGAGTTTTGGTCTCTTTTAGTGCTTTTGATTGTTTCTTTGTTAATATTGGGAATATAAATAAAATAGTAGTCTTCCATCTTTCAAAAATACATTTAGGAGTTTTATTAAAAATTATTAAACTTTCTTATATTGTAATTCATAAAAGACTGTAAATAACTGTTAATATCTCGTTGAATATATTGGCATTGGTTACATTCCATACACTTGCTCATTATCAGTGTGTTTTTGAATTACACTTCAATAATATACTGATATCTTAAATGAAGCTGGAGTCAACAATATTTTCAGGAAAAAAACCATCTCTATCTTAATTAAAAAAAAAAAAAAGCCTAAACCTGTCCTTTAGAGGCAAGTCTCTTCTCTGAAAGATGATTAAATGCTCCTTATAATCTATGACTAAACAAGAACAAGGAATATGGCTCAACATCTGATGAAGAACAAGCAAATCTCCACATAAGCTTGCACTTTTAAGATAGGGGAACTTGATTGTGTCACGGGAGGAGTTTCAGCTGGATCTGAACAGATTTCTAGTGCAACAGGCAAGAGGCTGTGTTTCACATACAGAAGAGCTATTAGTCAAGGGAGATAAGATCTGGAAAGGGAATTTCTTTTTCATGTTTGCATTAATGAGGTAATTTATCAGAAGCTAATAGTTGCCAAAGGCTTTTTTTTTTATTTTTTTTTTTATTTTTTTTATTTTTTTTATTTTTTTTTTTTTTAAGGTGACCTCTCTAGCGGTGTTCTTCCCTGGAACAGCCAGCATGTGTCACTATGGACATGAACGTGGAGACACATGGGCACATGCGTTCAGAAACACTGGCACATGCTGGCTTTAAACATCTGTGATGGGCTTGTGGCTGCAGAGCGGAACCCTCTGTGGAGGGGGTGACTGCTTAGAATGGCAATGCATTTGTGTGTGTGGGATTTGTGTCCTAAAATAGGTGTAGTTTTTAAGGTATGGTTCTGCGTTGAAGCCCCATTGTGCTATAATAGATTGGGCTGAGGGAGTGGGGGGAAGTTAAAACTCACTTTGTCTTCAGTGGTAATAGGATTAGAGGTTTGGAAGCATAAGAGTTTCTTGTGTATTTTCCCAGTGTCAGCACAAAAAATTACTGGGTTACTAAAGAATTTTTTTTTCAAGTTTTTCCCTTTGTCTTTGCAATTACAAGTGTACATAGTTCCCAAATGGGTTAGCAGTTTATTTGTAGCAAAAGAAGGCAGGAGTTTTAAATTTTCACAGCAACCTTTTTATTTTGTTGAGAACAATCGGGGGAATAACAAGGATGAAAACACTTGTGTCTAAATGGTGGTTGAAGTCACTAAGGGTCCCTTAGGAAGTCTTTAATGCCCTGCAGGACTGGAGATGATTTTCCCTGCTACTGCATAAGATGACTGCTGATTTTGTTATAGTAAATGTGGTCTTTACTGAGCAGAGATATTTTCATTTTTGAACTTGCATTTAGAAATAGAGAAACTTCCTTCCTTTACCAGACCACTGGGTCCACTTAGTAATTTTTGTTCTGTTCTTAGAACTTGCACTTTAGGAACACTGCTGCAATATATGCCTCTTAATGTATGTACTTGCAGTGTGTGAATTTCAAATACATGTATGTGTTGACTTGAAATTTGGTTTGTCTGTGTGGGTTTTTCCTTATTTCAGCTAAAGCCTTAGTCCTAGATAGAAAAGATTTTGTGAGAAGGACGCAAATGACTTTAAATGATTTGTGAACTTACTCTGGAAGCTCTAACTTGTGATCCTTTGCCTCTTGGTTTCTTCAGATAGCGAATCTTTTCTCGTATCATATACGTATTTATGACACTTTAGTATGTTGTCTTTTTGATAGACCACATTCTCAACTGATGTAAAGCCTTACTTTACATAAGCTTAAATCATTCAGAAGTCCTAAATGCTGTTCTATATTTTAGAAGGAAATTATAAATGTGGCATGTTGAACTGCCAACAGGTAATAGACAATTAAAGATATATGATGGGATAATTATACATATAGTTACAGCAGAATAGTCTCTTTACTTCTAGGAAAAAAGTCAGTTTTGACTGCTTAATTAGCTGTAACATCAATTTTCAGTATAGGGGTTTAGCATCTAATTGGCTGTTCTGACAAATTCTCCCTTGTGTAATTGACTTTTCAAAGGTACTTGTATTTCTAGGCCATATAAAACAGTGAGCAGTTACTCTCTAAAGATGGTTTTAGTCTGTGACTGTCCAGTCAGGATAATTTAGGTTGCTCCTCATACAGTTCCTGATTTAGAAATAATTTTAGCCACTTGAAATTTGCTGTTACTTGGACTTTTTGTGTGTGTGTGTACTGGACTTCAGTAGATTTAGGTGCAGGATTCTAAAGCTTTTTAGGTGTTTGATGCTCCTTAGTTGTCATGGATGGTAGCAACAGAATGCTGCTGTAATCTGGCTCTAGTTAGCTGCAGGGACTTCTTTTTCTGGAAATGTGATTTGCAAAGTAATTGTAAAACGTTCCAGTATAGCTTGTGGGAAGATACAATTATGAATAGAAAACAGGAGGAAGTCTTCAAAAATGTTAGTGTTGCTGTATGTGAACATCTGCCAGCACTTTCTAGCCAACAGCAGATATTACTATGTCAAAATATGTTGAGAGGAAAATTATTCCTCTGCTGGTCAGAGCAGCAGAAAAGAAGTCAGAATATGTATGACACAAATGTCTCTCTGTTGGCAAGTGTTTACATAAGTCAGTGAAATTTTCAACACCTTTGTTCTTCTCTTTGCAAAACAAGGATGACACTTGGGTAAAGCCCAAACCAGATGGGTGGACTGAAGTGTAATTAATGCAGTTAAAGCAGGCTTTTGGAGAAATACAAATTGTCATTCTCATAGTTCTTTTTTTGTGATTATACTGCATTAATATGATTTGAGGAGATAGGTGAAGATGGAAGTCCAGTGTAGCTATTTTCCTATGCAAATATGGAAGTCATATTTCTACAAGAGCACTTGTTGCATATGTAACTGCAGGGAAATTTGAAGAGGTAGACAAAATCACAACAGAGGCTGAAGGATGATGAGGGTTTTGGATGAATGACTCAAGTCTGTGCCAGGGGATACAGCATTAAGCACATGCAAGGTCCCAGTGAAGCTAAAAATTTCAACTGGCAGTAGGAAATGGTGTTCTGAAGTGTGACAATCTAAAGAAGGGATGCAAGAGTAACTTGGTCTCCTCTGGCATTTCATTAGGCAATAGATTTTTGTCACCCTCCCTTTAAATTCTGCATTATATGTATTTTATAGATAGAGTATTTTGATAGTCTTTCTGGGTCTTTCTTGTTGAGAGCAGATACTATGCGTCAGACTACCTTTGTCCAAAGAGAGTGTGTGTGTGTGTAGTAATGGAGACACCTTCCAGTTGCCTCCAGCACCAGTGGAGAGTGGTGGAAGGTACACTGTAAATCAAGTGATGAGAGGCAACAAAAATGAAAGCCAGGTGATGTGTAAGGACAGTGTATGCCCATCAAAAGGTGTATATTGTCTTCAAAGAGAAGGCTAAAAGGTGGACAGAAGAGTGCAGTCAGATGGTTACAAACACAGGAATGTGTATTTAAGGAAAAGATAAAAAGGACATGCCAGTCATGAAAATGTGAGAGCTTGTGTATCTGAATGCAGAATTTGGAATTTATTCAGAGGTTGTTTTCTTGTTTGTTTTTTTCTTTTTTTTTTTTTTTTCCTGTGCCAGCTAGGGTATGTAACTCATAATATGGTTATAAATAATATTTTGATATTTCCAATGAGGAAGGACAAATTTAGAGGCAAAATATGGTATATTCTGATGAGGTTCAATATGTGCTATAAAACACCAGAAAATAATTTAATATGTCAGTGGGATGAATGAAAGGGCTCAGCAGTACTGTTCTTTGAATTGGTGCTGGCCAGCACAAACTGCTGGCAGAAAAAAGCCCCCTAAAATAGGCCTCTTGGTAAAAGTGATTTGTTACCCATTATTGTATGACTGGATCATTAGCACATTATGTTAAAATACTAGGAAGACAATATTACTCTATGTTATATCCCTTTGGAAAGTTCACTCTATTTTGTCTCATGATGTCATCTCTGAACATTTACTAAATGAAGGAGCTAAAAATAAAGCCTTAAAAGCAGAGGTGAGTAAACTTTCACAGAAACAGGATTTACATTGCCTATGCACTTCACACACACAGCTTTTTCCTTGCCACCTGTCATTGAAACTATGGACAGATGCTTTCTCCAGATTCCAGCTGAGCCTGCTGAAAATACTACTGTTCCCAGCTGCTTGTCACTGCCCAGAAGCTAGAGGTTACTGTCCACACAACTTTTCCAAAGCAAGAGATTATATGAGTGTTCCCATGTCTGCGGATGGCAAAATCAGCCAGCTTCAGGAGTGACCCTGGCTGACTGCAGTGACATGGATTAGAGAGTCCCGTAAAATCCCCTTTCTCCAGCTGTACCCATCTCCCAGAGGAGTGGTAACAGACAGCTGAGAAAGAGGATGTTAATGTTGCCAACTGGCTTAGCTGACTGCAGAGTGAATACCCATCTGCAGCATTTTTTTGTCTTGCATGCAAACTGCTTTCCCTCAGAAACACTGAATCCTCAAATTGTGGGACCTCCAGCACAGAGATCATCTGTAGATAGCAAAAGTTTTAATCAAAGTTTAATTTCCGTAGGCACTGGCATGTTTTTTTGATGTTAGAAATGCCTAATGTAAGCAATTGCTCTATGACAATGTGGTAGCCAGAAAGGTTTTGGTGTATCTGGAATAACAGCCTAAGCTTTCCTTTGCTGCCTTCTACTTCTGGAACTTTCTAAAGTCACCTCTGCACCTGTGCAAACAGGAACCATTGTGGTATAGCACTGCCAGGATTGTGATTGATGCTGCTGGCGTGCCAGGCTGGGTGCTGAAGGAGAGCCCTGAAAAGCTGGGCTGCTTTTTTCTGGAGCCTGCTGGTCTCACTGCTCATTTGAGACATCCCCTTGCTCCAAAAGAACTTAATATTCAGCATCCTCCTCTGGGAAGGAGGAGTAGTGGTAGCAAGAGGAGATGTTTGTGAAATGTCTGTTGCTTGAAGACCCTGCCCAAAAAAGGAGGTAGCATGTGAAGATCCATTTTCCATCCTAAACCATGAATTTTAATGCATAGAGAACTATGACGCACTTAGCCCTGCTGAATAGTCATTAATATGCCAAATACTGGAGATGGTGGTGTGTGCTAACTGGTTATGCTGGTTTATCCCTTAAATAAAGGGGAAAAAGTTATGGAAGAAAGACATAAATATCATGGGCTTCTGATTGATGCTTGTAATGGTACAGCAGAGGGTAGGGCTGAGAAATGGAAAGCTAATGAGGATCTAATGTACGGCAGATACAGAAACTCAGAGAAGAAAAGCTTGTAATCCCTGAACGTAGTCATTAGTGCAGAGTTGATACAAAATAATGTTAAGCAATGACACAAAACTTGGCCTGTGGCATTTGGGGATTGCAACTGTCTTACGCTGAAAGTTTCAAGTAAATATTGTTGCTGAGAGTGTGTATTAGGCCTTACTATCACAGAAGTATAAATGTTAAGCACGAAGTTGTTTTAAGTTCAGCTCTAAAAATTGTCATTATTCATCCCAAGGAAAGGTATTTTACACAAAGTGTTATTTTGTTGTCCTTTGTTTTGTTCTTTTGATTTTCTGCAGTGGGCTTTTTCTGGGGAGGGAAGGAAAATAATCTCAGAGATTAAATGTTCCCTCCGTAGCCTTTAGGGTTGCTTTTATTTTTTTTTTTATTGGTTGGTTGGTTGTTTCCTACTCACATCTCTTTCTGTGTGTCTTGATAGGGGCTCTTGTCACCTTTCAGTCTGTTAAATTCCAGCATGACTTTGGTGGCTTTGCCTGGGCTTGGTAGGACAGCTAACATCTCCAGTCTCTGATACTTCAGTCTTTGGAGTGAATTAATACCTGCATTTATTTATCAGCAGGGTGTGACTCTATTTAAAGCAATGTTATGTTTTATTGTGTTCTTGTGGACTTGAGCCTGTGCTTTTCACAGCCAGGTTGCATCTGATACCTGCAATAAATTGACATCCCTGGGGGTCTGTTTTCTGTTGGGACAATCATGAATCTCTAAAACTTTTTTTTAAATGAGTGTCTGGTTGTTCAGGTTAATGCAAATAACCATGTATTGTTTATACATTCAGTATTGCCTCAAACATTTCATACTGAAGAATGGCAGACAGAATTGCATTTGCTTCTTCCTGCCTTTACAATGAAGCCTCTTCTAAAATATTCAAGTACAAAATCCTTGTTAAGGCTTATATTATCTCAGGGCTCCACCTGGCATTTTTGTTGGAAAGCTGAAGATGAGTATGATGTACAGCTCTAGGGCATGTATGAAAGGGGAATACATTAAGACGGTGTCAGTGTGGTGATGTGGAGCAGAGCCCTGGTTGGCCATGAGAAGGGACCTGATAGTCAGAGGAGTGGGGCCAGAGAGCCTCTCTCCATGTCAATGTCCCCATCAAGAGCAGGCAGGTGCAGATGGCTGCTCACCTGGCAGCCTCTCCTGGCAGCATGGCAGGGGACAGTGGTGTTGGCTGAAGTTAAAAGATGTGATGCTGACAGCAGGACAGCATCTATCCTGCATGCCCGAGAGAACCCAGTAGATGCAGCACGTGTGCCCCGAGAGAGAGGACAGTGACCCTTCTAGGTAGCTCTCAAGTGCATCTTTCCATATTGCTGGGGAAGGATTGTATTAGCAAGTGGTAGTGATGGGGGAAAATGAGGTCTTGCTACCCTTACGTAATTGCTTTTGCTGTGGCATAGTTCTGTAGTCACAAAGTGTGCCTGAGACTTGGCTAGGTTAATCTTTTTTTTAATGGTTTCTCCCCCCACAGCAGCATGGCTCATTCTCCAGTGAGATTTCACAAAGGACAGCAGCATTTCTTACACATCCCTTTTAGATCAATCACAATATCTGTTTTTCCCCTACCTTTTGCTTATACGATGTGGGAAATAGGTTTTCTACTCTCCCCTCCTCCCCAGCTTATGTTCTAGTCTGTATCCTCCAGGGTATACAGGTGCTGGCTTGGAAAAATAACTCCAAGTATGGTTAACTTCACTGTTTCCACTGAGTCTTAAGGGAGGTACAGGACTGAGTTCATAAGTTATTTAAAACTGTTGGATAAGAGCTGGAAATTTTATATAGCTGTCATGGAAAACTGTACTTCTGTGTAGTGACTCTTCCCTATATTTTGTCCCATTTGGTTTTGTGCCAAGGTGCAGATCCACTGAGCAGTTGTATTCTCCTACCTGTACTGCTGAGGTCCAGCTGAATAAGGGGTGAAAAAGGATTTTTCAGTGTTTGGTTCTTTTTTCTGTCCCTCTTTTTTGTCCAAATTCTTCTATATTTTGTGTATATATGTTCAAGAAATGCTATTTTTTTCCATCTTGACATTGTCAAATGGTTTCTTCTCAGGAAAATCCAAGGAGAAGTATAAGAAAGGGTACTTTAGTTTTTAATTTTTTTGCCTGGACATGTTTTCCACAATAAATACCTATTATGAATGTTCACTCAGATATTTCAGATAGAAAAGAATTTCTGTAGCCATTTTCAACATGGAAGAATTTTACAGCAAAAAATTCTTCGTATTTGTTAACATTTTATTTACTTTTCTTTTTTGGTGCATGCTTTTTTTGGGGGGGGTATGTGATGCTGATAACTTGAGAGATGTGCAAGTTAAGAAACCTGACCTTTAGGTTGAGTCATCCCATGAGTTGCTGCTTGCAGCTCTGGGCTGTTGTAAGGTGCTAAAGCAATGGGCATGGTCTAAAGGGACCAGCAGACTAAAAGAGACTTCTGAAGACACAATGTTCAAAAGGCTTTTAGCAGATTAACATATTTGCTGCAGCACCAACATTGCTATGATAGACTGTAATGTTTCCAAGGGAGCCATTACAATCAATATTGCTAGCGATCCATAACTGAGAACTCTTTTTAGTGGAATTTGAGTGGCTATTTCCTTCTCTGAAAACATGGAGTATAGTAAGAAAAAGACCTCCAATTGTAGAGATGCTCACTCTGTTAAAGCAATATTTATACAATTTCCCCAGCATAAATGCTTATTTAAGTATAATTAGATGATGGTATAAGATCCGCAGTGTTTATCCTAAAAGAGAAGACATGTACCAGCCTTGACTCTGCCTGGAAGTCCATCAATCTCTAGATACAGCTGTGTAATGATCCAGAAGGGTTCCAAAGGATCTTTTCTAGTTTTGAGGTCAATAATCTGTGTTTTAATAGCTCCCTAAGCATGCATTTGCATATTGTGCCCTGGCTGTTCCAAAGACACTCTTAAGATTTTCTGTAACATTAACTAATATGCCCCGAACTTGAAATAGTCCCGAGATTTGCTCAGCTCTCATTCCAGGAAGAGGGTAGACTTGAAGAAAAACCTTGTGTACCCTGTTCAGTATTGCTCTTATTAAGGATCCCTGCATACACCATTAGCATAAGGAAAGCATATGGGAGTAAGAGATCTGGGAGGTTGAATTATTTAAAAAAAGTTGTGTCTGGGTTATTGCATTCACTCTGGGTTTCTGCATTTCCAAAAAAATATCAATGAATTGCAGGGACTGAAGAGAAAAACAGCACATCTGATTATACAGTAACAAAAGCACTAGCTTAGTAAGAAAGCTTTTGAAAGAATTTGAGTATGTACAGCTTGTCCAAGAAATGACAAAAGTGTTGTATGGTAAGTGTCTAGCATTAGAAGATTCTTAGAGGTTTAAAACGAAGGAATTATTTAGTATTCAAAGAGCTAGAGGTAAGAGTAATGGTACTACAAATGGAGGGGATTTAAGATAAAAGGAGACTTTCACAGTGAACTAGTTTAGATTGTGGAATAGCTGCTGAAAAGAAATGGTGGAAATCTCCATACTTTTGATTTTTTAGAAGATAGCATGAAATAAAATATCTAGGAAACATTAGCTTTGTTGTAGTCATGTTACATTCAGGTAATAGGCTGAGGAATGGGTGGATGACCCTTTAAGTCTTTCTGTACTCTGGAGATCGGGGGTGAAATTGATCTAGTATAGGGAGAGTTTTTCAAAGATACAAGGTAGCATCAAACACCTGGTACACAATTAAAACCAGTGCCTTTGTACTCTCCTGAAACTTGTTCTTTGGTGCACTTAAGTATATTTTGATGATGCCTGAGTAAAATAAGCCTACAAGAGCAAATTAGGGTTTGGAAACATCTTATAATTTTAACTTACCCAAGCTTATAAATTTGGCATGAGTTTAAACTTGTAGCTGGTTCCTCACAGCTCATGGGCACATTCACAGAAGCATGGACTCCGTTAATACCTGACTTAAATGAAAACTTCTGGACAATTTGAACACTGGTCTTTTTCTCAGCTTTCTTGAAATCTCTGGTAATGGTTGGCTTGAGTCTTCCATGTATTTTCTACCTGTCTGCCCTGCTCACAGCTGAGTTGTGTACATGGTATTCCTTGGTATCTCTCCTCTTTGATGTTCCCAATTCAAAACCTTCTAACCTTTCCTTTTCCTGCCATCAAAACAGATAGCTTGTGAGTAGAGATTTTTCCAGATACTCCAGTATGGTTGGTGGCATTGGTGTCCTTCCTCTGCCCTCAGGTGTGGTCTCTCTGCCACTTCCTGTTTCTGCTGCTGCTTGAATTCTCTTTAGAGTTCACTCTCCTATGTTCTCCCCCCATCTGCTGCTGTTTGCTCAGTCTGCTGCTGGAGACCTGGGACTAACAACAGAGATGTTGGATGTGTCTGGCGTGCTTCAGATACTGTTTTTTTTTTCCAATGGTGGCCTCCCTCCCCCTGCCCTGCTCTATTTTTGCTGTTAGGATACAGGTTTAAGTTTTGTGGAGCTTTCTGTCTGTCACTGACTGTTGGCCATTCTCCTGTGTCAGAAGCTAATCTTTCATGCAGACTGCATGGTTGTGGTTTTCTGCAAAATGATCTCATATTAATGCTTTTCTAAGCTCACCATTGTGTTGTGTGAAAATAAATCAGCACTTAAATTCTTAACACATAGAGTTTTGGTGAGCTGAAGGCAATTAAGCCTAATGTGGGCAAAAAGAGTTATACCCTAGAAAGCCAGAGATGAAGGAAAACTAGGATGAGAGATCCAAATCACTACCAAGAGGGAGAAACAGATTATTCATGGAGAAAAAAGGTAAACCTTCTAGGTCATCCACAAATGATTACAGTTGGGCTAGATGGTCTCAGGAGGTCCTTCCCAGCCTAAATGAGTCTGTGAAACACAGGCTGTAGGAGTTAGGTCCTCAAGAGCAGCATACTGGTCACAACAAAAGGAGGTTTTGAGAGAAAATGACTGAACAGAGAGCATGAGTAAGTCTTACTGACACTTGCACAGTGAGAACCAAGTGAGAGGGAGACATGGTGTGTTGCTGAGAGGGTATTGGAGTGCCTACACCAAGCATAATCCTAGTTCAGAGGTGCCATGGTAGGTGCTGATCTTATACAGTCTGTCATTGTATGATAGTTCACCACTGGAATATGATATATTTGAGAATTTGAGTTGTGTCGTATCTTCAGAGAGACGAGTAGGGCATGTAATGCAGCTTGATCTACATCTAGCATAATCTGCTTGCATGATTTATTATTGCAATCAAGTTTGTACTTTATTGTTTTTAATTGATTAGGCTTTGTTTATGTTTGGTAGCCTGCATTTTCATTTGGAAAAGGCTGGCAACACTACCTCCTCCTCCTCCTGTCCTCCCCCTTGACGTGACTTGAATAACTGTTAAAATCCTGGCCATGCTATACAATGAGGGACTGAAAATAAAATCAGTCTTTTAGCAGTTCTCATGTGTGTCATGCCCTTATTACAGTACCAGTAGGGCTGCAAGACGATGCATTGTTTTTCTTCTGCTCTTCAGTGTCCCAGTGTTAACAGCATTTCTTGGTGTGATATTTTTGTTCGTTGTTAGGTCAGTTTGACACAAAGTGCTCATGTGACAGTATGCAGCCAAGCATAACTAGGTGCATATGCCAGATGGCAGCTGCAAGGAAAACAAGGCAGGCTTGGTTTTCTCCACAGGTTTCAAGGTGTTCTCAAAGCAGCTTCTAGAAGGATGCTTTGTGCCTAAAGGGAGTTCTGTGTGTGCATGTTTATATACACATATATATTTATAAAGCTATAGTAGCTGTAACCTTTTAAATACAGCTGGAACCTCCAATGAAATGAAGAAACAAAAGAAATCCCACTCTGTGCTATCAGTGTCCTTGTTGAAACATAGTAGGTTTTATAGTGGTAGTGGCTGTGAAAAACCTAAACAACGTAATTCTAAGTAGCAGTACTTGATTCTGCCTATGAGGGAGCACATACAAAGCATCTTCAAAACTTAAAAGGGATTTAAGAATAGTGTTGTGAGTATAGGCTAGGAAAAACTGGTCATGAAAAAAAGCTATTGCGTTATATAACTGATAACCTGGAACCTATAAATCACCAGAAAGTATTTCAGTAATAAATACATGGTGCAGAGCATACCATGCAGCACATATTTTAGTTTCCCAGGAGTGGAATTTCAGTAACAAGATCAAAAGTCTTTTATCTTCATTATTTTGCTGTCATATAAGGGGTATATAGCACCCATTACAGGGGTGCACTCTCCTGGTGATAGTATCTAGCATGATGACATAGTTTCTCTGAAAGGGATGGTATTTCTAGTATACAAGGAATAGAAGTTTTCTGTATCATGTATGCCTTTAAAAATTCCTGATAGTACTTCTGTATGTGTGGTGCTTCTTTGTGGGTTGATCTATACATTTCTAAAATTCATTTCAGAAATGTTCAGGAGAGCACAATCTCATTTTCTGTGGCAGCTTGGTAGGAGTTGTTTTATTAACAATCTAGTGTGGCAGGATCTGTACTGCTTGTTAGCAAATCAGCTGTTTCAGCCTCCTGTGCTGAGAATACAGACTTCTATTCTGGAGTCCTACACATTCAAAGTTCAGGTTTGCCTGCGATTAGGTTTCTTATCCTTGCAAAAGGTTGGAAAAATTGTCAGAAATATGCTATGGCAGATACAGTCACTAGAATCTTTTGTGTAACTATTTATCTTTTATTTACTTTTTGCCTACTGAGTCCAAAAGTCATGAAATCCTTGTTCGTGGACCTGACATTTTTGGAAGAGCACGCCTGAATTTTTGTGGTGCAACTGGGCTGCTTTACATTACAGGAAATTATTCCCACTTGTAATCCTGGTGCAAATTCCTTTTTTGCCAAAGGGACGACAGCCCAAGGGAAGATGAAAGACGTCTAAGTGTCTTAGGACTGTGCTCTGGTAGGTTAAGCCTGAGATTGACAGAGCTGTGGTACCTAACCCATCGCAGAACGAACCTTGCCTTGGTTTCTAGAAGCAGCCAGTTGGTATATAAGCTCAGAGGCTTAACCCAGCCACTAGTATAATCACCCCCAAACTAGTTTTGTATCCTCTCTTGCAGAATGCTTCTAGGCAGATTTCAGTGGTATTATTGTCTGTTCACAGGGAATATGAATTATATTACAGCTGTCATTTTCCACAGACAGTCATGGATTTGCGAAGTCTGTCCTAAAGAGTCATCCAAGTAAGTGCCAGGAGCAGGCAAAAATAGCTGAGGGTTTGCTACTGCTCAGTTATCTCTATCTACCATAACAGGTAGAAGGTTCCCCCCGTATTAAATATGTTCTATTTTTTTTTTTAATAGTTGACAATTATTAATGTTCCTCTAGCATTAAAAAAAAAAAAAGAGAGAAATCAAGCTTAATAAACCAAGCAAAAATTCTCTGAGGACTTTGACCGTGGAGAAGAAAACATTTCAAGTGAAGCACTTTAAATGAAGTCACAATCATTTAGACAAATGCACCAACTACTCCTGATTAAACAAGTGAGATTAGGTCCATAATAATGGCTTGGTTGTTTCAGATCAGCAACAACTGCCTTCAAGCCTAGTTGCCCAGGCTCTCAGTACCTTTCCCTCCTCTTGTCCCACAGTGGGTTTGTGTTCTCAGCTATGCCAAAATGACTTTAAACATCAAAGTATGTAGCATGTAGGTGAGCCAGAGTTTTGGCCAGAAGTGATATGACTACAGTTGTTTAAGGCTGTAAGTGTGAAAAGCCAATATAATTGGGGAAAAATGTGTTCAGAAACAGGTCTTCTAGTCTTTTGTGTCAGTCCATTGTGACTTTGCATATGGTTTGAGCTGGAGGAAAGCCCTTGCTGGATGACACACCAAAGCTGTAGCTGACATTCAGAACAGAGGAAGCTACAAAGCAAAGGCAGTTGGAACCTCCCCAAATGCTGCAAGAACAAACTGTGACATTTCCCCCCATGTTTTTGATTTAATGCTTTGGCTTCAAGTCAGTTTTTGTTTCAATTGCTTAGTTTCAGCTGAAAAGCATTTTGCCCTCTTCCTTTTCTCCTTCCCATCCACTGCATTTCTGTCTGCAGACATCCTTGCTGAAGCAGTTCTTCAGTGGAAATCAGAAGGCAGACACACCCACACCATGATGGTGTCTAAACTACAAGGGCAGTCTGTGGGCTATGTCTCTAAACAGTCTGTGGGGTATGCCAAGGTCCTGATCATGCCAGTTGAAAAATTAATTACTGGAGTCCTTTTTCCTGGCATTTGTGAGTCTCTGTTCTGGGGAGACCTGTTTGGATCCAGTTTATGAGGGGCACTTGGGTGCACAGAGGTCTGGATGTACCCGGTTGTATCCTGACGTACGTTCCGATTGTAGTCCTAGAGTTTACCAGGCTTGTGAATGGGGCAGTGCTCCTGGGACCTGCAGCTTAAGCACACCCTTTGGGAATTGCCCCAGTGGGAGTCTTACAGGATTAATGTTTATCCTCTATCTTGTAGTCTTTTAAACTTCAGGTAGAACTGCAACACCTCCACCCAGATTCTTGCAGAGCTCTTTCCTACAGCCTTGGAGAAACCAACTCAGGTTCACATGGGTTTGGTAAACTACAGCTACTTGTTTTGCTATTCTCTCTGAAACAACCGGGAATTTGTGAGAAGGGAATGGACAAATTTATAGGTAAAGCAGCTCAAAATGTTTTATTTTAACATAACATAAGCTGAACTTACGTTATCAGTTCAAGTAGCAAAACAACCAGCCTTTCTACTGAAGGATGTAATGCATATCATGTCTAGCAAGGTTTTGGTCTAATAAAGGTTGTTTTAGTTCTTTTTATCTTCATTTTTCATTACAGGAATGCAACTCCTGATTTTGAATGCACTGTGCTCCACTTAAAATCCTGCTGTACTCTGTCAGCCTTGGAAAGATTCTGCTTTTGGATTGGCTTTGCATGCTGCCCTGCTGGCTGGGTGCAGCTTAATCTATATTTGTTACTTAAATAAAAGAACAATATAAAGTAAAGCCTTTATAAAGGGTATAAAAAACCCAATATAAAGTTGCCCTTTGTAGGCTGTATGAAATCCCTAGTTAAGAAAATATTAATCAAAAAATGTGAATACGGGAAAGTGACAGGATGTGAATATATGCTTGTGACACTCATCCCTCCTAGTGTAGGAAATTGAAATAAAATTGCACCAGTTATATTTTTTCATCCTCATTTTAGCCCACAGCCCTCCTTTTTCTCACAAACCACTAGAATTTAATTTGGATAGTTCAGCAGACAGTTCAGATGCAGAATTGATTTATAGATGCTGCTATTAAAAGCTGATTATGTGCGCATGAAACAAACTGTGGAGCTCACTTAGTTAGAATGCTTCCTTCAAAGACTATTCTGCAGGAATTTGTTCTATAATTCAGTTCATACTGTATGGTTACTTTTAGATGCTCTTCAGAAATTTGAGAGCATACCCTTTGCTAGGACAAGTTGCTCATTCCATTTAATAACTGTTTTCTCTTATTGTGGACTGGAAATGAATGGTAATGAATGGCTTGTCCTAAGTCTTTCAACTGTGTGATTCAGTATGCTGATGCTTCCAGCCCATCGTGGTTGGAGGCTGCTGCGTCCTCCCAGAAAGTGTCCCAGATGAGCCACAGAGCTGGGCTATGCCCACAGAAGCCACGCACACGTACGCCACTGGAAAGTTGAATAAAGAGGCGGGATGGGGCCTTCACATAGAGTTCCACAGGAGTTTATTGCTGAACACGTGAAGGGCTCCCGGGGCAAAGGGCCAGGAGTACAGGAGTGTCCAGGGTATAAGTACGAGGGTGACAAGGGGAGGAGAGAGGGATGGGGAAAGAGCTGAGGGGAGGAGCATGGACAGGGCCGGGGTACACAACCCAATGGGGAAACATGGAGGGGGGAGCCAAGGTCCAAGAGCTAATGGGAAAGCGGGGAAGGGAGAACATTCTAGGGCATGAACTTATAAGGGGTCCAGGGGGTGGAGAGTTAGCAAACCAATCGGGGTAACAGAACTGGGTTACATTAACGTAAAGAACAGAGCATCTTGGGAGAGGCCCTTCCGGTCACCCTGCCTTAAGGCTTACCCAAGGGGGTTGATTCAAACTTTGGGGCTGTCCCACCATCCCTGGGCCCCCTGGCCCACAGGCTGCCCCTGCCACAGGTGCAGCCACTGCAACAGTATGCTGCTGGTGCTGTGTATGGAAATTTTCCTTCTTACCTCCTGTAACTTGTTCGTGGCTGCTTGCAGCACCTTTTTTTTTGTCTGTTGGGGAGGCACGGCTGGACTAGTTAAGACTGGATCAGTTGCCTGTAATAGTCTGTCATATGTTTTTATGAATGCAGTTGTCACCACAGGGATGATGAGAGCAGTTAAAGGTTGGTGACCGCAAAGGATAAAATTGCTTTCTCCAATACCCATTTGGACTGGTGGAAGTCCTTTGGACTTGTGGAGTGAGTCCTGGTGAAAGTTACTTGCTGTCTTTGTTACAGTGCAGTAATTATTATCTCATGAACATGACTGAAATGACAGTGTCTGCTCTTGACACCTTCAGGAAACACTGGTGTGATCTTGGTGTTTGCTGCAGAACTCTGACTGCAGGTTGTCTCTGAGAGAGGAAAATGTGTCCTAATAATGAGGGCTTTTGTGAGCACAGGCAGCTTCTAAGCTTGTCTTCTGAAGGGCTGAGTTCCTGCAGATCTCATGGTCAGTGGTTTCCTTTGCTGGGCTTTCAGACTGCTTTGCAATGTTAGATCTTAAAAGATCTAGCCTGAACAAGGAGTGAGACATACTTTGAGTTTGGATTTTTGTGTCTTTGTCACTTTCATGTTTCTATAACTTAAAGATGGAGTGATGACACTATGGATTTGTGAGTTGTTGTGGTGTGGTCAAACCATACACATGCAATTTTCTAGGAAAATAAATCCAAAATGTATGTATCATGGCTAGAGACAAATTTCTCATTCAAATTATTGAGTCTCTCCTTATTTTTGCACTCCAAGTTGAAAAGATTTATGCCTTTTGTTTTATGTATTAGAAATGTTCACAGTATGAGGTTTTTATGTAACTATTGAGAAACTGCAAATTATTGTCTGAGATATACCAGTTTGATTTTTCCAAGCCATGGAAGAAGTCCAGTTCCAGTAAAGTATTTTTGTTGGGTCTTAAACTGATTACTAGCAGCCAAATATCAAGAAGAAGCCTGAAGCAATATTTATTGAGCACAGCTGGTGATCTATCAAGCACCTACTGATAGTGTTCAAAGGCAATTGGAAGGAGGGATTCACACTCTTGTGTTAGTGTGAATAGAATGGATCTGACAGATCAAGGACCTTTCAGTCATCTTGCTTTTAAGAAATCCACCTGGTGCCTGCCCTGAGCAAAGAGTGTTGTGCTTCATAAGAGTAGTAATAATTCAAAAGGTTGTGTAGGTTTTTTGAGCAGCAAGTATGAACTGACCTATTTGCAATACCAAAACTGAGTGGCCATGTGTTTTGGCAATGTAGCACTCCAGCAGTCAGTGTGATGGTAATCTTAGTATATAGGCTGCCAGCGTGGTGTAATCATGTCTTGATGCTATCGTCTGTATACAAGAAGGTTATCTAAGGCCACAGTGAAGGGTTATAGTGTACTCAGGTAAGGTTTTATAGAATAAAGGATGGAAAATTCTCACCCAGAGTAGTGATCAGGTAATGATTCAGGGTGACATGAAGAGACCTAAAACTGATTCCTGTCTTGTGGGTGTTGTGACAGCTCTGTGTTTCCCCTGCCTCTCACACAGCAATGAGGACTGGGGAGTCTCTGGAGAGCTCGGTGTGATGGGTGAGGGTTTGTTTCCTTTCTAAAGCACAGGCCATCTGTAGTGCGGTGTTTGCATCCCAAAAACTCCAGTTAAAATAAAAGGGCCTGTAGAAGGAGGGGATAATTACAAATGTATGAGCTGGCCTTCTTTAAGTGTAGGGATGTTAAGCATATACTTTCTTTCATTAGTTGCTTATGAGAATATCATAGAATTGTGGTAGAAATTAATTTTTTCCTTTTTTTTTCTTTTTGATTCCCCATTGTGAAAAACAAATGGAAATCAACCTGGTGTGACACTGTGCAGGAGCTTGGCTAGGACTTGCATAGGTTGTTGCATTTCTTAACGGATATTAAAAATATTCCTGATCCATAAACCAAAATATACTGTTTCTGTTAATGGACAGCAGCATCTTCATAGGTCCAACTTAAAGAATAAACCATTATAGGAACAGTGGTGTAAGCTGAGAGTGGTATACTTGAGAGCTCAGCTCCAGTGCTGCTGAAAGAAAATCACCAGTTCTATTGCTGTTAGCTCTCTACTGCTGTTCCTGAGTTAGTGTCCCCAAGTAGGGCAGAATGGTCAAATTGCTGTGACAAGAAGCTTGTGAATTGATTTATTTCTTACACAGTTGATTACACATGCTAATGAATTGATTTTGTGCATTAAAAATGTGTATTAATTTTTTTCTGGTATAATGTATTATGGAGATTGGGAATTATTTTTCTAGAATTTGACATCTTATTTTATAAATTATCTCTCTAGAGGTTTTAAGCTTGGGCCTTTTTATTTTCTGTACATGTTATGTGCAAATTCAGCAGAAATATTTCATCAGTCTAGGTTGTGTGTGGGTTTTTAAAAGTAAAATCTTTATTGTATGTCTGCCATTACTCTAACAAACATTCATGACTTCCTGTGCAGGAAGCAGCAGGAAAATGCCACTCAACTGGAGTGTAGAGCAATTAATTAGTGATAAAATATTTTTGAAATTTGGTGGATTTTTAAACTATTACTTAAAGCTGAATAAATTGTTTGTTGTTTTGTTGTTTTGGGTTTTTTTAAATTAGTTTATTTATTTATGTACTTATGCTATTAGGCATAGCAGTTTTGTAGAAGTCATTAAAAATTTGCTCAGGTCACGTGTCAGGGTTTAGGCTCATGTCTAGTGTTGTCACTGTGCTTCACTGCTAGTGAGCCCAAATTTTGGATGAAATATTAAAGGTACCGTCCAGCCATCCATGAAGAAAATGAGAGTTAAGACCCTGGATCAAAACAAAATACCTCCCCTCCCCAGAACAGAGTAGGTGTCCTAGAAAATGTGTTCTCTTTCATTGAAATGGCTCCCATTGCAAGCAAAACAAATGTATTAAATGCTTTGGTCCCTGCTTTTTGCCTGTCTGTTCAACTGTGCTTCTCAGAAATAGCCTGTTATTTTGTAAGCTATTTGAATGAGGATGTAAAGTAACATAAGATTTTATACTGAGTGTTTTTCCTCTTATGTTTTAGATACTTCAAGAAGTGTGAAGGCATCTCCAGAAACAGCTGAAATATTTTTTCAGAAGTTAAGAAATAAATGTGAATTCACAATCCTGGTGACCTTAAAACAAGCCCATTTGAATTCAGGGGTTGTTCTCTCTATCCATCATTTAGATCACAGGTAAGTACTGATACCCGTATGCTGGCTAATGAAACTATATGTATTCGTGCATTAAAAAATTGAACATAAATTAGAGAAAAATTGTTGTGTAGCAGATGATTTGTAAATATTTATAGTGCTTGGATAGGCACATTGTGCATATTCATAAAAAGTCACAGTTCCAAATCCGCCAAGGGAAGGGGAAGAGGGGTTTTTCTTTACATGTCCCTTGCCACCAAGGGCATGAAAAGCCAGTTCTCTGTTGTTGTTCATAACCACAAGGACCAGATTCTCAACTGGTTTAAAACTGTCATGTCACTATAGCTACACTGGTTGACGAAGCCTGGCCCTGTAAGGGCACCTCTTCATCAGTTTTTAAAATTGCAAGCAAGAAGGAAAAAAAAATCCTCCAGTTATGGGTTTACATCTTCCCAGGAATGGCAGAGCACTTTCTTCAAAATGTTGTCAGCCTTAAAAAACTGAAGTGAATGACAGATAGCATTTAAGGATTATCCTTTTGATAGAATAAAGACTGCTAGAGAAATAGGATATTTTTTATATATCGTCTGAGTAATAGCTATTAAAGATAATTGCCCTATGATTCTCTGGCAGAATAAAAAGGAGTTTTCAAATGTGCACTTTCTAAACAGTCATTAGCATGAGAAACAGGTGAGCTGTGCTTTAGGTTCCTAGTTATTTTTGTTTCCTTGTGTACAATCCCATAATTCTTTCTTGACAGTCTCACTACAAAATAGCAAAAAAAAAAAAAAGTAAATGTTGCAGTGGGTTGTAAAGACATGTTTAAGTGCAGCAAAATATCTGTTTCTTTTACACGAGTGTACAAGTTTTCATTAGCAAGCATGGTGACAATTATTTTGTGCTGGAAGATACTCCAAGTCAATTTCTATTCTATTTCTCAGAGGCCCCATCTTCTGCACTTTAGCTATGTGTAAAAAACAAACAAAAAGACCAACCAAAACACAAACCACAAAACAAACAAGAAGAAGGAGAACATTCCAAAGGATCATTACACCAAGTTTATAAAAGCATTTTCCAACTTGTAAAGGAGAAGTTGAATGTCTCCTGGATGGCATTAGTTGTGCCCTTAGGCTTTTAATAGACACATTCAGGTCTCTTCTGTGCTAGGATGTACAAAAATATATCTCTGTGCCATAGTGGTGTTTGTTCAGTTTAACTGTCCTAAAATGAGGGCTGACCTAGGTGTGGATAATACTGGAACCAGACAAGCATCTCTTGAGCCTCCTGTAGTTTCTGTTATGGTTTTATGTTCTTTTATGATGAATGACAATAAAGACAAGAAAATGTAGATGTTAAAAGGAAGCATTTGGATGGCTTGTATTAAATAGCTGCTTCTTCAGTGCTGGATCTCCATCTCTGACCTTGCCCACCTCTGACCAGGGACTTGGCTGTAACAGTCCTTTAGTTCTTAACTTCTTGTGAAGTCTTTGTCACAGCAGTCATCATAGTGGGAAAATAGCAATACCAGACCTCAGTCCACTCCTTTGCACTAGCTTTAGCCTTTTATCACTCTGATGTCAAAAAAAGTTGTGCTAGCATTGAACTGCTGCCTTGCAGCTATATTTCTAATTTACAGAGGTCAGTACTAGCTCTTACGTTTCTGCAGTGAGGAGTTGAATGGTGGAGAGGTAGGCTGAAGGTGGCAGCAACTGCAGGATGTAATAGTTATCACACAAGTACCTTTTCATGTGCTTTATTTTACAGAGCTTTCATGGCAACTAATGGTTCTAGGGTAAAAGAATTTTCTATGGTACAAGAAAATTAAAATGTTTAAAAAGTGGAAAAATATGCATTTATTCAAAGGCTAGGGAACTACTTTGTGTTTTTGAAAACAAGTCAGAGTAAAAACTCATCCTCTCTTTGCATGGGTCTAGGGACACTGGTGCAAATATGTGAATTTACAGCAATTGAGGGCATTTCCTAAATTGTAGGGTTTTAAAAAATTTATAATTTTGTTTATAAACTTAAAATAGTTTTCATGATTCAGAGTTTACTGATTCAGTCTGTGTTGTCTAGTTTTATGTATTTGTTGTTTTTGTTCCTTTTTGCTGGCTCCCTTTTGAGAATCATCAAAAATGAATACTTCCACTGAGATATGATCATGCAACTATTTAAGACTTTGGGTCTTAAGAAGTTGACAGGGCTGGTCTACCACACAAAGTTTCCGCTCTAATGTCATGTGCTGAGTGCTGTCCTTGGGCTGTCAGAGAGATACAGAAGTTACCCATGTAAGTCTCAGGCGTGGGCATTTGCTGAGGCTGGGCTGTTGCTGTCACCATAAAAAGATGCTCCTGAAATCATCTTCTGAAGTTATAGTAATCTTTTCATACTTATTTAAATGCTTTTCTCTTTTCCTAGTTGGGTATCAAAGCTGGCTTCCCCTTTTATGATTATGCTTTTCTGTAGTATTTAATGTATTAAAATATTTTAAAATTAAAGTGAAAGAATCTGAAACAATGCCTGTAACTGTCCTTTTCTAACTTGCTCATACATTTCCGCAGACACTGCTTTTTTCCCCACTGATTAGAGTGGTGAAAAGCCAAGGAGCTCAGGCAGTAGTAGTTTTGGGCACAGTGTGGGGGTGATAATTTCAGAAAAAATTCTTGTGGTGTCAGGGAATTCAAATTACACATCAGTAATCATTCAGAATTTCAAGCAGCTGAATGCATCTTTTATATATGGCAGAATTATGTATGGCATATGTCTGAAAGATAGAAGTTCTAAATGTGTTCTTAACTTGAGAGCTTTACCTTGACCACAGACAGTACCCTGCCTAAAATGTGATGTACTTCACATTAAGAAGATAAATATCTTTAATTCTGTTAATGAAGGGATACCTTAAGTCTGAGTAGAAACCCTGTTAAACACTGATTGCTCAGTGTTTCATCTTTCAGTTTAAGCTGTATTCTCCTCACTTCACTTCTGAATTTATCTCACCTTCTTCTTGATAAAATAGTTGGCAGAGAGATGATTTTACTCGGTGATGGGGTTGTAATATATGTTTGGTCTTGCTTTTCCATCATATATTTTTATTTAATCATCAGCAGTGGAGAGATATAATAAAGCTTTTTGCTCCTTTTGTGGTTAGATGGCTTTATGTAACTAATCTTGTATTTGTATCTCTTGAGATACTTCATATTAGGCCCTTAAAGGATGAAACTGCTGGGTTGTAGTTTAACCATTCTTTCCTTTGGTTAGTGCTTTTTATATCCTGGAACCGAGAACTGAAATCAATGGAATATAATGGACAGGCATTCCCTACACTTAATTTGTATCTGTACTAATTCATTCATTTTCTGCCTTCCTTAGCATTTGTTTTTACAGCGGTTGGTCTCTTTTGATTATCTGCTGTCGAATGGGCTGTGCTGTGCAATGGTTTCAGACCTCTTTCAGTATGTAGGAGGAACTTACCTGTGACATTTTCTCTCGTACTGATTTATGCTGCAAGGAGATAAGTTGTCAGAGGTGAATTCCCGATGCATGAATTTTGTTCTCTCATTTGACCACTGTATTGAAATAGAGGCAGAACTGTACGTTCCCTGCTTTTGATGTATGAGTGTCGGTATTTCTGGACTGCAGTGTCAAGTGTCCTCTCTGATACCACAAAATCTGCTGCAAACCTCTTACAGTGAGAAAAGCTTTCAGTATTTACCACTTAAGCCAATATTCACCGAGCCAATAATTGCAGAGCAGATGTTAGATAAGACTAATATGGGATTAATTTTCAAACATTAAAGTTGGGTATGGCTGTTTCCTATGCCAAAAGAGATAATAGCTTCTTTCTTCTTTTTAGAACACCCCGTGATCTTTGTTGGAAGAGTGGAGGGTTGTGGTGTTCTGTATTTTAGTTTTTTGGTATTAAATCTTAGTTTCTGTTTCTTACTGGTCTGATAATAATTATGAACCCTCCGGAATTTGTTCGTAACAGTCAATTGCTGTGGAATTCTTCTAGTGATTTTAAATTTCTCCATGTCAGTCTTCTATTCTTTTGATGCAGTTTGCATGTTTCATCAAAGGTGTCAAAAAAAAGTATTTTCTTTCATTCATTCACTGCTTTTCCAGTGCATGAGAATATTCTGTGGGACAAAGGATTCTCTGTGTGGACACTGAAAGCTTGACCAGGCTCTTTATCCCAAAAGAAAAATGTTCCTTGTTTGTGTTGGTTTGGGAGATGTAATTTCTATCCCTGAATATGGGTTGGATGGAAGTATTTGTAAAGCAGTCATTTTGTGTTATACTCTGTTTAATGCCTTCATGGTGTTAGGAACGACCTGTTTATTTAAGTGCTGGCTATAAAGATTATTATAAAATTGATTGATGCCATGTCATTGTTGCTTGGATTTGGGGTATTTTTGCTTCAGTTTAGTTTATACTCTGTGACCAAAAAAAAAAAAAAGGCAAAAAAAAAAAGGCAGTGGGATGTAAATTCCTGTAGTTCATGCACCTTACTGTTCCATAACTTTTGTTAAATCAAGTGAGGCCAGCCTGTCCGGTGTAAATCATTGCAGTGCCAACTAATCCAGGGTGAATTGTTTGAGAACATCTTACAGAATGCTTATATGCCCCTGGAACGTATTACTTGAATTAAGACTAGTGACAGGCCTTTTGAATAAAAGACAGAAGATTTGTTCTTTCCTATGACATTGAAAACCCCCACTGAAATAGTTGAAATGTGAGTTTTGACAGATCTTGTTTTTCTTCTGATGTTGTTTATAAGGCTTTCTATGAACAAACAAACAAACAAATCTGTATTCTTTTGGGGTAGGAAATGGGAGGAGTTGTGTTGAAACTGCCTTTCTCTTTTACTAATACATCTATTAGAAAATTGTTTATTGTATTTGCAGTCCTAGAATATTTATTGTATTGCAGTCCATGGAGAAACTTTGTCAAGAAATGGGAGGCATGGTTTATGCCATTTGTTTTTACAGTGTTTGAGTTGAGAAAGTTCTTCCCTTGTTGATTTTTAGTAGAAGAGGAAGCTTCAGATAGGCAAGATTGATATTCCTGGGACTATGTGTTAGTGAAAATAAACCAGAAATAAATACACTGATAAATGGGGTTAGTGAGAGAGATGAGAGGAATGAGAGCAATTGCTCAAGGACAAGAAGTAGTGTTTCAAAATTATTTTTTCTTTTGGAAATTTGATTTCATATCCATGGCTCAAATAGGGATGGCATGGACAACGTGCTGGAATACTGGGGTTGAATTTTTCCAAGACCAAGCCAACACCTTTTGCAGGAATAGCTTTTTTTGGAGTGCTTTGAAGAGCTTGGTGGGGCCTCAGTTCCTGCTTCTGGCTCCTTCCTATGTGTTGTGGAAAGGCTGACTGGGAGCCTTGCCTTGTCATCAGCAGTAACATTGGAAGGTCTGGAGTGTCTTGCTCTTGGATCATAGCACTAAACCCAGCAGAAGCTATGTAGAATCTGCCGTAGGGATAAGGTGAGATTTTGCCTCCCTGATTTAGTTGACCTCAGGTTTTGGGAGGTCAGCAGAGAGATGTCTCATGTGAGAGGCAAATTCTTGATTCAAAGCCAGCAAAGGCTTCCAGGCCACAGCAGTGCCACTGAAATCAAATGGGGGGCTGCAAGGAGTTGATAAAAACAATATCTTATTGACAGAATTTTTTTTCCTGCATGCTTTATTAGTTTGAATCGGGTACGGACACTGAGGGGCACAGTGATGGAAAGGATGTGAACAGCCTCACATGTTTGTTTCCTAACCTCCACTTGCACATCAGGGTATTGCAACCTCACTTTCCTAGCCACTACCTTGTGCTGTGGCTTCTTTCTGTCTGGAGGGAAGCTGCAGTGCTGTGCAGTAGTAGTTTGTGCAGGTGAGTGTGTGCGGATGATGCCTCTCTGCTCTGCCAGTTATCTCTGGCCTGCCTGTTCTGTCCCATGAACGTCCCAACAAGAAGGGTGTTCTTCCACGCATGTCCCAGCACTGGGCTCCATCACCTGAGCACATCAGGAATGCACCTTCCTCCTCCACAGCTGTTCTCTATAGGTATCCAGTGCAAGCAGCAGTGCTGTGGTGAAACAAAGATGAAGTAGTTGACTGTTTTTGTGGTGGAAGAAAATAAACAAGAGATATGTAAATGCCAGAATGATCAGCAACTGTCTGGCTGGGGTGCTTCAGAGGCATTTTCCTCACACAGTTAATCTCTACTCTGCCTGATTTGGAGCAGGAACTTGAACGTGGCTTTTTTTCCACCTGAGACAAGTACCCTGTGGAATGTCATTATCTTTTTTTTTTTTTTTTTTTCTCCACTTGATACAGTGCTGATGCAGATTTGTTGGCAGTGCCTGGCAAGGGCTGTGCTAGTAAACCAAACAGTGCCCAGGCTGGAGCACTGGCCTGCTGTTGTCCATTTTGCATAATTGTTAGCATCTTCCTTGACATGCTTTTGTCTCCTGCAGTTAGTACCCTTGCAGAGGATGTCAGGGCAGTCTGTGAAGCAGCATTGGCCAAGGCCTGTTCCTACCAGTCGGTGTGAAAAAGCCCACCAGTTTCAGGGAAAAAGTGTGAGAGATCACCAAGATGGATATGAGTTGGAGTGGAGCACTAGTTTATAATACAAAACTTGAGAGGCTGGTTTTGCTGTCCTGTTGTTTATACACTTTGTGTCGATATGGGTAATACCCTCTTCTAATTTTGAGCTCTCTTCACTTGGGATCTCTGCTTTCATATCGGTAATAATCATGGCATTAAAGATATTTGAGAAAGTCTTTCAGAGAATCTTAGATTTGCTCTCTGTCTCTCTTCCATTATAGCCAGCATATCACCCTAGACCCCACAGGCTTTGCTGTGAGAATTTTTGTTTCTGCCAAAAGATTTGGTTTTAATGAACGGATCAACGTTCTTGAACAGAAATACCCTAAATCAGAAAATTGCAGTCTGGATTTAAAACTGTATTCAGCAAAAGGAAGTGACAGAAACAGAATTGGTGGCTTTTCTGCCCATTGTGCACTTGAACTAAGGGCTACAACTTATCCAGAAAAGCAAAGACCATTTTTTAATTAACCATTCCCTGATAAAAATGCTAGTCTTCTCTAGGTGGAGCTCTAGATTGAAAAGGGTAAAACCAGTAAGGTCAAGCAGTAGTGTGAGAGGTGGGAACTAGATTCTTACAGGTTAAAGGAAGCTACCACTTGACTTTTCATATAGAAGGTTTGGTTGAAAAAATGATAACCTATCTGGGGATATTTTGATGCCATGTTGTTCTAGGGGATGCACCAAGCAGTAAAAACTGATAGTTAATATTTCAGAGCACTTAGTGTTGCTTCCAAATTAAATGTTCTGAAACATAGTAAAATGAGCTCATGCTCCTGACTGCCCAGTCATGATACCGCAGAAAATAGCAAATAACACATTGCTGAATTTGGTAGTGGTGCTGCATGAGTTGCTTTTATATCTTCATAATCTACACCTCGCAGAATTGCTTGCTGCTGTTGTGCAATGAATAGGGTCTACTGAGTAGGATCTCCCTTTTTTTTTAATGTTTTATGTAATTATACCTAACAAAAAAGGCAGAGCTTTGATAGCAAAAATCTTCAGATAAAGATTTTTTATAAGTAATGGAGATAAGGATTTTAATTTTTATTAAGTACATATTGCTCTTTAATTTTAGTGATTTGCCTTTTTTTCAGTGTAGATCAAAGAGCCATGAAGAAATATTTTAATATGGTACCTATAAATGTGAGTAGAAAAAGTTAAGAAAACCCACCACCCTGTAATAAATTCATAAGCAGACGTGATATTTTGCCTTTAGCTTCTGAAATACTTGTCTACGTGCTGTAGATTGAAGTTGAAATTACTAGCTGCCTGGAGTAAGTATGTGTTACAGAGAAGTAAAGCTTTGTAAAGGGAAGGCTTTACTGTGGGAAGGAGACACAGCTGAATTAGGGGTAGAAAAACATGCTGCTGTGTGCTGTCGTGTGCTCACATCGTGGTGTGGTTGGTTGAATTATGTTTGTTATGCCTTAAAACTATGTAAACTGATAACCGGCTAACTGCTTAAGAAGGCTGGGTTTTTGCAATAAAGGGCTCTCCTTTGCACCTGACTGGGGACTCTGTGTCGCTCCTTATCGCAACAGGTATGTGCATTTGTTGTGTGAGAAGGGATGCCAAATGAACAAGTGAGCCATCTAAGACCTGGCGTTGCCAACACTGCCTGTTAGCTGGCATGGCCATACCTCCTTCTTCTCAAAGACTGCTACTCTGTGCACCAGGACCATCTGGTGTTTCACCTCCTAAATCTCTAAGTTTTGCTGTACATCCTGACTTTTACTTCCACAGTCTTCCTTGTACTAGTCTGCCACCTCCCAAAGAGCAGGTCCTGCCTGGGCTGGTGTGACCACATGCCCTTTGCCAGGATGGTCATTAGAGCTCCACAGCTGAGCAGATTCGCTGACTGCCAGCTCTTACCTAGAAGTTACAGTAGATCAGTGCTGGGCAGCAGAGAAATCATCACTGTTTTCTGTCTCAAATTCCTCCGGGGCATTTGAAACAAATTTCTTCCTCTTACCAAGACAGGCTCATCCTTAGTCAGTACATTAGGGATCGCTGTCTGGCCACTTTCCAAGCAGAGTGGCTGATCTGCTACCGTGGCCTTGGCTGTTGCCTTTGCAATGATTGTGCACGCACAGAGCGATCTACAGAGATGTAGCAACCTTTTTTTCTAGGTTGGCACTTTCTTCTCTGTGTGTCGAACATAGAAAAACCTAAGCATGTATCATCTCCCTGTGAAGTTAAATCCAAGGTTAATCCAAGGTGGGTGTGGTTTTTTTGAGGAGCTAAAATCAAGTAGGCTGGTACTGATTAAACAACAGGAGAGATTATGAATTGTAGAAAGAGAGGTGTGGATTCTGCTGTTGTTTTGGTTTTCGCATTGTGGCTTATTTTTCACTCCAAGAGTCGTTTGCCTTCTGCAGCATAGAAGAACACCTTGGCGCTGTTGGGAGAAGCATCAGTGATGTTTAAAATGGGATGTCTTGGGCTGCTGCTCTCCCTGCAATGAGTGGGCTGGGCTAGGCTGGTGTGGACAAGAAGCTGGTGACTCAGCTGATGAGGTTCCTGTGAAGCTTTTCAGTAATGAGATTCTTGGCTAGAGAAGACTGCAGTACAATGCAGTTACTCTTTCCTTTGGGAGCATGTCCTTCAGGCATTAAAAGCACCCTCCTTTCTCTCTCAAATGATTAGTAAGCCTGAGTGTACAGAGAAGTGCAGAGTGTTTTTGTCACCAGAAATGAATTTCTAAAATCCAGGTCTGTTAATGCTTAGTGTATTTTCTCAAAGACTTTTCCAAACCTTTGAAAACCACACACCCAAGTGTTGCAGCCTCAAAGATGGAACAAGAAGCCTCACTGTGGGCAGACTTTTCATTATCACCCATGTGTGTTTGTCAGTGCTAAGTCTCATCCCATCTCCTGAAACTCATGAGGCTGAGATAGAGCCATGTAAGTCCAGGCAGTTAAACAAATGTAGAAAAGGAGAATAGCAAGCACAGCATTTTGTAAAAAATGGAGTGGAAATGATTCATTTTCACTTCTCTGTGTTTCAGCATCCTGGCATTTGTTCAAGCTGAAATCAGTATTGCTTTGGCTGTCATTTCACTTGCTTTTCTAATTGTGTTTTGCTGCTGCCTGTACAGATTATTAATAACCATAAATTATTCTCCTAATAATTCTTCTAATGGCTATTATTTTCTTTTTCATTTTGATGCATGTTTTCTCATTTCAAAGGTAGTTATATTTGTTAGTTTACCAAATGGAAGAACAAAACGTATCGTCTGTGAATGTGAAAGCAGTGTGTTAATCACCATTAAAACAAAACCGCAAGTGTCCACAGTTTCTGCCCAGCTTTGTGTAGGAAAATTTCCTTGCTTATTGCAGCACCATCGATTGTCAGCATCCTCTCTCAGCAGTTCTTAATTCATGAAATTTGTACAGCAACGTCTTCTTTTTATTGGCAAACCCATGATTCATCTGCAGAGGTTTCATTATCTTACATGCATAAGGGCAACACAAGTGTTTGTTTTATACCTTCTGTACTGACTGTATGTCTACTAGTGTAGTTGTTGCCTGCCTGTCTGGAATTTCGTGTGCTGGCATCAGTTCTGCTATTGACTTGGAATGAAGGAGAGCTCCTAGTTCTACCAGGAGATAATGTTTCAACATATCCATGCTATTCGTTTTCCATTTATTTTCTGCTGCTAGGTGGAGATGCTTTAAAGTTGCTGGAGAAGTCCAGGTCTCTAATGTTCCCCTTCTCTTTTGGGTTGAGAGTAGCCTTATTTTTATCCTTGAAGCTTCAGTTCTGAAGGATAACTTACTAAGTTGACTGATGGTCTGCCACTATGGTGCAATTTTTCCAGCCAGGCCTTCAATTAGTTTCCACTTCTTGCCAATGCAAAAATTATTTTTGGGCCATGAGGAGGTAAATTGATTATAAAATTTATATCTGACTCTAGTTAACTGCTTTCTTAATACTGGGGAGGAAGAAGAAATTGTCCTTTGCTGGTTTTGCAAAAAACTAGTGGTTTTTGTGCTGTTGCTAGGTATGTTCCACCTGTGGAACACCCTGAAGGAAGCAGGGATGTGCAGCAAGCCTTCTCCTAGCGATAATGATTGTACAGGATAGTTTTGATTTGGTCTCATTTTTACTCTTCAAAACCACAATCACTGTCTTTTCTATTCCTTAATGTACATAGCCTGTTAAAGTAAATGATGTCATCCTGGAACACATGTGCACTCCGGTTACAAGCCACTGTCATGTCTGATTCAGATGTAGCCATGAAAATTCCTGTGTAAAAATAATTTTCTTGGGGAATTTTAAAATGAGAAACTTAGTACTTTAAAAAACAAATGGTTAGTCACGCTTTTTCCCAGATGTCCAACATGCGAGAGACAGCCTAAGAACTGAGTTTGGTTATGGAGTGCTTTTTAAATTGAATGGCTGGAATTTCACCATCAAAGCTTGTGTTTGCAATCTGCTAGGTTCACTTAGCACAGCTGCACTGCTGAGTTTTTGCTATATGTATACGTATTTGCATATATAGATGTGCATACATATATAGATGTGTGTATATATATGTGTACACCCACCCCACAAATACACATACTTATTTAACAAAGCAAATACGTACACATATATAAATTGTTCTGAAGCCTTAGCATTTCTTGATTTTGTGTATCTTTGGAGAAACTTCATTACAGAAAAGGAAAGATGATGTAACAGTACATATAAAAGCAAACAAAGGAGTGTTCAGTCTCAGTCCTTACTTCCCTTGGTAATTACTAATGATGTCCTTGTTGCAAAACTTGGGGTTGTCTTCTGTGCATTCATGCCTTCAGAGTATCTATATTGTGCTTTCTTTGTATGAGGCAATTATTTATAATAGTGTAATTCAGATCATGTTATGGAAAACGGTTTTGTTGGAAGAAAACATATTTGGCTTGGAATCTTGTGTAGTGACATGGAAGTTTGAACCTGCTATTATTTGTCACTGAGAAGAGATGCAGTGGAAATCTGAAAAGGGTCTACTTTTGCCTCTGTATCTGCTTGTTTTTCTTCCTCTTTTAAATAGTTCCTGCATGATGATGGGAAGATGTCTTATGTAAAATGTTGCTGTGCTGATGAGAATGGTTCATGACATGATGATACATTTATGGTACAGGTACCTGGAGCTGGAAAGCAGCGGTCATCGAAATGAAATCAGGTTGCATTATCGTTCAGGCAGTCATCGCTCCCACACAGAAGTATTCCCATACATTCTGGCAGATGATAAATGGCACAGACTTTCCTTAGCAATCAGTGCCTCTCACTTGATTTTACACGTGGACTGCAATAAGTAAGTAAAGAGTGTTGTTTTATAAGAAGTTGTCACATCTGGAATGTTTGAGCTCTGAGTAAACTAAATGAGACAACTTGGGGTTCTAATTTCCACTTCCTTTTCAGAATTTATGAGAGAGTTGTGGAGAAGCCTTTCATGGACTTACCTTTGGGTACAACCTTTTGGCTGGGACAGAGGAATACTGCACATGGTTATTTTAAGGTATGCATTCCCTGGAAGATAAACAGTGAACTTAAGTAAAATAATTCAGGGATTGAAACATCTTTCATATGATGAGAGACTGAGAGATTTGGAATTGCTCAGCCTGGAGAAGAGAAGGCTCAGGAGGTATCGGGAGGATCTCTTCAATGTGTATAAACACCTGAATTTGTGAGGGGAATGAAGATGAGAGATCCAGACTTTTCTTGCTAATGCCCACTGTAAGGCCAAGAAGCAATGGACAAAACGTGAAACTCCTGAAATTCCATCTGAACATAAGAAAACAGTTCTACTGTGAGATTTGTCAAAGATAAATTACTATGGAGATATTCAAAAGCTGTTTGGACACAGTCCTGGGCAACCTGCTCTGGCTGGTCCTGCATGAAAAGGGAAGTTGCAGTAGATAATCTCAGGAGATGCCTCCAAACCTCAACCAATTTATGTTTCTGTAATCATAACACAGATCTTGGATTACTTTGAAATTTGCTATTGGAAAGCAGCAGACTAGCTACTAATTGTATCTTAACTAAGCATGGCATGTAAAGTCTGCCTGCAAGTATGGGATCTGTTCTTCTGGGTGAAACCATCCCTTTCCAGATATCATTGTTGAATTTCATGCTGAAATCTCCCTAAGTTCTTAACGACATGCAGCTCTGCAGCTGTGTAACAGAAACGTAGTTTCTCATAATTTTGCAAGCTTTATGGAAGGATCCCCAAAATTTGTTGTGGTTTAACCCCAGCTGGCACCACCTAGCCACTTGCTCACTCACCACCCTGGTGGGATGTGGGGAGAATTGGAAGGGTAAAGGCTAGAAAACTCATGGTTTGAGATAGTTTAATAGGTAAAGCAAAGCCACACAAGCAAAGCAAAGCAAGGAATTAATTCACCACTTCCCATGGGCAAGCAGGTGTTCAGCCATCCGCAGGAAAGCAGGGCTCTATCACCAGTAATGGTTACTTGGGAAGACAAATGCCACCACTCCAAACGTTCCCTGCTTCCTTCTTCTTGCCCCAGCTTTAAATGCTGTGCATGATGCCCTGTGGTCTTGGATATGACCCCTTCTTTGGTCATTTGGGGTCAGTTGTCCTGGCTGTGTCTCTCCCAACTCCTTGTGCACCGCCAACCTCCTCGCTGGTGGGGTGGTAGGAGGAGCAGAAACGGCCTTGTTGCTGTGTAATTTATGCAACATCCCTGTGTTATCAGCACTGTTTCCAGCACAAATCCAAAACACAGCCCCATACCAGCTACTTTTCTGTGAAGAAAATTAACTCTACTCCAGCCAAAACCAGCACAAACTCATTAAGGGTTTGCATTAATGTATTTTTCTTGACTCTAGTTTCTTTAATCTTCAAATCTATTTAAGAGTTATAGCTTGTAAAAAAATTTGCATATTATTTAAAAGAGTATTTCTAAGTAACTGAAACTGCAGCTGTTTTCAAATTACTTTTTAAAGGTCATTTGCAAGCTTTTCTGCAGTGACTAACTAAAAATAACAATGAATTCAAAACCACCAAACTCTTGCCACATAATTATATCTTGAAATTTAATCTTATGTCTTTAAAAATTATTCATTATGCCTGTACATCTATTTAATTTCATTTCTGTTTATTCTTTTATCACTGAATTGGGTCCAGACAAGAAGCTGTTTATTCATAAGTATAGTTTTTCTGTGTGGGCTTTAATGTTTTACATGGTGAATGAAAAACATAATTTTGACAGGCAAAAATAATTTATCCTTTTGTTTTCTCTCCACTTACACATAGGGCATAATGCAAGATGTTCAATTACTTGTCATGCCTCAAGGATTTATTTCTCAGTGCCCAGATCTTAACCGCAGTAAGTCTATTAATTCTTATATCGTAAAATGAAAGGTGTGCTTTTTACCTTCTTTCTGTCCTGCAAGCTTTCTTAAAACCTTGAATTTAAGTGTATTGTTTGTCAACTTTGGCATGATTTCAACCTACTGTGAATTAATTTGTTAACACACATATTTTATTATTCTAGCCTGCCCAACTTGTAATGACTTCCATGGACTTGTGCAGAAAATTATGGAACTGCAGGACATTTTAGCAAAAACCTCAGCTAAGGTAATGTTTACTAGGACTCAAGTCATAGGAGAAGTGAGGACTGTCTTTTTAGATTATTCATGCTTATATGGGGTTGTGCACATGGCTGTGTGCAGAACATTCCTTCATGGTGTGTTTACATCTTTATATACCTGTGCCTAATGTTTATACATAAAAATTCTCAGTTCAGAGAGTTTTCTTGTGTTTTAATATTTTTACAGAATCATGTATTTTAGTAGTAAACAGCATCCAAATCCAAGAGTAAGGAAAGGGCTCACAGATATTCAAACACTACCTATTAGGCTAATAAATCAAGAAACCTAGAATGAAATAGGTAACTGTGCTTGTAGTGCTTATTACAGCAAGACTTACTAAGACTTTTCAAGACCTGAGCTGCCAAAGGCACATTCAGACAGAATATATGCAAGACGAGGAACTAAGAATCCAAACCAGGACTTTCTTCTTTCTTTCCTGTAGAATATTACACCAAAAGCATTCATGTCTGCTGGTGAAAATAGAGTACTCTGATTTTAAATGTCAGTTCTTTAGATATCTGCAGGAATGCTGTTATCTGGATGCTTTGATACACTAACGTTAAAAATGCTTGGCTGAAATGCAGAAAAAACTGCTAGTGTCGGTTCTGAGTTTTATTTTCATTTGGCTGCTCTATCTGCAAGTACTTTATGTAGAGCAAGATTCTTGATCAGTTCACAAAACAAAGATGAGAAATCAGGAGCTGTACCCATGTTGACCTGCTCATTTTGTTTCATGACGTCCCTGATGTCATGATGATGAGAAAGATGAACTGCATTGTATCTTACTTCTTAATTTCTGTCTCTGAATGGTGGTTTAATCATGTTGTATTTAACAATAGTAGTTTTATTGTCTCTGACTGCATTTTCCTGAATGTATTCTCTCATCTGTGTACTTGATGATAAGGGGGAAAAGTTTGAATTGTGTTTTTACTAATGTGGAAGCCACTTAAAAATTCAAAACATTTTTGTGAACTGTAAATACAGTTGTCTCAAGCTGAGCAGAGGATGAACAAGTTGGATCAGTGCTACTGTGAAAGAACCTGCACAATGAAAGGCACAACCTACAGAGAGTTTGAATCCTGGACGGATGGCTGTAAGAACTGCACTTGCATGGTATGGCTATGGTTTGAGTGGAGAGTCAGGAACTCCAGTGTTTCCTCTGATTAGTTTTATTGAGGCAAAAAATGAGAACTTTCAGATGTATGCTAGGTACTAACAACAAAGAGCTTTAACATCTGTTCTAAATCTAAGGAATAGTATTAATAGATGTATTTTCCTATGTTTTCAGCATTGCTAGCATGTGTAGCTCCTGTATTTCATGTCACCTTATGCAGGTGCTAGGCAATATACTTAGCTATCATGTTATTCCCTTGCACCGAGTTGCAAACAGTTTCTCTGGAATTCTAATTCCTTGCCTTTTGTCACTATAAACACAGCCTTTTTCATAGCAAATGATTTAATAGATCCCTTGTGTCTGATTTCCTTTGGTTGCCTTTGGTTACATCTCAATAAGTAATAAAAAGTAAAATGTCAGGGTCATGTGCAAGCTTTGTTATATTACAAATGAAAAAGATTTAGTGGATGGAAGATTCCCAAAGGTAGCACGTCTCCAGATGTGATTTCAAGTATCCTTTCAGGTACCAAACTAGGGCATCTGTATTATTGTCCATTCATGTAAAAAAACTCTTTCATTCCATTTGAACTCATTAAATGCTTAATCCAAAGGCCATTAGAAATTGGTGAAAGGGCTTTTGTTGTCTGTACTGCACCTTGGATTGATTTGTTGCTATCTGTAATTTGCTAAAAGGGTCTCTTTAAGCTTAGTATTTTTTTGACCTTTATATTTCTGAAGGGATATTCATTTTGCTTTTAGTATTTTATGGTATAAAATCTGGCTGATAAATGTCTAAAATTCTTTGAATTTAGTGTTAAATTCATTACATATTTTTGACCTGGATTTTTCTCACAGCTATAATATTACTACCTTTTAGAAATATATTGTCTCTGCCATAAAATCAGAAAGCAGAGTATTGTTCTGTGCCGTTGTTATTTCACAGTAATCTGTCAGTTTTTTGCTGATTGGCAGAATGTTTTGCCTCCAAATAGATTTGCCTCTAAAAAAAAATTGATCATTATCATCTCAAAGAGAACATCATTCATTTAAAAAGATTGTGTGTGTGACATTCTGAAGAAATGCTTTCTGTTCTTGTAGTTATTAAAAGACCCACGTTAAACTGTCTTTTTTGGATGTTGTTAGAAAGTTCATTGCATTTAAAAATAGATTTTCAAGTTCCTGTGTTTGAGAACATCTCTGCTATTGCTAAATAAAACTACCAGTTAAGCACCTTTTATTCTCCTAGAACGGTACTGTGCAGTGCGAGGCTTTGGTTTGCCCCCTTGCTGACTGTCCACTTAAATCTGCCCTGGCCTATGTGGATGGCAAGTGCTGCAAGGAATGCCAATGTAAGTTTTACTGTTGTGCCTCTTGCTAATGAGTGCTTTGAAATCTTAAAGAATATGAACCTTTCTGTAAATATGTCAGTGGAAGAACTGGTCATTAAATAGCTGGGTTGTGGAACTGGGGAGCTTAGACTTCTCTGAAGTGTTCTGGGAAATTGATAACCAGAAGGTTTTAATATTTAATGTGGGGACATTTTAGTTTCATTTTAGTTATGTTATTTTTATTTAGCACAGATATTTATTATCAAAATTTATAAAGAAAAAAAAGTCACTTATAAAGCTTTCTGTAGGCTTTCATTATCTATGTTTTAGACCAAACTGCTAGAAATTCAAGAACAATTGCCTGGTGTGTTTTTTGACCACTGTCTCCAACACCTTTATCACAAGAAGAGTGTACTACCAACCTTATGTTATAGAGCTTAGAAATGGAGGTTCAGATTTATGATTCTTCTTCTGTAGTTAAGAGAAGAGAAAAGAAGAATTCTTTCCTGTAGTTAAGAGAAGAGAAAAGAAGAACCCAGCAAAACCCAGACACCTAGAAAAGGTCGTAAAAGAATTAAAGGAAAAATGGAAAAAGGTGATTTAATATTGTCATTTAGGATTGGATACATGATTACGTTTTATAGCATTTCAATTTTGTTGCAAATAGGGCCAGAGAAGGGGAATTTTAGGTTAATCACAATCTAGATGGACTATATATAGTATTTCAGATTGATTATGTATGTATATTCCGTATGTTATGGTTAGTTATTTCAGACTACGGTAGAATCCATTTTTGAAATTGAGCATGAGTTGCACACACTTCTTTATTCTGTAAATGTTGAGATTTTTCTCTGTGGTTTCATCACTGTTCTACTGCTGTATAAAACTTCTTACGGAGTATAGAGAAATACATAACTGGTTAAAATGACATGTTGTAAGATAAAATTCCGGAAGACGTTTTGTACTCCATTGATCTAGCTCCCACAGGAGTTTATTAATATTTAATTGTGGTAGAAGTTACACAAACCATCCTTTTTTATGAAACCTTATTAACTTACTCAAGTAGATTAATTCTAATTAAGAGGAAATAAGAATTCAAATAATTTTTTTTAACCAACTACACAGAATTTCCATGCATATTAGATGACTCAGGGAGCTCGTAATTCAGGGAGGTGAGAAGTGTGACATTCCGGGCTCTATTTCAGGCTGTTTGAATCACTGACTGTGGTGGCAGAATTTGAAAACCTGATCCTCTGAAGTATGTTTTTGTAATGTACTGCCTGTCCATTGAGTTGGGAATTCTCCATCCAGATGTTAATGGGGAAGCACTCACATCATATGACTTCTTCCAAAGTTGTTTTTATTGGGAGTCTCGACAAAAGTCAAGAAATGTGAATGAGCATATGGACACAGACCTTGTTATAGAGCATTGATACTTCTTCGAATTAAGATGCAGTTCTGGTACAACACACTGATGTTTACTCTAGTATTTCCTGTTTGATATTCTTAATATTATCAGTGTCTTAGCTTTCAGCGTTGCTAATTTGATGCCAGTACATAATTAAATTTAGAACTAACATGCACACATACTACTTTCTTGACAAACTACCAGAAAAATAATTAGATGAGAAAATATAAATAAAAATGGCTTTTGAAAATTTTTTCCTAATTTCATCTAGGTTATTTAAAGTGACTTTTAAAATAAATCACAGAATTTTTAAAGTGGCTCAATTCTGGGAACCAAAGGACAGAGAATGTAAATTGGAGTCGCATTGACAAGGTAGTTAATTCCAGTGAAAGTGGAAGTTAGAGGCAATGGAGGCTGCAAGACTCTCACTTATTCTCCAGGCCATTTTGGTGGAAATGCTAAGTTGTCTCTGAGTTCATATACATGTGCCAGCTGTATTCTGTCTTGGTGTCTTCAGGTCAGGGTCTGAGCTGATGGAGGTCAGCGTGCTCGGTGAAGTTGGTTCTTGCTAGAGGCATCAAAGCTGTGTTGCTCCATTTGGACAGGTTCTGAGAATAACTTAATTGTTTTCAATGCTTAGAACAACAGCAAAGGACGTAGCTTCAGACTAGATAATATAGAGTGAACACAGATGGCTTATAATTGGGAAGACAGCTAATTAGGGGGTGTTGCTCATGGAGCCATATCCTTGGGTTTGGACAAGCAATCATAACTGCTGAGAAAAAATAATGCCTGATAGACTGTTCTTTAGCTGGATTTTGTATTTGTTTCAAGACAGAACATGTATGGATATTGATGTTTCCTTCCTGGTATTTATGTTATCTCATACCAGATGATGGGTTGTTTCTGCCAGACTGTTGTTTGAGTGGTGCCCAGGCAGTGACAGCTGCTGGAGCCTTGTGGCTGAGTCTCGCTCCCCCAGGGCTGTGTGCTTCCTTCCACACTTCTTCCTTTCTTTTGGTGGTGTTAAAACAAAGTCACTAAAAATCAAGAGTGAGATTGGATTTAGTGACAGCTGGCAGAGAAGAGTTAAGAAGACAGCACTTCAGGCTCTTTCAGTGACCAGCAATCAGGCTTTCTGGAATTTTTGTTTTATTTTGTTTGGTTTTTAAAAAAATTTTATTACCCGTCAGTGACTGAGGATGGAGTCATTCTTCATGGTTTTAGGCATGTAGAATTTGGGAATACAATCTGAAGTTGCTTCACATATACTAGCAAATAAAATAAGGCACTTGTGGCTCTCTTTTCCTTTCCCACCCCCTGCAGATTATCTGCGTCCAGATGGTTGACTGGGAATGGCCTCTGATCAGGGCTGTACCCCCAGCTTGTCCCTGGCACTGCTTCAGAGCAGCTTGGCTGGTACAGGCTGACATGGTGCTGTGATGTGTGCTAACACTCAACCTGCAGGGAGAGTTATATGCCATAACCAAGTGTTTTCAAGCCTGTTGTCATTTGCTCTTTCGTTTACCTGTTGTGTTTCATTTACTAGTTGTGGACATCACCAATTTGGCTCTCTTGATAACCAGCTGAAGAGACTGGCACCTCCAGAAGGCACTTGGTGCTTTGAGGGGCTGGAAGGGATGGAATTAGTTACTTTCTGGAAGTGGGCATCTCCTTCCATAGGTTGGATACAGAGCCCAGGTGATTAGATTATATACTGAACTTTTAGACAGCTGAAGTTGTGAGACTTATCTTACATCAGTTACTGTGATGTATATCAGGTGTGTAAAATAGGAATGTAAAGTGCTGGATTTTCAAGCCTGGTTCTGGCATTAAACTGTTATGCTAAGAGATTTTCCCACACTGCCAAATCCTAGGGATTACATTTCCGCCCAATCCAGCATTTACATTTTGGACAATGAAGCTTTGTTATGTCTTGTTTGATGACATTTTCAACACTTTGGAAATTTCAGCACAACTGACTCTTCATGTTTTTCTTAAATGTTTAGTTCAGGGAAGAACACTTAGTAAGGAATGGTTTAGATTTTGTTTTTTAAACCAATATTGCTTTGACTTTGTTTCTTTTTGTGAGCCAAAAGAAGAAAGCCACAAAACAAACAAAAAACCAAACCCTGACCTTCTCCCCTAACTCCATACCTTTGTTTGAGGCCATTCAGACAACTTGTACTGTTTTGTCTTGTGTGAAGGTCGATGCTGGTAGCATGAGGAATGGCAATGCATGCAAATTATCACTGTGTTTTCTATTAGCTGTAATGGGTTAAAAGAAGCAGCAATCTTCCAGGGCAGATGAATGGGCCAGTGTGTTGGATATATGTTTCAGCTGCAGACAATGTAAAATTCAGTCCAGCTACCATAGCATACATCTTAGTTCATTGGGAGCTTCCTGTGGAGAATTGTTTGGAGCTGGAAGGCAGAGACTACTTTTTCTATGCTCATTGCAATTTTAAAGCATTTTGAGAAGGTATGTGCAAATCATTAAATTTTTTTCTCCTCTGCAGAGACAAATGCTTTGTGTGGTGATAGGCCCCAATACAAATCGTGGAGAGATTAAGCTTCACTACTGACCCTATAAATATTGCTTTAGACCACAGACTTGGCTTGAGAAGTACAAGGATGGGTTCATTTATTTTAAGTGAATTGTGGAAGGACTGCCAATATCTTAGCAGCTGAGACAATTGGTGCTTGGTCAGCAGATCTTATTATGGTAATGTTATTATTAGATAGTGTGTTAACACTAAGGCATCACCTCTAAAAGCTATATGCATTCTTTTTTAAATGGAACTAGTGTGTTTTCAACAAACTAGCTGGGTTTTGTTTTTATAAGACCAGAAGTGATATTTGTGCCAGTATCTGGTGCAGTAATAAAGACTGATTTCCAGGAATAAATTGCTCTCTCCTCATCACTGTCCTCCTCACAGTGACACTGCAGATACTAATCGCAAACTATTTAAATCCATCCCAACAGGTTTCCAGTAGAGGTTAAAATCTGAGCCATTATGCTCAAATCTGCAGGCTGCGATTTTTCCATATACCTGTTTGTTTGGTTTTTTTCTGAGACAGGATATTTGATAGGTTTCTGGTGCATTGTAGCCAAATCCACAAACAAGTATTTTAAGCAACTGTGAGAAGCATAGGGTTGTACTGGATCAGCTCACAGTTCTGGTGGTAGCAGGTGTGGAGAGAGAGTGTGTAAAGGGGTTCTATAACTTGGGAAGGATTTTTTAACAAAATAATTAAAACACAAATATGGACATTGTAGCTCTTAATAACATGCATGGATTTCTGATGCAGTGATCTGTCTTGCTATCTTGCAGAAACTTTTAATGTTATGATTAAAATTTAAAGGCATTTCTCCTCTTGTTCTTCATAATGCACTCATTTTTCCCCCAAAGCTAGACACTCTTCTGCCAGCTCCAGCACTTGTAGCCTACTGACACAGAGAAGGAGCTGTGAAAGCCCATTTGCTTCTCCTTTGCAGTAGCAATTGACCAGCAAGAGTGCAAAATTTTTATCTAGAAACTTAAGGAATATTGGTTAAACTTACTCTGAAATTCATAATTTATTCAGGTGGTTTGAAGGAGCATTGTGGACTTAAGCCTGTGTTGTTTACTGAGTTCCATCTTTTTACAAAATTGCCACTTTTTTGTATGGGCTTTCATCCTCTAGCCCTAGGTGACTCCATCAGTAGCAAAGTGGGATGCCAGCCCCTGCCTTGTTCAGCTGAGTGCAGGAGAAGCTTCTGCATTCATTGTGGCGCAGAGAAGAGGCTGCAGCTTGGAGAAGTGATTGAATGACAGGATTAGTCGCTAACTGAACAGGTCATTTTATTCTTGCAGTAAATGGGAAGGGAAATGGAAGAGCATCTCCAGCATCTCCAGCAGGCTGTCTGGAACATGCCATGAGTCTGAGGGCTGTGGGCAGCCAGCAGGCATCAATACTGGAGGAAGAAGAGGCAGTTTTCAGCAGTCAAACAATGATTTCTCATTTATCATAGTTTTTTAAAAAATGCGCACTTTAGAATATAAAGGAGGAGCAACTTTCTGGTTAATACAAAAAATAGTTGCTTTTTGATTTTAAATATTTATATGTGGCTTTTTAAAGAACATAAGAGCATAAATTCCATTCTATTGAGGTTTCTTTTTAATATGAAAATTCAGATAAATTAGCCTACTTCAGAATAGTATTAGAAGATACTTGAACTATAGCCAGCACTGGATTGTTTAGAGCTGTGTTATTTGCTATAACCTCCTGTAGTCAGCATGCAGAACTTCTGAATGTTATTTAGCAGAACAGTGTCCATTCAGCCTCTACTTTCTGGATTTTCTGTGCGGAAATAATTCACATCAACCTTATTTTTTAGGCTTTTGAATAACGTATGATGATAGTACCACATTGGAATGACAGATAAAAAGTATTATATACCCACTTGTACTACTGAGATGAATTACATTGTACTTTACTGACTGCTTAAACCATTTTATTACTTGTTGTGACTTCAAAAGAGAGTCAGTATTCATATTCATTTAGAAATAGGACACAAATAATTTTTCTAATTAAGTACTTCTACAAGAGAAAAAACCATGTCCTTGAACTCATGTAGGCTGATAAAATCAGGAGATGTTTTAGATTTACAGAGCTATAATAGAAAAGCCTACTTGATGCACGTGTCATTTGTGAATCCAGCATAGCTCCTACAATGTCAGAGTCTCACAAAAGGGCTGAGGTAGGAAGGGACCTCTGGAGGTCTCCTGGTCCAACCCTTTTGCTCAAGCAGGGCCATCTCAAGCAGGCTGCCCAGAACTGTGGCTTTTGAATATCTACACAGATGGAGACTCCACAACCTCCCTGGGCAACCTGTGCCAGTGCTCGGTCACAGTAACAAAGTATTTTCTTGAGTCCAAATGGATTTTTATGTGTTCTGATTTGTGCCCATTGCCCCTTGTCCTGTTGCTGGGCACCATTGAGAGCAGCCTGTCTTCTTCATTCCCTTCCATCAGGAGTTTACACACTTTGGGAAGATCTCCTCAGGGCCTTCACTTCTCTGGGATGTCTAACATCTCAAGAAACGGAGACTCTTTAAGAATGTTTGGGGGGCTTTCCTATGCTGAAAGCCAGCTGAAGAAAATGGAAGGAATCCCCTTGGCTTTGGTAGGCAGGGCCAGTCTAACCCTTGACCCAAGGTTCTCAATCTCTGCTATATTTTCCATTGTAAAGCTGTAGAAACTTTCAAACTACTCGTATACCATAGCAATATTTGGTTTATATCTGTTAAATAGCCAATGACAGAATTGTTAGGGGATTTTTGCTGCTGAGCATGTAGTCTCAGGTGACCTTTGTTCTTTGTAAGCTGGGCAGTATTCCTCATTGGAAGGAAAACAGGGAGTCTTTTGACTTGCAATTCCCCTCTGAGAAGGAAACCCATTCCCTGTGTGTCTGTTGTTCTCTATAAATTGAAATATAGCTTACAGTAAATTGAAATAGAGCTTACAGCTCTCAGAATATTTTGCTCCTATGTTTCCTTTCCCCCTTCCCCATGTCCTTTGAATTTCATTGTTCCTTGTTAGCAAAGGAGGATTTGGGGAGTCAGTGCCTTTGCTTGCCTCAGACTTTACATGCCTCAAAGTGTGGCACCCTCCTAGGTGAGCAGCCTTTTAGCTATTCTGGACCCCATGCATTGTGGAACTCCACTAGAAGACTCTAGATCTGGAGGCAATGTATCAGTATATGAGGAGAACTCCAGTTAATGGTAAAGTCATCTTGTGTTAGTCTTACTTTGTGCCTCAGGAGTGAATAATAAAATAAAGTATGCTTAAGAAAATCCTTATTCATTAAAATGCATTATACTGGATATGTAGCAATCTGCACTAAAGAAGAAATTGGAAACATAATATTGGTAATTTTATTGGTAGAGAATTAAAAATATTTTTTTACATGGAGAATTTTGCTGTAGGCCATGCTCTGCACTCCTTATAACCTGTTTTTGTTGAGTTCTTGTGGAAAAAGAGCTAATCTTTTCCATTCCTTTTTCATTATATTCTTACCAGGGAGTTAATAAAATACAAAACACCTGCAGCATATTATTATTTTAGTTTATTTCCAGTGCAAATAAAACATTAACATATGCTAGATATGAATATATTTGCTTTCAGACAGATGGGAGTGGACAGATTGGCAGCATTCCAGTTTCTAATAAGTTGGTACCCTAACTTTAGTAATGCTGATTTCACCAGAATTCACTTAGGTCAGTATGAAATAATAATTAAAAAAATCCTGGTTCTATTTATAATTACAGAAATCATCTAAGATGTGTGAGCATTCACATGCCTGGGTGTTGATTTCAATATGTTTGTTCTCACTAGTAATGTGCTTATGTCACTCTATACATGCATCATTCGTCTATGGGGCTCTTTTTTTATTTGTTTTGTTTTTTTGGGGGGAGTCATGGTGGGGTTTTTTATTGCTTTGTTTTAGGGTTATGGTGAGGGGAGTTGCTGGTGTGTTTTTTTTTTTGTTTGTTTTGTTTTTTTTTTTTTTTGTCCCACAACCAGAAGTACATTGCCAAAACAGCAGCTTGTAGCTGATGTTCTAGTTTTTGCCTGGACCTTTTATTATGTAGATCGTGGAAACACCTATAGTATCAGTAGCAAACATCTTCAATGGGTATGTGCTGTGAAAAAAAGAGAAGTTTGCCTTAGCTGAAAACCCCAGAACTGCAGGTTTTGGACAAAGTCACAGAAAAGTAACCCGGTGGAGGGAGAGAGTACTGATGGAGCTGGATAGAGTAAAGGCTCTGCAAAACCCAGCCAACCAAGCGAATGAGATTCTTGGCCTGTACAGTTTTGCAAAGACCAGTTTGCACCTGACATACTCTTATTCAGAACAGGATTGACCAGGATTGTTTGGATGGAAAGCTGTGCTAGGGGAGACACTGGTAGGAGATATGGGAGTGTACAAGAAGGCGTGCATACAGTTTTTTGACATTGCCTGTGTCTGTGAAATGGAAAAATGGGAAGGTTGTGAAGGCTGGAACTCAATAAATAAATTATTGGAAGAAAACCCACCACAAAACTGTCAATAATGTGATCTTATTTCCCCTGGAAGGGATGGTAAAATATGAATGTGAGATTAATATAAAATGATGTATACTGTTACCCTTTATTTGTCTTTTTGTGAAGATAATGATTTAAACCAGTGGCTTTCAGTCTTTTGGACTGCAGAAATTTGACATTTTTTCAGTGGAAACATGTAGGGAATTAAACCATCTGTTGCTTGGTTTACTTCTCTTAACCACTGCTTGCAGCTATCTGAAGTGGGATGTATAGACCTCCAGGCTGTTATTGATCACTGTTTCTACATCTGTCAGCTCATAAAATATGTTCAGCTTCAAATAATGGTCACTTAGTTCCATGTGAGACACAACTTTAAAATGAAAATCTTGGCAGATATGGTGTAACAGACCTTTATCCTGCTTTCCTCATCTGTTGCCTTCAAAAACATCATTGCAGTCCTCTTTATTTGAAGAGTTTCTGCAATTTGCTTTTGTCACTGTACCAGTCACAGGACTGTGTCTGTGGTGTTTCTTTATCTCTGTTCCGCCTCTCTGCTGATACAGAGAATTTTTACTAATTTTTGCAGTTTCGGGGGGTTTTTATTTGGTACCAGTTTCCACAAAGAAGAAAGCCCTGGTCATTTATTTGGAAGGGTGGTTGACCATCCTAAGCCTTTCTCTACAGGGTAGCTGACTAGTGTATTTTCACCTTCTACTTGCTGAAATTATTTGCGTAGGTTTCTGATTGCAGATGAAAATTCTGGTCCTCCTCTTCTTGTTTTAAATTATTTTCAAGTATAATTTTGACTGTCTTCCCAGATTTCATTTAACTTGTGACATTTGGTTAAAATCTCTTAACATTATTTTACATCTAGAAATTTTTTTCTTAAAGATGAATAAAATTTGAAGATATTATTAGGCTTGCTTTTTTTCTGATGTCTAGTGTATACATATATAGTAGTGTTAGAATTACAGTGACATTATTGTTTGATGCAGTAAAGTGGGACAGAAAACACCTGGTTTCAGTTGTAAGATTTTTTTTTCCCGCATCTTGAAATCAAAGCAAGTAAATATGCTTGACTCATCTGGAAAATAGCACATATCTGTTTTTTCTAGTGAGTGAGCACTTCAAATCCTTTGAAGGTAGGGAAGATGAACAGGCATGCTTCTCCCTATGTTGTTATTACTTTGACAAAGACATGTAAATTCAGATATTATTTCCCTAAGATGTTTCTTTAGGTTATATTCATATTGACTAAAGTGCATTATTTCTCTCTTGGCAAATTTTACAGGCATGTAAAGGGGGACTTTGTTTCGTAGATGTTTTCATCATGCTTTTATCTAGAAACCTTTGTAGATCCTCAAGGCAGCTAAATGAGAAATCAAATCTGAGTATAGCATAGAAGAGATAAGTCTTGCATATGGTTGTTGTGAATTTCTCAGACAGAATTCTTAATAGTAGTAGCATATGACTTCTGAATGCTTAAATGTTGTCCATTGTCTTCTGTGACTCTGGAGGAATAGAGTTGGTAGTACGATGTAAGCGCCTAACCACCCATTTTTCATTTTACTAATTTTGCAGTATTCTGTTGGTGAGTTGCTGTGAAGAAACATGGGAGGACATGAATACATTTTAGAAGTAGAAAATTAAAATAAACATATAAATCACTAAAGGAATCACATCCTTGGGGAATCACTGGTTCTATCAGTGCTAGTCACTTTTTAAACACCCTCTTTTAAGAGCACAGGAGCAATTCCAGAATGTTGGAAGTCAAGCATGATGAGGCAAAAGGTTGGCTTGGCTGAAAAGGGATCTTCTTTTGGAGCTAAGGCAAAAAAGGAAGGTCTATGCCCAGTGGAAGCAAGGTCAGGTGACATGGGAGGAGTACAGAGATGCTGTTTGCCACTGTTGGGAGAAAATTGCTGCAGCCAAAGCTCAGTTGGAGTTGAATAAGCTCCATATAGATAAACATACCTAGTAGCACTGGGTGTGAAGTGTGTCTGGAAAGATCCTCCTAAGGACAATAGGAGTATTAACAAATATGATTTTTTTTTTAATTATTAGCGACTGTAAGGCTTTCTTTCACTGATGTAGTTCCCAAAGAAAAAAAGTAGTAGTTACATTAACAGTTGCTATGAACTCCAGCTTATGGTTTTTCCGTGATGCATCAGCGTATGAACAGATGCATTTGGGAGAAATTAGCTGTGACATAGCAGAATCTGTGAACATCTGCTCCAGCTACTTTTAAATTTTTAATTATTTCAAATTCTGAACTGACTTTAGACATGAAGTATTGTATCGTTTGGGAATGCACAATGGGTAATAGTAACTTCTAGGAGCCTTGAGAAACAGCATGTTAGATGTACATAGGTTTCTTTTTAAAGTTGACTTTTGAAAATTTCCAAAACTATTGGTAATACCTGATTTTTTTTTAATGTTAGTTTTTGGTTAAATGTTATTTGATAATGAATGTTGAGACTGAGTATATAAAAAATTTAGAAAGCCAATTCACATAACCAGTTTTAATCACGATTTCCAAAAATGTGTTTACACCGCTGTGTTAAAAACGTTTTGCTGCACTAATGCTAAGGACTTAGCTTAAGAATGTTAAATACAGTTCTCTGGAGTGTTTGTGATTATGCCAACTAATCCTGTCATTCTGGCTGAAGGGAGGGGGTGGAAGGATTGGTAGATTCCTTATGTGGTAACAGAAGTGGATGGAAGAGGAGTTGGGAGCATGAAACTTTGTCAGTTATTGTACAGAGCTAGATGCAGGTCCTTTGAAAGAAGTGAGGTTTAACAACAGCAATAGATGTGGTGCTCCACTCCTGGGAATGTCTAAGTACATTAGACTGGCCTGTGCCAAGAAGGCAAACGTGAGTATTGCTGTAACAGCCAACTTAACCAGGGGTTGCCGTTTGTAGAAGTGAAAGCACTTGGATCTGAGAGGAAAATAAATACAGTGAGATGGATGCCAGGTCACACGATGCTGTGCCTTCACTAGGGAGGTGTGTGCAGCAAAGTCACAGTGCAGAATTTCTAGCTAAAACATCTGTGGAAACTGTTCTGGACCAAGGAGAGTCTGAGAATGGAAGCATCTGTAGTGTCCCTCATAGTTGCTTAAATATGGGTGTAGCCTGTGAGTACTTAAATAATACAGCAAGCTGTTGACCAAAAACCCACATAACTGTTGGAAGTAGCTATAAATTTTTGGAGCAGAAGCTGTGTAGAACCTTTGACTTGGGAGCGTGGAAATATCACTTCCAAGTTTTTTTCACCCTAATAAATGCCAGTTTTACTATATTGAGGTGGAGCTTGTAGTTTTGTAGTTTGCTTAGGATCATTTTTAGTACTGTCAAAATCTGGGAAAATGCTGCTGCTCAGAGGCGCTTGCCTTTTACTGAACATTGTTCACTTGATTTGTGTCCACAAAGCTGCAGAAAGTCACCATCTCAGTAGTCACATGCAAAAATGTGTCTTTTAAAATTATGCATAATTGGTGCACTCTCTTTTATTTTCGTGGCAAATCTGAGCAAAATATCATAATGAATAAAATGTATTATTTTATTTCCCTTCCACCATCTGTTTGAAGTCTCTTTGGAGTGGATTACCAGTAACACCCTGTAAGAGCAGCTGCAGGAGCAAATGTGTATCTTCCCGTGTCATGTCCATGGATGGTTTTAACTTATGGCAGTGGACAACACAACCTTCTTTTTATGTAGTAAAGTAATGCTGGTTGGTGATAATCTGTTTAGCTCTCATAGATTTCAAAATACTGACTCAAAAGTGTTCAAGTCTATAGCAGTTTTTCATTAATTTCATAAATTCTCAATACTCAGTCCTAATCAGTTAATTTCATCTTGCATATGGATGCCTGTGACTTGAGGCATTCTGATGGGTGTATGGGTGAGTTTAAGCATGTCTTGAAGTATAAAGTGCTCTAGGGAGGTGTCTAGTTTTCTAAACTCCGCTATTTTTCTCTTAACAAAGTTTTTGGAAAAGTATCTTTTACAACTAGCCCAGCAGTCCAGCTGAGAGAAGGTGGAACAAAGTAGAAATTTCCCTGTTATTAGTAGCTGTCAGCAGTTGATAAAATATCTGTTTGCACCTTCACTTAATACAGCTATGTCACGGCTGTTGCGGATAGCTGACATAAGGAATCTATCAGATAATGTCTAATCCCACCTTTATGGGGATTATGTAGGCCTGTAATATTTGCAGTGGAGTTCTCTTGGTCTGTCAGACTGTTGTGCTATTTTTAAACCTTTAATATAATTGTAATACGGTTGTCATTTAATTAATATTAACTCAATTGCTTTTCTTCTCCTGACACCCTCTAAGGCTTTTGTCTTGGTGTTTGATTTTATAGTTTGACATTTTGCTGTGAAAGTTACTTGAGTATTGGATGGTCAACATAGTGAAATTACCATAAAATGGGTGGGCATTTTGATCACGTTAGTCATGCTCAAGTTTTTAAAATCCTATGTCTATAGTCCAAAATACTCCAGTTCTCTTTAACAAGCAGAATATGGTCCATTGCACTAAAGCCCAAGTTTTGCATGTCTATCTGTAGAACTGTTTTGGCTGCTCTGTTTAACCAAGCTAAAGTTGCAGTGTGGATTGCAGTAATGCCCTTTTTAAGAGAAGCTGACATGAAACACATTGTCCAGATTGGATCTTTGCTTACCAAGAGACACCTCCCTTTGTGCAATTAGTGTCCATTGGCTTTGAATGGCTGCAGCCTCTTTCCCAGACTCCCTGTCTGACAGCCTACTTTGGAAGTTTTACTCATCTGTTAGGTCTATTTTCCTCAGCTGAACTTCTATCAACAGAGTTTTTAGTCGTGTTTTCATGTGCTTTTTCAGTGCTCAGATTACTTTTTAGTCTTTAAGGATGACTCAAGGAGCTGCATTCTGGGATTCATATGAATTCTATAGAAGACTTCTCAACAGCAACATGTAGAACAGATGAATTATGTAATTTCCTGGTAGCAGTTGATGGAAATACAGGAAATATGAGAGGTAGGGGAGGGGATTTAGGATTTCAGATTGACTCCGTGTCAATGTGACTAAACAGCCTGTTTGTGTTGTTGGAGGTGTGTCGCACCATAGATACTCTTCAGTGGTTCTAAGACTTATGTAGAACAATGACTTTGTGTTTTAAATGTAATAGGAACATTTAGCTTTTCCAGCTAATGAGAAATAAGACACGAATAGTAATTGGTTCCTTGTCATGATAAAATTTCAAATAAATTTTTCAGCTAAGGAAGCAGAAGCAGATATATGCAGCTTTTCAGCAGTGATTGACTGGAAAAATTCACAATATATTTTTCAGCTTGAAATTTGGAATAATTTTGAATTGTTGAGGGAGATGGTATGAAATAAAGTAAGTCTGCATCCTCAGTGACTGCAGTAACAGAGGAATTTGTGCTTTCCAGAAAATGAACAAAAAAGAAATAATGCCCAACTCCCTGCAAAGATAAATGAGCAAGGGGTGAGAGACGTGCCTAGTAATGGTGTGGCTATCAAGAGAAAGAAATTCAGGAAAGGTGACGATTATGTCTGTGTGTACTTCTAAGGATAAAGCCACACTGTGGTTTTGCGCTATGTAAGCTTGCAAAGTAGGATTAATGGGACTTACACAATGCCTAAGCCTTCGTCTCTGAGCAGTGGAAAATGTAATCAAAGAGATTCCAAGGAGGAGGTTGGAACATTAAGGGAATGAGACAGGTTTGGGGGCTTTTCTGTGAGATAATTTTGTGTGAGTTTCCTCCCTGCCAACCAACCAACAAAAGTGCTCAAAGACTGAAGCAACATAGACTTAATTTCCAGAGTTAAGTTGTCCCTTTATAATTACCAACAGATTTCTCAAAACTGCAAGTCCTATCTGCCACTCATTGGGCAGTTGTGAATTCAAGAAATTAAAGTGGTTTGAGGAATTGACCAATGGGCTAAACTTTCTGCTTTCCATTGGTGGTAAGTCTGAATCCAAACCAGCTGAGATACCACCATTGTGTATGCATTCCTCAGGGGAAGGCATACACAATCTAAACAGTGAAGGTGATAAATGCAGAAATGAGAAAATGTACTATGTGACATCCTGAGAACTCAGTGAACAGAAGGCAGGAGTTTGCTGGGCCATGGATTTTGCATGGACATTTAAAATAATGCAAAAGGAAAATGTCATTTGGAGGCCAGTGGGAAGAAGAAAGGGTTGTGGAAGAGAAGGGATGGTTTAACAAACTGTTGATAATTCATTCAACAAACCCAACAGCAAGTGGGCTCCTGAAAGAAGAACATGGAGAAGATTCCATGTCATTATCATGTGTTAAATAATACTAAAGGATAGTTGTATTATTACTATATCTGCATAAATATAAGGAGACCTTGCTAATAATTTCTTAGACCGTGTACACAGATGCTTACCAATGTAATATTTGATCACTTTCTGCATACAAATAGATCAAGAGTAGTCAAACTTCTAAGCAGGTTTTGTAGGCTTCCTGTTTCATCTTCCTAGAAACCTGTGCTTTGAATAATGTATATTATTTTAGGTACTGGGGGAATATGGAAATTTGATGGCAAGAGGAAATGGTTGATGTAATTCAGCTGTAGCTGAAGTCCTACGTAGGGAATAACTATCAAGATCTGGAACAACTAACCATCAGGTAATGTCTTGACTGTGACTCAGTCTATTGAATGAAAGGAAGATGAAGGATGATATGCTTCCCCAGAGAGATACCAATCACTAACTAATCAGAGTAATCCTGGGAAGCATCTAGCCAAGCAGAAATTAAATCTTCACTGGACTTTTCCAACTAGTGCTAGTCCTGATGCTCATGTTGCTGAACCATCTTTATTTCTGAAGGAAAATAAAAACGGGAAATACCACCATCATGGGATGTTTCCTGGCTGTGACAGTTGCTGTCAAGAGGCAGGAGGAACATTCTGTTCCACCCTGCCTGGGACATGGGTGCCAATGTCTTAGGATGAAAGTGGTGCAGAAAAAAGTTAGTAGATTTGTCTTTCTAGAAATCTTTCCATGTGTGCTTAATAGTCACCTAACCAGACAATCTTAAAAGTTTTTAGAAGCCTCCAGGTAGCTTGATGCAAATCTGCCCTTTACCGTTTGTCAGGAAATTTTCTGTTTGTCAGGATGCCTCCTCAGTGGGCAGTGGAAGAGGAGTGGGCTGCCAAGAGAGCGGGAAAAAGACAGAGGCATTTGTGACAGTATTGGGAGAAGAAAAGACAGTGTGCATTGGCAAAATTACACCATTGCTAAACCCACTGGAGTCTGTCATGATAAATAAACATGGAGCCAGTGGTACTGGTGTAGATGAAGTGCCTGTGTGTTTTTGGCATGGTTGAGAAGAAAAAAAACAAGTAATAGTGCTCCAAATTAAAGCTTCAGCACATACCTTAGTTCTTGCTGCTTTTTAATGGAAAGAACTACCCAAATATGATGGAATCATTCATGTTTTAGAGAACACTAGTAGGAAAGAAGTAGCAGGTTGTGTTGATTTTGATGGCTTTAAGAAGAAATACCCCTTTTGAACGTTGTCAGTGAGAGCAGCAGTCTGTAAGAAGACATGGTTAAGCTTGTGCTTAGATTATTCAGCTTAACAGGTTTTCAGTTCAGTTTCAACAATTCTTTTTAATTTGGCATTTATTGTTTGTTGGGTTTTCTCTCTTTTCTCAAGCATGGTTTGGTCACTCTATACAGACAGGTCCCTGATACCTGGAGACTTCATAACCTTGCTGACAAAGCCACACCAAAATGCTTGGATGGTTTATTTAGGGCAGTTCAGTGGGTGAGATATAACTTTCTTAGCTGCATGACGGCCAAGTGTTGTGGTTGTGGAGGTGGGTGCGTGAGCTCTGCTTGAAATTTCTGGCACCCACACAGGCAAATGTCTTGAAACATGCACTCTGCTGCCATGTTTTAACCTTTGAGAAACAATCTTTGGGTGCATGAAGATATGTGGGAAAGGGTTAAGGGCCGTCTGGGCAGAGCCATCTCTCACAGACCCAGAATTTCTAAGTTTTTCTTGTTTCCAAGACTTTATGGAGAAGAGCTGATTTTCTTCCTGAAAGCGTTTGTGATACTGCATTACTACGTTAGAATGGTTTCATATGTGAAGACTTCCAAAGCCTGTTGGTGAAATAAAAAAATAGCTTTATTATTTCACACTAGGCTGGATGTGTTCTTTTCATAGTTCTTCTGTGTATATTATTTTCTATTTTTCTTTGAAGAATCAGGTTTGTTGCTATTAGTAAGAAGACTAGATTCAGTGGACTATGCTTGAGGTAGTTTGTTGCTTTGGTTTTTTTTGTTTTTTTAAAGATACCTGGGTAGTCTCACTCATATGTTGAGAATATTTTGGCTTCAGGAGCATATTTTCTTCTAAGATAGAATGACAGTGATTTTGATGTCTTTTGCCTTTTCTGTGAACAGTCATAGTCTGCCTGTTGGGAACATGAGGACGTGTTAACAGTTCATTGCCATTGTGTGATCCTCAGGCACTGCTGTACTGTATTTTTTCCTGTCACATGTAGTTGTTCTTAGAAACTTGAAATGTATGGGTCAAGGGAAAGGGCTTAATATTTGACTACTTCAGTTTAGCGTCATGGCCTATAATGCATAGGAGGTGATAAGTATGACTGGACAATTGTCTTGTCTTGCTGGGATTCAAGATCTGCTAGTCCCTGGAAAGATTTATATAGAATTTTTTCATCTACTTCCTTCTAGAAGAGCTTGTTTCGGGGAGAGGAATGAGACACAGTATTGAGCTTTTATGACTCTTGTGAGTCACACACTCTGTGTGCAGTGGGTTGACCCTGGCTGGACTCCAGGCACCCCCCGAAAGCTGCTCTCTCACTCCCCTCCACAGCTGTACAGAGGAGAGAAAATGTAACAAAGGATTAGCGAGTCGAGATAAGGACTGGGAGAGATTGCTCACCAAACACCATCATGGTCACTCTTCCACAGGGTGCAGTTCTTCAAAGACAGGCTGCTTTGGTATGGGCTTCTCTCTCACAGCCTCCTCTCAGGCATCCACCTGCTCTGGGCTGGGGCTCCTCCACAGGCTGCAGGTAGATCTCTGCACCCCCATGGACCTCCATGGACTGTTAGGGGTACAGCTGCTTCACCATGGTCTGCACCATGGTCTGTGGGGGAAATTCATCTCTGATACCTGGAGCACCTCCTCCCTCTCCTTCTTCACTGGCCTTGGTGTCTGCAGAGTTGTTCCCTTCACATATTCTCACTGTCCTCTTCTCTGGCCACAATTACAACTGTGTAATAACTTTTTGGTTTTCTTCCTCTTAAATCTGTTATCATAGAGGCATTGCCACCATTTCTGACTGGCCCAGCCTTGGCCAGCAGCATGTCCATTTTTGGAGCCACCAGGGATTGGCTCTGCTGGATATGGAGTAAGCTTCTGCAGGTTCTCACAGAAGCCACCCCTGTAGCACTTCTGCTACCAAAGCTTGGCCATGCAAACGCAATACACCTTTCTTTGTGGATGTTGTACAAACTTTCTGTTACCCCTCTGACCTATGGCTCTTTTCCGTACTTTCTTAAGTCTGACGGCAAATTCTGCAGTTCATGGGATTTATAGTGTTGCAACATGCTGTGATACCAATTCTTGAAAATGTTTTGGATGCTTAAGTCACACAAGATACTTTATATTTTATAAGATATTATAACTCAAATTTTTCAGTTTCAAAAAACCCATTTTTGTTGCTGTACCCATCACTTCTTTTTCATTATCAGTTCCAAAACTTTACATGCTGACAAAGTAATAAGAAGGAGCTGCAAGTTAAAAAAGAAAAATAAAGTAGAAAAGAAAATAACAGGAGTAATGCTGTAATTCAAAGGTAAAAAAAGTAAATCCAGAGGTGACTCAAAATTAAAAAAAATATTCAAAATTTAAAAAAATATTCAAAATTAAAAAGAATAAATAAACCAATAAAAAGTCTTGCACTTTTAGATATTTTTGTCTGCCAATCACAGTCTATTTAAACAGTATAGATAAATCTCTCTGTGAAGGTATAATTGATTTGCATCTCCAAATCAATGATTAGCAAATTAGACCTCTAACATGTAATCTAGAACTCAAAAGTTGTAACCTACTCCTGTTATTTCATGATTATGCTTACTTGATGAGCCTTGACTGTGTCCTAAGCAACAGAGACAGACATCTGATTTTCTGTACCTAGCAGTTATGTTACTCAGCCTTTATATTTTGCATAATGTAATTGCAGTAATGGACCCATTAAAAAAACAAAAAAGCAAGACTGTTTGCTGTGAGGATGTTTTATGGAAGTCTTAAATATTGAATAGGAATTTTGGTGAGCAATCCAGTATGAGCTGTGTCAGCATGCTGTTGTATGTGCCAGGGCACAGGAACAGCACCAGGCCATGGTATAACAAACACCAATCCTAGTGACATCCATCTGTCATTTGATCATTGGGGATTTGATCCTTTTTTTGTTGGGGGATAAAAAAAAGTCACAAAAAGTCAGTTACTGTGCAATAAAATTCATATACTGTAATATGCCTCAGCAGTAATGATAAAGAACTGGGATAATCAAGATACAAATCCATAATGTTTAAATAACCGTGTGGGGTGATGAAACTTCAAAGGACTGTGATAACAAATAAACATGTGGCTTCAGTGATCACCCTTCATCATGCAACATTCCTCTTCAAGAAACTAATTACGTATTAATGCCACTGGCACTGCTCTCACAGCTCCAGTTTCGTGTGCACCCGAGCTGTGTTGCAGGCAGTCACCTTCCTTGGTGTGACCCGAGACACGTCTCTTCTGCTGTCTCAGTAGCTATCTGTACTCCCTATTGCTTCAACATCCTTCACCTTTCTACTTACATCTGCTTTTCTGAGTAGTTCGTGGGGTTTTTTTCTCCTCTAATTTTTTTTCTTATGATATCCAAGAGTCCTGTAGATGGGTTTAGAATATTCTTGCAGCTGAATCAGTCTTTTCATTTTGAAATGCAGTTATGTTTAAGAAAATGTATCAGTTCTATAAGCAGAGTGCCAACATATTTATACAAAATCATTGTGTTGTTTTGTTTTGTTTTGTTTTTTCCCTCTGAAGCGGTGTGTGTATTTGAAGGCAGAACCTACTTTGAAGGGCAAAGAGAAACTGTGTATTCAAGCTCAGGAGACTGTGTTCTGTTTGAGTGCAAGGTAAGAATACTCTTGATGGAATAAAAATTCTTGCATGTTAGAAATATCAAAGTCCCACTGAAAGAAACTTTTGGAATACAGACAGATATACCTTGGGAAGTGACAGAAAAGGCATCTAATAGGTCCTGTGTTTATTTTGTCTGAGTTCCACATCAAATTTTTGCAAATCAATTTACTTTGCATAGCTTTACTTTGCATTACTTTACTTTGATGATACAGCTCGACAGTCAAACAGCATTCTTTCTTCCCTAGGTATCATCCCCATCATCAGTAATAAAACAGCAGCAGACTACCTTATGCTTCCATTTGCAGTGTTATTGTTCAAAATTATATGCTCAGGTGTAAGAGATACACGAATGTGATGGGGGCATAGTTTGGAATTCAGGATCAATATTAGAGGAAAAGCTAGAGGAAAAGGAAGGAAAAGAGCTGGTACACCAGGTATCTGGTATTTCTAGCAATGGAAATGGAGTAGGGGTGGGGTTTTTGTTTGTAAACAGAACATACCTGATGCTGAGTCTTGCCCTGCTGCCTGAACAGAGCTGCTCTTCAGGGCACAAGTACACTTTAATGGCAAAATATACCCCAGGGACAGTTGTGGGTTGAGAATTATACAAACTGCTGCAGTGAGTCTTGTGTTGTCTGTCTGGGGAGGATGGGGAAGAATCCTGTCTGGTTAGAGAGCTGCATGCTGCGGGGTGGAATTGAAAACCTGAACGCACATTTCTAGGGCAGAGAAAAAGAGGCAAGCAACTCCTCTTGCCATGGAGCTGTCCATCAGATCAGTTTCTGGAATCACAAACATTTTCATACAGTTGTTAAAAGGTGTATTTTACAAAGAAGAACTGGAAACTCTTGTCTAACTACTGTTGATTTTAATCTTTATGAGCTTAATTCCTGCAGTAGGTGCTTGAAACCCTTTTGAGAGCGGCAAGGAGAAGCTGACCCAAAATAATTTTGGATTCAGCTGTAGGCTTTTTAGGGCTCTGAAGCTCATATTTTCAACATGACACCCAGGACATGAATTCTATGATTAGTCAATGGACATAATTAAGAACCATCAAAAGTGATGTGACATTGCCTTGTGTTTCTTGCAGCTGGCAGTTGCGATACTGTATGAAAAAAATGCCTCTGTTGGCTGGGCTAGTCTGTGTTTTGTTGATTAGACTTGTTTTCTCATAGGTTGTCTCAGTCTCGGTAGAAATAGTAAGCAGCAGCTTTGGCTGATTGAAATGTTGGTTTTTCAAGGACTGAATGGCCTTGTGAATGATAATTCAGAGCAGAAAATCCATGTACTGTAAACTTCGTTGGTCATTTAGGAATTCATAGATGGGCATTATTTTATTACTACCAGAGCTTTCATAAAAGGATATAATTAATGACTTCAGGTCAAGAGGTATTAGTAGGATTGGCACAAGTACTGGTTTCAAGCTTGAAGGCTTATAATGATGTTATCAAGGCAATGTATGGAATTTTTTCTTTTTGTCTGGATGCAATTAGAACCATCATGTTTTGTTTTTATTGGCTGCTGCAGTTGTGTGTGCTATAGGCATGCACTTTTCTGTTTGAGTAATATTTCTGTTTGAATAAATAAGTGAATGAAAAATTATCTTCCAGATTAGAATTTACAAAGGAATTAAATGAAATCCAGACTACCCTGATTGATGTTATTTCTATCAAAGGTTAATTTATCTTATGGGATTGACGGGTTTTGTTTGTTCTGGTGTACAGCACATCTGTGGCTGGTTTGCTTAACTGTATTATCAGATTAGGGTTGGCTTCTCTGTCAAGATTGTCTAAGGTAAAGTTTGAGCAGTAATTTTGATATTGGCCATTGTGTTCATGTTCATCTTTATATTTCACAGTTAAAGAGGATTTAAAATTAAATGCTAGACCAATAATAATAATAATAGCACACACATACATACAATGGCATATGCATTATTTTAGATGCTTTTCTTGCATGAAGAAATGCAGGGTCTTGAGTACATTGAAGTCTTATTTTAACCACATTGCTTATTGTAAGGCAGATGCCTCTGAGGAGCATGTTGTTGTTTGCCTTGTTTTCTTTCTTTGCCCTATCATGATTAGAGCATTGTAAGACACATTATTTATGGCCTGAGGGAGCCTAAAGGTGGTACACCCATGGTAGCCAGGTTGCTAAGGCAAGCATTTTGTGTGGCCATACTGCAGTGATTTCATGTGACCTGCACGGAGTGCCTGAAGATACTAGACACCATCTTGTGGCATTCTGCACTTCCAGATGCCTGATCCAAACTTAGCTGAGAAACTCTCTCTTTCCTAATAGGGACTCAGTGCTAGTTTCCTTCAGTGTTACTGCCACAGCAGTGAGATCAGAGATGTTCAAGTTTGATTTTACTTGCTGTATAAATAAGAAGCTTCTTTAGAGTATTCTTTATGGGGACCCTTGTCTCTGGAATCTGCTGCTTCAGATTTTTAGAAATAATTGTTACTCTTTCAGGCATGATACTAAGAGAAACTTCTGAGGCAAGTTACTTGACAGCTAAGAAAGGAGAAGCATGAGAGTTGTTGCATCACCTTTGCTTGCTTGAAAAAGTTTGAGTATAGGGGAATTCCTGATGCTTTTATCGTGCTATTTTGTCCTCTCAAATGGTTTTTGAAGGTACCTGGAGTTTGGCCTGGGCTGGTTTTTTTTGTGCATTATAATGCTGAAACTCCACTAAAGTTATAACTTTCTTTATTTCCTGTCTCACAGTATTAATCAATTACCTCAATTTAACAGGACCACAAAATGCAGCGTATTCCGAAAGATAGCTGTACAGTTTTGAACTGCCCAGAATCTCAACAGATCCCCTTATCTCACAGTTGCTGCAAAATCTGTAAAGGTAAGGCAATAGCAGGATATATATAAGCTCAGTGTAATTTTTCATTCTTACAGATTACAAATAGACTTTTTTTCTGATAATTTTGAATAGGACACTCCTATGCATGATGGTCACTGTAGGTCTTGGGAAACTGAATAGGTAAGAACTTCACTGTGACATCTGAAAATTGTTTGTAAAATGTTTAGTAATGTGAATTCTTTGAAACATGTTTTTGTGTTTTATTCCAGCCAAAAATGGGTGGAAAGTCTAAGAAATCATATACATAACTAGCAGTTTTTCTCCCCTTCACCCACTCCAGTGTCCAAATTAAATAGATTGGAGAAATACTCATGTTTGCCAGCATCTTTCTGAGGTGCTTTGAGGTATCTCTTTCAGAGAACTGTTTGTGCTATGCAGTTGTTCAAGTACCTGGAGTAACTTGTTTACCTCTCTGGGGTTGTTGTCTGCATCTATGAGCACAAACTTTGGGGAATATTTTGGTATGCTGTGCACCTTTGTGTGCTACACCCAGTGTGATCCCTACCAAAGAAGAGAGGTGTAGCAAGTGCTCTGAGTCCTTGGCCCACCCTTTTGATCTGGACTAACACCAGTATCTTCAAAGCTTTGAGCAATTGCATCTTCAAGTAGCTACATCTGTTTCTTCTATAGCTAAATAAGATAAATTGATACCTGGCATGAAGGAAGGTGTTAGACTCTTGGGCTGATTTTAGGTATACTTCAGTGAAGAGTGCAGCTATAGCTGTTTCTGTGCTACTCAGCACAAACATGAGTGATATGATTAATGGCATCAAGCAGAGGGATAAGAAAGTAGAAGAAAAGAACTTAAGAGAAGACAGGTCTTCAAGTCTGTCACAGTCAAAAAGGATTTTTTAATGATAATTTTTTATTAACTCTGCAGTAGCTGAGAGAAAAGGATTCTATGTTTCTTGTGCCTTTCTATAGTTAAAAAATTTTTATGCATGTTGGTTGAGTGCTTTCTGAATATTTTCAAGCCTTCCTGAACTATGCTAGCTTGACTTCTGATGGGGAGAAGAGCTTATTCGATAAACAAGAAGCTGTGGCAGGCTGTTATTCAGTAGCATGTATTTTGTTTATTAATACAGCTGCTGTTTAAGTATTGAGAATCTTAATAATAATAATAAATCAGTATGAAAGCTCTCATCCTTTCTGGATGACATGTGTCTTCTTAGTTAATGTCAAATTTTGATACAATCCAATACAGGCAAGGAAACCCAGAAATAAGACTCTTGCTTTGCCATGAACTCAGGATTCAGTGAGGAGGGCAGCAAAAAGCCAAGGAGTAGATGTTGCCATGGCCAGAGGTTGCTCTTGATGCACATGTTTCTGTTGTCGTCAGGGAGTATTGGAGACCCTCTAGCACAGTGAAAGTGTAGAGTATTTTGCTCCTTAATGTCCTATGTTAGATGCCAGCACTGTGGTAGCTGTGGTGAATGATAATATTTAAGTAACATTACCTAAGCATACCTCTAGGTTAGAGAGACAGCCCACAGCAGGAGAAAGAAAAACATCAGCCTTTCATTTCACAAGAGGTCTGTGATGTTTCTGTCATAACCACATCACTGGGTCTCAATAGTAAAACATTTTGCCTTTATGGGATCTTCTGCTTCCTTTTCTTCTTTTGCTTCATTCCTGCTGCTTCACACTGGTTCCTGAGCTGTCCAAGTGCAAAAAGATTTCTTTGACCTGACCTCCAAGCATCTCTGCTGCCACTGTCCTGCTTGGGGTCCTTGTTTAGCTAAGCTTCTGTGAGGTTAGGGGTTAGAAGCTCTTTCACAGAAAAATATGAAGCAGAAACCAGGTGGAATGATAAAAGTAATAATCTTTACTGCCAAAAAATAAGTTTGCTATTTTGCAAGAGGCTTGTGTTGCAGCCTGATGCCAGGTTGCATTCTGGAGCTGTTGCTGTTACACCAGTCCTGGTCCCCTGAGCTTGATCCACATTCCCAAGGTCTCCTGTGGTTTTGAGAGAAGAAAGTAATTATTGGAAAACAGTACTGCTGCTTGATCAATTAATGCTTCAGTGAAAGAAGGAAACTTGAAACAAATAAAATTAATGAGAAAACAGGGAAGGAGACAAGCTCCACACCTTTATATACAGATCTGGAAACTGTAGAAGCTTCAAGTCAGTTTCTAGAACCAGCTTGATTTCAGCATAAAAAAGGATGATTTAATGCTGTTCAGCAACATTAAATCATTAAATTTCATGAGAGCAAACAGAAGAAATTTAAAAAGAAACCTACTGAGTTGAAAGGTTCAATCTAAATTTTCCAGCCTCAAAAAGAACTTCACAATCTTAAAAATTTGTAGTTAAGGTGCAGTGTAAAATGGCCACATTCAGGAAAAATGGAAAAGAGAAAATAGGAAAATAGGAAATAGGGGTGGCTAACAGGTAAGATTTTGAAAATAAAATTCTCTGTAATGGAAAGAACGATGCAATAAGGAAAGAGTATTCAGTTAGTGGAGGAAGGGAAGAGATAAGGGGAGAGTAAAGCAAAACAAGTCAATGTTTATCAAAGACTTTTCGTTAAATACAGAAGGATTTTATAAATACACCTGGGAACTAAAAGTGCTAGAAAAAAAAGTAATATCACTGGTAAATGAGATGCTGAGTGTCTAAGCTGTTAAGCTCTTTTATATATGTGCAAATAAACAAATAAAAAAATGAAAGTGACAAGAAATATATAATTAAGACATGTCCTGTAAAAGTAATTAACAATGACAAGGAGACAGTAAGGGGATTTAAGCAAGCCTCCTATCCAGCTGCTTCAGATCAGTGCTATAACCTGAAATTGAATTGAAGACCTAGAGACAGTCTGTTCTCGTGGCCTTTACTACTCCTCTCATCCATTTCATGCTTGGTACAATTTATTTTTCTGTATCTCACAGACAATAGAAAGGTATTCTTTGACCTAACTGAGAAGAAGATAGGACTGTCTTTGACAGGTATGTTTTGTAATCCCTGGATTCTTTTTAACCCTCAGTCACGCTTGTTTCTGTACAGGTCATGACTTTTGCACGGAAGGACATAACTGTATGGAGCATTCTGTCTGCCGAAACCTAGAGGACAGAGCTGTCTGTAGCTGCCGAGATGGCTTCCGAGCCCTTCGAGAGGACAATGCCTACTGTGAAGGTGATACCTTGTACACATGCTTAGCACTGTTGTGTAAATTACTGTGGGATGAATGTATTGCTTCATAAGTTGTCAAAGGGATAGACATATTCAGTGCGATGAATTAGATGTGCAGCATGTTGATCAATTAAAATAATTTCTCTGATAAAGTAATTAAAGAAAAAAATTTAAAAATCTGATCAGCATGGAGGTGACCAGTTAATATGGCTGAGGTCTTGAATTAGAAACATGCTTCCAGAGGGAAATTTTCCTGTATTTTTTTTTTTCTTGGTATTCAGATACTTAGGCAGCCTAAATTCAACCATTTGAAAAACAAGTCAGTGTAACATTCAGTTTCTCTTTTCACTGCTGCCTGTTCCTCTTCTCTCTCCCCAGGAAGTAAGAAATGATATAGACTAGATTCTGGTACTGTTAATCATACTGAGTAAAGAGTCATTGTTTGAGTGTCTCTATTGGTATCAGGGAGCAACAATCTACTTAATCAGAAGAGAATCATCTATACAATGTAGCATAATCAGGTGAAAGGAACCAATCACCACTCCAGCAGTGGAAACCAAAGTCCTCTGCACAGTCTCTGGTGTTTGGGCTAACTGTTACTGTTCCTCATGAAAACCCTGAGTCTGTACACATGTAATACCAGTGTGCTGTCAGGCCATTCTTACCAAAAAGCTTAAGTGTTGGCAGCAGGATGGGCTTTGACTAATAAGTAGTTCTGTTCAGATTGAATTCAAAGTCAAGCATCTGTGAGTAGATGTAGTTTAAGGTGCTCTGCAGTCCCTCCTAATACCTGCATTATTCTCTGGTGATGCACAATAAATGGGATAAATCGAGGCCTTTTAAGACTGTTCCTTTGGCTGAACTCTGCCGAAGTTAATGCCTGCAGTTTGCTTGAATTAGTAGCTGCATTAACGTCAATGGAAATGCTCATCTGTAGATTTAGGTTTGAGAATTTGTGGCTGTTTTCAGGAAAAGAGCATGTAATTAATTCAGCTTCATATACATCTCTCCTTAATTTTATGGTAAGCTTTCTGATGTAAGCCAGTTTTGAGAAGCAGAGCTAAAAATCATACAGAAACAAATCCCTTGCCCTCATCATGTTCCAGGAGGCATCTGACATCAGGACCTGCTGTGTAACTTGTAGCATCAACCACTTTTTATCCCATAGTCTCTGGAGACTATCCTGTGGCTTAGGCTATGGATCTGTGTTTCCAGGAACTCATCAGCCTTTCCCTATTTGAGGGAGTCACTGGAGCAATGGAGTTACAGTGAAGTTAGGGGTTTTAAGAGATTTTTTTCCTGCAGCTCTGTTGTCACTCTGCTGAATGAAAGCAAAAAACAAATTCCACCTTCTTTGTGATCTCCAAGTCTCTCACATTAGAGTGTGTGGCTTTGTGTGGAACTTGCCAAGCATGCCATAAGCAATAAAAAGAAAAGAAACTTGTATCAGCATTGAGGGTGAAATGTTTGATGAGGACACAGTAGATTATCATATGTGAGGCTGATACATTCTTATAATAAGAGGATTTACCAGTTTGTGCGGTACCTGATTTCAATATGATGATTTTTTGAGATTTCTTGGCCCAATTGTTCCTGTATGGGCAAATGACATTGGTTCTGCGTGGTAATTATGAATCTGCTTAACTGCTTTCAGAGAACATGCATAAGTGAATAAAAGATTGGGACACATTACATAAAAGTACTAATTTTGCATATTATGTTTGAAGGCATTAAATTGTCACTTAAAAATGTTCTTGATCCAGGAACACTTGTTCACGTTGAAGGTAATGGGAATAAGTTACACTAGGAAAATGTGCCCACATAAGCAAAGCTCAGGAGGCTGGGTCACTTCCCAAAAGGTTCTCCTTGCCAGGAGTGAAGCTGCCTCAACAGGCAAACCAGCCTGGCTTTGCTGCTGGTTCCGTGCCCCAGCTGCAGTGTTGGCACCACACTTGAGCTATGCACAGTTGGTACATGGGTCCAGACCTGTCCTTGACTGTCCATCCCTGACTGACTGCGAGGGCCATGTGCTGGAAGGATGGTAGGGAAAGTTACAAATTGAAAGTTTGATTGTTTTTGTGGAAGATAAGGGGCAGGGGACTGAAATACCCATGTTTCTCCAGTGTTGTGCTTTTATTACTGTAGCCCTTTCCCAGTTCAAATGTCTCTTTGAGCAGAGGTTTTCTTTATTTCTGGAAAGGGACTCTTACCTTATATACTAAACTAACTAACAGCAAATGGCACAATAGCAATAGTGTAACACCAAGTCTTTTCAGAATCCTATGCCTCGTCTTGAAAGGCTGAAATGGTCCCAACCTCCCTTTCTCAGTGGATGCCCTTCCTTCACTCTGCCATTATTTGGTCTTTAATTGCAAGCAATGCCAGGTATAGAAATGTCGAGTTAACACAAAGCCTTTCAGAGAAGGCTTTTTGTAATGGCTAGAGCCCATAGATATGAGAGCTGTTTCTGTGTTTGCACTGCACAAACTTCATATATACTGCAAAATAGGATGTCATTGGTTCTGTGTTAGAGCCACGTTTCACTAAATACAATCCTGATTTGTTCTCCAGCCATGTCAAAATTGAAAGAATAAACAGAAATAGTGATGCTCCCACTGGCAAAACTTCCCCTTAAGGAGAAGAACAAAAATAAAAACACTCAAAGCTGGTTTCAGTGTGGGTCTGGAAAAGCTGCATAAATTTTAGCTGAATGATGGAAGAGTTTGGCTTCTGTCCTGGAATGAACCGGTGCTTTTCCAAAGCTGTGTGATCTCTGGATACTTTTATAACTTCCTGGTTTATAATATTTGTTAATATTTACATCACATTTAGCTTTCCCTCAGAGTACTGCGTAAAGCAATACTTAAAGAATTGGTATTTCTTCATTTACATGCTGTAAGCCTTATTACAAATACTTTTCAATCTATTTTCTGCCTGAGGCTATTATGCAGTTTGAGATACTTTGTGGGCAGGCCGTCTATGGATTATGCTGTGCTGCCCAGGCATAGGTGCTTTTAAATACAGCATCCTGCCTAACATCAACATTTTACTAAAACAGGTGTTCTGGTGAAGCGTAATTAGTTTTTCCCAAAGCAACATCTGCAGTGCTCTCAAATTCAAGATCACCCTCTGGAATATATTTCAAATAGTGTTCAATACCTGCTGCTTTATGATGGTAGAGTTATGCTGAAAAGGCTTTTCAGGATAAAGGTTGTGACTCTTGGCTATGAAGATAATCTGATGCATGTAGAGGAGCATATTTCAACTATCTCTGTGCAAAATCTGATTTCAGTTCAGAAGTGCTGCCAAGGATTGCTGATTAAACAGAGAAAGGAAGCTCAAGAAAGAAGACAGGGGAATACAGTAATTTTTGTGGAGACCAAGACAGAACATGACTTGAGAGAACTGGGTTATTTACTTCTTGATCAAGGGGATTTTGCGTAATGCAGAGGCTGTTTAAGGTCACATATCTATCTTGGCTGTGATAGAGTTAAATTTCTTCATAGCAGCCTGTGGCTGGTGCTGTGGTTTAGGTTTATGATGGCATTCTCAGTAGTGAAAACAGGTGTACATTGTGGCTGTTTTTCAGGGGTTGGTTGGACATCAGTCTGCTGGTGGGAGCTAGAGTGTTGTTACCTTTGAGTCACTTTTTTTCCTGTCCCCCTTCACTTATTAAATGGTCTTTATATCAGCTCATGAGTTTTTTCTCACTTTTGCTCTTTTCATTAATTCCTCCATCCCATTGAAGAGTCAAGCAAGAAGGGAGCTGGGCACTAAATTGCTGACCAGGGTCAGCCCTCTACACATCACAAATTTACATTATGGGTGTGTGGACCATAATGTTTATTTTTTGATATTCGGAAACTTAGTTGGACTAATTGCACTGTACACAACACAGCTAATTTAACAATCTGGCATAATTTAGAATTATTAAACAATTTTTTGTGAAACAATTTTCCATTTATATTCTAATTTATCCTTTTCCTCAGTAACTCTTCTAGTTTCTCTGCTCTTGTCATGTTTGTCCCAGTTTCAAGTGTAGCAGATGAAATTAGACCAAAGACTGAATGACTTTGTCTAGATTTGAGAATTACATCAGCTTCACTGATGATTGTCCCTCGAGGGGAGAAGGTTTTCAGTTGAGAAATCTGCTTTTGAATAAGCTGGCTTGATTCAAATCATTTTCAGTGGAGGGAAGTTAGCAGCCTTAGAGGAGAAATTGTCTCTTTACAGAGATTTCTGGAGCACATCAGAAATGCCTCTTGGTTAGACCTTATCAGGTGTCCCCTAGCTCAAAGCTGTATGTTATGATTCTGTTTGGAAAGGTTTACTGATTTATCCCTGTGTATGCTTAAAAATAGTAATGCATTATTTAACCATCTTCCCCAACAATATGAATTTGCACTTCTTCAGTTACCTAATTAGTACAGTCTGTTGTTTATCTTCTTGTTTAATCTTAAAAAAACAAATTAAATTTTCAAAATTAATCTGAATTTCACAGGTTTTAGTGAATAGAAGAAATCTTGTAATGGATAAATAGTTATAGTCAAATTGCAGTGGGATACACTGTTGCATCGTATTGGCCAAGTACAGTTATCAACAATATATTTTCTCTTAAAATAAGTGTAATATTGGGAAGAGTGCAAGTAAGAGACTTCCATAATGGAGATAAACCTCAGATTATTAGAATATATTCTGTTAAATCCTCTGGGTCTTTAACAGACAGTATTGGGCTATTTGCTAGCTTTGCTGTCTTTGTGGTATGCACCATTTTTCTTCAGTAAGAGTCCTACTTAAAAGCTCTACAGTACTGTCAGCTTTGTGAACCTGGGAAGGCTACTCCCACTGCCCTCTTCATAGAAAAATTATTTTTTGGAAGTGAGAAGTGTCAATGGTATCACATATAGCTAAGAAATAAAGATTTCCACCTCCATCAGCTGGCAGTATTTGAGTCAGTACCTAGTCATTTGGAGTTGGGTTGGAAAACCAGTCAAGCAGAAGGAAAACCTTTCACTCCAGGAGGGCAGAATGTTATTTCCAAATCTCTATTAAAAAGGAATTAAATGGTATTAATATTAAAATGAAACATTAATATTAAATACTATTAATATGTTATTAATTATTAATATTTTTTTCATCAAAAGCACTAAGTGTCATCTTATTTCCATCATTATGTTACTGAGAAATCTTAATATGAAGAATTATAAAAGCAGTTTTAATGTGTCAGTGTGTCAGAGCGGGACCAATCCTTTTTGTCTGCCATTGCTTCAGTTGAGGAAAACAATAAAGCTTATTCCCAACTTAAAGTGCACAAGCAGTATCCCTGACACCAGTTTATAAAGTGTGGTGCCTTCTGAGGTACAGATAGCTCCACCACTTGTAGCAGTGGGATAGTTTGTATGTGTACAAATTGCAGGATGTGATTCAGTGTTATTTGATTTTATTTGCTTTCTGCAGTAATTATGTTCAGAATCTTTCTATCATCCAGCCATAGCCAGGACTGACAATGACGTTACTACAATTAAAAAAACCAAACAGCTGAAACTAATCATATATAGGGAGCTTCTCGAAAACTTTAAAACCTTGCTACTAGTATCTGGTAAGGAGAGGTTTTATTGTACTTAGAGCAGCCCTTTTCCACTAGCAATAAAAAAATATGATGTATTTTGGCTTCAAATGAGAAATTAAGGTGAAGGTTTCCATACAAATTAAGTAGACCTGCAACCTCCAAGCAAAAGAGAAAAGAAAATAAAGTCTTAGTTTTGTTCTTATTTTACTTTTGGCCCAGTTTTCACTGTTAGCTGGGACTACTGAAAAAATTAGGTGCTTTCAGTGTGTGAAAAGTACCCACAGCCAAATGGTTGGATTTCTTTTGTAACTTAAAACCTCAGTCTAAATGTGTGACGCATCTTAACAATGCATAAAGGCTGGATCCCCAAGGGTTTTAACAAAGACACAGAAATGCCTTGCATTAAGGCAAACTGAATTTAAAATAGATATTCTTTCATGGAGAGTGCAGAGCAATAGCAGCCACAGTATTTGTATCTGTTATGGTACTCATAACTAGTTTGGCACAGTTTGAGAGACAGCTGAGTTGTGATATCGGCGCTTTTCTGTAACACGGGCAGTAATCTACCAGGGAGCTGACAAGAATATGCTGCATGATTTAGACCCTACCCAAACCCCAAATACAGTCTAACCCACACACAGGAGCCTTACCACTGCTTACAGGTACTGTCTTTACTGTCTGCCAGTAGGGAGTTTTAAAATATATTGGTGCAATACAATCTGTGCTGTGTCTTCCTGAGAAGAACCTGATACATATTTGTAATTTCTGTATAAAAATATTGATGTTCCTTATTACCATTTTGAAATAGGGGGAAACAAAAACATGAAGAGTGGCAAGTATTTTGAAATTCTTGACATTCACAGTTCAAAATGATGAGAAGTTGTCATACTTAAATAAGAAAAGAAAAATACTATTTTGCAATTCAGATTTACAGACCTATTTCTAACTAAGTGCAGTGCTGAAGGGGGTTGGATCATGAGCTGGTGTGTCAGTAAGTTGTTCTGATTTTTGGAATTCTCTAATTAATCGTGTACAACATCCTTTTTATTCTCAGTATGCAACTGTATCAGACTAGTTACTTGGAGCCTAAGGAAAGGCCCCCCGGGATGCTTTCATGTCTGACAAATAACTATGTATAATTACTTGTTTCATCACGTATACACTACTATATGAATTAATTATAAGATATTAAATAGTAAGAAGATGCAGTTTGCCAAGTAAAATACTACATGATGGTGGACAATATTTGTTTTCAAAATATTCCTGTGATACTCATTTTTAAAACTACATGATGTGTGTGGAGTCCAGTGATGTTTTCACAAGACTGAGATGAAGGCTTTAATTTCTTCCAAGAATCTCACATTCACGAGTAGCTGTTGAGCAATATCTCCTACTGCATGTTTTAACAAGGACAGTTTTATCTCAACAGTCTGTCTTCCTTTCCAAAAACTGGGGGAAGTTGAAATAAAAACAACTCTTTTTACTGTTAAAAATGATATTTCTGAATGCTGTAATGTTATATTTTTTATTGCAAAGCTATATAGAACTTCTGTCAAGGAATTTAGACTTTGAGTCCTTTTATTTAAAGTATTTTTTTTCTTGATGGTCTCCTCACAGGAGATGCACAGAGAAATCGTGAACTTAAGCAAAGATCAGAGATCTAAAATAGCATGAAGGGAAAAGCACCAAGATGTATACAATATGTATATGTGTTATCTGTGCAGTTTAGTTATGGGCTAGGAAAGAACATGCCTTTGTGTGAAGAACCAATAGTTAGAATTTAATTTTAGTCTAATTGATGCTTTATCAGTCTAGTCAAAATATAAGTCTCTTATTAGTTTAATTGCAACAGTGCTAACACTTATAATCCAACTTGCCCAGTTTCTCTACAACTCTATTAATAATTCAGTAAAAATCAATATACACTAGTAACTGCCCAATTCTTCTTACACTCCCTATGCATTGCTACAGGAGTTGTTAATGACCAGATTCTGTTTTGGGAGCAGCGTGGTGGGGATAATGGAAGGTTATTTTACTCTTCTTGGTCTTTGTGTGTACTTGAGGTTATTTTTGTATGCTTTAACTCAGTATGTGGGGTATGTTCTTATAATTGATTCACAGGGCTAGATTAATTGTGATTCCTTAGGTTGTAGTGCTTTTCTCTTTGGGAGAGGAGAGACACACAGGTCTAGAAAGGTAGGCAAAAATAAAAGTAATAAAAGCCCCCAAAAGCACAAATTAATTTGGATGTAGATTGTATACATCTTCTTGATAATTTTGCTGTTAGAGACAGACTTTTTACTGGCTGTTGGTAGCACCAAAGGAACAGGGTGTAAAGAGAAGAAAAAGTTGAAAATTATCTGTAGAGGGTAGGAGTGATAACAACTATGGTGGTGTTGTCAACTGGAATAAATAATATGGAACACTGTGAAAAAATACACAATTTTGATTGAAGTTGCTGGTTAGATCCTTTGTGGAATATATCAGTTGGAAAAATTGGTGCAGTGGATTTGATAGAGCAAAGCAAAACAAAAGTGCAGTGGTGGTTTTGTGACTGACTGGAGGTAACAGCAGTAGTTAAACCATAGGTTTGACAGGTGATGGAGAGTCTAGAAATAGTAGTGGGAGGAGGAGGATCAAGAGCTGTGCCAGAGCCCCAGGATATTTTGTCATCTTAGACAGCAAGTGAGAAAGGGTTTACACAAGAACAGACACATAGAAGATAGTGTTATGGAAACCAAAACACAAAAAAGATATTGAAACCAGACTGTAGGTGAAAATGAAGGGAAGCTGAAGAGAATAGGAGCTTAGAAATACAGTCAAGGAAGTGTGAGAGACCGTACTGGGAATATTTTTATTAGAGCAGTTGAGCCAGGAAGTTTTAGTGTACTAAACATTTGAGCAGTTGGGAAGGTAGTGTGTTTGGTGGTGGAAATAAAAAGGCCCAATACTTTCACAGATGGGTAAGCTGGTGGGATCTTGCTTCAAAGTTATGCTCTGTTCTTTTCCTTTTAAGGAGTAAGAGCTGCTGGTGGGTGAAGGGATGGGCTGAGTACAGGAGGAGAGACAAAGTGAGCTAGATCTGAAGATGGGACTAAAGTTACGTAGAAGGTTGTTGGAAGAGGAAAACAGCAGAGAAGCTTCATGTCAGAGGTAGAAAGTGAGAAAAATAGGACTTGTTGGTGGAGGGATGACAAAGTAAAGGGACTTCTTTTCTTTGTGATCCTGTTCCAGGTGCAGAACAGGTAATATTTGTTCTAAAGGTTTTAAATCCTCATTTACCTTTTTAATGGTATTGATTGCTGTGATCAGTCACTGTTCATTTTCACAGTCCCTTAATTGCTGAGTAGCATCTGCTGATTTTGTGATGCCCTTTTTCTAGGTCAGGGACCAGAGGAGAGTCTCAATCTTTCACTGCTTGTCTCTCTGTGTGAGTCAGGTTGGTAGTGATAAAGCTAAGGGCCTGAGAGCCGTATGCTGTGATCATTGTTACTGGTATCCATCCTTGGGATTCTCAGCAGTGAGGCCCAAGATTCACAGCGGAGCCGTCAGATCAGGGTGGAGGTGTGTTAATGAAGTTGTGTGTGAGAGGTGGAAAAACATTAGCCTCTTGAGCAGGTAAATGTGGTGCTTGATATTTATAGGCTGTGAAGACATGTTGTTTTATTAACATAAAACCCATGGGGGTTTTTATTTGTTTTGTTTTAAGTTGTAGGTCTGTCTACTCTGCTCTTGTATTTAGGGTGATTTTTAATGTGTTTATGAAATAATTTCTTTTATAAATAAAGCTTTTCATGTTCCTGTTCCCTCTCTTCCTGAGTTATTTTTTATTAATTTTTTATATTTTTTTTTTATTAATTTTTTATTAATTTTTATTAATTTTTATATATTTTTATTAATTATAATAATTAATGTTATTTGTTGCAAAAATCCTGCAAGAGTTTTAGCACTTCCCTGGTCACACTTAGAGAGGTATACAGTAGCCAGGGAAATCACTACTGAGTTTTAAGGGAAGTAGCTGGAGGCAGGACAATATCCATAAAGGATCCTCAATTCTGGGAGTAGCCTCTTCTCATAACAGTTCATAATTACTGACTTAGTACCAGACTCATTTGTTCTGGCAGGCTTTTGTGGTGGATAAAGGCAGTGATGTATAGGGAGGCCTAAGGAAAGGCTTTGTTTGTTACTGTGAGGCTTTGGTCAACAATGATTTATAGATTTCAGGTCAAGTTCTCTTCTTATTAATTGGATTGTAAAACATAACTGGGAATTTGACTCTAGGGCAGCAAACTCATTAGGGTACAGGAGGAAGGGATACAGGGAAACTTTTCTTTGGTTATATATTTTGCATAAATTTTGTTTGAGTGCTTGGGGGAATAAAGAAAGGCATGTGGGTTTTTTTATTTTGTTTGGGTTTTTTTTCTGCTTTTGATGTTTTTGCAAGTATAAATAAATCGCTGAAGTGCAGATTCCGAACACTTTTGCACTAACCAGTTTTCCCAGAGGTGCCTCTTTTATCTGTTCCACTGGGAACAGAGCAGGTTGATGATCTCCATGACTACACTGTTGTTGGTACATCACAGCTGGTGGCTCAGTATCACATCAGACTTCAAGCACACAAGTCTTTATTGTTGAATGTGTAGAGCCATTGGAGTGGTGCATTCATCCTATTGAACTGACTTCAGCATCTTACTGGCTGAACAGTAAGACCTGAATATGCATTAATATGCTAACTAGGCTTTTTGGCAGGAGGAAATCAAGATAAATGTTGTAGGATTTCTTAGACATGGAAATGCATAAGGTTTTCTGTTGTGCATTTATATCTAAAGGTGACATGCTTGTTTTGGCTGGGGTAGAGTTAATTTTATCACAGTGGCTAGTACAGGCCTGTGTTTTGGATTTGTGCTGAACAGAGGGTTGATAATACAGAGATGTTTTTGTTATTGCTGAACAGGGCTTACACAGAGCCAAGGCCTTCCTGCCTTTTGTATTAGCACTCTGCAAGGAGACTGGGGGTGCCTGGGAGGTTGGGAGGAGCCACAGCCTGGACCGGTGACCCAAACTGACCAGAAGGAGATTCCACACCATGTGACATCGTGCATGTAGATACAGTGGGGGAAAAAGGATGAAGGAGGGATGTTTGGAGTGATGGTGTTTTGTTTTCCCCAGTAGCCACTACATGTGATGGGCCCCTCCTCTCCTGGAGCTGGCTGAACACCTGCCTGGCATTGCAAAGCAGTGAATCAGTCCTTTGTTTTGCTTTGCTTGTGTCTACTGCCTTTGCTTTCCCTGTTAAGCTGTCTTTATTTCAATCCACAAGTTTTCTACCTTTTATCCTTCTTATTCTTTCCCTGATCCCACTGGTTGGGGAGTGAGCAAGTGGCTGCCTGGAGCTTGGCTGCCACCTGAGCTTACACCATGACAGGTGAATAAAAGGCTACACCAGTGTTTTCAACCAGTGAAAAGGATGAAAAGGCTTTTATTTTGGTACCTTTGAAAGAGAACAGATGTTGGGCTCATTACCTGCCCTAGTTCAGTCCTCCTTGATCTGTAATACCTTAACCTCATGTATTTGAAGTTTGCATGGGAAGTGCCAAAATGGGAATGGAATTGCAGGCTTTTAGTGTGGTCAATCTCTGTGTGACTAGTTGTCATTTGACTGTTACTTTACCGTTTTTTATATTAATTATCTTTACTTAGTATTAAAGTTGCAAATTGTTTGTAAAAACATCTTCTTACCTGCTGTGGGTCCATGGTGTAGAGAGCCTTTAGGAGCCAATATAACAAGATCTTGTGATAGTAGCAATAACAGAGAGTTGGGTGGGAGTTTTGATTTCCAGTGATCATTTAAAGAATGTGAATAATATCTCTGCAAATCAGTTTGAAAAAAACAATACATTAGATTTGTCCAAATGAACAAAGTTAACCTGAACAGTTGTGGGCTGGGTTTTCTTTTTTTAAATTTTTTTTTTTTTTTGTATCAGTTGAACAAGCAAGGTTTGGGAAAAAAAGATGATTATAAATAAAACATTTTTCAAAATCTCAATATGTGGTATGTTGGCAAAATGAAAGCTTTTATTCAGAACATTTCTAAATTAGAAGGTTTGAATCAAAGGAGCTTTGACTTCAAGTTTTTCCCTGCAGAATAAAAACTGTTGACATTTTGGGTCTCCTGTGGCTATTTACCTGCCAAAGCAATCATTAGTATAGTTTTCAGAAAGTTCTATTTAATTCTTCAGAGGCTTTGGATTTTTAAGTAGAATTTTCTGAGGGCGCCAGAGCTGGCTTCTAGGCAGTCTGTTGATGCTGAGAACATAAGGCCTCTAATTACTCGAGGACTGATGTTGTTACTTAAATACAAATCAACACAATTAATTTAATATGGAGTTGTGAACTGGAATTATGAAAAACACAAGTTGCATCATTTGTTGTAGAGGCTAAGGCATATGTTGTAACTGCTGGCTTTTGTGAACTGCGTACTTGTGTTTCTGCAGAACATCTGTGAGTCAGGAGATCTGTGCCCTGTTCCACACTCTGTGCAAAACCAGCTGTGGTAGTCTTATGATAGCTTCACTTTTTTTGTGGTGCTCTTAGATGAAGTTCACAAAATGTGTTTGGAACCTTAGTGTGCTCATGTGCTCACTGTAAATACACGTTCATTTGTGCAAGTATGCATGTACATAAAAATTGCAAGATTAGCTTTTCCAAACAAGTGCCTTAATAGACCTATGATTCTTTCATGCCTGCAGATTTTACAAGGAAAAGGGAAATAAACCAGCCAAAGTACCTGTCATGAAATTCTTTTGCAGTGGACACCTTCATGTTTTGTAGCCAACTGTGCCCAGCTTCTCCAGCAGAATCCAGTGGGCAGAGGAACTGTGGAAATTTTTTTTTTCCAAACTTACTACAGAATCACTAATATTCAGTGTGTCACACTGTTTTGTACAGGAAGGCAAATTATCTTCTAAGAATGCAAAAGGGGGGAAAAAAAGAGCGGTCAATGAGTGCAGTTGGTAAATTCCTGTTGATTTAAAGACACAGGGAAGATCAGAAGAATTGAGGGATAAGCAGGAGCAAAGTACAGGAGTTAGTAAAGTTGACATTTAGCATCTCAGTATTAAGAAATCAACCCTGGTTTGAGTTTATATATACAGTCTATTGTCTTGAACTCTCATTAGACTCTGCAACAAGATGGTTTTCCATCCAGAGATTTTATTTTCAACACTGACAGCTGTAAACATCACTGAAAACAAGGAGGAAGTCAAAACTGATGAGCAGGAAAAAAACCAAGCCAACAATCCGCCCTTTTGATTTTGAGCATACTTTGGTAGCAAGGTTCAGTGACACATTGCATGACAATATAAATAGGTGTACTGAGCATCTCAGTAATGATGTCTTTATCATTAGTATTACAGGAACAGTGTGCTACTGAGCACTTCTAAATAAGCATAGCTTTTCTTCTTTGCAGTATAATAATACTATGCAGAAGGCTTTTTTGTCATTTGTAGTGCTCTCTCTGTCTTACCATTGAAGTATAACCTGCTAAAAGAAACATGTCTAATTTTGAAGCCCAAGAGAGTAAAAAAACAATTTTTAAAATTTCGTTTTGAATTTTGTGGCTACAGTCATTTATATTGGGAGTTTGCTCTGAGACTTTACACTGCAAAGGGTGTTCTGGCCCAACAAGTATTTTAGCAAGTTGTATTTTTTTCTGTCAGAGCAGATCTTTATATGAATGAGATTCTTACAGGTACAGTGGGTATATATACATATGTATGTAGATATTTGCAGATATAGATATATGTGTTTATATATATTAAAAATCTGATTGACTACTTGATAGTTCTAAGAGAAATTTATACTGAGTTCCAGGGTCCTTTCAGATCTTGCCATGTTCCTTAAAGCTTCTTCCTAAACAGTAGTTCCTGTTAGATCAAAGGTAGATAGTGTGCATATAGCTGTGTGTTTGTGTCCTGATGACTGAGAGGACTGCACAGGGTGCAGTGATGGATGCCATTGCAGTGCTGAGGCCATTGCTCAGTTGTTTGGGACCCTGTTTTTTTTTTTTTTTTCCTGTTCCTATTTAAATCGTAGGAATAACATTAGAGGTGCTTCAAAAGGAAAGACGTAAGCCAATGTAATCTTCTTTGTAACTCCACTAACAGCTGTTCACAGAAACTCAGGGTGCTTCTCTTGTTTGAATATTTCAAGCAGTTTTTTTTAAAAGCAGAAAGCCAAAAAGCTTTCCAAAATGCGGTGTAACTCTTTAGTCACTACTGCTGGAAGTGAACAGCAGTGTAGCGAGAGATACAAAAAATACTGCTGAATTTGACTTGTGTTCCTCTTTGCCTTGTTCACAGATATTGATGAGTGTGCTGAAGGACGGCACTACTGTCGTGAGAACACCATGTGTGTAAATACACCAGGATCCTTTATGTGTGTCTGCAAAACAGGATACATACGCATTGATGATTATTCATGTACAGGTAAGAGCTCTGTATTTCTGGAGGGAAACAACAGAATGGTGGTGTATAGGAGTACTGATATGATTCTTCTAAAGTTAATCTTTATTTGAGTCACAAGGCATCTAAATGAAATGTTAAACAGAATAAACACCAAAATCCAGTGCAGAAAAGCTAATGCATTTTACAGAGTATATGTAGGTCATACTGTTTGCCTGAAATTGTGAGGTAGGCTGGGTTGTCTCATGGGTATGCACGGTCTTGGGTGCTGATTAAAAAGAGGAGACTGAAGAGGAAAATAAGCAAGCAGAAATAGTGTTGTTTCACTTGGTTTCCATGTTCCATACCAGTACAGCTTCTCTTGGAGCATAGTGACTCTTCTGCAAACTTTGGATGGAGTTAAATTTGCTACATATTAAAAGTGGCTGTGTCCTCATTTGGAGCTCTCCATCCTCAGTCAGGTTTCCCAGGTGAATACTGAGTTCAGAGGGCAGGAGTTCTGCTTGCCTCGAACCACTGGACAACATGATGGTCAGTCTTATATCTGTATCTTCCCTTTTTGCTCTACTGCCAGTGGACGTGTTTGGTTCATGCTGACTTTCTGTCTTCTGCTCTTCTTTTATTGCAAGGTAATTTAGGGTTATGGAATGAACTCTGGACATTTAAAACAGCCTTTGGTATCAGAGTCAGAGCCAGGCTGACTCTTAAGTGTTCCTGTGTGTTTTCCTACAACATAGATAAAGAAAAAATGAATCAATGATGTGGCATGTTTTCTCAGTGAACAAAACAGTATCACTATTTTGTGTGCACAGGGTAACAAATTAGCTCTCTCTATAAAAGGCTATATTTTTTCAGTAAAGCTTTCTTGAATTATCTAATAGAAATTGGCTATAAATGGATGAGAGTATTCAGAATGTGGAGGCAGCACTGTGAAGTTCATTTCTAATTTTGTTCTGTCCATTGTGTCTTGGCATTTTTAGCATCAATGATATGTCTTGGTACAGAAACAGCTTCATAAACTGGATGATTTCCTTGGCCAAACATGCACAACACTCAGGGACATGGATTTCAAATCACATACCATGTGATTTTTGTGAATGCTTTGTCTTATCTGTACTTGTCATTCCTCTCATACATTGGCAAGCACTGTTTTACTGCAGTGAGCCCACTTCTTGAAGGCCCAAGTTATAAAGACTGCCCACAGCAGGTCCTTTCTGAAGCAACCTCTATGTTTCTGATGATTCTCTTACGTTTTCCACACTCTCAGCTGAGTAAAGAAATTGTTTCACTACCTCCTGAGTGTGAATATTGGGATTATTTTAGGGCTGACTGTATCTAAATCCGTGTGATACTTTTTCCACTTGGCTTCCGTTAACTTGCTGTTCTGATTGAACTTTGCAAATGGTAAAACATCACCAACTTTGCAGGGGCATTGAATGCCTGTAAATGTAATAAAGGTAGTTCTTGAGATTCCACACATTGCATTATTCATACTTGCTGAAGCATGCTGTTATGAGATACAGAGTTTTTCTGGAGTTACATTTTAGTGAATTTTGGATACTGACAGGCAACCATGAGGACACAGTCCCCGCTGGATGATAGAATTTCAATGAATGGCAACCTAACATCATTAAGTATATATGTCACAAATAAATGTGTTATTTTTTGTGTTTCCACAACTATTGTGTGAGCACCTCCAGTGGAGGCACTGGCTAATTAAGTTAATATGTATCCAGGACTATGTTGGTGGGGTTGTATAATATGCAGTTGTCCAAATCTCTCAGTGCGCATGTAGAGTCCAGTGCACTTTGAATTTTGTCAATGTCTGCAAAAATGTAGTCATTCAGCCCTCTCTTCCCCTCTGCAGAGTTTAAAGTTCTTATCAAGTTTCTGTTTGCCTTGTTGGCAATTCTGGGTTTAACTTGCCAGCTGAAATATCGAGGAAACTGAAGAAGAGGCTGTTTTTTAATCCAGTTCAGGAATAACAAGAATGGGGCAAACAAGCAACAATTGACCCTTTGTGTTACTAAGTGTTAAATTTTTAAAATATATTTCAGGTCACAATTTCTTGTAATGCTGTGTAATCGAATCCAGTTTTGAAACTGTAGTTGTGCATAAAATACCTGACACTCTGAACTGGAGAAGCAGCTATGGGGGCACATCCTTGGGAATATTACTAACCAGGAAAAAAATGTACTGTAGCTTGGCATAAATATGTCATTGTTTGCACAGGATAGCTGAAGCCCAGGAAGATGTTGAAAAATCATATGTGAACCTTGATTAGGCAGGTTATGATGTAAGTGATGTCCACAACTTGCTGGCAGACTAACATACCTTATTGTTCCATCCTATGAACATACATATAATTTAGCAGTCATTGATCAAAATAGAAAAGAGACACAAAATCAGTGACATTGAAGAGTTTTTCTCCTGTACAAGACATTCGAAAAGAAATCTGTGCTATCCATCTCTGTCGGAGTCGTGCACACAAAAGACTGATTTAGACAGCCTATAGCTGCTTCCAAAACAGCTCCAGTTTCTTTTGTCCTGGCATGTTTATTGCAAGTTTTACAATAGATCTGAATTACATTTTTATTTTCACAACAAAGGATGTAATGAAGACATCAATTTCAGATACTGTTATTTGTATTCATATTGGAACCAAGATTCTCAGGGTTAGATTGCATTAGTCACAACCATATTTACACAGAAATCTGTTGTTCATGACTGATTTTTATGTTCAGAAATCAATCATAGCTATGAGAAGGAGAGATGACTTCTAAGTTGCACCCATATGCCAAATGGGTGCACAAACTGCAAATTAAAGGCATAAAAATATGCCCTGGGCTACCATGCTTTGATATTCTACAATGATGTTGTCTCATGCCCCTTCTACTTTGCTTTCCAGAACCTGGAGTGTAATGATGATGTGCTGGGGGAAGGAAGGTAGAAAATGGCATTAGTCTCTGCTGAGGTGGTTTTATATGTGCAGAAGTATGCTGCTGCACCATCACTGTTAGCTGGGATCAAATCAGAATGTTTAGTTATTGTACATACAAAAATGCTGCTAGCGAGGATTTTCTTGCTATTTTCTACATCTGTGAAAGACTTTTCTCTCACACAGAAGAGGTAGCAGGGAATGTAAACAACCAAGCCACCTGCAACCTTGAAAAGTCTTGTTTATGATATAGTAGAAAAATATTTTGACAATGGATGTTTTAGGATTTTAGCCAATCACCCCCAAGGGGTGGCTGATCCTTTGTCCAATTAGACTATGAAAAAAAAAAATCTATGAAAGAGTTTGTAAAATAATTAAATAAATCAATCTTGCTGCACAATTCCTGCCTGCTGGATCTTCTCTCCTCCTCCCTATGGCTGCGGGACACGGTGATATACCGTAGGAACCAGGCCTGCGGTAATAAGTTATTTTCTGACATAATAACATTTGTGTCTTTACTTTGCATGGGATTACAGAAATGCACAGGCTGTTTTCTTGGCTGGAAAAAAGGAAGTTTTCCTTCAGGAAACAAGGAAGGACCAAATGTCACCTCCAGTCTTTCAGGCTGCTGTGTAATTCACAGCTGGTAGCATTTCTCTGAACACCATAGTGGATGTCTTTTCCTCCACCATTTATTATGGGAGAAGTTAGGAAATGAGAGATGAGAGCTCTCTTCTTCACACTTGGCTCTAACAGTAAAGAGCTCATACTAGCCACAGTGAATGGTTAATCGTATTTAGTCTCAACAATTGTCTTCAGTTTTCTGCATAGGGACCACTCACCTGAGTAACCCAACAAGAATGGAACAAAAGATACAAGACCCTGTGAGATTTAGTGCATCCTCCTTAGATTGTATTAAGGCAGAGGAAGGTGTATTCCTTTATCTGGAGAAGCCATTTTTTTTCTGAGCCCCAGATGACTTTCAAGGCTCTGTTTCTGTGCAAAATCACGGGCCACCTTTTATTTATTTTTTTGCTTTCCATTTGGCATAAAAAGGGGAAGTGGCTCTGATGGAAGTGCTGGTGGTGTGCCCTGCCTTTCCTGTGGTTTGGCGTCACTGAGATGATGTAGGGGAGGTAAAGCAGCTTATGTTACCGTCCCAGAGACTTCCTCCCCAGGGGCTGTTTCATGTTTCACATTTAGTGGTACTGGTGAGGCAGGTGTTGGTGCTCTCCAGGAGTACCCTAGGACAGTGTATTCAGTTGACTCTCCCTGTGCCTGTGCTCTGGGCAAGATGATAAATGACTGAAGGACATATGAAGTATTAGTATATAAGCCAGAATCTTTGAATTAATGTTTGTACCTGCTGTCGCCTGGGGTTTATGAAATGTAATGTATTACATATTTCTTGGGGTTTTTTTCTGTTTGTGTTTTATGGTTTATTAGGATTTGGTTTTGGGGTTTTTTTGAGAGAAGTGAGTAATTTACAACTTTGTACCCGGACACCAGTGAGACTGGTGAATTGTGCTGTACTTGGGCAGAAAATACATGTGGATTCTTAACTGATTAATTATTAAAAGCATACCAGGCATGTTGCAAGTTGTTGACTACTTCTTCCAAGCATGCTCTGGCTGCATTAGCAACGATGTCCATCTGAGCTGTGTGGGACCACTGCCACACGTGGAACTGGGCTCTCACATACATGTTTCAAGTGTCTGAAGACCATGTAACATTTTCATAACTGTTTTTATCAATCTATTCCAGATTATTTTGTCTTTTATTTTCATTTTCACTTTAGCCAAGTCATGCTGATTTTTTGCTACTGCTTTTAGAAAATAGTAACTTAGAAGCCAAAGGAGGTGGCAAACCAAGTGGAGATTATAAATCTGTGAGGATGTTATTGGGCTTTATGGCCCAGTACCATCACGTTTGTGCTCCAGGATTTATTTTCTGACTTCTGAAGAAAATGGTGAAGGATTTTTATGTAATATCCCATCACTATGTTGGGAACATTTGGAGGGTTTGTTCTTCAGAATCAAAATAGACAGAAGGGATGAAGTAGTTCTTTAGAATCATGGAATCATAGAATGGTCTGGGTTGGAAGAGACTTTGACTACCATCTAGTTCCACCCCCCTGCCATGGGAAGGGACACTTTCCACTAGATCAGGTTGCTCAAAGCCCACGGCTTTGGTCTTTTTGACTTGGCCATATGGAAAAACTTACTCAGAGCAATGAGGAATATGTTGAATCCACCAGGCATTAACTAGCTGTATCTATCTGGACCTTGCTAGACCTCCCTCCTCCTCTGCCTCAGCCTATGTGTCTTTGTGAGTCTCAGAGATTTTCCTAACAACATGTTTCTGAATATGGTGTCAATGCATTCAGCATCATTTAATTTTTATCTGTGATAGCCTCTCACAGTAAACTGAAGTCTAATAATAGTTTTCACATAAATTACCAAGAAACATGGTGGTAGCAAGTTGAGTGACACCTGAAATGTTAATTTTTGGGAATACTGGCAGCTCTGCATATTTTGCAAATCAAATTAAATCACAAATCTGTTGCAAATTGGAAGGAATTCCAGTATCAACATTAAAACAATTAAGAGTCTGGGGAGATTGATTTGACATATGGAAAAGATTTAAGGAGAAAACTACACATTTAGTTGCATAATGATGATGAATGTGCAAAAAAGTAGGAATTATGGAAACAGTAATACTAATTAATAATTACTGGGGAGGTTTCAATAGTAAGAGGAAAATGTAGGGGAAAGTGCCAGCCTGCAGATGCATGGCCAATACCTTTTGACATAAGTCTTTCACGTCTGACCCATATTCTTTACTCTCTAATGATATTGTGGGATGACTGAAAAAATTTACCTCAATATAATGCATAGAGAACTGATTGGCACACTTAGCCCATTCAGCCCTCATGCATCTGATACTCTTTTGTCCATCTTTGTGCCTTTTTTTCCTATGCAGCCATTAATGTTTTCCAACTGGCTACATCATTGGGATTTATTTTACATTTGCTTTGCCCATAGCAGTCAAAACTGTGTCTTTCCTAAGCTCTCCTGTTTGGCTCTATTCTTCTACCTATCTGTGACTTATAAACAACCTACATATCTGCTTGGATTTCAGCTAATGCCACTAGTCATGTCCCTGCTTGAGAAAGATAGCTTTTGGTTTAGCATTTTGCTCCTTTTTTTCATATAGTGTGTAGCCAAAGTTTAGGTCTTGTCTCCTTTTCCTTCATGAATGCTTTGTTTACAATAGAAATCCTCTGAGGATGCTTACGAGAAAGTGCAAGTGCATCCCATCCTTATCCCCCAAGCACAGATGCCTCCACTTTGGGAACCAGAAGTCTGGTATCTGGAAGGACTTTAAAATGCCAGTTATAAGGACCTGTAATTTTGTTGGAATTACAGCTCATACAATTTGTAATTCAGATCCCCAGATTATCAAGACTTTAGCTTTTTTCCCAGTTGTTATCCTCTGTTTCTTGCAAGCTACATTTATTTTTGAAGGGAACTACAGTCCCTGTCACATGGGGTTTTTTATTAACATAGTACTCTGACACACTTTGGATGAATGATTCCTCTTGGCATCTAGAAACTCAAGTTCATAAAAGTGCATCTGCCTGTGGGCTCCTGTTCAGATTTCATTGGTTTATTTTTGACTTATAAATCTGTCAATTGCTTGGGACATCAACAGTCTGAGAAATCTCGTACTTTTTTCTATACTGTGCAGTAGAAGTAATGTTTAAGGGCAGGGATATTTGAGAAAAAGTTTTGTTGAATTTCTTGTGAGAATGCTGAAGGTAAAATCCATCTTTATTCCCTAGAACGCAGACCAATTCACATGTTCAGGAAAAGTACATTTCTGGGTTCTGATGTGGGGTGGCAAATGGTTTTGTACAGTGTACATTGGTAGGATTTCAGCTAGCTGTGCCGTGTGGGTATTTTCCAGTATCATGTATTACTAGTTATTTTTTTTTTCCAACTGAACATTTCAGATCCCACAAATGAGTTCTGAGAACTGAAGAAGAATACCTTTCTGTATTTAAAAGGATAAATAAAATCTAGCTTACATGTGAGGCATGTGGGCTGTGTTTTAGCATCAACACTAACCTCTTCTAAGAGTAGTGTAGTTGTCTGAGTTTCCATGGACAAAAGCTACTGTAAGAGTGATGTAATCCAGAGTTGAATGAAGTCATCCATCTTCTGTTTAAAGCTGCATGCTTGTCCTCAGTTAATTGAAGTATAAAATTTGCCTGCTTTTTCAGATGCACAAGTGTATCCACAAGTTGTCCTGAAGGTAATAAGAACTGATAGTGCTTAGTACATTGGTAAATGAGGCCACATTTTAATAAGTGACTAAATGTGGCCTCAAGATGCAACTTTATTCAGCGCTGCTGTATGCCCTTTACCCTCCACTGCTGCAAAGAAGTTAAAAAAATAGAATATGACCTCAGGGGAGTCATAGGCTTATAGTGTCCCAGCCTGGCTACATGAAAATGCCATAATGTGAGACATGGTAACAATAAAAAACCCTAATTTCTTCCTGTTTATTTCCCTTGACTTACTTTTGATGAATTCAGCAACATTCAAGTTTTCCTCAAGTTCTGCAGCTTATAGAGCAGCTGAGTTCATTGGCTGTGCTTAAATAACAGCAGAATATTGCTCAGTATGGTGCAAGGGACAGAGCAATAAACAAGCGTACTGACAGGGGCTGGTTGTCACATCACTGTATGTAGTGACATACCACAGCTTGAGTAAGGAAATGTTTTAGTCAGCAAAACAGTTCTCCAGTCTCACTGGAGAACATAATGATGTGGGCAAGATGAACTGTCTGCCTCTCCATCTCCAATTTTGGTTACACCCCCACCCCTACCCCAGTTACATTAGAAGTAACGTGTACATGCATTATCCCACAGAGCAGTGCAAACTCCGCAGGGGCGATGGTGTCCAGCTATCCTGCCAGGGTTGCTATTAGTAATAAGCACTGTAGAAGTCGGCTTGTGTGCATGGAGGATTTTTAACTCAAAGCCTGTTTGATTCTGGTTTCTATTACTTGGCCCAGTTTCTATTCTGCTTTATAGTACGTCAGCCTACATGAAGCTCTCAATCTTCTTTCAGGATAAATTCTCTCCCATATCCACTTTCTAGCTGTACGATAATTCACAAAGCTAATAAAGGAGTGATCGCTCAGACTGAGCTTGTTGCTATGCAACCACATTACTAAGATAACAACACAAGTAATTTTTATATAGCTGCTGTATCTTATACAACTGAACTCAATTATGCTTTATTTGGATTCAGTCAGGTTATCCTTGGCAACTTAGTTTGGAGTCTGTTTCAGCTTGGAATGAGAACTTTTTTTTTCTTAGAGGATACTTTTTAGGTCCCATTTTCTCCTTGGTTACTGACCCAGTTCATGACAACTGTTCATCTGGCTATGCAATTATAGCAGGATGGATTTCTCAGCTGATCAAAATCCAAAGCATTTTTAAAGGGTCCTTGGTAGAACATGATTTGAGTTGTTAAACAGAAAATGTGTTCCCTTGACATCAAGATGTGAATGTATGATTTTCAGTATTAAATGCTTAATTTTTTAATGGAAATTATTCTTTAACCAAATATAGATATATTTGGTATACGTGTGTGTGCTTGTTTGTGTTTATCTATATATCTATTAATGCATTATAGAACTGGATTTGCTATTGGCCTTCGGAACAAAGGTTGGTAAAAGGTATTATCAGGCTCTATTTTGCATTTCTATAATTTTGGTATTGTGTTTAAAATGTTTCTGTCTGCAGAAGGAGACATCAGAATTGATTATTTTGTTCTACAAGGAATATATTTTGCATTCTTTTGTGCAATGAGGAATTTTTAAATATATTAATGGAGTTCTAGATATCAACTTGAGAATATACTCAGTTTACAACTAACTCAGAAAAGAGTGAAACCTTTTTTTTTATGTAAAAAATTTGAAATTGCAATATTTCCAAGCATTAACATTGCTTGATATTTATATCGCAGCATTATGACAGACATCCAGTGTACCTCCTGTTTCTTGGTGTTCTGAAGTCCTCTGCAGCTTTCAATCAGCCAGCATCCCTTGCCAGCTTCCACAGTGCAGTTATGTGCTGTGTCAGTACAATCTGATTGGAAAGCAGAATTGTAGGGGTATAGCAAAATTAACAGTTTATTGTAAAAATAGAAAATCTAACAAATTATACATGAATTATTAATTCCTAAGGTAATTACATTGACTTTGTATGTCAGAATTTTACTGACATTGGCACAGGAGGTGGAATTCAGTTTGCAATTAAGACACCCCAATCTCTTTGTCTAAGCCCACGTTGTGATCAGCAGAGGTCAAGGATTCAGCTGGACCCAACTGAGTTGTCTATTTACAGGTTCGAGGCAATCGTCATGATAGGATTAGCAGATTCCACTCAAGAGTTTATAGGGCTTGTGCTTTTTGAGTTCTGCTGGATACAGAGTAAGTTAGCTCTTTCCAAGTGTTTGTCTGTGTTGCCTGTGGCCGGATCAATCCCATATTAGGTACCTATTTTGCACTTCCTCAGTTCTGTAGGTAACACTGTCTGAAAAGGGGAACTTAGATGTCTATAGCCAGATCTGGTTGCCCAGTTATAGTTCTAGCAACTTTTTAGATGCCGTGATATGTCTTACTTGCACTCCAACTGCTATTACAGTCTTCCTGTAGAGCCTTGCATTACAGCCTTTACTGATGTCTTGGATATCCATGAGGTGTCATGCTGGATGTGACCTGTTAGCTAGGCATGTGTTTACGCTGTGGAATCCTGCCCAGAAACACACACATAAATATTAGGTACTTAAATCTGGGGCTGCACTGCACCCAGGATTACCAGCAACCAAAGATCTGCTGTTTTTCCTGCGAAGAGTTGAAGTCCAAGAGACTGAAGAATACATAGGCTGTGGTCTGGTTGAAGCTTCATATATTCATCCTGATATGCAGTGTTAGGGGTGGTCTGTAAGGATTACGATGATGGTAACAAGGGGATGGCTGGTATTGATTCGTTGCAACATGACATCTCTTCACAGCTGGACCTCCCCTGGCCTGTCCTTCTGTGGATGATCAGAGGCTATGACAGATAGCCTGTAAAGATCAGGAAACACAGTAGGCAGCCTTGAGGACAGTTTGTTTGAAGTCATAAGGATCTTTCTGGCTCAGGAGATGGGAATCTGCTGCTGTCTCACTGAGCGAGCCAGAAGTGAGGGAAGTTGGATGGCTCAGATCTATCATGTCTGAGCCAGCTGGTGATTGCCTCATGCTGGGAGAGTGTTGCCTGTTCTCAGAGGGACTCCAGCCAAGGTCAGTGAGAGACTGGAGCTACTGTATGAAGCAAGACAGTTTTTAAAAAAAGGAACAGTGGAGTTATTTAAGGTTATGTGATTATGCTGCATTGAAGTCAGTGGTTTTCTACACGTTCACAGTAAAATAAGATATCTGTAGCCATGATACCAATTAGCTGGGGTTTAAGGGTAGTGGATACTGCTGGCAGTATATGGGTATCATGTCTGTCTTTTGGCATTCTACTGTTGGAAAATATTTCTAATCTAAGATAACACAGTTTTAAGAAAAGACAGAGGGTAAGAAAGCTAAATTCCACGACTGGTAAGGAGAGACATAATATTTTTTAATATTGTCCAGGGCTTCAGAAGCCTTTTCTATTAATATTATAGTTGCAAGTTTTTTCTTTGAATGAATATGGAAGAGTCCTGTTTGGATAGATAGGAATTTCTGAATTATTTCTGCTCAGACAATCTGTGGGCATGGAAACCTTTAATTCTTTGCAATTGGATTCCTACTGCATGCCACATGGCATATCTTACAATCATTGACTCCTGAAACAACTTAGAAGTGTCCTTTGTTTTTTCATTAAATGTTTATAAGAGATTAATCTGCTTTATGCTAAATGGAAGACTGTTTCCTTAACTCATGTTTTATACTGTCAGTCATTATAATTTAGTATGTCATCTTCTTTGACAGTTTGTCTCTGCAATAACTCTCTATCAATATTGCTATCTTTTGTCAGTCTTTTGGACTGATGATTATCGACTTACAAAACCTTATACTTCACCATATCAAACTGATTTCTTGTGATACATACCCCTTGACCACAGCAGGAGTTGCATCCTTCCTAGTCCTTCTTTGCACATAGAATTATGCTGAAATCTACCTTGAAATGCACGAAGTAAACATATTGGACTTATCCACTTCACTGACTCACCCAGTGTCTGTGTTCCTATGTGCAGTCCCAAATAAAGGCTTATATTTTTAGTTTTGCATGTAACTTCTGATTCACACTGAAATGTGCTGATGGTTCTGCAGTCAGGCTGTGGCTGGTCATGCACGAATGCATAGCGTGCAAGTTAAACTCTCACTTCTGCTGCCCTTCTAATTTTTTCTAAAACTAGTTTCAGTTCCTGAATTTGCTCTGTCAGTGTTTGCCAGCTCATCTAAATGAATAAAGGTGATAGAGTCTTTGGCAAGACCTCTCAACAGCAGTCAAAGACAGTGGATCAACGACAAGGAACAAATACTACCTACTGAGAGAATATGTTGGAACCCATCCTTAGGGTTGTGATCTGCTAATGCCCCAAGGAAGACTGGTGAAATCATCATCAGTAATTTGAAAAGTCACATTGATACAAAGAGAAACATTGCTGTCTAGGTCATGCTGCTGTACAATATAATCCTAAGGGGTTTGGGTGAAATTTCACTTTTGTTAGTGAAGTTGCATTTTGTAAGGTAATATTTTTGAAAGTACTGTGTCTATAAAAGATACTGGATATTTTTCCCGAGGACATTCTCAATACACAGAACTCACAGAACTGTTCTGTCTTGTCTTTTTTTTTTTTTTAATAAGAAAATGCTAGTGGGTTTGTGGCATCTTCAAGACTGAACTAGAAAACAGAAAATCTAAATTATTTCAGGAATGGTAATCAATTTACTACCTTGAAACCATCCCCTTTACAGTTCATATAGTCAGTTGTGCAAAAATTGATGTTCCCCTTCACTCCGCAACAAATAACAAAAAAACCTTTGAAAATCTTGATGTTTCTATCAAGCACCAAGAGCTCTGTCAACAAGCTTAGCAATAAAATGGGAAGCTGCTCTAACTAAATGGTTTGTAGGAGTTTTTGTAGGAGTATTTTTTCATTCTGACAAGCTTCCAAATAATCTCAAAAAGACTGTATCTGCTTCTTTCTGTCGTTATATGCTGCAGTCTTTTCACATCCTCTGAAATGTGTTCTTTGGAGAAATGGTGCAAGGAATTGTATCTATTTCATATTTTAAAAGTCAAAGGTATTCCATGGAAAACACATGCAGTGAGCTAGCTTGATTAGCCCGTAACTCACACTGCTCAGAATCAAAAGTCACTGTTGTTGTCTGTAGCTGTTCTTTACAATTGTCACATGAAGGCAATTAGAATTAAGTATCTTAATGTTTTAACCTTTCTTTTTAATTATTCATGTTTTGCTTTAGGAATGAGCAGTTTTTTAAAATATCAATGTCCTTATTTATTTGCATTTTATTCCTTCATTATATTCACCTGAGTGTGTCTCCCAATATACTAGTAAAGGTGCATTTAATTTGAATGGGGCACAGAATTTAATCGTGAATAGTTATTTTCTAATGCAAAATAATATTAGAGTGGTAGACTGCTTAATCATGCAATAAAAGATAAATTTATACTATCCTAAATATCTGTCTTGGCAGATATTGGAACTAATTTGTAAATACTTTGTAATTTAATGTCCAAGTCACATGGAAATGGAGATTTGGACTGGACTGACAAAAGATAAGCAGCTCTGAGTCACACAGACCAATCACCAGGAAAAATATATTGTCAGCAACAGTAATTACAGCAGTTAATTGTGTCATTTACCCTGTTACAGATGAGTAAATGTGATGAGCTTGGAACATACCAGCTGTCACACAGCGTTAACTTTGATGTTTAGGATTTGGAAACCTGTAGTAGAGTCTTCTAATGACAGTGCATTTAAAGAAACAAAGCTAAAGGTTTCACACTGTTCAAAGCAGAGATAAATGGCCAGTCCTATTCAAGATAAGATTGATTTCTAGAAAGGGGAGGATTCATCAAGAGTATCTGTTTTCATTTGTTTCAGTGTTTTTAAAATTTTGGAGTGTGAAAATACTTAGAAAAATTTGTTACCTTGTTCCTAACCCTTCAGAAGGTGAAACTGGATGGACTTAAATTCTGTCTGCGTCATTTTAATGCCTGAGAGGTAAATAAAATTTGGTGGTGGTGGTAGTCTGAACAGATATTCCAGTCTGTTTTGAATACCCTGGGTTTATGTTAGTACACCGTCCATAGGGTGGGCTTCATCTTAGTTTGAAGTCCTCTGGAGTTGTTCACAGCATTTCTGCTTAAATCCTAACTTTTCCAAAGAGCACACTTGTGAAGGAAGTAAGATTACAGAGGTGAAGTCATTCTGGGCTGACAGTAATAGTAGCAAAATTGAATATCTGGTCAAAGTTTACTTTCTTCTTAACTTCATTGATTATAAATTCATATTTTGAGTTTTTGAGACCTGAACAATACTGTAGACTTCATATCTGTGGTTCTGCTTTTTAGAACAATTCATGGTGCTCTTAAACAACACAGCAAATTTGATGGCAGAATTTTTCAGATATGTAGAGTTTGCTGAAGTGTGCTTATGCAAATACTTATTTATCAATATAAAATACACATAAATATCTTAAAAGTATTCCAACCTTAATGATTCTTTGATATATGTAAGTACAGAAATAATTATTTGTAAGCTTGATAGACACTAGCAACTGAACTATGGCAACAAAAACATGATGTGGTCTGGAAAATGTACCCATGAAACAAGTTAGCCAGTGTCAAGTTTCATATCATTACAGGGGTGGGGGAAGGAAGGTAGAAGCGCATTTTGTTGCACCTCCTTTACTGTGCTGTGCAGTTTTTTGTTAGAATCAGTTCAGACAGCTCTGCAGGTTATCTCCTGGCATCAAGGGCTCTATCTGAACTGCAGAAGCCAGGAGCACTTCATGGCTTTCCAAGCCAGCTGTGTGTGTTAGCTCTTCCCTGATACTGCACAGCAGTGAGGACTGGCTGTACTATTCTCCCCAGGTGCTTTTGTGTCCAAGGAAGGCAGCTGACATGCAGTGTTCGTGAAGGATATGCTTGCTGTGCTGTTTTGGTGTGCCTTTGTAAACTATCAGGGAGGATGAATGCTGGGGAAAATTGGGTGTGTCACTGGAGATGGCACCAAGGCTGGCCAAAGGGAAAAGCAGCAATATTGCTTTGCCTTACCACCACTGAAGTATAACTTTGTCCCCGTTTTCGAGTAGAGAACCCTCTTTGAAATCAGGTGAGCAACACTTAAAGAAGGCCTCCTCCCCCTAGAGAGCTCAAGCATCTTGTCTTGTCAAAAATAGTGCTGTCCGTAATACACAGTGAGTGATCTGAGGGTCTGAGTCACAGCACTGCCAGGGAAATGAGAGGAACTACTTCATGCATTAAGAAATCTCTCTGCTGCATGAGAAAACAGGAAAAAAACCTCATTTGTTTCCTAACATTTATGGTTAGGTAAGTTGCTCCAGATTCCTGCAGACAAGAGCAGGATCAAAGCAACAGCAGCATTTCATCCACCACTGTGGTGCCTCTCATTTTCTTTGCCAGACAAGTGCTGACTTTGATAATGGTGCTGTAACGTTGTAACTGATTTTCCAGGAGCCCCTGAAATGTGTTGACAAACCCTGGTCACAATGCTATTCCAAAAAGAACAGAAGCAGCACCAGCTGTTTCCAGAGAGCTTTGAGAACATTACTGTTCTCTGGCAGTTTTGGTTGCTGAGACATCTTTCTTCTATCATGTTGTGCTTATCCACCTTCTGTTAACTTTGTGCTGAGAAAGTCTTCAGAGGTGTTTTTAGGGAGCCTTTTGGTCATGTGGGTAATCTCTAAGTTGTTACTAGTGCAATATGAGAACAGGCAGCAAGTTACCAGCCTCAACAGCAGTCAGGTTACTTCACAGCTTTTATTTGTGTAACAGAAATATGCATGGGAGGGAGGCCAAACACCCAATGGGTATCTGTTGCTGGTGGCAGACTTGTTATAACATGGAGCCTTTTAGTAAGGAAACGGTAAATAAAAAGGGTTGGAATTAGGAGAAGAACTAAAATAAACATTTTTCAGTTGGCTGAGGAAAACATATTTGCAGCTCTAGTCTGGCTATTCTACTAGCAGTGAAGTAGGGAGCACCACTAAAGATGCAGAATTTGCTATCACTATCACTTTTGACAACATAATAGAAGATTTTGAAAGCATCAGTTTATTGTAAGTGTCTGGGAGGCTTTGTATACAATAAAAGTTGGAATTAAGTAAGATTTACCTAGGAATAAATAGTGCATCTGGCTAGATTAAAAAAAAAAAAAGAGATAAAAAACCAGATGACTCTGTGGAGAAAGTCTAGAAAGTGTACACAATGAAATACCTTTTAAAAGAAAGAAACCTCATTTTAAAGTGTCCCTGGTAAAAGATATTAAGAGATCAGTTTGAATTAAGGCAAAAAATAAGTGGGTGATGAGTCCTTGTCAAGGTCTAGACTGAAATCTAAGGTGGGATTTTCAAAGTAATTTTGCATTTATGCTACAGTCCTGCCATTGAAATTGGTGGGAGTTACAGATGTTCCTTCAGGAAAAACAGTTAGGTCTCTGCTAAATGGTTTAGAAAATCCTTCCCTTAAACTTTTCTATTCAAGAGGGAGTATAGAAAATGGCAGACGTGACAGAAAGGGGAGATAAATTAAAGCTTTTTTAACTTCAGCTGTCAGGCAAAATATTCTTCAATATATTTACTCTGCCTAACTGGTTGAAAAGTATAAAAATTCACAGGATGTTGCATGAATTAACACTGGTTAATGTTGCAATAGAAGCCTCCATGAGAGGAGTTATTTTGTAAAAATATGTATTATTCCATGAAATCAGAAATTACAAAACACATTTTGAGGATAATGAATCTTAGTTTAACAAAGTTTAAATGATTTGATGAAGAGCTGTAGAGGAAGATCTTTTTAGAGTAAGTTTTTGAAAAACTAGCATTAACTAGAATTAGAATGTCTTATATTTTTGGAAGTTATATTTGCATATAAACATGCAGTATTCCTCTACATACTTTTGGTCCCAGTATCTTTCTTGCGTTACCTGCCTTAGTAAAGAGCATGCACACATTAAGAGTTTTGGCTCTCCTAGAAAGAAAAAAAAAAAGTCATGATTGGAAATGTGAGGTATTTTAGGGATGGATTTCATCATCACATACAGTGTCATGATTTGTTTCTTTTGTGAAACAAATTACACCAGTTCCAAAAGTTCAGCTCAGTCTGCATCTGTTTTGAGTCTTGTCAGAGCTGCAGCCAACTTGGAGCTTTCTCCAGAACCCTCCTGGCCTCACAGGCAGATGTGAGGAGAGTGACTGCTTGTTTTTTCAGTTACTTTTAATCCTACATCAGTAATCACCAGTAATATAGATTCCCTTTTATGTCTTCCTAGTAGTATAACTAGGATGCAGTTCTGGAGCTTTGTTTTTTCATATGGATGTGAAAAGGAACACTGGATTTTGGATGTATCCCCAAGTGGATTTTCTTCCTAAGGTTTCCTTACAGTTGCATTATTTTTCCTTTTTTATTATATTAAGACCAAATACAGAATAAGTATATAAGCTAATAGCTGGAAGAGAGAAAAGAGATCTGGATGAGTTAATGGCAGCTGTTCTCCCTGAAGAACAACAATGGACTAAGCTATTGCCAACAGAAACAGCATCTCAGAAAGCAGGATGATCTCTAAAACAGACCTTGAGAATAGAATATGCACATGCCAGAGCTATTTTTATTTTCTACATAATTAAAAGAAAAAAGTAGGAAAGTTCTGAACATAGGTGTGCTGGGTTTGGCTGCGGCCGAGTTAATTGTCTTCACAGTGCTAGTAAGTGGCTGTGTTTTGGATTTGTGCTGAACACAGGGTTGATAATACAGAGATGTTTCTGTTCTTGCTGAGCAGGGCTTACACAGAGCCATGGCCGTCCTGCTTTCTTACTGACACACTGGGGAGGAGACTGGGGGTGCCTGGGAGGTTGGGAGGAGCCACAGCCTGGACAGGTGACCCAAACTGACCAAAGGGAGATTCCAGACCATGTGACATCATGCTCTGTATATACGGTGGGGGAAGGAGGAGGGAGGGGGACATTTGGAGTGATGGAGTTTGACTTCTCCAGTAACCACTACATGTGATGGGCCCCTGCTCTCCTGGAGCTGGCTGAACACCTGCTTGGCATTGCAAAGCAGTGAATTAATTCTTTGTTTTGCTCTGCTTGTGTGTGTAGCCTTTGCTTTCCCTATTAAACTGTCTTTATCTCAAACCATGAGTTTTGGGCTTTTGCCCTTCTGATTCTCTCCCTGATCCTGCTGGGGGAGGGAGCAAGCAGCTGCTTTACAGAAATTGTCATTTATGACTGCACTGAAGAAAGAATTAGAAAATGAGGACCAAGAACAGCATGGATATATGGGAGTGGATGAAGATAAAAATTAATCAAGTAACAGGACTAGCAGGGAACAAACTCTTGTAGACCTGGCTTTTGGTGTCCCCAGCTTTGAACTGAAGACAGATGCTGGTGGTCATTAATGATTAATGACTTGAGCATTAACTCAGAATAAACAGTGTTATGGTAACTCTATGAGTAATTAAAACACAGGTTCTGTTTGCTTTTAAATTAAGAAATAGCTATAGAAAAAATAAATTCAGGAATATCAATCAAAAATTTTAACATAAATACATGGAAAATATAAAATCATAGACTCCTTTAGGTTGGAAAAGACCTTTAAGATCATCAAGTCCAACCCAGCACTGCCAAGTCCACCACTGAACTATGTCCCTACATGCCACATATACATGCATGTCTTTTAAATACCTCCAGGGATGGTTACTCAAACACTTCACTGGGCAGCCTGTTCCAGTGCTTGACAGCCCTTACAGTGAGGAATATTTTCCTAATATCTAATCTAAACCTCCCATGGTACAACTTGAGGTCAGTTTCTCTTCTCCTATTGCCTGTTACTTTGGAGATGAGACTGAGGCCTCACCTGTCTACAACCTCCTGTCAGGTAATTGTAAAGAAGGTCCTCCCCAGGCCTCCTTTTCTCCAGGCTAAACAATTCCAATTCCCTCAGATACTCCTCATAAGACTTGTTCTCTGGTCCCTTCAGCAGTTTCAATGCCCTTCTTTGGACACCTTCCAGCAAATAGTTCAATAAATTTACAGCATTTGCTCTTTAAAAATAGTGTGCATATACTGAGACTTAAATTAACTGCCAATTAGAGTTTAAATGAGTTAATGTGAAGTCTTAAAGAAATTAACCATCTGTCATTTCTCAATGATCTTAATGGAATAAGTCTTCCATATTACACATGTAATTGCTACTAATTTTTGTCTCGTACATGAACTGTAGGTGGGGGAAAAAACCCCTTGTAGTCAAGATCAACTGTAAGTGGGCATTTAAGTATGTTGGCATTGATAATTCAAGTAACTCGTATTTGTTTTCACTGCCACGTCAGATGGTCAGCTGGTCACCATGGTTCTGTAGTTCTGTACCAAATCAATGGGAAGGAGACAGAAGGCCAAAGTAATTTCAATTCCTGAATGCAGAGGGATCAAAAGGGAAAATTACCTAATACATTCTCTTTATTTAAATTATTTTAATTTCATCCTGGTTCACAAGTTCTTCACTCAGCAGTGAATAGCTGTTGCATCATGTTACAAGATTACAATTGCACGAATGTATCTTATTTATATTTTTGGGAAGTTTTATGCATTTCTGCACCTTAAACATGATCTCAGCTCTTATTTTCCAGTGTTGGTAATGATGGTTCAGGAAAACTGCCAGCATAACATTTTTATCCCTAAGTAAGTGATGCAACTCAGTCATCATTCCTATTTGCTATTGGATTGGATTATGATTATTTATTTTTTTTCTTAGACCTTTGAAGAATTTGCATATACAAGGAAAATACTGGGAAAGCTTGCAGTATGCATGTGGGAAATGCGATACATTTATTTTTAATCACAAAATAGACAGTAGGAAGGACGGGGACTTACATTGCAAAGTGCTAATGAGGAGGCAGCTGCCACACCTTGTGGTCAGCATGTTAAATTTTACTAAGTTCAGCAAGAATCTCTGCACAGATAACAAATTTAGTAAGACAGATCCCCAGCTGTCATTGCATTGAGATACATTACAGCATCTAGTGGGTCCTGATCAGTTTATGCCATCAGTCTCACCTCGTAGGGTGCAGTACTTCACCCTAGGTACCCTCCTGAAGTAAAGTTTTTCCCCAGCAAGCAATATGGAATATTCTATAGTATTTCAAAATTAACCAAAATAAAATAAAGTTCTTCACCTTTACTGTATGTGCCTATATATAGGTATGTATGTATATATATATTTGTATATATCTATTTATATATATATTTGTATGTATGTATTTGTATATATATATTTGTATATATATATATTTGTGTGTATTATATTATGTATTTGCACACGCAAACATGCTTAAGTAAATCAGTTGCATCATCATGTAATTTTTGCCATTTTAAGTTGTCTCTGGCAAAAGAACTACTTAATGAGACATTCATATGCACTTACGGTTACTGTTGTTATTACCATGGAGCAATAGCAAATTCTGGAGTTAAAATTTTTTCTCTATCTAGAAAGATCTCATTCCAGAGATAGTTTAGTCAATATAAATAGAGTATTTAAAACTTCATTTGGTTCCCAGAACACAGATTTATGAATTTTAACACTGTTGAGCATAAGTCCTGAACAGTGCAAAATGGAATTTAGATATATCAGATAATAAAGCTTTAGAAGTCATCATTGAAACCAGTGCATTTGGTCTTTCTACAAGATGTTTATGCAATTTCAGGTTGGTTAATCATTAAAATTTCTAAGCAAAAATAATTTTTATTTCTTTGCCTCTGTAATACTATTGTACCTGGCCTGTTCCCATCTTCATTTTGGTGTGCAGTGAAATAAGTATAGAACTTCCATTAAATGTGTCACATGATTTTTAAAGATTTTTGAAATATATGGCCTTGAGAAATAAAGTTTTGCCATTAGCAAATAATGTTTCTAAACTGGTTTTTGAACTTAAAAACCATATTGCAGGTTCTCTTTCAATGATTCTTTTATAAATTGCTTTTTTGCTTTTTTGTAATGCATGGTCCTGTCTGCTTCTGCAGTTTCTGATTTGTTGTTTAAGATTGATCAACTCAGGTTCTGCAATTTTCTCCATTTTCTTTTAAGGTGACTTTCCAAGTGTTTGATTAAAAAAAGAAACCAAAATGATAATCATGAGTTAATGAAGAATTGTGAACAGAACACCACCCTTTTTATTAATTAGAAGTATTTCTGTTTTAATAAAGCTGAACAGTCTATCTTGTTATTACTAGTGAAAAACCTGTTTCTGATGGTCTCTTTAAATTGGTGTGGATAGTGTGCCAAGTGCTGAAAGAGTAGATGTAGTGACATGGTTTAGGTACAGGATTTTTTCACATGTAGATTACCATGTAATCAGTCCATGAAAGAAGTGTAAGCTGTCTGCTCTGTTAGGTGTCACTCTAAGAAGCAATATGAAGAAACACTATGTTTAAATGGTTTTAATTGTGTTATTGAAGCTAAGATGAGATGATACAGGGAAACAAATCTAGATGGATTGTAAAACACACTGATCCATTTTTTTGCTGGGTTTTTTTGCATTCCTATAATTTAAAAATCTCTTCTCCTTTAATTGAATCACAGATTTCCTCCTAACTCTGAAACATTTTCCTCCTAAAAACGACAAGTAAACTTCAAGAATCATTTATGAGACCATGAATTTTTCATGAGTCACTAATACATGATTTCAATAAAAATAGACCTAAAGTTTGAGCATATAACCACAGAAGAAGTAGTGATGGCTGTTTCTAGAGAAGCATCTCCATGAACTTTCTTACAGGAGGATAAGAAACCCCAAAGCTTACATAGAGTGCAATACCAGGCATATTGCCTTTGCACCCAAGTCCTGTTATTTAGCTGATGGAAAGTTAATTTTACTGATACTGCATGCTTTAAGAAAAAATCCATCTTGAAAGACTCAGTAGTTTTTCTTACCCCCAAAAAAGTAAATGTTAGGAAGGCACACTCAAGTGTGGCAGTCATCTTTTTATACAAAGGACGTACATCTGTGCAGATGGTCTTCAAGGCTCTTGGCTTGCAAACCTCAGTGGGCTTTCAGAGCTGCTCCAGACACACACACTGAGCCCTTCCTCTTGCTGTGGCAGTCTGTGATCACCTGCTGTCCTCTAATACATTCTTTTTCTTCGATAAGAGCTGCTGTACATGCCAGGGATGCTTCTGCATTCCTAAGGCATAGGATGGATGACTATGCTTTCTCTTTGAGGATAATACTTAATTTGTCAAATTCAGTTATTTAAGCTGAGTTTACCAGTGTGATGTATTGTTGTAGGGACCCTTCCTTCTGAGAAACCAAGATAATGGCTTTGCAAGATATTTTGGCCTGCTGAATATGTTTCACACATTTCCATAGTTATTTTCCTCTTGTGTGTTTTTTAAAAATTACAAGATAATATATAATTAACATTTTAATAAAAAACATATTTAACTAGTATCATAATACTAACACAAAATAAGAAAGCCAGGATACTGTTACAATACAGATTATACTTTTTAACCTAATTTGCATGGTCTTTATTTTTCTATTATGGAGTGGTTTCACATAAATATTGTTTCAGCCAGCATAAGAGATTTCCCTATGTTAGGAGGTCAGAGTCAAATATTAAATGGATTTTAGAGGGGCTGGATCATTTGGTGAACAATAACAATTTTAGTTATTCATGCTGAGAACAAAGTAATTAAATCTCATGCTGGAGGGCAGAGGCCTGCAGCCTGTGCTCTACTGCATCCAATGAGGGTTGAGGAGAGCATGATTGGTCATACAAGAGACACATAAGTCCTTGTTTAGAAGAGGGATATGAGGTTAATATTATTAAAATCCCGAACAAACAGCAAACCCACCAAAATAAAACTAAATTGTGTAGCATTTAAAATTTATTAGCTACATTGAGGTGAATATTTCCCCATTTAAAACAAGTCCCTGCCATTACTAGAGGAAAATTTACCTCTACTGATGGATTGGATATGTGCCGTTCTGCCAGGTTTATACTCCTACAGTTTATGGCCACTATTGAAACAGCAAGTTGAACATTTCCATAGTGATTTGCAAATGTTAAGAAATTAATTTTCTCGACAACTCTGTGGGATATGTGCAGACATTATTTATAAAGAGCAGTCTTTCCCCTCAAAATGGGGGAAGAAAGAGCATCTGATTCCAGATTTTAGACTTGTGCTAAATAGCCAGAACTGACCTAAGCTGCACTAATAAAATTCGCTAAAACCTGGGCAGAATGATAACTGTGAAAACCTCACATGCAGGTTAGTCCATGTGTGCTGATTAAAATTCAATGTCTTTATGTTCCCGAGACAGCTGGTTTTCCTGAAATTTAAATTTCAGGGCTCTGAAATTATATGTGGATAGACGAATACTGTTGATTTAACAAAAATGCAAGGAATATTTCCAGAAGATGGAAGCATTTTATTTTGACACCTACAGACTAAGATATTGCATTTTGAAAATAATAGAGCTTTTCATGTATTTTGAAATTATACTTTAGGGCATCGTATTTTAAGATTCATTTACCATTTCTTAAAAATCACAAACTAAAACATTAAAATGTTCTGTAGACTAAACACTTAAGCAATGCCTTTTTTTTTTTTCAGATTAAGTACTGCATTTCAAGTCAGCACAAAATCACATTTTGCAGACTGTTAATTTATTCCCAAAAGGGATATTTCCTAGTATGTCCTAGTCACCAGACTGAGGAGTCTCATCCATCACACTCCAAGTGCTAGGAAATGCCATGATAAAAAGTCCCTTGAAAAGCAGGCAAACCTCTGTGTTCAGGTTATTTATTTCATCTAAATAAAGCGCTTTGTATGGGCTGAAGGGAGGGAAAACACGGGCTGCACTTTGAAGACCTGCCTTCTGCTAACCATGTCTTTTGCAGTTTGGAGCGTGCGTCTCGCACCATTAGTCAGCTTTCCGAAGGAAACTCTAAGAATCCCGCATAAAATAAACCCGCATGAATAAATTATACTGTAGAAGTAGCATATGGATTTTCAGCGTGCTAGCCAGCTTTTTGGCAAATGTTTATGAGAACACTGTAGCCCACATTGAAAGTGTAATGATGGTGGCTCTCTGTTAATGAAAGTGGAATTATGCTGCAGTGCAGTTATCACATACTAGTATGTGCTAAAAATAGATACCCTGGCTATCCCATGGTTACATGTTCACATAGCCAGCCCTATTGCCAGTAAATACTACTGTGTTTCTCTCTTTTTAGTATGGAAACCTATGCGAAGCTCTTATTTTGTTGTGGTTTTAAAAATTCAGGACCATCCCATTCTTGTTTCCCTTTTCAGAGCATGACGAATGTGTAACAAACCAGCACAACTGTGATGAAAATGCACTCTGTTTCAACACTGTGGGTGGGCACAACTGCGTCTGCAAGCCGGGTTACACGGGAAATGGTACCATCTGCAAAGGTAAGCTGCTGGAAACCTGAATGAGATGCTCTGTCACAGCTGATGCAATTCTGGTCATGTGCCTTGAACAAGACAGACAAAAAGCCAGGCTACACACTTGAGTCCTGCACCTATATGATCTGCACAGGCATATATACACTGACTTTACATTTGGCAGTTTGCAGTAATTTGAGGATGATGCATACATAGATAGTAGGCTCTAAAATTTGCAGCTGTTATGTTTTGGTTTTTGTGTCAGCAGTTTCTATATATGCTATACCATTCAAGGAAGCTTACAGTTACCAACAAAGTTATGTCTGTGAAAATATTGTCAGATTTATATTGTCCATGATCAATGACCTGCTATTTTACTTGGATTGAACTAAAAATTGTTTGGTATGTCTTTTTATCGTGAGTGAGAAAAGCAATAGACATGGACACACAAAACTTTCACTACAAGTGAGGTGTCATGTTTTCTAATACTCTGATTCAATGCTAAACATTAGAACTTAAATTTCTAGTCTTAGAAAGATGTTTTCCCACAGGTACAATGCTGCTTTTATTTCTGTTGCATTTCGCATCAAAAGAAATGATACTTGGTAGTTGGGCCCAAATTCTTGGAAGTTCTCAAGCTCTGAGCACTGGATTTAGAGAGTGCTTGAAAATAAAAGCAGTGTAGCTGTGGGGGAATGAGCTCAGATGTGAGAAGTGGGACAGATGCAGCAATATCATACCCAATCTTTCTTGAAGTTGTGCCTCGGTGCTCTTGATCTCTGAGATGTCAGAATCTAAGGGTCCAGAGTTAACACTGATAATGTCACATAGATGCCTTCTGCTGCTGTGTGTTGCCAAATCTAAGCAACACAGAATTTCTTTAATTGCTAAGTCAGATTAATGTCTTAGCACTAGTTATTCCATCACCTGATTAACAGTACAATTTTTCTATGTATTCCAAAGACAAGTTCTTTGTAAAACATGGCAGCCTGGTTCACTTCCAGTCAAACGCATGGGTAGAGGGAGACATGTCAGCAAATATGTCCTTTTTTGTTGGGCTCTCTTCTCTGGGGAATGAGAAGAAAGTCTTATCCTGATGAGGTTCAAACCCAAAGCATCTCCTGTCAGAAGAGAGCTCTGTCTGCACAGCTCAGTCCTTTTCTGTGCTTGGGAGTAGTCCCAAAATCATCTACTGGAGGTGAGTCAGCTACAAAGAGGTGATTGAGGTTTCTTTGGGTCAAAGAGAAGGTGCATAACCCTACAGCACTGTGTTCATCTCTTCTGAATAAGAGCTCTGACTGCAGATCTGACATTTCAGAGGGCACCTGGCTCCACTCTGAAAGAAAAGTGCATCCCCTCCCTCCCTCCCTCCTCAATACTGAGAAGACAGTATGCAGGAGAAGGCTCTAAGCCTGTGTATTGAAATCTGAGAAATGCACTTCTCTTCAGCCCTGGCTTGGGTGCCAGTATCCTTCAAAGACACCTGGATACGCCTCTTGCCCCTGTGCCTTTGGCAGCTTTTCATGCACTGCGCTGCCAGCTGCACTCCTGTGCACCGTGTACTCCTGGATCAGGAAACTTGGATGTCTCAGTGACAATGGTCTCACACCACAAGGCTGGTGTCTCAAAACTGAGAGCTGGATAGCTCAAATCTGTGACAGTTTTCTCTCAGATGAGCCGTAAGACCTCATCAGTGTTGCTGTTACACAGAGCAGCTGCAAACCAAAGCCTGTCATCTCTGGCTGGTTACAAGTGCAGGGCTAGGCCAGTGCCCCGAAACAACTCTTTGTGTTGGTTATAACTTCGATCTGCCTAGTTTCACCTACAGTTTCTTCTGGCCAGAGCATTTCCAATTCTATATTGCAGATGCAGTTAGAGCAGCTAACAGCTACTGGTTTTCAATCAAAGCTGGTTGCATTTCTGGGTCCACAGAAATGGCTCTTTAAAGCGTACACTCGTGGAGAAGGCTGCACCAAAATATGTAAGCGCAGATTCTCAGACTGCAGCGTGCCAAAGAGCAAACCCAAGGACTGACTTTAAGCTGTAAATGCTAAAAGTTTTGAAGTTCTTCAGGATCCCTTGAGACAAAATTAGTATTTTTATTGTTTCTATTAAATTACTTAATAAAGGGCTGAGGTAGCCAGACAGTTTAATATTCAGTTGTGCCTGTTATGCTCAGGCCTTTGGGAAGCAGAACAGACCAGCACTGCCCTAGGAAGATTCTGTTCCAAGGGAAAATGTTGTCTTTCACTTCTTCCCAGTGCATGCAAAGGAGCACATATGGGACCTGTTGTCTTCAGATGATTTACTCTAATCTCCTTCTGTAGCTTGTCAGCCCATCTGGCCAGTGAGGCAGGGGGGCCACAAACCATCTCTTTGTGACCTCTATCCTTAGGAGAAGGCAGTCTCTGCACTTAGTGCTGCACGGACGGCATTCTGTGCCAGCCTGCTAGCGGACTGTGTCCATCTGCGGGATTGCCAAGTGTAATTCTTGTACCCATATATTGTGATTTTGCATTTTGCAGCATTTTGCAAAGATGGGTGTAGGAACGGAGGAGCCTGTATTGCTTCCAATGTGTGTGCCTGCCCACAAGGCTTCACTGGGCCCAGCTGTGAGACTGGTAAGATTATAACTTAATTTACGATGAAGATAATCCAAGAAGGATGTTTGAAGTAATCCAAGAATAAAGAAGTATTTAAGTTTGTGCCCTGAAAGAGGAAGCTGCCGCTAAAACTTACTCACTTTTCTTATATGCTTCCCAAGAGAATATATTACAGCAATTCTAATTAGAAGCACATGGACTGCAAAAATTAGAACATGAATTAAGACATCTTGGGTTTTGATGTTTCATAAGTAATAAGATTATTATGGACTTGCTTTTCACCTCAAATGACCTTTGGTGTCTCATATAAATAACAGATAATCTGACATCTGGAAATAAATTCAAGTAACTGATTACTTCTGTGCTGTGTATGTGTTCCTGGTCCAGTAACCCACCTTCATTTACAGCCTTATTTGAAGACCTGTGAATAACCCAGCTTACTTAACTCAGTGTTAGGGCAGGTTTCAGTGTTCCTACTGCTTTTACCTCCTTTCTCAAGCATTCCTTTATCTCTCCCTACTACCCCTGAGGATGGCAGTACCACAAGGCTTTGTTTTAGAACTTTATTTTTTAAGTCTTGGATCTAATCAAATTATATTGCCCAGCAGAGTATGTAGAGCGTTAATTCTTAGCATCTCAAGTGCCTGTAAATAATTTTTCAAAGTTCAAATGAATAGCTTCAGCACCTTTAGTTACTGCTGCAGAATTTTTAAATGCATTCTAAGCATACTTGCCTCCAGGAGGTAAAGGGAGAAAGCTCGCTTAGATTAATTGGCTTCTGTACGCCTAATAAAAGGGCAGTCTGCAACCTATGATTGACTATTGTTGCTGTTCTATATTGCCTTCAATAAATCTTCCAAGGAGTGGAAAGGAGGTCATTTGAGCAAGTATTGCTTTCATCTGACTTGTAAACATATCCAGTTTAATGAAAAACACAGACCAGTCTGAATTCTGTATTATCTGGTCTGTTTGAGAGGTGAGAAATGTGGTTGGTTTCATTCTTCTGTATTTGAGCAAGTATTACCACAGAGTCCATGAGGGATGCTGTGTGAAAAGCAGCATCCTAATTGCTCATCTATTTCTTAAAAAATGTTAAAAGAGCAAGTTTTCAAATACTGCTCACTCTTTCACAGACTGCAAATACCATACTACAGGATACCAAGGTCTCTCCTTTGTAACACTGCTTGGAACAAATTGTATGCTAAGATAATGCTCAAGTATTAAAACGTCTTATATGCTCCTCGAACCACTCTCCTGTTCTCAACTAAATATAACATGGATAGTTTTAAAGTGTGTAATCGTCTTTTGCAGTTTTACACTCCTATCTGAAGTGTGTAGACTAGAAGCATATTTGCTTTAGTCTCCTATAGTCAATATTAATAGCCACTATCAAAGAGAGACCTTACTGGCTTTTCAGAATTGATCCTGGAAGTCCTGTGTGTGCTCCCTTCTTTATAGGACAGACAACCCAGGGACACTCAGTCCCCAATCCAGTAAATTCAAGTACCTTAAGATAACTTAAGTTAGATTAACTGCATTCAGCCCCAAGTGTCCTTCAAAAGAGTCTGAGCTGCTGTTCTGACTTCCCATCCTTCCTGCCCTTCAGGAAACATATAGGGAGGTAGGCAGAGCCTTGGACTACATCTTACACTTTTCTGTATACCTGATCTCAATGTTTAACATAAGGTTAGCATGGTGGTGACCTGATAACACATAGCTGGTGATAGTGTTATGATTTGGAGCCAATGTGCCAGCCCCAAACCAATTTCATAGGTCAGTTTTCTGAGGGGAAGACCAGCTGTCCTGTTTAACTTCTGTTGAACATGATATTTTTTTCCTATTGTAGAAATAAATAATGCTAGAGGTCAGCCACAGGAGTACAGGTCTGGTCACCTCATGTGGATACTAATATGCAGAGAAGGATTGTCATCTACTTCTGCGTGGCTTTGAAACGTACAGTCTGAAATACTGTCAGAGTGGCAAATGGAAGAACTATCTGGTTGGTAAAGAGTAATAGCTGATTTTTTCTGAGACTGCGCTGTCAGAAAAATGGTGCTGTATACAGCCATTAAAGAAAACTGGAGCTTCAAACAGTACACATTCACTTGTAGTGAATGCAGCAGAGTTTGCTTCTCATTAGGCTTGAAATGTTTCAAGATGTTCGTACTACAAATAATTTATGCTGGAAGCTTCCCTTTGAACAGTCTCTGTATCTACAAAGGTGATGCAATCTTCTCTAGGCAGATATCTTCTGTGGCTATCACATACAGAGAAGGAGGGCAATTGATGTAAAGGTGCCAAATCTATTTTAAAATTGCACATTTCTTATTTCTGTTTATGCTACACATATTTAAAAACTGCTTATTGAAGAATCTTGGCATTTTTAATTTAAAATAAAATGTCTACGGTTATGTAGACATTGTAAGCAGCTGCTGAACCTATGAATTAATTACAGGAGATTGAATCCACACCCCAGCAATAACCTAGAAAATGCAATTATCAGTTCTTACTGTTTCCTTCTGTCAAAGGTGGTTTAAGAGTTCTGTTTAAATAATTTCTCAGAATCATAGAAGAGAAAGGACAAGGTTGGAAGGGACCTCTGGAGATCATCTTGTCTAATCCCCCTGCTCAGAGCAGGGTCAAATACAGCTGGCTTCTCAGGACTGTGACCAGTTGGATTTGGAGTGTTTTCAGAATTGGAGGCTCCACAAATTCTCAGGGCAGCCAATTCCAGTGTTCAATCACCCTCAGAGTACAAAAAAATTTATTTTCATTATGTTCACATGAAATTTTCCATGCCCCTAGTCCCTTTGCTGGACATGACTGGGAGTTTCTAGCTTCCTTCAACACTGTTAGGTATTTATACATATTGATAAGTTTCCCCTCAGCCTTTTCATTTCCAGGCTGAACATCTCAGCTCTGTTAGCCTCTCCTGGTATGACAGATGCTCTGCTCTGTTAATCATCTTCACAGCACTGCACTGGATTTGCTCCATGTACTAGGGAATACAGAACAAGATCCAGCACTCCAGATAGGATCCCAGCAGCATGGAATAGGGGGGCAGGATCATGTCCCTTGACCTGCTGGCAATACTCTTCCTATTGCAACTCGGGAGGCTGTTGGCCACCTTTGCTACAAGTGCATAATGCTGCCTCATGTTCATCTCATGTCCACCAGCATCTCCAGGTTGTTTTCTGTCGAGTAACTTTTCCACTGTCCTACTGGTGCCTGAGGTTGTTTCTTAATAGTTGTAGGATTCTTAATAGTTGTTGCATTTCCCTCTGAACTTGGTGATATTCCCAGTGGCCCATTTCTCCAGCCTGTTGAGGTCCTACTGAATGTCAGTAAAACTGCCTTATGTAGCAACTTCTCCAAATTTCGTGTCATCTGAAAACATGATGAGGGTGGTCTCTGCCTTACTGTCCAGATGTTAAGCAGTCCTGGCTCAGTACCTGATGTTTACCCAGGTGTGTGTTGATAAGTGACTAGTCTCCAAATGGATGTCATACAGCTGATCAGAGCTCTCTGACACTAGGCACTCAGAAGGTTTTCAGTCCATCTCACGGCCCATTTATTTACCCTGCACATTTTAGCTTGTCTCAGAATGTTATGCGAGTATCAAAAACCTTACTAAGATAACCAACATGTGTACTGCTCTTCTCCCATTCACCAAACCTAGTCATCTTACTTTAGAAGGCTATCAGGTTGGTCAGGCATGATTACCTCTTCATAAATGGGTGCTGACTGTTTCAAATTATTTTCTTGTCCTTAATCTGTTTGGAGGATACCATCATCTTCCCAGGGGTGGAGGTGAGGCTGACTAATCTGTTGTTCCCTGGATCCTTGCCTTTTCTGAAGATTGGAGGGACATTTGCTTTCTTCAATTTCTGAGGAGCTTCTTTCAGTCACCATGACCTTTCAAAGACAATTGAGGTTGGCCTCAAGTGACATCAGCCAGTTTCCTCAACATTCCTGGGTGCATCCAATCAGGTTTGATTGACCTGTGGTTTTTTCCAATTTATTTAGATATTGATCCTTCTCCACCATGGGTAGATTTTCCACTGGTCTTGGTGATGTGGGACACCTGAAATCTTACCTATAAAGACCAAAGTGAAGAAGGCATTGAGTACCTCACTGTTTTGAATTTCCTTTCCAAAACCCATCTTTGTTTACTCAATCAGTATCTATATTTCTCCCAAAGCCTGAGAGGGATGATGCTGTCCATGCTTAGGTCCTGCCTATGCAGCCTAAACTCAGTGCAGCTTTTGCAAAGAGAAGTCCTGTGTAAGTAATGATGGTTTCATAAAATTTTTTGCTTCCAAAATGGTGCTTGTGGGGTGTCATTAGGAGCCACATCTCTGTTGGAAACATAAGAGGAAGAATCAACTGTTATTGCTGGTCGGCTGTTTCAGTGTGATGTATTTGCTGTGGAGTGTCTTGCAGTTAACAAAGCCCAGAGCTGTTACAACACCTGCAAATGATCTGTTGGGAGCCTTCTAGATTAATCATGGCCTGTGCCATGTGGAAATGGACCAGTGGAATGTGGCAGCAGATGGAAGAATCATGTGCAGATATATCGACCTACACCACCTTTTTAAAAAATTGGTATGAAGCCATAAAAATTAGACTAAAACTCATCAAGTCACAAAAATGAGTGGGAGAGTTTCTATGTCTCCTCCCAAAGGATATGGGTCGAGACCTTATTAATGGCGGGGATGCATTCATTGGCTTAGGGAGGTGGGGTTTATATATTAAAAATTTTTGAAGTCTTAAAAGGCACACCAGCGTTCACCAAGTAGAGCAGCTTTCTGCAGTGTAGAGATGAGACTACAAAGCAAATCTAAAAGTATTTGTGCCTGGTAAACTTTTTCAAAATACTTGACTTAATACTGTCTTGTTTAATTGCAATATTACGAATTCTTCAATTGGCATTTTTAAATGCTGTCTTAAATTGTATTTGAAGAATGTTATATTTTAGAATTCAGAACCGGATGGCTTTGTTAGATTTGCTTGATGTTACTTCAACTCTCCTTTAATTCAGTAACAGAGCTTTAAGAGTGGATTTCTTCTCCTACTATATATGCATATCTGCTAGTGTATGCATACAAGATTACTGCATTTTTGCGGCTTGTCAGCTTCTTTTTCTGAGTTTCCACACTTGATTTGTGCTTTGAGTATTTTGGACAGCTTTTAATTATGCATTAGATCCAAAAGTAGAGTTTTGCTACTGGTAGTGTTTTGATGTAGTTTTTGTTAACAGGTTGGCTGCAAGTTTTTGGATGGTTTGCTGCTGTTTGAATTTCCTGCTAATGAATTGTCCTTGGTTATTGCAGGAATCATGTCCACCTGTTACCAAACAATCCATGTTAAAACTGCTGAAAATAAACTGGCAGACAAAGCTGTGTACCTTTGAAAGCAACGACTGAAAAAAATTTTAGCTTACAGATTCTCCATTAATTCAACCATACGTTATTACCAACATTTGGCTTAATTAAAGATCTAACTGAGTTTATGGAAAAAAATGGTGAGTGATGGATGATGGTGAGATGACCCTGTCTTACCTGAGCTCTTATCAGAAACAGTCAGTGCCAAGGAAAATACGTTATTTGGATCTTCTCTGCATTTTTAATTTTTTGTTCTCCACATATGGTAAACTTCCCCTCACGGGATGTTGCTGAATCAAATTCTTGCAACATTTGTAGTTCAAAATACTGAAATACAACTCAGACAAATGATTTTGCTAAATAATTATTATAGATCAGATCTTGTCAGTTTTGTGCTACTTTCTATATAAGCTAAATAATTAGCATGAATGACTATTGCTCATTTCAGCAAGTCCAAATTAATTTGTTCATGTGCACTGACCATAATAATAGCAGACTTCAGGTTATTAAAGGCTATTGTTATTCCTATTCCAAAGAAAGCTTGAAAAAGTCTTCTCATTATGATTTCCCAGTTATTAGAAAAAATATTTTATTGGTATAGAAAAAGAAGACTTTGTCAAAGTAACCAGAAAGCTTGTTAACTTAGCGCAGTTTGCAAAAATGAAGTGTTTTAGTATTTTTAGCATGACAAGAAAACTGCATCCATTTAAGGTCTTGATCCCTTGTGTTCAGTTAAAACAACCACAATCATCTTGTGGCCAGGTAGGCTCTGAAGGTAAAGCTGTGACACAAATGGTATTTGAAGCCTACAGAGTGTTGAATAAAGGCTTTAAGAAGCAAAATTACTTTTGGCAGAATTCTTAAGAATTCTTGGCTACACTATCAGTAAGATGTGAGAGTATCACAGTCAAAACTTTCTGAGCAACTCAGGTATTCATTTTCTCTGTTTTGTTTCTTTTCTTCTTTGCCTCTGTTTAGTGAGCTCTTTTACTCCAAGTTAGGATTGAAATGCAGGAGACACAGGGTTTATCTTCGGACTCAAATGTTTATTATTTCTTATCTATACAGCTTCACAGAATGTGCCTCTGAGTTAACAAGGTGAAAATGGCTTCGAGTTATAACTTCCAAGGCCTTTTAAAGTCCAACCTACCCAATTATGGAATGCCAACTAATTTATTTTTACTTATAATCCAATAACTAACTATTCATGATCCACATTGTGGGTTTTTTGAACCAATACCAGAACAATACCTGAACACCCAGATCTATGAAGAAGAAGGAGGAAAGAAGAAGAACTAATCCACACCCCAAATCCTCCATCTCGTTACATATATCCCAGAAACCTAAATTTTCTACATCTCTACATATTCCACCCAGTGATATAACTTTAATTACACAGCAACAACCTCAGTGTTATCACACAGTTTGGGAAGCCTTTCCCAAGGCCTCAGGTCAAACACAGTGTGCTTTTGATCATTGCCTGTCAGCACTGAAAGACTGAAATTCTCTGAACTCAGGGTTCCAACACTCAGGAATCTCCCATTTGCTCAGTTTTATTGTTAAAATAAAGAATTAAATTACTGATAGCAGATTGGAACTTCTAGCAGTAATACCAAAAGGCTCAAATTTGTGGTATAAGTATACAAGGTCCTGCACAAAGCTAGAGTAAGAGGTGTGCCCTTCATAGTCTAGGAGGGGAAGCCAATTGTGACCTGGGATAGATGAGTGTAACAAAAAACTCTGAGCAGAAAGGATTTTAGGGTTAATATTTTCTTTCTCTGAAATCCTTAAGGGGTTGCTGGTGGGTTTAGTGAAGGAAGAAGCAAAAGAAGGGAGCAAGAGAAGTGGAATAAACATGAAGGCAGCAAATAAACAAATAAAGAGAAGTGGAATAAACATGAAGGCAGCTCTCTCAAAGGGAGAACATGCAACATGCTATGTTGCATGTCAGCTGCTTATTTCAGAAGTAAGGACAGTGTTTGAGCTAGCCTTGGTTTACTGAGGTAATGCATCTAACTGGTGTGTTTAGTGTTGCCTGTAGGAAAAGCAGATAGTAGAATCATGGGCAAACTTACTGGAAGAATCCTATAACATCAACTTCTGTGTCTTCTTTAAGCATAGCAACTAGCTCTAACTTAGACTAATATGTCCCTATGATAAATTTCCAGTAAGTAGAACCCTAATAAGGAATTTTGAATATATAATTTGTGTTCTGCAGTCCTATCACTGAACTACAGTTACACAATGTGAAACTCATCCTCAGGTAGAATTTTTTTGGTGACTTGAGGAGAGGTTAGCAGGATATGACTATATGAGGTATTTCCTTACAAAGCCATACCAATGTATCAGTCATCTGATTGATAGCATAACTGCTTTCCTTGTGGTTGCAAAACTTTTAATGCTTTCAAAATATAAGGTGACTTTTGAAATTTAAACAAAAACTAGTAAGGAGTAGGCTAAAATTATCACAGTAATTTGCACAGTCAATTTACTATAATTTTTGTGTTGTCCAGGGTGAAAACTATTAAATTTTACCTTCTGAGCTACCATAGGTAGTAGCTGTTTAGGCCTTGTCTGTGCATAAAAGCAGTGTCTCAAATACTGAACTGTGATCCCATAAACTGTCTCATCCAATACCTTGGTGGTGTCACCAAGTCCATTCAGAACTTGGAAAAATTTTTTTTTGTTTTGACTTACCTCTGTTACAAAGAAATAGTTTCTCAGAACACTAATTCTAGGAATTTGGACTTCTGCACTGCTTACATGTTTCTGGTTAATGTAGTTTCCTGATGTACTGTGTAGGGCACAGTATATTGTATCTGTTCCTGACTGGAGATTAATAGGGAGAAATAGCCTCACTCATGGAGGGTGACTGTTCTAGGCAGACAGGCTTAATTTGTACTGTCAAATCTGATATTCCTAGGAAGTTTCTGAAAAATCTCCTTTGGCTGCTCTAGAGCAGAAAGGGCTTTTGATTCCTATATTTTTGTTTCTGTACTCCTCTTGATAAGCCTTACACAAATCATGAGGTTAGGGGTCATCATCTTCACAGCTTCTGTTCTGTTGACAAGCTATACATTAGTTACTGTGCAGTCACTTTTCCCCCTTCTTACATACACTATCCCAGCTCGGGCTTGGCCAGTGCCAGGTCTGTCTTGGAGCTGGCTGGCATTGGCTCTATCAGACGTGGGGGAAGCTTCTGGCGGCTTCTCACAGCAGCCACTGCTGTAGCATCCCTGCCTACAAAACCTGCCCATGCAAACCCAACATAGCATCTGTGTTCCCTTTGTCTTGCCTGAGCATTCTCCATTCATTAGTGTGAAGGGCATGAAGTGGCTAAAGTTTATTCTTCAGCTCAAAAGAATTTGGAAGATCTTTTACAGAGAGCACCAGAAACTGCAGCACAGAGTTTTTGCTGAAACCCTTCTCCAAGAACCTCTGCATGAGGTTTTTTGGTCATGGAAAAAATTAAGAGATTTGAAGGGTTTTAGTCAGAAATAAGCATAGAAACCTGAGTCTGCAATGTTTACAGTCTAGGTATAGATTCAGAAAGGACTGTTGCTGAAAAGAGAAATAATACTGCTTATTCCTGAATAATGATAAAAATCTAGAAATAATTAATTATTGTCATTTCAGTTGTTATTATAATTAATAATTTCAGCAAACTTTAGCAAATTATGTTTCAGTAAAAGCCAAGTCTTTATATTTACTATTAAGAGAAAGTTCAAAACAGAAAAAGAAAACATGATTAGCAATCTCAGAAACTGTTCAGCTAACCCCTGGAGAATGTCCCTTTCCTACAAGGAATGCTCTATGTTAACAATGTTCCAAGTGTTAATTCAGGCTATGGAAAAATAAACATGTGCAGCCAATGGATGGGTTGAAAACTTGACATAAATGATATAGATAAGCTGTTTGTGAGATTCTGAAACTCATCATGTTTGTGTACAAAACAACTTCCTGCTCTTCCCTTTCTCTGAATATTTTCCCTGAAAATGTATAATAATATGAAGTTAATAGCACTGCTGCTGGTGCTATATCAAGCTAGTCTTTCAAGTATCCATAAAAATTAAACATCCTAGAGGGCAGCAGAACTGCACAGGCACAACTATACTTTTACAAAAAACACTTGTGGTCTACATTATGAGACCTGTCTGAAACAAATAATGCAGGACTTCAATCATAGTATCACAAAAACATAGAATGATTTAGATAAGAAGGGACCTTTAAGACCATCCAGTTCCAGCCCCCCTTCCATTGGCAGGGACACTTTTCCCTAGACCAGATTGCTCAGGCCTGTGTCCAGCCTGGCCTTGAACACCTCCAGGAATGGGCATCCACAACTTCTCTGGGCAACCTCTTCCAGAGCTTCACCACCCTCATAGTATATAATTTCTTCCTAACATCTAATCTAAACCTACTCTCAGTTTTCAAGCCATTCCCCTTTGTCCTGTCACTACATGCCCTTGTAAATAGTCTTGTCCAGTCTTTCCTGTAAGTTCCTTTCAGGTACTGGAAGGCCGCAATTAGATTATCCTGAAGTCTTCTCTTTTCCTGGCTGAACAATCCCAATTCTCTCAGCCTTTCCTCATAGGAGAGGTGCTTCATCTCTCTGATCATCTTTGTGACCCTCCTCTGGACTCGCTCCAGCAGGTCAATGTCCTCCATGTGCTGGGGACCCCAGAGCTGGATACAGCACTGCAGGTGGGGTCTCTCCAGAGTGGAGTAGAGGGGCAGAGTAGAGGCTGAATCAGCTTCCTTGACTGTCTAATCATGTCTCTTTTGATGCAGCCTAGGATATGTTTAGCTTTCTGGGCCACGTCCAGCTTTGGCTTTCTGGGTCATGTCCAGCCTCTCCTCCACCAGCACCCCCGAGTCCTTCTCAGCAGGGCTGCTCTGATCTGTTCATCCCCAGCCTGTGTTGATACCAGGGGTTGCCCTGACCCAGGTGCAGCACCTGGCACTTGGCCTTGTCAAACCACATGAGATTCCCATGGGCCCACTGCTCCAGCTTGTCCAGGTCCCTCTGGATGGCATCCCGTCCATCAGGTGTGTCAACTGCACCACTCAGCTCGGTGTCATCTGCAAACTTGCTGAGGGTGCACTTGATCCCTTCATCCCTGTCATTAATGAAGATATTAAGTAACAATGGCCCCAATATGGACCATCACTATCAGTAAGTGTCCTTGTGACCTCTGCGATCTATCTGTACTACCAAATAAAGCAAGTGTGAGAGAAAGGGAAAGGGGTAGATGGTGGAAGCACTTTCTCCCCATTTTACAGATTTGGAATCAAACCACACAAGGAAAGTTGAGTAGGTGACAAAGTTTGCATAAGAATACAGTAGCAGAAGTCCAGGTAAGATGTGGGTCATCTCATTTCTCCTCCCCTTGCACGTCTGTTAAATATGGTAATCTCTGAGAGAAAACATGGTAGGATTTATAACATATTGTCTGTGAGTGGGAAGTACAGTGAATTTGTAAAACCTAAAAAAACCCTTTGACCTTCAAGGAGGACATATTCAAAAATGGCTATCTCATTATAAAGGAAAAAAAGCTTTAAAAGTTGTCTGTGAGAGTAAACAAATGAGATCTGCAGCAAGCAAAGAGGAAAGCCCGGGTTCTGCAGATCAGATGCTTTTTACTTGGCTGCAATGTTTGAAAGAGAGGTCACTCTCCCTGTTCTCATCTGATTTTTTTTCAGATAAGAAAAGTAAGCTCAAAATGAGCAGTGAGACAAGGGCTGGTGACTTCAGAAGCTTGGAATGTTTACTTGCTTTACTTTACTTTACATTTTTACTTGAAATTGTTCACCAAGAAAATCTTTGACAGACTTTAAACAAAAAATGCCTGGGTTGAATTTAATGTGCATTCTGGATTTAGGCATGAACCCTACTTACCTCATCCTTTCAGTTTTATAGCTTAAAATGCCTTGCTGCTTCATCCTTCTGTATCTTTTTCTCCATTTTCCTTGCCTGACACAGTTTCTTGGGTGCATATAATTTCTTTTCCTCCCTCAGAGTCACCAGTTTTAAATCACAAAAGATTTTTTTCTTTGCTGAAAGGTCACATACTGGTACTTATCTATTTATGTCTTTCTTTAGCTTGTTGCAACACTACAATCCTATATGTAGCAGTTTAAGAGAAAAAAAAAAGGGGGAGAAAGAAACCAGGGAAGAAAAAAAACTACAAAAGAGCTCTAAGGAGACAGGATTTTCTTGTTATTTGTGAAAAACATCAAAATGCATCCACTACTTATCTATTATTTGCTATGGGGAAAAAAGGCCTTTATTAAACATGAAAACTAAAATTTCAGCTACATTCTAAAGATACAGTGGGCTATAAATAGAATGTGAATAGTGCAACTGGGCAGCATTGTAATAGAATTTCCTTCTGCTATATAAGGGAGATAGGGATGACCTTCATCACTCACTGTAAGCTCTCTCATGAATTATGAGTCATTCGACTATTAGTGGAATTAAAATCTATAACACTGCCAATCATTGTCCTATATCCCTATGGAGCTCTTCCTTTTGCTGTCAGCATGAGGACGTCTGCAGTCTCTGCACATATCATGCCAATGATGTGTTTATAGCCCAAGCAAAGGAAGAGTGATTTAGTTTTAAGGTGCTTCTACAGCTTTTTCATGTTTGTATTGAGAATATTTATTGTTTTCTTGGTGAGTTGTTATCAACTGTAGCATGAAAGAAAATGTGTGTGGTTTTTTTCCTTTTTTGTGCTTCAGCAATTTTATACAATCTCTACATGATTTGAGAGTTCAGGAGTAGCAATGCAAATTAGTTGTCACTGGTCTATGGACTGAGAGTTGTGATAAGAAGCCACTGGTAAGAAAATGTAGGTAAGAGTGTTTTAAACTTTAGCACACATATAGTATGTGCAATACCCTGACCAAAGAGTAGAGGACTACAGCAGGAGACCAAGTTCAAATCACAGTGTCAAAATAATTCCTAGTTCCTCAAACGTTGAGCTGCTTTGAGGCCTCTTTTGTTTGTTTTCCATAAATTGCCTCTGAACTAAGTACTTGGAAATTTAGTGTAATTATGAACAGAGCTGATCTGAAAAAACCTTTTGCAAGGCTGAGAAAATGCTGGTTGCATCAGTCATTCATATGTGTAAACATCTCATGGTTATGATGTAGCTGTGTAACTTTCAGATGGTAGTAGGTATCTAAAATAGGTATGTCAATGTATTTCAAGGTATAAACGTGTTTTTGCTGTCTGGGAGAAAAGAAGTACTTTTCTTTTTCAAGATAAGGCTAATGAGGAAACAGAAGCATGTGTTAGTTAACATGAGATGCTGTACTGAGAATGATGAACAAAGTGAAAGCAAAACCACCTCTTTGTCAACAACTACAAATAGAGGTCCAATTCCTCTTAATTAGTCTTTCTAATGAGAATTGGCATAATCAGTGGCACACAATAGAGCTGAAAAATATATTATTTTTATATTACAGTTTCCTGGATGCACCTAGTTCATCATGGCCAATTAGGTGCTCTGAATTTCAGTTGCTACAAATATGACTTCCTTTGATTATATTGGGTGTGCAATGAGAGGCATAGTTTCAGTTATTGGTGTGATCTGTGATTGACCAATTTTCCACAACAAAGAATTGTTAACAGGGCCACATGGTGAAGCAGTCAGTGGAAAATTCCTTTTGATAACATTTCTATCTAATTTTGGAGCACCACCACTGCCACACATGAAATACCAACACGATTGAATTTCTTTTTGCTGGCATTTAGCAGGACCTATGGGGGTGTGCAGAAATCAATGGGGGATCAGGAGTCTGGAAAATTGCATACTTGAAGAATTAATGAACTATAATTCTGTATTACATTCTCAATCACATTTTGCTTCCTTTTCATTAATGTAACTAAATTAGTTTTCCATGGACAGGGTACTTTATAAACTGCAATCATGGTCTTGCTGGGATTAAAAAAAAAAAAGACCTGTTATAATAGTAGCTATTTTTTCATGCAACATGACAGTTGGAAATTTTTAGAGTGAAGAACATATCATCTGCAGCACTGACTCCACCAGTCAAAGCAATTTTAAGATGATTTAACCAGAAGTTCTACTAGATCAGGGAGGTGTTGAGATAGAAACAGCAACTCCAAAGACCTTACAAATGCTTTTTTTTCCCCAAGATGGGCCTAATTCATTATCCAGGGAGGAGGGAGAGGAAGGGCCACGGTTTTCACCCTTCTCTGAAGGCTGTATCTGAGATACCTGGTGTTTCTAGTGATGTGTAGAGAAAGTTCTTTTGCTCATGCAACTGTGTTATGGTAGGATAGAATTGTGGGTGACTCCTCTCCTTGCTGTGTCCCATGGGCCATCTGTAATCTTGCCCTTTATGGTTCAAACTTGTAACTGAATAAAATGTTGGGATGAAATTGTAATTAAAATCAAGAGTATTCTATGGTTTAATGACACCTTTGATGTGAGAACTCATACAGTGAAAAGAGTGCCCTAGTACTCAATATATGATATTATATCTTTAAATAGTTCCTTAAAGATGACAAATCAGAGTGAGACTATAAATGAAATCAGGCTCTAGGGCTGTGATTGACAAAGGAAGAAAGTTCTTTTTGGAGTCAGGTGCAGTGTTAGAAAAAAAAGGAGCTGATTAAACTTTGCAAAATAGATTTAAAAGTCATTCCAAACAATTTAGGTTTTTTGGCATAATTGATATCTTCCTGGATTATGTCAGCATTCTTAGCCACTATATTCTTGAGGGTTTTATTCCTCTTTATTATATTTATATGCATGTGGTATAGGAGAATGTAGTGGGATGGAAATCCTAAAAGCTGATCTTTTGTTTTAGCAGTAATATAGCTCTGGTATACTGAACTACTTTTCAGGATCTTACATTTCTCCACCTGGACCTGTTTTTTGCATAAGATCTCAAATCAAAGGTCTGGTTGAACAGGAGAGTCTTCTCAAGTATCATCATATTAGAAATACATGGTCACATGAAAACCAACACAAACACTTTTTGGTTGTTAAATGCAAGAGATGGGACTCTCGAATTTGCAGTAGAGATAATGAACCCTTTCCAAGGCTACTCCAGAAAACTGAGCCATTGATAGCAAATACCTCATGTAGTACAGTGAACTTCGATTTGGTCCTACTGAATAAGGCGTTTTCCTCCTTCCGTATGTATTTACTAAAATTAGATAACCCAGACATCATCTTAATTCTACTGTATATTCTGTTATCTGAGCATAAGTCTGAATAGTTGAAATGTGATCTTCTATGTACAAGCCAGACATAATATCCTTGATATTGTATTGACATATGCAAAGGCATATCAGAGTCTGACTGTTCCAAATGTACCCATGAAAAAAAACCAAACATGGAAGCTTTATCTGTTTAAGCAGCTTCAAAATCTCCTAAACCAATTCTTCAGTGATCTGTTGCTGAAATTATTTTTCTTTCAGTTTGTACTTTATTTGTACTGTATATGGGGCTGGGATGTGGGTGACTCGGGAGGTCAGCATTAGGCTGGAAAGGCTGTTGCCATTGAAATGAGATCTCAAATTTAGCCTGAGTCAGTAGTGACTGAACACTATGGAAGGTGTTGGCTGCTCATTAATCTCTATAACCATATCCATATATCTCTATAACCAACCAGTGATAAAACCCAATTAACGCTGGGACAGATTATTGCAATTGGGAGTCTCTGTTAATTGGCAGTCTTAGCTATGTGCCATGTATTATTCTGTCACAGAAAAACTTCCAGTATGGCGATAACTAAATTCTAAGTATTCACAGCTCCCAATCTGTGGTGTTGACTTCTTAACAAGCAAGGGCTTTGGTTTGTATTGACCTGGATAAAGCAGTTTATGACAGAAAATACTTACGGGCTGTGTTGTGCTCTGTCTCTCTGTATATTTGTGAATGCAGGCTTTTCTGAGAGGAGGATTTGGTGATTAAAATTTAAGTCTTGAAGTGAATAATAAAGTGGTAGCAACCCCCCTCCCCTCCCCCACACTATGGTTCTTTGTTGAGTGCAGCTTGACTACATGAGAGCTTGGTCCTGTTGCTGGATGAAAGAGAGCTGCTATCTTTCTAATTGGCAGTTTTATACCACTTTCAGTCTTCAAAAATTCTTATTATACAGAAATTCTCTAATAATATGAATCAGACAGCTAATTCTCCTTTTTTTTCTTTTGCACCAGTGGGTAATTTGTTAATGATCTTATTTTACTCTTCAGGGAGAAGAGTTTTCTCTATGTCCCCAAGAGAAAGGGGTATAATAGCTAAAATTGTTGCCACGGTTAAGGAAATGAGGGATTCTGAGGTATAAAGAAGGTATTTGGGAGAGCGTGGTTTTTTCATGTCAAGGGAAGCTAGGCGTACACAGCTCTTACTTTCAAAATGCCTCTGATTGTGTGTCTACTTTATTAGAGTGAGGCCTCAGCAAAAAAAAAAGAAAAAAAATTGAGTTGAAAAATGGGTAACAAAATACGGAAATAAGAAGGCTGACTGGTTTGAGTTTAAGACAAATGCACAGGAGAAAACCTGAGTATTTGAAAACCAAATCAAGTGCAACGTAAGCATGTAATAATCAGTTACCCTGTTTTGTGGCAAGCGGGTATGTGCAGTATTGCCAGGAGTGTGTGCATGAATTACATAGGGTAGAGAGAGTTCACGTGTTCGTGGTGTTCTGTGGGCTCACCAGTCTCACAGGTGTGTGTGTTTTCTCCAGCTGCAGTGTTTCAAAAGCCCAAATCACAAATCTGCTGCTGTGCAAAATGTCATAGGGTGGAAGCACAGCCAGAGCAGGTAGTAATGAAGTGCTGTGGTACAACTGTGTAGCTGGTCTCCAGTTTGGGATGAAGGTTACTTCCAATGACTTCTGTTTCAAACCTGGTGACTTGCATCAGTGGGATGGCAGATTTGGTATGTGCAATTGTGCTCTTTTTTTGAAACGGAAAAACGGGAGAAGGCTACCTCTGTGGTAGCCACTGGTAGTCCTGTCATAAGTAAGGGCAGGACCAGGATGAGACCATTTCCTCTGGCCTATCACACATGGTATAGGATGCTGTTTTACTTCCTATGGAATCTGGGGATGTTGCCTTTATTTTTTAATTCTTTCACTTCACTCTTCCACACCTCTTTATAACCAGTTAAAGACCAGAACTTGAAGAGTCAGAATAAGGTGTCTCTTCTGTTCTGCTTAAAAAAGTCATCACTTGCTATTGGAAAATAGACATCCTTCCTTATCTAGTACTTAAACATTTTGTTTAAATTTTTTTCGTAAGTGAAAATATAAAGCCTTTTGCTAACTTTCTTCTATAGAGTAATATTTCATTTTCCATGCTTTTCCATCAAACAGGACTTCATTATCACTGTTAGTATTTCATATAGCCCACTGATATACCATAGCCACTGGCCAAGCAAAACTTCAATCAGTTTTTCTTCTCTTGTCAGCTCACACCTCTGACTGAGCAGCTGCAAGATGATTCATCAGAGAAGGTTTCACCATAGGACAGGGGAAAATTATTTCTGACTTCTTTACCCATACTAATAAGATAATTTCAGTTGTAGATACTTTTGCAGCCCTTCCTGAGCCATGCTATGCCTCTTTGAAAACAGAAGTCTTTTTATCCAAATGTCAGGAAATTTTTCCATGAAATCAGTGTTTTTGCTCTGTAAGACACATTTCTGCTGCATTTTCTTGTTTAACAGAGTTGGGACAGTCATATTTTGTCCCATTACAGAGCACATTACTAGAATTGCTGATCAGCATTAGCTGTGAGAATGAGAACAAAATTCTGTGCATAAAGAACATCTATATTCTGAAACCCACTGGCATGCGCTTAAGATATCATTGGTCTAAAAAGTTAGTGGTGAGGAGAATTGTTTTGGATTTCTTTTGTTTGCTGCAAAATCCTGAAAGGAGTAATTGGTTATTCTGCATGGATGCAGCAATGGTTCCAGTGCAATGGCAAACAACCTGTAGGGAGTAGGACATTCTTCAAGACCTGCAGCATGCTTCCATACATGCTTGTGATGGGAGGCTTTCTTAAATAACTCCAACTTTGCATGCAGTCATAACAAAACCAGAAGAATGTATTTCTTTGTTTATTAACATTGGATAAAGCATTTCATCCCAAGTAATACTTTCTGTGTTATAGATTCATAAGCTAGTTTACAAATAGAGAGAGGCTGCTTTTGTTGTCACTTTACCAATACTGATGTGACATTCACAGCTTGTTTTTCCTGAATAATCAATGAGTTCATCTGAATGCATTCCACTTGTGCCTGTGATACTGCACTTACACTTATAAGGCTTACGGATTAACTAATAATTTTTTCTGGAGAGAGGAACACAGGCTTTCTTTAATTCATGTCTGTTACTTTGACCTAAATAACACTCATTTCTCCAGCTCATCACCAATAAATACATTCCCCTTTCCCAAAGAAGTATGTGCTATCCAGTATCTTAATGCAATGTTATTAAGTAGCCAGTATGAAGATTAATATCAAGTCTTAACAACAGCTCTTCTCTCTCAGCCTCTGGGTTTACAGGCACTATTGGTTCTCTGGGGTACGTAGCTTTCGCCAACCCCAACAAGTTATGTAGTACTAACCAGGTGATCCCAAGCACTTAGTGCGGTCACTTCTGTTCTGCCTGGTGAGCTGGCTGCCAGGCAGCATATTCCCCAGTGGTTAGGGAACTTCCAGCCTGCAGTCCTTCTTTTCTTTTCCTTTTTCTTGAGTAATCTGTGACTTTCTGACTGAATAGCAGTAGATAAGACACGGACTGCAAGCCAATCTTTTCTCACTACTGTAACATAATTTTCATTGATCTTCCTCTGATCTCTCAAACAGCTCTGAGGTCCCACTGGCTCCTGGCTGCTCACAAGAAAAAGGCCAGAGTTTATACTGATTTAGAAAGAAACACACTGAGCAGTGGAAGATTGTAAAGGTTTGGCATTTCTCAGTCCTGCAGCATGACTACTGAGATGATTATCTTGGAATTCACAGTGGAGTTGAAAATTCTGTTTTAAACCAATAGAGACTTACGACTTAATTTGTGGTGCACAAAGCCACAAAATGTACGCTTGCTGCAATACTCCAGTATTGGTAATTTTTATCATTGTAAATACTGGTAATGTACATCAGGTGTGCCTGTTTAGAGAGACTGTTGATAGAAAATCAGACTGATGCATCATAGTAAAAATTTCTAATGAGATTTTGTCAAGAATCTGTAAAGCTTTTAAAAACCAAAACACTCATGATACAGTTGTACAGTAATTCTAAAGAAATTACAAAAAAATCTATTTGTCATGTAAATAAAATACCCAGAGCACATCCCCCTTTCATGTATAAGAAAAACACAACTCAAAACCAAATGTGGGTGACTGTGCTATACCTTGTAGTTTATGCAGGTGTTCCCCACATACTAATATTTTTATTACTTCATATGTAAAACAAAGTGTTCTCAATGGACGAGGAAGTCTTGGGTTTTTTAAAGTTTGTGTTTGAATAGGTTTTACAAAATACTAGATAAGAGTATGTCTATCTAGGCACACATTATTCTCAGAAAAGAGATTTGTTACCTTATTGTAGCTCACAATTTATTTTTTTAGCCAGTTTACACTTTCTCCTATGAAAATAGCAAATGGCATAAATGGGAGGTAACAGGGACTGTGGGCAGAATTTTGACATATTTCACATGTATCTCAGTGGTCACATCACACCTCTTCTTCATATCTGCGTCCCAGAGGATACTAGATCAACTGCTGACGTACTTTAGGAGTTTGAGTCCTAATTTGTTACAGTTCTTAGTTTTGAAGATTCAACCTTTAAAGAAAGGTTAAATCCTTGCTTTGGCCGAAGTGGCCAGTACACTGAGAGTTTATTACTTGTTCAAACCCATGGAGGAGGGTGATTAGAGCTTTTTGTTTCTGAAGGCAGTTTGCACATTTTGTGCCTCCCTTTGTGCTGGTTCTATAGGCACCTCTCTGTCAGCTTGATGCTCAGATATGTATGCTACTTCTGGTGTAAAACACCATGATAAGGCAGTGAATCTGATAGGGAAGAGCTCAGTTTTACCCCTGTTTAGCTCCATACTCCTGGTATTCCCTAACTGTTAACAGCACTCATACTCTGGGACCTATTCTTTAGTACAGCTTACTGTGTACCTGAAGGCACTGGAAATGAACATGTCACAAAGTTCTCTGCATCTCTGCTAAGTCCCTGAGTTCAGGTCTCTTTAGAACCTGCTTTGGTGGATTTTGGATCTAATGAGTGTGTCAAAAAAATTCATTGTTATTGTAAAGTTTAGTCAGTGCATGTTGTTCATTTAAGAGACACACCTCCCAAAGGAATTTCCAGGAGAAGGAGCATGTGTTGTGTTTCTACCTCGTGATTTAAGCATTTGTTTGGAAACCCAGTTGTTTTCTTTGCTGGTTACAGAGGAGCCTGCAGTCAGTTACATTGAGAGTCAGAGGTGCTGGTATAAGTCAACAGGAACTCCACAGGATAGGGCAGCCCTTCTAACCTAAAATTGGTGTCCCCAAGAGCATAAGCAAGGTCCAGAGTGCGTATTTAATGTTTTGATATACCCCTAGAAAAAAAAATCTTTGTTTTAACAGGCAGCCTGCACTACTCAAAGAGTTAACATCTTATTATATGAATTGGGACCTAATTCTTTTCTTCATATTACGGGCAGCCTACCACAGATGTCAGATTACCTGTCATGTATTGTGACAAAATGAGTTGTTACTATGTAGGCAGTGAATTGGGATTAGCAGAACCTCTGCTGCTGTTAGGCCCAAAATCATTAGCCAGGTACTTTTATGGAAACAGTTCAAAACTTCACTGCAAGTAATTCTGCAAATTCAAGTGTCAGTAATGCAAATAATTCTGTGAAACCCAGCAATACCAGAGACATTGTTCTTTCATTGGATGAATATAGCAATTTCCTCTGTGTGAATTTTCTTCTATTTTGTTGTTCTAAATAAACAGACATTGATGAGTGCTCAGATGGCTTTGTTCAGTGCGACAGCCGTGCTAACTGCATTAACCTGCCTGGTTGGTACCACTGCGAGTGCAGAGATGGCTACCATGACAATGGGATGTTTTCACCAAGTGGAGAGTCCTGTGAAGGTCAGTGTCTAAAAAAGGTGGGGTATTGTTATGGCTCACATGAAAAGGTCTAGAAAATATCTAGTGTTTCAGATTGTACTGGTCATGCATTGTCTTGAACACTGCAGTGAAATTTAAACCTTGATCCAAAAGAATTGTAGTCTAAATAAGCATCATCAACAAAGGCAGAAGAATATAAAGTACGAATATACCTATAATGTGGAGCATTAGTGGAGCATTTCTGTGTTTCACTAACATAATATGTAAAATCAGGCATGTTGATTAAAATGCAGTTTCTCTGGCCCTACATCTGCTTCTGTGCTTGTCCCTTGCATAGGTGATTTCCCATGGGCTGATAGCATGCACAGTAATCTGTCACTCCAGGGTAACCTGTTTATATGTCAGATTCTTTGTATATAGAAATGGGCCTCAATCCAGACCTCATTTCCTCCATTTGGTTTTCCTCGTACACTGAAATAGTTAATGATAAAAATATTTCCCATTGAAAAAAATGATTATACATCCCTGAGACCCCTGCCTTTACCTTGGTTAATACTGTGGTGTTTCTCCTGTATAATGGCTAACTGCTTCTAGAAGGCTGTAGTTTGCAGACATACATTACAAACTAGGAAGCTCAGTGGACGTAGGGCTGCGGCAAGGTGTAGGGGACAAGAGAGTGAAAAGGGGGACAAGGAGATGGAAAGGTTTTCTGTGTTTATGAATGATGTTAGAGAGAACAGCAGATTAATAAGAACACAGTTATTTTCTGAAGCAGATCTCTCAGTAATGAATGTTATTTAGCTCTTAATGGTATTTCATGCTGCTGCTCTTAAATAACAGAATAACCAGTCTTTTTTTGCCATGGACTTCTCAGGGCAAAATTATCACCCGTTCTCCCTTCTTTCTCTGAGTGCTGAAATATTCAGTGCTCACAGTGTAAGCTTTCTTATTGCTGTTTAAACTCACCTTGGTGGGCTGCATCGGTCCCAAAGGGAAGCAATTGAATTAATTTCTCTAAGGCAGACACACAGACAGTTCTCCAGGAGTGAGAATGACCTTTCTGGTATACCCATCATCAATACTTTATTTCAACACATTTTCATCACAGCTGAAAGCCTGTATTCCCAGGAGGAATCAGCAATTTGAGGCAACCCTGCTTTCGTAAGTCGAGCTTTCTTTGTCAAGAACTGACTAAATGTCAGTGTTAGCTGGCCAGGAGTTAGGAGAGGAAGGTGCAAAGAATAAGTCGTGATCCCTCTGATTATAACATTGCACTTCTGTCGCTCATGGCATGGGTAATAAATACTACAGCCAGGCATTTATGGAAATATTCTCAGTATCCCAAGTTTTATCTTCAGTGTCAGTGTAACACTTATCTCGGGGTTGAAGACCATGGTTTGGCACATGCTGTCTCAAGAGAGATACATGATACAAAAGTGTCTGTGTTAAGATGTGTGGAAACAAGTAGCAATTAAGCAGCAATTTCTAAACAAGTGAAAAGCCAAGGGAAAAGAAATATGGGGATTGCTATATGTATACAGAAGTGGCAATTATTAGACTGTTTTGACCTTTTCTGCAAAGAACCAGCAGCTCTTTATTAAACATACTCAGAGGATAACAAGTAATTAGAATTAAATCACAAGTGCCGGGAAGCTATCTTCACTGCTGATAGCCCTAGTCACTAACAGTGGAACACTTTCAGTTTGATTGATTGCAGCTCCAAACTTTGGAATCCTTAGCAACCTGAGGTCGTAGAATCATAGAATGGCTTGGATTGGAAGGTACCTTAAAGATCACGTAGTTCCAACCCCCTTGGGCAGGGACACATCCCCCTAGACGAGGTTGCTCAGGACCCCATCCAGCCTGGCCTGGATGGGGAGGAAGGCTAGGTATTTGGTTAGTCTTACTACATCACTTTTTATTGGATGGAAGCTTGTGACATGTTGTCTCAGATAAAAATAAAACCAGAAAGGGTGTGGAGAGACAACCTAAAATCCATTGCAGTGTGGAAAGTTGAACTTGCAGTAGCACAATACAGTAGTGCAGAAGCAAGAAGATGATTGCAGAAGCAATCTTCTCTGCTGTCAGACCTTTCCACTGTAAGACATTTCCCTACTGAGTTTAAAGACAAAAGAAAATGGATTGCTTGTGACAGTTCTTCAGTAACCCCTGGTTAGATGTGATTAGATTGAGCTGTTGGTGGATGGTCTTTTAGACAGTCACTTTAATGGAGCAGCAGCTTCCAGGCTATACTAATCTCAAATTTCAAATCACAGTTCTCCAATTCTCACTTTCAACTCTATCCTCTGAAACTTTCTGGCTTGTACAAGTGCTTCAGCTTGCAGAGCTGTAGAAGGAACAGTGCAAACTACTTCAAAGTAGTGTCTTATATAGAGTACATAATAGGCTTGACTTGACTCATCTTTTGTAAGTTTTAGTTGCTTTGAAGTAAGTTCCTTCTTTCAGTTGAAAACACCTGTAAAAGACAAGGAAGTGTGGATTTAAATTTTCTTTCTTGATTGTTCTACTTGGTCTTCCTCAAATCTGGGTCTGTTTGTGTCCCCTGGACATGTGCTGATAGTACTACACAGAGCATTTCAGTGATCAGTGTAATCAGTTCTTTGTTTCCTTCAGCAAAGCCTCCAATTTTAAAAATCCATGTGGAAACACCTCTGTTAAAATCACAGAGGCACAGGAGCATGTCCTTAAAAACCTTATTTCAACAGAATTCCAAAACTGCACCTACCCCTTTTGCAGGAAAAGTCCCTTTAGGACATAATACTAAATATTCCTAGCTAGAGGTGGGCTCCTTGGTAGCACCAGACTTTTTCAGTGCTTGATATTGAAATAATAGTTACTGAATTGCCTATTTTACACATCTATTGACCTTGGCTACTACTGCTTCTTTGGCACAACTGAGACTATTGAGTATTTTGACTAATGTACTTGAATGCAAAAATTCATAATCCCATTTTATTGTACCTACAGGCAATGGAAGACCTAGAGATTCCTTTGCTAATAGTTTTGATTCACATTATACCCCTAGGTAGACCTGTGGTGTCTATAAAAATTACTGACAGAAATTGTGGGAAATGCAGCTGTAGGGCTTCAACCTCTTAGCAGCACTTGCTGTTTTTCCCTTGGAAGTAGAATTATGTTCTGCCTCATTGTATTTCCAGAAAAGGGAAATATCAGCCATGTAGTCCTTGAGAATTGTATGGCTTTGGGAAGTCTTAAATTTTATATATGTAAATATAGCATTCAGCATGGTATATTAACTGGTATCTTCCTCTTTGCCCCCTGACAGCTTTTCTTTATAGTTTCTTTAAACAGTCTTATTGGTGCTGAAGGTTGTCTCTTACATACCATTTCATAAAGTGAGCTGGGCTAAGGGAGTAGATATTGCATCCTCAGGCTTCACTGCAGTAAAAAAACTAGAACAACTGAGGGCAAAATCCTAAAATAAGAAAGTTCAGGCCCCATTAATGTTTGCCCTGCAGTTCTGTGTAACATCCTGATTCCTTTGAATTTGTCCTTTGCAAAGTCTAAAAGCTTCCATAATCAGTGGTAGAGGGAGGCTGTATTGGTTCATACCAGAACAGTGCAGGTTATACCTCATCAGTTGTTGGACATTTGGCACACATCCACATTCAAAGAATGGCTCACCTAATTAAGGCAGCCCCTTAGGACTTACCAAGAGAATCTGTCAGGTACCAGCTGTTGTTAGTATAGAATATGAGATCAATGTATCTTCACTCTCAGCAGGTACTACATTCTTTAAATGAGACAGATGCAAATGAAAGGTTTGGATAGATCAATCCAGAATGCCCAATTCATAAAAGAATCGTTTTTGGTTGTAAGGGTTTATCCATATGTGAACTTCCATTTGGGTTTTCTGTTCTGAAGTATCTTGTATTTTTCTTCTGCCATCCTGCCTCCAGAATTAGAATCACTTTCTTCTGTGTGTGACAGAGCAGCCTGCCTGACAGCACAGAGGCTGAAGCTCTACTCGAGCACTGTTTTCAACAATCCAGGATAGTGAGGGATGGAGGCATATTACAAGCCTCAGTATGCTCCCCAGCCTTCCTGACTGAGCAAAGTCCAAAACAGTCACTCCAGCATCCATTGCTCTGGGTCTGGAAGGTAGAGGAATTGCTGGCTGTCAGGGTATCTCAATTTATCTCACAGTACATTCAGTATTTTAACTAGTATATTAAATTTCTTGCAGTTGAAAAACCGCTGTCAGTTTGGAGTCCTACACTTAGGTTTCTCAGAAGCTTTGTTTTTGATAGCACTTAAGGGAAACAGGAAATACGAAATCACTGCTCTTCAGCAGGAAACCTTAGTAGCACTCACAAAACTCCATCAAAATCCTTTTGCTCTTATTCATGATCGTTAAAGGTCAGCAAATAAAGTGACTTCTTTCTTTTTTCCATCTATCTGTCCCAAGTAGAGCTATAGGCATTAAGCCTTCAATACTGAATTTGGGAACCCAACTTAAGCATCACCAAACAGAAGGCAGATATGGAGACACATTAATATTTAAATATTCTGAAGTGTGGCAAGAATACAAAATTTTCAGAGTTTCTCATCTTTTATAAAAGGACTGATAAAACAGAAACTTGACCACTGTATTTTATAAGACAGCAATTTGAACACATTTACTGTATAGGGAGACAACATTTCTGTCAAGCTGATGTTACCAACATCTGAAGTCTCAGCTTTTCATCTTCCACATCTGGTAAGCACTCTCACAGGTGGCTTACATGAACTCACAAATAAATTAGTCACAATTCACTTGCTCTTTGAAGAATAGTTACACCAGTCAATAGATTTACTCAGGACAGAAAATAACAGAAATAAAACTTTCTGCTCAGATGAGCCTGGGCTCCCTAGCAAATGCACTCCTTCCTTTTTTGCCTTAAGCAAAAAGTACTCAGGTATCCTGGTACTTTCACCTTGCTGAGCTAATGCTATTCCTCAGAGCAAAGGTAAGGGAGAAACTTCAGAGCAAAGGAACTGTCTACCCTCCCAAACCATCTCTGCCAGTATTTCTCAGTGATACAAATGTTCATCTTTTCTTTACAAAAATGAGAGTCTAACCAATATCAGAATGATTCTTGTCTCAGGCAGACTCTTTAGGGCTTTATGATAATCTCCTGCATGTAAGTCTGGATAATTCATCAGAGGACAGATAGCTGCAACTTTCCATCAGCTGTATCAGTGGGTCTCTGAGCCTTTTGTCACTTCCTAGCAAGGTGTGCACAATTCTTTTGTTTTCTAATTGTGCCTTGTTTATTTTCCTTGTGAGTTCATTGTGATTTTTTGCATCTGCTATTTGTGAGGTTTTTGTCTGTACAATTCAGCTTTCTTTCTTAGAGCTATCCATAGTAGTTCCAAGATCTTTTTCCAGAATACATCCAAAAGACTGATTTGATTTTTCAATGGCTACTTCCCCACGCACTTTTCAAATGAATCTCATCTGACATATTATTGTTTGCTCAGTCAACATCACAGAGTGCTTCTATATTTCACTTTTAATATCTGGGTTTTATACTTTATTATCAACAGCCTTATCATCACACTGTTCATCCATTTCTCCACGTGACTAAGTTATTGGGCAGATCACATTCTGGCACAGATTCTTGCAGAACTTCCGTGGGACAACTCTCCATTGTGACAACCTGACCATTTTTACTGCCCTTTATTTCACAATAATTATCCCCTTTTATCCCTTTCATTACAGGGATAAATAATTATTTATTAATGAATATAATTCTTTTTAATCTGTGAGTCAATGACCACTTTTCTTCCATGGCACATAGTTCTTGTAAGAGCATGTATTGAGCAAGGAAGGTCATGAATAAAAGTATTAAGAGTATATGAAATCTATCCCTTTTAAAAATATTTTTTATTAGTATAGTATACTTTGAATATGAATCTGTGATATGGTATCTTTAAACAATCCTCTTTCTATCTGAAAATGTTATCCTTTTGGTTGCTAGTTTTAGTTCATATTTAAATCTCCATCATTTTAACATAATAGCCTCTTTGAATCTAAGCACTACCACAGAGGGGGTTTTTTTGCAGCCTTTTAAATTCCTTCAAGGATATTGAACTTGTGGTCGCTGTTGGTCACCAATGCAGGGTAGTTGCTCTGTAGAGACATTCTGAATCAGAGGCTGCTTGCTGCTTAGGGCCAAGTGAAATGGTGCTTTGTCCCTCTAGGTTTCTTTGACTACCTCTTCCAAAATCTCTTAAATACAACTTTGGGTCGCAACCTGGAGCAATTGAAATTCCCATTTTTATGGAGTTTTCTGTCTCTGCAGTCTTGCAAATACTGCAAATGGAGTTTAGTAATTCTGACTACTGTCACCCTATTGTATGGCTTTAGTCGGGTATTTTTCTAGTGTAGGCAGGAAATTATTTGAGATACAATTAACTCCTCGTTTTCTGTAACATGTATCACTACTTCTTTCCCATGGTATTCCTTTGTTATTGCAACATTCAGTTGTACCTAGAGATGATGGTAAGAAAAGCAAAATCCTTAAAAATGTGACAGATCAAAGCTGCAGTAATTTTTCATGTAGGTTAGATAAATAAGAGCTAATTCTCAGTTTAGCACTAGATAACTAGTTACATTTCATTTCTGGTTTTTTTATTGAGGCAAACTTCCAAGTCTTTTGGGAATAATGTTCTAATGTCATAATATTCAAGCTGCTTGGTTCTTAAGCAGTGTGTTGTAAATAGCCTGAAGTGAACTATTTGTTTTTGCATGGTATGCGGGGGGCTCTTCTGGGGTTTTTTTGTTTTGTTTTATTTGGGAGGGGGTGGGGGTTGTTTATTTGTGTGTTTTGCTATATGGGAGCAGTAATAAAATGGCTTTGTGGCTGTATGTACTGGAGTATGCAACCTGTAATCCTACCATCTTCCTTTTGAAACACAAAAGATGCAGGGCCCAGTATCCCTTGTCCATAGCTGGTTATGGCTGTAAACACAATTTCTGTAACATAATGCACCATCGATTAAAAGTCTAAAGTAAAAAAAAAACAGACGAAGTTTTGCTTGGTAGGGATGATTGGTGTGCAAGTTCTTTGCTGATAATACCTGAAGTTTGATGTGGATGAATAATGCAGATGAGAGTTCCATGCATGAAAAGCTGGTGTTTCTCTTGCTGCATCATAAACACACTGCTGTTTCTGATTAGGTTAGAATCAAAATGTAAATAGTTCCTGCTGTGACTAGGAATATTTAAATTGCCCTATCCAGAACATTTATTTTCATGAATCAAACAACTGAAAAAAACAAGGTTGGGAATTTCCAGAAGTTTTTAATGCCAAATAAGCTCGGCTCAATACCAGAGTCAATGATGAAACCTCCATTATTTTCAGTTACTGGGACTGTGTTGAAAAATAAACCTCAGAAGCCTCTTTCTCATGGGAAAATTGTGAAATAGGCTTGTATATATGTGCCGAATGCAGAGTCAATGTTTATAGGATCAACATTTGTTGTTTAAAGGAAACCTTTCTTATTTACATGACAGCTGAACTTTGTCCAGTTATCTCATTAATTATGTCTGCCTTCTCTTAAGTACCCAGGTTGCTGAGAAGTGACATTATTAATTTATAAGAGCTGTGTAAAAGTTTTGTACAAAAGAATGTTCTAAACAAATGAATACAAGTTTCAGAAAGCAATTTATTAAAAATTACTTTGTTAATAAAGAGAATCCTGCTGTTAACCCAAATCATTACATTTAAATACAATTTGTGTCTGTTCTTGTTATTGCATAACTTAAAACCAGCTATACCTTAATTTTAAATTGCCAGATTCTATTACTTTCAGGTTTGATTTAAGAGAAAATGTAGGAAGGAGAGAGCAGCTCTTCCATCCCTCTGCTCTGCTCAAACTGGAGTCACTCAAACCACTCCTGTTAGCTACTCCTCTACAAACCTTCAAGTTTAGAGTCTGGACAGCCTCTGCAGAGCCATCTGTTCCACTGGTTATGTATCCTGACTGTTGGGGTGGGTTCTCCTGTCTGATGTGCCTGTGATGTTTCAGCTGTTCAGGTCCATGCGAACAGCCACACTGAATTTGGTTCATGGTCCCAGTTATCCTCTGCCCTGTTACAACAGTGACTGCCTCCAGATGCTTCAGAAGGCAGTGAGGTAGAAGATGTAGAGATCTGAGATGATTCTCCTGTTCTGGATTATCTGATATGTAAATAAGCCTACCATGGGCCCTAATGCATGAAATGTAATCTCTCTCCCAAAATCTGTTAGCATTGCAAATTGAATGTTCTTGCTAACTTTATACGCTTTTGGCTATGTGATTGTTTTTTGCCTCTTAGGATTCTGCAGCAGTGAGTGTCATAGTTTGTTTATGCATTGTATGGAAAGTTATTTCCTTTTATCAGGCTTGAATTTGTTGTCTTTCAGTTCCACTGACTGTCCCCTGTCTTGTGTGTTAGGCAATATGGAGAAAAAAGCTCTCAACATGTCTTATTTGGAGTATTCATTATTTTTTTGGTTATATCCCTTCTTGCTGATGTTATTTTAGGATGAGGAATCCATTTTTTTCATTTCTTCTCAAATGATATTTCCCTCAATCTTCCCATAAGCCCTAGTAATTTTGCAATTCTTATTAAGATGATGCCACTGTTATTGCCCACAGTATTTGAAGGAAACACACAATGCTGCTGATTTGTACAATGGAATTCTAATCATTTCCCTGCTCTTTTTCATCCCAATTCATATTCATGTTAGCAACTTGTTTACTTTTTTGGGTTTTTGACCATAGCCACACTTGAAATTGAAATGATAATTGAATTATTTTGCTTTAAACTGAATGTGCTTGAGGTGGATTGGAGGTTTCATTTCCATTGTTGAACCCAAAGCTGAGTGTTTTACTTATTAGGTTTTTGTGCTGGTGGTGAAAGATATATTCATGACCATATTGCTTATTTTATCTCACTCCTCTGGTGGACATTTAATTATAACAACATTACTTTTTAATGAACTTTAATCAAGAACTTGGGCCGTACTGTTGATAAATTGTATTTAGAGTTGAACTCAATATATCGATATTTACAATCACCATAGTTCTAGTTTTTACTCTGTTTTCTGCTTTTTATTGCATATATCCATTTACTTCATTCCCCTTTGAAGCTTCTTTCCACGATAATTTTTCTCCATCTGAACAGCTGAAAAAGCTAAATAAAGACTATTTGGGTAGAAGGTAGTGTGTGCTGCTAGCTTGCCTTTGCAAAATAATTGTATGTACCTTGATGAGGTAGGCCTTTAAAATACTTTTTAATTCTTTGAGATATAACTGTTTTGAAGTAATTTATTTTTATTCAATGGAGATGTGAATTTTTTTTCTTTATTTTCTATTCTAGACACAAGGGCTATAGCTGACACTGCAACTTCAATATTTAAAATATTCTAGTTTTCACATTCTAATAAAGGATGAAATTTAAAGCATGGTGCGCTTGCTTAAATGAGCTTGCAGGTCAGACATCACCTTTTTCATTAAATTCTCATCAAGTGAACTCAAATGTGCTAGACAGCGTCAGCAAAATATTTTAAGAACAAGATTCTGAAGTTGCTCTTGTTTCACAGAACATGTCTCATGAATGGTTGTCGCAAACTAAGGCTCTTTAGGGGAGCTGAGAATTATTCTTGCTCTCATGTTTCTTGTGGTTTCTTCATTCTATCTACCGTACTCAAAAGCATTCACTTAGAAATATGTATAGAAAAACTCAAAATATTAGGTTAAAACATGACCTAAAAAAGCTGATGTGACTTGTAAAATATTTTTTGTGACTTTTTGAGTTATTTCTCCCCATGCTGGTGAAGTACAAATTAATTTTCAGCTGAAGGCCTTAATGGCCAGGAATCATTTATATTGACTGCCACAAGAAGATTTTTGTTAATTGAATGTGGTCTAAAAGCATTACATGGCATGTTTTTGCAGACATTGATGAATGTGGAACTGGAAGGCATAGCTGTGCCAATGACACTGTTTGCTTTAACTTGGATGGTGGGTATGACTGTCGATGTCCCCATGGCAAGAACTGCACAGGAGACTGTATCCATGAAGGCAAAATCAAGCACAATGGTCAGATTTGGGTGCTGGAGAATGACCGATGCTCTGTCTGCTCTTGCCAGGTCAGTACAAATGGAAGTAGCTGCTTCTGCAAGGTGGTGGTAGGGATGAAGGGCAGAGTGTCAGGATTCAAGTGAAATTCCTGGTTTAGCTGCCTTCTCAGGTGCATGTGTGGAACTACAGAAATAAAATCATATATTACATGGGAGAGATATTACATTATATTACATTGGAGATAGCTTCTCTCTCCAACCTGCATGAGCAGAACATTCGTTGGAAGTTTATTATATGGTACTGGGAGAAGGATGATAGTACTGTTTTGTTAGCAGAGATGCCACCTGTGGTCTCTGGGTGGGAGTAACAGCATTTTCATGCAAATAAACTGTCTAAACATCTATTGGGGTTGGAGACTGAGACCAGTATCTCTAGCAGATGGCTATAAATAGAAGTAGTTTCTCTGTCTGCAGAATAATTCAGTTTAACTTTCTCAAATGTTTGCTGTGGGAAGTTTGGTCCCAAGCTAAATGCTGATGGGGAATGAAGGCCCAAAACACTGCTGACGGTATCCTGAACATTTCAGCAGCTCGACTGTCGCGTACTTGGTTTAGTTTCAGATCACCTATCATCTTCCTATGCGAATAATTAGAGAACAGAGGGGATGGTCTTCCTTGACACTCTCCAGTCTATGAAACTGGGATATTCAATGAAGTTTAAAGCAAGATTCATCAAGCATCTATATGAGAATTACAAACTTAGTGCAATCCATTAAAATCTAACCCTTGGGAAGAACACCTTTTGGGTTTCACCACCTCAGCGGAGAGCTGCCTGGAAATTGGTTGAATGAAGGATGTAGAAGTAGGGGAACTTTATGGTAGTTACTGAGTGTGTATTGGGGTTTCTGGCTTGGTTTGAATTGTATTTTGACAAAGATACTGTGTAGTGGAAAACTTGTGAGCTGCTAATGGCTTAGAATCATGGTAAAAAATAAAATTTTGGCTGGAATATGGCTGTAGTTGTGCAAATTTCTGCCACTGCTGTATGTCTCTCTTCTAAAAATAGAATGGATATGTGATGTGCCGGCGAATGGTCTGTGACTGCCAAAATCCCACCGTTGACCTCTTTTGCTGTCCTGAGTGTGACCCGAGGCTCAGCAGTCAATGTTTACATCAGAGTGGGGAGCTTTCCTATAACAGTGGTGATTCCTGGATACAGAACTGTCAGCAGTGCCGCTGTCTGGTAAGGTTCCTGATTACAGCAGCAGAGACAGGAGGGAAAATCGGTATGAGATATTCTGATCTCTGAATAGTTTCATTTTCATGCATTAGCATCCACCGAATTTCCCCTGAAGAACCTGTATAATCAAAATCGGGTTTTCGTGGATTTTTGTCAGTATTGTCAAGTTCCTGTCAAAAATGTGTTTTGATGCAATAGACATCATATAAATTATTTAATCATGAAGGTGGTTTCAGCAGAGTGGAGGTCATTTGGATATGGCACCTACACAGCAACACTCGTGTTCACTTATTCAGAGACTGATGAAGCTCTATAGGGAAATTCTAAATATGTATTTATTATCACAGCTGATAATTTCAAGGATGCTGGTAAACTAAAACTTATTTATTCATTCAGACATTTTGAGTAACAGAAAAATAATAAGACTTTGTGCATTTTTCTAAACAGTGAAATGAGATTTGAAAAAAACCCACATCTGTTAACGCTTGTCATCTTTTTCCTAGGCATGTATTTCGGAGTCTAAGCAAAAACTATTCTGCATAATGCTGCTCAGGAAGTTTCTGTGACGGAGAAAATCCCAAGATAAAACAACTAGCTTTTATCACAGATTATCTCAAAATATAAAGGCTAGTCCATGTAGCAGCTTTGGCTTGTCAGTGTATCATGAGTAACAGCCAGAAACTCATTTCTGTAGACTGTGCTTTCAGTGCTAAAATCCAATGGAATAGATTACCATGTGCTTTATTAAATGTCTTAAAAATGAAAAAAACCCAACCTACAACTTCAGATTTCAAAAGATCATGAGATCACATCAATAGATGTTTCTTTTTTTTTCAAGATCCTACTTCTGTATCAAAAGCCTGCTTTCTTTCAGTGGTCATGGATTTTTTTGGGTGACAAAGTATTGTCTACTCCTTGTACTGTCCATCAATGCAAAAAATAGATTGAAGTATCAAGATCAGTGACTGGGTTAAAAGATTACTTTAATTCTTACCATCCTGCAATTCAAAAAGAAGAAAATTGACCCAGATGAGAGTTTTTTAAAAGACTAACTTCACAATACTTTCTGCAACAAGTGAAGGAAATTTGGAGCTATGACAAGTGTCTGTGATTTTTTTTTCAGCTTCTGCTCTGGAGATAGTGAACTCCTCATTCTCAAAGTCTTAGGTACATTTTTCATGAGTAAACTGATTTCCTAGGACCAAATGCTGTGCTTTTTGCCCTCCCTTAAGTCCAAACTATTCAATCTGTGCTCAAATTAGCTGAATAAATTGGGGATCAGAGATGGAGCTGCTCCAAAAAAAAAAAAAAAGTGCATTAATAACTTCTGTGAAGTCTTTTCTTTGGCCAGTAGATCTGCAACATTGGCCCTTGTCCAGAGTGAAGGGAGGGTGATTCCAGCTTCTAGTAACTGATACGATTCATTAAACATCTTGAGATTTGTGTTCAGGCATACAGTAACTTCCCCTAAGGATATGCTGGCCTAACACAAATCTCTGCTTGGACCTTTTCTTACCCTGACTGTACTACACCCACCATGCAGAAGGTGTGATAAAGTTTGGAACTTCAGGTATTCTGCATAATATCCTAAGTGGATGGTGAGTGGTTGGAGGTCCTCTCACTGCAAATGTGCTGGTGTTCCCTGTTACATTGGGCTGCTGGTAGCTCAACATCCTTAATCCAGCCAATACATTTGTAACCATGGCAAAGATAAATTTGAGGGCTTTCTGTGGCAAGCCAACAGTTCAAATTGCGAGTAAGAACTGGGTGAAACTGAAGATTTTGGCACACTTTTGTGGAGTCATGTTACAACTTCTGTCACTTGCAGAAGTAGGGTGTCACAAGGACAGGCCTATATCCTGTGTTACATAACTTCTATGGAGAATTTTCAGCTGCAGCTTGATGGAGAGTGTACTGATATAAGTTAAATCTAATATACTTCCTGAATGGCATGCAGAAAAAAACACCTGATCTGCTGTGTGTCCCGCAGTCAGTGAATATCAGTGTTTTCTGTGCTGAATTCTGAACAGGACCAGTTGGGAAAAAATAGCCAGCTAGGAAACATGGTGCTGATTCAGAGGAATGGGTGAGAAACAAAATAAGAGCTAATAATAATATCTTGCTCTTTCTGAAAACAGCAAGGAGAAGTTGACTGCTGGCCCTTGCCATGCCCAGAGGTGGACTGTGAATTCAGTGTCCTCCCCGAGAATGAGTGCTGCCCACGCTGTGTCACTGACCCCTGCCAAGCAGACACCATTCGCAATGACATCACTAAAACATGTCTGGATGAAACCGATGTCATTCGCTTCACTGGATCTTCTTGGATTAAGCATGGCACAGAGTGCACCCTCTGCCAGTGCAAGGTAATAGAGGTTATAAAGATGAAGCTGAGATGCTTCCTCCCAGCTTGTTCTGTGGCACATAAATATTAATGTACTAAGTCCAGTCAGTGAACAGTTGGTGTCTACACTTGTTTTAAAGCAGCAGAGATGACAGTAAAAGTGTTCAGCTTAGTTAACTGTACTCTTGCATGTGGTAGAAGCATGGTGTGATGTGCGAGCAGGTCAGAAACAGGACAACAGCCCACGCTGCAGAGTGCTGTGGGCACGGTACTGGACTTCGCTTTTCCACCAGGATAGCTGAATTCATGTTTAAACATGGAGCTGCAAGCTCCATGCTATCTTGGAAACATGCAAATATGGCTATGTAAGCCTAGACTTCACACAAGAAATTTGTTCAGTGTGATCCTATAGTGTTAGTGGAACTGCTTGAATTGCTTTTTGAGAATAGTAATTGTTTTCAGAATAAAAGGACTAGTTATATGGTTACATAGCTTTTGTACTTTAAAATTAATCAACGTGTTTAGAACATTTACTGGTTTTGTAGTCAAAGAAATTATTGTCTGAGGAGAAAAATTAATAGCTCTGGGCATATGTGAACTCTGGCATCTCTTTTTGAGAATGAAAAGAAAAAAGGGCTTAACGTAAGTGTTTCTATTCAAAATAAGACCATAAAGTGAATTGTGTTTTCTGCCATCCGGTACTGAAGAGTGACAATATGTGTTAACACAGTAGCCAAGGAGAGAGAGATAGCAGGATTCATGCAGAGTTCTTTAATTATTACTGAAATTCACAGTTGATTTTGGACTTCATTCTATATTTTTCCCAAGCAAGATGCTTCCCAGACTCCAATACATGGTACAATTAACTACTTTGAAAAGGTGCTCATAAAAAATAGTCTATCTTCAGCACCTCCTTCTGTGAGAATTCTGTGTGATCAGGCAGCAGAAGCTGTCAAGCATCACTTCCTTCCTCCACTTTGCCTGATGCAATACTGTGTGCAACAGGTGCTGCTGTCGAGGCAGAGTCCTTTCTCAAGGGCAGTGGTATGCACCAAGTAAGTGTCAGCATTTGTCTTGATGTCAGAATGGGTCAGTGGTTAGAAGAAAATGCTGTAGTCTGACAGACTAGCTAATGGTTAGAAAGCCATCTGCTGCCCAGAGGATGTTGAAGCAGGCTTACAGGCAGAAACCTGTACTTCTGGGGTCTGTAGCTGGTGGTATATACCAGCTCCAATGCTAGAAGTGACTTTTTGCTACAGTTCTTATGCATCTGGTTCCCCATCTGTAAAAACAATCTTTTTGTGTGGTTCTTCCCTAAAGCACCTTTGAGACTCAGTGGTGGGAAATATGCTCTTGCTGTACTGCTAATCAGTGGCAATGCAGAAGGCATGTATCAGTTCTGATCGTGGCCACCTAAGTGCTGCTCCCATCTGGCCTTTTGTGTTAAGCAAAGACTGAACCTTAAGGGTTGACTAATTGGTATTCAGTGCAAACACGTACACAGACTAACCAAATCCATTGCTGCCTTGTGAACATAGTGAGGATTAAAACACATACTCTGCCAAACTCCATAATTTTAATGACTCAGGTGTGACTCTGCCTAGCAAAGTAGAGGTACCACTTCATCCCTAAGCAAGCCAAATCTTACTCAATTCTCTTTACAGAGCAGTGTTCATTTTGAAATACGCTATCTGCTCATATTTCCAGCATTTTAATATTGCAGTTCTGCATGCAAGCAGCCTGCTCCCTCTGGATCAGGGTAGTGGTGTGCCCAGTTTGTATAGTGCTCCTTCTCATTCATCCTGTGTCACCCCTCTCTTCTCTTGTAAAGCATCTCATGGAAGGTCAAAACTCTAGTCTAAGCCTCTCTAAACAAGCGATAGCAAAATAGGTTTACACAAATCCTTAAAGAATTTAGAAACCTGGGTATCAGCTAAAGCAGACTGAGCCACAAAAGCATTTCTAATCACAAGTAAAGAAGGGGGAGAGTAGGATCATAACCTCCTGTAACAGAAGGAGTGAAAGAAAATGCTTGAATTATTCAGACCTTGGTCTTTAATAAGTCCTGTCAGTTTAGTCAGTTTAATGTATTTGGACTAATTTATAAATAATACTCAGTTTTTATTTGCATTGTAAGAATCAGACTTAAGAAAATAAGTAGTAGAGATGCAGAAATTATTTCTCCAGTGTTTTAATGATGTCCATAGGCAATCTGTTCCCTTAAGTGCCCTTAGTATCCTAATAAGAATGTCTGGACTATTTGGAAAAAGTTCATGGATTAATGTTTGCTGGTGTTACAGCCAGGATGCATGAAGTTGAAGCTTTCAGGGCTAAATAAAACCCAGAGTCCCTTCTGCCTGATATGAATGAAACTCCCTAGTGCCCTGTCTTGTTCAACAGCTTTATGTATTTGAGCAGATGCCCGATACCTTTATGTTGGGAGCATTCCCTCCACTGATCCCAGTTTCTTTCAGTTTGACTGTTGTAGCTCTGGGACACAGACCTCAACAAGCCAAGCAATTAGAGGAATCATAATAGCCTGTTCCTTTGGGCAACATAAGGACATGAGCACAATGTCATGAATCTGATCCAAGTCTGTACATGTTTTGTGTTTTACAAGTGTGTACATTCAAATCTGATGGGTATTTGCAAACAGCTGAACTTGTTAAATTTACTTGTTTTGTACAAAATGCAAATTGTTTCAATTCCTCTTTCTGTTTTTTCATCCTTTAGAATGGCCATGTCTGTTGCTCAGTGGATCCACAGTGCCTTCAGGAACTGTGACACCAACAGCTATCTCTCACAAGCAGTTTCTGGATAAAGAATTTTCCTACACAGAAATAGACCTTTAGACCAAAAATTGTTCAAAATTAAAACTAAAATTAGGTTGTTTTTGTCTATCTGAAGTGCAGATATGTGATGAACTCGGTTACCTGAATCAGAGTGAAATTTTTATGGGACTCAAGACAAGCTCAGATGTGTAAACCTTTGTATGAGGTTAGGTCCAAATCTTCTGGCTATTTGTCTGTCTGGCATCCTTGTGCAGAATGTTTAGGTTAGTGTAAAGTGACACATTGTAATGCTGTACATAATGATGTCAAGATCTAAAATCAACTAGGAGTTCTTACAGGGTCTTCCGAAGCTTTGAGAGTCCAACGCTTGACCAGATGCAGCAGATTTACCTAATCATATTTGGAACTGCACAAATGTGTTTGATTGCTTACTGCAGAACTTAGCAGATGTTTGAGTAAAAGGATGAAGCCTTCAGGAGCAATGAACCTAGCAGCTAAGATGTGATATGTACAGTATGTGCGCTGAAAAAAAAAAAAGATAAAGTTATTGTAAAAAACAAAAAACAAAACAAGAAAAAACCAAAAAAAAAAAAAACCAAACAAAAAAGAAAACCCGTGATGCACAGGCATGGCTTCTTAATGTTTTCTGATGGGAAAAGTCATCAATATTTCCTTGTTTTACTGCACTTACTATTATTTCTTGATTGACTTTGTTCGGTATAAGCTCGTAATTGTGCAAATTTAAATAAATATTTCTCTTACCTTAAGTTTCTGTTTGTGCCATCTTTCCTCTTCCAGGATGTCATTTTTATGTGTGCTGTTACTTCTTTGCAAGCATTCCTGGGCATCTGGACAATACAGGTGAAGTATTGCCTGTCTAGCTCCTCTACATGTGGAAGCTTATGCCCAGCACAGCCTTATGCCTATCATGTCTTTGTTAAGATACACATAAGTAATTTGTCATTACAGTGGATTAAACAGCAAATTCACATGCTTAAATATCAGATCCTATGTGCCAGTGGGATGTTGTCATGCAGAGTCAGTACAGATCATTTGTGTGTGACTTGGATCTGTTCAGATTTACAGGGGATCTTCTCCAAATTCCTCTTCTCTCCAGCTGCCAAGGGTTGGTTTGTCTTCCTTAAGCTCTGCAGCTGTTTTTGCTGTTTGTGTGAAGTATCTTAATGCATGGGGATTACTTCAATATGCAAACCCTATTGCCACTACTGTTGGGACAATAAATGAAGGAGGCTACATGACCAAAGCTATGTTATTCTCAAAGAGAAGTAAAGACTAAAGCAGTGCTTACAAATAGTGGGCTGAAAAGGCTGAATTTGTAAAGAATGCATCATGAGCAGTGGAGGCAAAACAGGCAAGGAGGAAGATGCCCAAGGTGACAGCATTCTTCAGATACTGCTTTAGTACTCGTATTCTTTCCAAAATGCCTTGCTGCTCTTCAGCGTCTCTCTTACAAGTTCAGTAGATTGTTATGAAACCTGGACAGGCAAACTTCCATTATTATTGCTCCTGTGTGATATGAAGTTACAAGGGAAGTCCATGTACAGGGTTTTACGAAACAGAATTATTTCCTGCAAACAGGTGCTACTTCAGTTTCACGTACTGCAGGAGATCAAAGGAAACTCATGCAACCACATGTATCCAGTAGGCATTCCCTTGAACCCTAGTGTTTACTGAGGACTGGATGTTTTTGGATTAGGGGATAACAAGAGATGCTAGGCCGCCAAATGCTAATAGTATCAACAAGCCCAAGAAACTACAAATCTGGAAAAAAGGAGATTCAAATGGATATTTTACACTGAACCATTAAAGTTATGAAGATTTTCAGACCAAATGAAAACTTTTCCTCATCTAGTCCATAAATAATAGGTACTCAAGGGCTTTTTGTGTGTTTTGTCCTATTCCTGGCAAGCTGTAGTCACCATTTTTAAAGGAGAGAGTTAGCTCCCCAAAAAACAAGTTGCTTTCTCTGCAATGGTTTCTTGCCTGCTAGTAATTGTCAGGAGGTCATGTTTTCCCCTCAGACTCTGAGACATATCTCCAGTGGATTTCATGAGCAGTTGCATGCCTGTTTCTGAGAGGTTTAGCAGAAGCTATGTGCTCTCTAAGAACTGCACTTCAATTTCATTCAAGAATGGTAAAAGATAGACATAGAAAATGCAGGAAGACCAGAGTTCTCTTTTGTAAAGAATGAACATTTTTCAAGGGCAGAATCCTTGAGCTGTGGCAAAGGCTGCACAAAGCTCTGAAGAAAACCAGTGGAGCTGGTAGAGCAGATATCTACAGAGCATTGTAACATTGTAAGCCATCCCTATTTTGGCAGTGGATGTAAAAGTTGCAGGTGAGGCAAGTGTCTCTGTCCTTAATCAGGTTCTGGGCATCCTCTGACTTTTGTTTCAGAGCTATGACAAATACAGGAACTGTAAGGAAAATGATGCCCAAAATTTTTTCTCAATCCTTTCTCTGATAGAGTAATACTGGTGTTTAATACCAGCTTTTAATCAAAACTGAAATGGTGCGTAGATGAAAAACAAACATCCATTTTCTTTTGTTGCCTACCCTGACCTGAGTGTTGGAGGAGCTTTCTACTATTGTAGGTTTGTGAAGCACAATGCAGTACACCAACAGGCTAAAAAGCCAAAAATTGAGACATAAGGTAATAGCTAGAACTTGAATCTGATCCTTGGAGAGACACTCAGTGTTACGTGTATGTAAAGAGCAGAAGTCATACTACTGAACAAAGCTGGAAGTCTCTACTAAATAAAAAATGAGAATGGGTTCAGTGAATATTGTCTAATTTATCAATGTTTAAGGTTACTAATCAGTTGGGAGTTCTTCTAAAGGTCAGCAAACTCCAAGAAGACATATCGGTGACCCTCATTTACATTCCTTTTCACCTCCTCTTCCCCATCTCCCTCCTGTTCAGCCCAGCCAGTAATTACTAGCTCGTGTTTTTAATTTTCCTTGAAGAGTAAATTTAAATATGATGAAAAATTGATGTCTAATTTCCAAACCTTAATTATCTGGTAAACAATATAGTCATAAAAAAAAAAATACACTTCTGAATGATGCAGGTACATTGTGCTCTCTTACTGGCATTTTGTTATTGACACAGTGTTTGCAGTACAAAAATTCAATAATTTCCATAAAGGAATAGTCACCTCTCTGCAGAGTAATTGCCCTAAGTTAATAGATCTACAGATACAATGGCAGAGATGTCTTCAGTTACAATGCTGAATTCAGTGCTATGGTGTAACAGGTTGACAAAATGTAGCAGCATTGTAAGACTATTGAAAAAGGACCTAACAGTGCACTTGTGAATCTCTGGTACTCATGAGTTTACTGGGGGCAATACTAGCCATTGCATTTTTATAGGATGCCTGAAAGTGTGCGTTTACACTGTAAAAGTGGAGGGAGGGCTGTAAAAGCACCCTCCTTCATTTCCAGGATCTTGCCATTAACTCCACTGCCTACAGCAGGTTCATCCTGGGTCACCTCAGGGAGGCACAATCTCATGAGCCACATTTGAGCTGGTTTCCAGTGCAGGATGTGTATGGAGTAGGATCCCCCCCTCCACAGATTCTCCAAAGTGAAGTGCAGCAAATGGCAGTGCTGAGCTCACATGCCCTCTCAACAGGAGGGAACTCCTTTGGCTTCACAGATAAAAATAGCAGTAGCTTTAAAGTAGGGCTCTGCTAGTTATTTTTTAATAGTGTGACTTACTCACAGGCAAATGCGGTTTAACTTGTCCCCAAAGCAGTTAATAATTTAAGCTAAAAGTCACTAGCTAGCTTTTGCCAACCCTATAAAGAAAATGTTTCAGAGTAATGCAAGTAAGAAGGCTAGAGCAGCTCTGGCAGCTCCTGAGTGGGTGGCCTGTGTCTCTTCTTCAGTGCACTGGTTAAAAGCTCACTGCAGTTGTGTCTTCTACCCACGTCACAGTCATATTCACTAAGTCACAATCCTGGCTGTGTCTCCTGTTCTTCAATTAAAAATTAAAAACTTGTTGCTTTAGCATAGTGGCCAAACCTCTGTCCTGGGAGAAAAGACAAACTGTACCAATGGAATTTTGAGTAAGGAGAAGCATTTTAGAGACGTCCTAAAAAGAAAAAGGCATTGTTAAAAACTGTTTTCTATCTCTCTGTGGCTGTTTATCAGCCTTGTGAATGGCTGCTAGCCTGTCAATGTATTTCACTCTTTTTCTTTTTGTCAGTAAGATGCTAATGCAAAATGATAAAAATAAAAAATCAACTGTTGAAGTCAATTACTCATCTAGGTCTGCACTAATCAGTATTTTCTTATTGTCTGTAAAATACCAAGCAGGCATTGTTTACTATAGCAGGAGATTTGCAACTCTATATCCTACTAATCTTTTCATAGATTATTTCTATAACTTCCAACTTTAGCTACTACAGACCATAACAATCTATTGATCACATAATATTTCATCCACAAGATAGCCAAACTCAATAACTATGCTTCATCTTAAAATTTGTTTTTTCAGTAATCTCATGTTACCATTTAAGACTTTAAATGTAACTCTCAGTATGTCATTTATGTATCAGGAGTATAGCATGGAATTAGAATTGTTTAAGGGCTTATTTTAGGACTGAGTCATATATCTGAAAACCAAAATAACTAGAATTGCATCACTACAGGTAGAGAGCATCCATCTAAGTATATTGATCAGCAGAAACAAAGTAGACTCCAGTGCGATTTTGTGGTGGGGAGGGAAATTTCATGGAGGAGAGAGGGGAACAGAACAAAAAAAAACTATCCCACTGATGTTAACTTGGTTCTGTCCTCTTTTAATGACTGCTTATCTGAACAAGAAGAGGGGTGCAGCCTTTTGCATGGTTACCTTAGTTTTTACAAGAAGCTCCGTAGCTGATGATGCTTTTGAATATTTCATCTGACTGACTGAACCACAGCCTTTTCCTGTTTATTTTCTTCGTGCCTTTGGTAGAAATGTGAAAAATGCCTCAGAAGGCCAACTCAGGATGTGTCTGGCCCCCTTTGAAGCAGCACTGTATCACAGCTGGAGCATCCTGCCCCAAGGCAGCTGTAGGCACCAGTCAGCCAGGGTGGGGGGAGGACCACCCTACCTAAAGGTGTCTCTGTGTGCAATTCTGCTATTTTTATCAGCTATGTGTAGTTGGGTGCTCCTTGTTGGGTGGCTCCTGTAGTTGGGTTGTGACCAGAATGACCCAGCTCAAATGGGTTCCCCTTGAAACATTGCAAGGCAAAGCCTCCCCTTTTGGCTGCCGTATGTGGATTTTGCAAGTCACATGTTTTGTCAGTGTAAAGAGATGCAGGGGTGGGATTGGTGCTGTCCCAAGAGCTCCTGCGTCACCCCAACATAAGCAACCCACAGCGCAGGAAAGGTAAGGACTGCCTTCAGGTCAGGAAGAAAAAGTCCTTGGTGTCTGGCAAGAAACCAGGCCCTGTAGTTGCTTTCCCAGGCAAAAAGCTTGTGTTCACCTCATTCACGCTGGGCAAACTGTGTGAGTGCTCACAAACACACCTCAAAGTGCAGGCTGCTCACTGCTTTGCTGTTTAATGATCATACAGCTCCGCAGGAGTTACCCCAGTCCATTGAGGGCTTTAGCCCCATGCCATGGGCAGCTTCCCCTCCACAGGACCTCTTTGGGGACATGCCTGTGGATGCAGCTTTGCAGCTGGTGCTTGCATGGCCTGGACTGGGCAGCTCCTCTTCTGCCCAGATGGGTCAGGCTGAAGACAGATGGATGTCAAAGTCCAGTTAATGGAGTTAAAATTTGGCCTTGCAGACACTGCTTGTGACAAGCTGAGGGGGTAATACTGACATTACCTAAATGATCTTTTAAAAATTAGTCTCTTTTTTAATTTTAAATTTCCATTGGGTAAGAATTACCTTTGATGGGCCCTGATGCTCCTTTGAAGAACACAGCAGGTGAGGAAGAAATTATTCTTCCCTCACTTGGTTAACTTGAGAGGCTGTTCAGCTGCTGTTACCTTCAAAGGAAAGAGAAATGCAACCCACAGAGCCAGTGACCCCACCACAACTCAGCAGAAACACACATTGCACACTGATCAGTGTGAGCGATGCTGACTGCCCGCTCTGGGCAGCCTCCAGCCGCAGAAGCAAGAGCACTTTCTTTTAATATCCATGTCACAATAATGGAAATGATGTGCTGTTCCCACCCTCATCTCCTCTGTGGCGGCCAGTATCAGTACCTGGCAGATCACTTTCAGCATTGGCCTCTCTCAGCATGGTTCTCAAAACAGGTGATTTTATTCTCCCACATTTTCAAACTTTCTTACATGGAATTTATCACTCCTTGGGCTAGGGATTGCTCATGTTGGTTTGGAGTTTTTAGCCAGTGTTAACCATCCCTTTACAAAAACTAAAGTATATAGATTCCTACTGTGCATTTTATATGTTCCTAATACACTGTATAATTAAGGTCATTGAATTCGGATAAATATTGGAGTCAAATTCTTACTTTAGTCCTGGTTTTCACACTTCAGATTCATCTGTGTTTTCTATTGCTCTGGAAATTGAACCAAACTGAGTAAGTGGTTGCTGAAATTATAATTAACTTTGTTTTCTTTTTGAATGAGGATTAAAACAAACCAAGAATCCACTTCTGGGTTTTTTTAACAGAAGCAGCTTCCAAAATCTGCAGCCCAGAAGGCCAGTTTGCACCCTCACAATCACAGGTCTAATTTCTTGAATCATCTTATACCAAAATTTAAAATGCTTCATCACTTCCCTATCGATATAGATAGGGAAGCTATAGATAATCAGACATTTATATGGCCCATTTAAGTGATCTTTTTGTTTCTTATATAGCAAGTTTTTTTCATTTGTGTAGCTTTCAAGTGATTTTTGCAAGCTTCAGGTATTTGAATTGTTTCTTGTGGGTAATATCCTTTTGCACATAAAGCTTCTCAGCTGTTGAACTTGAATTTTTTTAGCTATTAGAATTTAAGGTTCATATACAGAAGCTATTCCTGAAGTATATACACCTGGTCAGCAAAAGAAAATGCTACAGAGAGATTAATTTGGCCCAACACACATAATAGTGAAGGCAAAACTGTGTTTGATCTAGCATTTGAAATGGTTTCTGTGTTTTATAGTGTTCTTCAGCTGTGTTCCAGCAGGTTTGCATTAATCTACTTTGTAAGTATAAACCTGGATTCTGAACAATCAATCAGTACAAGGTCAATTGCAGCCATTGCCTGCCTGCTGTGAATCAAAACTTAAGACACGTGGACATTTGTAAGAAAATAGAGAAGCAGAGATTTCACTGTCACCAAAATGCTTTTCATGTTCAAAAATAAATATATGGAATGGTTTCAAGTGAATTAGGTAATAAATTTTTTGCTGGAGTTTGAGAGCAAGATCAGGGAAAAACACAGAGGTGAATTTATAGTGTATTTACTGAATACTGTACTAGTCTACACCAGAAAATCTTGAGATGGCACTGACTGAATAGTGCAGGTATTGGTCAGGGGTTAAAAAACTTTCTCAGGGTAAAAAAGTGTCTTTGATTGAAAAACTCCTGGTGCTGAGCTTTAGACATGTTGCACAACTGATTAAAGGTACCTGAACACGTGGTCAGGTGCAGGACCAGTTTAGGGATGCTGCTGTCCCTTCTTTGTCCAGGTACAGCTGACTGCTCTGCAGGCCTCCTTACAGTGGGTATGGGGCAGGCACACCACATCTCCTGCACTATGGCTCTAGGTCTTCAGGAGGTGATCATTGCTCCTGGTTGTGTAGCCACATCCTTTGTATTGGTTTGGGTCAAAAGCATGTAGTTCTGACAGGAGCCTCCTGCCATGGAGACTGGGCAGCAAAAGGAGAGTTGGCACAGATGCTGGCAACTGGTAGTTTGCTGTCTTGAGGGGCAGTGGCCTCTGGCCAAGGGGACACCAAACAGACACCAGGGAGTCGATCCAAGACCCAGAGAAGTCTGTGGAGATTTTCCCTCATCTTAGGACCTGTGTTAAGATCTGATTATTTTGTTTATTAGAGAGGCACCTCTGCCCAAATTAAGGTGGAAACAGACCATATGCTGAAGTCTATAATAAGGATTTTATTTAATAGTAAGTGTGAGGTGGAGATAGAAAGAAATAGGAAAAAAGCAGGGGGTGGGGAGAAGGACAGTGACAGAGACAGATTAAGTAGAAAGATATCACCACCTGTAGATGCACTAGGTGTCCTGTTGGTTCTCTCTGGTCTCTGGTCTTCTTGGTGGTGGCAGTCCCATGAAACATGGAGTTCAATGGGTTAATATACATTCAGGTGTATGTGGGAACATCCAGGTACCTCCCCCACAGGGGGTTAGATTTACACTGTCTTTTGCAACCTTGTGGATCACGTGCAGTCCTCTGGTGGAAGATATTCAGTCTCTCACAGACCCAGACCCTGAAATATTTATTCACATGCTAAATGAAAGAGTGCTATTGTGGCGATCCGTTTACCCATTGCTTTTTCCTATCCCCCGCCCCGCCCTTGCCCTATCCCTGGCCACTCCCTCAGGCTCTCCCTATTGATTCCTGTACCCCAACTCCGCCCAGGTACTGCCCCTGCAATCTGACAAAACCCCCTGCGCCTGAATCACGAGGTCTCTCTGCTTCTTTGGGGTCACAGGGACAAGCTGTGAGATTGAAGTCCTCTGAAACCCTTACGGAGAGACCCTTCTCACCTCCTTCACCATCACTGTGTTGTAAGGCTGATAGCTGACCAGAGCAAAATCGCGGGGCCGTCTGAAATGGACTACGGCAGTGTGACCATGGTTGCACTGCCCTAAGCAGCCCCGCTGAGCTCTCAGGAAAGCTGCAGCCTGCTAAACTAAACCTAGCATTACAACGTGCTATCAACCCATGGTTTTCAGTATGGTTGGAGCACTTACACATCATATCTGGCACAGTGCAGATGTGGCCTTCCATCACCTTCTCCATCGGGATGAAGTTCAAAGAGGCTATAAATATATATAAACCTGAAAATTATGACAACTAGAAATAAATCTGGCCTATTTTGTTTGACTGAGGCAAAAAGAAAATAAGTCAAATGTGTCTTAAATATATTCTGATTTCCAAGAGGAAACTTGGGTTGGTAATGTCAGGAAGGCGCTGTCTGTGTCTCTTGAAGTGTCCCAAAGGAAAGGATCCATTTGACGTGGGGCAGCTTTTCAAAGAGTGCACAATTAGGGCCAGCGGTGCAAAAAATTACTCGAGGAACAAGAAGGACTTGCAGACAAGTGACTGGAACACCCCGGCTGTGAAAAGCGAGGGTGCAGTTGGTCCAGTTGTGTGCCTTGGGACCCCTAGTTACAGATGCAACCTGTTGGCTTATCTTCAGTGGCTTAGCAAGAAGATTACTTTCACAGTGGTTCCCTGATAAATGTCTGCTTGCTCGTTAATATAGCTGACATTTCCTACCTCTGCTTAGTTATGTGGCCTGAGTTAATTCACATCCTATTTAGTTCACAGGCCGAAGTTCAAATGGAATAAATTTTTGATCCTATTTGTACGGTTGCATACAATTTCCCTCCTTTATGGTCAGAATAATAACTTCAAACCCAGAAAAAACCCAAAACCCTGAAACAGCAAAAAGCTCATTTACATTTATTCTGGGGCAAAACTTCTTTTGAACTCTGAATACTATTTCTTCTTCTTAATCACTTGCATGTTTATCTCTACAGTACAGTAGTAATTCCTCAAATCTATATTGCTTTCCTACTAGGCCTATGCTATAATTTCACATATGTACCTCATTAAAGCAGCAAATGTTTTTTTCAATGTATTTAAAGAAAATAAATATATAAGCTCACTGGATGATGTGTGTTGTTAGAACTGGCAATGTTTTTGATATAGGACAATGACATAATATGTCAAACCAAAGCCTGTCTTTAAAGAACTCCATTTATCATGACCTGAATTTGTAAGGTATATATCAGAAAATGTTTAGCCTGAAGAAATGAATAGAACTAAAGAATTTTTTTTCTGAAATGTTTGCTTCAACACTGTAAATTTTCAGAGAGCAGTAACGGCAGTAATGAATCAAGGGAATGTTTGATTTCAAGGGCTCCTTGGGATGATCTAGAATTACTCACCTAAATAGAAGCTGTACACAGCTGAGCGGTGTTGCAGTGGCATGTCTCAGTGCTCTTGTGGGATGGAGAAGACTGGAATGTAAAACCCTTCTCTGTTTCCTTTTTTACTTGCCCAGGAAGTAAGTGCACAGCCATTACCTCCTGCACATTTCTGGTCCCATCCCCACCTTTTCCTTTTCCCTATGCTTCCTTTTATTCTGATTTTAAAAAGCCATCTCTCCTCCCAGCTGAGTGCCATAGCCTAGAGCTGAGCTGTGCTGTCTTTACTCATTCTTTTTGCCCAGGACACTTGCATTCCTAGAAGCCCAGTTATTGCAAGGCATGTGGTGGACAAGAGGAAGGGCCTCTCATCAATGTGCACCCCAAGCCCTGCAGCTGGGACTTTCGAATGTCCCTTAGTGAATGCCTCTGAGGAGACAGAAAGCTGAATGCCACACACCAAGGGCCCCATGACAAGAGTTTGTCAGCACTGCCAAAGCACAGAGATTTAGAGCAAATCAAATAGCAGAATGGCAGCTGATCATGCACTAGCCATTTTCATTCATGGACTGCTAAAAGTTTTTTTTAAATACCGTCTTACAGAAAATCACAATCTTTTAGTAAGTATTTTTTAATTTTAAAACATCTACATGGGATATTATCTTAGTGTCATTTATAATTTAATAAGTGACTTTTATTCACTGTCTTTAGTTAACAGCCATGAAACTTCAAAAATGTTATATTAGTCACTGGAGAGCTCCCATTTTATTCCCAACCTACATTAGAAACAAATGCAGAATTACAGGGAAAGCATTAATAAAAAATTGACACTAAAGATTGCAAGGACTGTTGCAAAGTGCATTTCCTAGTATGTATCAAGAGCTAACAATATAAAAAATTCCTTAAAATTAACGCTTAATATAGTGTGGCTTGATTTTTCAAAAAGAACAACGTATTTTACACTAGGCCTAAAATTGTCACCATAAATAATTAACCATTTGAGAGCACTAGATCAGTGCAGATGAGCAGAAACAGTGGCATCATGGTGGTTTTTGCTAGAGTCCCTCCCATGTCTGGTGGTGACAAGTAAGTAAGGAACCTTTCTGTTCACAAGTGATTTAAAGTGACGTGGAAGATTTAAAGTCAGTGAATGAACTGTGGAGGACATGAACTCACAGGCAGCACAAGTGACCAACAAGGGAGCTGATTCTGCACCACAATTAAAACAAAGGAACTAATTCTTTTCACTTTTATATGAAGAACTTCTCACCTTTCCTTGAGGGCTGTTAGTGGGACAGAAAAACAAACCAATAGCTCATCTGGGGCATTTTTCCTCCTTCCTTTTCCTTTCTCTGCGCTTGGTTTTCTGTGTTCCTGAGGTTTATCTGCTGAGGTTCCTGGCACTCTATGCACAATGTTTTCACTCATTAGTCTTGCATTGCTTTCAGGTTCTCTGACCACTAAAACCAAACCAAACCAAACAAGCCACTGAGGACTATCTGGAAAAACTAACAGGGCTGTTAAAAGACACTCCATAACACATAAATGAGAGGCCATTTAGAAGAACAATCTCATGTCTTTATAAGCAAAAGTGGCTCATTTTCCATGTAGTGGCATGCTTCTGAGCCTCCCTCTTGCCTCCCAATTTTATGCTTGTCAAACATAGAGCCAGAAGGTCACAACCACTTTACTCTCCCCACTGTACAAACCAGCCAATCAAAACTTCCACTTCTTAATGGATTTCAATTATTTATGATACCAAACCTAGTTTGAACAAATACACTTCTAGTCCTGAATCTGGAAGCTAAATAGGAAAAAAATGGCATAACATCTCATTACAACTGGGCAACACCAGACTGGAAAATAGAAAGTTCTCCTAGCATGCCTTTGTTGGACAGCAAGTCATGGGGAACATAAAGCATCTGGCTTTCTTTACACTGTTTGAAGTGTTCGTTTGAAACTACACTGTCCTGATATACTTCTTAATGTTCTATTTGGAAGTACAGCTGAGACACATGCAAACACATGAATATCTCCCAAACTAATAGACTTGGTCTAACATGTCAGACTAGATGTGCTAGATATCTCAGCATCTAGCTCCTGCTGAAGCCTTGATGGGAACCAAAACAAGCATCTTATCAGTTATGTCTGACCTGATCTATATACTTGGAAGATGCCTTTGAGAATTTCTCAAAAGCAAGGATTGGAGCAAGCCATTCTTGTTAGGGAGTGCTGAGTCTGGCAGCCCCAGAATGGGGAACTTGCCACAGCTCCCTGCCTCCCGACCATGAATTCATGTGCCCCACTCCCAGAGCCATTCCCCTTGGCTCCCAGGCCAGGTGCCTCACTTAACTGCTGGTCTGTCTTGATGCTGGTCAGGGACAAGCACCAACAATACACCCTTGTTGTGCCCTGCGCTGACACCATGGGCACAGAGTCCCTGGTTCACCCCTGGCACTCAAGCATTGTGCTCTTGGGTCTGCGGATATGAGCTTTTCATGGGCCAGTAACCCTTGAGGCATCTGGATGAGTTGGCCAGGAAGGTACTGGGGTTCCCCAAGCTGTGGGGTTCTTTGAGGGTGTGTGTGCAATGTAACCCCGCATTCCCTATCCTCCCCTATCCAAGAGCACACTAGATGACTGTTGGCTCAGAGGGACTTCCAGTTGGATATCACATGGTTATTGTGGCTGTAAGCCATATGGGATTCTGGATCAAAATTCTCATGTCAGAAGTCAGTTGTAATGAAACCTGTAATGACATGAAACGTCACTGAAAATGAACGAGAGGAGACATTCTTATGAACCTCTCATTGATATAATTAATTTTTAAAGAAAAATGAACATGCTTCCATCAAAGGAAGCAAGTGTCAGGTCCTGTGAAACTTTCCAGGACAGAACATGTTGTAGCTAAACAGTTGTTCTCTCCTGAACAGCAAAACAGAGTAGAAGGGCTATTCATCAAAGTAGTGACACAGTGTTTTGGACACAGTATTTCAAGTAAAAAATGCAGCAGACCTATTCTCCTGTTCCTGGGAGAGCCCTCACTCCTCCTTGGCTTTGGAAGGACCCACTTACAAAGAAGAAAACCCAACTGTACAATCCAGCTAAGAAGAAGAACCTCATCCCTAATGCCTGTTTGCAAACCACTGATGAGTTGAGGGGACATTCCCAGGATGACATGGGCACAGGAAGTCCCCACCTGCCTTCGTGGAGCTCAGACCCAGTTTGGACCTGCAGGAGACCTGCATGGGAAGGCACAGGGTTTGAAGGGACTGTGGGCTTTTTGATCTTGTTACAGGGGATGTGCATGATGTGCCCAGGAGGTATCCACAGACCCTGGTTAGCCAGCATATGCCCTATGTTCTCAGCTTAGTGCTGGTCAGGGTTGGACTTCACCTGTCACATATTTTCTTCACATTAGATGCATGTGCAGATGATGAGGCTTGTTCCCCGAGCTTTCGTTGTGAGGGTTGTTTATGCGAATTGCTGGGCTTGGGTTTTTCATGTTTCATCTCCTCCCATATGATTGCAGGGTCAGGATCACTCTGCGTTTACCGTTGGTTTTCGGGGGGAATATTGAGGAATGTTTCCACTTTTGAACTGGCTTGCTCTGAAACATCTCCCAGAAAGCTGCTTGTCAGGGAGAGCATCACGTTCTCCACAGTGCTCTGCTGCCCATGGGGATCCACACCTTTCACTGGGGCCGTCCTGCCGGGGCTTTGTCCTTCTCACTGGCAACACTTTTGGAAACTGAAAAAAGCCTATTTATCCCCTTGCTCATTTATATGCAGAGAGGCTAATGCTGTGGCTATTTAAAGTAATGGCAGTCAGCAGAACAGATGCTTAGGACGTGAGTGCTGGACTATCATTAAAAGATATGGTTTATGATTAAAAGATATTTTTTCTATGGGAAACTGTCGCCCTCTGGGACTTTCTGGCTTATTACGAAAGTTTTGAGCTACCATGTCTCTCTAGCAGAGATAAAATAATGCAAACTTGCTACTGATGCCAGGAGCATGTTGTTTTCATTCCCACTAACATTTCTGCTTTGATTCTTGTAGCTAAGTGACTTTAATTAGAAAGACTGAAGCATCTTATGTTTTTGTATATTGAGATCTTAATTTCTTGCAAGTACCTACAGGTAGTCTTGATTTTACGTGATTTCATAATATAACATAATGTAATATAATGTAATGTCATACATCATAATATATAATAAATTATATTTTCCACTCTGGCTTCCTCTTGTACACTATTTTCTAGATAAGAGATCATTCTGGGTGCTTAGATTGATAATTTGAAGGATACAGAATGGATTTGGCTGCACACATTTCCTTGAAATGAGCAGCAACTGAGTTTCTAATTTAATGGAGTGATTCTGAAAAATTCCATACTTACAGCTTATTTTTAACAAAGGAATTATTTCCTTTCAGGAACAAATTCTCTGTAGCATGGGAAGCTGCAGTATGTAAGCCAGTTCCTAACTACGTCAATTCTCACCAGAAGCAAATCTAGCAGTGTGTGTTCTACATTTCTCTGGTTAATAATGTGAATCAAGTTTTATTTGGTAAGTAAAAAGATATGTGTTGCAAAAGTTTTCCAACATCTCATTTAGAGTGTAATAAACTATGCACTGTTTGCCAGCCTTGTGGCTCCTCTAAGTTTCCGATTGTATAGTATCAGAAAAATCGATATCTCATTTCTCACATCAGCCAGATGGATAGGCCATGCAAGGGCTTCAGCCAAGCCTTTGTGCCATTCTGACAGGGGAAAAAACATGTTTTCCCTATTTCAAGCTCTACTGTTTACAAGCAGCTATTGACAGCTTTGCAGTACTTTCTCTCAGTAAGATCTATCACAGTAGAACTTTAAAGTCTTGCTGCCTCAACTGTATTTCTTATACCTCCTCACTTACCAAGTACAGCTATAAATTCTTAAAGTGGTTACTTCTGCATGTGCTCACTAAATGTTGAAATTAGCCATGTAATAAAGGAAGTGTTCTGAATTTATGGTCAGCCCAACTTATGCTGATTCTTCCAAAAAAATGTGTCAGGAGATTTCGGCTTACAAAAACCTGGCAAGTACACTGCCAAGCCTGCTGATGAAATTAGTTTCCCTGCATGGCTGTATGGCACAGCTCTTTATATCTGTTGCAAAACAAGTTGGTGGAGAACCAATTGTCAGTAGAAATGGTTTATTTTTCTGCTCTGTGGATGTCACGGCACACATTAAAATAAAGGGTAATTTTTAATACAAGGACTTGGGAGAATAATAATATTCATATAAAAAGTATTTTAAAAATTAGAAGAGATATGAAAAAAGTTATATTTTGTAATTCATTCACTAAATTTAAAATGTTATTAGTGAAAGCATTGATTTTTGACTTGTATACACAATGTATCATAATCACATCCAAATAAGATATTAAAAGATAATCAGATCTTGTGATTGCCAAGTGAATCATGCAATGTATGGGAATATCAAATAAGAATTATCCTTTTAACTCTGGTTGGCAGTCCCACTCACAGTGCTTATTACACATTATTTTTCCCACAGAGACACTGCTTGTCAAAATAAAACCCCTGAAATTACTTTCCCTCTGTATTAACAGTAGCTGAGTGTATGAAAAGTCCTCCACAACAGTTTCTTCATGGTTATGTCACTGCATATGAGATGGTTGTAAAGCTGGCTTCATGAAAGCCAGTGCCGGCGTTTAGTGAATCTAAAGCTCTATCAATATAGTAATAGTAATAGTAATTCCCATGTAATACAAGAAATTTAAAATTCAAATGCAGGTACTCCATTTTCCACATGTCACCCTCAGGAGAGCTACAGAGGCATCTAAACTCAAAAAGGGAATTTGTGTGCAAATGCAGACCCTTCATAGACTGGTGGAAAGCAGCAGAATACCAACAAGACCTATGCAACACTTTTATATTAATCCTCTTAAAATGCTGACTGGTCCAAGCCCTGTGATGAAACTGGAACCTCAGTCTGGGTCTTCCCTCTGCTTTGCCACATCCAGCTGGGAAGCCAGCCCGTGTGCAGACCCAGAGTGACAATAGCCCCCATGGGCTGAGCCTGCTCACTCCGGGGCCTCGTCAACGCAACCCTACATTGTGTGTTTTATTACAGTGCAACTCTGTAAGATCAAGGGTCTTACCCTTCATTTCCCATTGAGGTTTTAGGTCCAAAATTTTAAACTGAGACCAGGAAGCTCTAATCCAAAGCAATGTTCCTGTGACTCTCAGACAATGAAACCAGGAGTAAACAATGCCACAGTCTTCTCTGATGCACGAAATTATGAAATGTAGTGGGACTGCATAGAGCTTCTGAAATGACTGAGAGAAAGTTATGGGAGCCAGGTTTAGGTTTAAGGAATTAAATATAGTGAGGTATGGATCCATTTTCCTTCCAGTTGTAACTTCTGAAGTGCAGCTGATTCAGAAGAAAGGTTCTGTTTTGTCTGATATCAGTTGAAAGCTCAAAATCAATGACACCATACATCAACACAGGCAAAGACAGAACATAATGTTCTCTACTGTACTTTTTGAAGCTTACTTTTGTTAAGCATAAACTGTACTGTTCGTCTGGAAATGAAATTTAAAGATCATTTTGTCAAAGTCCAAAGAAACAACATTTGCACAACTCATTTTTAGCTGGTCTAAATTCAAGGCAGAAATAGGAGTTAAGGAAGGAAAATAAACCATGATATGAAAGCAATGCTTCCTCCTTTTCTGGATGATTGCATGCTCAGATTGCACTTAAAATTCCCAGGGGGTGTACAGATTGCGATGAAATATTGGTTTGGTGTAATGGCAGCATGGAGATCATAGCTATAAGCTATTTTTGTAAATCATAAATCAGTGTCTGAGCACCAAACCATGGGAGTCTAGCATTCAATTCATATATTATCACTAATTATAATTTTTTACTTGACAGTGTATCATCACTCATGCAAGTAGCTATAAGCTATTTTTTTCACCCATAACCACACAAATTGTGCACAAGACAATGACTCCTGAAAACTGTCAAGCATAAATAAGAAAAAGGATATTTTTGTTATTGGTAATTCTGTACCCAGTTGAGAAACTGTGTCTTCTCACTACAGCCCAGGGCATTGAACAGTTCTTTTCCCAAAGAGTTTATTTTTCAACAAGGCAAGGCAAGCAGAGATTCTGAGAACAAGACACAACAGCCAAGAATTGAGACTGAGTGACAGTGTGCAGTCAGCATGTTAATTCAGTTCTTTATTTTCTTAAAAGAGGAAACACCTGAACATGCTCTAAGTGAGGATGAGGTAAAGAGGCTGTGAAAGAGAATCTTGACAGCCTTGTAACAAGTGACTAATTAGCATGGAGGAGGAAATACTTAAAGTTCATTGTGCTGCTTTGACTTGTTTCCTAAACTGTTGGCCGTCTTCATCAGTTAATTTTCAGCATTTCTCAGCATGTGCCCTCATCTTCAACCTGCATCTGAGAACATTGCCTCTGGAATTGGGTTCTGCAGAGCACGTGCCAGCGCTTTCTCTCTGAACTCACAACTCATCAGTCGCTCACAGATGTCACCTGGCATCAGCCGCAGGCAGCCCTTGCTGAAGCTGCCTTTATACCTGCTCCCCTGGCTGAAGATGTCTTTTTGATCTCCTGTGCTGCATCCTTTTTCTTTCCCGCATCTATGTGGGCCTGAGCATGGCACACTTATTCTGTGCAGGTCTATCTCAAATCACTCTTACAGTTTTGGGGTGGGTTTTTTGGGAGGCATATGTCCTTCCCATTAACATTATGATCAAGCTACAGCAGCTCCAGCTAGCTGAAATCACTCTGATATGACGAAGAGGAGCTCAGGAGACAAAATGGGCTGAGCTTTGTCTCAGTCCCTTGCCTTTAGCTGTGTTCACCAAAGCCTCCTACATTACAATAAATCTTGCCAATCGTCCTACATTGGTGAGTGAGATCAACACTGCCAGCAGCAGCCTGCCCAGACAGTGTGAGCCAGCTGTGTGCAGCCAGCATGGTGACATCCATGGGCATTGTGGGCTGTGGGGGAATTTGTGGGTGTGTTCTCCTGGTAGATGAATTAGTGGGCAGGGTGCATGTAGAGCACCCATGTTTCCCCAAGGTGGATGCATCAACAAACCAGCACTCCAGAGGAGGGATGGTACACCTAACCATGCATATGTGTGTGTATGTGTGTGTGTGTGTCCCCATGCTTAAAAGTTTGGGGGAATAGTCATGGAAGGGTATTTGGAAATTTTGATGTGTTTCTCAATATTTGCTGTGTCTTGAATGGTGGTTTATCTGCTGTGTCACTGATACCAATCCTAAATGTGTAGTTGAGTGCTTGCAAGTTCCTAGATGCTGTTAATGATCATGTCTTCTATCCTCTCTAACGTATCTTGGAGAGCTGAACATCCTCCTTGTGAGACACACTGCACTGTCCCCCATACTGTAACCTTACAATCCCTGAAGTCACGGAGTGGGGTTGCAGAAGATGACCTTGCAATCCAACCTTAGGAGCCCAGCAGCATCGCTTCCACTCTTCCCTCACTTTGACAGTGAGAGTAACTAACCTGATGCTGTCTGAGATTCAGGAGCATTTGGCTGGCTCCAGCACAGATGGCCAGCTGGTTTTGAATCTCACGAGTACCCTGGTGGACAATGTCATGAAGTTGGAGCTCATAGGGAAGAGGTTTCCTGAGGTGGCTTGAGGAGGATAATCCTGAGCTGGACTATGACTAGAGTACAGCTTGCACCAACCAGACTGTCTACATCTCCAAAGCTAGGAATTTCCATATAGAGCGTAAAACACTGGAATGAGGCTCTGGCTAACTGAACAGCATCTTTGCACTGGACTAAGAGATGTGGGGTCAGAATTATTCCAATGTGGAGGAGGTCTTCCTTTGCCAATGTCCCTGCTCTATTTTTATCCCATTCTCCTTTTCAAATACATCATATGGCAACCAGGGCTTTGCAATGATCAGTGGTGGTGTACAGAAAGCAGTATTTGAGAGTGTGAGTGGTTCCCCACGAGCAGTATCTGCAAAGTGAACATTTGTTGCACAGAAATCTATAACAATCTTTCTAGCAGCAGGTAGGAAACTTTTAGTCACAAGCAGATCACTGAAACATTCTTTGGTCATCTAAAATGCTTGCCTTTGGTGTTCTTGACTAACATCTCAGTAAGTACCACCAGCTATATGGGCTTTGTTTTATTTGCAACTATAGTAAAGGCATTATTAGAGTTACATCTGAATCTTTACTGAGAGACAGGAAAAAAACAATCAGGTCTCATCACTGGATCCATGGGTGGTAATAATCTTATCCTCTCTTTCTCTCTTTCTCTTTCTCTTTTTCTCTTTCTCTTTCTCTTTCTCTCTTTCTCTTTCTCTTTCTTTCTTTCCTTTCTCTTTCTTTCTCTCTTTCTTCTCCTAACTTCTTCTCAAAATATACTGTAAGCCAGATGTCCTGGGCTGACATTATGAAGCCGCTTTATTCCTTACCCATCCGCTCAATGCCCGAGGACGCTGTGCCTGTAAGAGGGACCCGGGGCCGGAGCCAGGGACCGGAGGGGGCAGGTGAACGGCTCAGCCCAAGGGCTCCAGGCTCTGGGCAGGGCTGGGGAGGGAGTGCGCCGGGAGCACTGTGCTGCTTTTTGGGTTTCCTTTGTGTTCCAGCTAGCTGGGAAAAGGTTCTGTTGGGTTTGTTCTTGCTCTTTTTTCCCTTTCCTTCCCCTTGCCTCACTGCCTCCCTTCCCTCCTCACCAGTCCGGGGAGCCTGCGGGTGGCCCTGGCAGGCCTGTGGGTGGCCCCGGCTGGTCCAAGCCCGTGTGTCTGTTCCCTCTCTGGGAATTTGTTGTATTTTGAGGGGTTTTTTATCCTGTTCTACCCTGGGTTTTTTGGTGTTAATAAACAGTTTGTTTTTTCCACTTTCACTTGCTGTCACCCACTTGTATTATTGGTGGAGGCAAAGGGGAGGCCCTTTTCCCTTTGGAGGAGACATTCATTCCAGAGCGTTTCCTCCTGAAGTTTTGTCTCCAAAACCAAGACACCAGAGTAAAAAGTTCCAGTCAATGCCTTGTTGTGTCTGGGTAAGTTCAAGTTGGCTAAGTTTAAGTTTGCTAAGTTAAAATTTGTAAAGTGCCTTACATTGTCTGGATACTGTTTTAAAATTTGCCAGGTACCTTATTCTAACTTAATAGTCTAAAGTTTGCAAGTAGAAATTTGTTATTGAGCCTCCTGAGATTTTTTTTGTTTCTCCCGCACATTACCCAGAATAAATCAAACTACCTTCCCCTAAACCTGCTGAGTCGACTGGGGAATAACATAGGGTCTGTTGGGAATCCTGAAATTTAGTCTACAGGTCATTGGTGGTCGCTGCCCTAGACTAGTTTAGTACTGAAGTTAGACTGTGCCAGTATGTGGAAACTGTGCTTTCAAGCTAGAAACTCCAGTGGTCAGACTTCATTTCTTCTCTGACTTGGAAGCTCTACCTCATCCAAAGGTCATTTACCTCTTACACATGCATTAGAGTCTTAGCTTTGATGTACTGCAGCAGGCTGATTCTTCCTGTAGGCTGTCAGATGTCACAGTCCTGGCAGAGAAGAGGAAGAAAGGCTGAGAGTTGGAAAATTATTTTTTTCGTTATAAGAACAAGTACCTGTAAAACACCTCAGTTCACATTCTTTTCAGCTAAAGTTCAAGTCCGTATTTTGCCATCTACATATACATTCATGTTCTCAAAAGGGCTGAGTACCCAATTCCATCAAGACATGCCAATGCAGTACCCTTTTACAACAGATTTTTACTACTGTAACTCAGTCCTTTTCCTCCGTTTCCAGCATTGGTTACATCTCACCTCCCTGTAGAAGTGATCTAAAAAGTCCAAGAAAGCCATTTCAAAACATGAAAGAAGTTATGGTCCTGACCCTTCTTACCCCAAATACTCTGTGCCCCTCACTGCTGTTTGAACAGATTGCTGCTTTAGACACTCAGCTGCTGATATGCTCTTGGTAGTCTGTTACTGTCTGGTGTTTGATCCTCCTACACGCCCTACTTGTGTCACATCTGATGTCTCTCTAAGAAGAGTATATACTTGGATCCAGGTGCCTGCTGACATATTACTTTTTAACCCTGGTAAGCCATGACACTGCACAAGAAATTCAGTTTGGTCTTTCTGTGAGATAAAGACTGCTCAAGCAACTGATTCCTGCAAATCATGGAATATGACTGGTAACATCTCTAGGTTAATTAGATCCAGAAAAGAAAAAGATGAGTTTCAGTGCTACCAGGCATAACCATCCTCATCACTAGGAGAAGCCTCGCAGTTAGAGCAAACTAGAAGTGGGAGCTCACAACACTATGGCAGTTTGAAACTCCTCAGGCACTGCTGTGCAGCTTCAGTGACACCCCAGGAAATCCCTCATGTCCTTCATAGAAAGGTTGTCCCTCAAGTCAGTCCTACCAGCATCCTCTTTGCACTTCCCCCATAGCTGCAGCCATCAGCTCCCTTGCTGGGATATGCAAGGCGCAACACTTTTTGGATTAGGAAACACAATCAATTATCTGGAATTGACTTAATTTTTCCAGTGTGACTGATGTTCCCAGTGCTGCTGAAAACCAAGTGTATGGTATCCCTGGGTGCCTCCTGGGACCTAACTCCTGGGAGCACCCTCCAACCCATGCAGCTGCTCAGAAATTTTCTGTGGTGGGATTAATTCTGTTTCATGGTTTCAGGGGGTTTGTGAGGAGGTGCTTCTCTGTAAGGGGGCTCACATCCCTCAGTCAAAGGGCGTAAGGGAACACAAATGCACCTTTGCCTCTGGGGTGAATTCAGGGACATTGCTTAAGGCCACTGTCCTCTTGAGTCTGTGTAGGAAGTTAATCATTGATTAGACAGCTGGTACAATTCAAAGAAGTGATGCAAAACAAGCCAGAGAAAGTGTGATCAAAGCTGTACATAGAATGCAATAAGTATCTGCAAATCCTTTTGCACCACAGGACCTACGTCAGCTCCACACACAAAGCTGGGTTCTCAGGCCACCTGCAGCAAGGACTGAGAAATTTGTTCTTTTCCTGTAAATCCCCAGACTGTACTGGGGGTGCAAACCAGACCACTCACACCAACCCCAACTGCAGATCATTCTGGGAGGGGAACACTGATTTCTTTCAAAATTAAATTGTGAATCTGCTCACAGTTCAAAGTCATTCCTTCTACCAAAACAAGAACATTGCTGAAATAACTTTGTGTCATAAGATGTAAGCTCTTCAGGTGTCTACAAACTGTAAGACTAGAGAACACGATTTTTTTATATTACAGTTATCTGAGAGGCTGATGAGTTTTAGTTTCCTCCCTTTTAGATTCTTTTAGGCATTTTTTTTCTCCAGAGTTACAACTCTGATTGAAAATGTTGCTATGCTATCTGGTAGACCTCCCAGGCTGTGAGGAAAAAAATATCCAGGCTTTTCTCTCAACAAGAGTATCCAGTTTACATTATTAAAACTCTAGGCATCAATGAATTAATCTCCAAAAAGATTCAGTCAGTAGGACAAAATTCTAGCAGTCTCGCATCCCCCAATATTATTCAAAGTAAAGTTTCAGCTCAAGCAACTAGGAGGAAGAAAATCTTAAGTCTGGATGATAAAGCTGCCAGCAGATACATGTGTTTAAAAATGTAAGTCCCACCACCTACCTTTCACCATTCTCTCCATCTGCACAGATTGACCTTGATCGGCAAAACGCTCCAGCCTGGCTGTGTGCGGGCGGAGATGTAGCACAGTACTTGTCACTTTCTGCTGCTCACATGTGCTCTCACTGGGCTATTGTTTCCCCTCATCTTGTCCCTAAAACCAGTATTTATTACTCTGATACCAGCAGACTTTCACGTCTCACATGAGACTGTGTATCAGGACTCTAGGTGCAGAATCCCATTACAAACAGATTGTTATTTTACAGGATTCTCTGTGTCATCATTCAAGCAAAAATTAATGCATTCATGGTGTACATGACAGGAACAGATTAGCAGAATACTTTCTGCTGCTTGTCTTTTCAACTACCTGCATTGCTTCTCAGTGACACTTGATAGAGTTGAAGGAAAAAAACAATCCAGGATAAATTTTGAAGTTTCCATCACAAAAACACTGGCAGTCCTTGCTATTACTATGAAAAGGAATTTAACTACTTCATTTTTGCAAATGTCTCCATTTGAGGGGATAAAAGAATGGCTTTGTAACTTCTTTGCATGTTACTTGCTGTTACTTGAAGCACTGTTGAAGACTGTTTTCCAGATCACAGTATGTGAAACCAGACTCATTTCTTCTGGAGGAAATCCCAAAAGGCAGCTGAGGAAGGAGTGAGGTATTTCCACTTCCAGTGGTGGTTACCCTGAGGCAGTTTCATGGCATGACACAATGGGGATCTGATGCTAGCAAAACTGCTTTCTGATTTCAAAACTTTAATTTCTCCATCTGAAATCTATGCAAGGGTGAAATATCCCTAATCCTGTTCCTGGGCTGTTCCATGCCATGTCCATGTGTATGTGAACCACATGTAGCAAAGAAAACATTTGACAGCAACAAACTAAAAAGACTAATGTCCTAATAAAATAGGGAAGCAGGGGTATACCTGACATGTATGACATGGAGCAAATGATTTCATGTCTTAGCCTTTTAATTTTCCTCTCTACTTCTGCATTTCTTTTGCATTGCAAAGTCTTCAAGCAGTTCTTTTCCAATCTCTGTAGTTATATTTGTCTGAGAGACTTACATGTAACAGTGGTGTCATTACAAGTGCAATACAGTGAGTGGGTAGTTTTAGTAAAATATATTTTTCTCGTGACCACAGAAAATGGGGCAGAGAGATCTCTAGGAAATGTCTTGTAAACTGCTTGGTTCACTTCTCCAAAAAGTTGGTGGATATTTCTGTGATGTAAAGTTGGAGCCTTTAAAACAACAGGAGGGACATTTGAGCTATCTGTATTTATTCCTCCGTGTGCACTTTGAAAAGCACTAAAATATATCCAAATGAAGCAGACACCGTTGAAGTCTAGCCTGACCAGTATTACACTGTGTCTTTGTGACACTCCTCAGAGAAACAGGGCTACATGGTTTAGGAGCAGTGCCCTAAGAGAACCATATAGCTCACGTGGATCTGAGCTTCTATCTTTGAATGGTCCTACATGACTTTCAAGGAGCTGTTGGCACAGACTGGTTGCTAACTAAGGACCTGTCACTGTGCTCTCTTAGGTTAGAGAGGTACCACCTGGGCTTGAAATCTGAAAAAAACCCACTCATTTTTTTAAGTGCAACAACACACATTTCCATGGAGGTTTCATTAAATACTACACACTAAGCCTACCTGTAGCTGACAGGTTCAACAAATAATTATACTGGCCCTTGTAGGCAGGCTTGCTATTAAAACAGAGCAGGAGGTTACTGCCAACTTCTGCTGCATCTGCTTTAACAGTTTTTATATAAATAACAAACTCTTATACCTTGGAATCTTTTTTTATTTTTTTTTTTTTTTATTTGAATGAATGATGTCTGAAGTCTCTCCAGGACCCCACAGAAAGTGTTTGATTGCTGATCCCTTTGGGATTATTTTTGAGGAGTAGCTTTACTGTGGATCAGCAGGTCAAAAGTGACAGAAGGGGTGAAAAGGCACTAAAGAGGTGGCACAGATGAAGCAAAAATGGCTATATTGTCTACTCATAATTTAACTTTAACCTTGCAAAGATTTTGGAAGACATTCTGGTTTTTTTATAGCTTCATGAAGCAAAAATAGAAATTTCTCCAGTAACCATGGAAACATGGAAACAATGATTACTGGAAATTATCTCTACTTGTGGGATCAGGTTTGTGCAGTCATGGGATGACACTAAAGTTAGCCAAATGTGCATCCTGAGCAATGCTGCCACAGACAACAGGGAATGAACCTCGCAAAAGTCCTCAAACATCTGGAGCAGCTGGAGCCACTGTAGTTCTGGAATATATTAACTCTAGCTGCTGTTGGCTCAAGCTATCCCTGCTTTCAACAAATGATTCTGTGAACACTTAAATACTGAAACTCTAACCATGTCTGAGTATGTGTTCTGTTGACCAAAAGACCACCAGCACATCAACTGCCCTTACATGCCCTCAAAGCTCTCAAAGGAAAGGTCAGCAAGGCATGCAGCGTCTCAGAGCAGTCACCATCGATATTTATCCCTATTGAAAGGGAGGGAGAGTTATACAGATGGTACCGAATCAATAACAGCAATTATGGGCCTTTGGAGGGTAACTTGTGGTTTAGGTCACTAACAATAAAAGTTTATTGGAAATAAAAACAGAAACATGAAATGGACTTTTGGGGGGAAAAACAAAGAGAAAAAGGAAGAGAAGAAGGAATTAGATATGAAGATAAGTGTTCCAGATGTTGCAAGCAGCGTGAGAACTGGGTCTATAACCTGCAGGAATCAGATAAACTGCTCTACTGCACACCCCAATTGCTACATATTAAAGGAAAAGCATGAGATTACAAGTATCTCTGTGACTGTGCTGCTGATAAAAGATACACTTTTGAAAGGATTTGATTTTGCTACTTCACTCCTCTTTGCAAAGCAGCTGGATTCCTGCTTTTCCTCTCTCCAAAAAGAAATTTGCTGTGGAGAGTACCAGCCTCATGGAGCTTCTCCCTTCTAATTTCTTCCCTACTCCCTTTTCAGAAAACTACTCCCTTCCCCCAAACAGTGAAAAACTGTTGACATCCCCCATGCAGAGGAATTGTTAGGATGGAATTACGATGGTGTTAAAAACCTAGTTACCCAGAAGAGCTACTCACCCAGAAGTCATCTGGAGGCTGGGAAAAGTTTGTGAGTATTTGGGAACAGGGACTTGCTGCTTCTGTTTGAATATCTGAGGGGGATGGAAAAGATTTCTAGTGATTTCCTGTCTCTCCATTTGTCCCTTTGTGTTCCTATGAAACAGGACTTCTATTTATATTGATTTGCTTCTGAAATGGTCCCGTAAGTGACATTCACCTCAAGGCTGTAAAACGGACAGACCAGACTCCCCCCTTTTGCCTATCCTTTGTTGTCCTTCTGGGAGTTGTATATTAGGCATTGCAATAACACGCCACAGCACACTCAGGGAGCCCAGGCTCCCCATAGGACACAGGGAAAGGAACAACTCCTTTGTCATTTGCAAGTTAGAATGGATGGACAGGACAGAGACCGTATGACAGAAGAGCTGGTCTGTCTGGTGCTGGCAGCGGCACCTCTGTTGATAAAGGGACTGCAACTGTTTGTTAACAAATGCAGTGTGAATCTTTGCATGTCACTATCCATAATCCCAAGCACAGGGCCATGCAAACATCTGACAAAAGTGTGCTTTCTCCATCCTGTGCCAGGAAGCACGAAGTGAATCACCTTCATATTCTTACTCACAGTGTGGTCTAAATTTTATGGTTCTTGCAATCTGCTCAAAGTTTAAGCTGGTTATTTTAAATGCAACCTAAAAAGTTGAAACCCTCTGCTTGCAGGACGTAACTACTTCACATTTATAGTCCGAGATAAAAAGTTCTCTCCCACTGAGCCCCTTCTAGAAGGTTGTTAAAATTAGGGCCAGTATATTAAAAATCTGTTATATCTTTTACTAGTGAGTCATAGCCTGTTCACTTGTGGGAAAATGAGCTTGCCAGTCTACTAAGGAACTGAATTGCTGCCTTCCCAGTCTTTGTGAGGTGTCTGCTCTTTGTTTCCAGGTGGTTGTCATGATGGATGCTATTCAATGCAGAAAAAGCAATAATTTAACACATACTGTAATACAGTCCAGTAGCCCAAAGTATGATAATACTAGCTGGAAAAGAAAGAAATCTTTTAAAACAGAAAAAAAAAATTAGTTTCTGCATAAATTAGACAAAGAAATAATCTGGGGAAGCAGATAGTGCAATTAAATGCTCTTTCTTTGGTCTTGTATTTTCTCCGCAAAATAAGTAGAGGCAGAGGAGATGAAACAACCTGGAATAAGTAACTGATGGAGCAATGTAGCATAAAAAGGACAGTAGTAAATTGCCTTGAGAAACTCAGCAGTTTTCCCCAAAAAATCAAGTAATCCCTAGGCTCCTAACATATATATACACATATACATTTTATACATGTGGTTTTTGAAGATATCCATACACTTCCATAAGCATGAATATTTTATTTAAGGTACTTTCTACAAAAATTCTTACCTTCTATTTGCTTCATGTCATTTCCATCTCAGTAAAGATAATTGTTGAGACTGCTAAGGCAATTTATGGGCACCTGTGGGGTCATAAATCTTATGTGCTTATCCTAGAGATGTGTCTTCTATATATACACTATATTAGGTGGTTTCTATCATCCATCACTGTGCAATGTATCTATGGTAAAAAAAAGAGGTATTGTACCAAATCTGATCTTTGACAAAGCAGAAACAGGCCAGCCCTGTAGTGATGGCAGCTGCTAGAGGGTTCATTATAGAGGGCAGAAATGAGATGTGTAGTTTGTGAAAAAACTGACACTTCCTCATTTCTCCTCTCCTGTGGATTTTTCAACTTCCTCAGGAAAAGAAATAAAAGCCTAAAAATTTTGTCCAGTATTTGGGCTTTCAGGAAAAGGTCAGATTTCCATATTAAGGTCCCAGTTGTGGGTACAAGACTAGAAAGCCGTTCAGACTGTTTTGAGTTAGCGAAGCATTTCAGAATATTCAAAGCGAACAACAGTTGACAACACTGAATGTGCTTGGAGAGGAATATTTCCATTTTGGGAAGAAGACTGAGAATGACTCTGCATTAGCAGCACAGCTCAGGAATGCAGTTGTGATTGTACTCACTTAGTCTCCTCTAACTCAGATCATGTGGTCTCTGCATGTACCCTGGCCACTATCGTTCAATCACTCTATTAGGACCAAACAAGAGCTAAACAGATGTAAAACCCTGAAATACACAACCTGTGGGCACTGGGTCCTCAGCACCAACTGTTTCACTCCACAAACCTGTTCCTGCTGGGTTGCACTACTCAGTAATGCAGAGTTAGGCACTGAATCTTTAGGGTGTTCAGCTCCCAAGTCTCTGCCTCTTTCAGAAGGTGCTTAGGGCAAGCCTGGCAACCTAACTCAGGCTTCTCAAACTTAACACTGGGAGTGGAGAATGGAAATACTCCTCTCTTCTTCCATCTATGTCTGTGATTACAAATGAGACTCCTATATGACTGAGAAGTCCTTTCTCCATTAATTAACTAAATGAGTTGACCATGGTGAGTGGTTACACTGAATCTTTAAGCTTCTTATGAATTCATGATATAAGCAGTCTCTATGCTTGACCATTAATGTAAATACTCATGCAAAATCTAGGATCACTTGATGCTTTTCTCTCTTTCATGGCGGCTTATAATGACCTTAAAAGCATTAACTCAATACGAGGTCAAGGAATTATTTTAGCTGTGAAATCAGTTGCTTAATAACAGTTTCAAGACTCAAGTAATCATGCAGGCTGTAAGGCTCAAGTAATTCTTTCATTTTTCTGCCTACATATTAATGTATTTAACTACCAGTCTGCACAAATAGAGAAATGCGTTAATGAGAGATTTTCAGTACTTGGTTTTACAGTGTTCAAAACATACAGAGAAGCATGTATTTGCAAAATTAAACAGCTATTTCTGTAACTACTTAAGAAATTAAATGCTGTTTGAATATCAAACATCAGTATATCACCTCATATAGTACAAGCAGGATCTCACACTGTTTTATCATTACTTATTAATGGCTTGTCTTTGATTATATAGTAAGTCAATTAAACAGATTTATAGGCTGCAGTAGGCAAAAGTGAGTAGATTTCGGTTTAGTCACAATTTTTAATGGATAAAAAATTAGTATGATTATAAAGTGAATTTTTTCCTGATAAAATATTAAATATTTCATAAACAAACTATTTGATTTTGACATCACTGTGATGCTGTCTGTCTTTTTTAGTGTCAGAAATATTTGTGAATTTAAATAGGGCAATGCATGGGTAAAATGTTTTAAAAATTGCAAAACTAGCAGAATGTGTTCCTGCCTCATAATAAACAATTGTTGAATGATGGTTATTAAAATTGGCTCTCAAGTGACAGTTAATAAATGCATGGTTCTATTACACATGCTAAATTCAGTATTCTAAAAACTTAAAAGCAGATAGATCAAAACCAACAGAGATAAAAAAGTCACAAAGACAAAATACAACACCACCAGAAAGTGACAGGGAAATAATTCAGTCTTAAAAGTGACTTATTATTTGGTAACTTGTAACAGCAATTTTATAGAACTAAATTAGAGGCAAATCAGTCCTTCTGATGTTTTAGATATGCAGTTTCTCTAGTGCACATAGTTTGATCATACAACAGAGAAATTCACGTTACGAAGTCCCCTTCAAAAAAGCAAAACCCCAGTTTCTCCCTATTTCTGATTCCAGGTTATGAATACTCATGGATAACAAATGAAGGAAAATAAAAGGAAAATAAAAAGAGCAATAAAATTCAACTATTAATTTATTTTAATTAAAAGCCTTAAACATTTCTTCAGTATTTTGGGAAATTAGACTACATGCAGTGTGTTCTTATGTACGTTTCACATATACCCAGACCATATCTGCACTCGATTGCAAAAATACTGGATTTAATGGGCTTTGTGTCCTTTACTGTAATCACTCCATTGGCTCTTTGATGTTGCATAGGGTTGGTGTGATGATGGAGAGAGTTGCTTCAACCATGTATTTTCACCTCTGTTTCTAAAAGGTGAAGGGCAAAACTTTTAATCAAGGAGCAGTTTATCTTTAATTAAGAAAAACATAATTAGGCATTATCACATAATTGCTATTACTGATGGAGAAACTCATATTTTCACAACTAGTGACCCATGCTGGATTATGCCTCTGCTGTTTACTGCATAATAAATCTGTATTTGTGTTTGGCAGCTAGCCAGAAAAATTAAAAGGTAATCAACATGCTTCTCTGCAGTCTGGTCTTCAAAATCTCTGACTTCACAGATGAGTGAATAACAAAGTCAAGTTGTGATGCCCTAACAGAAAGCCTTCTTTAGGAATAACTACATTTACCTACTCTGTCAAGACATCAAGTGATACTTGAAACAACCATATACAAAAAACTTTGCAAAACAGATGAGAAAAACTGTGCTATACATCTAGTGTTGAGTTAAAAAACAGTTTAATGTCTCAAGGCACCACCACGGTAGAATTTTATACCTGCAAGTAATCATCTAATACACTATTATACAGTTAAGGTAATGTATTAATAAATAGCTTGTGCAATTTTTGGGAAGCAATCTATAAAGGAATGTTAGATATACAATAGGCACGTACTATAATACAAATAAAAAACAAAATTCCTAGAAAAAGCATGCTGAGCACCTCTTGGTATAGGTTGAGTTTCTTATTCTAAACACTATGTAAATCTTAACTTACAAAAGGTAAAACTGAAATCTTAGAGTAACTGCTTATTTAAACTGATTTTCCTGTGCCTCTATGTCACAGGATTACTCTTAGGGACAGAGGGCTCTGGTACTGGCTGTAAAGGACTGTCTTGTTCATTCAGTTGTGCATTCAAGTTTTCAGAAGTTAGGAGAGAAGAATTAAAAACTATTTCACTTAAGTCTGATTTTATGGATACCAGATGGGGTTCTTGAAAATTCAATGGTTCTTCTAACACCTGTGTATTTTCTCGTGTCATTCCCATATCTGATGGTGACTTTCGTTTCATTCTTGTGTATGATTTGTCTAAATTCTCCATGCCTTGGTCAGTTTTCTGAAATCGTCCAAAGAACCAGATGAAAAAACCAAACAAAGCAAAAGCCAGCAAACTTGGAATAAAAGCCAGGCATTTGACATCAAGGCTAGAGCCTGTGAATCTGCTGTGCAGGAACATGTCCCCTTCCGCATAGGTCCGGTTCGTCAATGGGTTAGTGTTATTGGATCTCCACTCCCAAGATAACTTAGTTCTATTAAGGTCTTTCAAGCTCTCTGAGTCCTTCACTGTGTAGATCTTCTGTCCAGGGCCGATATACTGACCATATTCATGAGGTTTGTAAAATATTTGGTTCTTCCACATATTCAGATCCAAGATTAAAACAAGGAAGATAATTCCATAGTTAAACCATTTGCCTGTTTGGAAAAAGAAAGTTCTGTCATCTGATACATCCATTTTAGAAGCAGTACAAATGCCATCATACTTAAAAGATACTCAGAGAAAAAAAGTTCTTTTTTATTAACCTGTAAAGCAAAGTTGTAAATAAATTTCCACCACAGTCAGATTTATGCTGAATATCCCTCAGTATTTCACAGTTAGGTCTGAACACAAAATAATTTTGTAACACAAACACAGCAGTATATCTATTCAATTGACATTACAGTTTGTAAGTGACCTGTTGATTAGATCACCAGGTGTGATCACTAGGTGTGATCACTAGATGTGTTCTAGATCAATAAACCTAAAAAGCATTGATTCTAGGGCTTTAAAAATATTCATATGGAAATTTTCCATGAAAAGGCCATATTTGATAGAACCACATATTCCAGAAATTACTGAAGTAACTGAGGTTTTTGAGGTTGGTAATTACGTGAATTTTAAGAGTATATACTTATCTTGTTGGATATACCAACCATGGTGTGCAGGTATGTTCAGGTACGGGCAATCAGACAAACTGATTTAGAGATATCACACCCTTGAGAAATAGCAAGGGCTGGTTGTAGACTTCAGAGTCTAATCAGCTTAGCTTTTCTTATAATCTGTGTCTATGAATACACAAAACAAATTATACTATTTTCATAGTCAAAGCATGTCTCACATTCTAGTTGGACATATGTTAAGATCTCACCTCTGCAGTGATGACTGCCACCAGCCAAGAACCTGGAAAATCTACATGTCAGCATTAAGTGAAAATACATACATGGAGGAATGTTCCTGGTGGTGATGAATGATCTTGGACTCTGCTAGAATCATATTTAAGTATGCTTCAAGTGAAAAAGAAAATGTATCAGAGGATCTATCAAATTACTTAGGCTAGTGACTTGCAAAGAATTAACGGATTCCAGCTCCTGAAAGTATGTGTGCTCAAATTGCATAACCAGAATTCTTCAGGAGGGTAAGGAGACTAATTTCTTGTATTCAGCAATTATGTTTAATAGTTCTTTTCAGTTTAGATTAAAGAGATTGAAAATGAACAAGAACATTCATTTTCCTGTGTTATTGTCACTGTCCAGAAACAAAACTGAACTGAAAAGACCTTGACAACCATCCTGTAATTCCTGAATAGCTCCTCTATCAAAGTCAAGTTGGATGGGACTTTGAGCAAAATAGTGTAGTGGAAGGTATCCCTGCTTATGTCAGAAGGGCTGGAACCGAATGATCCTTAGGGTCCCTTCCAGTCAAAATCGTTCTGTGATTTCTCCCTGGGATTTTGTCAATATGATAAATGACATGTTAAAGAAAAGTATCTTTTCAGAATATCATCACCACATTTTATAATATTTAAGTTTCTTAAATCAACACCAAGAGACTGAAAGTGATGCTAAAGTATGAAATAATATAACAAACAATACAATGTAACTTGATGTTTCCTGTGGATGTTTGCCATGTATTTCATGTTTCTAGTTTCCCCATCACGTCTATCTTTCAACAGAAAGACATAGGATTCACTGATCAATAGCTGCTGTCAAGTAGAATATAATGGCTTACTTCTTGCTTTTTCCTCAGCTAGGCACTAACTTAGATGATTCTTCTTTACCTTACCACCTTTTCTTAGGACACAATGATAATATTGCTATTTTTCATATTCTCACTGTCTGAAAATGTTTTGAAAATGGTTGCGGGTTCAAAAGTTATTTGATGCTGAGTGTTTGACAGAGTGAAACGAGCCCACACACAGAAAAAAAATCACATAATTCTCATTTCCTTAGGAAAAATAGGCTAAACACAAATTACAATAAAAATTTAAAAATGCTCCACCCCTTTTACATTAAGAATTTAAGTGCTCGCCTGATCTAAGATATACTGTTCCTGTTTCATAAAAACCAGGAACTTGAAACTCCCTCATTCAGCTTCTAGTCAAAATTAGGCAGGCAGAAACAAAGCCCTGAGCTCTGCTGCTGGGATTGTTGGGTCTGTGTGGGCTATACAAACCACTTAGGTCCATCACCCCATCTAACGAAGATGAACGGCGACCTGAATGTCTAAATGGCAGCTCGACTGAGAACAGCTGCTGTTCTATAGTGGATTTTCTCCAAACTACTTAAATTTCTCATTTCTAGACAAGTTTTCCATCCTCTGCATCACTGTCGTGCTTGATGAGCTCTATGACTTTTCCTTTGGAATACTGTTGTCACCAGAACCAAAGGCTGTGTATGAGTAACAGTCTCACTATAACCATATATGAGCACAATGACATCTTTCTGCTTCTACTAAGTAATCCCTGTAGCCAAGGGCTGCATTAATCTCCTTAGACACAAAATGACTGAGTTAGTGCTGTCCTGGGTACTTACAGAAAGTATTTACCTCTTTCAAGAATGCAGCGTCCTCTGCCATCTATCCCTCTCCAAGACATGTACTTCACTGCTGTACTTGCAGGCATGACAGCCAAATAAACCAAGCAAACAATCCTTCTAGATCCATGATGTTTTGGAGCAGAAAGGTGTCATTGTGTTCATTATGGTTATACAGAGACTTAATATATTGAACAAAGTCTCTCAATGTTGTCTCTCAATGTTAAACCAAAGTTTAACATTATAACTTTATATGTGTATAATCTATGTATATTAAATGATTATCTATTGCAACTTAATTTTAGCATAATCATTAGCAAACTTTAAGTCATATATCAAGCTTATATAGGAAATAAGCTAGGTAAATTAAAAGTCAATCATGACCTTTGATTTTGAGCATAAACAAATTCAAGTTTGTAGTTTTGCAAAGGATCATAATAAATATCCTATGAAGCTAGAGATATTAGTTTTATTTAAAAATATTTCAAGCTTCATTCCAGGTGAAAAATGTCAAGGGAAAATGGAGCCCTACACTAGGAAGCCATTTAATTTGTCTCTTAGCCAATTTCTGTAGCATTAGTATCACTGCTGCTTTAGGGTTGGCTCTACTTCAGTGAAATTTGTGTGGCCAAGAATACTGGCATATACCTGACCCCACTTAGCCCTTCTTGGGTGGAAAATGATTTATTCAAAGACAAAACTTGAAATGGAAGGATGCAGTAAGATCAGCTCTCAAGACTGGAAGGCTAGTCAACCATTTCAGCAAACTGAAAAGGATTTTATCCAGTCTTCAACGAAGTTAACAATGAAGAAAGTCATGTGGGAAAATAGGTTGTGTCGTTCAACCATGTTCTACCTAAAAAAAAGACCTGGTTAATAATTGGCTTTCACAGCACTGACATTCCTACATGCTACACATAATATTTGGAGAGTTCGGAATCTGATTTGGTGTATTTGGAAATGTGTTACAATACAGCAATTTGGTGCAACAAAGATCCTCTGAAAGAAAAACTGGAGGTATGCAGTTAGACAAGACTAACTAGACTAGTGTCCTTGCCAGGTTGTAACGCAAAATGTGAAATGTTTTTATAGGAATTGTAGACTACAACCAGTATTTGGGGATGAAAATTCATTCCTGTTTTCTGAGAAAGCATGTCTGTTGAAGAGGATTGTATCCTCCTGGCTAGAGCACTCACCAGAAGGGAAACATTGACTCTAGAATAATCTCCACTTGTGGCAGTTTGGACCTGCATCATAGGACCATGCTCTGAACCCCAGCCTTTACAGAACTCTGCTTAGAAACAGTCTCCCCTCCCTGCTGAAGCTGAACAGCTGTACACTGCACATGAATGTCAGGGGCCTTCTCATGCTGAAAGAAGTACGAATTTTTTATTTTCCCCTTTTCCAGAAATTGAACAAGACTGTTTCACCATCAAAAAAGATTTTTGGGCAATCCCACACACAACATTTGGAATACATCCCAATATTCCAAACCAGCTGCTGATTCTGGAGCAGTTTTATTTTTGTATGTATTTTATTTTTGTATAGTCTGGAACAGACTATTCATTTCCCAAGAAAAGGATCTCACGTAGAAGCCAGTCCTCAGCATCCCTCCTGAAGTCAAGAGGTAATGTGAAAATTCCATTTAATAAGGCTAGACGCAAGCAGCCTCATGCTGTGCAACCACAGCCAGAGGCTAGCGGGGGAAATGTTGACTTTAGACTCCTATCTCAACTGTAATTTCTGTCTAAAACCATTCAGACACTGCTGTAAAACGTTTGAAATGTTCTTCCTATCTTCTGTCACATTAGTGTTATTAGCTAGATACATGCATGCAGACAGACCACTCGCAGCTGATCTAAGACGTTAATCCTCTGAGGTTTTTTTCACGTCTGTGTGCATGGCCAGCTTTGTTTTTACCTCTAACCTTTCTATTTTTGCTTACGGACTCCCTCAGGCTGCTCTGTGTAGGCAATGCTTGGGCTGAATCTAGACACACTGCTGGTTTAACTCCATGAGCCAGCCATGCCGGGAACACCCCAGCTATGAAGGTGATGATTTCTCCTTTGGGTGGAAGGGCACTTGGGCTAGATCAGCCCTCAGAAACATGTTATAAACAGCCAGAGAAATTTCCCATTTCTTCTCACACCTAAACCTTAACATTTTCTGTTTGAACATTATCTGCATTCTTGAGAGCAGATGCCCTTGGATTTCCAGTGCTGCTATTAAAGGGTACGAGGCAGGCCCCCACAGTGCCTTTTAACCATGAAAGAATCTGAAGTAACAAAATTTACTTTTAAGTTTTACAAATTTCCCTGGGTATTATAGAAACTAGGATAGACTATGTATTTTCATAAACATCAGCCTAAAAAGGAAAACACATACTTTGCAATGAACCATCTGTCAAGGGAAATCTAGATGAGCTAAGCAGATGCAGGAATTGAAGTTATTTTTGATGTCCATAAAAAAAAGTGGCTATCAAAACAGGATGAAAATATTTAATACTCAGTAGATGCTTGCAAGGAGTTCCTAGATGCAATGAAATGTGGTACTCAGTTACCAGTAAAAATAAGATAAGCTTTTCATAGTAAATTTAAAATTACACTGAATCATATCAGCTAGAGTCAGATGTTAATTCAATATTACCTCCATCCAACTTACAACATTCAGAAATCACAAGTCAGGCCTAAGAAAGCATGTTATGAGTCTAAAGTAGTATGGGTTAAAATAGTATAGTTAGTAGTGTTGTATTTATCTGCCTTTTTGGACATTGAATTATGCAGAAGCAAACTTCAATTTTTTTTCTCTGCAATCATGATCTTTATATTATGAAATCTGAAATTCGCATTTAGTCACTGAATTCAGGAGATAAGTCTTTAAGACAAAACAGTAAAAAAAGAAAAAAGAAAAGGAAAAAGAAAAAGAAAAAAACAAAATGAAAAAAAGAAAAAGAAAAAGAAAAAGAAAAAGAAAAAGAAAAAGAAAACGAAAAAGAAAAAGAAAAAGAAAAAGAAAAAGAAAAGGAAAAGGAAAAAGAAAAAGAGAAAGAGAAAGAAAAAGAAAAAGAGAAAGAGAAAGAAAGAAAAAAAAGAAAAAGAAAAAGAAAAAGAAAAAGAAAAAGAAAAAGAAAAAGAAAAAGAGAAAGAAAAAGAAAAAGAGAAAGAAAAAGAAAAAGAAAAAGAAAAAGAAAAAGAAAAAGAAAAAGAAAAAGAAAAAGAAAAAGAAAGAAAAAGAAAAAGAAAAAGAGAAAGAAAAAGAAAAAAGAAAAAGAAAAAGAAAAAGAAAAAGAAAAAGAAAAAGAGAAAGAAAGAGAAAGAAAAAGGAAAAAGAGCAACTGTCTTAAGACTTGTGATAAAATCAGGAGAGCTGGCAACACAGACCAAGCAACTGAAATTCTTCATCTGTACAGAACTTTCACAAAGCCATTAAGGACAGACCAACAGAATGGTGGCTTGAAGTCCTTTACTCGTCTGAGTGTCACTTTCCTTAGAGCTGCTTCTTTGTGGGACCATTGCTTATTTGAAAAAACACTATTGGATAGGGCTGCTTTTATTTAGATCAATCAACAGTGACTAAGACTGTGTAAGAACTAATAAAGAATAAAATTTGCCAGGAAAAAGATGGCAAATGCTATTTCAGCCATGCTTTTCTTTCTCCTTGCTACTTGGGAGAATATGGTTTCCAGTTTCTAAAAATTAGAGCACAGGTCATAGATTTACAGCCTAGATTTAGCTATATAGCTAGTACTAAAATAAATGTTTTTCAGGCCTCAGTGATCTTTCCCTGTTTGTTACTTAAAAGAAGTCCTATGGTTAAATTTAACTTCTTGATTCCATGTATTAAACAGGGCTTAAATAGAGTGAGCTCCCTGCCGTTGTCATTGTCCTACCCCCATGTCACCTGCTGCAGTTGCATTCATTCTCTACCCTCATTTTAGATTGGATTATATTCATCATTATATAGATCTATAAAATATATAATTTTATATAAATATATATATAACCAGCTTTTTCTTTTATTAGCACCTTGATTTGAGTAGAATATTCAAGTATCTGCACATCCAAACAGTAACTAGAGCTTGAAACTTATCCAAGATGATGCCTTAACCTAAGACAAGAACTGATGGCAAGAACAGATGGTTCAAGCAAAACCTACCCAAAGGGAGGTTCTTGTGCCATGTGTTATGGCTGTTTATTAGATCTCCTAAAGGGTGGTGTAGCACTGAGATAAGACAGGCACTCAGTAGACAGGATACGTGATGTGCAATCAAATGGATTGATTTGTCTAGCGAATCTAATAAGTGGATCTTGTTAATGCTGAGCAGGGAAAAATTTTCCTCAGCCTTCATTCATTATCTCATCCTCATTAAAAGAATGCCTTCTCACTAGAAAATCAGGAAGGACTCCAGTCCTCTCTGCAGAAGACTACAATGCATAAATATTGGTTTTATTTGGTTGGCTTGTTTTCAAACAGCAGCACTGCTAGCGGTTGCATTTCCGATCACTAATTTATGTTCTTTGCTCTTGTTCATTCTCTGATTATCCCTGATTATCATCAATGTCCCTGTCTCTATTACAATACAAAAATGTCTTTTGCTCTTCAATTCCTCTTCTACCACCCATTAATTATATGCCAAATTTCTGTATCTGGTGACACAACCCAACCTGCCATGACTCAGTCATTTTTTCTGCTCCTCTGTGCATCCATTCCACTACTTTTCCCTATACAATGGAATAACAGTACAGCATCTGGGAACTTTGTGGTACTGAGCCCCTCCAAATTCATTCCCTAGTCTTGAGAAAAAAGAAAAAAAACCTATTTTGCTATCCCTGAATTCCATACCTATAATTCACATAAAATATTTGATGCTTAAACATTTTTTTTCCTCTTCTCCTTTCTCTTTTTGCTCATTTGGGAGAGAAAAATGTGTTCATCATGTACACATCATATCTCCTTTCACCCTACAGCTTCTAGTCACTGACTGGGCCATCATTTGCTTTATCCTGTTCCATAAACCTCTAATGGCTCGATGGTCTCCCTCCAATGTGTACCTGCTCTTCTTTCTCCTTGCTGGCTGGCTGTTCTCTGTCAGCATTCCAGCAGGGCACCTACATCCGATTTTGAAAAACTTTCTATCCCTCCCTCTGTAATTCCTGCTGGCCCATTTGCCTTCTTTCAGTCAATAGCCAACAGGTAACTTCTGCACTAATTTTATCTTCTTTTCTGTTTTTTAATCTCATTTCTGCATTCTCTGCTGAAAATACCTTTTCTGAGGCCTCATTCAGTCTACCTCAACTCAGTGCTGGCGTAATTCTTTCCTTGACACATTTTCTTCCCTTGGCTTCTGCTGTTTGCTGAGCTTATGACTCACCTGCTAGCTCTTGGCCTTATCTTTGTATCATCTCTGAACACTCCTTTTGTCCCTGGTCTGCAGGAGTTTCATATGGCTGTGTCCTTGGTTACCCTCATCTATCTTATTTCTGTGTGGCGTCATGTGCTGTGACCTTTTATATTAGCAGTTAAAGACCCCTGCCAATTCACACCTGCATTCTTCTGTTATCTATTATTATCCATCCATTCTCAATGTAGAGAGAGGAGCTATACTCCTTTTGTATAGCTTGAAGGTAAAACCAAAATATTTATCCCTATTTAACCTTTTTCTCTTTTTCATTCCCTACCATTATTAAAATACTGACTCACAATATGCAAGGATCAGGTACTTTTTATCTGTATGTATCATCCATTTGAATAACTGCAATACTATTTTATTTGAGGTTATTTAACTGTCTGCTTCTCGTTAGATGACTGATGAAAGTATGGTTATGAGTGGCCTTTGCCAGATGAGAATGACCGAAGTTATGAAAAGATATTAGCATAAATCATGGCAAAGGCATCTGAAAGCATAAGAGATTTGAAGATGAAATAAGCTGCTAATTTCCCTGGGAGAGTAATTTTAGATGAAAGATGTCTGAAGCTACATTGTGTATTACTTATTGTCACAAGAAGTTGCTGAAATCCATGAAAAACAGCAGGCCTCTCTGATTTGTAAGATATGGGTTCCTCATTTCCTTGAGATGTTTATATATGGAGAATATGGATATGGACAGATAAAGAGATAGAAAAAAAGTCTGGGGCACACACACACAAAATACATGTTTAAGACTGTGGTAGCATACATTTATTACACAGAAGCAGTTCACTCTGTGACTGTGTCACAATCTGTAAGATTACACACCTGTTATATGTATGTGATATTCCTCTTTCAGTATCTTTTGGAAATAAGGTACTTTAAATTGCATGTGTGCTGAGGGCAAGCCTGGAAGATTCACTTCAACATCACCCATAAAATGCGGAAACTCCCAGTCCTGTAAAAAAAGAAAAATAAGAGCATAAAAGTAAGCTTTCATGGTATATTTTTGCCTTTAAAATGGCTTAAATTAATAAAGGAGAAATATTCTATATTTAAACCTCTCATTATTGGATTTTCTTACTTTAAGTTTGACTGACCCACTTGAAATAGAATGCTTTATTTATATTAGATAATACAATATAATTTTTACCTCAGCTCCAGGTAATTATGTTTTTAAAAGTCCACTTCAGAATGACAATACTGAACCCACCCTATCAGCTGATAGTACAAAACAGTCTATGGATAAGAATATCTATTTAAAACCTGACAATACTACAAATACCTATATAAAAACCTTGCTATGCTACTTACAATTTTAGTTACTTGTAATTTGGCAAACATTTTACAGGTACAAAATTGGCAAAGAAGGCCTGAGCCTTTCAAACATTACATATATTTGTATTCTACTTGTTCAACTTGCAGGGTATTTTCTGTATTTTGCCTTCAAACATTTAAATAAACAATCACTGCAAGTGCAGGCCCTTCAGCATTGTCTGCTTGAATCAACCCACACACAGTTTTCTCCACTGCCATATTTCAGCTGACAAGGTAATGTTGGAAATGTGGAAGCTCTTACCTAGCAATATGCATATTTTGGTAGTGTGTGGTAACCCAGCTGGGGAAGAGCTGCATTTAAAGGAATTTTTCACTTGGTTATCTGCACCCACCTTCAGTCACTTGAAAATGGGTATGATAGCATGGCTCATTAGAGCCCAAACTGAAAGCCTAGCAATAGTGCTAGAATCAGTATGATTACTGCCAGTGTCATTACTCTGTGCACTGCAGATTGTTGGTGATCTCCTGTTACAAACACACTGCCCCTGTTCCCATGCACACCTGGATTTGTAGCCAATAAGCTAGTGCAACAAGCACCTGAATTACTGAAAATAAAGGAATCCGAAATGCAAAGAACTCTGTGAGTGACCTGTGATTCCTTCACAGGAAAACCATTCCAGCACAGACACCTCCCCATGAGAACCAATTCCATGATTTAATTTTCAGTTTTGTAAGGAATGGTAAGCTTCCTTTTTTTTTTTTTTTTAATGTAAAAAAATAAATATTCAATGCTAAGAATCATCTACCAAATTGGGAGGAACTGTTGACTCCCTCAAAGGCAGAGAGGTGCTGCAGAGAGACCTTGGCAAATCAGAGGGCTGGGCGATGACCAACTGTATGAAGTTGAACAAAGACAGGTACCAGATTCTGTACCTGGGATAGGGCAACCCTGGATGTACGGACTGGGGAATGAGATGCTGGAACGCAACGCTGTAGAAAGGGACCTGGGGGTCCTGGTTGATGGGAAGTTGAATTTGAGTCAGCAGTGCCCTGGCAGCCAGGAGGGCCACCTGTGTCCTGGGGTGCATCAGGCACAGCATCACCAGCCGGGCAAGGGAGGGGATTGTCCCGCTCTGCTCTGCACTGGGGCAGCCTCACCTCAAGTGCTGGGGGCAGTTTTGGGAGCCACAATATAAGAAGGATATAAAGCTATTAGAGAGTGTCCAAAGGAGGGCAACCCAGATGGTGAAGGGCCTTGAGGGGAAGCCATGTGAGGAGGGACTGTGGTCATTTGGTCTGTTCAGCCTGGAGAAAAGACTGAGGGGAGACCTCATGACACTCTGCAAATTCCTCATGAGGGGAAGAGGAGGGGCAGACTGATACTCTGCTCTGTGGTGACCAGTGACAGGACCGGAGGGTCACAGCCTGAAGCTGTGTCAGGAGAGAATTATGTTGTATATGTCAAAAGGTTTCTCACCCAGAGGGTGGTTGGGCACTGGCACAGGCTCTCCAGGGAAGTGGTCACAGCACCAGCCTGACAGAGTTGAAGAAGTGTTTGGACAATGCTCTCAGGCACATGGTGTGACTCTTGGGGTTGTCCTGTGCAGAGCCAGCAGTAGGGCTTCTGGATCCTTTTCAGCTGAGGATATTCTGTGATTATATGACCTCTGAAAGATTAATCACTACATATAACTTAACTTCCAAGACTTGCTAAGCTCTCCAACATTTTCTACAATGGAAGGGAAATTGAAGAGTTTTATGATCTGGGAATAGCACAGCCGAATCACGAACAGCTGATTTGTGCTAACTATTTGTGATACTGAGTTAAATGGATTAACAGGAACACAAGCCAGGAGAAAATCTGACACTTTTTGCCTGGTTCTTAATGTTTACAGCAATGTAGAAAGTGCCAATTTACAAATGTAGAAGATAAGAGAAATAAGGATGCTCTCTTTTAACCTTATCACTAATGCAACACATGCACTCCTGGTATACCTGCCCAGCTGCACAGTCCCTTAGCCTGCATCTGTAGACATCCCCTTGCAGGTGGTAGGCATTCAAAAAATACCCAGACATAAAAATTTTATGCATGCACACTTTCAGTTCACAGTTTCTAATATACATCTCTGGACTGGTGTCTCTGGTTAACACATACATACTCTCACCCAGGAATAAATATGAAGAAATACATTACATATTCCTGAAAATAAATGAATGGAGAACTGTGAACTCTGCCTTAGTTATAAGTAAACATGGGTCTATAAATCTGGCCTCCTGCTCCTGCCTTGCCCCAAGGCTCCTACTGTGCCTTTTGCTGATCTACAGATAAAATTCCACCATGCAGAATTTTGTACTGGACTGTGTCTTTGCATCTGAGTATTTTATTAAAAAGGCTTTTTTCTCATCTGGATGAGTATTACCTGATAATAACATTTTCTACATATATGCCCCATAGTGTATGAAGCACGCCTGAATTGTATCATGACCTTTACTACCCTGAAGCACTGTAATATGGCGTGGCCATAACTAGAGAGATGGGCACAGGCTGGTGCTGGAGAGCTCACAGCTGTAAACAACTCACTGGTTTTCAGCTAAAGAAATGCAGATCTGGGCTGGGCAAAACTACTTTTAGGGGTCACAAGGAGAGCAAAGAAGTATCTAACACGAGGCACTATCTATAAAACCTTATCTGTAACATGAAGCTTCAGATCAAGGAGGAAACGGCAAGGTCTAAACGTATGTTATCAAACATAAAGATAGCCCCAAGCAGCTCCTAGCATAAATAAAAATAAACCATCCTGATGAACATCATATCCTTCCCAGCAAAGGACTCCAGATGCCAATGACATGCCATAATGCTCCCACTGAACCCCATAGACTGAAACTGCCCATTTCAGGACTCGCAGGAACAGAGGGAGGGTGGATGAAACATCAGGAAAAGCAATAGAAACTAAGAAGTGTGTGTATAAGAATTGACATTATTATTATTATTATTATTATTGTTACTACTACTACTACTGAAACATCCTTCTGCACAAAAGTATTCTTTTCTGTAATGATTAGGTCTCAACTGATAATGATTTTTGGATTATACTGTTTAAATTTAACACTAAAAATAAAATCTTGGCTTTATATATAAGGGTCCTTCCTCACCCATAAATAACATTTTGAATACAACACCTTTATCAGAATGTTTATACAGTCTGTTCTTTAAGAACAGTCCCATGATATTACAGAAATAAAATAATGAAAAAACCACCCCCAACAAATAATAAAATGTATTTTAAAGCAATTTTAAGAAAAGGAAACTAAAATAATGAGTTAAACCTACTGATTTCCATGGAAGTCACCACAGCTGCAGCAGTTAGGAAAATGAAGCTTTAAGTTAGGGATTAAACAGTCTTTGGAGCTTCATTTGACTCACAGCTTTGGTAAGTGTGAGTAGTGTCACAGAGAGACATTATCACCTGCAGAAACATAGCTGTAGTATTATTACTGTGCCGAAGAAAAGTAGATTATTATTACCTTTTCAGACTAATGCCAATATCAGGCTGTCAAATACAAACCCAACAAAGTGGCCATTTTACTGTCTAGATTCTAAGAAAATATTGTCCAAAATATTTTGACTCTGTTATTTTAATTTTTTTCCTTACTGACAGGGAAAAGACAACTTAATTTCAGCAATATCCAGAAAACCATTTTCCTAAGAAATTCAAGATGCCTTGTAGGTATATTCCATCTCACTTTACAGCTACACTCACAGTGCAAACGTACAAGCCCATAAATCCCACTTCCCACTCTGGAACATAGGTCAGGCCTGCATCATGTTTCCATGCATGATATTTTCTCTCTGTGGCCTCTGATATCAGTCTGTGCTCACCACTGGGACATGAGTGCCATGTGCAATATTCTTAAAGTTCTCAGCTTATAATTATGCAAAGTTCACTTCATCAGCTTTAGTCCTTATAGCTGAAGTGCCTGTACTGTGCCATTTCTGGGATCTCATTAGGAACAGGGCCCAAAATACCAAATTTGGAATGCATTGCAGAATTTGAAAAATAAAGCCATACAACCATACTGTTAGCTCATACATGTACCTTTCATACTGCATGAACAGATTTTTTTCTCCTTTAAATCCATCAGCATCAGATTTCTAATATTCATCCACTTCAGTGGTTTCCAACCTGGGGGGGATGGGACTGTGGCATACATCTACTCAGCGTGTGCACACGAAGCCAACCCAGAACCAGCAGGCTTAAACCAGCTGCACAGAGGTCTCTAACCTCAGCAGAAAGTTTTGTGGCATGTGCAAATCAAATAAGGTTATTGCCTCATTTCACTCCAGTCATTGAGGAAAGGGCAGCCAGAGGAAGAATTTAAGATCACTGAGGGGCTCATCCTGGTGCTTCAACGGGCAGACAGCACCTCTGATTTCCATCAGCCACTTCATTAAACGCAGAATCACAGAAAAAACCTGAGAAGACCATGGTATTTTGATTATCTTCCCTTTGGTTCTAGCTACCCAGATCAAACAAATGCACATACTCTCTGCTGCAATGCCAGGTGTTAGTTTAAGACCCTATGGTGCAGCTGGCAGCACCAGTTTGGTACCTCTTTAAGTAAAGACATTTTTAGCAATGGTAACCAAGCATCAAAGCCAGACTTTCTGATATGATCTGGCCCTTTTCTGCCATCATCTGAGGAAAAGAGAAGGCATATCCTGGGCAGCCCTGCCCTGACCTCAGGCCAGGACACACAGCTGTTCAGGGGTATATTGGCAATGCCCAGTGCCCTGGCTGAATGCAGGATTGCTCCTTGGTGGTTTTTGTTGCAGGTTCTGAGCCATGTCTCCAGAGCCCAGAGGATGAGGAGCAGGTGCCAGCAGGATTAAGTCGGGATCATTAGCTGTTTGGGAGGGGGATGCTAGCCCTCAGCAAACCACACCCCATGCTTCATGCACACACAACCCCGCATCCCTCAGCCACAAGCCTCTTTCCACCCAGGGAAAACTGCCACAGAGAAGGTGGAACCACAAATAGAAAACACTAGCAATTAATGGTGAACAAATATGCCATGGTTTTATCTCTCTTCCTGTTTGAATATAGCTCTTGGTGTGTTTATACACACCAAATATGAAATAACACTAAGAATAATATAAATACTGTTCAGATATAATAGGGAAAGAGGAATAATTCACACTGAATATTTCTGCTGTAAGTAGTGATGACGTATACTATATTTAATGCTATGAACACATTTGTACTTTAAATGTCTCAAAATAATAAATGAAAACAGGGCAGGAACTGAGAAAATGCATATATGAATGTGTATATGTGTTACAGAAACTGCCTATAGCATTTTTTATTTATTTATTTATTAAAAACTTTTTGAGGTGAAGAGTGTTTTCAGGTATCTTTGCATCTTGGAACATGACAGACAGATATCTAGGAGAAATCTCAGGAGAGGCAATGCTTTTGTATTTTTGCAAGTGTTTGAATTAAGAAATGAACAGCTGGGATTCCTCTGTGGTTTTTTCTAATTTCATTGCAGTGCTGCAACTTGCAGTGATCTCTACAGCTGAGATCTCTGCAGCTGTGAGCTGCTAAAATTCAAATATATTTATAATACTTCATTCAAACATAGGTAAGAAAGGAAGTCAGCAGCCATGACTAGAACCCACTTTCATGCCTGTGAGATCAAACTTACTGCTCAGCTTCTGTTCTTTGACAAATAGAGGAAGAAAGTTTGATAGGCATTGCTGGTTTTAGCCCTTGTTAAACAAAAACTTACATCTACTCTTAGCGTTACCACCTGTATACTTGAATGGCTTCAGTGGGGCTACTTAGCTCCCACAGTGAAAGATGACATGTTATTCTTCAGAAGATCTCCTCCTTCATGTTAGTACTATCAGTGCTAATTGATTCATAGCTTTCAAGTCCAGAAAATTTTATTTGATCTGGTCATCTGTCTTTGCTTCACCTGTCTGGATTGTTACTGACAATAATGATAACAAAACCCCATCAGGAACTGTGGCACCAAGTCCCTTACTGAAGACACTGCTTCACCTTTTATCACTTAGTCTTGATTTAAAGAATTCAAAATATGGAAAAATCACTGTAGTGGTAGAATAACTGCTTTGGTTGAGATCCAAGCTGCTGAGACAGAAGACTGAAGACAACTTCCAGGACCAGACACAGGTATAGAAAGGCTATCCCTGCACTATATGGCAACGTAAGGCATGAACATACAACCCTACTGTTGTTCTCCATCATCTTCGTGCTCTTCCCTCCTCAGTCTTCACTTAGCTTCTTCAGGCTCCTGGCCTTTCTCTAGAAAGACCACTACAAGTCTTTCTCTTTTTCTCTCTTATTTGAGAAAATGATAATGAGACAGCAATAAGTCCCTTTATGAGACTTAAAGCAGCAATGCATGCTTGGCCTTGAATGACCTCTTCCATTAAAAAATCATTACAGAATCCTTCAGTCCATTATCCATTTCTACTTATTTAAAGGCAACAATTCCCAGGCCACATAGGACCCAAACAAGCCCTTTGCACTCTGCACCTTGAATCTACACATTAATGCATTTTGAGCACAAAGCAGTGTATGCACGTCCTCAAAACAGTACCCCTTGTTACTGAACTGTCTGAATTGGTATTTAGCCTTTCCACAAGAAGCTCCAAGTAATCTCAGTATTTCAGTCCACCTAAAATAAGAAATGCTTGCATTTCACTGAAAGTCCCATATCTATGCCTGTTTCCATGAGATGGCACCTCCCTCTCTCCCCCCTGTGACTATGGCTTGGGTATCATCATCAATTCACTCCCCAGAACCGTGTAGTGCCTTGATATAGCAGATCTGTTTTGCATAACATGTCACAGATATGAAAATTCCTACCAAACCTCACAGCTAAAATGGTTATCAAGGCTCTCATCATTTGCTCTTCAGTTATGTTGACACTTTTCCTCTGGCCTTCATGGGTTCAGTTGTTCTCCACTGATACAGAAATGCTGCTGCAAAGACCATTCTCCTAGTCTATTTTTTTGACCATGACATCTTCTCTTTCATCCAATAAATTACAGGCCACTTCCTTTCATTCAAATTCTTTTAGATTTTTCAATGCCCTATGTACAGACTGTCTATATGACAGCTGCTCCTTCAATCAGTCTGTAAGTTCAGGCCATATTTTTTTTCCCTATTTAGAGATTATTTTTTCCTCTGAGCAGTTCTCTATCAGCTGCAGAGCTTTATCCTGTCTCATTCTTCTCTATAATTCTCTTTTGCTATGACAAAACATTAGGATGTCATGCATTAGGTATCCTGGATTACCTGTCATCCTGACCAATAAAGTTGCTATTGCTTGTACCCGCCTGTCTAACCAGTTATAACTCTTGGATTTTCTTTAGCAATGAAATTCTCTAGGACTGGAGTTGTATTTTGGTTGTCTTTGAGCATCATCTAGCACAACACTGCTCTAGTCCTTATTGATCATTGCTAGTTCCTTGATAGGACAAATATTGCTAGTCATGTGAAGAGTTAATGGCTATCCATTCATTTTCTTACATTAGGAATAAATTGCATTTAAAAACAAGCCTGTGCACAAGGAAGGACGGACACCAGAAGGTCTCAAATCTTGAAATATGTAGTGACCAGGAACAGCAGTGGTCACCATTTCGTCTTGAGGGCAAGGACTGTTCTGTCCTACAGCTACCCTCTAAGTTTTAAGTACTTATTAGTGTCCAACAGGAGCAAGGTGAAACCACTTTATCCATTCCCGAGGAGTGGCAGGCACCATAAAGCACAGCCTCTGTGCACTTAATCCCAGGATGTCCTAGGAGCAAGTCCACCAGTTTTTCCACCAGGTAAATGTGAGATTTCATACATCTAAGATGACGTGCTGAGGTTCCTCTTCATTGTAAATCACGCTCACCTGTTGAATAGCTATTCACAGCTGCTGAAAATGCTGATTAAAAAAAGATACTCAAAAGTAAATGTTCTTTGATTTTCTCTAAGTTTCTCCAATTTTTGTAAGATTTTACTCTTTTTTTAGTGTCTTAGTCATGTCTGATCTCAGTTGAGATGAACAGATAATTCATCTGGATTAGAAACACCAGTGAAAACTTTTCCAGTTAATTCTTGAGTCTGTTAAGCTGATAAATAAAGTGGTAATGTTACGATATTGTGTATCTCTAAAAGACAACACCAACTGTGTCTTGCTCTCTACTTGAAACTTCCCAAAACCACCAGTGAGTTGTAACGGTTTTTCTAACTACCTCAGTGACACACTTTATGAAAGCAATTTCTGTGGTGAATAGGAGAAATGAACATTCACTAATAATACACAATACTTATATTTACAGATATCCTGAGACTACAGCCTGCTGTCAAGGGAAATCATGATGGAAAAGTCAATCTTTCTGGTACCCTAGAAAACCAAATATCTGACTACGATGTGGAGAATAATAATAAATTTAAAATATATTGCTGTATAATCATCTTCAACAGTATCAGAACATTACAGAAGTACATGCAATGAAACACATACCAGTGCATTGTGAGAAATATACCCACATTGCAGCTGAAGAGTAAAATGGTATCTGGAGCATTTCAGGATTTGTAAACACTGCTAATACCATTTGTACCTATTTGAGAACAGCAAGCTCTATTTAGAGTTCCAAAGTCATTTTGCATTAAGACAACTGTCTCCAGGTAACTTCAGCTGTATTAAAATGTATATTTTTCCTTCTCTTTCCAAATATCCACATACATGAATTTCCTTGTTGCCTGATATTCAAATTTTTATGGTGTTTTTTAGTATTGCCTAAACCTGAGAAGAAACATTTGCTGTAAAATACCTGAGCAGGTATTTCCTCACTGTAAGCTCTGCAACACAATAAAAATGGTGTTATAGAAATAAAGAGCATCTGGAGCAAGGGAATTACTGTATGTTGTTCACTGTAGGTGGAAAGTAAATCAGCTGCATCAACATTAGAAACGGATGACTGAGGAGCCACTCTGCTGTGGACAAAATTCCTTCAGATTATATGTGCTCTAAAGAGTTTTACCATCACCTGTTCTGAGGCCCCAAAATTTGGGTCTGGTTCCAAAGAGAACTATTGTTGGGGTCCCTCCCCTGCCGTGTAGCCCTGGGAGAGGGGCCCTGAGGGCACAGACACGGGGCTACCCTGTCCCTGCTCAGCCTCGTTCCCATTGGTTGGTTTGTGTTCCCTGCGCGGGCAGAAGGACCCTTGGTCCTGTGACTGGAACAGTTCCTGGGCAGAGCTCCGGCCATGCGGCTGGAGAAATAAACATCTCTGAAACAGCTATCAAGAATCTGTCTGTCCATATATATTTCCTTTCCACGGGACTCCTGGTTTGATATATGCGTGTTGCAGGATCCCCACTGCAACAAATGGTGGAGATTTGTGAGCAGAACGATCCCCGATCCCTAAGCGACTGATTTGTGTGAGTAAACCCTGGAAACTTTGGATTCCTCTTCTTGGTTTTGCTTTGCTATTCCATATCTAAACTATGGAGGAACCGTGGGAAGACTCTTGGCTCTCAGAGCCGCATATGGACATTTATCTTAAACTTAAAATGATTCTTGAACAACGATTTGTAAATTTTAGCTTGATTCAAGCTCAAAAAGAACTGAAACACTTCCTGGCATGGTTGTTTAAGAACTTTTTCTATGTTTCTTGGGATTTAATTCTTACCAAGGGCTTTTGAAAAACCGTTTGGACACAGTTAATATTGGAGTCAAAATATATGCCGATGGAAGAATATTTTCGTGAATACTATTTAGTTACTGAGACTGTTGAGCAATGTCAGCTGTGTCCTGGCGAAGGGAAGCCTGGCGCAGGGACCGTGCGGCCCAGGCCACGTGCACCGAGCGCTCTGAGAGCAGCAGCGAGGCAGTTCCCGCGCGCGGGCGGAGCCACGCGAGCCGCAGTGTCGGTGGTGGAGCGAGGCGCGGCGGGACCCGGCAGTGCCCGCCCGGTCCTGTGCAGCGCGTGGTGGAGCGAGCCCCGTGAACGCCCGACCGAGAGGGGCGGCACGCGGGCGGCGGCTGGCGGCGATGGCGGTGGAACGGAGCCGCGCCCAGCCGAGACGCGCACTGGAGCAGGGCGCGGGGGAGTCATCGCTCGGGGGCCCGGCCGAGACGTGGGTGCAGCGCCCGGCAGCGGCAGCGAAGCCGCGACCAGAGGAGGCGACGCACGGAGAACTGAGCGGCACGGCCCGGCCCGGCCCGCACAGCCCCGAACGCGACCCCGGGAAGAGCGCGCAGGCACCAGCAGCCCCGACAATTCCAACACGGGAGCGACCGAAAGAGACAGCAAAGACGCAGCGAGACAGAAAACAGCAGCCACTCGGAAAAAGGAAAAGATCATAGTAACTAAGACCTTAGGGATAGTAAAATGGTATAATGTTAAGCAAAATTATGGTTTTATAACAAGGTGTGACAACCAGCAAGACATATTCGTGCATAGAACTGCTATTAAAAAGAATAACCCTGAAAAATGCATCCCAAGCTTGGGAGATGGAGAGGTGGTGGAATTTAATATTGTACTAGGGAGAAAAGGGTTACAAGCATCGCAGGTCACTGGGCCTGATGGTGTTCCTGTAAAAGGCAGTATATATGCAAAAAATCGTAGTCATGTTATACAGTATCTCCATTGTAAGCCCCCCCTACAGTTTCCCTTTCCTAATCCCACCTTTCCCTTTTACCCTATGTCCTATTACCCCCAGTGTATTCCCAATCCGTTTTTTCACCCATGGTTTCCCTCACAAAACCATGCTTTTGCCAATTGTTTCCCCAAAAATCCCTTTCCAATGCCGAGTGGGGGATGAAAAGGGGGAGGGAAGAAGTTAAACCCTCTCCTGCCTCAGTTTCCCCACAAAGCATGCTCAGAGTTCTGTCTCCCTTCTGTCAGCCCTAAGATGTTCCACAGAATCTGTTTGGACATTTAAAGACTCAGGAGGGTGGCTTGTTTTGTTTTGAAACTGTTCTTGTTATGTTTATCCAGTTGTTTTCATTCTCCTTTTATTAAAATAAAACGGGTGAGGTGTTGGGGTCCCTCCCCCGCCGTGTAGCCCTGGGAGAGGGGCCCTGAGGGCACAGACACGGGGCTTCCCTGCCCCTGCTCAGCCTCGTTCCCATTGGTTGGTTTGTGTTCCCTGCGCGGGCAGAAGGACCCTTGGTCCCGTGACTGGAACAGTTCCTGGGCAGAGCTCCGGCCATGCGGCTGGAGAAATAAACATCTCTGAAACAGCTATCAAGAATCTGTCTGTCCATATATATTTCCTTTCCACGGGACTCCTGGTTTGATATATGCGTGTTGCAGGATCCCCACTGCAACAAACTATAAACTCGCCCTTGGGTATTTAGTATGATCTGAAGTGGCAGATTTCAACCAATGGTCTCAGTTTGAAACTTTCATCCAACTTGTTTTGGTTTAGGTATAACTAAACCAAATAGCTTGTGCAGGGTTCAGCATGCTGTGATTAAGGTAGTGAAACAATAATATTACATTTCCATTGAAGAACAAAACAGCATTACGTGCTACATTTGACTAATATTGAAAAACAATAGAGCTTAGGAATATGACTGAAAGTAAAAACACTGAATGCATATGGAACAGAGAGAAATGTCTCATGAATTTAAATGTGGGGTTTGCAAATAAGTCAATTCAAATTCCCTTTTCCTTAAAAACAATGTAATAACTCTTTCCAAAATTATTCTCCTCTTCATAACTTGTGCTAATTAATATATCAGTTTTAATATACAAAGAAAGATAAAGGAAACTGTGTGCAAATGTTGTAGGAAGAAAAGCTGACTTTACAAAACATGGACATCTGTACTTAACTTTTTGTTTTGGGGACAAGAGTAATATGGAATATACTTGGTCTTCCCAGCTCCCTCTTGTTTTTTTAAGTTGAAGTTCAAATAATTTTCTGTGTCCTGAGTTTTAGCCTTCTAATAGGACCACCACCAGCAGCATACTGTCTGCAAACAGAACTTCATTTCCTGAAGGCAACTTATCCCATTCCTGAACCCCACCTCCACGCTACCCCTCCACGTCCAGTTTTATCCTCAAAAGCTGTGGTGTGGCCATTAGGCACATCTGTTCCAGGAGCTGAGAAAAATGAGAAAACAGTAAGTCTCCCTATGTAAATACAGGTCTACTAGTTTTACTATTTTTGTAAAAATAAGAGCAACACAAAACTAGTGTGCTGCTGGGATTACTATACTGTATCTTTCATAGAGTGCACAGCATTACATTAGTCACTCACTGCAGTTCACTGAGATGAAATATCCTCTTATTAGAGAGACTGTATGTCACTTAATAGTTGCAGAATTATTTGCTTAAGCTCTCCTCTTTCCTATCTGCTCTCCCCTCTCTAAAAATCCATTCATTTTCTTATCCCTTGAGGAAGTGATGCTAGTACTCTCTGTATGTTATACATACATAAATTACATCCCTTAGAGAATGAACAATATCATAACCCAAAAGTATAGTCTTCAATGTGAATAAAAATTAGGGAAGATAACTCTTTTCTACAGCCTCTCTGATACCCAGTGCAAAACCTCGCTTCCTGAGCCTGAGAGAGGCAAAATGCAATTTCAGCTTTTTATACTGGAGCAATAGAGCTTGCCTTTGCCAAGCACATGCAGAAAACATGAACTTCATCCTAAAAGGTTTTCAGTGTTTAGAAACCTCCTGGGAGAGCTTGTCAAAAACACAGTGAACCAAGTTCTAATTGCACAAACTCACCCTGGTCTTGGCAAACACAACTGTTTGGTCTGAATTTCAACTGTTCCCATCAAAATCCTTGGGAGCAGAGAAAATGTTATTAAGGTGTCTTTTTGAATCTCAAAGACAAAAATCAAAGCCTGGTAGTATGCAATGAATTACAGTGTTCTCCTAGTGACATTTGAATCTAAATATAGCAACTATGCTGACCATAAGGTAAGACTGAATTGAAATTTAAAAAAAAAAAAAAGACAGATGAGACAGGGTGAGACAGGGTGGACAAGCTCAAAAGATTTGGAAATTCAGTCTAGATAAGAAACCATATATACAGCTCTTGGCAGAAGGTTATCCAAACTAACAGATGCTTCTGAAGGATGTCCTCCTGCAACCCTTCTATTTAGTCTTTACTTTTGATCTTCAAGAAATTCCTTTTGCCCCTTGCTGCTGATGCTACTTTTGGAAGACAACTTGCTAATTTCCATTCAGAGAGAATTTTCTTTGAGGAAAATCATAAGTGCCCCATGAGCCACTCTTTTTGGAAGGGAAGATGATCTTTTACACCATCTGTTGCTTCAGAAATTTTGCTTTCTTTCACCTACCCACATAACCTTGTATCTCTCTAACCTTTGCCACGAACAATAGCACTTATGTGCTTTTCCCTTTACTGTCTTTTCTCCCACAACTTCCTCCATAACATCTACAAGCGACAGACTTAATTCAGAAGTACATATTTTTAATTTTAGGAACTTTCCTGACAAAAATTTTGGGAAATGATATGTTGCCTGTTCCCAGAGACACTTTTACAAGGGCAGTAAGCAGACATAGTATCTCGCCTGGAGATAAGTGCGTGGCTTCCAAACTTAGAAGTGTAACTCCAAAACTTTTAATTACTGCCAGCAATGAATCAGGGGAGCTACATTACAGCAGCTGAGTGATTACTCTGTCAGTCTGATTAACAGGCCAGGTGCGGTTTTAAAGCAAGGTTCTGCTTGTGTATATGCATGCAGATAAGAGGTAGATATTTGTGTTTTCTGGAGGAGTTTCAGTTTAACTAGTCAAAGCCATATAATGGACACAGTTACTGAAACTTTCTGAACAGGAAAGTATAGAAATCAAGCATTATTTTCAATAGTTTAAAGAAATGCTAAATCAATTTTCTCATCAGAGGAGCTGCTTTAGAGCAATTCACCAAGTCAAGATAATGAATGAGCTTTCTTTCACAGCATTCCTCAAGGAGGAATTATCCCAAATGATATGGTTACTTAATGCGAACATTTATAAAGGGACAGTCATTATGCGAATTATGTATTTTACATAATTTATTTCAACTTTCAGTCTATAGCAGCGCTTTTATCTTTCTTTCATTCAGCGATAAAAAAGGCATCAATTATAATTCTCCTAACATGTCTAAAGAACAAATGTCTGCTGTTGAAGTTGCTGCGCTCATTCAAACATATAATTATTCATCAGAAGGTCCTGGGCGATCTACATTCACCAAAATAATGAATAGATAAAAATTGCACACTTAAATGTAGCAGTTTAGGTATATGAGAAATGCACTACAAAACATCTTCAGAGATGTCCTGGTCTGTAGCAGTGCTACCTACTGTGTGTTGACATGGCTGGGTACTTCAGCTGTTAATTATGCAGATGCACTTAGAGCCCAGAGAACAATAGACTTGCTGCCATGTTTTTAAAAGAAAACACAGACCATGCTTTGATGATGTCTCCCCAGACACAGTACATTTTTACTGAGGTTTATCTAGTTTGCATGTACAAAGCACGGTTTCAAGATATGCAAGTATGAAAGAAATATGAGCAAACCAGATCATAACAAGTATTATTGCAATTTCAAAGAATCTATAATCAGAGTTGGAGAGTTATAATGCAGGGAAACAATTTAGAACCCCATGATAGGTTATTACAGGAATGTCCTATTTAGAAATTAAAGACTACTGGGCTGTTTGTCTGCATCAGCATGCCTGACAGCAGAGGTTGGCCAAATAGTGTGATCTGCCCAAAATGAAATTTCACTAGATTCTGCAAGCAAAATTTCAAAAGCTGCGTTGGTAATAAAATAACATTTCTCATGTACTATAGTGGAGACCCGCTAGACCCTGCAGATGCTGAAAAGAGCTGAAAGCTCCAGCTCATTGTCTTTCTACTTCAAATCTCATTCACAAAAGACAGACTTCCCTGATCTAGGCTACAAAAACCATTGACCAGAAAATAATTTTTTTTAAGTTTTTGCTCAAGTGAGCCATAGAAGATTAGCAGCTCCTGAGGAATATAGCATAGGGGGATACAGGATGATCAAGGAAACAAAATTAATTTTAACATTTCCCTGTCTCCTTGTATTCTTGACCAATATAAAGATTGATCAAAGTATTGAGTACTCCTTAACAATCACTTAGAATGACCATGCCTTCTGTTAGAAACTCAGAATAAGAACTTAAGGAAACAGTATTAGTAATTAAATGCTCCTTCCTAAAATATTCCTGAATTTTCTCCCTCTCATTCCCAATTCTCTTCTGAGTTTTCCTGCATGCAGTCAGCTGACAAACTTTTTGCTTTAAATGCTGAGTCAAAATACAAGGAAAATATCTCTCATTTAACTCTTGTAGCAACCATTTAAGAAGCAAGCACTACTACTTCCTTCTGATAAACATACTATTCCAGTCTACATTGCCTCATACCTAACTCTAAATACTTAATTGTTTCCTGTGAACTCCTACCAGATACATGGAAACCCTTATGATAATAAAGAGAGTGAAGCCCCATGAAACACATTCTTTGACAGAAAAGAGAGTTATTAGGGGCTTGCTACTTAATTGGGACTAATGACAACAGCATTCTACTTCCCTGGAAAAACACGGAAAGTGTTCACTGATTTTCATGGTATAAGGGCAATTACCAATCATATAACTGATGTCTGCATTTATCTTTTTATGAGTATGATTCTGCACAATGATTTCTACCAGAATTTGTTACCTTTTGGAGCTAAATCACCAAGGAAAACTAAGTGCATGTTCTCATTCTGACTTTAATGTTATAGAACTCTATGATTTAGCCACAAAACACAGTAATAATTTAATTTACTTTTCTTATACAACCTGAAGGCCCATCTAGCCTGTGTGGTTCTGTGTGTGGCTATACAGACACAGTTATTCTATCCCCAATAGAACTTGTAGTTTAGCTATTGGTTTTTAAGATTCTCACAATTTTTCTGAATTTCCAGGAGCAATGTGTATCTTATAAACAAAGACAACCATTAATTGACATAGTAGATAGAATGCATTTGCTGGATAATACTGTCCTGACAGATTGCCTCTCACTGTCCCAGTGAGCAGTACTCACTGAAGCACTCTTTGCAGAAGAAACATCAGAATTGTGTATATTTGCATTGGGACACACTGTAGAAATTTGTTTACCAGCTCTGTATGGGGAATAAAAACTTCAATTTCCAGATCTTTTGACAGTTCAAAGTTAATTATACCTACAAGCACTGTGTAGAGGAAAAGTGAGATTGTTATGGCTAAAAAAATGAATGCAAAGATTAGGTTGAGAAAGATTGCATGGAAGTGGCTACATAACAACTCTGTTTGGACTCTGAGCATCACCAATATGAACTAGGCATTTTGTCAGCAAATCAACACAGTTGTGTCAAGCTGGGGCCCCTGTCTCAGTGAAGGCTAAAAATGGAGCCAGGATGCTGGAGCACAGTCCTGTAGAGCTGGGAAAAGTCTCACCTCTGCTGATCTGAAATTCAGCAGGTCAAGGGAGCAGAGGCTGTTCTTCCTTCCAGACCCCCCCCCCCACAGAGCGACAGAGTGAGAAAACTCAGTTCTTAGGCTCAGAAACAGGCATCTTCCCAAAGTGTGCATCACTCAGCATGCCTAAGTGTCCCTCAGCTCCTAGACCTCATCAGGCTCTAGTGAAACTGCCAGTCTTGGAAGAGAGACAGAGTATCCTCCAACCCCTTTTTTTGCAGCTGCTGCTGGCAGGACTCTGAGCTGCTCTCAAACAGGGACTGAGCTGGCCCTGCACAGCAGCCAAGAGACAGAGAGCCAGCTTTCCTCTAATTACCAATCCCAAGTACTCTGTGTGCAGCTGGAGCTAGTCAAGTACAGCTTGAGCTAGGCATCTGGACCTAAGGGAAGATGGAGGCAGAAGGGCACTTGGCTCTGGATCTGAGACTGAGCCTAGCAGGGACTATTTTTTAAAATTAACTTTAATTTTTTTGTCTTTTTTTTAGAATTCTGCACATAGCACAACACAGCAGTAGGTGGAATCAAAGTAAAGATATTTAAACCTTTTTCTGGTTGTACATAGCTAGAGCATAACTTTGTATTATATGCAGTGGAACAGGTTGCCCAGGGAAGTGGTTAAGTCCCCATCCCTGTGATGCCTGAGATGGCCACCTAAAAACACAGACTAGACAAGAATAAGGGAATAAAGGTAGGTATTTCTTTGAAAGGCCTTCAAAGGTACACCCTGGGGAGTCAAAAGGCTACACCCAAGATGGCCCCTGGGTCACGAGTTCTTCACACTTTTAAAAGTTTGGTTCATTTACATATAAGGGTTAATTGTCCAGTTATAACCTCAGTTCATGATGTAATTACCCCAAGTTTGCCCCCCTTCAGAGGCTTTTAGTTTACACATTTTGGGGCCTGGTGTCCTTGACGTGGAAACCTAGAGAGGTTTGTTATGTCTAACCAGCATGAGAGACCAGCAGCTAACAGGCCACAAGAAAGTTCAGAGTTACACATTAGGCAGTACACAAGCTTTAGTGGTGGACTTGGCTGTGTTAGGTTAATGACTTGATCTTAAGGGTCTTATTCTACCTAAATTATTTTATGATTCTATCATAAACCCTGTCCTCCTCCCTCCCCACCAGCCCTCTCGAAGAAGCTGAGCAGAAGGATTGGCATATCCATGTGCAGCCACACAGCCTGGGCCATGCTGTGAAAGGAAATGACCACAGAGACACAGGTTTGATAGGGAAATTGGAATAGACTACACAAAAGGAGTGGGAAGAGGGGAGAGACTTAAATCAGGGAAAGAGGGTAGGGATGAGAGCAGGAGGCTGGGACTGGCTGGCTAAGGAAAAAGGGACCAAATTAGGGAGAGAGGGAAGGGGGACAAGGAGTGATTTTGGTTTCAACAGCAGCTGCAGGGTAGATGAGTAGGATTCACTAAATGCGGAGCCTAGAAATGAAAGACATGGAGACTGAACGCTGGAATTGGATATAAGTATGTCACAGAACCAGACATGAGGAGGACCCAGGATGGGGACAAAAAAGGAGACACAGAGAGAGGATTTTGAAGTGACAGGAAGGAAAATTCACTTGGGGATATGATCAGAAAATGTCAGTGCCTCACTGGCTCTGGAGTTTGGACTGGTCACCATGACTCTAATTATCACCACTCTGTCGTTAACAAGCAGATGTGAAATCCAGAGGCAAAGTATGTTTCTCCTCTTTCTTATGAACTGTCTCATTGAAAGAAGAACCATACACTGCTGTTAGCAGTGCTAACATGGCAAAACATGCTCACATGGCAAACATCCCTGCAGGGGAGGTAACAGTTCCAGTACCCTGATAAGACACATTGGATTCATATGGCAGGCTTTTGATTTTGAAATTGCTATCTTTTTGTAAAAAAAATCAGATTTATGCACACAGAAGGTCCTGCATTAAGGCATCTGCCTGAAGATTTCAATGGTAAAGACTCAAGAACAATGAGATATCAGGCTAAGGTTATCTGTACCTTGTGAGTAGGCATGGTACAGTCCTTTCTTAGTTACTGGATTATACACAGTCTGTTGCAGAAGACATAACCTTTTTTCATTAAAGAGTATCTAACTTATGATTGTGAGGTGGAAATATATAGCGACAGAGACCCCTGTAGTTCTCCTGCACGCTGCATCTGCTGCACAAGCTGGAAGGTGTGTGGGAAGAGGGATGTAAATGCAAGAGACAGCAGCAGATGTGAAAACATTTGCCTCCTGTTACAGAAATCAATTTTTTTTTTTTTTTTTTCTGGTGGTATTCCCTCCCCATCCCACCTATGCTTAGATTTGTTCAAGTGGCAAGTGCTCATGGCTGGTATTGAAACCAATGAGAGTTGGGCCTTAATATATCACCACTGGGGAGAAGAGGAAGAGTTGACAAAATATCCATGGGGAGAGCAAGAGTCTTGTAGTGCATGGCACTATCCAGATAGGACTGCACTGTACTCCTTTAAAATCAGCATAAAAAAGTAACCAGACTTTTTATGGAGCTAGATATATGACAGTTATAGGCACCATTCCAAGCAAGCAAAGAAACTGCTTTTAAAATCATTTGAACGCTACAAGAGAAATAGGGCTGTCAATATAATAACAAATAAGATTACATCAAGTAAATATGTGGCTCTGTCTATTACTAATGAAATAATATGCTAGACCCTCCTCCCTCAATTAGGTAACTGCTCAGATAAAAGATGGGTAATAATATGAATTTTCATAATAATGTCCTCAGACATCTCAAATTAGGGGCCCTTTGGCTGGAATTTTTTTGTGCCTCAGTATAAAATGTGGACAATAATGGACAATACTACTCCTGTTGTGAAGGCTATTGTGAAGATAAATATATTAATGCTTAAGAAGCCCCTAGGAAATACAGCGATGAGTGTCACAAAAAAGTCCACAAGGAAATGAATGATTTCATCTTCATATCAAGGTTCTAATCATGTGCAGTAAGTAAGGCCTGAGGCCACAGGCTGCACAGAAAAGGTAAACCAAAATATTGAGCAGCTTCTCATTAAGTGAACACCATTCATCCAGGGCAGCAAGTGAGACAGAGATCCTGTGGAAAAATGGAATGTGAATAGATAATTAAAGATTGTATCATAATGCATGCACAAAATAGGGGTGAAAAGTTTATACTGGTGACTTAATTCTGACATCTAATTCCTGAATGCATGACACTGCAGCTTCAGTGGTGTTGCATTTTTAACACCATTTTTTATGTGTCACTGTGTTGCTTAAATTATCATCTGCTCATTTCTGATATTAGGCTTGTTTGTGTGATGCTTTTCTTTCTCTAATCCCCTGTATTTAGAATACATTGTCCAGATATGAAAATCTTTGCAGCCTGACCTTGAGGAATAGTAAAAGTTTGTATAATTTAGATTAGTGCAGTAATTGTTTGGCCCAGATGCCAGAAATATCCCCAAGGGTATTTAACATTCATTCAGAAGATGTAGCTGTTGTTTTTCAACTTAAGGTCAGGACAAAAGCACAACTTACAGCCAAAAGAACATGCTGCAGTTCTTGTCTTGGAGGTGGCAGTTGCAGGTGGCTGGGGCACCGCCAAGCAGCTGCCTTCAGAAATGTCACCCGGCAAAGTCTGGGCAGCTTTCTCCAGCACACAGTCTGCAAAAACCAGGCCAGATCAAGACCAAAAAATGTACACTCGTACTCCTGACATGGAACAGCAATCCTTTTTGTTTACTCTAACTCTAGCTGTCTGATAAAGCAGATCACTTAATCACTTCTTTTCTGCCACCTATTCCTAAACAGATTGTGTGATATACATGGGATCAGTACTGCTGTTGAGAATTATTTGTTTCTCCACTTTGGGCACATGGTTCTGAAGTGGAATGAAATTTCATTATATGCCCAATGTGTGCTGTGCATTGTATATAGTCAATCCCAAAAACCACCTGAGTGAAACTAAAAGTAAAGAGCCATCCAAGAAGGATTATAGGATTATATCCTTAAATCCATAGTGAGATACATTACAAAGTGGTGTACACTGTTTTCTCATTTTCATCTATAGGCAACAGAATGGATTACCTAGCCACAAGTTTCCATCATTTAATTCCATGTGTGGTACGTGATGCGGGAAACAACATCACAGCAAAGCTCAGTGAGAACTGATGGAGAGTGAAATCGAAGCTGGGTTTATGTGAAAGGAAGAGTTTCAATGTCTCCCTGAAAGATGAAATAAAATCACAGCCAAAATGACCATTACCAGCCAGAACAACTACAGTGCGGTCTTCTGACTTACTGTATCACTAAATTATTGCTGGCAGGGGTGCAAGCCATGAATGCACTGAGAAGTGCAGTGCTCCAGAGGCTTCTACGATATTCGAAAAAGATGGAAACAGAGTTGGCCAGGTTAGAAAAAAAGCTTCTTGAAGGTGATGGCCAAATTTGGGTGGCCAAAGCAGAAAAGCAGCCCTGCCAGCATCACTGGAACCATACAAGTACTTGCCCAGGAGTGGGGCACCACCAGCAACTGCCTTTGGTCTGTGCCTCCCCCTGTGCCTCTGGTGCACCGTAAAGTGCTGTTGGATGGAGGGAGACCATTTCAGGGGATTAAGGCAGATTCAAGTCCTTCTCTCTGCTGATGTGCTGCCCTGCACAGCAGGACCATCCTGCTGCCACCATTACCTTTATGCAGAGACAGGGAACTGCTTGCAAATATCTGCTATGAGCTGGAGGTGGCCAGGCTTGGACTGCTGGGCCTGGGCTTCTTTCTCCCTTATGACCCTCCTAAGTGCTTCAAACCACTCCCAGCACCAGGCTGCCTTAGGACACACACTCTCCTCTCCAGGGCCAGTTCTGAAAGCAGCTCTTTAATTCAGCTATTTTCATCCAGGGATAAATGGATTCCATGCCTGCTGTGACTGATTTCAGAGGCTTTGACAGCTCCACCTTGCATTGGTTGCTATTGGATAATCTCCTCCATGCCTGTGGCTGCCCTCTCTGCTAATGAAGTGGGAGATGAAAGCACATGGTACCATCACACACTGCCTGAGATTCTGTCATTCTGGCATTAGAGGTATCAAGCCAAGTTCAGCATTGCCGGCTACTGCAGCAGTCAAACAAGTGCTGGGGACAGTAAGGTGAAAACTAGAGCTCCTTCCCAGTTTGATCAACATCACCTTTGTCTCTGTTCATACCATTCCAACAACAGCGATGATGTGTTGATGTGCGTACAGCACCCATTGGCTCAGGCAGGGATCGAAGGAATCTTAATGAAAAATTATATTGCAAATACTATCTGAGTGCTAGGAAGAGATAAAGAAGAGGTTAATTTTTTGGGGACCAGCCAAGGCGCAGTACAGTCCAAAGTCAGCTGCAGCACTCTACTGAGACCATTTGGGAGACTCTATAGACATGTTGATTTACTTGTTTTGCTGCTCCAGTGGGAAACACAGATTCACACTGTGTTATGCAGTCCTGGTGCCCAATCTATCTGTCAGATCTGGTGTTATTCTGGGGTATCTCCTTTTCCTAACAAGCATTACAGGATGGAGAAGAAAGCACGGTCAGATTCCAGAAGAGGGAAATTTTTTAGCTTCTGACCTCTAGGAAACTAGAAACCTGGTTGACTGAAGGCCACACTTACACAACAGCTATGATCCAGAGGGACATGATGTCAAACACAGTATAGCTGAGTAATTAAATGGTAGTTGAAACTCAGAAACCATCGCAGCTATAATTTCAAATCACTACAAGCACTAGGGAATACCTCCCCTCCTCTATACATATGAAAACAAATTATTATTGATGGGCTCAGTAAAGTCTGGATTATAACAGATGCAAAAATATCTAATGTATTTGGTACCTCAAGACACTCAGTGATTCTATGTCTGTTTTGTTATACAAATGAAAGCAGCAGCTTTGTAGCATGTTAGAAAAAGTCAGAGGCAATAAAAGTAATTCAGTCTTTTTGTTAATGTCTCATATTACAGGCCTCAAACTTTTCAAGAAAGTATAAAATCTGCCATTCAATCAGCTTTGCAGAAGTAACGCAGCTAGACTAACAATATCAAGCATATTTTTGCTCCTTTTCCCGTCTGAGGTTTGATTAAGAGCAACCAAGCTAGTCTTCCTCCCTCTTCTTACTTGAACTCAGTACTGTGGATAGGTGGATCTATCTACAGATAGGTGGATCTGTATGCTCTGTACAACCTGTCCCTAAGTCTTGTATATGCAGTATGCCATGTAGCTAAATGTAAGATATGGACGGGCATAACACTTGTCACAAGGCAGTGCTCTGTCTAATGAAGGCAAACCAACGTTTATCTTTCTCTTTTTCATTCACTGCTTGCATTTAAAAATTTCAAGCAATTCTATCACTTAGAAAGAAGCTGAACCTGTTCAGTCTCATCTCAGATTTTTCATTTTCAGATGAAAGTCTGTGTAACACTCATAACAAAGCAGATTTCTACAGTAAAATAATACACTCACAGAGCATTGCTGTGAAGAGTTGAAATTATCTGAATGTCACCATTACTTTTATATAAACATAAATCACCCCAATATACTCTTAAGCAATACAATATTTCTCAGACATACACCCCACAATAACAAAGCCTATCACACACTTACAGCAGAATCTATGAAAAGGCTCTCCTTGCTATTAAAGATGAAAATAGTCCTGTGAAAGACTTGCAACTTGCAAACATTTCCAGATTTTCTTATTCCTATAAGTGCATGGTTTTTTGTGAGTTTGGGCTGGATATGTTGGTTTCCAGAGGCAGTATGTGAAAATGCTGGGTCTACTTTTGGAGAACTGCTTTGTTATTTCAGGCAAATACCTGCCCTGCCAAAGAAGGGCCTCAGTGTCACAATGTACCCATTGTCAGGGTAAAAGGGAATGACTGTGACAAATGAGAAGCTTTTTCAGCTAATTCATTTTGTGTGTAGTCATCTCAGAGCCAAGAGGCTCCAGCTGGGACTGGTGCCTGATTACACTAGAAGCTGTACCAAGTCAGACAGCCTCCTTCACTGAGCACCTTGGGGGATTAAGCAGACAATCACACAACTAGTGAAAGAAAAGAACTACAGTTGTTCCTTTTCCACAAATGAGGAACTAAGTGACAGAGCTAAAGAAAGGGCTCAGCCCTCAGCCAGTGTAAATTGGCACAAGAGGATTCAGGTCAGCACAAATACACCAAGTTACAGCAGCCGAAGAAAACACTGGGGTTGAATTTATGATGCCTGAAATAAATATAATGCATCCGAGCAAGATTTAACCATCTGCAATCAGTAAAAAGGATGAAATGTACGTAAAAATACTGTACTTCACACGTCTTCTTTAATAAAATCCACAGCATAAAATGATGGCACCAGTTATCAAACTAGACAAGCACAGAATGATAACACTGCAAGGAAAACCAGACTGCTCATTAAAATGGTGAGGTATATAATGTGCAATAAGGGACAAGATGCCCCCACCTTTTCTCAGCACAAAATTATTTTGCTCATAATTTCTTTAGTCCCAAAGTAACTGAAAGACTTGAAGAAATAAACTGTACTTTATAGTGGGGTCTGGCAAGGGGGCAAAAGAAGGTTTCAAGGATTTTTAGAAGGAATTTTTACATCCCATTGGATCTTCAAAATATTTCAACAGAAACTTCTGGGTTTTAATTACACATATCAATGCTGCACTCTTTGCCCCTCATCACCCTTTCACATTAACACTACCTACACTTTCATTAAACTCGAAAGCCTTTTCCTTTAAAATAAAAGCATTGGATTATCAATGCATTATTTCATTCTCTGACATAGAAGTATAATACATTTCTATTCTCTTTGCCTTGTCCTCAGAAAACAACAAAGTGAAGGAGGTGTGGAGGCTTCATGCCCTGATAACTCAGAGCCTCACTTCCCTGACAGGAGATGGGCAGGGACATTTCACTCTGTAGGACACTGCACTTCTGTGTGCTTTTTCCTGAGCTGGCCATTTCTGGGACCACACTAACTTGTCCCTCTTAGTACACAACATCCAGGAAATAACTTACTCCCTTGTTACCAGCCACAGGGAGATGATACAGGAAAGTTAAGAGAGAACAGATGCCTGATGGATGAAAGTGGAGCTCAGGAGAGCTACTGTTCTGTGTTCAAAATTGAAAGGTGAGAGGCTCGATATCGCTCAAAGCAGTGACTCTCAGGGAAAAAAAACCAGAGCACTTTGGGACCAAGAAATTCAGTGCAGCTATAAATCCATAAGTAGCAGCTGTAGGGGCAGATTCAAGAAAAGAAATCTAGGATAGGCAAGAAAGATCCACATCTGACCCACTACAAAGAAATGCCCATGGTGCCAATAATGGCATGAGAAACATAATTTTTTTGGTTAAATGGTATTTAGGAATATACTCAGGTATGTCACTGGAATTTCATAGTAAGTACAAATGAAGTGAAGCTGTAGATCAATACTGTTCCTTTCTAGTCTTTTAATTCAATTTTATTTTCAGGATTATTTTGAATATTTTACATCAGTACTGATAAGGAACACTTCCACAAGCCATAGATAGATGAGGATGTAGAAAGGACAAAAGAAGAGGGAAAAGTCTTTACTGTGTGAGAGACTGCAGGAAGGAAAATCTTTTACTTGCTACAGAAAGGTTTCTTCCAAAGTTACCCCACTTGAACTTGTCCCTTCTCCTTCAGAGACCTGAAGGCCGTGGGAGATACACTTCAACAGAGCCAGCCCTCACAGCAGGATCCTTCGGCAAACATTGCACAATTAGCTTAGTACAAGTGTGTCTTCAAAATGGTTATCCATTTCTGTAATGCTGGTTGACAGGTGTGTCTAAAATCTGCTAGTGAAAAGCAATATACTCTGAGTGGAATGAAACACTCCACATAATTCTGACAAAAGTAGTCCAGGGTATATGGCTCCTCCCTGTAAAACCTGCAGGCACCAGTAATGGAGCTGGATCTGTCACCAGTTTTGTTAAAGGTGAATTTCCATCTACCCTGACTCATCGGAAAAACCTCTCACTGGTCACCTGCCCTTATTGCTAAGTTCACATCTTGAAAGGGCAAGTAGTGCATGAATAAAAACCCATAGCAACCTCTCACATAGAGAAATTCTGAATGTCAGAGATGATGCAAAAGCTATTTGCTAACTTAACACAGATGTTTCTTACAGGTTTGGACTTGTCTTCTATTAAAATGTTTTCAAATGCTACAAAACCTAGAAAAGATACAATGAAAAGTACCTTGACATTCACATGCTTACTTCTTCAGAAGTTTTTGTCCTTAATGGGAGGTTTTTAGAAGGATATTTTCCTTTAAAGTTTGGCAACTTCTGGAACAAGCTATACATCAGTACTTAACACTTGTTAGGAAACAAAAAAAGCTTATATAACACTCTTGAATCAAATGTACATCTGAGATAGTTTACTCTGACAGGAATGAAAAATTATTTTATATATCCTGTTTTGTCTGTGAACAAAAAATCATTTCTTGCTTATCTGTTTCAAGGGAAAACCACTATACCTGTATATTCTGTTTAAAGTGTAAGTCAGGATGCCCTCTGGTTTGTATACATGTAAATGAATTCTATCAAATTACTGAGTGGAAATCCAGTAAGTCGCATCAAATTACATTTCCAGACTTAAATAGATTTTCTAAAAAAAAAAAACCAAAACAAACAAACAAACCAAACTCTAAAAATCAAGTCTTCATACACTTTATGTAAACAAGACCATATTTCTACTCAATCTTTAACTATCCAACCAAATTATATCTTCTTCTATGCATTTGCTGTTGGGTGCTATGTTTTTTAATGTACTCAAACATCCCACTAGATTTTAATCAAAACATTTTGATTGATAATATTTTTGTGTTACAGTTTAACAATGACATCTACAAAACATAATTAACATTACAAAGTAGATAAATTAAATGGTTGATTTGTGGCGGTTTTGCCTTTTCTTTTGCCCCAGAAGATATAAAGAACTAGAAGCAAACATACAGGAGATCCTAAGCATTTCTTAATCTTCTAATTCCCTTTATAAAACTCTATGACAGACAGAAGACCAAACATTCTGCAGAAAACAAAACAAAAAAGAGAAATTAAATATGTTGATTTTCAACTGCAGTGTCATGTTAAAGCATGACAGTTACGTGTTAAAGCAATTTACATACAAAAATCCTATGAAAAAGATTTGAAAAATCCACCTGCTGATATCCCTATATCTACATAGGCAGAGATCCCTCACTAGTCATAAAGTAATATTGTTCATCATCTCAGTCTCTTTGACCTTCATTTCTTTCAAGCTACCCTGGAGGACAAAATACTATTCTCTTTATTTACAAATGTAATCCCATTTGATATTAATGGAATTATTTTGCTAGTGTAGTTAAAGATTCACTTACAAGAGCCTTTTCAAAGAATCTTTGTGGTACATAAATGCTGTCTGGCTTCTGTCTGTTCCACTCATCAGCTGCAGAGTTTCTTCAGTTTGTTGAAGAATAAATTCTTCTTCTGGTATCAAATACTATTTTCAGGTAGTTTTTAAATCACTCAGACATTGTATCTGATTGTACTGCCAGATAAAAAGTTGCAGTAAGTTTTAAGAGTTGCCATGGGACTTTCAAAGTGTTCAGCAAGTGAGCTACAGTGTGTAACTCCACACAGTACTGAAATACTCCATGGTCTTTCACAAATCTGTAGAAACCTATAACCACTCACAAAAGACACTACAGTGATGAAACTATTCAGCCACCTCGGACACATGAGGTTTAATAATTCAGCCACAACCATCTTCCATCCATCACCAAAGTCACTAAGAACATGGCATCATAAAAGTAAAAATAAATAAACAAATAAAAGGCAGTATATAGACTAATACATGAGTTACTGTCTACTTGCTCAAATAGAGGTATTTGCAATATGGGATTATAATTCAATTTGTTTTTGTATTTACTCCATTAATTGACAGCTTTTCCTTTACATCTTTGAGAAAGAGAACTAAATACGAGAACTTTTCATTAAAATAGTAAAAAGTTTTATTACATGTTAATAGCATTACATTATACACATATCCAGCTTTAATATATGTGGTCTGGCACGCAGTCTGAAGCTAATGCTAAAAATCTAATGAGGTCCATGTACAGCAGTGAATGCTATGGGGGCCAGGAATATTCATATGTTGGCATCTTGCCATCTCAGTTATAAGGGTAGGCATAATTTGACCCATTGTGAAAATGCCTTAATCACTTCCATACTGTGAAGAAAACCCAACAAACCTGTAGGGTTTTTGCTTTCTTACTATAAGCAAGCCCATGTCCTTTAAAATGAACTAATGCTCACCTATATTTGGACTAAGTTTGACCTGTCATTTTTCAGAGAGAAAAGACACAATCTGTATTTATTACGAAATCTCTATAGTTAAGAAAAATCAGTGTTTGTATTTACACTGGATAATGTTTGGAAAATCACAACTGGAATATAGGCCTCTCTGCTGCCTCTCAAACAGCCTAAAATAAGTGTTATCTCTGATACACTATCCTAGACCCAGTGAAACTTAAATTCCTTTCAAACCATGGCCAGGCAGCAGAAGGAGAAGTGGAGATCAACCTGTCTGTGTGAATCAGACACCATCTGAAGATCTCAGTGATAAAATACTGGCAGAGAAATGCTACTTTGTCTCCTTTACCAGCAGTGGAAATAGCTGAGCAGAATCCTTGCAGAGCTGCAGCTCTGGACTCAAGCCGTGCCATCTTTATAATCCTTTTTCTGGGTTTGACTTAAGGGATGGTTATTGGATTCAACATATCAGTATATTGAGTCTATTTTCAGTGGAGAGAAATGTGCACCTCTAAGAGCCTGCTGCATCTTACCCTACTGTAGATGTTTGAAACCATCCCAACTATACCTCGATGGCTCTGCTGACTGTAAAGATCAGCAAGTAAAATCAGGTGGAGATGTATCTACAGCAGCCACCTAAAATAAGCACTCAGGGTCCCTTTCCTTCATTCCAGGGACAGCAGATATGAAGAGATGTGTCCCAGCAAGGTACGAGCACAGCCTGAGCGAAAAGCCAGTCACACTATCCAATGAGGTCCTGCTGTTGTCCTGAAATCTTCCATGATCTGTTTTCTTCGATTGTCTTAATATTTTTGTAGTCATAACTTTCATATTGACATTTCAGTCACATGTCCCTGTCTTCTACTGTGTTTCTCATCCCTGATCCATCCTGAGAATATCCAGTGGCCCAGCTGGACTAGAGGAGACTTTGCACACTTCAAGAAGGGTGGGACTGAGAGGCAGATAGAGTTTGTTGCAGGATGGAAACCAAAGGTAAATTTGTGCATACACTTAAGCATCACTCACATATAACTGTCTGTAAGATTTAGCTGTCTGTGTTATCCTCTGTACCTGTCTGCCTAGGTTATGTTAAATTGAAAAAAGGCAGCTTTCCAGGGCAGAGATTGCTCAGGAATTAATTTTTCTATGCTCTATGGAGGGCTTAGACAAGTATTAAATTATAATAATACTAAGAAGGCATAACCAACATTTACAATTATGTGAATATTTTTCACAGCTTTAAAAATGGGTTTCCAAACTCAATCGGTTTTCTCTTGTTGCTGAACAGTCACATGCTGAACACATTTGCAGTGTGGATGCTACCATTCAGAGGGACAGAAAATGCCTGTACTCAAAAACTAGAACTGAATTAATCTGTGCTCTTACTTAACATTAGCCTCAAAAAACCCCTTCTTAATACTAAGCATTCCTTTTTGGGGTTTTTTTTCCCTAATTTTGCCGTTTTGTTGCTAAAGCTTGTTAAGTTATGAAAAAAATCTGTGAAACAGACAGAATTTCTAAAGACATGTAATTCTATAGCATACTTGAGTCAAAGGATCATGATCCTGATGGTCTTCACTTGTGGAGGGCAACAAAGATGATTAGGGAACTGAAGCATTTCTCTTGCAAGGATGGGCTGAGAGAGTGGGGCTTGTTCAGCCTTGAGAAGAGATGACTGAGAGGGGACCTCACCAGTGTCTACAAGTATCTGAAAGGAGGGTGCCACGAGGATGAAGCCAGGCTCTTCTTGGTGGTTCCAAGCAATAGGACAAGAGGCAATGGGCAGAAACTGATGCACAGGGAGTTCCACCTGAATATGAGGAAGAACTTCTTTACTGTGCAGGTGACCATGCACTGAAACAGATTACTCTGAGAAGTTGTGGAGTTTCCCTCACTGAAGATATTTAAGAACTGTCTGGACACAATCCTGTGCAATGTGCTCTGGGATGACCCTTGCCTGAGCAGGGAGTTGGATCAGATGATCCATTGTGGTCCCTTCCAAACGTCCCCATTCTGTGATTCTGTGTGATTTAATACTTTGCTCTTTCAACATGAGATTATTGCAGTAGCAATGTTGAACTACGCCATAAATAAAATGTGCCAACATATTTTCACAGTCCAAATAAATAACTTCAAGTAAATAAATAACTCCATCACACAAAATCACTTAGAAATGAAATTAAAAGAGCCTCTTGCTTTGTATTATAAAAATATGGAAGAGTGCTCAGGACAAGCTCTTTCACGTAAAATTCTTCTCTATATTCAGCAACTCCAAAGTCAAAATACTGGAATTTTATTTTTCAAAGTCAAAAGGATAGTTTAATAGTTATTTTGTATGAAGACAGCTCTGCTTTTCTACCCAGCATGCAATATCAAATAGCTTGATACATCCTTTATTTTCATTCACACTTTCAATAAGGCTCTGTAAAGTACAATCATTTAGTACACATTCTCCTGAATCTTTTTGAAACATCAAATAAAATGTAAAATTCAAAAGGAGAGAAAACAAAGCACCAGCAATCTTACAAGAAAAACAGTATTTCCTTTCTCATCCTCCCAGTTCTAACCATGAACAACAGTGAGCACTGAACAGTGGTGGACATTAGGAAACAAAACTGAACTATAGGACTCTATGCAGCTTTAAAGTCCTTGTACAGCAGTGATAAAGTGAGTGTCCCCTTGAGTAACTAATGATAGTTACTCAAGTAACAGATAGCTTTTTAAAGAGAGCTAAGTGTCTCAGAAATACTCTCCGCTGGCAGAGCTAATAATATACTGAAGAGTAAGGACCCATTGGTTCTTCTCAAATTCTTTTCTGACCTTCAGTTCAACAGTCTAACATGTCTAGGATTAAGAACAAAAGTCATGGGCCTTCAATGCTCCTCTTCCTTCCCGCAGCCCAAATGACCTAATTTTTCACAGAGCTTTGGGTGAATTCACGAAAGGCTCAAACCACAGACAAACACAAAGGGGAGAGAACAGCACCACATGAAGAAGGTTTTTGGCCACATACACGTGACCCAGATTCCTTTCTTAGCAGCTAGATTCAAAGGAGCACACATCAGGCAGATTACAATGAATTATCTTCCCACTTAAGCTTTCAGGCAGAACTCATTACACTACAAGGACCTGCCATCAAGTAACAAAATTTTCACATGAAAGTGGAAAGCTGAATCTTAACAGCAATTACTAATTTTCATCTATTAAAGTATCTTAGTGTGTGTATACCTAATATAAATGCTTGAAATGGGGAAGTATTTCTTTCTTGTTTGTCCAAATTTATCTCATTTCCTAAGAGAAGATTTGAATTTACAAAACAACCAGCTTCTGTTTCTTTTCCTGATGTAATTTTTGCAGAAAACACTTTCTAATTTGGAAAGACATGCAGTTCTTACCTAGTACCCTAAGAAGAGAAATCAGCAATATTTTCACAATAAAAGGCCAGTGGCCTTTTCTGCAAAGTTAACTGAGAATGATGTTATAAAATGCCCCTACTAATAGTGATTGCAAACTAAACATTTATTTAACTTTTTGTAGCCTTATCTAAACACCATTTGCTCTAGAGGAAATAGAGTGACTAGGCAGCCTCAGCAGCCTGAGTGGAACATTAGGAGAGTGTACCTGCATGACAATAAGAAGGTCAAACACCAAGATGAAAGAAGCCAAGAAGGCTCTTGAGACCTCATCACTTGGCAGAAATCCACGATTCAGCTTGTCCCAGCTGATCCAGTCAGTAGTGATGACAAGCACAACTACAGAGGTCAGAGTAAACAGAACCGTCCTGGAAGGAAGAAAAAAATAGTTCAGAGAGAATACGATAGTAATGAAGATGCATCATTCTATTTTATCTGTCTTCTAATGGTCAACTATTATTTTATCAGTACTTTTCCAAGGATGAAAACAGACCAAAGAAAATTAAGTGCACAAACAAATCTTTTTCATTTAAAAAATGATTCTTAGTGAAAAGAAATTTAGTAGCTAGTACTAAGCACGTTGCAAAATTAGGCTGGAGTATATCACTCTGGTTCTTCATTCCATATTTTTCACTGAAGATGAAAACCAATTAAGTAAAATAGGGGAGAAATAAAATAGGAGAGAAGTAAAATGTACCAAGGCCTGCATGATCTAGGCCAAATTCAAATCAACTAATTGAGAGAACATTGTTTAAGGCACCAGAGACATTAGAACCTTTGAAAATCTTTTCTAAGCTGTAGGAGCTATAAGACTCTAACTGTGAAGTCTAATTTTTATACAGAAACATGTCTTCATAAAAAAAAATTTCAATGCACTAAATTAATGTTTAGTAAATTCTGGGAATTTTAGAAAGATTTTGCTTGGTATTTTCCCAGATGTCATTTGGACAAGTTTTCAACAATTTTATGACTTTTCTGAGAAGTCAGTGAAGAGTGAATCAAAAAAGTATTAAAGCCTCCATATAAAAGCTATGAGAATTCCAGAAGATACATGTGACTAATGCATACAATTCTGGAATGCAGTATTTAAGAAAATACCTTTCTCACCTACCCCTGAAAAATACCTCTGCATCATTTCCAGGAGAACTTTGGTGATATCTTACAGAGTTGGCAGCAGTGACTGATTGAATTTCTCGTTCTGTGGAAGCTGGAAAATTTAGCTGGTAGTTTAAGGGTGAGCAAGGCTTCTTCCAGTAGCCATAGCTGTCAGTAAATCTGTGCTATAATAGTCTTTGATATGCCCATATCAAAATCTGAATGCGTGCACATGGCTAAATAATTGTGGCAGGGTGGACTTTTTTCTACAGTAATAATATCTCATTTTCTTCATCTACCAAGGGCTGTAAAATAAAGTGAAGAATATTTCCCATGACACTTCTAAACAGGACAAATACTCAGCAGAGGAGAAAAAAATCTGTACACCAGTGGTCACAGGCTACCAGTCTGTATGCATTTCTTTTTATACAGCAGCCTTGTCTGTCTCTGTGAGAAAGTGAAAACAAATATGCATATAGGCAATAGTATAATACATTTGGACTCCTAAACATCATTTTTCTGTGACATGATGGGCTGCACTTCTTCAGAATGTATTGAGACACAAAATTACTTGATTGCTACCACCTTTACCTTCGAACATTTATTTTTGTTCTTAATAAATTAACTCAGTTACATGCAACACTATGGTTGACACCCTAACAATTTCGCTCGAAAGAATTATGGGCATCTGGGCAAACAAAAAACCAATGAATTAGGCATATTAGATGTAATTAGACCTAAGCAATAGTCAAGCTTCTTATCCCAAAACATTTGCTTAGCTACCATCTCAACTGTCAGTACCTGAACCTGACTGTCTTTTCTACAAGCTCCACTTTGGCACAAACCTAGAATAGTTTACTTTGGGAAGACAATTCTCTCTCTTGCGTATAGTCTCGAGACACACAAAGGTGTTTTCTCCTACTTATTTCACCTTCATATCTGAAATTCTCACGGTTAAGGTTCTCACTTTACCTGAAAAGTTCTCTAGAAAGAAAACAATCCTCAGCGCTTGTCTGCTGGCCAAGGCAGACTGCCCCAGCCACTAGGCACCCTGAATTTCCTTGACCTCATTCTGTGGAACCACCTCTCCTGGGGCAGAGGAAGTTTAGAACCATAATTCAAATTTGAGTATTTTGCTATAGGAAGCATATACCCAGAAATTATGCTCAAGACTATTCTGCCTCAGTCCTCTTGAATTATGCATTTGCATTTGGAGCAAGAGTTCAAAGCATGGAAGGTCAGACTTTTGCATGTAGACAAGCAAAGCCAGACATATTTTTATTCATGCTTCATTGACATGCATGCAAAGACCAATGTGTATGCTCAAGTCCTGATTTCCTTGAGGAAATGCATATGCACTTAGAAAACTGCTTTGTTATTCATCCTGAAGTGTCAAATAGGGAGGGAAGGGAGCAGAAAATGGGTTGCTAATAGAATAAGAAAATGTGAGACCAACAAAAAGGTTAGAAATAGACTTTTGAAATGGTTGCACTAAACAACGTAATTAGCACTTGGTTGTATTTTTGACCTATGATACTGGAACACAGCAAGATATTCAATATATGTTTTCGGAGTTGTGATAAACTGAGCTTGTTTGGGTTGGAGTTCAGTTCACTTCCTGTGAAAGTACAGTGTTCTGGAGATTAAGAAAAAAAAGAAAAGATGAGGGCTTCATTTAACTTGACATAACTTGTATTGGATAAACCAATGTGAGCTGCCCTGCAATATCTAGCCCAGCGTAATTTGCCCTTTATTCTGCAGTGCACATTATTGAGAAAGAGCTACACTGTCAAACTATTCACAGCATTGCTGGCAGGACCTCTCCTCATTACAGAAGGAGAAAGGCTACAAGGTGAAGGGCAAGAGAGGACTGACTCTTCTCTGTACCAGGCATTAAGAATTGTAATTTCTATCTCTAGTTCACAAAGGAAATACACTTTTATATTTCACTTCTAATTCTAGCTTACTGTATTGAATGATTATGTGCCCTGGGCACCTATTCAGCTGCAATAACACACATTTTACAACCTACTGCATAGTCCTTAAGAGTGTAAATAAACACTATCCAGACCAATAGCATACTGAATAGTTAAAATTATTAGGCAGGTCCAAAAAAGTCACTACTGTGCTTATCACTGCCAGTGATGATTTAAGATCCCCAGTGCTACACTGAACGGGGGGGGGGGGGGGGACAAAAGGGAGGAGGCTGAAAGAGAAGAATTTTTACTGCCAGAAACCTCTCAAAAAATAGGCAAATTTTTAGACTGTATATCTATAATAATCTTTGATTGCCAGGACTGAGTTTGGTCTTGAATTTGTCAAACCAAATCACTCATGCTGAACTGAATCCATACTACAGGCCCTCATTTGTCAACAGAAGACTAATCTAGTTCTCAAAAACTTGGCAAGGTCCAAAACAGATGTATCTGCCTTTCTCCTCCTTTCCACAACACTTTCTTGCACTATAAGCTTTGACCAAACTGACCAACTTTAAATCTATCACCCAGCATATTATACGTTATGAGAGGTTGTGAACCACATGGACCAGAGGCCTGAGAAGGTTTTGGTCACTAGTGGTGGTTCCCTTGTGGCAGACAGGGTCATAACCTAAACTCTGTAGAGAGAAAACACAACGAAATGCTGTGATCTTATGTCCTGGGTGCTTGGAGACACGTTCTTCTGCTGTTCAGCATGTCCTACCACCCACACCAGGAACTTCCTAAGCAGAGCCCATGAGGTCACGACTCATTCTCTTGCAGCCCCAAGGCAGTACCACAAAACCAGCCATAGCACACCCTCTCCAAACCAACATCAGAAGTATCTTTGACTCCATGCAGACACACCTTCAGGAATCAGTCTGTTATTTGCCTGTACTGAGCGAAAAACTGAACAATCCAGAATTTGTCCCTGGAAAGATAAAAGACAAGCTAATAAATGCATACATGTTCACAAAACATTTAACGTGGGAAACAAGAACTGTTTCCAGTCTGAGTCTCACGATTCTTCATGTCTAAATCAGCAGGGCAAAGTATATCAAAAACGGATTCTGGTGTGTGATGGTACCTCATTTCTCAAACTGTAACATAAAGAAAATGAAGTTTTTAATTCAAATGTTAAATACAATTCTTTGCACAACACTACCTTCCCTTACTTGTGACTTTGAGCTGCTCATTTTTAGAGATATTTAGAATTTTCTTGTCTTATATGACCCTCTGCCATATCTTTCATGATGCTACAGCTTTGATGATCAGATAGTAATTCTGTTGAGACCAACTGAAGAGATGAAAGACAAACTTTAGTTGTTTTCCTCATTTTCATTTTGTCCTTTTTGAGAAGCAAAGAGCATTATCTTGCCCTTTGACTACACCTTTTCCAGAAAAAACCACCTACCTGTGCCTAGTCAAAAGTAGCTCTTAGATTTGTATGACACAGTATTCTGAGAACTTTTCATCATAATTTCACACATAATTGTCACTAAGCTAGATCATTTGGAAAACATTAGACATTGCTACCAAGGATTCCAAGTATTGCTTAATACAATGTTTGTTTGGGATGGGACACTTTAGACAGGACCAAAGAAACAGTCACGCTCCTTAGGGCTGCCCTTTGTGGGAGTGGAGTGTCTGCCATTACTCCTGTCCCCACCCACATCATACTGCCAGCTCCTGGCAGGTCTCTGCACTTCCCTGGGGTTTCCCCAACTCAGAAACCACCCCCCATATGTCACAATCCCTCACTCTGCTGTGGAATGCACCTGCACTGGTGCTGATTGCCTTGGCAGTTTCTCACTACCCAAATAGCTGCAAATACCCTGTGAAAATAGATACAGAGAGGGAACAACAAATTTTACTGCTCTTTATATTTAAAAATGCTTTCCAGTCCTCAGGAAAGAAAGATCATCCATCGAGTCAAATACTCTACATAATTTTTAATCTCAGATTCAGCACTGGCCAAATATACAATTGCACAAGGTACAATAACTATAAAGAACAATGCTCCTGCAGATGTTCACATACAAATGCCAACAATTTTTATTTTACTTGTTTTAATTAAGAAAGGCTCTGTTATTTAATATGTCAAAAATAGCAACTCTAAACCCATTTAAAATAAAATATTTAGTCTGCCTGTTGCTTGGTGTCAGAACCACTTCTGCAACTAAGCAAATATAAGGGACAGATGCTCTGCTGGTGAAAAGCATCTGTGTTCCCTGGAGCAGCATAACTTCAATGCTCCAGCTGGCCACTGCTCTTCTGCCCCCATGGGACAGTCCTCTGAAAGATGAGAGAGCAGGGACTCAAGATCTCTGCCTTTATCAGCAGCTACTGCAATGCCACAGAGTGACACAGTTGGTGCTGAGGATCCCGTATTCACTGCATTTGTGTAGCGTGGGCTGACCTGAGCACCCATCCATAGCTGTAGCACACCAGGTGTGATCCCAGAAAGCAGTGTCCGCTTCAGATGTATCCAGAAGAAATGCCACTCGTGCACCCCAGAGCAATCCATACTATTAACCAAAGGGCAGGTGGAGAGATAACTGGCAGATCCTCTTCAGAAATCTGCTACTGAAGTGAATTGGCAATACAAACAGACCCTAGAAATCTAGGAATATTTGGAGAGTTAATTACATTGGATCTCTTTCGCTAAAATAAGGTGCTTGATCCTGATGGAGACAAGTACATGGCAGACATATGGAACAATACTACTGCCAGATTTCAGAGCACTCCCCATGGCATGCCCTGCAGGTGTGAATAAGTGGGAGAAATTATATTAATGCAGATTACCACCAATAAGACCTAATTATCTGAAGTTAAATATCAATTAGAAGAAAATGGTTTATAATTCAAACTTTGAATTGCATTATCTTTTTAAAGTCCTTGTCACCACAATAGTGTATGTCTGACTTCTGTTCTGTTGAAAGTAATGGGTAAGTAATTCAGCATTTGCCACTAACTACCAATTCTGAAACACCTGTTCTGAAACATTCCCTATGTTCTCTGTGGCTCATAACTACTTATTAATAGCAGATACTGCACATTTTGAGAACCATACATTCCCAGTTAAGACTTCTAAACAATGCTTGTTGTCATTCTGACTGGTAAGCTAAAGAAATAGGACACTGCAGAGTATAAAGGATGCTCTGAGTTTGGCAAAACTGGAATTGTTTATTCTGCTTTTTTATACATTCACTTACTAATCCTATGGGTTTTCCAAACCACAAAGATGCAGGAACAGCAAGGTTGGGGCCTTGCTGGGATCGCATTGGCATGCCTTTTCCAACCCCAGTGTTCCTAGTGCTCTAGGCTCTTTGACTCTCTCAACCCTAACCCAAACAACCTTTCCCGCAAACCTTGCTATCTTTTGACTGTAACAGTTGCGATTTTATTAGAGTGTATCAATATGATTCCAGAGCTATCTGGGATTTTGCACAAAGATTTGTATAAAGCCTGAAATTACATTTATGTTAATATATAAAGGAAACATTTTGCTATGTTTCCTGTAATAAAATTAATAAGATTAGGTAATGTAATCACATGGTGAAATATTAGAATTCTAGAGAGCATCATTTTTTTATTACAGGTAGAAGCATCTTTGAGTTTCCTTTTGCCACACCATTAATTTACTAAAATGAAATTGTTATCTATTTCAAACAGCAGCTCATTTAAATTAAACTCATCACCATAAGCTTAAGTTTCAAATGCCATTTCCTATCTGTGACACAGAAAAGCAAAAACAGCTTATGAAAGTTCATGGTCTTATTTGTAAAAAACATTTTCTTTCACCCTATGTCATATACAAGTTAGTATAAGACTCACATGAATCATATCCAAGGCACTCTAATTCATGTTCAACTTCCAAAGTTAGAAGTTAATTGCTTAATTCCAATAGAAAGCATTTGGAAAAAAACCCAAGCCAAAACAAAAAACCAAGCACAATTCTATATAAGATAAAGAGAAGCCATTTTTCTGTTTTACTTTCAGATGGATACATCACTTATTTTGTCAATGGAATGGGGAGTTGAAGACAGCTGCTCAAAAAACAACAGAAACAAGATTTTAAAAAATATTTTCAGAGCATCAAATGTGCCTTAGGATAGACCTGCCTGGCAATTTTTCAGTGAAAATGGTTTATATTCAGACAAGGGCAGTTCATCAATATGCAAAATTTACTGGCGAAAGGGATGATTTCTGTAACGTGAGGGAAGCTGTGTCAGAACTGGGCACAATTCCTGCACCTCACTGTGGCTGAGGAGCCAGGAGTTCGGGCAGTATCTCAGTTACACAAGATGATACAAACAGTGCGGGGGCCATTTCCTGTTCCGAGTAAGTCAGACCAGCTATTTGAATATTAGTGCTAATGAGACCAGCTGGATGCACTAACAAGTAGGTTTTTGCATGCTGCAGATTACTGTTTGTTCAGACTCTCTCTAGCTGGAGCTGGTCTGCTTGGTATACATGAGTCAACATTAGTCATGACATGAGTCAACTATTCTCTGGACAGAGATTTCCTACACCCACGTGTCTTAGTGCATAGGTATTCCCATGGTAAGTCCCTGGTAAGAGTGAGGTAAAGGCTGTTCATCAGAGTGGCAAGACATGGGATCACATGCCCAAACATACAAAACAGGGTCTTTGGCTTTCAAGTTTCCAGCATCCTCAGCAACTGCTAGAAACTGGTTATGAGAAAAAAACGTTATTGTCCTCCACTTCTCAGTTATCATTAAATACTCAGTAAAGTCTTAAAATCGTTGCAATGTAGAACAGGAAAAAAACTTCTGAAATGGAAAAGACATATGTCTTAACATTTAGAAGGAAAATCCTATTCCAAATGCATTTAGATGGTAATTGAAATGCTATTCTAAGAGCCTAAAATTAAGCTTTTCAGACCTAGAGCAGGAGCTAGAAGTATATCTGAACACCGCCTTGATTTTCCTGAGTTGAAACACATTATTAAATTCTAGTTTTAGAAACAAGCAAGACTGTAAGTGTGGATTTAACACCATATTTTCAGTCCTATGATCTGCATTATTTGGATTTCTAGATGATTGATTTAAGACAAACTGATTTTCAGAAGACACAATTAAAAACAACCAAGTCAGAAAAGTGGTAAAAACTAATTAATTAATAAATCAATTCTTTCATTAATAAAGAACTCAATTACATCTCAATTTCTGAATTTAGTGGCACTGTTTTTACTCACGATTTATTTCATCATTAAACCTGATCAATGTTTTACTATATAAACAACACTCTGAATGTTTCCTTCAGGATATTCTAGACTAATATTTATTTTCTGCATTTAAATTATTCAAATTTTTTCCCAAATCACAGTGAGGTCAGCTATATTTTATCTAGAGCCAAGTGAAAAACTGATCATTACTTTTTTAAAAAGAGATTATTTTTTCATATGGGTTAATTTAGTACAATTAAAACATTTTATAAGGAATTCAGAATCAGCCAGAAATTTATCCATAGAGGGTTTTTTTTCAGAAGTCTACATGTGAGTTAACATATCTAATCTTTCACTACAGTCGATAGAGATGTAGTGTGAGATTTTGTTGCCTAAACCAAACTTAGTTTAATATGATTTGGGCCACTGTGGAGTACCTTGGTTGGTCTTCAAACCTTGCAACAGAAGGTCTCCTCTGAGCCCTGTGTCATGTCCACCAGGCCTGTGCATGATTTGAATATACCAAAGCATTTCAAACTGTAGTCAATGCCTGTGTTTAGGCACCTGAATTCCATCTTTATTCAAATGATGGAGTCTGGAAAATGACACAGGTGACTATAGGTAAGTTTCGGCTTGTGTCAAGCTGCATGACCATCATGTGCATTGGCGAGAGCTCCATTGGCTGTGGTAGGAGCTGGCATGTTGACAGCCTTAATCAAGACAAAACCCACCAGGCACCTGAACCCAGAGCTGAATCTCAAAACTGAAGTCAGTTCTTGATTTTTTAATTTCTTTAAAGAAAACAGTGAAAAGCCTGTTTGAATTGAAAAAAAAAATGCATTTTATGTAGGAATTAGCAACACTCATATTTGAATAAAATAATGGAAAATTTCCATTTAGAAGCTATCAAATGAAATCAGTCACTGAAAAGTTGGGGTTTACTTGCTTTTTAAAACACATTTTAGAAAACTGAAATGATTTCACATAGAATTTTGATGTGGCAGTCTTAAAATTAGCCTTGCAAGTTTTTGAAAAAAAACCAAGAACAGTCCCCATAAAATTTCCCATAGTATGTGTGATAATAAAACTATCACTCAGTCACCAATCAAGCAGCTCCAGAGCCAGCACAATTCCCAAATGGAGGAACCTCAGGGGGAGTCCAGAGAGCTGCCAGAAACCCTCAAATATCATAACAGCTGCTGAAGGGACCAGGGCAGGGCCAGGAGCACCAGCATCCAGGCCTTCCCGTGTCTGAAAGAAGCTAGGAGGAGCACCAGTGACCAGGAGTGATGCCAGCAGGGTGGGCACACGGGGAGTAGAGCATCAGTTCAGGCAACACTTGTCATGGAAGGATGTACAGAAAGGGCACTTTAGCCCTGCAGCTCAACCAGGGAGCAGTGGCATCCACCCGGCAGAAAGCCACGGCCCCTCTGACCTCTGCAGCCACCAGGAGTGACACACCTGCCCAGACAGAGCTCCAGTGGGAACACGCTGCCGCCACAGTGCCAGGCTGTGCCCAGCTCCCACGCCAGCACCAGAGGGCAGCAGGAGGAGGGGTGTGGGATGAGGGGTATCAGAGAGCGAGCGAGAGAGAGAGACTGCTGAAATTTCACCCAGCCTTCCCTGAAGAAGGCCCAACGAATAGACAGGATGCAAGATTTGGAGGATTCCCTGTCCTCCCTCTGCCTGTCTGGGCACAGTGACTTAAGGGACAGGGGCAGTGGTGACACGTCCCTGCCCTGAGCAGCAGGCCTGTCTCCTCTGTGACTGCCCCACCTCCCCAGGTGCAACAGGTGCGAGCCCCTGCAAATGGAACCCATCAGTGACAAGGACAATGGTTCATCCAGCAGGGAGGTGTCACCGAGGCTAAGTCAGCCTATGCCCTGCATCAGTACCACTTTGATGATCTTAAAGGTCTTTTCCAACATGAATACTTCTATGCTTCTATGAGTTACAAAGAATAAAGGATAAAAATGGGACTTATTTTATCTAAGCAGAACATATGGAACATGTTGTCCTTGCCCAGACACTGTCATGTTGCTGCTCTTAGAAAACATTTATGATAAGTGGGTGGGAGAGCTGTACAGTATACACTTACATTGTCAGGGCTTCTCAGACAACATATTATATCCACAACTAAAATTTAAAAATACAGTTCAATTTTAGAATAAACTAAACATAACAGTTCAATAGCTTTCTAGGTTCTTGATTAGATTAGCTGTATAATTTATCTATACAGTACTTCTTTGGAACAAGAAGTTTCTCATTATTTTAGGCTTCATACACCATCATATCTATGGGATATATTTTCTCATTCATCAAGATGTTGTGCTTGTCACAATTATATCTGTGAAAACCCTATCAAAGTAAAACCTAATTGCAATTGTTTTGAACTGCTCTTAATTTTTTTTTTCCCCAAAGCATTTTAAATAAATACAGGGTTTTTCATCTAATAGCTTGATTATATTTTGATTAAATGAACTTCCAAAACAACTCCAACATAAAAAAAAAATCTAAATCTTTAATCTTGCTTCCGGAGCAACACATTTTTATGTCAAAAATCTTTCAAAAAAATATCAATTTCTCCTTAGTGAGAAAAGAGCATTACTAGACAGCAAGCTGAGTGCATGCCGGGCACGTCTGCTGGCAGCAAAGAAGTCCCAACAGTGTCCAGGGCTGCAATAACAGAGGCAAAACCAGTAGATCAAGGGACATAACTTTGCTCTACACTTGGTAGACCATATCCAGAATATCACATCCAGTTTTTGGCCAACCATACATAACAAGCACCAATAAAGTAAAGTGGAGTTTTTAAAGTGGAGTATTTTAAAGCTTTACTGGTTGGGAGCTGAAGCACTTGTCCTGTGAAGAGAGCCTGGGGGATGGGAGAACCTAACAGCTGCCCCCCACCAAATGTGTCTGGGGAGGTGAGCAAGAATGTGGAACCAACCTCTTCAAAAAAAGTGAATGACAGAATGACAAGAGAATTGATACCAACTCAAAAGTTGTCTAGAAAATAAAGGTTAATATGCCTTATTTTTCACAAGTTGAGCCAGTTCCTGTATAAGCTTGACATGTCTTCTTAAAAAACAAAGAAACATACCATGCAAATTACTGTGATTTTGACCTCCTGGAAAGTTAACCTTTCTAACAAGAGAACAGGACTAGAAATAAGACTAAGCAAAAAGAAGTTAATGACCACTCACCAAAATACATCCTGACAGCCAGTGCTGTTCCAATAATTATATGCTCAGCTCTGTGAAAATATTCATATTGTCACTTTTTCAGTGAAAAATAAACTTTAGACATTTCCAGGAAGAAAGTGCACAAGAAAACTTGGGAATTGTTATGGCTAAATTCACTAAGATGCCCAGATACATATTTGGTTAAACGTTGAGTTTTCCAGGAAATAGTTATCCCCCTCAAACAGAAACTTTTCAGTATTTTAAGACAAAGTCCTGGGTTCTATCCTGAGACTAATCTGCACTCTTTTCCAAGTTGTTCCAGTGAAGAGAAACCAGATAAATTCTGGAAGAAATAGCAATATTCAGGGAACTCAGCAAAGATGCAGTTTTAAAACCATGCAGGCTGAGGCTTGTCCCGCACCTGCCGCACAAAGAGAGGTGCAGGGGCTCAGAACAGCAATCGTCCATGTAGATTGGATCCTGATGCTACTGGCTACCATGAGGAGATTGGGGTCTCACTAGTTCTGATCAGGAATTCCTTCCCATGGATGAGAATCATTTATCAATTAAAGTTTAATCAATAATGATGCTTATTTGAAAATTTTGGTTTTCTTACAAAACAGCAATCAAAAATTTTACTGCAGGATTTCCAACAAAGTGTAAGCAAAGATCCCTTTCCTCCAGAAATAATTTGTCATCCTTTACCTTCCATCCTTGGTGTCTTTGACTTCTAACATTCTAACAAGTAAGACAGTGTTAAGACGCTCAGAATTTACCACCTCAGTCACATATAATTTTATGTTGGAAAAAAACCCATTTGCTTTTAGCTGACGTTCGCTCCTGGCTGTTAGTACTCTTTCAGTTTTAAACCTGTTTCTTCCTTCTTACCTGTCCACTTGACCTGACTTAGTTCTGAATGGATTTCCATATAGTTTGTTACTTGTAATAGAGCCTCTTTGGCCCTAAGATCTGATGGTTTTTTGTTGATCTGAGGCTGATGCAAAGGACTAAGGATGCCATAGCACGATTTAAGGCAGGGGAGTAGTAATGGACTGCTGAATGACACTGCAGAGTTCAGGCAGTAGGGATTGACAGGAAGTGCTAAAAGCCATCAGTTTTCATTTTTTTTTTTTTCTGGGGTATAATCAGAGGCATTTGTTTCTTCTCCCATAGTTTTCTCTCGTGGATCTCCTTAAGGGTTATAACCATCTTGTAGAAAGACTTAAAGAGTGATCAAAATCACACCTCTTATGCCTATCCAGCAAGGTAATTCTTTCACCAGACCCAGGCTACAAGCTGGGGACAGGCCTTTTATCTTGCCCAAGGAATAGATGAGCTGTCTGGACAAGGGGACACATCTAGGTGAGGTTAGATATCCACCCAGTTTATCTCCAGAGACCCAAATACTACATCAGATTTTGCTTTGCCTGCATGATTATACTGTACTCAAAATAGTTTAGGTGCTGCTAAAGAGACCCCAAGTTTAACAGAGATTGTGCTGACCAAATTTTATTAAACATATGTTTCATGTTTAATATTCTCTTTTACCCCCCACTGACTGAGTCCCCTCTAGTTTTACAGGTATATGATCCTTTTCTTCCTGTAAAGCACTTCAGCACGTCTGTTTGACAAGCATAAAAGCCTACAGGCTGCCACCCCACCACTTATATGATTGCTCAATTAATCTCCAGCAAGCACCTACAGAGAGAAGCCAGAGGAATACTTTTGGAAGGGCTGTATTTTGGAGTGTGTCACTTTCTCTCTAAACAGGGAACCTTTGTATTGTTGATGAGACTTTGAAACAAATCAGAATTTGGAATAGATGGACGCACTTGGCTTCTTTGATCAGCCACTGGAGAGACTAGAATCAGCCAAATTTCCAGACTTTTGTATTGCAAATAACTACATCCTTTTCACAAAGGTCCTAAGAAGGAAGACAGCTTTGGGAACTAGATATAGCATCTCAGAAAGCTTCGTTTAGTCATTTGGATTAACTTTGTTAGTACTATCTTCAGTTTTCACCTAGGTCATTCAGTCATTGTACAGAGCTGATATTAAACTAATTTGACCAGTTCTTCACTGAGGTTTTTGGTTTTATGTTCTTCCTGGGAGCCCTGAAAATAACTGTCATCTCTAGCTAAGAGGCCGTGAAAGATGAATGTGACTTACAATCATCCCTGGGCCTTTCCACCCATTACTGGCAATCTATCACAGACCACAGATGTCTCTGAGTTGATAACCCCATCAATGCCTACTAAAAAAAAAAAAAGAAATCTATTTCATCTGAGGCAGTGGCCACCTTCAACTAAGTTAAAGCAGGTTTTCACTACACAGTGTGGGTATTCTGATATTTTATTTAGGGAGGAATAGACTTTACATTTAAAACTCCCCAAATATTGTTAAATACTATATTAGATCAACTGGGTTTTTTTAGTTTGAGAAGTGTTCATAAATGCTACAACCAATGGTTGCTATTATAGGCATTTCATTCTGCATTTAAAGGTGGCTTCAGGTATGGATTATGCAGGACTGGGGTGACCACCAGTTGTCTTATGAACAGTAATTGCCGAATGCCACATCATCTTCTCTGAAGCCACCTGCCTGCTAAGCAAGATGTCCATAACTGCATTCAGAATATTCTATGGCCCACAAGTTCTTGAGAATATGCTTCTAGAATAAATTTTAACAATGCTTCCAGACACTAATGTTGTTACCAATTTCTCTGTCAATCAAATTATACTTTCCCTGAATTTGCATAAGTCTAAATGCTGGGAAAACACATATTTAATTCTATTTAGATTTCTGGAATTAAATTTGCATCAAATTTGTTTAAAGAACGGGATATGTGCCCCTGTAATGAATGACACTAGCAAAACCTCTGTTGCTTTACTTCAGTGGGAATGACTGAACATATGAAGGTTTTTGGTTACAAGGCATAATTCAAGGAGAGTATATAGATCACCTCTTTCTTAAGAAAAAAAAAAACAAAAAAGAGGTTTTCATAATTCAGTCGGAAGAATAAAGACTATTTTATATCTGGACTGACCATGTGGAAAAGTATCCTCAAATCTCTTTCAGAAAGATGATAACAGAATAGCTCACGAAGTCAGAAAGTTTGGAACAAACTAGTACCTTAAGATCTGTGAATGCTGATTAAAATCTCAGCTCCTGCTTAACATACTATTCTGGCAGTATACGCCTGCTGTGTTGACACCTTGGACCTTGCCATCAATTTCATTTCAAACAGTCCTGACCTTGGTGCTCTTTAAAAAGGAATTGTTTAAAAACACTTTCAAGAGTTTTGTACTTACATTATTACACTTTGCAGTGATTTTTAAATCCCTCTCTTTTTGCAACCCAAGGCCTGCTAGTGATTGTTTAGTTTTCTTTCATTTATACTGGAAAACTTAATATTAGGTAGCAAAGAGAAATTCTTCTTTAATTTTGGGTTGTTTTATAATGTAGTCACACCTGCTGGCAATAGAATGTTATTAATGCTCTTTCAGTTTGTTCATGTTGCAAAGAGAATGACAAAACTGAGCCCTAATTGCCAGTGTCCTAATGAGCATAGCCGTGTCACAAGGCCAAAAGGTTCCTGAAACAATCCAAAGCCCAGACCTTAGATGGCATTTGCAAATGGGATTATAATATCTTTTTTCCTCTTTCTGCTTATGCACGGAGAGACACGAAAGTTGAATCCTTCCTCTCTCAGTTCAAGGAGCTCTGGTTTTGTCCTTGTACTGGGAATTATCTCAATCACAGGAAGTCGTATCACTGCAGATATCCATATACCGTGAATGACCTTAAAAAAAAAATGATAAAACTGAGGAGGTAAAATGAATAATAGCACTACAAAGTAGAGATTCCTCTCTCCTAAAATTTTTTTAACCTGTTTCTATTTCCAAATTGGTCAGAAAACACAAAAATTGAGCATAATAAGATGGCTTGACAAGATGAATGGATAGTTAAAATTTTCACAAGGTCCATAGGAAGACCTTAACATAAAACTTTAGTTTGTGGCTGAAGCTAGGATGCTAAATCCTTAGCCAGGGAATTATATTTAAATGGTCTGATTATCTGGAGTACTGCAAGCCCCACAAATCTGATGGAGGTCAAATTCAAGATAAATTTTTATATATTTGGATGCTTAAAATAATATTATAGGATAGTAAGTTCAGATGGTTAAGGTATGAATATTTTGGTTATGACTCATTTTCCTGGAAGGGTAAAGCATTTTTCCTATGCATCACTTTCTGACTATATATGCCTAGATACTAGGCATATAGTATCTAGTATCTAGATACTAGGCATATAGCTAGTGTCAGCTTTCCTTATTAATCTGTTCTTCCATTGAGAGGTAAAACCTGCTGTCACAAGACACATTAAAGTTTAGAATGCTGCATTACACAAGGTATGTAACTTCTGACACTGATAAAGCCAGATTATTTGCCCACATATCACAGTTGAAAACCCAATCAGGTTTCTGATACAAGAATGATAAAGATATACATGTTCAGAATATTATTATTATTCAAAATCAGTAAATAGGTCTTTAAAAAAAACACGAACCAATAGCAAAACTCATTAAATGAATGTAAAAAGGAGTCTGATAAGGTGGAAACAAAAAAAACATGCACCAAGCATCAGAATTTTGCTTATTGAATAATGAGAAGATATGAACCAGCACTGTGAAGAAAGAAATATAGAAGTTGTAAGAGGGAAGTACTGTCAAAGGTGAGAAAAGAGTTTAAGACTAAACAAATCAAGTGGGACAGCTGTCATCGTATGCTTCAGTAATCTATTTTTATGGATGCCATGGAGTTTATTAATCACTTAAAGGAAAACATCCCCTACACCTAACTGTAAAAAAAAAAGATCTGTCAGTATCTAAAACAGGATTAAAATTTCATTGACAACTACTGGGCTTTTATCATTGATTTGCAAAAGATGAAGGTCAGGTGCTTATTTAAACACACTTATGAGAATGTACCTTTTCACTAAGAAAAGCCAATCATCTTGATGGTTAAAGTCAGTATCAAAAGCCATTGACAACAACTCTTCAGAAGCACAAAGATTTTCTTAATTTTGCAACTTCACCAAGATTGTTTACTCTATGCCTGAATTGAAGGCCCTAAATTAATTCTGCTTCCTTATAAAATTAAATTACATGATATACTACTGACATCTCTGGTAACAGGGGTCATGTTAACAGCGTATTTCTTTCATTAAAATTATTGATATTATTAGCAGTTATAGATTTACTATAGATAGAAAAAGATTTTCCTCCAGACCTAAAGAAAATCTACTGGAAGCTCTGAGGCCTCAAAACCCCATTGCATTTAATAAAATAATGCTAGTGTCACTAGAAAGTAAATTTTCCTTCAATAGCAGCCTTGAAATTATATAAAGAAACATATCTGGCTTTAGTTCAGTGTTTACTTCACACAAATGCTTTTGCTTCGCTGTGCCATTATCCACCAGCAGAGTATGCCATTACTGGAACACAAGCTCTCACTGCACGAATGTTATTGCTTAAAGAACGTATTAAGATGCTGGTGTTTTCATTTGGGAGATATCTGTACATCTTCCACAAGTAATTACATTGCCAGTAATCCTTTTAAAAGGCTCTCTTTGCTCAGTTGCTTTGCCAATAGCTCTAAGCTTGGTTACATGACAATCGCGCTTCCTCATAGCACATGAATTGGTAACAGATGAACCAGCTAATACACCGGTGCTCTCTGATCAGCCACAAATCATAGGACCTAGACCCATCAAAGGAAACAAACATGCTTTACAAAGCCCCAGATACTTTGGTTTTATTTATGGCTGAAAACAGCACAGAAAGCTGAAAATAGCATGTGTCCTTTTACACATTTTGTGAAGAACAATTATCAGGAAATACAGACACTAACTTTTTAAGGACTGCTGGCATTCACAATGATATAATACAAGTAGCCTCTAACTACAGGACAAGCATCTGTTTCATGAAGGATAAAAGCAGTGATATGAAGATATGGGATACAGGGCATATCATGAAATACTCTAATAACACCAACAGATTCAGACTAAGAAGTTCTGCTAAATATTCAACCACTCCCTGAATTCAATCTGAAGACTATTTTCCATACTGTGAATCATGTCAAATTCATTAATGAATAAAAACTGTTAACCTGAGTACTAACCCTGCACTTTTCTACTGCAGAGTCCACTCCTTGTTCTTGAGATAGTGATTAAAAACAGCAACTGTCACTGTATCTGTCAGTCAGTGGATACATAGATGATGCAGGAGGCAGTGTGCAGAAGTGTTTTTGAATCATCAAGCAGCAGTACACAGAAAGGCAGAGAATAAATTAAACCAAAAAATAAGCCTCAGGCTGATGTGTTTGAACTTCACTGCAAACATTCTTCATACATATTTAATTGCTCCATTGAGACTGTGACTGTTCTGGAGATGTTCCAGGCATTATTTCCATTCCATTAGTACACTTGCAGTATGTGTACTCCTTAACCCAAAATGATTGATTCTATAAATGTCTTTCCACTTTCTGACCTGAACACTAATTGAGGTTGTGTATAGATTAAAAGAGAGTGCATGCTTTTTGAAACCAGCCAACATATATTGTAGTCACTGAAAGATCTTGTGGCGCAAGAAGAAAATGGTACTCCTAACTAAAAACATCAGTATGTGGTTTCACAGAAATGTTTCAGGTAGGAAAAGCTGGAAATCATACAATAGGTTGAAAAACTTTGTTAGGCAACACTTTAAACAGGAGCTTAATTCTAAGTCACACCTTTCTGAAACACAAAACAATCATTTTTGAAATATAATTATCACATACCAGATGCTTTTGTCTGTGCTTGCACCTTGTAAATTAATTCGCTTTGGGAGAAAGTGTAAATTTTTTACATTCTATAAGAACAAAACTTGAGGAGTTCAGATAATTTTATCAGTTCAGATGCACACAAGAGGAAAAGTTGAACATTTTAAAAACATCTTAATTAAAACTAAGATAATGTTGTAAACTCCAAGTTATTCTACTATGAACTAAAACTTTTCCTGTTCAAATTATTAAAGGTAAGTATAATTACAGTACATCAGCTAAAATTTTGAGTAAGCCACCCTGAGGAAACAGTCCTTAAGATCTCCATAAGCACTGCCTTGATTCTGGATTAACCCTGAGGCGCTGGAGCGTATTCGAAGAAGGGCAACAAAGCCTGTGAAGCGTCTGGAGCACAAGTCCATATCACAAGTATATGGAATGGCTGAGGGAGCTGGGGTTGTTTAGCCTGGAGAAAAAGAGGCTCAGGGGAGACCTTGTTTCTCTCTACAGCTGCCTGACAGGAGGTTGTGGACAGGTGGGGTCAGTCTCTTGTGACTAGCAACAAGTGACAGAAGAGGAAACAACTTCAAGTTGTGCCAGGAGAGGTTTAGACTGGCTATTAGGATAAATTTTCTCACTGAAAGGGTTGTCAAGCATCGGAACTGGCTGCCCAGGGAAGTGCTTGGAGGGATTTAAAAGATGTGTAGATGTGGCACTTAGGGACAAGGTTTAGTGGTGAACGTGGTAGCGCTGGGTGAACAGTTGGATTTAAAGGTCTTTTCCAATCTAAATAATTCTATGATCAACCTGAAAGCTACAGACAGTCTTAAATCCTTAGTACTTAAGACATTAAAATCAGTTATAACACAATTTGAAAGAAAAAATACCTTTTAATAGAGGTATGCTCATGCGGCTTGGTCAAGCTTATATCAGACATTGAAAGAATTCTTGGGAAACACTTATATTACACTTTATTTATAATGTTTACAAACGTGGGTATGTTATGCTTCATGTGACAGAATACTGGAGAGAAGCTTAGGCAAGAAATCTGGACCTGTCTTTGAGAGAAGTTTCATCCTGAGAACTAATACATTAAAAATGACATTGCCGGTGCTGTCTTCCACCAGACCCTCCAGATCAAATTTATACCATTTAAAACTGGTTGTTTCCCACTTAAATTCCAGCTCTTTCAACTCAGTATATCATTTCAAAGTCATATAAGATATTTCCAGCTTGTTTACTGTCATTGAAAACATGCCTCACTCTATTTCCTTCCCAAGACCTATGCTTCCTGTGCTATGCCAATTGGCCTTGACTATTTCAATAGATGAGGTCAGGTCAAAGTATGCAAATAACTGGAAGCTGACCATGTGTTGAGGTCGATTTTTTTACTGGCACACCACTTCTGTGAGTGGCAAATATATGTTTATAGACGAGGGATTTAGTACATTTCTGTGCCATGTTTCTTTTTAAAATTAAAATTCCGGACAGTAACCTCCCTGGGGCAGTGAGTTCACTTCTCCTGGGCTGTGCAATGCTGGCACAGTGGAGGTCCCACGTAAGGGCATTTACAATAGCAGTTTGTTTTCAAACCATGGTCAGGGGTGTTTAAAACCATAGAAAATTAATTTTCTAAAAGTTATAAATTTATTGTTTCAGTTTATAGTAGAGATCACAGAATCAGAATGACTTGGGTTGAAAGGGAATTTAAAGATCATCTTCTTCCAACTCCCCTGCCAACACTTTTCACTACACTAGGTTTCTCAGAGCACTGTCCAACCTGGCCTTGAACACTTCCAGGATCACTCTCACAGGAAAGAATTTCTTCCTTACATCTGGTTTAAACCTACCCTCTTTCAGTTTAAAGCCATTCTCCTTTATTCTATCATGGCATGTCTTTGTAAAAAGTCCCTCTCCATCTTTCTTGTCAGCCCCTTTAGTCATTGCAAGGCTGCTACAAGGTCTCCCTGGAACTCTCTCATCTTCAGGCTGAACAACTCCAGCTCTCTCAGCCTCTCTCCCTAGAAGAGGTGCTTTGAATAAAAATTCAAACCAACCCATCTAAATGAAAAGTACCATGTATGAAAAAGGAGCTTCCACTGGAGCTACCAAAGGCGCACAATCTCAAAGAGGTTTGTTCAGAACTGGAATGAAGCTGTATCTAGTATTTTTATAATAAGAAATAACTTCCTTTTTCATTATTATTTTAAGCGTAGAATTGAATAAATTAAAACTGTCATAGCAAGTCACAAAACTGAAACGAAAACCTCCTTCATTTTAATGTAATAATTTGATAATTTCTTGGCCCTTGCCCTTTTTCCTTCTCAATTCTAAGACAGTCTTTAATAAATGAAATTGAATTCGGATTTTTCTATAGCAGAACGGGCAGAATCTCATAGGATGTGTAAAAAAGAAAAGGGGAAGCAGCAAACAAGGGTACGCTAACAGCAAAAAGCAGTAACAAAGCTTTGAAAAATATGAACCTTTCTCAAGGCTGAATAAGTTGTTTTCCAGCTGTTTTCACTGGCTTTGCTTTACCTCTCAGCCATCACAGACAAGGGCTGATGCCCTTTCCACTGAAATCCAGAAAGATTTACTCTTTGTCTGCATGAGAAACAGCTCTGCGCTCACCAATGCACCAACACAATCAGTAATACAAAGCAAACAGCAGTAAACTGGAGTAAAGGTGGTTTTGACTGAAGGAATAGATCTATCATTTCAGTACATAAAAAATCTGAAAAGATGGAAAATGTCTAGTATTGTATTAAAAGTACTGTTATTTACACACTATTTACTGAAGCTCTTTGATTAGTCAGTATCACAAAATCACTGTGTTCATCAGGATAACTTCCTGCTAGAGAAAGCATGCTCAAATATGCATGGTCTGAAATTTAACTGGCACCTGGTTTTGTAAGGGCTTAATTGCTAACATGATTTTTTTGCATTAGAAGAAGAAAAATCTAGCAAAGACATTAAAGTATCAAAACATACATTACGAAAACAAGATCCCTGCAGGGCGCCTTTTGTTAACAACCTTTTGTTGTGATTTCATCGAAAGTTTAATCTACCCTTTGTTTTAGACCTTGCTTTTTCTACAGTCACAATTACAGACAGACAACATGCAATTATCAGAAACAAAAATATAGCCACAATATTCTCATTTTGGTACCCAGTCTCAAAAAGATATTATGAAGTTGAATGCCTTGATTAAGGTAGCTGTCAGCAGATGCATTTAATTTTACAGCCATACTGATTTTTTCAAAGTACAAAAGCAAGTAAGAAACAAAAGGCTCCTTGCATCTAAATTGAGGTTTTATACATGGACTAAATAAGCTTATTCATCTTTATAACTGTTTTAAAAGCATATCCTCAAAAAATAGCTTTAATTAAGTTTTCATTTTTATTGAAGGGGGTTCATTCTGATAGTGGTCATGGGGTATAAGAATCTGAGTGGGGACAGACTGGGATAGAAGATGAAGTCTGGCAGCACTCAAATAATTACTTCTTGCTCCAGTTTTAAGTCCAGTCTTTGCAAAAGACAGAGTACTATAATTCTTCTCTTAAGCCTAAATAACTGAATTTGATATACCAAGCTAATTTTTCTTTCTTTTAATGCATCACAAATTAGAATGTACAGCCACATTCTAGTCATGTGCAGCACTTTGAATTGGAATATGTGATTTCACTGGAACCATTACTACTCTGTGGCTGTTTGACGGTTTGCATCAGAAAACAGGTGGATATGGTGGAGAGTTTCACTAATTGTATTCTAAAAATTGATGCCCAAAACACAGCAGAAGTCACATCATGAAGAACTATCAGGAAATCAAGAGGAACAAAACTTTTTAATCAGACACTCAATGGACGACAATGGCCATATGCTCCTGAAACCTGCAGAAGACTAATGATCTCATCCAGAGTGTCCCCAGGGAGGCTGATTTCAGTTTCCACTGTTAAACAATCCCATAAATGTTGGTAGAACAGTTTCACTGTGTTAGTGCATCCAGTTACACATGAAAACCACAGGTCTTAAAAACATAGTTTCTAAGCTGACCTTCACGGGACACAAATCAGTTTCAAATTGCTTCTTCAGATGGATCCAAAAGCCAAACATTTGCCATGATCATGTGTAAATACTCAGTATTTACAGAAAACAGAGAAATACTAATTTTTCTTCATTAAGGGGAGATTGGTGCCTGACAATTTCAGTGGTCTTCTATGATGGCGTTACAGCATTGGTGGATGAGGAAAGAGCAACTGCCATCATCTACCTGGAACTGTACAAAGCATTTAACATTGTACCACATGACATCCTTGCTCCCAAACTGGAGAGACATGGATTTGATGGATGGACAACTGGGTGAATAAGGAATTGGCTGGATGGCACTCAAAGAGTTCTGATCAGTCACTTGTGATGAGTTATGTTCCCACAGGTCAGTACTGGGACCGGCACTGTGTCACATCGGTGTCAGTGACACGGACACTGGCATCGAGTGCACCTCAGTAAGGTTGCCAACATCAAACTGTGTGGTAGAATCAACAGGCTGGAGGGAAGGGATGACATCCAGAGGGAGCTTCACAGGCTTGAGGGGTGGGCCAGTGCAAATCTCATGAAGTTCAACAAGGCCAAGCGCAAGGTCCTGCACCTGGGTCAGGGCAATCCCAAGCACAAGTACAGGATGGGCAGAGAATGGATTAAATTAAATCCTCTCCTTGGCAGAGGAGCCCTGGGGAGAAAGACTTGCACGTGTTGGTGGACAAGAAGCTCAACATGACCTGGCAATGGGCACTTGCAGCCCAGAAAACCAAACATGCCTTGGGCTTCAAAAAAAGCAGTGTGGCCAGTAGGGCAAGAGAGGGGATTCTGGCCCTCTGCTCCACTCTCATTAGACCCCACTTGTAGTGCTGCAACCAACTCTGGGAGCCCCAAAAGAAGGACATAGACCTGTTGGAGGGAGTCCAGAGGAGGGACACAAAGATGACCAGAGGGCTGGAGCACCTCTCCTATGAGGACAGGCTGAGAGAGGTGGGGTTGTTCCAAATGGGGAAGAGAAGGCTACAGGGAGACTTACTGCAGCCTTCCAGAACCTAAAGGGAGCTACGAGAGAGGTGGAGAGGGACTTTTCACAAAGGCATGTAGTGATAGGACAAGGAGGAATGGCTTTAAACTGAAAGAGGGTAGGTTTAGACTATATACAGGGAAGAAATTCTTTCCTGTAAGGGTGGTGAGGCACTGGAGCAGGATGTCCTGAGCAGTTGTGGATGTCCCATCACTGGAAGTGTTCAAGACCAGTTTGAATGGGGCTTTGAGCAACCTGGTCTAGTGAAAGGTGTTGGCAGAGGGGTTGGAAAGAGATGATCTTTAAATTCCCTTCCAACCTATGCCATTCTACAATTCTATGAGAAAGATGAGTCAGAAGTTAAGCTAAGTACATCAGCAAATTCTAAGGCACAAATTTAAACATGCCATTAGGGAGAAATACAATTTAAAAAAAGTACTCCAGCATTCCAGGAAGGAAAATAATTTCATTACACTAATCATCACATTTATTTTAGAAAACTCAATTGATTTTTGGAATCCAGCCATGACAAAGTCTGTGAACTCTGGCTGTGAGCATGAGCAGCTGAAACACTCATTTTTTGATCTCCATTGAACCTTGTGGGCTTTCAGTGTTCACATCTTGCACAAAACCACTGCCTGACACTGCAACTTCTCTATGCACCATGTCTTTGGTGAGATGGAATCTTTACAGCTTTCCCAAAGAAATGAGAACTGACCATGCTTTGGGCTATGATTTTGCGAGGCCTTTGCACACTGAAGCAAGGATGCAAGACTGAATTTCTACATCGATAATCTGAAATGTTTCCTTCTGTTGTATGAATAATAGTCCACAATGTGCATGCTGATGTAATTGCAATACTTGGAACTTCTATCTTGGGGTAGCTGTCTCAATTATCTGACTATCTATTTATATTTATATGTTATATATTTATCTTTGAGCACTTTTTTCTGCCTGTATGATCACATAATGCATATTACGTGACATCTACACTCATCCTGATTTTGGAGTGGACCAAGAATGAGGCCTAGGCTAGCTGTAAATGCTAAAGATAAAAAACAAATTCTAATAACAAACAAAGGAAGAAAGGTAAAGCACTCAAGCAGAAAGAGGTCAAAGATATAGCAGCAACCACATCACTGATTCTGCTCTTCTGGAAAATCTTCCAGTGCCTGAGTGGGGGAAGAGGTGTCTCCCGCTCAGCAAGATCTCTGCAGAAAGTGGAGAGAAGGTGCAAAAAAGGACTTGCTCCAACTGTGGTTGAACTGAGAACTGCAGCTGCTCATTCAGAGAAAAGAACTTTTTGGAATTTCCTAGGGAAAATTTTCATCTAAGAATTAGAGCTTTTCAGTTTTTTGCATTGAATGTGATTTGGTGAAAGTATTGTCATTTGGGAGTACTGTTATTACTGAAACACTGGAGACACTGCACTTTAAGAAGTTTTATTAAAGCTATACGCTGGATGAAATATTTTTAGTAATTCGTGATATACCTCTTTCTCAGTAACAGAGATGGAATAAAATGTACTGTTATAAAGAGGTGAAGATGGGTTGCCATATCCATCCAATTACAAAGGCTACACTTAGGAATCTAGCAATTACATAGGAATAAAACCAGGCTATTTTTCTAACAGGCTATCAACTACTGAATTGCAAGTATCTACCAAATATAACTCAAAAAGCTTAAACATGCTGAGGAACTGAAAAGGTATGGTATGAAATACATATGTACTACAGTGGTTCAGAGAATTTAAATCCAAATTAAAGATGAAATTTATGTCTATGGGCCCAGTCCAAAACCCCATTGTAGCTAATGGATGATGCTTTTCTCTCTTCAATATAACTATCTTTTAGCCAGATTGGTCTTTGAATATTGTTTTACAACCACAGGACAAGAAATGTTTCCACACTAGAACTTACCAGGGGAACGGTGTTAGTGCAGGGGTGTTAGGAGCTCCCTTCGTCTCCTCTGTTACTGTCTCAAGTGCGTGGTTGTGCGTGTGGATGTAGATGAGCACATGTGTTCTACTTCATGTGAGAGGAAAGCTGCCACACTATACTCACTCTCCTCCTCTGCCAACCCTTCTCTTATTCATGCAAATACAAATAAGAAACAAACTGTGTTTTTGTTTGATCTGTAGGAGTCTCCATCAGGAAAAAATAGGATGAGATCACTTTATGTAACTCAAATGAGACAAATAAAGAACCTAATCATCAAGCTGAAGTGATCTGACAATTACAGTTTGCTGCTTAGGTTTTGGGTTATATATTTTTGAATCTCAGAGCTCAGAGCTCCCTAAACTTAATTGTATCTCCCTCAAATGCTTTGCCTTCTGAGAAGAAAAGTGACATGAAGAGTGATTTGTCTCACTATTCACGACTAGGGTGTGGGAAAACACATGACACAGCCTTTCCAAATAGACTGGCACAAGAAAGCTACAAATTTCTTCCTTGATAGTTGAGACAGATGGGAGACTTCCACCCGCATGCCCTCCCATATGCACACCTTTTCTCTGCTCATATATAAGTCGTGTCATGCAAAGCATCTACCCCTCATGCAGTGCATTAGTAGTCTATGAATAACATGCTCCATGTGGCCACATGGGAGGCCTGTGGAGTGACTGCTGTCCCTAAGATGCTCCCAGAAAAGCCAGGGGAAGATTGAGACAGACCACAGTGTTAGAGCAGCAAATGATACCTTGGAAGCCACCCTCCCCACAGCTGACCTAGGGCCCCAGATCATCCTTGCCCTTTCCCTCTTGCTTCTGCAAACACAGCAGCATTTTGGGCTGTTGCTGGGTGGGAGGAAGGGAAGAAGGAGAAGGCAGACATGTTCTGCTAGGGACTGAGTAACACTTCCAGCTGAAAGCCGTGCCTGCTGAGGAGAGCAGATTGGTGGGAGAACCCTGAATTGCTGACACAATAGTTTTCATGCACTGAGGAGTGGGGACATCTGAGAACAAAGTCCAAAAATGTGTCTGACTCATGTGGTTGCCAAGCTTCAACCATTCTGGTGAATTTTCATCACTTTTACTTTTCCATACTAGACACTGTAAAAGCACTTTGTTATCCAAGTGGAAAAGTTTTCCTCAGGACACAAACCGGAGCATTTGTACAGGATCAAACATAGATTTGAAGAAAAACTTTTGTGCAAATATTTTTGTTAATACAATATTTTTGTATTTATGCAATGTTTTCAAATATTCAAAATAATAAATAATGAAAATTAAAAATAGGCAGAAACCTTAAACAACTCTCATTTATACAAAAGAAAGTTCAGCACTCTGTATTAGGATGAATTATTTTCAAAATTTTTTCATGCTAACAAATTGTAATTTCACAGCATAGCTTACCAAAAATACCCAGAAATTAAATAAATGCTCTCAAAAATATTTTAGTCATCTCTTGAAAAATTATAATCATACTTCTTGATGGGCAGACTAAATGTAACAATTACTATGCATGGACAGTTTTATTCTGACAGAATATATTTAACAATGCCACATCAGATTAGTAGTCAGATCACTCAGTATAAATCATCAATGGAGGACCTTAGTAAATATTTTGTATTGAGACAAAAAGGAAATAATAAGAAACTCATTTATTGTTCTGCTTAGGTTATTCACTTGAGTTACAGTATAAGATTTACTTTGAGCAATAATATTGGAAAATATTTTTATGTTCTTTTACACTATTTATGCTATTTACCAGGAAATCTGCCTCACCTTTTAATGATTCCAGGTTTCTGTTCAGTAGTCAGTACCTTATTTCAAGATAAGTTACTTAAATATTAAATAATTAATAGATAAACTTAAAAACCTCCAAACCAGGGAGAGAATACCGTATGTGTATCTAAATGCACATATATTATAGATACAATAATTTCATTGCTTCATGCAGTTTTATTTGTGGGACTGCATCACAAAAACTTTTACTCAAACTTAATGAAAGGTTTGGTTTGTTTCAGTTAGTACACAACTTAAGTTGACAAAGCTCTAATGCAGTTAGTTTTTCTCAGTGCAGCCTATAATGAAAAGAATGAATATTTTGAGAAGCTGTCTTTTGAAACAAATTTATGAATTAAATTCATATATGTGAAAAGAACATAATTGTCCCGTATAAATTTATCATCTTGATTATGAAAACATTGAATATGGAAATATAAATTATCAAACCAAATGTTCAAATAGGTGCATAATAGAAAATCTCTTCTAGAAACTGTTTTATTTCTTTGTGGGAGATGTGGCTATCTCATGAGGAAGCTTTCTCTTCTTCCAGGACAAAATATTGTCCAATTAAAAACACTAACCTAAGCTATGTTTGACACAATCCACCATAAATATATGTACATGAATTAGAACTCTCTAGCAATTCTGCACAATTACTTTGAATAAAAGCTTCTAAACCTATACTAGGCTGATTTGCTAAGTTAAACTACTGTGATTCTTAACACATATTTCTGAGCATGTGTAGTGTTATTTTTTATTAAAGAAAGCTAACGAGAGCTTATGGAAATACATACTAATAGAAGAATACTTAGTTTTTGAAGTCAAACAGCAAACATAGAGAATCACAAATTTACAGTTATCCGTATTACTTTGTTTTCCATGTTGGTATCTGTTTTGCATTGTTTCAGACAGGAATCCTGTGTCAAAGCACAATTGTCTTTATTACACCGATAAAGACAAATCATTGTGTACACATACAATGAATGTCTAGCCAGAGACATCACAGAAATGGATTCCAGCCTGCAACTTGCATATTCAAATGTTCCGCTTGTATAAATTGTTCTGTCACCCTGTCTGCAACCAAGATTCAGCTGCACAATCCACTGTTATCGCTACAATCCCCCATTTTGATAATCTACCTTTGAATATCAATTTTCTGTTCCCTGGTTACACAGACTTCAGCAGCTCTTTTCCTCTGTTCCAGTAAACTGGTTTCTTTTTGACGGTGCTCTGTTCTTCCCTATAGCTGAAAGTTCACATGAAGAATTCTTTATGCCTTGCTCATTATAAACCCTCCATGCTGTTAACATAATTTTTGTCTGTTAGGAAAATTTTGAGGACAATTAATATTGGAGCAGTTTGTCAAAAGAGAATATTCAGGTCTCGCCTCTTGAGCAAAGCGTGCACACAGCGCAGAGATGTCCTGATGAATTTATTCCAACTACTATGCTCGGTTGTCCACAGGACGTGGCGGGTCACTGCAAAAGACTCTAAGGAGGAGACAGTAATTTCAGGCACAATTTAGGCAGAGGTAACCCCAGGCCTTGGTGGCAGAGAGCTGTATGTTCACACAGGCAATGCCTATACAGCCTGAGCACATACTGTGGCATTGGTGTGGGCTGCCTCTAACAACATCACATGGGCATAATGCTGGGGAGAGCTTGCTCCTGTGCAGATGTGCAGGGGAGACCTTTAGTGCAGGTTGGACTTATTAAATGTTTGCAGGAAAATAAAAAAATTATTTGCAAAACAAGCAGTCTTCTCAAAGTCTAATTCTGCCTCTGATTCCTCTAATATCCAACACCAAAATTAACTACGGTTCTATATTGTCTTATTTATTCATCTTACCACTAGCTATAGCTATTGGCTTGTCATCAGTCTTGTCCAAGGTCTTTATTTGACTTCATTCAACAAACTTCTTTTCTTTTTGCTTCTTCCAAATGCCAATCCTCTCATGTCATATATAATTTGTCTCTCCTAAATCAGCCAAGTTACCAACATATCCAAAAAATATAAATCAGCCTGTTTCAAGTCATGCTTATAATTTTTCAATACTGATGGTAATGACAAAGCACTGGAGACAGTGGTCTGTAGAGAGACTCATCTGACTGCAGGTGGTGCAGATATTTAACTCCTTGTGTGTATCTTTCTTTTGCAACCCACAAACATGTCTGCACATCTTAGTAATTCCATCAGGGTTCAAGATACTTCATTGCTTCCTAGACGTCCTCTTGACAACACACTTTCTTAAATCCATGGGAAAGTGTGTTTGTATTTGCATTGTATCACTTAGCAATAAAAGTGTTATGCAAAACTGCCTCAGAATGGTGGAATTAGCCATGAGCAGAGCTGGAAATTACCAAAATGGAGACCTTTTTTATGAAAAAAAAGACAACCTCTGACTTCAAAAAAAGTTGAAGGCACTTCAAAGTACTCCTTAGTGATGGGCTACACAAAGGCAAATAGCAACTGATCATTCTTTAGCTAGATGAGTTATGTGGAAGAATTATATTGTGAAGACATTCAGAAGTCAGCCAGAATCCTCAGGAGCAACCAACAAGCGATTGCTGACAATGTTTCCAGAGAATGATTTAAAACAGGACATGATAAGATAAATCAAAACCTTTGTGAATTAGTTGCATTGGAGAACTGTAAACAGTTCCACATGAGAAACAGAGCAGCCACATCATTAACTACCATAAATAAGTGGATGGTGCCTTCACCCTCTTTACAATCCCTCTATCTTTGGTACATTTATAGAAGTTTTCTAATTTTGCAAAGTAAACCCGAAAATAAAAGAGACATCAGCAGAAAAACAAGTCTAGTTTGTATCTAAGGTTTTCATTTCATCAACCACTTTAGACTGTGTATCACATATCTATACCAGGAATAATTAAAACACAGTGCACAGTACTACACTAGCTCTAAACAGTACTACACTAGCTCTAAACAGGTGTGCTACTAGAAAATGTCCTGAATAAATGGGTTTTGACCCACTGGTATCTGTGAAGGACATATTGTTGAGGATGTTTCATTTAGAACATTTCAGAAATGAGGCTATACACATCACATTGCTTAAGCAACAATAAAGTAAATGCAAATACCCCATGTTACCATGCATAACATTATCGCTCCTTTATTTTTCCAACCTAGTGGAGAAAAAAAATCTACTTTTACTGATGTCTAACTTGCACTATATAAATAATGTCTACAGAATATAGACTGTCATCCAGGGCTATTTTATTTCACTGCTTAAAGCCAAAAATAAAACCATTTATGTCATCCTTTAGGTTTTGAGCATACCTTTTAGTATGAGACTCATTCATGAAAACCCATATTGTTTTTATTTATCTCCATATTAAACTTTTGGTAGGATTTGTTAGTGTGAATATTATTTGAAATAAAATACTGATTTGTAACATTTCAGAGTAGAAGAAGTCAAAAAATCGTTTGCAACAATATTTAAGTAATTTTAATACTGTTTTATAGGTCTCCCTGTCTAGCATATAAATTTGAAAACTATCATGTCACCTTGCTTTTAATCTTTTTTTTCCCATTTTTTCAGTCTTTTAATGCAGTTAAGTTTTTTTCTTTTCAGTCTTTCAGACAAAGCTATTCTTCAGACAAGGGTGAAAAAAATCAATGATGTTTTAGACTGAGCTTTTTGCTCAGATGACACTGTAATCATTGGTAGCCCACTTGGCACCTGTCTGTGAATTTTTTCAATACATCTACTTTACCTTTTTGCCCACCCCTGCACACTGAGACACAATCTTCCTCTGCACATCCTGCAACGATGACAAGGAGCTGTTCGAACCCCCCCACCCCCATCCACAACTCAAGAATTCAGTCACATTATTTTTTTCACCTAGTTTTCTAAGATACCTCTTTCATGCATTTTTCAAATTATTAACTTAATCTTTAAATTCTGTCACATCACTAATATTTATGATGTATATAAATAATGAAGACTACTTCGAACATTAAATAATGGAATTCCCTGGCCTTATCAACGTAGCAGAAAATTATTATTTTATTCATAACTTTCACTGCACATTGCTGAGATGATTTCTAAACGTTAGCACACTTAGTCTTACTAGTTTTATTAATTGCATTCAGCAAAGAACTTTGTCAAACCCTTGGGAAAGTCCAAATAAATTAGATCAAGCATTTCTTCCTCGTCCATTATTTTGATGACATGTGCAAAGAGTTCTAACAGATCCGAGAAGGTTTTCCTTCAGCAAATATTCCCCAGTTTCCTTTAGCAGAAATTAATCTAGAGTTTTGCTCATAATTTCATTATTGACGCTATATTGATATATAATGATATATAATATACAATTATATAATATATTCAATCGATTTAGCTAAAATTGAACTCAGACTTAGGATAGACTTAGGCCAGTAGGATAATTCTAGTTTGCTGGGAAAAAAAAAAAAAAGGCAGAAAAAGCAAAACAATATCCAAATTTTAATATTCAATTTTTCAATAGGCAATTAAGTGCTAATAAAACTTGCGTCAGCTCAACCCCTTCAGCTCCTTATCAACTTCGTGTGTAGCCGATCAGCCATCTGATTCTGCTTTCTCTTCAAATTTCTCTTATTATTTCCTTTATTGCCTCAACAGAATAGCTCATTTTTATTCCTTAAAAGTACGAGATACTTCATTGCATTTTCTGTAGAGACTCCATACAAATAAATCTTTTAACTTCTCTGTAAGAGTTCTTTTGAAATCTATTCTTTTGAAAACAGCAGGTCTAATGATATTTTCATGAGTTTTTCTGGTTCTGATATCTGATAGATATTTTGATTGAAAAAAATCTTTGCTATTTCTTAAATCTTCAGCCATAAGGTATTCAGACTGCTTCTTAGAATATACATTTTCCATCTTCCATTTTTCCTGTCATAATTTGTGTTCTGTTTCAATCGCTACACTTGTCTGGAATTTATCTGGAAGAGGCTACATTTGAGGTGAAATAAACAACCCTCACAACTATTTGCATTGATTTATTAATATTTTTGTTAATCATCTGAGACTGACTTGACATTTTAAATCCTATTCATGTGGTAATTCAAGGAATTACTATAATTAATTTCACAAAAGGAAATTCACATATCTATTTTATTACAAGGAATGACAGTGGGACACCCAAATATTATCATATATAGCAAGAATTTTGCAACTCAATTACAAAGTGTCAAAATAGAATAAAAGAAAACATATAAATCAATCTAATAATTATATTTCTACACCAATTATTTTGATTAGGAATTCCTTACTTATGTGCCGTTTTTGCATTGTTTAATATTTTGTTAGAAGAGTTTTACCTCTTTTTCTTCAACATTATCTCTTTCTGCCACTGACAGTCAAAGAAGATATTTTTTTGCAATTTTCTATAAAATGTTTATTTACAGTAATTTGATTTTACTATTTTCCTACCAGAATAAAATGATCCTAATGTTTCCTTTCTTCCAGAAAGCTCTGGCAGACTTTCCCCAGTCTGGGTAGGGTTTGTCCTGAAGCATCATATCTGTGACCTATAGGGAAAGAAGAAACAGTAGACAGTTACATGGGTGTCACATAAGACAGTACTAGCAAGGACTTTAGGAACGGTTTTATTTTATGTATGGGACACTTGCATCAGTTCTGGTAATTATAATAAACAGTAGAATAATAATAATAATTGTGTTATTTACAGTCAAAATAACCTATATTGTCCTACATATTCTGCCTCCAGAAGTGCATGCAGCTCCTTAAGAAACAATGAAACCTGTAGAGGTCCAAAGATAAGAAGATAAGAGGAACCAGTCTAAAAGTTACAGCAACCTATAGGACACAAGTTACATCCCCTGTGACTGTGAAGCTTTCTGGCCCAATCTGGGAGAGGGAAACCACCTCCCTGAGAGCAGCATCAGCAGAATTTCCACTCTTGAAATCAGAACTGCAGCTAGGGAGTGGAAGCCTGTGAATTAAGCGCTATATAACATTTATAATCTCCTCTCAGTTCCTGCTAGCAGTATAAAAAGCACACTTGGGACCGGCAACAGAAAAAAACCTTAAAACTTGCAAAAAAATTTTAAAAGTATGAAATATTTATTGTCATTTTCATAATTCCTATCTAAAGAGACCATCTGTTTTTCTGTCCAGAGATTCATATGTATGCAGTACTTCTGGGTGGTACATGAAAGTATTAAAAATTACTTTCAGCTTGGTGAGGGAGGTGAATACCCCTCAGGCATGTGCTTCTTTGGGAAGCTCTGTTTTCATATCCATTTACTTCAAATTAACTGTACTAAAAAGCACCTAAATTTACATCACAATAAACTCATAAATTCCATTGTGCAAACAATCGAGAGTGGAAAAACTACCCATTTGTAAAGATTAAAGAAATAAGTAAACAGATAAAGGACATGGGGGTGACCACCTGCTTCAAAACGCAGATAAGTAAAACAAATTCTATCTCTCACTGTTATCAGTACAGAGTGGGAAATTACTATGTGTTTTGATCAAAATGAAAATAAGTGTTAGGGTTTCAGAAGGAAATAACTTCAATCTGAAGGCAAAATTTCTTGCTTTTACTTTCTACACAGATGTTTTAAAATCTAGTTTACCATCCAGAGTGTAAGCTACGACTTTCAATCAATGGCATTAACAGCGTTTATCAAAAAGAACACGTGGCACATGAATAAATTAAAAATTGATTCAGCTTCTGAATGTTGGCTTCAAGTCCATTTGGCATTAAAAGGGCTCAGTATATTAGCCTGGGCTGGGTCCAAAGGATAATGACTATGTTAAATAAATAGAAATGCACATTCTAGGATTTTATTATTCCATCAAACCTAACCTCAACAAAGAACAGATAATATCCCAAAATACTACCTTTAATAACTATATTATGTAGGTAAATCTTTTCTCAGATCAGCAAGCTATAATATTTTTAACATCCCTATTATCTAAATAAATATTTCTATAAATATTTAATGCTGAACAAGACCCCTGTAAAGATTTAATTCACTACTTTAGTAACACTTTTTTTCCTCTTATGAAGAGTCTACTTAGTAATGAATATTTGCAAAGAAGAACAGATGTTTCAAGATTTTTTTTCAAGTTTCAAAATAGTTTCTCCAGATGCTTTCTGGGACATTATTATTATATTTGGGAGAAGGATGCAATTTGCAGCTCTATGACCAATTATTAGAGGAGCATGTTTCATAAGAATGACATTTGTGATGGAGATGTTTTCTGAGGAAAATGGCAAGATGAGGCAGGAAATGTTCTTTCTGGTATCAAATAGTTGGTCTTTCATCTCCCAACTTTGGCATTTATTTAAAGTCATATCACCAGATCAATGTCAGGTTGGTTGCAGCTAAATTGGCTGAAGCAGAAACGGTCATTAAAGGGATGCATTCCATAAAGAGAAATCCAATTACCTTTTGCATTAGAGAAATCAAATTCATTTTCTGGTTTGGTCAAGGACAGTCACTGTGGAAAACAGCTCACAGGAGAAAAGCACCCAACACTGTCATACAGCAGACAAGTTTTAGATATATATGAAACATCCATTGTTTTCAGAAACAGAAAAAAATATAAATTTTAATTTGATTTGCAGAACTTAGTGTAAAGAAATGTGTGAGTGTGTTTTTCTTTCTCTGTTCATATTTCCAAATCCAATTGCTTGACAGCATACATTTATCTCTGCTTTACTGGACTATGTTTGAAAACATTGCTGATGCGTGGGAATAAAAAATAATTGATCACTTTAGTAAATGCCTGCATGCAACTTACATAATCAAGATAAAATAAGGAAAGCCACTTACAATGTAATTAAGTAATGTATTTGTTTCTTGAACTAGTAGGTGCAATATACTTTAATCAATAATTACACTGCTTCAGTTCAGAAAGGAATGGCCCGTACATACAGTCCGTGTATACACTTTCATTTTATTTAGTGTCTCATGAGGGAAACAGTTACCCTGTACTAAATTTCAAAAGCAAAGCTGTATCACACACATTGCCTGAGTTTATAAGTTACACAAATGCCACAAAAAAACCTGTTTCTATTAATAATTAGTATATCACATATATATGGCATGTTAACCTTCATTTTGCCATATAAATATGACTTTATCAACTATTCATATTAATCACGTTATATTAATTATGAAGCTAACCCATCGTGATTTAAAAACATCTATTACTATCATTAAATTAATAGCAAAGTGTATGACTAACATTTTTCTGTTGCAGAAAAGTAAAATTGTTCCTTTTGATGTTTTTAACATTTGATACAATCGTCAAATCATAGAAAGGCTTGGGTGGGAAGAGACATCACAGACCCTCTAGTTCCAACCCCACCCTGCCAGGGGCAGGGACACCTTGCACTAGACTTGTTCAGAGCCCCATCCACCCTGGCCTATGATAAATACTACTATACAATATATAATTCAATAATTTGAAAAATGATGCCGTATCACATAGAAGAAAGAATCTGGGATTCAAAGTCATTCAGAACAAGTAACTTACTGAGACAAGAAGTGCAGAAAACAAAATCATAAAAAACTTTAAAAAAAAACCCAATAAAAGAGTAAGACACCTAAGATACCTGAGATGTACCAAGTGGAGCAGTAAGATACCTCAAGGATCATTTATTCCTTCCATTCAGTTACTCTTTGAGCTTATTGTTCAGGATACTCTGCACATACTTTACATCTCTCCTTAGATCCTCATATCAAATGATGCTGCCTTGTACCTCACAGGGTCCTTCCCAGCAGAGGCAACCTCTGCACTGGGAGTTTCAGGTAAGGCAAGTATCTCTTCTGTTATAACTGCAAGTGAAACTTCCCTTAAAAGAAAAAATAGGAGAAAATGACCAAATACTTTGGTCATGCCCACAAAATATCAACCGAATACTTCACTAGCAGGAACTATGCTATCATCTTCAGAGCACAAAGAGATGACCCACAGAAAACTGATGCAGCTCAGGCTGGTGGCCAAGCTGTTTTCATCTGACAAATTGCATTTTAGAAATGTAGAAATAGAAAAGTACATCAGTTGGTTTAATTGTAGCACTTCTTCATATAAGCAGCTGTAGAAACTGTTTCTTGCTAGAGAAATGGACTCTGGGCTTTAGGACACGATATATTCTATGCTGCAGTATTCATGAAGTGGAGACAAGCCCTAAACAGTGGCTTTTCATTGCTTTATTCATACTTGGATAAATCATCAAAACAGGGTAAGAGTAGCCCTCCAGAATTCAACAGAAGCAAAAGAATCTAAGACCCACAAGAAAAGCCTGAAAACACAAACCAAATGGTGAAATATGACATTTTTTTAATGATTATTTTGATAAAGCGATGAGTATGCAAAAGTCTAATGGACAGTAGAACTCCAACATAAAATATCAGTGAAGAAGCTGTTTGTGTGCAGCTACTCAGCCAGGGGGACATGACACCATGGTGTTATTGCTGGAAAATGGAGTACCCTGAACAACTGCATTTGCCAAAATATATCTATCTACCACTGCTAAATACACAACTCAAATATTAGAAGGGTTTTTTTTCAATTTTTATAATTTTACAATTTTAAATATCTTATTTTAAATCATAAACCTCTTAGTAAATAGCACTAAATTAATTTCACTTGATACTCAGCCTTTAAATAGTTTATAACTTGCACATCTCCACTCACCCCAAGCTCTAAACAAAAGGCATTATTTTCAGTCCTACAACTGGGTCATTTCATTGATAAGAGTGGATATCATAAATTCTAAAAGCTTCCAGAAACTGCAAGGAAGGCATAGTGTCAGGACAGGTCAGAGGGCAGTTTCCCATGGCAAGACCATGAACATTGCATTCCTCATCAAAGAATCCATCAATAGTTTTGCAAAGACTGAACAAGACTGAACATTGCTTACGTGTTTCTGAAAAGTATGTGAGTTTTTTCTAGAAAAAAACTGGGGCTAAATCAGGTTAAAGTAATTATGTTTTCTGAAGTCAGAGTGTGAAGTCAATGAGAGCTAATGCATACCGCTGAGGGGATACACTCCCCTTGCTTTGCTGTTATGTGCTTTTAGGTAGGAGCTATATATAGGTGTCCCACTAACTGCACATTAATTCTTTATCATATCTCAGTCTTTAAGTACTATACTACATCACAGTGATCATATACCAAATTAGGGAAACATTTAGTACTCAGTCATTAAAAGTTCCTCTCCATCACTTTTCTCTTCTTCTTCGTGATATGTGAAAACTGTGGAGCTGTCCACCTGATGTATAAAAGCAACCTATATCGAAAATATTTTTTTGCTTTTTCATCTGGATTGCTGGGAGAAAATTGTCTTCTGTGGATGGTGACAAATCTGATAGCCTTCTATGACGGCATGACAGGATGGGTCAATGAGGTGAGAGCAGCTGATGTTGTCTATCTCAACTCCAGCAAGGCTTTTGACTCTGTTTCCCATAATAATCTCAGGTAAGCTCAGGAATTGTGGGTTAGATGATTGGACAGTGAGGGGGATCAAGACCTGGCTGAATGGCAGATCTCAGAGGGTCGTGATCAGCAGAATAGAATCCAGTTGGAGGCCTGTAGTCAGTGGTGTTCCCCAGGGATCAATACTGGGACCAGTCTTAACTTTTTTATCATCAGTGTGGACAAAGGGATAGAATGTACCCTCAGCAAGTTTGCAGATGATGCAAAACTCAGGGGAGTGGCTGATACACATGAAGGCTCTGCTGCCCTTCAGCAGGACCTTGGTAGGCTGGCTAGTTGGTCAGAAAGAAACTTAATGAGGTTCAGTGAGGACAAATGCAGGATCCTGCATCTGGGGAGGCATAACCCCAAGTGCCAGCACAGGCCAGGGCTGACCTCCTGGAAGCGGCTCTGTGGAGAAGGACCTGGGGGTCCTGGAGGGTGAGAGCTGACTATGAGCCAGCAGTGCCCTTGTTGCCAGGAGGGCCAATGGTGTCCTGGAGTGCATTGGGAAGAGTGTGGCCAGCAGGTCAAGGGAGGAGACCTTGCCCCTCCACTCAGCCCTAGTGACGCCACATCTGTAGTGCTGTGTCAGTTCTGGTCTCCACAGTTCAGGACAGCAAAGACCTACTGGAGAGGGTCCAGGGGAGGCTACAACGATGATGAGGGGTCTAGAGCATCTCTCTTATGAGGAGAGACTGCAGGAGCTGGGCCTGTTTAGTCTGGAGAAGAGAAGACTGAGAGGAGATCTCATTAATGCATATAAATACCTCAAAGGGTATCAAGGGGATGGTGCCAGACTCTTTTCAGTGGTGCCCAGCAACAGGACAAGGAGCAATGGCCATAAACCGAAAAACAAGAAGTTCCATCTCAACATGAGGAAGAACTTCTTCACACTGAGAGTTGCAGAGAACTGGAACAGGCTGCCCAGGGAGATCATGGAGTCTTCCTCTCTGGAGACATTCCAAACCCTCTGGGACACATTCCTGTGTTATCTGCTCTAAGTGACTCTATTTTGGCAGCGGCTTGAACTAGATGATCTCCAGAAGTCCCTTCCAACCCTTAAAATTCTGTGGTTCTGTGATCATACTTCAACAGTTACACAGCTTACACATGATAATATGCAATGCCTCTTTTAATTCTGAAATTGTTTTGGCAGTTGAGCAGAAGTGTCAAGAACTTTGTTACACATCCTTCTGAAATAACTGTTAATTTATTTCAATCCCCTCTGCTGCATTTTAGAATATACAAAATGTGTTTGAAAACAAATTTAACAAATATTTGTAATTAGGCTTACAGACCTATAGGGGAGATGATATTTTTCAAGCTAAACATTATTAGTCAGCTGTAAATACACTGCTAGATTTTAAAGCTTTTTCTGCTTCCTCTATTTTGGAACATTCCTAATTTAGTTGACTTCTATCCTAAAAAAAATTGAAGTTTCTTTTAGGTTACTTCTCCTTCAATTTAATTGTAATAATTTTTTTTTATATTTGCATTTTCAAAGCAACAGCAATCAGAGACAAAATGGCCCCTTCAATATACTCCTTATTGTTTTCTCATTTTAATCACAGCCAGCAAACTGTTCTTGTCTTGCCAACACATACCATTCTAACTATAAGTAAATCCTGAAAAACAACATTAAATTGCTGTCACAATTCAGTAACCAATATGAGTGATAAAGAATACTATGGTTCACTTTTGTGGCTCCCACAATGGTCCCCACTACAATTTTGTGCATTTGCATATTTCCCACGTTGTTTCCTAACTATTGCTCTTATGAGCTCTTATTCTCCCAATACACATCATTTGCACACGTGCACTGTCTTACAATCGAATTTCCACCAAAACCAGTTAAAGAAATCCTTTTGTACAAACACGAAGGAGGCCTATGTTAGTTATTGCCATCTTTATTGATCCATGCAAATTTATTTCTCCACCTACTGAGGAAGCAGTAAGCCTCTTCTTTTTTAGCTAGAAGATCTTGATTTGATTCTGAATAGTATCATAATGGTTTCTGCAATCCATGCAGGGATAACAACTCAACAAGATGGCAGGACAACTAAAAACATATACACTCTAGGTTCAACTTTAGAAAAGTTACTTCTGCCAGCACTTCCTTTCATTTTCAAATTCAGTTAGGACAGAATGCTTCACAAAGCCAACACCTACCCCACAATGAATTTCTGGTAAAAAACTTTAGATATCAAAAGGTGAATTAGGGAGAAATCTGGTCTGCAATTAGTTTAAGTTTATTCAACTTATTCTGGAAATTATACTTTGTTTTTCAATACCAGGAGAAATAATTTCTTAAGAAATTCTGCTTTTCTTAAAAGCCAAATACAAAATTCAAAAAAAATTTTAAATTTTAAAAAGAAGATGAATTTTCTTTTAACTGGGAATTCCTTGACAGTTCATAAATATAAAGAACTGTTTAGGAACAATTTTACAATTGAAGCAGAGCTTCTGCAGAAAAACTCTAAGCTGTGCCATTTCATTTCCTACCATGTTTCAAGTCCCTACTGTGCGCACAAATCACTATATACGTGCAACAAAATATCCTGGCTGCCATGTGGCAAGCACTTGCTGTTTATATAATCATTGACAGCACATTTCAGAAGACTTTTTTCTTTGCTTTACAACTTCCTTATTAGTGTTACAAACGCAGAAGCAGAGGTCTGGGTAATGTCATGTATTACAGACAAAGTGTGAGACATAAAGCCACATCACGATTTTTATTTAAGGCATTCAGTTCAGTTCCATTTTAGGTTGTTGTGGCAGCAGAGTTTGCTTTACTCATTTAGAGAGCTTGGTGGTGCAGGTGAAAGGCCAGAGACAGAAGCCATGCCATGTTTGGTGCACATGGCACACGCATTTAGATCAATGTAGATTCTTTTTATAGTCAGTGAAAAGAAAAAAGCATTTCTGGGGTGAAATTCATTTCAAATTAGGTTCTGTTGTAAAGATGTGCATATTTTTCTTCACTCTAAATCAGAACTTGCTCAGACGATTATAGTGCTGGCTCTGGAAATTCTGGTAACCTGAATCCCAGCATGGTTTCTTACATTTTTTAGTGTTTCTCACCAAAGTGTCATTAACCTAGTTAATGAAATACATGATGGCTCATAAGAGATGAGGTTTTATCATAGGAAAGGGCTGTTTTCACACATCCCATGCCTAAAAATTAGGCTTTTGCCCTCAGTAGGCTGTTTCAGACAAAGATACTTAGAGAGTCCTTAGAGTTCCTTGGGCAGGTCCTGGAGGGAAGCAAGCAAAGGGTTTTAGAGAATGGACAAGTCGTATCACAAAAGGGTAACCCAAACCAGGAGCAAAGACAGCCAAAGCAAATATCAGAGACAGAGGTGCTTTCCTAGTCCACAGGAAGTGTTTCTCTATTTTTGAGACTGCAAATTGCAAAGTTCTCTAGGGAATGATACCAAAGGTGCATTGGTGTACTTTTGTACAGTAGACTGTTGCTTAAAGCAGTCAAATCAGTGTGCCCATGTTTAGTCTTGTATCTACCAGTGCTTATATCTTAACCACTGTTATAGGCATTATCCATTGACTTTAATTCTAAAGACACACCTAGACAAAGTATCAGCCTTCAGGTCTCCCCATCCTCTGTAGCTGCAGAACCAGACTCTTTCACAACTTATCCTTTCTTTAATCCTGTGAATCTTGTACAGCTATCTACAAACCAAAGCACTGAAGAAAGAATTGAGCCAGCACATGATTAGTATAGAGACGGCCTATGGCAGAAGGTTCACAATGAGTTCATGCTGAAAGGGAATTTTAATGCAAAATTCAAGTAGCAATTTTTAAATTAGGGTGGGATCCATAACATTTTGGAATATTGGAGGAATGCAAGCATTTCCTCATTTATCCCCAAACTACAGCAATGTACAGGTTCACAGTTTCAAGCTGTATAATCACCTCACATAATCATAGAAGTTTTGTTTTAGCATATATGTAGCTATATACCTAAGGTGAGGTTCATCCTCTGAAACTGTCTTAATCTAAGCAAAATTTTTGATGTCTGAATGTACCTGCAAGTCACAGACAAACTCAATTGCCTGGTTCCATAAAGGACATAGAACTCAGGAAGGTCACTATCTGCAGCAATGAAAGACTGGGAACAAATTCTGGTTTGATTTGGCATAATACAACACAGATGCTGAGCTGTTCTGGATAGATTGCCAGCAATTCTGGATATATTGACAAGGAATACTTACGCCTCTGAAGAAAGTCCTTCTGAACTTTGCAAACAGAAGCTTACTAGAGTACCTGCTGTAGAGCACAGTACCAGCTTAGGCATGGAATAAATATCAGTTCCCAAGACATGAAGGAGGCCCATGCCAGACAGGTTCACAAGACAAAGGTTTCTACTGATCAAATTTAATTTCAGGCCTGTCTTCTTTCAACATCTCCATCTAACAATTTTCTCAGTAACACTTGCACGTACTCGTGTGCTGTAACAGATGCAGACAGCTTTTTGCATGGGCTGTTAGCTATTACTCTTGAGCAGTGCCATCATTTTTATTTGTATCATGATGTCCTCAGAGACTCACAGTTAGAGTTGTAAACTGTCAATGCAACTTCTCTGTAGTCTATCTTTTGATGTGCCAGAAGGTCATCATTTGCTGTTCTGACAATTGTAGTTTTGAAGTTGTTGCTTTCAGAAAAAATGCGACAACACACATGTCATTTGGTGCCTTTGACATGCCTTCTCCTTTCCCACAAATACTTTATATTTGTTGAGTTAAGGGATGACAGAAGACCAACAAATGTATAAACAAGACTTGTCCAACACTTACGTACACAGTGTTAGTGTGAGTCTGTGGCAGGGGAGGGAGTAAAAAAAGTAACCTTAGTGACAAAAATTTGTGACAATAGCATATTTCTAATGAATTATTTTGGGAGGTTGCTATTTTCTTCTCTATTTAACTTCCACTTAGTGACTAATGAGGAAGAATCTTCTTATGAATGAGTGAATGTGAGATACACTTGATTTTTGGGAATTGATTTCACTTTACACAGTTTGTTACAGATCAACGGTTAAATAGAGTAAATATAACTTACATAAGCATATCTTCCAAAATTCTCTGTTGGTGTCTACATAATGCAAAACCTAGTAAGAATGAATGAATTTGTTCGAATGAAGAATATGATTTCAAGCTCTGATGCTTACTCTCTGCCTTCCACCACTCTGCACCCAGGCACACAACCACAGGACAGCCATCCGAACACTGGGATGCCCCTGGTGACAGGTGGGAGGCACACAGGCCACTCTGCTGAGATATTTGCCTGTTTCCTCTTGCCAGAACAAGGCACCTAATTAAATGAAAATCCATCTCCATGCTGCTGACACCGTGCTGCTTTTCCAGTTGATTCAAAGCTGTGATGTACTGACAGCTCAGAGTCGTTTCAATCCATTTCATTTCTTTACGAGAAGCTTTAACTTCAGAGTAAGTAAAGGGGAACTTGAAACTTCCTTTACGTGGCCTTTTCTGTTCTGCACTCATGGCAAACACAGCTACTATATGACAATATTTTCACCCTAAATAGAGAATGAGAACAATTCTGCACAAAACAAGTTTCTCATGAAAACGCTTACTGGAAAAAACCTGAAAAAATTCATGAAGCACTTCGGAAAAACTTTCCTTGGTTCTTTTCCATATTTTCTTATAATACTATTAGGGGTTATACAACTAGAATAAAATTTATGTGCAGCTGGTGCTTTGACAGATTTACAGGTAGCATCATCAATTGTTTTTAGTTACCCTTTTATACTGAAGCTACAATCACACTGAGAACATAGTTCATCAGCAAGTCATAAATCCTTCTATTTGTCCCCATTTCCTGTGCAATTCCGCACTTAAGGTGCAAGCATGGCCACAGTTTTGTTCAATCCTCTTTAAATGGCAAAGCGTTACTTTGGTCTTACTTCCAGAATAAAGAGTACACATGGAAGGTATTCAGCAGAAGGTGATTAGTAGCAGTTTCACTTCAACGGAAGAAAATCTCCAGACTCTGTTGCAAAGTCATTTGCTATTCTGAATAACAAACCTTTTGTTTTGAAAAGTCAGTCAACTATTTCTCCTGTTGGATTATGTTCTTTAAGAAAACTTAGGCAATTTTTTAACAATTCTCAGATAATAATTAAAATGTAAAAATACCCATCAAAAATTCACAGGAGGATCTTATTAGAAAGCTGAGAAATAATGATTACTCTTAAACTGTATTGGCATTGTTCAAGGAATTCTCATTGCTGAAAGAAGAACACAAAATGAATGCCCCTATTCCCTGAATAGAGAACTTTTGGGATTAAATAATCAAAAAATTGGAATCATAACTAAAGTCATCTCTATTAAAAAAACCTAATATTGAAGGCCTTGAGGATTTCAAGTGATACTGCTATTGCCTTAAAATGGTGTGATTGGCTCAGCTCAGATATACCAAATAAAGATATAACCATTACGTTTCCTTTTATTCTCATTCAGGTTTTAAGGTTCATGTTTTTGTAGATTTTCCACCAAATTTGATGCCTTGAAATAAAGTAGAGGATGACACTCTTATATCACACAAAACTCCACTTTGGCTTTCAGATAAAATTGCTGCTACTGCAGAGTCAAGAAAAAATATTACAAATTTTAACAGCTCCAAATATTGATTTTTTTTGTACAGTAAGCAGCAAAGGGAAAGCTGGTTATTAAACATTAATGGATACAACTGAAAATGTTTCACACTGAACGTTGTTTGGGAAGAATATTGAAGAAACACAGGGGATAATGGTTTGTGAAGAATTCTTAGGTACTTGTTGGGTTGCTAGAGAAAAGGAGGTACAGCAAAAAGAGAGCTGAGAGAAATTGCAGTATCTCTAGGGACAGAATGTTACACTCCCTTCTGGACTTGTGCTGAAATATGTTCCACAGCCAATTTGACAGTAAGTAGATAAGAGGTTTTGCAGACTGGGAAGTCAAGGATTGCTAGAAATGATTGGTAGTAACATTGCCTTCTCACATCCCCTTGGCTATAGAAAATAGCAGTCTTTAACCAAAATGCTTAGTTACTGAGCATAGGCAGAACTTTGTACTTTTGTTGGTTTTGTTCAATAAGGAGTGAAAGAACACCAGGACCTCTGGGCAAAGAGAACATTCAAAGAGAATGGAAGGAAATTTGTTCCACTTCTAAGCACACTTGAGAACACAATCCTTAAAATACAGTTGTTTTTCAGCCCCTAGTATACTTTCACGTGAAATTTAATATCTCTTATATAAACAAAGAATCAAGCTTTTTTCAGGTTTTCTTTTTGGCTTCATATGCATGCCTAACCATCTGCAAACATTTGTCCCATGGGGAAGCAGGATTGATGTCACTTCGAAGAAAACAAGCAACACTAGATCATGGCTGCACAGTTATTTGCCATTAGTTAGACATGTTTATTTTTTATCTACTGTCTACACACAAGGCCATGGGAAATCAGCTAATGGTCACTCATTAAAACATACTTTTGGCTTATACATATTCATAGGACACACTGTAGCAAAAACCAATATATTCTTTCAAAAAAGAACAAAGGAGAAAAAGCTGAAGGAGACCAACTTCACATGAAAGGGAAAGTTTATTTTCTTAAATGTTCAGATGTTGCAAATTAAAAAATGCTGCTTTATCAGCATGGTGTAAAGCAGATTTTTTTATCAGATTCTCTTTTGAACAACAATTTTTGGTCAATTACTACTTCCCAGGTGGACATTTCTCAAGGCTGAACCATACTGTGTGCACAGCTGATATGGTACAATCTTTGCTCTACAGCTGGTCTTGTTTGTCATCTTAGCTTACTTGATTAAGTATTTTAATCAGTGTTTTGCTTAAGATCGTGAACCTTCTGTTGAAAATTGTCTGGCTGGTACTTAGCTAAAAACCAGTTGATTTCTCAACATCTTACTTAGACTTTGGCCATTTCTCATGCCATAATTTTTGAAAAGTTTATAATTAGTATATTAAATGTTTTCCTTCTTACAAAACAATAATGAGTGTTCTCCAATATCTGCAAATTCTCTACTAATAATGACAGTAAGCAGCTTCCAATGAAGCTGCTAAGCTGCTTTTAATATAATGCCATGGAGAATATATAACAAGACTGCCTTATTTTGCTTTAAACTTTGGCCTTTTTGCCTCTAAAAAACATAATACTGGGTTTAGTTAAATATTTATCCCTTATCTTCTGACTGTTTTGTTAAGCCACCCCTTTTATTCAGCCGGATCAGGTGTTTTGAGCATTTTTTTGGACAAAGTAGTTCTGATTTTTCTCCCAGAGTTCTCAGGAAATGAGATACAGATTATATTTACATGCTTGAACTAGCTTCGATGTACAATCTAAAATCACTTTTATTCTATTTGTCCTGCCTATGTTTATATATTTCTCCCTTATGATATTAACAAAACCCGGGAGCATTATCATTTGGGCTTTTCTGAGCAGGCCGTTTGGCTGAGCTCCAGCTCTTTGCCTTTCTCTCTTAGCACAAGGAGGGAAACACCGTATTTTGGGAAAATGTAAATCTGCCCTCCAGAGCCCACATCATATTTTCTTTATATCTTCTAGAAATTTGTATTGATAAATGAGAAACAAAAGCTCTCAAAGCATAAACAGAAGGACTCAAAAAAAAAATTATATCTTTGCCTTATAACTATAAAGAGAAGGCAAAGATTCAGTTAGATTATTAGTGTTCTCAAGGAGTAACTACATATTCTCAAGGGATATGAGAAAAAAAAATCACTTTAACCAGGAAAAGATAAAGATACTATATTTACTGGATATCCACTACTACAACAGGCAAAGTAAATTTATATCTACAGCCGATTTACTTTAAGTTATATCACTTCTATATCAAATACATAGATCCTGCTTTACTAAAGTTTCATCCTCCCTGCCTTGACTACATTAGGTTACCTTTGAACCAGTCCTTAGACTAAGGTTTTGATGCCTCTCAATTCTCACTGTAATCATAAGTCCTTGCTCAGAAAAATATTTTTTAAATTTACTCAGCCCAGGACTGAGTAGCCCATTTGTACAAGACCACTTTGACTTTGTACCTGACAACTCCACTCTAAGTCCAGTGAAAGACACTGTTGAAAACTAAGCTAGTGCTGACGCACTTGCTTTTTAACCTAAGTACATACTAACCTAGGCAGCATACTGCTGGTTTAACTACTACCTAGCCGAATCAATGTGGTAACACTTCAAGCACAAATGACAAATATGAGTGGTGATGCTTGGTGTATGTATAATGCATGAAGCTGAAATACACATTCCCTGATTTCTTTTGTCACATAAGCAGTAATCTCATGAAATATGTCCGTGTCAGTTGGCTGAAAAATTGGAACAGAATTTTTAAGGTTTGTTATATAAGCATATAAACATTATCTATATATGCTTGAAAGCCAGTAATACCTGTAAACACTTTTATTAAAATTGCAGCTCCTCTCTGTATATTGGAAAAAACATTTTATAGCAGATGAATAATGAAACATGATTACAGTTCTAGATTAGCTAAAATTGCTACGACCTTAGGTCTAGTATAAAGTATTTCTCACATAAAAATACAGTATATACAGGCATTTTAGTTTGCAATAGGACTTCCTGAACCCTATGAAAGCCCAAAGTTTAATAAAGACCTTTATCAGTTTTGAAAACTTTTTTCATTTTTTGATAGGAAAATGAAACAAGAAAATAGACGGTCAAACATGACTTAAACAGATTCTAGAAAGAGAGTGAGATGGTAGACTGAGAGTGAGACGTGGAAAAGACAAAATACTGAAAATGAGACTATGAGTTGCAATAAGCTTAGTAAATTGACATAGTAATGTATAGTTGCAAAAGAATGGAGATCCAATTCAGGGCTTAAAAGTACTTGTTTACACTTCCTTCAAAAGAAAGGAGGATTGACACTGACAGGTAGATTATCCTGAGATTATAGAAAACTACAGCTTTAAACCAGGGACTAGAATATTTCATAGGACATCTCAGATTGACTATTAGTTCCTGAAGTGTTTGAAAGGGAATCCAAAGAGCTGTTCAAGTAAGAAAAAATACCAATCCACAGGATGAGAACCAAGCCAAGGTAAACTGAAGACACAACGTCCAGGAGCAGAAAGTTCATGTCTAAGACCCCAGTGTTATCATATGCCTGAGACACAGGCAGAAATTCGATACTACCTGAAGTTATTAAATATAAAATTCTCCTAATTGGAGTAGTCTATAGATTTTTCACTTTCATAGGTAATTAAGACATCTTCAAAATACACAGAATCCAGTCCTGTCATATGAATCATTGAAGAAACAATGGATAATTGCTTAGTGATTTACAAGCTTTACTCTCTCTTTGGATAAACAAGTGAAGAGACTTTATATGAATCTTCAAAGATCTTTGGTCCTCTATGGAGCACTGCTAGAACACAGCAAGGAATACTCTAAACTGGCATTAATACAATCCAGTGTGTCTTCTCAGTGGACTGCAGTGCCCTCTACACACACTGAGCATCTACACACACAGGCAGCTGACATAATGTGCTTTGGTCTCCTGAGATGAAGGCAGATTAATTTTGATGAAGGACCACAAAACACTGCTTTCATTTTTATGACCCAGGCCTGACATCTATCCATTGCACCCTTGTGCTTCTTATGCTGGGTTTGCAAATATAGATTTGCTACTTTTTTTTTTCCTGTGCCAAATGAAACATAATGACGGTAAACTGATTCATCATGTGAATTTTTCAGTCAAGTTACTAATCATTTAAACTATGTCGTAGTCCTGTATTCAGCAGATAGCAATTAAATTTAGTCTAAAGTGAGAAGACTTGAGGTTTTTTTTGCTCTGAATGGTGTTCTATCAACTGTTGATTCATTGGGGCTTCTTCTGTACTACTGTACACACAGGAAGGTGATTAGCACTGTTGAATGAAGGTTCTCTGTGTCAGATACCTCTGATGATGTATCTTCACCCATCCTAGAGACCATGAAACTTTTGGGTTTCAATAATGTTGGACATAAATTTGAACAGCTTTTGAATCTGGTATTGCAAAGCTACCTATCCTTGGCTTTCCACATTGATGTGCCTACTATCAATCATTCTCAATACAGAAATAAGGCTATGAAATATCTGGGACAATCCTGGAAACAATTTATACACAGAATTTGCAGGCAAGTTAGGAACCAGGCAACGGAAAGACTGATGGCAGAATCAAATTCTTCAGTCTCAGTTCTTTAACCACAGCACAGTTACAAAGCAATATTTCTACCATTTTTAGTAAAATTGTTTTTTCCATTCCTGGCACAATTACCAAAAAACCCACAAAAAAGCCAAACCAAACCAACAGAAACAAAAAGCTGAGAATTACCAACGATGGTGAACAGGACATATTTAGAGCAAATTACTTGCAACCTCATGCATACAATTGATGAAAATAATCAGAAAAATGATTACTTGTTAGCTGTTTCAGTATAACAATCAATGTAGCATAAAACCAGCAAATGAGTGGTTGATTTCCTGTGTCATATTATATATATATAATGTATCTACATATATGCATACTTCCTCTGTCAGATACTTATATTAAAGCCCTCTTACGAGGAGAAAAAAGGGGATGCAGGCTTTTGGGAAAATAAATGACTTGATGGATTAAAGTTTTTAAAATTACCTTAAAGATTAGTTTATTTTTAATGGCACACTAAAAAGCAGTCACTTTCTAGTGACTACACATGCAAGCACAAAAATATTAATTTATACATAAGAAGAGGTACTTTTGTCTTTCTTTCCTGAACAGTGCTCTTATGATCTGACTGGCAAAATCTAACACCCTGAAAAATTAAACTGGGACTTAGGTCCCAGTGCCACAAAGACTTTTATATGAGCAGCAGTTTACAGACTGCAAAGTCAAATGCAGTCAGCATTCCCAGGCTCAAGCTCTTGCCCCAGTCTCTAGGGCAGGGAAGTCTATAACACTGGGCTATCTACCACTCTTACTGTCCTGCTTGACACCTGCCTCCTGGCAGCATGCCCTCCTCAAATTTGTGTCACTGAGTATCTTCCCATTCCTATAATGAAAGAACTTTATCTAACAAATAAATGAAGGCTCTCAAGGCTTAAGACTTTTTTGTACAAGCTCAAAGATTAATTTTGTCCTCCATGGGTTTTTCTCCATTAATTCTTCTGGTTACACAAAATGATCTAAAAACATTATTTGGGAGTGAATGAGAAAGCTCAATGTATGTCAACTTTCTGGCAATCTGCATTGCCCCTACACTGCCACAACTCCACTGCGATTTTTCAGTTACAAAATAAAATCAAAATGCTAGAAAACAGAAATGGGCAGTAAGAAAGAGCTTCTAGAAAGGAGGATGAAGAACTACTGAAGACAATATGTTGCTGCAGAAATGTTACCGAAGCAAAGAACCTATTCCTTCAAATGGAAAAATTAGTATCACGTAAAAGGGCATACACAAGCAAACCAAGGCATATTTATATATGGTTTTTAAGCTATAGCATCACAAAAGTCCTCATTTGAGCACTGAGCAGGATATTTTTGAAGGGTGCTATTTATGAAGGGCATTTCTCAGCCAAAATTCTTATATGACATTCTAAATATATGGTATGTACACATCTGTACTATTTTTACAGCAGAATGTCCAGTCAGCACAGACAGCATACATATGGCTGCCCTTACCAAATTATTTCAAAATACTCATTCTGCTGCAGGAAGATACTGAAATAGAGCTAAAATATCTTTTGCCTCTGGTCATTCTTGTTTTTGTAACTGTTGTTTGACTATTTGGTTAGTTTGAGTGTGTCTTCTTTCACATTCTAGAGTCTATATTTTTCTGATCCAAGAAGTTTCTGGCTTTTAAATTCTTGCACTATTTTTAAATTATATTTTATATATGCACTGTACATAGTAATGTTATACAAATGTGTCACCCTTTAGAGAAATATCATTAATCATAATTATTTTAGCAGTTTTTAGAAGTTTTATAGGTAAGTAACTTGCAACTTTTTTTTTCTCTCTTTTTAGTAGTGTGATAGCATCAAAATTCCATCTTGAAAATAAGTCCTGTGGTTTCTGACTATGCTCCTTTCTCATTAGCTGCACTATAAATTAGAAGCCCAACAATAAATATTATGGCACAATAATTAGGAATAGATTAAGCTGTCAGTTGGAACATGACTAGCAGCAGATTCCTATGGCTTACATTGTTTCATGACCTTTTCCATTTATGAATAAAACTGGGGACTTTATAGTTTATAGTTAGCTTCCTGAGATCAAAATAACAAAGCTTTTGGCACCATTTTAATCCCTCTGACCTTGTACTGAAACTGATAGATAAGGTTTGTATGAGCCCTTCTGCTGATCTGTGTGTGTGGTCATAATATCTGGAAGTGATACGTGGTACAAAAACAATGAAGAGGCCATTTAAGAAAATTCTGCATGGCCATGACCATCTTCATTCCTACACTTTTATTTGGCCCTCATATCCTCATAGCAATAAGAATATGATGCTTTATAGTTCCTGGAGGATACAACAAAAAAAACCAGACAAGCCAACAAAAAAAACCCCCAGTACCAACTACACGGAAATATTAAGGAAGGCAAATGAACAAAACCCATTTAATTTCAGCTCTTTGAGTTCAAAGGTACTTGCTCAGACAGCTCTGCCAGTTTGCTATACTGGAGATTTCATTGCTTTTTCATCACAGTAAACATCAAATTATGGGCATATTTTGGATATGCTTTATTTTTTCTGGAGTTGACTTTGCAGATACATGATATTTGTCTTCTGTGTGAAAAACAGTCTAATGTGACTTTCATTTAAAATAATTTTCTAAGCTAACTATTTATTGGCCCAGATCCCTAGTCTGAGACTAGGGCATAAGAGGACAGTAAAAGCTTCAAACTACGTTTGTACTTTTCCGCTCCTACATCTGCTCAAGCTCTGACTGGGCTCTCAGTGCTCACACTGTTAAACACCAGTGTTGTTTGGTCAGCTCTTCAAGGCATTGCCATCATATCAATTTGCTGTCAATCTGCCAGGCAAAGAGTGTGACCTTTTTACACTTGCAGCTCCAGTTACAAACGTGCAAACTTCATTCATCTAAGAGCAGTGAGGTTTGCACGGCTGGATTGATGAGCTATGGCTTGCCAAGGACAACACCTTTTCTTCTGTTTTTTGGGATGTTAATAACAAGATGCTGCAAATACAGTAGATAATGGAAGTATGGCTTACTACCCAGATACCTACTGGAGGGTGAACTAGTGTGAGAATCTTCCTGGAAAAAAACAGGATGTTGCACATGCATGGAAAGTATAATATATCTCTTTGGAACTGCCCTTTGCAAAGTTAACATTTTGATGTTTGAGGTGGAAGAAAAGCCTCAGCTGTTCTACACATGACAAGAGAAATGTCTTTGCAAACAAAAACAAAAATGGAGAAGTTTATGATTCACATGTGATCCCAAAATACTTTCTGCTCATTTTGAAGGTTAACAGCAATCAGGAACTGCCTCTTGCCAAAATCAGTGGAAAGTTACTATGAGAAAGGATTAAAGGGCTAAATTCTGCTCTCCTTTGCACACATTAGGGCAAGTCCATCAATGCGAATGTATGGCAAGAAGGACCATTGTTTTATATCCAAATAAAAGAGAACAGAGTTCAGCCTAAACTTTACAGTTCTGCCTGCATTCTTGTCCTTCACAAGGCAGTCAGGCTTTCCTGTCACAGTTTATTGCACCCTCATCAGATTTGTTTGATGCAAATTACAGATCTGACACTCTGGGTGTCTGTCACTGCTCCTCATGAACAATATGCAATGCGTATACCACAATTGGCATCCCTGGGGACGGCATGCTCAATTTAGGAACAGGTATGCTATAAAGTTGCTGGAAAGTACATATGAAATACAGAACTTAAAATGACAAAAAATCTTCATTAACTAAATTCAATTCCAATCATGGGACACAGTTTAAAAAATTAGATAAATAGTTTTAGAAATTATGCCAACTGCAAAATAGTTTCTAAATATTAATTAAAGGTTCTATTTAGAAGTATTTAATGCATGATTTCCTTACCACCTGTATTTGTAAAGTCTGAAAAGAAGAAAAATGTAACATCTGGTTAAAATTACTTGGAGGTACTAATACTACACTGCTTGAATCAAAATTCAATAAAAGCATTCATCCTCCTATAAAAACGTATTCTTTCCTAGATGAAAAGACTACCAATACATTATTTTTGTAAACTTGTCATGTGTCTACAAGCAGTGTAAAACTGTATTTTTAGCTATGGAGTTTACCTAGTCCCACAAGGCTTTATCTTGCCTTTATGTTGACAAATGAACAAGGCTGAAATATACGGGATCTGAGCTTCTGTCAAGATACACCCTGTTTCAAAAGTCATTGTCCTTGCACAGCTGTTTCCTTTAAGCTATTGACTTAAACACAGTTTTATTATTCTTCTGGGCTTATTACTGAATTCCTCAGTAGATGCAGTTAATTGCCTCCAAGCTTTCCTTTGGTAGACAAGGCAAGAGAATGCAGCAGAATTATAACATGATATACCAAGATGCAATGAGGTGACTTGGGTAACTAATTTAACACACATGGCTGTATTGTGGCCAGGTTTTCCTATTCCCATGTTCCTTTTTTTCAAAATATACTTGCAACATATTACCAGATTAAAGTGAAAATGCTACCTGCATTTCTTGTAGCACCTCTTAGCACAGGCAGTAATCATTAGTAGTATTAAAATAAAATTCTTGTTCATGTCTCAGATTTTATCTTTAATGTGTCTCTACTGAATCATGAAAAAGACTACCAGCTCTCTGCTTCTTCTGTACTCATCAACAGTACATCTCAGGATTTTATAAACAAATATTATTAATTCTAAAAGATAAATATGAAATTTTATTCTAGGTTATATAGTAGATTTTTTCTCCAAACTATTAAATTATTGGACTAAATTAAGCCTGGACCATTTTTAATACAATCACAATGTTGTGCATGTATCTATTTAACACCAAAATAGATAACCTCTGTTAGACCTCATCTTTTTATGAGAAGATTAACCATGTAGTTCTGTAAAGTTAGTAAAGTTGTATATACAACAAATATGTTCATCTTACCATCATCACAAGCCAAATCTTGGACTCTTTTCTAGGTTTCCAGTTATGTCAAAATAAAAAAAACTATAATTGAACTTAAAGAACAGGGAAATAAAAATGTCCAGTATTGTTCTGTACCATCAAGGAACTAATAGAAGCTGTTTCACTGATGTAAGACTTGCTCTGAATGACTCCTTTGTACGATCAGAACAAAAGGTTTTCCTTTGTGTTACAGAAATAAATGACCATGGGTCCAACTTGCCAGTTTGATGGCCCTGCATGGGCCCAGAGCACTTGTACTGGGTTTGCATGCCATGGTGAAGCTGTCCTCCTGCAGCCCACAGAGGACCATGGGGATGCAGATATCCAAATGCAGCCCATGGAGCAGACTCATGCTGGAGCAGGTAGATGCCTGAGAGAAGGCTGTGATCCTGTGGGAGACCCATGGAGAGAGGGACCCTCATGGGAGCAGCCTGTCCTTGAAGGACTGTGCCCCGTGAAAGAGTGACCCATGCCGCAGCAGTTTGGGGAGGACTGCTGCCCATGGGATGGACTCACGTTCAGCAGTTTGCAGGGAGCTGTTGCTTGTGAGATGGACTCACACTGGAGAAGTTCATGGAGAACTGTCTCCCATGAGAGGGACCCCACGGTGCCACCAGGGAATGACTCCTCTCCCTGAGCAGCGGGAGAAGCCTTGGGTGGTGAACTGACCATAAGCCCCATTCCCTGTCTCGAGCCACTGGAGTAGGAGGTAGAGCTCAAAGGAGGGAGGGGTGAGGGGAAGGTGTTTTTCAGGGTTTATTTTACTTCTCATTATCCTGCTCTGATTTTGTTAGTAATAAATTCACTTCATATCTCTAAGTTGAGCCTGTTTTGACCATGACGGTATTTGGTGAGTGATATCTCCCAGTCCTTATCTCATTCCATGAACCCTTCATTATATTTTCTCTCCCCTGCCCAGCTGCAGAGGAGAGTGAGAGAGCAGCTTTGCTGGGTGCCTGGCATCCAGCAGCATCAACCCACTACAGCACTCCTGTTTGCTTTGCATCACTTCTGGTAATCCATTGCCCTTTCCAGTCCTCAGTAGGCTATGAGTGTGTTATGGGACTCTGACTTGCTTCCAGCTACCTTGATATTGGTGAAGGGACAAGAAGCCAATGAGATTCCTTCTACTAGCTCTGGAAGAAGGTAGCTCTGGAAGAAGGTAGTGAATGAAGGAGGAAGAAGGTAGGGAATGAAGGAGGAAGACAGGCACCTACTACCAGAACAGGCATGTATTTACTCTCAAACAGAGTTTTCCTCAGTCACCTCAAGGTAAATTACTAAACTACAATTGCCCTGGTGCAACAAAATAGTTTATAATTCTGTGAGGGATGACAACATTGTTTCCACTCAGCAGAAAGAATGAAAGAACTATTTGGATCAACAATGAAAGACTCTCTTTTTTTGAGTCTGACTAGTGTAGAAAATCAGCAAGTGAAAACTGAACATTCCCCAATTCTACCAACACACAGAGATGTCCTGATAAATGGCAACATCTGTACAGCATGAAGGGGATTTAAGCTCTCAAATATTTTAATAACTACCAGTATAAGCACAAGAAATATATGAATGAATGTTTAATATAATAAATTAATGTTTCTCCCCAGCACATGCATATACAGCCACTGCTCTCCCCTCATCTACCCAGCCAGTCATTCTGCCACAGAAGGCTATCTGATTGATCAAGCATGATTCCCCTTGCTGTTTTCTTCTTACCAATAATGCATACAATGGCCTCAATTTCTCTCACATAACTTTAGTTTAACTGCTGCATTCGATGACTCTATAACCAAGACAGGCACCATCAGAGGACACTCAGTCTTGGACAGACTAAACTGCTCTCTGAATGGAGACCAGTTGCGGTCTCTGTCCACAATCTAGAGAGAAACACAAAGGTGTTGACACTTTGCACATAGGTGCTGCAGTCAAATGCTGAAGTTGGCTTGCTGAACACAGCATGGGAGACAGATTCCTTACCTTGAATTTCCATGTCCTTTCTAATCAGCATTCTTCACAAAAAGTTGTTTCTCCTGGGTTTTAACATTTATGATGAATGAAGGGTTGGTAGGCTGCCTATAAAAGTCAGTAAGGTGCATAAATACTATAAAAAAAGTGGCTTTCTTACTGCTACCAACAGAAGCCAATGCAGGAACATCATAAAATGCTACAGTAATGTCAGAGGTAATAGTAGTGTGTTTTCTTCCTTTTATCCAGTATCTGTGTGTAGCAATATGTTCTCTACAGAAACATGATTCTGAATAATCTTTCAAGGTCTTGTTAACTGCTCTGTGTAAAAATATTTCAAGAACATGACACGAAAACTGTTTGCACAGAGTAGTTAGTCTAGCTGTCAGACATGCTTGTGAGTCTCCTCTTTTTTTCTTTTAGAAAAAGGATACCCACTTTTTTTCTTAAAGCACCAATTACTTTAATAGAAATACTTTTTAGTTGTTATTTTCAAGAAAATTAAAAGCTAAAGAAAACACTGGAGAAGCACAGAAAACAATAAGATTACAGACAGACTCTTGTTCTTTAGTTACACAGACATGAATAGAGAGATAAATTTGAACTGCTGTTCTTAACAGGAAATTCTTAATCATCTAGTCAGCAGCTGCCATCCTATGAGCAAAGTGGGGAACCCATAAACCTGCATCTGTACCCATGGAAACTGAGTATTCTGAAGATGTATGGGATAGATGGAATACAAGAACTACTCCTAAATCCTGTCAAACTAATACTTCTTCCTCTTCACTTGCAATGAAGACCACAAAGAAATGAAGAAAATCTGCCACCTTACTGAAAATCAACTTATTGTTGAATAAAGTACTGAAAAATATATTTCTCTTCGGAATCCATCAGACAGAGACTTGGCAGCAGGGATCCACAAATGTATGACCTCCAGATTGATTACTGCATCTCACTGTATCCAAGACCGAAAAATATATACTGTGAAAAGAAATCCCACTGCTACAAAAAGCAGCTGCTAGTCTGCTTAGCAACACAAGCCACTGTGAATGCATCATTCTGGCACACTGGTCCCTGCACAAGCCCCCTCACGATTTCAGAGTCCAGGTGGAGGTCATTGCCATGGTCCTCAAAACTCTCTGCGGGACTGGCCTTAGGTACTTGAGAGCCTTCCATCCCCTCTGCAGTGATGACCTTTTCTGACAGCTCTGTTCCCTTGGAACAATGAAGCTGTCAGCCAAGGGAAGAAGCTCAGCAATGCAGAAGAATTAACTTTACAGAAGCTGAATCTTGGTGAGAGTGCTACCATTCAGAAGAGAGGGAAATTTCTAAATCTCACCAGCTGAAATCCTCAGACCTTTGGCTTGCCTTCCCCAAGTAAGTTTCTTCCCCACCAAACTGAACCCTGCAAAATGTGTGGGTGGATTGGATACCAGCCTTCAGTGTATAATCATTGCCAGATGTAAATACAAAATAGACATACATAGTGAGAGGTGTAATATACTCTAGTAATTGCTCTTTATTGTGTGGTTCCTAGACCAGAAAAAAAGCCCAGAAAACTGCCTATTTACCCTGTCCCAAACATACCCTCTACTGAGGCTAATGAAAATTACTGAGAAGTGAGTTTCAAGACATTCTTCCCAATTCCTTGCTCACTGAATTAGAATTATTGGTAATTACAATTTAAGTTCTTTCCCTAGAAAGACAATGGTCCTTACCACCAGTAAAGACACTTCCCTTCTCCCATAAAATACTTCTGCTTTTACTTTGGGGAACTCAACATTGACAGGAAATTCAAAGCAGTCCACTTAGAAATGCTGTTTTAAACAGTGCAGTGCTTCAGACAGACAGAAAAATATCCTCTTGAATATTTTTGTAAAAGGACAAGAACATTCAGTCTCAAAAATTTTAACACACTTTAACAAGAGTTTTCAGCATCTGAAAGAAAAATAGGCTGTCATAAACAGTTATTAGGATCAGAAGGAATGAGACTGAACTTTTAACACTCTTTTCATACTATCACGATGTCACACTTAAGTCCTGGGACTTTATCCTTAACTGAGATATGGGTGTGACTGAAGAAGAGTGCTGCACAGAGTTCAAAAACATGTCAGCTAGTGGAAGCAACTGGAATGACTAAAAACCTTAGGGTAATAAGAAGACCTGGCATGAATACAAATGTATATAATTCACTCAAGGGATTACATTTCTGACATCATACACTACAAAAACACTGCCTGAGTGCTTTGTGGACAACAGCAGAGCCCCAAGAACAAAATCAACACTGCTCTCTGAAGTCATTCAGTATATTATATAGAATAAACTGTGAACTCTTCAGCATTTGTAGTTCAAAATCTTTTAAAAACACAATGAATAATTCAATTTTTCTCTCAAGTGACCTCATGAAATGATGCTGGGGGCTGGATTCAATGTTCATAAGTGAACTGAAACTGGAGCAGCAGCTAGTAATGCTACAGCACAAGGAGTGGGAGTTCTCTTAGAACTTTTAAAGGGCTCCTCCAAATTTACTGGTTTGTAGGCTTGATTTGGACACTACTTTTTACACAAATACCACTGTAATGCTTGTGGGACGATCATTATCACATTTTCAAACTAATTTTGGTAAGGGGGCAGTTAAATTATTGTAAAGGTGGTTGTGGAATAAGACTTTTCTTTTAAAAATATCTTTGCTCTAATGTCATCAGTAATAAAATGGTTTTTCTGAATTTATCAGTACTAATGCTGATAGCACACTTCTTTGCACAGAGGTTCACAAGGTATAGTCACATGGATGGCACACTGAGTGCTTCTGTAAGGTTGACATGTTTTGCTACATGGTAATGTTCATTAATGGACTGTCAACAAGTTAATGCAGTGAAGAGAGTACATCTTTACTCTGCTACTACTAAGTTTTAGAATTTATTTTCATTTAAATACAAGCTATTCAATCTACTCCTCTTCCAAAAATGAAATGATCATTTGCTTCAATTGTACACTTAATTCTCAAATGCATTCTGTTTTTTATCAATTAATTTTATTTAATGAATCACAATTTCTAATGCCAATTTGAGTTTTCTCTGATGAGTCTTACCATGTTGCAGTGAATGCATGTCATCAGCATCTGTGCTTCATTACTAAGAGCAGGTGTAAAGATGTAGTTTAACTGCAGAGAGAGGACCACTTTCACCAAGGCCCGCCTCATGCAACTCTGTATAGATAAAAGTTACAGCTAGGGTAAATTCAGCCTACTCTGTCTCCTGGAAATTCCTTTAATAGTGTTATGAAATTATAGCCATTAGAACTGGCTAGCAGATTGCTGTGGTCATGCCCCTGCTGTATTCCTATCAATCTCCTAATTTCAGTTTCTTTTGTGTAGTTTTGTGGGTCACTTTGTTTAAAACCTCAGTAAAAGGGATTCAGCCTTCTACATAATATTGACACATTTGACAGAGAGGTCTCTCCTGGGCTGAAGAGGAGCATGTAGAGATCAGAGAATATGCATCAGGACTGCACAGCCAGCACTGTCCTTGGTGCCAGTGCGAGCTGTAAGCTTGTACATGTCCCCTCTGAGCATTAAAACAGACTACATCATTGCAAAAAGAAAACAGCAAGCATGGGGGGTGTGCAGGACTTACTCCATTGCCCATGATACAAGAGGAGAGTGAAGCAATTGTGCTAATGCTAAAAAATTCAATCTGCACTAATGTTTATCATTGCAGCACAGCATTGTACAGTTTGCAAATAAACCCACACAAACAGCCAATGAAAGACAGTCAGTGCCTTTTTTACATCACAGAGGTGTCAAAAAATGAAACACAGAAGATAGAATGATGAATAGATAGATGAAGTCATCATTAATAAGTGGTCAGAATTTTAATTCCATGTGAAAGGACTGAAGTTTAATGTGTATTGCGAGGCTGTTCAGTGTTAAAATATTGGGCAAGAGACTCAGAATGAACAAATGACAAGACAGAAGGAAATATGAGGAATTTAAGATATTGTGTGATGTGAAGAAAGGATGACAGCAGGAAGAGAAACAGGCAGAACCAGAAATAAAAGATACTTGGGGACCACTCAGAATATCCCAGAATACTGACACATAGAAATAAGAATAGAAAAACATAATCATTTTTAGCAGATATATTTTGAAATAAATGACAAGCAATGAGTTAAAAAAAAAAAAAAAAAGCTGATTTCTGAGGTAACAAGTAGAGACAGCATCATTCAATGGCTGGATTTCAGAGCTTTTAATACAAACCCCACATTACAGATAATTTCTCAGTACCTTCCCTGTAAAATAACTGGATTTTTGTAATACTTCTTAGTAATTCAGATTTCATCTTTGCAATACAAGGGTTCATTCCACTGAGTGCTAAATAGTTTTCAATAGCCCAACAGAGCAGCAGCATGTAACGTTAGAATGGCTTGGAGGTCTCACCATACCACGTTTCCAACTCCACATCTCAATGCCTTTCCAAAGGAGAAGGAAGGCATAGAGTTGACCAGACGAGAAGTCAGAGATACAACCTCACAGATGCCAGTGTTGGCAGCTGCTCTGAAATCACTCCCAAGTATCTGGCTTTGAGTATCATGTGGCTGATGCAGGCCCTTTGTGCTACCCCAACTCGTTTAACAGTCCTTCATCTACCAGTTAGGATAAGATAACCTTGTAAATAGGTTAAATCAATAAAAATAGTAGGTTAGCAAAGCATGAACAAACTTTGTACATGATACAGGCCCAGTCTGGCTTTGGTCATGCCAGTAAGAATATACATGGAAATCGCCACAGGACAGGAAATTTAGGGGAAATCAATGAGCCAAAGTTTTGACCACAGATCAGCCTAGCCATAAATGTTTGTCTTCAATTGTCCTACAAAGAGTAAGGCTGTTTTGTATCAGTAACAACAGAATACAAAAAGGCTGCCTTTCAGGAACACACACATGAACAAAAGATTTTATCTGTTAATGCCCGAGACCTTCTTTGAAATGAGTCTTGAAATGTAGATAGCTTAAATAACAATTCTTAACAATTTTGCGAACTTCAAGGCAAAATTCAAAGTTCTAGAGGATACACTGACATGCTTGTTCTCATTACTGTCCATACAATCCTTGATTTCACATTGCTGTTACATGTGGATTCTTGCTGGTTTATTTGTGTTATGGTTTAATTTATTCACTGCTGCATAAACTTCTGACTTTATGTGAAGTTCTTTTAATGTTTCGTCAGCAAAGCCTTGACATTCTGGAAGTATTCCTTTACCTTCTTTAATTCCTAAGGGACATTTAACAGTAAGCCATCGCATGTTTTTACTCTGCTGGTTTGTGGGACAATTTCTGACATTTCTATACCCCCTATAAAACACAAAATCTTAATACCTTGAATGTAAATATCTAAATACGAGTCGCCTTATAATTCCTTTATTACCAGTGGAGAGAAAGAAGTGATTTTACAGTGTGATTCATTTGCATTGTTTTAGATGTCAAACACACTCCAGTGACTTAGCAGGCCTTTTTCTCTTCACTGATCACTAAGACAACTTAGAAAACCAGCTCAGAACAAAATATCAAAATGTCCAAATGTAAATCTTACCAATTCTGAGACCAAGCCACTAACTGATCACACAAATCCTACCTTCATTTTCTGGATGAAGTATTGACCCAAGTAAAACACAGCGTAAAGCCATACAAGTATAAAGCTTGTTCCTCATCTTCCATGGATGTTCTGCAGGTCTATGAGATACTAAAAAAATGCATGCAAAATATGTCTGCAGTCTGAAAATTATGGTCCTGCCTAATACTTCAGTGCTGCAACTTGAGGTGTGCCTTGCACTAGTCCTGGACCTTTGCCAGCAATACACCAATGTAATCATAACTATATGATTTGTCCTCATTCTGATAATGCTTTTGACAGGACTCTGTCCATTATGAAGTAGATTATGTTGTCTAATAACTCAGGTTGTTTCTTTACAATAAAATTGGGATGTTGGGTGGTAAAACTGATTTTGTGGCATCATGTGATGAGCCAAAAATTTAAGCAAAGAACCTCTTCAAGTTAAGAGAAATGGAATACGTGCCTTGATTCTCAGCAAACACACATTAATATGAGCTTTATCCCTTTGGTAGAGTTATACAAGCTACATACAAGTTATAAAAGAAATACAAAGCAGAAGAGAAGACAGGCCAGAAATGAGCTTGGAACAAGCCATCATAGAAAAAACATGTACTCTGGGTTTATACACAGCTGAAGCCAGGGGAAGGGGAAGCACAGTCCAGGGTATTCACAGCTTGGGAGTATCTCTGGTACACATACATGCCATTGCAATTTTCCATAGAAGAAATTATTCAGTATCTTTGCTGAGGTAGATACCTTTTAGAATGCTGTCATCAATGGGGATAGAGAAAATAGTTTCCCTCAAAGATTTGAGGAGAGCAGGGTCTTGTCTCAGCTCCATCACCAATTCCCTTTTTTCTTGTCCCTTTTCCTTTGTTTCAGCTCTTTATTGTAAAACAGGGGCATATTAGCATACGTATCTCCATGAGTTGCTATAAAGATCAATCCCTGGTGTCTGCAAAATGCAAAACCTTTTTTATTACTGCCAGTGTAGGAGGCAGTGATTTCTTTTGTGATTTGGAGAAGCATAGTACTGTAAGAAATTACAAAAATAGCTTTTTAATGGAGGTTTTAAAAGTACTTAGAAAAGTTTAAGTGAAACTCGACAATATCTTTATCCATTAAAAAAAGTACTTCAAGTTCCCACTTCAGGTAATGTAAAATAACAATAAAAAGAGACCAAGAAGAGATTAGACTCATCTTACTGAGTGCTTTCTGTTAAATTAAGTTTTATAATGAATTTTAATTCAAATCCATTGAAACTTTTTAATATCTCAGTTTTTAAGAAGCAACTGTATGTTTTAAGTCTGATACAATCAGCAGAATTGCACCCAAGCTGGACTTGGGTTTTGGCAACAAAGAGCTTTTGGAAGCCAACCTATCCAATTTTTTTCTGTAGTAAGTGTGTTTGAATATACTGAATTTTCATTCTTTCTTGAGCACAACCACAAGAATGGATATCAAAAAAATGACCTTCTGGCTAGACTATCATAAGTCTGACAGTTCCTAAGATTTCTCCATAGATGCAAGATAGATTTAGTGATTTCACTTACAATTCAGGATTCCTTAATCAATTCAATTCAAGGTTCATAGTGTGTTTGTTAAGAGAAGGCTTCTCCCACCATATTACAACTAATTCATATATTATGCAGTACTGCACAGGAAAATTAACTGCACTGTAGTTACACAAGCACTTGCTTAATTACTCTGCTGATACATTGTGGGTTGAGTTGACCTATAACAACATGGAATACAATTTTTAAGGTACTGTAGCTGTTGTGGGAATAATCTTTCATTTTTAGGCATAATTCAACACAAAATGAATTATATTCTGGTAACTTGAGTGTTTAGGCCATTACTTTCTGGACATATTCTAAATACATTTTCGCTATAAAACAACATCAGAGATAAAGTTTCTCAGCTGAATGCCCACCCATCAAAATTATGCAATTTAAGACCAGCAATAGTGTCTTCCTTAATTTACCAGTTTCAACCCCACTCTTCTTTGTGGAGAAGAATAGACTGTGCACAACATTCTCAACATTATTTTAGGCAAGAGCGCCGTGATATGTTTTTTCATAATAGAACATCCTTATTTTCTTTTTTCCCTTTACACAGTGTCTAATAGTTCATCCCTCAGATCCTGAACAAATTCAGAATTAAAGAAATGCATTGCTGTGTACCAGTGCCATCTGCTGCTAATCTCTCCCTGTGGATACAGAAGGTCTTACTTCACCATATATTTAATCCAGTAAAGATTTTCAGCTGAATGTGCATGGTCAGTCCAATACTCCTTTCCTAATACTTTTTAAACCATCTCTCCCCATTTTATCATAGAGCTCCTCATTGCATATCTTAGCAGATATACTGAGGCGATTGTTTTAATTTCAGTTTCAGAAGGAAAATTATTTTCTTCCCCCAGTCAGTGAAAAAGGTTTGTGCCTGAAATCTCATCCAGAACCAGACTGTTCCAGAGAGGAAGTGTCCATCTTAGAGACTCCAACAGTTTACACATCCGCCATCTGTACTCAAAGATCTTCAGTAAGAACATGTTATTTCTAGAGTCCCACTTCTCCAGCACTTCTGACACCCACTCATTCACACCATTTCTAAGGAGTACATCATGTCAGAATGCAGAATTGCTGCACAGTTACTTTATATGCTACTCTGACTTCAGTTTCTAAATACATGTAACCAGGATATATCAAGATCTGCTGCATAAATATCATGAAGAAGCAAATACCGTTCTACGTGAAAAAGAGCAAAGGAGAGTATGAAAACGAGGAAGAGAAAATAGAGGACCCCCAGTCTCATTTATAGCTGTATGACTGATTGACGCTACAATACCAATCAATTGGACAAGATTTGAGTTGCAGGAACACGTATCTTCTCCCTTACAGCTTGTCTTTCGAAAAAGATGGAGCCATATCTTTCTTCTACAATATTTGGAGAACAGAATATCTCTTATTAATATTTGATATGACCCTTCATGTATTTTTAGGCAGGGATCCAGACTGCACAGAAAAGTGTGTGCAAGGTCACAAAAATATGTATATGAGTTCATAAGCATTGAAATTTAAAAAAAAAAAAAGTTGGGAAAATGTCACACCTATTTGGAAGAACTCCTACTACATTTGCTTGTCATTGAAAGATGTCAGTAACTGCTTTGGAGAAACACTAGTAGATATTTTGGGGCCCAACTCTGGGGTTTGCATTTTTTACTCTTGAGCTCTGAGGTAGAGCTTGTTGTGGCCTTCTTCAAAAACAATCCTGAGGATTTTACTGATAGATATACTAAACACATAAAGATAGAGCCCATAAAATTATTATCAACAAAGATTCTTGCTGTAACAATGAGTTGAAGGAACTCACTGGCTGAGAAACAGGGATGAAGTAACTCCTCTGGCAATGCCTGGTCAGAATTGAAATGACAAAGTAACAGGGGAATACAAAAAAAGATCAAGCTTGAAAAGGCAGATAATTATAATCTAGAGCATATGAACAGATGGCAACACCATCAATCAATGAATAAATAATAGTGCAATCTGACTTGATGGGATGACTGGATGAGCTCAGATGACACCAGGCACACTCCACCTTATATAACTAAGTGGCAGTCATGAAGTAGAGCAGAATATGAGCACATTCATGCCCCAGAAAGTGGAAAAAACAAAATTAGCAGGTCTCATATGACTGGATATATTTGAACTGCCACTGTACTGATGAATTTACTTGTGGTTATCGTCTGGAGATAGAACCACTAGCTACAGAATGTTTCTGCAACTGGACCGGCCCTTAACAAGAGGACTGGAAACCAAAACAAGATACACAGGTGCACAAAAAGGGCAACTGGCTTTGTGCATGCTTCTCTGAATGAAAGAAACTTGTTGCCACTAATAATGTTATTAGTCACATTTCTGTGCAACCCTGGCAAGTGAGGTGTCAGGTAACAGGCGTCATCCATTTTGCTCCTTCCAGTTCATATTTCATAGTTCAATTTCATTTCCACTACTCACGTACAGCAGAGTCGTTAGCTGTACGGCACTTCAGATGCTGCAAATTCAATTACAGTTTTATTTTATAATTTGATATGTCAGTGGAATAGAAACAATCAAGAAGATTGACACTGATCATAATCTAAATTGTCATGCCCAATCCTTGACAGAAGCAAGAGTTAAAATATGTGTCAGTCATTCAAGACCCTGACTCTCTAAACTACCTTGTAATGTGCATCAAAATGGATTCTTCACTGCTTGCAAATAAACCTATACGCTATTCTTTGCTAAACAGAATTTCCTGGATAAAAGAATTACTTCTGAAGACTCACATAAATTTAAGAGTGAACATTTGTGGCTATTATTTTAGTTTAAAAGTTGAATGCAAAATCCCAGAAACTTTATTATTTTTAATAATGATGTTATGTTTTCATTCAACATAGATTTTATGCTAGGTTCCTTCCCCGTACTAAAGAAAATTTCATTTTTTAGTCACATTAGTATTTTATTTTCTATGTATTTTTACTGCGATTATTTTGTGTGTCTGCTATTTTCAGCAATATGATAGTATTTGCAGCATCAATGTTGCTCACTTTGTCCGAACATGCCCTGGAAACACATACATATTATGACATTAAATAAAATAAAGAGGTAAATCAACCTAGTTTCTGCAGAGTGGTAATGAACCCTTCATTACTCCAGGATGTTGACATAGATAGTTACATCTCATCAAAAGAGGACAAGAATAATATTCACTCTTAATGGACACAAGGAAAGCACTTCAAAATCATTGAACAGCTTGCTCTGCTATTCTACAAGTAAATGTTGTTTGTCCTGATCACAGAGGCAACAGTTGAAAGCAACTATCTCCAAATACTTTTAAAACTCTTGCCAAGAGATTACAAGCCATTAAAAATGTTTTAATGGCAATAAGTAAACATCTATTCTTATCACAAAAATTAATACAGAAGAAAGTACACAAAGTATATTCTACAGGTACCAGGTATCTACCAGACAATAACATCAAGTGATGGGTTTATTAACATTAATGCATGGGCTTCGTTAGTTCCCCCTAGACTGTACAGTGTATTAGACCATTATGCTTCTATTTTATAAAGAAACACCAGAACAGCATTTACAATGTCCAAATGAAGCACCAAGTGAAAATATATTTGGGGCAGTTGAGTACTTCTATCCTAAACTACAGCAATTAGATTGTGTCCACTCTCTGTACATCAGAGAACAAAAAAAAAGCTGTTTCTCAGCAAGACTGTCAAGAGGGGCCCAGATTCAAAGAATTACTTTAGCAGACACATGTCCATGTGCTCAAAATTATGATTCAACAATTCCATCTAACTATGAAAGTATCAAAAACTTGTTAAGGGCCTCCCTGTTCAGCCAAAGAAATTCATAGACTACGTAAGATTTCAGGAAAGAGAGGTTATGTATCTACGGTTGATGTTCTCTGAAACAAGGAATCCAGGCCCATACTCAGAATATAGGTCTTAACACAAACAGTGACATTTCTGGCTTCAGGATAACATCAACAGCTATGTTCAGGCTCTGCTGAACCTTCTGCTATATGCAAGAACATACAAAACAAAATACAGCTTAATTTTTGTTCACCTGCAAAATAATGCCAGGCCATAAGACAAAGAGGTGTTGAGGAAAAAGGACAGAGAAAAGTAATGATGAGGAAAGATGAACATGAGAAAATAAGCTCACTGTCTTTCACTGATAATCCAAATGAAGATGGTTCCATACTCTTTCATACATTCACAGCTCCTGAGCTGTGACTTTGTCTTTCCTGCAAACGGCACTTTCAGGACCAGCCAACATTGTTAGAATACCACTTTAGGAGCAGAGGGGAAATCTGAGGCTGTAGAGCTATGTGGCTGGCTCTGTAAGCAACAGGACTGGAGATATTTCAGAACAGAATTACTGAATGAGGTCAACAAAACTCATGGATAAAGGAGATGTGTTTAAAATAGGCAAAGCTGAATTTTCTAATAGGCTTTTGAAAAATTCCTCGTCACAGGCTTCTATGGAAACTCAACATTCAGAGCTTTAGGGAAGGTCTTTATGTTGATAAATAACTGATTAAAAGACAGGGAACAGAAGGTAAGTAGGTTAGCCAGACAGCTCTAGCAATGGAGGGAGGTCATTAGCAGAGTTCCACAGGGATTTGTGCAGGGGATGCAGTTATTAGTCATATTCCTAAGTAACCTGGGAAAATGGATGAGCAGTGAGGTGAGAAAGCTTTATAATGACATTAACTTATGCACAGTAAAAAGGATGATGGCTTGCTGAATGGTGAGAATTAGGAAAGGTGCTTATAGAAGAAAGTCCCTAAACAATAAAATGGCAGATGAAATTCTTTGTAGTTGAATGCAAAGTGGTGCACAGAGAGCAAAACAATTCTAAGATCAAGAGTCATTATATACACAAAATTGCATGCATTTCAAGAGAGCATGAGAAGACCCTACCATATACCATTGGCTTGTTTTTACTCTTCTGGTTGCCTTCTGCTTATAGTCACAGTTTGAGGTAGGATACTAGTCCAGGTGGATTTTTGGTCTGACCAGGTGGAGAAACTGGGCTTTTTTTCAGATGTAGCCTGAGTTCTAGTATGGTGCATGTGACAGAAAACATTCTGGTTTAGAACTCTACAGATTTACTGTGTGCTTGCATGGCAGTAACCATCAACTTAAACCTGTCAGCTATTGATATAAATAGCATTAAGAATTCCGTGGAAGGTTTCAGCCCTTTAGAGTATTCTTTACAAACCAACCACAGGCCCCTTTACTGGCTACACTGGGACTGCCTGGGTAAGACATGTTAATCACACAGAATGGGAAAACACAGAAAGTTTCTTCACCAGAGGATGAAGACAAAAAAGTTTAGCAGAGAAACGTGAATGAAAAAAAAAACATGGACAAAATCTCTTTCTTTCACAATTAGCAAAGCCAGAACACAAAATAGTGTGAGGTTTTCCCCTGGAATTATAGGGCTGAAAAACTGGAGCTTTTATAGCTAATCCTGAAAATCTCAGAGAACAGAAAATCCTTCTTGCATAAAGTCAGATAAGCTTTATCAAGGGGAGCAGCATTCCACCACAAGTTATATTTCAGAATGTCACCTAATGGAGTGACTCTTTTCACTAAAAGACTTCACAGAAGGCCAGGCAACTTGTGTATATGGGAGTCATTATCCAGTTCCACTACTGAGGAAAGGGAGGTGTAGATTCAGTACTAACCTTTTGAAATTCCAATACTATGTCCTGACAAGAAGTCTTAGGTAGAAGGTCTCTACCTCCATATCCATCTGTTCAAGTGGATATGATGTGTCTACGTCAGTACTGGATCAGTGGAACCATAGTGATCTATCACTTTGCCATCCAGACTATGCTGGAAGTACTACTTCCTAACTTCCTACTAATTCATCTGCTAAGATGATGAAAGAGAAATAGTCCTGGAAGTCTTCATCGTCCCACACAAGGGAGAAGTCAAACTGAAATCAAGCAAAGGTGTCAAAAAGAACAGTCAGGAATTGCTACAATGATTCAGTTCACACTCATTGTGTCAAGTACTCTGATAAAGCACAGTGATGAAAAAATTCCTGGCTTCTCTTATTAAAAAGAATATGCTGGTACATATGTGGCAAACCCTAGTTTGATGAATAATATACTAAACCATCCCTTGAGTTTATCATTGTTTCTGATAATAGGAGCAGGCAGAGTCTCTGCTGTTCAGTGATCTCTCAAATGTTCCCAGTTCTCTCTAGCAACTCACATGGGAAAAGAGAATCTCAACTAAATTACCATTCAGACAGAAGGTAAATAGGAATAGGATCTCTTGTCAGGAGGATCAGCCTGGTATATTCATAGAGATCAGTACCAGACACTGGCTGAAGATAACAGCTCCAGCTTCTGATAATCCTAGCAAGCAAGGTCTAAGAAAGATACAACAAACTTCTAAACTACTGTTTTGACTCTTACACATGTATGTAGGGTTTGTAGGCAGCAATATGTCTTTAATGCAAATGGCAATGGCAGCTGGTAAGCAAAGCTCTCCATGTGGTATGAGTATAGTTCACAGCTCAGGGCCAATCTTTGTAGAGCCCAAAAAGCCATCACCAAAAGGGAACAACATTTTTGACAGTCTGAAAGCCAACACTACTCTGCTCTCTTCAGTGCCACCCACTCCTGTAGGTATCCTCTGAGCGTGCCTTGCCACACATGCTCAGGACTGTGTCCCTCACAAAAACACAGCTGCAGCAGGTTGCTCCTCTTCACAGAGAGGCCACTCTAATCATGAGAGATTCTGCCCTCGAATCAGCTCCTTCCTCAGCCTGCTTGCACTCTCCCAGAAGGCAGCCATAATTGCTAGTTTATAGGCCTGTCTGGGTGGAATCCAGCCTTTTATTCCAAGGTGTCCTACTGTGCAAAACTCTGTGGTGTCTGCCTCAAAACCATTCTCCATGAGGACAATTCACTTTTTATGGGAGCAGGAGGGCATGTCAAAGCAGGTGCAAGATTGCAAAATATACTTCCATGGCTTCAAAGAGGGAAAAGTGCCTAGAGACAGCCAGTTTACTGAACCTATTCCCTTCTTCACAGACTTTAGAACATCTAACACCTATTACAGATTTCAGCAAAGATGTTTATTAGTAGCAGACGCTCCTGTCCAGAGGGACAAAGGTGAAGCTTCTGTACACCCAAAGCATGGCCCCATTCTCATTACACACAATGGAAATAATATCACTGATTTTATTAGAAATTGAGTCAGATCCTGTCACCAAACTAGTCAGTGAGATAGGAAGTGTTGAGGAGAAAGACTTACTTCTGCCTTTTCAATCCAAAACAACCAGCAATCCAAAATATACTTTCCCATTTCAATCACTTTCCTGATTTAATAAGCACCTCCTCACTGTCTTAGGGTAATATATTGTTTATTGATTACTTATTTTTCAATTTAATCCCATCTGTTTTATTTTTACTTATCCTCAAAGTTTCCAATTAAATAGGGAATAAGATCCTAATTCCCATAGTTCAAACACAGTGAAGTGAAGGCTACATCTTCGTTTTTATCTTCTGCCTTGAAGTCTATGGATGGATGGTTTCTTTAAAAAAACTTAATAAACATTAGAAAATACAAACAGTGTTGTGAATGGGAAGATGTGCAAACATTTCTTTACATGTTTGTTTTTTCTTTCCTGTTTCGAAACAGGATGTCAAAACTTCACAAAATATAATACTGCAGAAGACTCATATCACTTTGACATCAATTCCATGCTGGGCTTTATAAGCATAAAGTCAAGCAAATTCAAATATAAATAACACAACAATTTCTGTTCATATAGCATAAGATAGATTGCTTAAGTCAGATGCCGTGGGGGATGATTTGCATCAATGCACATGCCCATGCACCAGCATGCATGCCCAATCTCCTCTCTTACTAATACCTCTCTACCTGACATTGTAGCTTCGTTTGATGTTCTCAGGCTCAGCTGCCCTTGAACACTGTCATTTCCATTGCCTGGTTGATATACTTTGCCAACAGATTTGCATTGAAGAAGCAATATTGATGCCTTTTCCTGGTCTTAAAATCAAGAATCAAACACGGTTAGAAGGGAAAAAGGGGTTTTACCTAAGCATTTATTTTAAGGATCCTTAGGTGCACACGTCCAGGTCAAATGCACCAAAATGCACACTGCAATGCCCACCTCTAAAAGATCTGGTATAACATTATAGGTCTTACTAATTAGCATATCTATCAAAGATTCCCCAATGAGAGGCTTGAGTGAGCCCCCCTCCCCAAGGAGCCTTCCCCCGGATGGTTCTATCTTAGCTTACAGAATGTGTTCTGGAGAGGACCTTGGGGTCTGGGGCTTTCTGATCCCTAACTACAAGGCTTCTAAGATATTTAGATTCCTAGCTTGACAAATAATTCTAAGAATGTAGGCAAAAACCACTAAGAATATAAAAGTTATAAAAAGGTATATAAAAGGGGTATAAAAGGAAAGGCAAAAAATCACCATGGCATCAATATCACTATTCACTTTTGCTCTGAAGATCTAAACATGAATCACTACACCTCTTAATTCTCCTCATGCAATCAAAGCATGTCCTAAAATACACTGACCCTCCAATTCCATGTTCTCTACTCTTCCTGAAAGCTAACAGAACCAGACTAATTTAAACAGTCTCCTCTAATCAAACCACTTCTGTAGTTTCTCCTAGTCTCTCTCCCCTTCTTCAGTGATAACTTCATCTGCCACTGGAGTTTGCTGTGACAAAATCCAATTGTGCCTCCACTGCTGAAGAGACCGGAAAGGGCTTTGAGTACACAGAAAACAATCGGGATTCTCATGCCTCTTGAATCAACCATTTCCATGCTTTATACAGTGTTGCACATAATGGTTTTTTTTGTGGAAATGAGAAAAGAGGGACTGAAAAAACCCCATATTACCTAATGCAGTACAACTTGTGTGCAATCTACCACTAGAGCTCTAAGCCACATATGTATTATGTACATGATCTCTCTCAATTCAGCTTAGTTTATGCATCATCTCTTCTTCGATAGTGGAATAAAGATGTGGAAGCCCATGAAAAAAAAGCAAGCTAAAGGTATTCAGAAGTACCCATGACTTTTATTACCAATTCAGAAGTCCACATTAATTGTCAACATTAGTCAAGGCACCAATTCTGCGATGTCCTTACTGTAAAGCATATATAAATTATTTTCTCTGTGCTTGCTTTTCATGGCCACCATTTTACAGAGTACAGTTTGTCTTGGACAAACCACTGACACATACTGAACAACATCCTGAAAAGTTCCTTGATGGTTTTTTTCCCCCTTCTGTCTGTTGTACAGTATGTTCCAAATATGGAGGCTAGAAGACATTGTTAAAATACAATTGTTAAAAATCTTAGCTACACTAATTATAAAAACCTAATCTTAAAAAATTATTAAATTCACTTTTTATCACTTTGTGTTTAAGTAATGCCTTTTCTGCACAATTAAAATACGCACATGCTTTATTTTGCTCCCAAAAATTAACTGTAATTTTCTGGTTCTCTTTTACTAAGCTGATCTTTGGCTTGCACATATCTCAGAAGAAAGCCTTTGTAGCAAGTATAATCCAAGTGAAAATTTAATTTTTCCAAGTCCTAAATTAGACACAAACTTAATCAGGTAGTTTCACATCAGACTATCTTCAAAAGCTGGCACGTAACTGGCTTGCTTTCCCTCATCTCCATTGTTCTCTATCACATCTTTCAGTTTAATTTTTCTTCTCTTTTTAATTCTTTTCATCAGACTTATTTATTTTTAGCTGTTAGTCACTGTTTCACAAGATGGCAAGTTGTGATGCTAATTGATAGCAAAGAAGGGCCACCATGCAGAATTCAATGGCAAAATTCCCACTCACAGAAAAAAAAAAAATCACTCTGATACATTTTAACTGAAGCTCTTCTGGACAGTCAGCTAATTACATACCTGCATTTGTTAACTTTTTATTGTTAACTTTTTACTTTTCTGGGGTGAAACACTTAGAGAAATTGAGTTTTCTCTCTTCTCCTCTCCTCTCCTCTTTCTCTTGAAAGCAACAAGCATATTCCTTTCCTTTTAAAATGCAGTTATGTTTCTTACCATCCATGCTGTGACAAAATCTCCCATCCAAGTCCCAACTGCAGCTACCTTCATAAAATTTTCATTCCTGATGCCCATGAAGTCTGTTATAATGTATGCACTGTGGAAACAAGAACACAAACGTAAGATATACATATTTGCTGAATGTAGTTACAAAGAACTTGCATTAGTGACAAAAATAATTATTATCTGTGAAAGATTTCCCATTTCTTTCATAATAACCTTTTCTGCTAGATCTGAGTCTTGACATAGAACTGAACTCATATAGGTCGATTCCAATTAGAAATGCAATGTGAATCTGATTTTGAAGTCCATGTGTCTTTTGAAGGTGCTAAAATAACAGTTGGCAAAGACTTTAGGATTATGTAAAGCTTCTGGAAGTGGAAAATGTTTTACAGTTTTTACCTTCTTCCTTTATACAAATAAAATTGCAACATTCTTGGAATCGGTGACTTTGCAAAATCCTCATGAAGAAAAATGAAAATCTTTAAGGTATCTTTAAAAAGATAATTGAGCTGCTTAACTTTTCACTCTATCAGTTATACAACCACATTTTTTAACACATCAGTACAAGCAAGTTTTGCAAAATTTCAGTGAGATGTCACTGTCTCTAGATTCTTACAATTTATTTTCACAGACATATTTTACTTAAATCCAAAAGAAGCGTTTCCATTCTGCTTAAATGATGCAACAGATAGGATTTACAACTTTACATGATAATTTGACTTCTAACTTCGGGTTCATCAAGATGCTATAAGGACAATTAAGAAGGTAAAGTTACTTGCTCCAGATTAAAACCTGTCTGAAAAAAGCCCATACCTTTTAATATACTGATATCCTTTTCTAAAAAACTTTTATAGTGGTCAACAAGAGGTGACTTGTAGAGGGATTCCTTATGGAAAAGGGGCATATGATACCCCTGGAAAGATTGGACAACCCAGGATTGCTGGGAAAGCCCCTGAACAGCCCCTGGCTGCAGGCAGGCCTGGAAAGCACCTGGCTGCAGGCACCCCTGAGAGACCTTGGCAAGGTATGCACTGGTCGGCTCCCTCACTGATTAGAGACTGTCCTAGAGGGACTGGGTATGAATCTTTGCAAAAGTAGATCTAAGCTTGCATAGTTGAACAATAAAGGAAGAACAATGCTTAAATCGAATTGGTGTCTGTGTTGTTTATCTGGCCAGCTCTCCAGACTCGGTCCCTAACAGTGACTCTCCTCCAGAGCTAATATTGATGATAATGAATATGAATGGCAAATGTATTTTAATTTTACAAGTGATATCTTTGTTTTCAAGACACTTGTAAACATTGCTTATGTAATGTTATGCCTATTTAAGAGTGCACACAGTGACACAGTTACTTGTAAAAGTGTCCTTTAACATTGTGCTATCCATTATTCAAATCTTACCATTACTACATAACAAATATTGCAATGTCTAGGAGATAACAGACCCTATCTCTGCAACTGGATCAGTGCAAACTGATCCCACTTTCTGGGCCTGTTCTGTTAAAATCTAAATAACTGATCAGTGTGGAAGGTCTTGCTAGCACAAATCCATGCACAGCATGGCATAATTTCTTAGACACAATTTAATATGTTGTAGAGTAGAAATACTATCGTCATCAAATAGTTTCATGACACATGAAAAATGTCCTACAGTAACAGCCATTTTCACTATACACATTATGACCTTTCAGCTGGTATGTCACTAACAAAAATGCCATCTTTTTGGTTTTTTTCTGCAGAACAGCACATAAATGCTGGCTCTGATTTTCTGCTGGAAATAAAAAAAAAATTTAAAAAAAGAGAAAAAAAATTTCCAAGCCTCCAAAGTATTTTTAATAACATTCCATGGAGTTAATAAGATCATCAGTATCCTAAATTGACCATGTTATAAATGAGGGTGTAAGAAACCAAGAACAGTTACATCGGGTCAGTCTGAAGTCTCCCTTTTGCAATGCTCTGTCTCCAAGAGAGGGCAATAGCAGTAACAAAGGAAGACTGAGAACAGGCAAGAACAACCCTCCCAGATATATTCTCCCGGATGCTTTCTAACTGGAAAATATACAGAATTCCTTTTCTCCTGCATCTTGGGCATGCCATTTTTGTAACATCTGTGAAGGCAGAAAATCATCAAGTCGGCACTCCTTAAGAAGGTGTCTTATTCACAAAGAAGGCACAGCAATAAGTGTCATTTTTAAGGAATGGCCCTCAAATGCAAAGCACATCTTAGTCTTCTCCATCAGTGGGAGACACATACAAAACCCCAGGCTTCTCACCTTTTCTTATAGGCACTACACATTCTCATATGCATTATACATGATTACAGGTGTACAGTAAGCAAACACTTGTGTAACACCCCCAGAAAATGGGCCACTTGGGTGATTCCTATAGCCCTGTCATATAGAGCAGGCCTGCCAAAGCCACCACTGGCAGGCTGCTGGACACAGGGGGGGTTAACCAAAAAGGCTGAGAGGTCACTGATCCCTGAATATGGGTGTTACCTAGTAGAAGAGAACTCAAACCAGATATAAGTGATTCATTTTAATGGAAATTGAAACTCTCAGTGTAACCACTTGTTTTTATGAATGTTAGAAGTATCAGAAGGCTTATAATAACGTTGAAGGATCCGGATAAAATACTTAAATACACAGAAAGGCCTTGAAAGTATCACATCTTCCCAAGAGTTTTTTTTGTCATTTCAAATATGAAAGCACCAAAGAAGCCTGTATAAATTGTGCATTCCAGTCTGCAAGTAATTAATGTCTGAATTAAATATGCAAATTGAAAAACCTTCAGTTAGTGTCAAAATAGCATATTATTATAAAGAAACTGTTAGGAATATAATCTGTGCATGTTTTAAGTGCATTTACTGATTAAAATACAGCTACAACTTTTTATGAACAGGAAGAATATTTTTAACATTGTTGTCTTATTAGAAATAGCAATAAAATACATTACTATTTCATTAACTGTTAGCATTACACCCTGTGTCTTTTATTATCTCTGCAGTATTTTTTTTATTTCAAAACACAAAGAGAAACTGACTGTTTTAAAATAGGGATTTGGGGCTGCTAAAAATGAATTTTAAAAAAAAACCCTAATCCTCCAGTTTTCATTTTCAGGTTTTAGTTTAAATAGAAATGAGAACACTTGACATTTTCAAAAAAGCCACACTTTCTGATGATGTTATCAAGATGTATATTATAACAGTACCGAAAGTAAAGTTAATTCTATTGTGGAAAATCCTCACATTTTTCTACCTTTAGCTAGTGATTAGAGTAGTTTTCTTTAATTGTTAAGTCTGCTTCCTGGCTAGGACCCATGTCTGCACCTTGCAGGAGGACTAAGATCTGCTGGGTTCCAGTTAACTGTCATGGTCAGCCCAGATTTTCTATAGCTTGTCAAAAGGCTTCTGTTTGCTTCACCATATGTGTATTCTGCAGTAAGGCACAAGCATATTGCATGAGCAGCATAATCTAAGGAAACACTGAGTGAAAAACACAGCAGTTATAGCTCGGAGTAAAAATGCTCTTCTAAAACAGACAGGGTAAGTGGAAACAATTAGAGGCTGAGGAGCCAATACTTATGAATAATATAGATAAAAGGCAAATTTGTGACTGGGATTTGGGAGCTGTTCACAGTAAGACTGGAAGCTGCAGCTCCAGGGAAACTGCTCTTAGCAGGCCAAAGTTTAGGGAAGGTAGACCAACATTTTAACAGAATAGGACAAAACAGAGGAACCAAAAGAAAAAGGAGACTTGACACAGTTCTAAAACAGATTAAAAATAATAAAAATCAGAAGTAAGTGTCTACATCCATGTTGACGCAAAAGGTATGTTAATAACCATGAGTCAGAAAAAGACATATGAGCCCAAGGTATTTGAACAGTTTCTGGAGTTAGCAGCAGTGTGCACAGAATGGATGAAGAGGGAGACAGCAACACTAGCCTGGAGATTTTGTTCAAAGGAAGGTATCAGAGCATTTTTGCAAAAAAGGATGACACTTTACCAGCTGCTAAAATGAGTAACAATCTGAAAGCAAATGGAAGGTTTTAAATTTTACATTGGATAAAGATACACAAGTCACTGTAGTGCTATCGACACTGTTCCAAGCTCTGGAAAAAACTCAGCACTGAGACTCAGTGCTGAGACCATGTTTTCTTGACCATCACAGGACCTAAGAATGGGCTATAGCTTGAATAGAGACGCTTAAATATAACTGTAAACCAGGAAGTCAAACTCTCAATGGAGCTGAGTCAGACTGGGTCAAGGATTTACTTGCCTTAATTACTGCTTGATGGCTAGCATGTCAAAAAAACCACATGTCCACGTATCAAAAGGCATTGTTAAACCTATGTGACTAAGTAATTCCCAGTGATGTGACATAACTTGGTCTCCAGATCCAAAGAGATCTGGATCTCTTGTAAGGCCTGTGACACAACTGACAACCCAGACACATCTGAACTGAACCCTGGGTGTCCAGGGACAGCAATGAGAGCACAGACACTTTGGGGAGGTTTTAATAGCCTTTTAAAGCAATTTTAGCAGCCTTGATGCATCTTAACTAAGCTTCAGCTGGTTCTTTATACACTCCAGAGTACTGAAGGCAGTGGGCTGGCACATAGCATGCAGGGCATATTCTGTACAGAGCCAACAAGAACTGCACCCACAGAGTGGCAACGTAATGCTCTTTAAAAAGGAGGGGATGCCTAAATATCTTTTATGTTGAGTAACAAAATGTCTGTACATGTTCTGCAGTCTGATATGCACTTTTCTGAGGTGGTTTTATCTGGCCTTCCCCCTAAATAGCTGATTATCTGTATGGAACTCATCTTCCTTGGAGTATCTAACAAGGTGAAATGCTTTGACATTGGCAAACAAGTGACAGCATGGGAGTTCACACAGGCTGCAAAGAAGTATGTGTTTAGATGTGGCACCACAAGATTCCATTACTATTAATTTAGAAGAGGCAGAGAATGTCAGAATAACTGAAAACATACATAAAAGACTGCAGATACAGTTCCTGATCTGTATTTGTCACTCTAAAATGACAGAATGACAAATGAGACACTTGGTAGCACTTCACTCAGTTGTAAAGCTATTCTTCTAATATTAGGAATTGAAGTCAGAGCCATGGGGAACTGGAAGGTGCCCAGAGACAGCAAGACCTGCTGTCTTATAAACTGGCACATCATAATGAGGATGGCATAATGCATAGCTATCAGCAAACAGTATAGAGAGCACAACAGCTATTCATCCAGTCCCTAACCACTCCCAGTGCACGCTTTAGAGATACAGAGGAAATTTCTCCTATGACACCAGAACAGAGAATTAAGAGGCACTGAACCAGGGATTTTGCTCGACAAGACATCAAAGAGGTAACAGCCACAAGAGGCTCAGCAGGCTAATCTCCAAGACACAAAAATCTGAGAAGCAAAATCAGCTCGGCTATAGCGAGGCAGATCCATGGCACAGTGCAGAACACCTGAGATTGATGGACAGATGCTGTAACTGAGCATGTCTGGTAACTTATTTATACATGGTTTTTTTAAATCAGGCAGGAGAACTGTAATTCTGTGGACCTCTGCTCACCAGTCTACAGGCCCGAGGGCTGTGTAACTTACTCTGGGGACTTTGCTTGTAGAGCTTGTAGAGCTTGCTAGGATACACAGGAGCTGCTCACTGTCCACAGGAACAGACCATTTAGTTTCTATCTTTGCAAGCCTGCCTTTAAGACAAGGTCCATTGAAAAATGCAGCAATTGCAATTCTGTCTGTTAATGTAGAAGAGGTATGTGCATGTTACTTAAATGGTAGGGTACACATGAGATCCAGTCCCTGATTCCAAGGGACACTGGTTTAGTGCCCTTCAAAGTTAGGGAATTGCACCTCACTGTTATTCTCAATATGAAAAGGTGATGACACAAGAGGACGAGAAATATGTTTCAGACTCTCTTAGGTGAGGTGAAACTGAAGTTGTATATTCCATATTTTGTAAGTATCATCTTGCACATATAAGAAATATATTCCCTTTCTTTCACTTTTAGAATGGATGCCAGTGGTCAGTTTTTGATTAGATCATAACTACAGTCCTAATTAAGATGCCTAAGCAAACTGGGACAGGATTTTGAACATATTTTTTGTCCTCAATGTAGCTTTTTCTATTGCTATTTGTAGTATTTTCCTGTGTGGGTTTTTGTGGATCTTACTCCAACAAACCAAGTATAAAGCACTTGATGACCAATAGAGTCTGGACCTCTCTTTAGAGATCAGGTTTCCATGACCAATAGATTACACAGCAATTCAAAGCAGGATGCTAATTTAGATGATTTTCTTGTATGCCATAGTGATATCATGTATGAAAATGGCCAACAGCTTACATCTAACAGAGTTGCAAAATGTAACTCATAGTGACAGGCCTACTGCCAGAGGCTGTGAGAGTCTGCATCTCTACTGGGAAATCTTAGGGATCTGCAAATTCAAAAGTGTTAAGGACCTCCATTATGGGAGAAACGCAGCCTGCCTGGGTAAACTTTGGTGAGTGCTGGCACATACTTCCAGTGAGTTAAAATGACAGGATTTGCTACACCTACATTTTTGTCTGTCAAACCCTAAATGACAAATAACATTGGAGACAATGAACAGACAAGCCAGGAATTGAATCCAGATTTCTTCCCTCAGATGAGCACCTTTCTCCATCATTACATAAGTGCTGTAGTGAAAATTACATACTAACCCTACAGATTCCACTACAAGGCACTTATGATGGACAGGATGGTCTGGGGAAAAGCATAAAAGGTACTTGACAAAAGAATAAAACAGACAGATTTTTTAAATTCATTATGTCCATGAGGTATCTTTCACAAATTTTCCAGAATTTTTGCTGTCGTGTGCGACATGTATCATAAAAATATATATTCTGTTGAGTCAGATAGATGAAAAACAAAGGCTTCATAGTGCATTTAGCATTTTTCTGCTGCAAATATAGGCAACAATACTCAGCCAAGGATAGGTTGCAGAAACATTTCTAATTCTACTGTGCTAACAGGTGAATGCTCACCCATACACACACAGCACAGCCTTACCTGTCCCCACCACACACTCACACAAGCACTGCACCTGTTTATATGTAGTTGCTTATGCTTCCATTTCAACTCTGTGACCGCTGCATAAGTTGTTTTTACTGAAGCAATCACACACAGGGTTGCCTCTTACATGCCACTTTGACACTGCAGGAGAGGATTAAGGTATTTTCTTACTGCTAAGTGAATTTCTTGTTGAAAATTATTTTAGTGGATAATGAAGCAAGTTAGGAGAACTGTGACAAGTTAAGAGAATCATGTCATTTTTTAGCATTTCTTTTAATAGGCTAGTAAAAAGTGCCAAAATGCTAGATAAAACAGATGCCCAGGGAGACAAATAAGACAACTGGCCTTGGCCAGACCAAATTTGAGGGTTTAAGGGGGATCTTGACTCATCATACCGTAACATGCTCTGCAGGCATAAAAGTTTGCAATCTCAGCCCTTGCCATATGAATCCTGAGAAGGACAATGAGTGCTAATTTTCAACAAGAATGCTAAACAGCAACCTAAATCAGACATGTGTACATTGAAGAGAAATGTATGCTCAGAGTTACTAGAATTTAGAAAAATGTTGTAAACAGTTTTTTTGGTGGTGGGGGAGTTACATTTGTTAAATGTTGTAGATATGCTTATCTTAAAATACAGATAATTTGTTTGGTGTGTGATATTTCAGAAATAACTACTAAAATTTGGAAATAACAGGTTTGGAAATAGCATTAACATTTGAAAATAACAACAGAAACTGAAGAATATATCAGGTAATGTATTTATAAAGGTGAAGCTAGATTAGTAATTTAGAAAAAGAGATGCAGTGAAACATTCTCTTTTAAATAAATAAATAATGCTTTGTTTTTGAACTTGGTGAGATACAGGTAAAAATGGATTTGAGTAGTGCTGCTTCTGGCTCTTCAGAAAGGGACATGGCTTGCACATGTCCATGCCTGTTTTTGACATTTTAGTATGGCTAAGGAGGGACAAGGACAGATGTGTAACAATATTCTCAGAATTGGCAGCTCAAAGACCAAAAATTATTCACATTAAAAAAAAAAAAAAAAGATAACTGTTCATGTCATCAACAAAATATAAACAAAATTAAATAGAATAATAGAGCTGGAACTCTATCATTCTAACCAAGTGCTTTTATAACTTTAAATTTTCAGTGAATTTCAGGAAAAGTTCATAATTTTTATCTGTGTCAGCTGTAGGGATGACTGAGAAGCTTAAATGCATTATTACAATGCCAAATAAACAAGTAACTGCAGTATTACTGCTATTCACAAAGGGGAAAATAGGACAATTTGCAGTTGTTACAAAACACTGGATAGACTCCGCTTGTAAATAGCAGACCAACTGGGAAAGCAGAAGCAGAAAAATACTTTATTTAATTTTAGTAAAAACTTGTAAGTATTAGCAGATGATGCAACTTTGCATATTAATCATTCTTCAACTTACTAAACTTCCCCAAAGAAATGATAAAAAGATTTGGGTTTTTTTATTTTAAAATAACGAAATGCCAGAAAACTACAAAAAACATGCCATAAGTTAATGAGTTGGAACAGAGGGAACAAAGAAATGTTGACACAGAATCTCTGCTGACAGATCCTCAGTGATCATAAATGACGAGAACCTGAGCTGGATCTGAAAGGACTTGTAAGGCACAGGTTTAAAAGGGATACTACACTCTGATATAGCCACAAATGAGCCCTAAATAGGAACCTTCTGAAGCACTTTCTCTGCAAATGGTTGGTTCTAAAGTGTTATCCAAGTTCTACAGGCTGCAGACACATAGCTAATATTCTGTGGATACATCAAAATTAATTAGGAAACTGTTTTAGGAGTAAAAGTTGTTATTTAAAACTACTTACAGGTGCAAACGGAGAATACCTTTCAGGTTGAATGGGGCTTTGAGCAAGCTGATCTAGTGGGTAGCATCTCTGCCCATGATAGTGGGGTTGGAACTGAATGATTTATAAGGTTCCTTCTAACCCAAACCTTTCTATGATCCCATGATTCTGTTATGTGTGTTTGGGTTTGAATCTGTTTAAGATGACTGGTGTATATCTGTCTTGCTGCAGTCTGTAAAACCAGACCAAGACACAGAAACTAGAGTTGTTAAACCAAAATTATTTACCATGCTCCCTGGTACCTTTGAGAAGAAATGGAAGGAAAATGAGGCTTGACAACTCAGGAGCTGGTCTGAGGATTTGGTTGGCTTCCCTCATAATGTACTATCAGCAGCAGATTGCAGAGCAGATGGAAAAGAACTAGACTTCAAGCAATGTACAAATTATGAAATTGAGGAGATTGTTTCTTTACTGTATTACTTGAAAACTGTATATAAAGCACAACTGTGTCTAGGGCCAGTCATTTGACAAGAGCTGGCATGCAATCGCAGAGAGTTTCACATGGAAAACACAGCGAAGAAGACAGCCTGTTCTTCCACTCCTTGGCTGACAAAGCAAACACCTTTGCTGTGACTTCTTAACCATCCAATAGTTGATATCAGTCCAACACTTGATATAACTTTGTTCTGTATTGTACTGACTGCTTTATTTTCTGGTCCCTACAATACTCACTATTTTAAATAAAGAATCATTGAAATATAGACAGAAAAGTGACAGAAGGTTGGGGGTTTTTTGCCCTCAAATCAACAACTCTGTATTGCAGACTGGCATTTTACAATAGTCTTCTTTTAATGTATTGAAAATGAGTTATTGGAAGACAGACACATCAGAACCATGCACTGCTCAGATTTTTGCTCTGACACTGTGACTTTAAACACAACTGTAAGACACACAAATGAAGAAAATACACAGTTTTTGGTCTGAACTTCATTAAAAAGAATATTGTCCTATTTTCCCTAAGAACTGGCACATCTTCAAACAATGGAGAGAGAGAGAAAGATGTATGCACATGCATTTTTGATACCCAGACACTAAGCTTTGATGGTTTGCCTACATTTTTAAGGTCAGTTAGTCACAAATACTATGTTTCATCTCAACTACAGACTTAAAAAAAGTCTCAATTTCAGCTAGTAATTCTAGGATTCCCTGGAAGAGCCCACTTCTCTCCAGAGTCAATGGAGAGGAATAAGCACTTTACAGACATAATTCATCTGATTTTTCTTAAACATCTGCACTGGGTCTGGCTGAGACGGAGCCAATTTTCTTTATAGCATCTTGTATGGTGCTGTCTTTTAGACTTGTGACCTAAAGAGTGCTGATAACACACTGATGCTGCCTACCTGTTAGCTTACCTTGTTAACATGCAAGAACACCTCTGAATCAGATGAATCGTCTTCTGGGGATTTCAGTTCCATTAAATGTAAAAGTAGTTAGTTAAATGCAAACTCATCTTTATTGGATTCTTAAACTATGAAATACGACCAAATAGGCATTTTTGTGTTTTAAGACTGGCACAGTTCAGGTTACTAGAGTGAAGGTCTAACATTCCTTGTAGGCCTACACACATCCCAGACTGCAACTAAAACCAGTGACTTCAGTTAAAATATGTAGTCTGGAAAATACCATTGTAACTGAAAAATAAACCTTTTTAACTTCTACATAAGATTGAAAAAGACATTTCCAAATCATGTAAAAGATTACATGATAAAACATTGTCAATAAGAAACCTTTAAAAGAATGAGTAAACTGCAATTAAGATTTCATTAAAATATTAAGTTAAATCTAAAGTTGAAAAGATGACAGTGGGACAGATATAAACATAATTAAATAAGGTGTGGAGTAAATATCTTTGCCTGATGCTCACTGTGGAAAACATTTTAAAATGCTACTCTTCAATGACAATTTGATCCAGAAATAGAATTTTATACTGACTGAAAGTTATCATCCACATGTTACCAGCTAAAGCAAATAGGGTCCTCATTAAGGAGACCTTGAGATCTTTACCTTGGATGTGCCCAAGCTTCATGAACACCACCAATGTATTTTACAGTATTTCCTGGGTTTATTGTTGATTATGTGGGAGATTTTGTAACTAAACTGATATTCTACACTGATGAATGGAAGAAGGTTGCTGGATGGCTTGGCAGAGCAATTCTAAACCCTCCTCTCTGCTCAGGAACAACCAGTGCAAAAATTCTCCCTGCATTCTGAAACCAGTTGAACCCATGAGAATGCTTAGAAGCAGATAAGATCAAATTCTCCAGGTAAAAACAAGTATTTTAAGCCTTGTACAATAATATTTGGTTTTTTAAAGGAGAAGATAGAAATAGTAAACAGCTCACTTTCAAGCAGCAATGGTCATACCATTATGAAGGTACAAGGCAATAAAATATTGTGAGACCTAATCAATAGAAATTAGTCACTACAAGGAGAGTATGATTAAATGATCATATTTCAGGACTTTAAAATCTCATTTGTAATTAACATTTAGATACACTTTACTTTAAACTTTTATTATTTTTCAAAATATTTTTTTTCTAGCTATACATCAGGTATATTGCCCACTTCAGTTTTTTTAAAATGTCTTTTTCACATGCTCTTGTGAACAAAAAAGTATATGCATATATAAATACAGCTTTAAATCACACATAATACTGCACATCTCCTTTTGTTGCACACACTGGATTTGGTTGGGGTGGACTTAACTTTCATTTTAGCAGCCCGTGCAGTGCTGTGCTTTGTATTTATAGCTACAGGGGTGTTGGTAACACACTGATGTTTTGGCTATTGCTGAGCAGTGCTTGCACAGCATCAGGGCTGTGTCTCCAACCCACTGCTCAGAAGGCCAACAGGCTGTAGATGGGCAAGAAGTTTGGAGGGGAGACAGCTGGGACACCTGATCTGAACTGACCCAAAAGATATTCCACACTGTGTGCATCATACTCAGCCATGAAAGGGAGGGTGGGAAGGAGAAGGGAGGGATATTTGGGGTTATGGTGTTTGCCTTCTGAAGGAATTGCCATGTGTACCAATTCCCCACTTCCCAGAAATTCACTGGACATCTGTCTGCTGGCATGAAATGGTGAATAAATTTAGTCTTTTTTTCTTCCTTTTTGCATGTGACTTTCATTTTTCTTACTAAACTGTCTTTACCTCAGCCCACGATCTTGTCCATCTTTCTTTCTGTTCTCTTGAGGTGGAGTGCTGGCAGCCAGCCAAAATCAGCCCTCCACAATATATTCTGTTCATAGCGACTTTCTAGTAACAAAAAGGGTCCACAACTGATAAAGTAATAAGTACTCTGATTTAATATTAATTTAAATATTCCTAAGCAACATTTCAAGCACAAATCATAAAGCAAAACTTCTGGTAGGATTTTTGGAGATCCCCAGCATCTACATTAATCATATTTTTCTCTCAAATATATACTGTATAAATAAATAAGATTAGAGATTTTTAAAAAATTAATGATCTTCATTTACTAATATCAATTATTTACCAAACCAACAGCTCCATAAAACTAAATTTTCATGTTTTTTTCAATTTCCCTTAATCTAGATAGAAGTACTGCATTCTTACATATAGATTAACTTTGTATCATCCACTTCTGGCCACTGTCTGGGACATTTATAATATCTATGTCTTCAGTTCAAAATTTATGAACCAGAAAACTTCACAACTATATTTATGATAAATGTGTCAACCTAGTGAGAAATTTTAACATTAACACGACAATGCCGATGATCTACAAAGACCCTAAACGTAAGTATCACCATGTCTGAGTTATCTCCTGCAATGTTTAAAGAACATTTTCTTGTCATTGTTTGAAGCCTGTTCAGTCAGTAGTCTGTCACATTTGTGAACTGAAATCCCATTTCTTGTTCTGTACTGCAAATGAAAACAAAATCCTCTGCTAGATAAGAGAAAAAAGAATGGATTGTGACACTGTCTCTTTTGATTTACTGGTCATACAGGCACACTGTGCATTACACTGAGTCATCTCTTTAATTTCCCCAAAGATTGTATCTCAGAACTGTCAGATCTCCCCATTGCAGGAATCCAGTTCCACTTTTTCTCATCCAGTTTTCACATTTCCTATTATACTGGAGTGGGGTCATTTGCCAGCACTTAAAGCTGATGGATTTTTAACTCTTTTCTGTAGCGACTGGAATTCAACTCTTCTACAGGTGATCCTTTATTCCAAGTAAAAACCCAGACAAGTAACACTGCAAAATAATGACTTTTACATATTTTCCTATTTTTATACTTCTCATGAACACACAGAATAATTTAGGTTGGAAGAAAACTCTGGAGATGACCTAACGCAAACTCCTGCTTAAGTCAGTGCTGATTTCAACCTGAACAGGTTGAGGGAAGTTGAAATCTTCCCTCAGCAGCAGAGCATAGCCCAAACTGTTGCTGAAGCTTGAGACCTCCACAGCTGCTGTGGTCAGAGGTGAGGAGTAGCACAAAGCAGAGCCACTACTGTGTTGAAGGTGCCACTTGGGAAACTGTTTAGGGTTTTATTAGGATAATAGTACAAATATTCCTGCCCTCTTTTGCAGCTTGGATGACCAATTTCAGGAAGACTGACAGCAGCAAGAACTCCAAAAGAAAAGTTTACTCCATGTTCTGCTGATTTAATTACTTTAAATACGTTCCAACTGTTCAGATTTGGAATGACAAAGACAAATACTTTCATCTAAATTTGAAGTGGAAGTTTTATCTCCTTTTTATTCTTTTCTCTTTTTTTGTCAGAAGTGTATAAGTCTGCTACATTTTTGTGGGGGGTTTCTTGCAATAAGCATTTTGAACTGATGAAAAAGTGCACTCAATTTCTGAAAATTTCAGATTAACTACCTTCCTCTTGGAAGTAATCGTGCTGTTATATAAAGAAAAACACAGTTCAAAGTACAACCAAATGTGTTAACTGGTTTTGGACAGAGAAGCCCACAAATATTTCTTGTTAAACAAGGATTTACTAACAGAATGACAGATAAAAAGCTCTGCTTTTGGATAGTGTCCTGGGTTGCAGTGTATTCTATTACCATCCTCATGAGGTGTTGAAATCAGGTGGGGCAGTGTTTCCTTGCCTCCTCCCCCCAGACTATCTTTCTGTTAATGGCCCATCATTGTCCTGCCGCCTGACTCAGAGATAACTCCCTCCGGACTATCTTCTGCTAATGAGCCTAATCAACACTTGGCCTCATGACTCATTACCCCATTGTGAGATGCTCCACCCAGAGGGAGGAACCAAGCATCCCATCATGGATATAATCTGAGACTGAACACCAGAGACAAATCCTTCCCACTGGATTTCCAGAGGACAGGAGCTACACAGCCACCACTGGACTTTCTGAGGAGGAGCAGACCCTTTTTTTCTACAGGATCACCACTTTGGGAGGACTGCAGCCACCATTCTACCAGACTGCTACCACCGCCCTGACTAACAGGGTGCCAGGTTGCATCCTAACTCTGTCAATTTAACCCAGTGTTATCCGCTTTTATTGTTTTTTCTTTCCCCCTCCTTTTATTTCCCTATTAAATTGTTATTCTGACTTGTTGTCTCCCACTAGTTTGTTTTCAAACTAGTACAGATAGTCAAGAAGAAATCTTCACTGTCTGGCTTTGGTCTTCAACTGAACTGCTGAAATAAAGACCAATTATAAATTTTTTAAGTACGTATTTTTCTATCCCCCTTAAGGAAAACAAGACTTTGGCATTAGTTCATCACATTGTCAGGAAGCTTTCCTAGGGCTGAGAGAACTCCTTCTTATGAACAGACCACTCAGGAGTGAAAGAAACCCTGCCACTGATGAGGAGCATAAGGGTGTCCTCTGCAGGACAGTTGGATTCTTAATGCAGTGTGGATATGATACAATTTCATTTACTTTTCCAACACACTGTTTCACCTTGTGTTCTCTCTAATCTGTTGCAGGCTTGACAATATCTGGCACAGCCCCATATCGATCCTGTAAATAGTATGGCTGGCTGTGACAGTAAGCACAGTGCTGCCTTCCTATGCAAAGGTACCTGCAGGAAGACAGCACAAGCCACATGGCTTTTTCCAGATGGCAGAACAAGTTAGTGTTTGGAAAAGAAGTACATGAACTCTGCAGGTATCATGCCTTCAGTCTCCAAGAGAAACAGCCAACAGAAGTCTTCTGAGGGTTTTACACCACTTTTCTTATTGCCCTTTGTTTACTGCACTCCTATCATTACATGCATCTCTCTGTATGTCTCTAAAGTAAGATTTAGTTATCAGCGCTTCCTTGTCTCACAAAATGTTATATGACTACCATGAGATAAAACTGAAACCTCAAAAGAAAATTTATTTATAGAAAATACAGAAATAGAGCCTTTTTGTCCACAAAATAGATGATCATTAAACCAAATAAATTATTGTTCTTTTAGCCAATGTGGAAGTAAGGAAACCCCCTATGATTTGGCCAGACTGGCAAGATACAAAATAGCTATGCTTCAGATGTACTTCCTTATCAGGGTTTGTTTTCATTAAAAAACATCATGCTTTCCCTTATGGAAACTGTGGCAGAAGTGTCTCCTCATTAAACAAATGCAAGAAGTTTGCTTCAAAACAAAGACAGAAAAGATTATTTTTGGAGTAAGACCAATAAATCAATCCTATTTCTTTAAAAGCTGAAGAGACTGTAGAGACAGTCAGTGTTTTTAAGTCCTTCAAGAGAGAAAGTAATCAAAAGAGTAAAGTTTTCTTGATGCCACCAGCAGCGCCAGTTTGGAACAAATATTAGCTTTCAATAATATCAGATGACCTCCAGGGCATAGAGAGAGCTGAAAGTGGAATGGATCCTGTGTTACCGGGAGAACTTTTTTCCCCCAGATAGTCTGGGGATAAATTCCCCAAAAGATGAGAAAGAGAAGTAATATACGATGACACGTTTGACAGGCTAAATTTGAAATGCTGACACTTTTCATTCTTACTGTTGCAAGATACTGCTGTCATATGTTTGTTAAGGATTGTTTGAATAATTTTTCTGAGGCATTTTCAGATAATTATAGCCACTATGGTCGGCTTGAATATAAGGTAAAAATGGGGTCTATATCCAAACTATTTCATCCTGAAGTACTTCTGGGCAGGACTGCAATAAAGCAAAAGAATCTGACTGGATACAGAAGAGATCAGCTATAAGAAAAAATTGGCAATGAAAAAGTTTGCCGTCAGTCTCTCTTCTCTTGGGCAATGCAGGCACTACAGTAAGCTTTCTTACTGCAAGGAGATTTTTGCCACAACAGAGGCCTTCATTATTAATTGGTAGTTCTTTCAAGAGTTGATGACTATGGCTGCAAAAAGAAATTTATGTTTAAGACAGGCCAAGTAAGTAAGTGACTACTGCTTACTGGAATGACAGCCATGAAAAAATAGCGTGGCAAGTGCCAAAAAGAGAAGTGATGCTGAAAGAGAGGAACTCATATATTTGTATTTCAGACTTTGTGTGGCCTCTAGTCTCACTCATCAGTCGTTTCTTAATGGAGTGAACCTACTCAGAGCCAATCAGTTTATAACTGGAGAAAAAGGAATGCTCATGCACCTTGGGTTTTGTAGTACTAATTTCAGGCTCTGACTACTACTTCCTCGCAGATGCTGCTTACATAGCTTTGTACTTATGCATGATGTCCACATCAGACGACTTTGTTTCACATTTCATGCTTTAAGCTACTTGTTAACAATATTTTGACTATAATATTTGCGTTTCAGTTTAAAAATAAGGTATGTGTTGATTAGCAGTATAGTTACTTAATTAACAGAATTAAAGATTCTAAAGTATAAAACAAAATAATCCACTCTCATCTGCATAATACAGGTTATAAAATTCTATATAATAATTCTTAGCAGCAATGGACTCTTCTAGATGAGGATAAGTCCAGTAGACAGCATCTGTTTCATACTTCAAGCATACGTACAGAGAACCTATACATTACCTATTTTTTTCTGAAAGAAAAAGCTGTTACTTATCTCTCTTCTAAAACTGTGAAGCACTCCTCTCTTTCCAGTTTGTCTACTTTCCTCCTTCTTCAAAGGCAACAAAGAAGAAGAGGTTATTACAGCTGACCTCAATCCCACCAAATTTGTTTGTGAGGTTTCATTTGGATGAAAACATTAAGTCATCCAGCTTCCCTCAAAAAAAGTTCTATAGTCCTTGTCCTCTGAACAAAATCAAACTTTACAATGGAAACAACTAGCAAGGCCAGATCAAAGCTGCAGAATGATTTAGGATCACGTGCTCTTCCTAAAACCTACAAATTTTGATCTACAAGTTTTGATCTACAAGTTTTATCTACAAGTTCAATACACACCTAATAAATATTACCAGAAAATATTCATGCTTTTTGCACTGATTTTTAGAGGCTTTTCTAAGAACAGCATAAAGTGATTAGGTTTCTCTCCTTTTGGCAACCAGGAACCTCAAATGTCCTCACTCAGCCCAATTTTAATTTATGAGTAAGGACTCCTGATGGCACTCATGAACTCTTTAAACAGGAAGAGGGGGCTCAGAATTTGAAAAATTGAAGTTTTGGGGAAAAAAGTGAAAACAATTCTCAAAGGTCAGTGCTGGGATAACAGACCAAACCTAAAAAGGTTAGCACAATAGATCATTAGTTTTTCAGATCAATCTGCCATTTCAAGAGCAGGAATATGAGCTCTGCAGGTGGGCACAACACTTTCAGTACAGTGGAACACCAATCTGCTACACTGCCAGTCTCCATCAGAGAATTTTTGAAAGACTAAGATCCCAAAGGTAAAAGTGGGGAATAGCAAAATGAAGATGTCTCTGAGAATGCAGGTGGTATAAGCCAACATGCTTTGGTTGAAAACAAGTGCTTCTTACTGATGCAGATGAGGATTCAACTTCTGACTGGGAAAATGCTTCCTAGAACCAAGTTCTTCTGGCTGGAGGAGAACTCACAGTGGTAACAAAAAAAAAAAAATTGGAAATAATATTTAAAGCAGCATAATACAGATCTACCAGACTACAAAAAGCAAATAGAAATATTAATAGCAAATATCATTATCACTGTTTTTCAGAGCCTTGGCTTTTTACTTTGTTTACTGGTTCTAGAAACAAATATGCTTTGTTGGTCATTAACTCCTCTCTAGAGGTCCAACCCTTTTTGTCCTAATTAGCATTCTTACAGTCTTGAGCAATATAAAGACAACTCACATGGTAATCTAAGGAGGATCCACACCAAAGATGGATGTGTAAAGTTAAACCAAAAATGAAGCAAACACGCATTTAACCTGAATTATGTTTAATAATCTAATTACCTGAATAATGTTCATATTTACCTTCTAACATCAGTGTGTGTGACACATTCTGAGCCTGATTTTATCTAAGTTCTTTATGGAAACAAGACCAAGTCGCCTCTGTTCAATAGCATTGTTCCCTCCTCTCTTCCTGACAATATTTTTCACAATCTTCTTTAATGATGTTGACTACAGTGCATTTTGATTCCTTTTACAATTCTAAATGTTGCACTGCATTTATAAATACAAATTATTAAAGGTAATAAATAAATTATTCACTTCTGAGCAGAGGTACTTAAACTCATTTCAGACTGACATAATCCAAATAGGCTTTTGTTATAACACTTTGGACAGAAAGGCTGTTATGATAAAAATTAATGTTTCTCAAAATCTCAGAACATAAGTTCCTTTAAACCAATCATGTACAGAACTCAAACTATTCTTGTATTAGTAGGACTGCAACCTTGGTCCTATACAGGCAACTTTATCAGAAAAAAGTTCTGTAAATTCTGCTTTTCACCAAATCAATACTGCTGTTAACAGGAAAGATTGAGTAACATAGTAACTGCATGGGTTACTATTTAATGTCAGCAGCAGTTAAAATGGTTTGTGCAATGAGTTTTTAAACAACTGCCTTATATGGCCATAAAACAGCCTAAAATATCAGTATGATATCCATTAATTTATTCTGACAGGATTTCATTAATGGAATTGAAAGGCATCAGGTTATTAATCTGCTAGGCTTCCCTGAAATAACCTGACCAATGAGATTAGGGATTTATGTGTGTACTCTGTCCCAAGGCTTGTATCTTGGATCCAGTCCAGCCTTGAAATAGGTCCCACTGAGAATTATTTACTTCCAAACTGGTAACAGTCCGTAATTCTAGAAGCTCAATTGAACAGTTTCAAGTCAATGAAATCTTACAAATAAGTTCAAAGTTTAAGATGCTTGCTTAGTATTATCAGGTTACAGGAGTCAATTTTTACAATGTTTTGAAATTTTCAGCTAACCATCTTTTTAACTCTGTTCTAACCTTTGTGTTTTAGAAGCCTACACACAATGTCTTAATAAAACCAATACATACCTGAAGCAACCAATATCCCAGCAACTAGAGTATTTCCATGGGTTTATTAATTACAAATAAGAACAAGTTTGGAGACAAAATATGTAGCAGGGATCCAGTGAAAGGATAGGTCCAAATACAAGATGCACTAAGGATGTAAGGAGTACATTACTGCATGTAAGGGGTAGTGAAATACATGACTGACCCCTATATTCATGTAACTCCCAGAGAGAAAGAAGGAACTTAGGTATTTTACTAGCAGTTAGTTATTGAAATGTACTTTTTGGTTTTGAAATAAATTGTGCTGCAAGCTGGCTTTTATAGTCAGCTGCAGCAGAACACTTACCTTCAGGTATATCACTACAGCTAGTGATATCAGAAAGTGTGTACTTAAATTAAGCATGGGTTGCTGAACCACAGTATCCCAGTAATACCAAGTTCTTTGGAAGCAACCTAATAATTCTGGGGAAACTGAGGCCTCTTCTTATCAGTCACTACTCAGCAGATATTTCTCAGCTGGCTTAGGTGATAGTCTGCAGAGTGTCCTCATCATTCACATAGGAAAAGTGAATAAAACCAGAGTTGAATAAACAAACAAACAAAAATATTTTCAAACTACTGTTACAAAACTACAAGCATTAGAGGCCTAGTTCTCCACTACTTTGTGTCATATATGTAGGGCTTCACAGAAAGCGAATATAAAGTTACTAAGGAAAGTGGTCTACAATTTCTTTAGCAGATGACTGGACTACTCTTGGGATAAAAATTCCTTATACACAAGTAAACAATACAAACTAAGAACAAGTCACAATATATAACCAGGTTAGGAACATACAAAATCAGAAATAATCTCTAAGTAGATGTTATCAACTGTAACAAAGCAAAATGTAACACCAGATATTCATGTCAAGAATTCCATGTAGAGACTTGTTTGAAGAAAAGACAAATGTAACTAAAAGTCACAAATACTGGATCAGATTGTCAGCTAAGGAAAGCAGCATTGGATTCACATTGGAGTCACAAATTTAAACAACCCATGGTTTCATCTCAGCTGGCTCTCCTTTAAGTGGACTCCTTACATTTTCAGGGTCATGTAAGTTGAAAGTAAGTAGCGAATCCAATTTGATCAAAAAGGGCTGAGGTTGAATATGGACTTCTAAATTAGTAAGTGCCATTCTAAAAGCTTTCACCTAATCAATCTGATACTAAACTACCTATTTCTGGACAACACAAAGGGTGAAATTAAAAAAAAAAATGCAGAATTCAGGACATCAGTGCCAGTTGATCATAAGTTTTCAGTAATTACTTTCAAAACTAATTAATGAAGTAGACAAGTATGCAAAAGCAAGAGATCACAGTGAGACAGTATCTGTTCCTTATTGATTCACTACTGAAAGTAGTTGTCAAATAAAATATTAAATAAATAGGTATAGCTGTAGTTCTATTTGGAATTTTCAGTTTCAAAATAAAACTTCATTCATTGATACGCAATTTTGAATGTATTAATTGAACTACTGCCACCTATTAGTTTTATCAGTCAAACTAGAGCTAAAAGAGTTTCAAGAACTTAATAATCAAGTATGTAATTCTAAATCTCTGTGCAGGGTCACGGAATACTGAAAATAGGTGTGAGCTCATAGGTACCAAGTGGACTGCTCTAATTTACATTCACTGACGAGCTGACCCTACCTTTAACATTTATCTCGTTTCATTAAGATATATTAATGATAGAGATTATCCAGTAAAGAAATAAAGAATCTCAGGATGAGATAGATGGTGGTTGTTAATGGTGCACATTACCTTGTTGTTGTACTGCATACAGATTGATTTCACCAAATACTAGCTTTAATGTATAATAGAAGGCCCAAACAATAATACTTAAGAAAATTGCTGCAAGATGAAGAATGTAATATCTACAAATTTGGTGCTATTACACATTTCAATTTGCTCTGCTGAAACATCCTCATCAGCAAAGTATCCAAGGGCACTTTTAACTTACTGAAATTTAAGAATTAAATACATATACTTCTAAGACTTTTTCATTCAGACCTAAAAACAACAGTCATTTTAAGGAATTTCCCCTCTTTTACTGCATTTTATAGCAATTGGCACTGTGTACAAATCTCTGTCTGTAAGTAACACAAGTCTGGGGGAAATGATTCCTTTATTCACATTATGATTCCCGAATCTTTATCTACACTTTTTATTTACATGCTTAGTTCTGTCATCGCAATCTTTTGGTTTTCTGTTATTTCTCTTTATGCCACCATGGCTTATGACTGCTTAGACTGTGGATTACAGCACTGGAGTGTGAACCAGGAGATGCTAACACTGCAAAACTGCCTGGCTGAGGAGGAAATAATTCTGTTATGAATTAATATCCCAGACACAGACCAAAAAAACCACATGGAGCTGACAAGAGATAAATATGGTCATGCTGCTAGAATCACTTGCCTTGCTCTAGAGAATGCCAAAATGAGAAGCGCTGACACTCCCACTAACATTCCAAGGTTCCAAACATAAATAGAAATAATTTACTTTAACTCCTTGTAGACAGATATTCACTCTCACAAAAGTGCCAAATGTAGTTGAGCCATTTAACAGATGCCATTTTAAATGAATCCTAAGCCTACCGGGAAAAAAAAAATTGGTTCCATACATATTAGCAGAAAGGTACAATTCCAGACAAATTTTGCATCCTAATGGGATATAGAATGTGATGTGTTTATCTTAGAACAGTTCAGGTTGTTGCTTATGTTTCTATCAATTCCAAACTAATTCTAATGACAGAAAAGAATTTATGTATCTTTGGAATAATACATTTTTTATTTTCCATTAAATGACAGCCTGGGTTTCACCATCCAATGAAGAACAGCAAAGCTACACCAAAGGTCAGATGTAGTTGGGCATTTGGGGACATTTCACAGAACCAGAGAATCACAGAATTATTTGGGTTGGAAGGCCCCATAAAAATCCTCTAGTTTCAACCCCCCTGCCATGGGCGAGGGCACCTTTCACACAGGCTTCTCACATCTCCATCCAACCTGATGTTGAACTCTTCCAATAATGGGATATCCACAACTTCTCTGGGCAACCTGTTCCAGTGTCTCACACTCTCATCATAAAACAACTCCTCCTTGTATCCAACTGCTTTCAGTTTAAAAGTGTTGACCTTTCCCCTGCCATTAAAGGCCTTGGTAAAAAGTCTCTCTCCATCTTTCTTATGAGCCACCATCAGTACTTCGCTGACGGTGCTGGTTCAGCAGAGCCAATTCAAACATGCAATTGGCAGAAATACTGAAAGGCTTCTATAGGGTCTCTCTGGAGCCTACTCTTCTCCAGGTTGAAAAGTCCCAACTCTCTCAGCCTGTCTTCACAGGAGAGGTGCTACAGCCCTCTGGTCAACTTTGTAACTCTTCACTGGACCTGCTCTAACAGACCCATGCCTGTCTTTTACTGGAGCCCCACAGCAGGACACAGTACTCCAGATGGGATGGCAAGAAAATTGAGTAAAGGGGCAAAATCAAACCCCTCAACTTGATGGCCACATATCTTTTGATGCAGCCCACAGTAAGACTGGCTTTCTGGGATGCACATGCACATTGTTGGGTCATTTTTTTTTGGTATTTCAACAAAGGAAACCCAGAGATCTTTCCCACATTTTTATTTATAAAAATGTCTGGCTTTAGAGCCACTGACAGCAAAAAACTTAATAAAGAACTAAATACAGACATGCTTCATACAAGCAACAGTGTTAATTAACTGTTTGCATTGCTTGAAGCAGGTTAGGGCTATTAAGCCTTTGTTGCTGCCAAATATGGCAGATATATTTGTTATCTCCCTAAGAACTTGTCATAGTGTCTCATGGCAAAGATGTTTTTACATTCTCTAGTTACTGGTTAGTAGGTAAAAATTATTTCCCTGAGATCACTGATAGATTATACATGTCACCTATATGGCAGCAGCTTAAAAGTTGGAATTTATAAATGGTCTATTGCTTAAGGATGACTAGTTCTCCTCCTCCTCAGCACTTAAGGGGCTGAACTTGATCTCAGCTTCCTGGTTGTGCCTACTTTTAACAAGACAGTGAATGCTCTGGCAAGTCTTCCCACAGATGCCTGAAAAAAATTCTGAATTAGTCAATTAACTTTATATGCATGTTTAAGCTGGCAAAAAAAAAAAAAAAACACCACATTTTTTAATAAATTAAATACTTCAATACTCATTTTTCCCTGGAATAGGGGCAAAACATTGATATCAGAAAACTTTCCAATAGAAGATGAATTTTGAAAATTCAGTTCCAAACCTTCGTTTTGAAAAAATATATTCTAAGCTGTGATATGGACTATCCCGCTACCAGAGAAGATTCAGTACATCGTAAAGTTACGGTCTGCCTGCTGAACATTTGTGACAAGGAATTATGAATACGGGAGGTATCCAAACTGTACCTCCTATAATCCCATAAACCACCACAGTGAGCTAGATTTATGCAAGCAGTAATGGAAAACCCTTTTAAAAACTACCATTTTTAAACTACCTTTCCTTAAAAGTTAAAACAAGTAAAGTAGTGTCCTGTTGAAAATTTTAATTTAGCAGAAAATACAGTATCTGTAGAAAATTCTTAATTAAAAGTTTTATCCACCTGTAATACAAATTTTTGAGGGTGGGTTGGTTGCTTTTTTTCTCCTGCTGGGTCTGTCTGGAGTACCAGTTTTTGGTCAAACAGCACACTTGAAGAGCCACAGCATTTTCCACCTCAGTTTAGCTACAGTTGTCTTGACAGCAGATGTCAAGAAAAATCTGCCACAGGGAAATCAGACACATATGCAGAACAAATTTGGGCGGAGACTTCAGGAATGGCAATGTGCAAACGTTTTTAATGACATACTGCAGGAGTGCTGAAACCAGTAGTTCAAGAGTTTCAACCCACTTTTGAAACTAGTAACTTCTGTAAATACAGATATGTCACCCAAGTTCTCTGCCACAGTTTCTGCAGTAGATTTAGTGGCTGATGGAAGATATAGCTTCATAACAAATAACATCTCCTTGTAGCTTAAAGAAATTATGTAACTGCCAAAGAGAATTACTTTTATTACTAGAAAATTTATTTATTAGAGGTTATAATTACTTAAAGTTTCTGTAAGGCCTCATTACTAAGGTATCAGTAAGAAAACACAAGCAGAGCTAACCTCGGGGTTTTTTTCCACTGCAATGGTCAAAATGAAACCAAGTAAAAGCAGAAAATGAGATATTTTGAACATGGATATCCATGAGTATCTACAAGGACATGTGAGGCAGTTCTATTACATGAAACCCGATTTGGAACTATTTATATTTTGCTATTTCCATTTCTCCTCTCTTCACTCTTGGCCTCGCACAGTTATCCTCTCCGAGCTTTCAGTGTCTTAAGTAGCCTATCTTCACTGTAGTTTTGCAGCTGCTGATGCCAAAACTCTATATACATAAAGCATGGGTAAGATTCTCAACAATGTGCACAATTAGAAATAAATGTACCTTCCCTTCTCCTGTTCCCTCCCCTGAATATATAAATCCACAGACAGATGTTGTTCCTTTTCTTTCTCAGTGGTCCACAGGCAGGAAGATATCCTTGGAATGGCAGTATTTTCAGTCAGACTGTCCCTTTCTAAGCCTTCATTACTGAGCAGTAGATAGAATAAAGCCTTAAAGTCTTTCTGCAAAACTTCCAAAGAGAGGACATACCTTGAAAAATTAATGCTTTCTTCTGAATCTCAGTCATCTGATGTGCTTGCACAGAGCAACCCTGGTCTAAGCAGAACTCATCACCAACTTCATAGAAGATCATACTGTATTTTTACTCCACCACACTCTGAACTATTTCAGTTTACTTCATTTTCAAAATGGCAACAGCACTACAATGTTACCCCTGAATTTCACTGCCTTGTACTGTGTTCAAGTCATTTGTTCATGAAGGTTTCTTGTTGCCTAAACTGGTTTCACCTGCAGGCATCAAGATGAAATTCTTTAAAATTAATATTCTGTGATGATATAAGCGGGTGGGGAAAAGCTTTTGATGTAGGTATTGCCACTATGCAAACCAAAACAAGTAGGTCACATTTTGGCGGCAGACCTTTAATAACATCCTTTCGATTCACAAATAGATTGAAGAACATTTTTAAATGTTTTGAAAAGAAGCAACAATTCCAAGTACATGTGGCTTTTGTATACTAAGAGTTAGAAATGATGGTACAAGAGATGAAAAACAAACAAAATATTCTTTGAAGCACTGTTTTCAATAGGAGCATTCCTCCCTGAGTCAAAACAGCACTGCTGTCCAGCAGATTTAATAACTCCATTTTAGTCATGATGAGACCAGGGATATATAGGAGAGATGATACAATTGAGGAAATATGCAAAAAAAAAATCATTTGCTTTGCTCCACTTCACTACTATCTGGGTGTAATAACAATTCTTTTTTCAATGGCAGTAAACAGAATTTTAGCTTTCTTTTACTAGGTGTCTGGTGCCAGCTAAATTGCTGTACTAATACATAAGGAACAGTAAGAAATTCTAAGGGAGTTACCTGCATATAAATGTAAAAAAGGGAAGAAAAATGCAGACCGAGACAATTTAGGGAATTCATCAACCTAAAGTCTATGAATTTCCCTTAATGGTGTTTTCTTTTTTTTTATTTTATTTTGTATGTCTCAGAAAGTAAATTTAATTTTATATGCATTTCCTCATGTAATTCTTCCTTCACTGTAAACTGAAGTTTCACCTGGTGATGACCCTGCATGTACAATAATGTCATTAATTGAAGATAGCCATTGTCCTCCCTGTCCTTATCCTGCTTTGTTTTTTTTAAACAAATTAGTCCCCACTTTTGTTTCCTGGATACCACTGAAGATAATGCCATTTTTGAGGCTAAAGTTGAGCATTTAAGAGAAAAGAAAGTAAACAGCAGCAGAAGACATACACAGGATTATAAATTACAAACTTATAAAAGGAGAAACAATATGAAGAAAGGGTGTAATTACAACTGTCTCCTAACACAATATCTAGGAAATAGCCAATATAATTATCAGGAACTTAAAATAAGTGTTTTCCAGAGTGCATAATGTAAGCAAAAAATGCAGGTAATTTGAAAGAAGTGGAATTATAAATTCATGTAAGAAAACCCATACTACTATAACTAGTATAGGTTAAAGTTGCATTAAGTGCAGCTATATAGGTCCAGAATATAGGTCTGAAAGCTTCTAAGCACTGCACTGGCAAAAAATATGAGGGTGCACTGCAAGAAGCATCATTGTATCTTTTATCAGATGTCCGACCACTGACAGAAATAGGATGTTTCTAAAAGTTAGACAGTCTGGTATTTTACAGCCTTTCTTACATCCTTATTACATGGCAGATATTTGCAGGTAATGAAACTAAACAAAAATAACTTCTATGATGTGTGTAAACAGCTGTCACAAATATATTGGCACGGTTTTTTGACAAGGTTACTTACAATAGGTTTAAACTGGGGTAGAAAAAAAAATAGTATCACCACAGAAGTTTTTTATTGTTTCTGGGTCCCAGTGAAAACAAACATACAGCAACAGCGTTTTATTTATGTATATGCTGGAAACAACACTGACAAATAATTTATTCATGTCTTAATGTTCCTCCTGGTACAACACAATTTCATCCAAGGACACTTTGGAAAATTCCACAGAGCAACTAACCACTATTTGTTTGAAGTGCGGACAGTTTCAGAACATTTTTTTAACATTTTGTGGTACCACTGTGCATATTTTAACCATAGAAAATTACGCCAATAGCTAAAGAATTTTTTCTCCCCAAAAGAACAGCAGAGCAATACAGTCCCTCTGAAGTTGTAATGGTCTTTGGGATACAGTATCAACAGGAAATCATAACTTGGTGCATTTACTAAACAAAAGATACTTTGACAAAAAATAAACACTGTAAGTAGACAGAAATCAAAATTAAGCTCTCTCAGTTTAGCCCATACTTCTCTTCTGCAGTATTGAATCCAGAGAGTCACTGGTTTTCACGTCTCATTTTAGTGATCCACAGAACTTCAGAGAAACAGCACAAAAAGAAATTATTACAACCAGCCTAATGGCCTGGAAGCAATGTGCTTCCTTACTTATCCTGAGACAGAACAAAACTGGAGCTTTAATTTTATGTGATCAAATGCTGTTCCACATCTCTCTACAAAACATCTGTTTGTCCACAACACAAATCATTTTCAAGGCTGCTGTGCAGAATGGTGCTGTTTTGGATCCTAGACATCAGCTGCCTCCCAGTGGTAAGGAATATAGGAACTGACTGGAAAAAATTGAAACTGAAAGGGAAGGCTGACCACTACTGAGGTCCCAGTGCCCTACTCAACTCCCACCTTCTATGCTCCTGCACGGGCACTCAATCCAGTACCAGACTAGAGCCAGGCTGAACCCCCTCACACACCCCAAATGCAGTGAGGATGCTTGGCCCTCAGCACCTCTTTTTTTTTTTCTTTACAGATCTGATCTTGTTTTGTTAAGCAACTTGCTAACACAGATACCGGCTGCATAGGTCCCTCTTGACTAGCTGGAAGCAAGATGAGTCTGTGTTTATTCTTATCCTTTTGAGAAAGCTAGCAGTTAGTCCTAGCTTAGCACAAAGCCTGTTCTTGCCATTTTGAATTTATCGAACTGTGAAAGAGGTTATATTCCATTACTTTTCATTTTCTAAGCAAGGACAAATTTTGACCTGACAAGATAAACTGGGAAAAAGTATTTTGAAATAGATATAGACTCTCAACAGAAGAGGGTTTTGATACCCAAGGTCGAAAAATATATACTACATCAGGATGTAAGTTTTCACAGTAGGTGTCACAATAAGGGCCCAGGAGTGGTAGATCCCACCCATGCAATGTTGAGTCCATGATGTTTAAGCACAGCAAGACCAGCCTAAGACCTTCTGGAAGATGCAAACAGATATGGGGAAGCAGAAAGAAAGCCTCCATCAAATAGGTAATGGTAAGGAACAAGACTAATCAAAGTACTTCTTGAACGCGCCAATTAAAGTGGCCCCGTGAAGATAACACAGGCCAGAGCACATCAGTTAATTAGGCTATTCATGTGAAACACCTATAGATAGTAATAGATAGTTCTTTTTTGCTGCAATATTGACAACAAGGAAAAGAGACCCTAATTGGTGGCCCTGAGGTGGCCCCAGAAGAGAAGTCAGACCACAGGAAAAGTCCATCATGTCTATATTTAAGAATTCAGCTAGATTTAATGTCCCAGCTGAGTCATATTAACTATAATACTTTAACTATTTGAGTACATAAGAAACATTTTAAATCCCTTCTTCTCTTGAGGTAATGAGCAAATTGATCTGTCTGAAGAATTTCTACCTTGTGTGGTCAGCATGCAGCTCTGTAACCTGGATATTCCACTCAAATTTCCTGCCTAACAGTTAGGAGGTGGTGGCAGAGGACTCTGTTTCTCAGGCTCTACTCCTTCCCCTCTGTGAATCTCTTTTTCCATTTTTCAGGTGGGATAGCTCACCTCTAGCCAGAAACAAAAGAAAGGTTTCCTGAATTAACCAAGATATCAAGTAACCCTCAGCAGTGTGCCTGTCTCTGCTTCTTCCCTGAACCTTCCCTCAAGCACTTGTCTCCTGAAAGGCAGGGCAGTGGCCAAACAAACCCAAATGCTCAACAGTCTGAAGGAAAGTTACAGTACAAATGGCAACTCACACACAAATAAAGTCAGACCCAAAGAGGTGTTTACAAAGCAAAAACAGATTTTAAAACCAGTACAGGCACATCTTTTTAGTAGCAAATTGCTTACTATTGAAGAAAATCTGTGACCTGGAGACCTGAACTACACTTGTTGGTCTCCCACAGATATTTTCACTGCCAAGCTATCTATGTGCTTTGTTCCCCTGCTATCATTCCTAGCTAATGAATTAATTGCTTCCAATTAATTGACAGCAGCTTCATACTGTATTACTGAAGGATTACAAATTAAATATTAATTATGCTTCATTGTGCAGGAGAAATCAAATTAAACATAATCACACTTCATTATGAAGTAAGTACACTAGACATTTTTCAGAACAGATGCACACTGTCCAAATTATAGTCAATTCTGATCTATTGTAAACAAGCTAAGATTCATTTATTAAACTGAAAGTATCACACCTCCCACACAGAAATGCATGAGACAAATGTTTAAAGCTTCAAATTTTCACAGATGGTAGCAAGGAGAAAACACTCTTATAAGACAAATATTTCATGCCTGCAGTCTTTAGCAGCCACTGGCATTCCACTGAAAGGAAAACAAAATTCCCAATATAGTTTTTCCTGTACCTCAGTATCAGTCAAATTGCTTAATTGTCACTGTGAGTTTGGCCTGACATCATACAGAACTTCATCCACAACCACGGGTTGCCAGGTACCTAACTCTAAATTGCTAAATTACGTGTCTGAAAACAAGTTTAATGGTTGTTCAGGTCATAAAATAGTCTTTGCAATAAGGGCACCCGTGCTTGAATGAACAGACTGAGAGAAGAAAGCCTAGAGAAGTGGAGCACATCACTCAGGGAAAGGGTAATTTCATCAGCGTGGTGCCTTGGAAAGGACAGCTCTGTTTTCTTCCTCATGTTCTCATGTGAAACTTCACCCGCTCTGGGAGAGCAAGTGGAGTATTTTTGGAGGTAGTGGGTGGAAGAAGGATAAAGGAGAGACAGATATCTCCAGAGCAACATTTTTTTTTCTCTCAAAAGATTGACTTCAAAACATCTGATTGTCAGCCTACCCAGTGAAGAGAAGATTTATTACAGAAGCTGAGCCACATCCTTAGCTGATAAAAATTTATTTAGCTCCTTGATTTCAGTAACAGGAGAGATGAGCTTTTGGGGAGCTAGGACAGCATCTTTCTCAAAAATACTGCCTATAGACTGGATTCCTTTTAAAAGGGTACTTTATGCATAAGCAGGTGGGTAAAATTTTTAACAAAAAAGACTCCAAAACAACCAACGAAACCAAAACACAACACAATCCATATTTTGAAAAGGCTTCCAAGGAGTTTTTACTCATCACTATTTCACTCTACTCATTATCAACCTGAATAGGACCATTTCAGCATATGATAGACTTCAAGGAGGTAAGTATTTTCAAAATACTCATGCAGGTGAGTCATCTCAAAAATTCTAATTCAAGAGCCCCACCAACCAGAGGCCATCTATCGAACATGTATATCATGTGTAGCAGCAACAGAATACAACCCTTCAAACTGATCACATCTGAATGCAAAACCAAATCAATTTTTCACAAGTGATATCTAAAAGAATACACAGTGAATTATTTTGCATTATAAGATGCAGTTGTGTACATTTTGTTCTGGGGTCCTGCAAGATCAGCTGTCATTGATCTGAAAAGACTGTAAGTTTATTGTTAAAAAAATGGCAGATGACACAGAGCTATACTGAAAATAAGAGGCACAGTTATGTCATCTGTATCACTGATTACATTGTGTTCATTCAAATAACATTTTAATATTCAATAAAATAATCCTAATCTGTAAAACAAGAGGGATATCACCTGGGAAAACATACTATGAGCATCATTACTGCTAACAAAACACAAGATCCCAATGCAGCATTACAGCTAATGGATAACAACATCCCTGGGAATATAAGCAGAAGAATACCTATCAAGACTTCATTGATGGTATTCCTTGTCAGTATGGAGGTATTTTTGAACAGCGGGTGTATTTTCAGAGTGCTATTTTGGGTTCTGATGCTTTGAAGGAAAACACCAGTAAAAAAAGGAAAAAAATACTTATACTGGAACCACTAGATAATCAGAGGGCTGTAAATCCTGTCTTACAATGACAGACTTCAGAATTTGTGTCTATCTCAAAGTAAAGATTAAGAGGGGACTTGATTACGCTACAAGTACTATGTAGTGTACAAGTACTTACATAGGAGATTATTGATAGCAGAGAGCTCTTTAATCCAGCCAAAAAGCAAGTAACATCATTAAAGGATGGAAAGATTAAGTTAAACACCAAAAATAGAATAAAGGTAGCAACGTTTAACTGTTAAAATTATTAATCTTGGAAATGTCCTGGCTCCAAAAGTCTATGAATTACATACAACATAAATTGGTAGAATTTATGATGGCAAAGAGAGATGCCTCCCGTGCACCTCCATTTTTAGACCTGCCATTTTTTTAAGAATAGTATGAGTCAAAAATCTTTTTGACACTCTGGTATAAGTAAACAAAAATCAAGAACAAACTTCATGTCATCTGCAATGTAATCTTTTGTAATATTTTACTAATCCTCTGTGTTTATATTATACAAGTGTAGCTAAAATTTAATTTATTGTCCTGCATCCTATTCCTGCACAGGTAATCCTTGAGACTCAGGCACGTATTTCTGAAAACACGGGTACACATTACTAGCAATACTGAAATACTGCCTTTCAAGACCTCAATTTTTCTACATGTTCTACAATAGGAGCAGAACTGTTGATATTCTTTCTGTGAAGTAATATCATTTAGTTAAGTAACAGGAGGGGTGACCAACTCGAGGTCGTAATACTGTCACTGGTCTTTGTGGATGATTTTACATCAACTTGCCTACAGACATGTCAAAAAGTAGTACTTGCACACCACAATCAGACTATTGGTGACAATTTTTCAGGCTATCCTGCTGCAACTTTAAATGTATTCATCTTCAGTTCTCATATGGGACCTGCAGTCTATAACAAGATGCAGACGCTTCACTGTCATTTAGCAGTCTGACAACAAAACCAAAATTATACTAGTTACATGCAAAAAAAATGTGTTACCTACAGGATGTGGAAAAATGAAAACATAGTATGTGTACACTTGCGGTGATAAACAGTATGGAAATTGCAAATACAAGGGTGGATACTGAATTAATTTAAGGGTTTGAATGTTTAATGTGTTCCATGACACATGCGTGTGTGTACGTATGGGTGTCAGAGAAACTGAGAGGAGCTGATTTATCCTGTTGAGCTTTCCAATGTTTCCTTCTTTGGATATTTATAACAAAGTCACTCTTTAGGGTCAGGGTACTGATGGCTTATTTAGCTAATAATTTATGACTGTAGAGAAAACATTTGATTGAGTATATTCAGTCCAGTGTCTGTTAGGTGCTGTATGAGTGAATGAATGAAGATAGACTGAATGAAACTGGCAGCTTGTCTTTAGTATAGATTTGTCAACAGGAGGATTTGGACAGAACAAGAAATATACCCCAAGAAATATACCCCCAGAAATGTACAATGTTATCTCTATTGTACCTCAAAAAAACTTTCAAAACACCTTTCTGTTTTCATTTTCTTATGTACATGCTTTGAATGTTTCTTTCACTAGCAGTGTCGTTTAAAGAAAAGAACAAGATTTTATAGTAAAAGCGTAGTAAATGGTCTGACAGAAGTCAATTCATAAGTTTGCTGACAAAACTGAAATATCTTTATGAAGCATTCACCAGCCTTTGATCTCTCTCTCACATACCACTTTAGCAATACACAATCTCACTTACTCTTTTGCAGCTTTGTTACATTTTGCATATGATCCTTCCTATGTGTTTAGAAGCATTGTGAGAAAGAAAATATTCATTCCACCTCTGATGGATATTTAGTTAAGTTTGATACAAAGGCCCTGTACTTTATGTAACTCTTAAATAATATATACTGAATCAAAAGCTACTATTCCAAATAGAATAGCACAGAAACAGAATCCCAAATAGACTTAGACATGACCAGAATCTCAGATGAGTACATAAACACAGGCCAGCATTTCCAACCAATCTTCCTATTTGTAAGCCTATAGTCACTCTCTTCCTCACTTTCTTGTTAATTTTCTTTCAGTGCCAAAGCATTTCCACATTTTTAAGGTCATCACTCCTTATAGTACCTGAAAGAGAATTCCTATCTTTCATGAGTTTTGTTTCATGAGATTTTTCATGAGATCTTTCATTATGGTATCTGGAAAAGAATTTCTATCTTTCATGAGATTACTTAGAAGAAACCTCAAAAAGCATGAATTTTGTGTTCAGAGAATGGTAGAAAGGGCACATTGGGGATGTGATCTGCAACATTCTTCAGTGTGTTTTTTTATACAACTTAATGCAAACATGACATTTTAAAAAATATCTCTTTTATTATGATCAAATATTTGAGAGACACATACAACCAGAACTGTAGGATATAATAACAATGGCTCTACTTTGCCAGATCAAACATCCGTCTGTCCCAATATTTCACCTCTGTGAGATGACCAAGGAAAGTATTAGAACAGAGAAACCCTATAGGTTTCACCCTATAGGTGATACCTCCCCATCACAGACTCCCAGACATCAACAGTCTGAGGCTGAAGGACTTTCTCAGACAAAGGTGGTAATATTGAGTGTAAAACACTAGTATACTTTTGTTCCACGAGTTTATTAATTGCTTTTGTATCTACACAGACATCTGCAGTTTTCTGTGCAGATGTTTTCTGTGACTTCCGCAGCATGTTTTTGATATCACTTGATATAGCCTAAATTTTATGGCAGAATAAACAGTTTTCTTAGCTAATTCTCTCTGTGCCATCCATGAATTTATAGACCTTCTCACAGACTTTTGTCTACTTCACAGCTTCTAACACAGAAGGCATTCCTTTGATCATCCTTGCTGCACTTTACACATTCTGGAGCTCTTCGTACTATTTTCTGAAGGGGGGATAGAACCATGTATATTATTCAAGATGCAGGAGCATTACTTGTATGAGCAGTTGCCCAATAATTTGTTTTGTTCTAAATGCAATTCCTTGTTCTCTGCTCTTTTTCTAGTAATTCTTTACATTCTCTTCCCTGCCCTCTGTTCACCTTTGCACAGACAGTTTTTATACAACTACCTATATTAGCTTTGAGCCCTGTGTCCTGTCATCTACTAACTTAGTATTGTGAAATCCTTCTGTATCTCTGCAGTGAGCTTTCATCTTTGCTACTGAATAACTCAGGACTGTGAAAACCTTTGCCATTCTGCTCCTTACCCTCCTTTCCAGTACACTTCTGCAGATACCAAGCAATGCAAACATCAACACAGATCCCTTTAAGACACTTCAAAAAATATCTTTTCCTTTTACAGCTATCTGGAACCTCTCAGAATACTGGATTTTTAATGAGTTTAGTAGTTTAGGCCACTTTTAGTTGTTATAATGCAGCAATCAGAAAAAAAAAGTATCATATATGGTAAACGAGGGGGGGAAATTAAGCAAAACAAAGAAACAGCTCCTACTGAACACCAAATGCCCGCAGCAGGGAACAAGGTAATCTCCCATAACTGTAAAGAGCTTCAAAAGGCCTTAGTAAACACTGTGAGAAACTCATGGATGAAGGAAACAATTCTATGTGAAAAAACCCTATCGAACAAGAATACATGAAATCCAAAATCCACCTCTGAATTTCTTTACTGGCATGGGAAGTGCCAGTATAGGGAATTCAAACATCCTCCCTGAGCTTTGTGGCCCTCCTACACAAATCTTATTGTTATCTCCTTCCCATGCTCTTGCAACACAGTCAGCTGCTGGGCACTGAGGGCATTTGACTTGCACTAATTTCAGAATTTTTTTATCATGTATTAGAGCAAGTTACAAGAAGCCGACTACTGTGCTCTGCCTCCAAGGCACTCACCTATGCAGCCTACAAGTTTCATTACTCTCCCAACTCTTTCCTGTAGCTCCAGGAGTAGCTCATGCCAGGCAATGTATACAGCAGTACAGAGATGACACTCATTCTCCTTCATAACACAGGCACTTTTGTTACAGACATTGGAGAGGGTTAAACTAGAAGTCCTTCTGGCCATAAAAAACCCCAAAAGAATGGAATGAAGTTGAGCAGTGCAAGTTGTATCCTGGTATTCATCAGCTGTTAGATCAGCACTGATGAAAGCCAGGTGCCCCAAACACCTTCTCTTTCAGTACATCGTTCAGTCCTAGTGCATGTCATCGACACAGGACAGGCGTCTCTGGTGTAGGATATTTGAGCTCTGCCAAATTCCTTAATGTTCAGGTGAACATTAAAAGGTGGTATCTAATAGCCCCCAATATACAGGCAGTCAGACTGGATAAAGGGTAAATAACATCTTCCCAGACAAAGCTCAGTGGACTGTGAAGAAGGCTCATTCCTAGGAGTGGGTTAAGGGAGGGCTTTCACCTGAATCAAAGGCTGCAGCATAGTGAGAACTCTGCGACTGGGCACTCATACCCACGTAAATGCCACCTACACACAAGAGAGGAAACTGGATATACACTATTCTCTTCTAACATTTTGTTATTAAAAATACTGCCTGACAATCCACCTCTGTGTCTTCATTTACCTGGGAAAGACTTTTATCAGTATAAATCAGACTTGGATCCACCCTGCCTTTCAAGCCCTCTATTTGTCTATGATGCACAAACAAGGAAAGAACAGGTGCAAGAGAAGGTATTTCTCTATGTTTGGTCTTATAATACCTGGATGTAAAGTACATTGTCAATAATAACAGAGAATTAATACAGGGACAAAAACTGCTTGCTGGGTTAAAAGATTATCAAATAATCAGAATAAAAGCAGTTTTCAGGTTTTATTACATGTGCATGATATAACAGTTTAAGTAGTCACAAAAAATTTCTACAGAGCAGTAATTCTCCTGGTTCACATTCATTTTCCTTAATAATAAAGGAAAACCAATTCTTTGTGGATTTCTGGGATTATACAAAATTACACTTATGAAATATGTGTTTTGCAGAATGAACTGCTAGGAGGACTTTTATTTAAAACATGCATTGTACTGAATCCCTGAGTTACTCTTGTTTTGATCTTTATATCACAAGACAGAGGGGAGCCAAACAAGTTTCCTGTTGGACAGAGGAAGGTAAAAGAGAGAAAATCAAACCATTGTATGTTAAATTGCCTCAAACATAGCTTAGAATCGACGAAGCATTAATATAGAGAGCTTACTTTTACCTTAAGACTCTAGATTTTAATGAGAGGAATCAATTATCCTCTCATCAATTATCAGGGTAGCTTCCCTGTAATCTAAGGATTTGAGCAAGTCAATCTGATTCTTTCATACCTACCTCAATAAATGTTCATTTCTTTTTGGTGGTTTATTATACAGTTTTCTCACTGAAAGTAAAGAACAACCAAACTGATAAAAATCCGACAGCTTCAATTAAAACTACTGAAGGTTAAGGTGGTGTAAAATCTTACAAATCATGAATTTAATATACTTAGTGCAACCATTTGTTTAAGTCAGCACAGTGGGTTCCAATTAACATTTTTAAAGTATACTTTCTGCAATAGTCAGAGAAGTAGAATAGCTATTGGTAGGGTGACAGAAATTCAATATGTATATTTAATGTTTGCAAGCCTACTGGAAATTCAGATGTTCTACAGGATATATTCAGTGCTGCTGTAAAGGTGCAGACATACATTTTTCAATGACACTGGAAAATAACAAGTCAAAAAATCAGGAATAGGCTCAACCATAAGCAGCCCAAAAAGGAAAAATCTTACTCCCTCGGGACAGAAATCATTTTATCTTTGCCTTGAGCATGCATTCAAGTCACCAATAAATCCAAGACCGATAACTGGCTCAGCTGTTACCTATACTGTCATCTCCCTGAACAAAAGAGAGGAGTTAAGTCATGGGGCAGCTGCAACACCCAACATGAAACTAATCCCAGCTGAACTGCACAATTGATAACAGTTACCAGCACACAGCCAATTAGGTGGAACTAATAAATTACTCCATCAAATAGACAGTGCAATTAAATAACAGCAGTTAACTGGTATGTGATTTATGTAGATAAAAACATTCAGACGTCAGATGTAAACTTTGCATTAATGAACCTTATACATAGCCATTTTGCATCCTGGTGAAGTGTTAAGCCAAGAACTCCAGAACTGTGAAAAATAATGTTATACATCCTTTAATTGTCAACATTTTGACCCAGAAAACAAAAGCTAGCACTCTGAATCACTAATTTTAAATTTCATCAGCTTTACATATCTCAAGACATTTTTCTGTATAAATTTAAAAACATGTTTTGTAAAGATTATGTATTTTCTTCATTAGCTGTGCATGTATCACTTATGCAGCAAGGATTACCTTGTGATTTAGAGTAGATTATCTGGCACCTGAATGATTAATTCATAGCAGTTCAGCTATGGACAGACTTGGTGTACTTTACTCACATGAGAACCAATTCACAGTGGGTTGTTCTCCTGGTTTAAATGAGGTCACAGGAGGGCAAAGGCATTCCTCAAGGAAATCAATACAACAAAATCTGACTTTAAATCTGGCCTTATGTGTTCAGGAGCTGCCATTCTCAGTACGTCAGAGTCTGGAATCTTTCTTTGCTAAAATTTCCAAGAGAGAAATATTGCTACTTCTATGTGAAGGAACTCAGCAGGTTACAGAAAATTATTACTGCTTTACTTAGTTTCCCAAACATGCAGAGTAAAGACCAAATAAACTCAAAAAGCAATATTTTATTCAGTGCACTGAACCCCTCCTCAGGGAAGCAACTTTGGACATATATAGCAGTATCTCATCTGTCACTTATTTACAGACATAAAGATTTTAGTATAACATATGGATACCAACTTCCTTAAAAATTATTTATCAATTAGACAAATGTGAGTAATGGATAGAAGATTTCAGCATCTGAAAATGTGCAGATGGCACCGTAAATAACCATACAGTTTATAGTCAATATATACTTTTGTGGGACTTCAGTAATACTCAGTTCTGTATATTTTTGTCTCTTCATTCAAAAGCTCATGAAACACAGAAACAGCATTTTTACAGTAATTTTGATGTATTCTACGTGTGACAAAAGACACGAGGGGTAACTCTAAAGCTAGTGTTAATTCCAAATTACAATTCATGGCTGGCAAATAAATCAGGTCTTCTTAAACAGCAGATTACAAATGTTTTGCCACAGTGCCCTCTAGCTGTCTTAATTCTTACTTTAGAATTCCTGTGTAGTTTTCATGGAAGGAAAAAATCTCTGCATGAACCACCAGCTAGAGAGGTACAGGTATAGCCAGCTGTGATCCATCTACCTGGTTTTCCTTATCATGATGACCCACCCACCCCACTCCCAAAAAGCCCTTTATCTAACATCCAATGAACAAAATATATTTTTCTTTTTTAATTTCCCAGCCTGAAAAGTACAGATCTGGAAACCAGTCTGAAGAAAATAGAACTGATTTGAAATTTTCATTGGGATCTAAACAACCTCAACAGAAAGAATGGGTTGCTATCTTATATTGCTTTTTACTTCTGTGTGCAATCCATACAGTCTGTTTTGAATTTGAAGCACCAGTAAAGAGCAGCACATTTGGGCACACCTGTAAAGGTGAGTTGTAAGATAAAAGAATAAGGGCCAGGCTCCCTTCTCAGATGACACCAGTCAGTTGCAAACAGATAAGAGGCAGTTTATCATCTATTTTCCTAATCCAGTTGGTTTAGGGAACTGGGTCACTTTTCAAAGGTTGTGTCTTTCAGAAACACTCACTGATGGACACTTGATTTTCTCCTCCTCCTTCCTTCTCTTGAGACTACACTTTGTCCCCTTCAGACCTCTTAAAGTATTGCCTTCAAATCAAACCTGATATATCCAGTGTCTAACTTAAATACTCCTTCACAACTGCATTCTCTATAACAAGACGCATTCAGCTTCTTTCTTAACCTTTAATGGACAAGATGAATTATATATTGGAATTTTTTAACCACAATCACTTTTGTTCCAAAAACCCACCAGGAAATTGCAGACCTTCACAAAATAAGGATCTATTTAAACTATTTTGCAATGAATCTTCTTCAGCAGTGTGCCCTCAGTCCCTCTGTAATCCTGAAGTCCGACCAGTGCTTTGGACAAAGCAAAGTTCCTTCTGCAGCTTTTTTTTTTTTCCAGAAAAGGTAAAAAGAAGGGGTGAAATTGGAAAACTTAGGTTAAGAATCACAGAGGTCCTAAAAACATTTTTAATTCTCTATCCCAGCTTACTGTAATTTTTAATGTATAAATCCTGAGAATAAATTTGTGATAAAATTTTATTTTTTTAATAGCCATTTTCACTCTGTTCCCATTTTAAATGAAAAGCAGCTGGAACTAGTAATACCAGAGGAGAACAATCAATCTTTGCAATGTTCAGAGCTACAGAATTCAAGAAATCTCTCTGATGCTGTGTGCAATCTGCTTATGTGATGCTTATGTTGCATTTATGGAGCTGCAACATAAGGCAAAGCAAAACTAGGAGAACCTGGATCTTAACATCCACTGTGTGGAAAAACCGTGGGGTATGGCCTGTCTCCTGGACATAGGATGCTTTCAGCAATAAATTAAAAACAAGGTTTTCCTCAACCCTGCCAATATGAGAACTGAGCATTTACTCTCCAGTTCCTTGAGAAGGTAGACAGTTCTTACTTGAAAATGTCCCAAAATGAAATACCTAAAAAGGTCAATGTTTCTGAGTCACAAGAACTGATCATAGGGTTCTGGTGGTGTTATGGTCCAGCTTATAGAATTTTGGTTTCACCTTACTAGCAGAGTTTTTTTTCTGCATTTTTCCTATCCTAACTTCCATTCACCTTTTTGTGTGCATATATGGAAGTCATATCAGCATGGAATGCTTCTAGTGCGTAAATGTTACAAGAAAACCATTTTTAATTATCAACTATATACTTCTGAAATAGACTAAAAGATATCTTTGTGACCCCAAGTGCTACATGTTGCTACACATGACCAGAGGTTTAGAAAAATATTTTCAGCCCTGGAAAATTTCAGGCTTTTGTGATATGTTTCTGAAGTCTGTAATGTGAAGTTTCTTTTTTTTTTGGTTGGTTGGTTGGGGTTTTTTGGTTTTTTTGTTGCATTTTTTTGTTGTTGCTGTTGGTTTTTGTTTGTTTGGGGGTTTTTGTTTGGTTTTTTTTGTTTAGTCCTGAGTCAGTCTTGCAAGCTTCAGTAAAGAGCCCAGAAAGCACAGCATAGGCAGGTTGCTCATAGCTGGCGTCGCAGAGTCACAGCTGCAGGTTTCTGCCTCTGCTGTCACACTGCTTGAGGGTGGACATGCCACCAAGGGAAGCCCTGGGAGTGCACACAGGACTGGCTTTCACTCCTCTAGGACAAGAACAAAAGCCCTCTGCAAGTTCCCTCACTGTACTTCATACAGAGAAAGGTGTCATCCTCCTGCTACTGCAGAGTACTAAAGGAATATTCCCTTTCTTAGCCTCATGAGCATTTAAAGGCTAGAAAAAGGTTCCTTTGGTACTATCATTTATTCATCTCTGTAGGACTAATTGTACATGTCAAATGCTGCTGTTACCTAGCACCAATTTATGTTCTCAGCTACCATTATGTGTTAGACTGGAGGTATTACAGTGGGTCACCTGAAAGAAGGAGAACCTATTGTTCATCTTGACTCTGTTTTTCAGAGCATGTCACTGAAAGTAATTTTATCACAATTCATTTTACAGGTTGATTCCATTTAGATAGGTTCTAACCATGTCATTTTCAATGTTTCATTATAACTTTTACAACCAGCAGTGCTCTCCACCACAGTCATGCTGATTCTTTTACAGTAAAAATGTCTCTAAAAATAAATTCCTAACCTACGCTTTCCTAGGTGAGCATTGGTAAGTGGCATAACATTTCTAACCTATACTTAGAGATTTTCTGTAAGAAATCTTTGCATGGAGAATTTTTGGATTGGAAAATGTTTGAATCCTAACCTATATTAACCTTTTTGCATGCCTATATGAATACTACTTCAGCATGCAAACTTGGAATCCTTGCACTCAGCTATTTTTAAGTTCTTAATTCCTGAAATGGTGAATTGCTTTAAAAGTTTTACCTACTTTAAAAAAAAGGAGATAACTTCTTGAAATAACTACTCCCAGTAATGCATTTAAGGAAAGTTATACGCCTATAGAATTAAAAGAGTGTCTTTTCATTTTTTTTAGAAAGAGCAGTACATCACAATTCCTCTGAATCTACATATATATATACACAAACAAAGTCTTCCATACTTAAATATACTGCCCATTCCTTCTTTCACAGAATATTCCTGCAGAATGGACAAGGTAAATATCTCAGTGGACGTAACTGCATTTAGTCTGAATAATACTGAAACTTTCCTGTTAATTTTAATGCTTTAACACTAAATTTTGTTGAAGAATGATAACATGGAGAAAGCTTTGGGCACATTAATTATTAAAAAAGCGCTTTTCATTAATTTAGCAAATTTTTTCTGCCAGCTGGTACCACCATAAGTAGTTATTGGTACATTATTCAAAATGATCTTTGAATTCTTGAAGAATTTTAGACTGCTTGTTAACTTTTTTAAATCAAGCATTCAATATTTTATTGAAAATATCTGCTTCAATTTGCTGTAACTGGTGCTTTGGCCTCTTACTGGAATGTGAAGGTCCTTTGGGTGCTGAAACTACATAATACACAGTTCTGGCACAAAAAAAAGATAAAAATAAAAGAATGGGAGTAAGTCTTTTCTCAAAACTTTGTACACTGTCACTGCACAGCAAATAAAATCATTCACTTCAAAACCTATAGATAAGTGTAGTAGGGAAAAGGCTTAAAATGTGTAATGCTGTGAAAAATGCTGAAGACATTCTAAGAGACTATTTCTTGTTAACATGCAAAAGAAGGTAGAGGGTTGCAGCTACTATCAAGCAAAACATCCTGAATCCTCTAGTGGGTATTCTGACTAAAGAACTCAAGATTTGGCACAAAGACTTACAGAGAGAAAAAAAAAGCAATCTGAGTAATCAACTGGAAAAAAAATAAATATAGCAAGAAAGCCTTAAAGGTCCTGAGTACTCTTGTAGACTAAATTTTCTTTATCAAATCTTGAAAATTTCTTCTCCCTCTGCAAATTTACTGTCCTTTTTCCAGTTGGAGGCCTAGTATGAAGGTTTCTCCATACTATAAGTATTGCTAAGAGAAGACTAAGGATCTAAGTCTAATTCCATAGTGAAAATACTGCTAGTTTCATTTTAGATTAACTTAGGTAAGTATCAGATAAAATAATGCAAGTAGCAGGAATGAGATGCTGTACTGCTCTACCATCTAAATTTGTGCCCTTTACTATCTGGTAAATATTTCCAATCTGTCCATGTCATTCATGGAGATTAAAACTCTTGTATATTTTTAACCTTTTTTCTCTCACTGGAATATACCTGAGGGTTTTCTAAACACTCAAAAACTGCTCATAGCTTCCATTTCATAGCCAAAATTTTAAAACTCACAAGCCTGCATAAAAAAAAAGCCCATAAGACTTTCATAAAAAATACATATTTTCTAGTTTGGAAAAAGGTAATCAGTTTTTAATTTGCATCAAACATTTACAACTTGACATGCACAAGCACATTTCTCAGTCTGCTGATATGTACAGGTATGGATGTATTAATGAAGAGGTGTCACCTAGAAATGATATCCTGTTTTAAAAAAATTGCATTAACTCTGCAGGTTAATCACTAAAACACTGTTTTATTTACATCACATTTAGAGATTCTCTTTAAGAAGACCTAGAAAACAGGCAATTGCTGGAAAATGCAGGTAATTTTTTTTTAATTGACTACTTATTTTTGTTACAGTTGTGTTTTTAGGGTGACTGATGGTTACACCATCAGATAAAGCAACAGGGAGACATGCATTATCATGTGCTACATTTAGACATTTCTATAAAAATGTCTGTGCAATGATTTTTCAAAATGACAATAAAATGTGTTGTACAAATGCATGTACTTTTGGGAGGGACTGCAATCTTAAATGCTTTAAATAAACTCAAGTCATATTTTCTCAGAAAGCAAACCTGGGTTTCGATTTTCTTCCATTATCCCTTGCACTACTAAATGATGAATAAAACAGATACTTTAAATTTCCCTCTCTAGCAAGAGCAGGTTAACCACTGGCATTAGGGCCATAATCTCGCAAGAATTACTTGAAATGCTCCATTTAGTTCACACAAGCAGTCACCTTCAAACATGAGGTGGCTGATGTACCCAGGACCATCAGAAGGGCACTACAAGGCACCATTATCCTGTGTTACCCCATCGCAGCTGAAAGCCCGACGTGGGCCAAATGTGTCTGAATCCCATCAGCTGATGCTGCTGCTGCCAGGGGAGACCAAACGCCTACAAAATTTCTTCCTGCACTTTCCAATTCTTTCTCTTCCCTGCCACAGCTTTCATGTTCAGCAGCCTCCATCACAACTGCAGCCTCCCCTCCAGCAGCCTAACAGGGCTGGGAAACAGGCTGCCTCCCCATCTGCTGGTACCACCTACCTCGCTGCTGGCAGGCATGCTGGGGACAGGTGGGCTCTCTTCTCCCCAGTTCTGTTCTGATGATAAAAAAGAGAATACAGCAGCAGTACTTAGAGCAAGCAAATGTCTCACTAGGGTGGCAGCTGGGCTACAGATTTTTCCGTTCCAGGTACTTGGTATCTTCAGGGTTTTCAGCCAAAACGAGAAAGGAAGTGTCAAGAAGCCTTTTCTTCTTAAAAAACTGATTTTATGGAAGTTTTCATTATTAAATTTCTATTTTTAAAACAGTATTTATCTCAATGTCCTCCTATAAGCTAAAAGCAAACAAGACAGTAATGGACCAGCTTCTCAGCTAATGGAAATTGGCAGTAGTTCCTCTCAGACAATAAACCTCAATTTCAGGTTTCCCTGACAAAGGAAAAACCTCTTAGAAGTGCAGATTACATCTTTACAGATTTTTTAGTTCAAGGTGAGATGACCTATAGGTGATATCCTATATAAGAAGACACTATGCTTTACCCAGACCATTCTGAAGGGACTATATCCTATCAGGCCTCAGGAGGTGTCTTTGGACTCCAGCCTTCTACACAGAGATATTACCCACAGGCTCGTGGCCTCACTTCATGAGCTGCAAATGCAGGGCGACCCACTAACTTGCTCCTCAGATTTTTCTTCTCTTTGGAACTTAATAATCTGGGTTAGGGAAAAGTATTTTTCAGTCTTCAGGAGACTCAACTCGTGTGTGTCATGGGCAAGAAAACCAGAAACAAATGTAGCAGCAATGCTGTAGCTCCTGATATGGCAAGAGAGCTGATGGAGCAGACCATTTTCATACAATCCTACTGGAGAATGCCACAGCAACAATGTCACAGTGTTGTTAATGGAAAGCACTCTCAATGTCTACATGTCAATTCAATACAGAGGGATATGAAATAAGAAAAACAATGTTGTAGCCATTACCTGTGCCTTAAGAAAAAGATATATCAGTGATTGCCCACACAAAAAGCAGAGAAAATCTGCCTTGTTATTCTGTGATGTGAACAGAAATATTTTTTAAATGGCCAACCTAAAAATAACATCAGAAAATTAACAAGTTTCTTCCTGAGTCTTACATATAAAATTTTGTATTAATGCAAACATGAATTGACCTTTTGAATATTTTAAATTTTGGGGTTTTTTTCACTTTAAACAAGCATGATATTTAAAAAAATAACAGAATAAAAAGCAAATACAAAATACGTAATAGCACCATCAATTAACTTTTGCATAAGGTTTACCAACATTGTGCTGTGATGAATTTACCTAGTCATTAATCCCTACCACTGGAAAGGATATTTATTTGAAAGGAGGAAAGGGGAATCAGTCTATTAAGCCCTAAGATATTCCCACAGTCACATTAGTCTCACCATGGCAACACCACAGGACAGCTAGGACACAGTCACAGGGTTACTTGTCCTCTGTCTTGGGCTTGAGCAAGACCCCTCTGGTGCTGGACATGCCTTTGTCTCTCCCATACTTCTCCCATTGCAGCTTCCAGCAACCTTTGTACTTGCTGTTCATAGCTAACAGGTCTGGCTGTGCTCAGTTCTTCCCTCTGGCATCTCTTATCAGTGACAACCTTCTTGAAACCAGAGTCATCAATTTTGGCAATAGGAAGAAAGCTCGTGCCGGGGGTGCGGTGCGGGGTGTGGTTTACAGCAGTGCTACAACTCTAATTCTTACCTAAACACTTACAAGTACCTGAGACTAATTCAGTCAGCCCACACAACAAGTACCTAACTCCTGAGCTCTGTCTTCTGCCTGTATCTTGACAAAGAACTCCTTCCAGAACTGATACGTGCCACTTGAATCTCTGTGGTTTGGCCTTTGCCTGTAAGCTGTCTAAAAGAGTTTACAGGAAAATAATTTGGCTTCGATTTTTTTTTTCTCACTGTTTTGTGTTCTCCACAAATTCCTATTAATTTCAGTCATTCTATCAAAGTGATCACCACTGCACTCACCCTGATTGACCTGTATTATGGATACTTTGGGATAACAGAGGGCCAATTGTGCCACAGGGGTTTTGGCAACCTTTGATCCCAACAACCAGAAGGTACTCCTGGGATAGCTTTACGGATAAGAGAGCTCTTCGGTATCCTGTCTACATCCATCCTCCCTGGGATCAGTGATGATTCTATGCCAACTGTTTTGTGATGTGCAAGACCTCCTTCGCCCCTTTTTCTGCAGAGTGTGGTTTGGGGAATGAGTTTCTTGGTTGTTAAAAGGTTTGGGTTTTCAGAGTCATCATCTTGTAATTACACCTAAATTAAGCATTTTCTATTCTCTGCCATTTCCTGTCTTAGAAGAAGGAAAAGCTTGATGAAGTCTACTTCACAGAAGGCAGAAGCAATATGGCAGATTTAGCACATGGTACTTTTTGACCGGGTAGGAGTAGGTTTAGCTATAAAGGTTGAAACGCCATGAACTAGCTTGGAATTTTCAATTACTTTGATTTTCAAGTACTAATCCTGGCTCAAGACACTTTCCAGTCACAGTGACTTGGAAAATACGGTTTCTATTGCTGCTGTGATCTTACTAGACACCTGTGACTTAGGATCCCAGCTGGGAGGACAACCTGCTAAGGTTAACTTGAAAACCTCTTAGAGACTGCATTCCTAGGGCAGTATTTTACATCCGTAGTTTTTATAACTGTAATAAACTTTCTGCCTCTATATACTTTTACATAATATAAGCCTGTCACAACTTACGCTGTTTAGAAGCTATAAATATTCTAAGGGAGTTCCTGTTTTCCACATACAATTTGAGAAAGACTGGTGATGGCCTCAAAGGATTAGTGTCTGAGAACAGCATAGGGGGTTTACAGATTTGGAACATTTCCTTCCAGCAGTTCACAAAAGCTTGAAGTTTCTGAAGCTCACAGTATAACACTATAATCATTGCCAAATATTAAGCATGACTACGGTATAAATACACAGCTACACCAAATATACACAAGGGATACATCAACATAAAGCTCACAAAACATATGGCTAGGTAGACACAGCTATGAAAGTATCTTGGAGGCCTAATATAGATCCACTGTGGGCCTCACACTTCTGTAGAATAGTAACCGTGGTTAGGAAGACAAAGTCTTTGTTGTCCCTAAATCTTGCTCTAAAATTATGCTAATGATGACTAATCCTTGACTCTAATGAGCAATCAAACAAACTAAAGCACAGAATCCTGAACAACACATAGCTTAAAGCTTTGAGTAAATACACATTTCCAGGGACACAATAATCTGTGTCTTGGGGAAAAAGGAAAAGGAGCAGTAACTAATTTGGATAAGGGTAAAGTACTTAACAGAAAGCTGTTATTGTGGCCTTTAAATACATAAATAGCTGTTTCCTTGTTTCAGCTAGTTAAACAAAATGCTAACCCACTTTACATGCATTTGTCAGCTGCAGAGTGTAATTGGGTCCCAATTCACTAAATCACTCACACCTTAACTAAAATCAATTACAGTAGTATTTTTATACCTAAGGAATTTCTGCAAGTAATGTAAACTGTATTGAAATTTCACACTTTTTCTGTGAAAGAAATGAGCAGTAAGAGAAGATAAAACTACACCAAAAAAGAGGTACTCTATCATAGCACTTAATAAGAACAACCAAAGAATAACAAAAGAATAACCTTTTGACAGCACCGGTAATCAATTCACACCAAACCCTCTCCTGACACATGCAACACTCAAAGAAGACAATCCCAACAATTTGTATTATTGCTACAGTAATATGACAATTTGCAGCTAAAGAGAAAATGGGTCTGTGTCTGTTATTTCAATGACACTTTACAGTGTTGAATAATGATGCACCTGAACATCCTTTGGACAATTGAAAATCTCTTCCTCTGAGACAGGACAGATGACATTTGTGAGACAAGCAGTCACAACTTTGATTTTTGGACGTCATATGAAAAATTCATCGCTGTGTTGTAATGTTAAATGTCAAAACATTATTTACTGATGCAGGCTCCCAAAGGAGATAATGGATTTTCTTTTCTTTTCTTTTTTTTTCTACTTAAAGCAATACAGTTGGGAAAACTTCAACACATGTAGGTACAGACTTAGAATACCTCAGTATGTTAACTGTACAAAAGTACCATATAAATGACAAAAAAAAATGGGACAGTCCCTGGACAGTTCCAGACCCAGAATTCCTTTAAAGAAAGAGACAATAAATAAAGGGCTCTGAATTTCCTTGTGGCACAGAAAAACATAGAAAAAAAAGTTTAATAGTGAGGATCCCCGTATACTTCCATGGGATTTAGCTTCTTAAACCGTGCCCTTTGCTGCCACCACGTGGCCTTGCCGCAAGACACTTTCTGATACAGAAAAAGAAAAGTTTCCTCCTTTAATTTATGTTTCAAATAGAGCCTTTAATAAATAAGCCATGTTGCTTATCTGTTACACACCTCAAAACCACTGCTTAATTTCAAGAATCTAAATGATCTAACATAACAAATAAACACCCAAGTCCCTCACTTTCTAAAAAAGTTTTCAAAGGCATTTTGATAACAGTCACCAGATATTCACCAGATATTCAGATATTCAGTGACCTAATGTACAGTGGACCAGTGCCCTACACTGTGAAGTACCTAAAAGGAAATGTCACTGAAAAAAAATAGTGACTTTAAATTTAAGAAGATACATTCCAATCTGTCACAAAATTTTTATTTCAAATAGTCACACTTCCACCCAGCAGACAGCTGTATAATACATATTCAAATACCAGCAACTTCTTCATAGAGTTATAGAATCATTAATGTTGGAAAAGACCTCCAAGATTATCAAATTCAACTGTTAACTTAGAACAAGTATATTTACCACTAAGCCATATCCCTAAGAGCTATATGTCTTTTGAACACTTCCAGGGATAGTGATTCCACCACTTCTCTGGGCAGTCTGTTCCGGAGCTTGACAACCCTTCCTGTGCAGTACTTTTTCCTAATATCCAATACACCCCACCCTGGCACAATTTGAAGCCATTCCCTCTCATCCTGTCAGTAGATGCCTGGGAGAAGAGATGGACCCCCACCTTGCCACAGCCTCCTTTCAGGTCATTGTAGACGGTGACAGGGTCTCCCCTAAGTTTCCTCTTTTCCAGGCTAAACAACCCCAGCATCCCCAGCCACTCCTCATATGACTCGCTCTCTAGACCCTTCACCATCTCTCTTGCCCTTCTCTGGACCTACTCCAGCACCTCAATGTCCTTCTTGTAGTGAGGGACCCAAAACTGAACACAATATTCAGCTTGTGCTCTTGCCTGCAAACTACAGTCCCTACTGCTACACTTTTTTAAGGGATATATTCACACTTTTTTGGTTTGGTGCACTAAGACACATGTGAAGTGTCTTTAAAAATAACTTTTTAAAAAAACCCTAATTTTGGCAACTGTAAAATACACCTTTTTTAGATATGGTTATATGACAGAGCTTTAAATCCCAGGTTCCTCAAGCCCTCAAAAGGATATTGCTTTCACTGTAATCATCCATGCTGGCATAATGCACCATGTATGACTTTCTCACTAGTATGCCAGAAAGGGATTTTCATTGGTGAGACGAAACATCTTACATAAAGAAACTTGTCAGAGTCATTTTCCTGCCAGCATCCAGGGAAAGGTAAACCAGAGACATTGCAAGAAGAAAACAAAAAAAAAAAAGAGAGAGGAAAAAAAGAGTGCTTTTCACTTAGTCTTGTAGACAGGAAGGCTTTCACAGCCCTCGTATTGAAAGATGTGTAATCTGGGATAATCTGGGATGCCTGTGTTTCCTAGGAGCCCAGAGGCACAAAGGTCAGTTTCTCTCCATAAACACCATAACCTTCATGCAAGCAAACTCTGACCTTTCATCCTGGAAACCAGTCTCTCTGGTGACAGTCATTTCAGTAAGGAACTATGGCAAAAGATATAGATAGGGCTGTTTTTCTGCACAGAAGTACAAACCATGAAGCAAATAGCTTTCATGAGGGTTACATTTACCCAAGAAAAAATAACGCACACCTTGAAAAACTTTATTAAGGCAACATGGAGCAGCTGGCTTTGATGATGTTTGTTGTAGAAACCCTCTTTTCAAAAGTTTTACACACTGTTCTACCCCAACTTTGAGGGGAGAGATCCAAGGGCTGTGTTTTACTGATGATTTAAGTTCTGTTGTTTGAGACTGAAATTGTTTGTCCCATATCTTTTCTTGCTGGAATGGAGAGCCAACGTGTCTGTAATGAGCGCTCAGCCCACTTGGAAAAAAGCTGCGGGTCAGCTTCCCAAAAGAATCACAACAAATCCAGAGCTGGGACATAAGCTCCAGGAAAGGAGCGGCTTCACCCCACAGAAAGCAAGAAGGCACATTGTCTGACACCAGCTATTTTAGCAGTAGGCTGTGCCTATTTCCATGGATGTGGATGCTGATGGCCACACAATCTCCTCAGTGTAGCTAATGGAAGCTTGTAACAGATACAGGAAGCAGGAATGTGAACAAGGACAAGTGAAATATGATTTCCAGACATGAGTCAGGCTTTCAAAATTCTTAATGCTTTGTCTAACAGCTAGCTGGTTTTAGTTTATGGAACATTAGAAATACCAAATATAAATCTTAACATAATACCAATAATAGTATGACTATGTAAACAGAGAAGCCAGAAACCTGCAACGCTCCCACCTTCCTCATCCTAATTATCCCACCTGTTATTGAGCACCCATCCATATTTACCCCGTCATTACTGTGATTGTTCCATGAAACAGTCGATGAGTCTGCAGCTTTACCTGCCTGGCTCGAATCAATACATTCTGTCTTGATGTCACAATCTCACGATTATCCCAGCTGGTCTGTGCTTATTTTCTTTCAGTGACAGTCAGTCTGCCTCCTACTCACCTTTTGCTTTATGTCACATTGTTTACAGGACTTTAAACACTGCACATTCTTGCTGACATGCTTAAGATCTGTAACACACCACACGTCAGCCCATTAAATAACTCATCACCAGACTGTTGGTATGGCTCTGATATTCTGCTAGGAACAAGGAATTTAATTATTTGAGTTGTTCTTCAACTCATACATACTTTGGATTTCTTATTCCTTGCTAGGAAGTCTTCAGATGCTGTCTTGTCTTTAATAAACAACATCACTGTGGGTTTTTGTCCAATGAACTCATTTTCTATGTATTAGATGACTTATAATGTAGGTTTTCTCAGGAAAATCAACACATGAAAGTGGTGTTAATTTTGAGATAATAGGAGAAAGCAGGTCTTAAGATAGAAAATTAATATGAAAAGGTCCATTTAAAATAAATCCATATAAATAGATAGCTGTTCATCCCTCAGCTAAACAGAATTTTGCTCTGCCAGAGCACCTTATAGGAAAAAAAATTAAGAATATTCTAAAAAACTGGATCAGCAAATATTATTGTACATAACCAAAGGAGAACTATACTATCCATTTAATATTCATGAGCTTCCTCAAATTTAGATGTTTCAATTTCTTTTAACCCTGAACTTCCTCCAGGCACAATAATAATGCTTAATCTTGTAAACCACTCAGCCCTAACTTCAAATCAAATTGTTTAGCTATAATTTTAAATTTAAATAAAATACATGATGTTCATTAGTACCATGATTTAACAGTTGCTAACATTAGTCTAGGACTCCCATTTTTTATAACTAATACTTTTATCCTCTTGGCTAATTAACCAATTAAATTACTATTCTACCTAAATTCAGAAGGTAGAGGAATAAAAAAGTTTACAGTAAAGTATATTCTAGAGCAAAAAGACAAACAATAAACTGTGGAACTTACCTCATATTCCCTGCCATAATGAGGAACAAGTTATAAATGTGAGAAAATATGAAGAGGAAGAGGATGGTACTGAAGAACATTGTCATCCAAGACCCATGGTCCTCTCGAAACATTTTCAGACGGAGCAACTGACCTGTGGTACAAAAATTATGAGAAGGCGTATTTTAGTCAGTCAGTAAATACATGTTTACATCATAATAAAACCAAAATAAAGTACTAAACTCTATTTCTTCCTGTATCCAATTATTCCACTGTGTGTGAGGACAGATTTAGCATCATGCAGACAAACTACCCTTCTGTAGTTCAGAATGAATAGATATTATTCCTACAAAATTACAAATTACTTGCAATCCAAAGGAGGAAAAAAAGAATACAACAATAACTTATTAATAGTGGTATACTGCTATCAGTAAGATGATGAGAAAAACCACAGGCCACAACAATGCATTTCAAATGCTAAAAAAGGTTACTGATTCATACATAATTTTCCTTTTTCATGTCTAAGACAGCTTCTCTTGTCTAAGACAGTGTGAAGTATTTGAGGTATGTCCACTGACAAATATTATTTGCTTCCCTAATTTAATTCGGAACTCGAATTATGAGTCTGTGTAGGATCTTGTATTGTATGTTTCTCTTAGACCTAATCACTTTGGTCATATGATGTGTTATTATACTTAATTCTGCAGAGACTACCTTTTTTCAAAGAACAGTGGTGTGTCTTGTCACTTGAAAAGAAGCTCTGCTTACTCTCACCACTGGTGTTAGGTGAAACATTTATGGTGTTTTTGCCACGAACATATTTTTCAGGGCTAGCTTTTCTTCTCTGTCATCTCTTACCTTTCGAGAATTGTTTAGAGTATTGAAAACCCCACCAGCACAAGAGATGGGAATTTGTTTCTGCAAGGCTGAGAGTGCCACGGCAGAAGCCAAGCGGGGGTAAGGAAGACAACAGATAATTCAAGCAGCAAGGTGAAGAACAGCATCTAACAAGGACACAGTGCAGTCTGGTGCTAGAAGATGTCAAAACAGGGAAAATAGAAGTAATATGAGGAGCTGGACAGGGAGTATCAAGAGAAGTGATAAAGCAGACTGAGATGTGAAATGGTCTGGGATGGAGGCAATTTCTCTGAGCTGCTTGTGGAACTGTCCACATTTAGCATTGATTAGAGCTGGCCACAGGGGGAAGCTATAAAGTGGGAGAAATTCATAAAAAAATTTGAAGTGGTCATTCAGGCAATCAGACAGGAAGATCCCAGGACTGGTGTGTGCTGCTGAAGATGGAGATGCAGGTTTGGGGGAGGAAGACTTGAGGACATGGAGCAGACATGGGCTATGGGCTGAAGAGGTAGGAGGTGAGCTCAGGATTAAGCAGCTGGAGGTTGAGAGTTCTTTGACAAAGCTGAGACTTTGGAATGATGTGGGAACCATGAGACAAGAGAAGTGACAGGCAGGTATGGGGGGGCTGAATGAAGCTCTATGATGGGACAAGAGCAACATAGGTCCACAGACCAGTCCAGTAGTAGGGCAGCAATAAGGATTCTGGGAGTGAGGAAAGGTGAAGAAAGGGAAAGTGTAAACACACATGTATATGCCCCAAGCCCCTGGACTCTTCTACTCTCACTGCTGGAAACAATGACAGCCTCAGGCCTAGCTCGACTGAGGATGTCCAATAAGTCTGTCCTTCCCTAACGAGCAAGTGGAGGCCACTATGGCAGTAGCATATTATCCTGACTTACTGAGAGGAGGAGCTAAATGATAAAAGGTATTTCCCTTGCAGTTTGATACCTGCTCTCTGAACAGCTGCCATTGCATATGGAATATTACCGAGACCTTGGATTATAAACAGTACTCGCAAAATAGAGTTGTGATTTCAGGAAGTCCAGATTAATGGAGAGAAAAAACACAGCCTGGAATCTAGACTTCTGTAAAACAGATAACTTCAACCTTTCTAAAACAGGTAAGAGAAAGATTTAATAAATATTCATTGCACCTCTACTTGCCAAGGCAATGTTTTTTCCTATTTAGTTATTACCCAATGATTAATACCTACAAATATGTATAAATATCATATTTTTAAAAGAACTTCTTCATAAATACTGTCTTCAGTAAGCAAATTTTTCCATTTCAACTTTCCTTCTACTCTAGCTTATGTTTGCCATATAGGACTTCATTAACTCTCAAGCAGGGCTCATCAACAGAATTTTTTAATGAAATAAATAGCACTTTAATCACAATACTGATATATAAAAAAGAAAGGAATTGGATATCGGCACAATCTTCTTACCTAACTGCATACAAATATTGCAGATATTACTTACTGTTCCCACCATGCCAGTATGTATAACATGCTAAATGCAGTTGAACTAAAATTTGTTAAATGATCCACCTAACGCTCACATTGTTTTATATATCCTTTCATATCAGTTCAGTTGAAATAAAAATGGGTTGCAGCAGATGACTACCTAACACGTAAGTTGTTAAAGTAAAAATTGCAAATACTGCTTATTATTTTTATAACAAAACCTAGGACTCAGTATAATGCTTTTTTTATAAAACAAGCTAAAAGGTTACACTTGGAAAGCACACATAACAGAAGTATTATGGGGTGTGAATGGTCAGAAATTTGGAAAACCTATCTGGTAACTGGAATAGACTTGTACTAGATTAAAATACAATTGCAAACAGCCAAACAAAATTCTCAGAGAAATTCCAGAAAAATAGAACATTTCATGTAAAATTAGGTCTTTTATTATAAAGAATAGCAAACAAAAAGTAGCAAGGGGCAAAGAGAGTAGATAAGGAATAATATTACACAAAATAAACTTTTAATTCATCTTAACTTTCTTTTTTTGCTTTTTTTACTTCAGGAAAATTATGCTTATTATTACCTTGTTAAAAATGTGAAATAAACCCCTGCAGGTATGACAGAGAAGAACACGGTTATTAGGATATATTTACACATACACAATTATATACTTAAAAAACCCCAAATAAATGTGGTAAGCCTAATGGACCTTTACAAATACAAGTTAAATGCCGTATGAATGACAACCAGTGATAAACTGTGAATTAACTAGGTACAAAAATCAAGATTCTCCTATCATAATGTTTCCTAGCTCCAGCAGAAATTTCCTCAAAGTGTAATTTTTTACTGGAAACAGGTCTTTTTATCTGCTCCAACACAGAGAGAGAGCACATCAACAGTACTATGGGACACAGGGTAGTAGAGATTTCAGGGTTTAGGGTCCTGCAACAAACCAGGCAGAACCCAACCAGTATTTTTCTTCCAGTCCAAGAGAAGAGATAACTCAATAGGCAGATACAAAAAACAGAGTCAAACAGGTAACTTTTTTTAAAAAGGAAAGCTTTTCTAGTATCTTTAGATCCACAGCCCAAAAGATGGTTGCAGTCATTAAACTGCAGAAGCAGAAACAAGAGAAACATTAAATTCTTACAGATGCATTTAGCATGCTTTCTTGTCTTGTATTGGGAGTGATGAGTATGAGTTAAATATGAGTTCAACCCTTTCCTGGGCATATTTGTAATATTCTAATACCCAGGTCTTCACTGAATCAGATGTGTTCCCTTAATTCTGGGTGCCCTATCGAGGGATTGCTCTTTCTGCCCACTTAGTGTTCAAAGTCATCTCCATTAGTGGCTGAAACTGTTCAAGTGAAAAATTAACCTCAATAAATGGGAAGTATTTTTAACCTTGAAAACCAGTTCTACTTTTGTCAAAGCTTGGCAAGTCTGATTTTAGTCATGCACAATATAATGCCATGGTGCTGTTGCTCATTCTGCCCCACTACAATATGCATATGTGTGTTGGCAGGCTTTGCTTAAGAATACATGGACTTAGCAGTGAATACTTTAATGTTCAGAAAAAGAAAGTTTTCTTAAAATACAGATGCAAAATTTTGGATTTGAACTGTGAGGACAACCTAGTCATATCCTGCAGCTCAAGTTATTCTGTTGGTGCTAAGACAGTAGACAGAAAACTTGCTATTGTCTGAGATTAAAAAAATGTCACTTCTGAAAATTATTACAGCACATATTCTCTGAACATTAGGGTAGCTCCAATGGCCTCAGCATAGAGCAGGGCACGCTGCCTGTCTTCCTGCATGCACTCAGACTGCATCCTTGATTGCATAAGGCTTTAAATTTTTCTGATGGAAGACCAGGAGATCCTGGAATAGCACCAAGCTGGGGGTCAAACCCCTTGTGTTCTCCCCTTGCTTATTAAGTTACCTCAGGAAAGGTTCTTTTTATTTCTGCACCTGTTCCCCTGTGTCCACCCTGTAAGTCGCTCACTTCAATTGCAAAGCACACTGCTTCAAGAACCTAGTCTCACGTATGGTCTCTAAGCTCTACTACAATACAAAGAATTAACAGGAGACAGCAAAAATATTTTAGAAAATTCAAATAGGGATCCCAGGGTAGACATGTGGGAAATGCCTACACAAACAGACATAATTTCTAATGACTCTCTGAGCTCTAAATGGACCTTACACAGCTGGGCAGCTCCATCCCCTCCAGCTATGTAACTAACTTCACACAGCTCAGCCCCAAGTGCAGCCCAGTAAACTGAACGTGATGAAGGAGATAGGGGATTTCGTTTAATTCAAGTCTGTGTCTGCCCTAACAGAGTTATAAGGCTACACATCCAGACTTTATCTGGCCAACTCAGAGCAAAGCAGAGCAGGTGGCACAGCTGTTTGCCTCCCTCCATTTAGACCTACCTATAGCCCTTGTCCAGAAACTTAATGAGATCAGGAACCTGGCATTACAATTCCCTCATGCAGCTATGGCCATACTGTTTGTAGCTAGTCTGTGATTTATTTATACTGTCAGCACAACTTGGAATCAAGTGTCTTGTGCCTTCGTTTGTAAGTATTGAAAAGGAAGGCAGAGAGGTAGGAAATACCATTCAAGTCCAAGAACACACAAACTCTAGCCAAGAAGATTTTAGGAAAATATGGATTTCCTATACATATTCAAACTACTTTTAATTGAACATATCATGAGAAAATGTTACTTAACTATGTTTCACATTTTTAAGAATTCACAGGGATATCTTATAAAGTTCAGCAGAAGAAAAACATTACACGGTTTGTGTAATCTTTTATATTCACGAAGGCAAAGGAGAAGGGAAAGTATAGCTACCGTAGGTTAAAGTCCAGTACTTCAATACTTAAAAAAATACATTTATAGAACAAACACTCCCCACCTGTGAAATACACTGTCAGTAGAACAGATGGTTTTCTATCTACATTCATTTCCTGGAAAGTCATTTGACTGCCTTTGTTGCTGAGCTTCTAGAGAAACCACTTTCATTCCTAATTTTGTTGAGTACAGTCTAAACCAGCTTTTTGTCAGGGAACTGAGTGGACTATAAATTTGCTAAGCACAATAACGCAGTCTTTATTTAGCAGGTCTTCACTGCAGCTCCTCTTTGTTATATTTTGACCTGTGTATGTGAACATACCTTTGGAAAAGTCTTATTGTAGTAAGCTTGACATGAAAGCAAAACATTAAGTTAGAAAAAACCCCACTATTACCAACTTAATGGTTGAAGATGCTTCAAAATTTTCAATGAATCAGTAACATTCTGTAAAGGTCCTTTCTTCCATTCAAGTGTGGCCTGTACTAATGAAAATTTTATTCTGTCATCCTAGTAAGCACTGTAGTGGACTCCAATCTATAAATGGCTATTTGGATGATTTTCATACAAAGCTTCTCCTTGGACAGACCTCACTGTTTGGTATCTACTACATCATTTGGAAATTTTCTAGAAACATAACAAACTGCAGTGGGTGACAGTGCATTCTGACAGAATAGTCCAGCCTTTGGTTTTATCAGGAGTAAAAAAATCATTGGAATTAAGCATAAGGCTTTACAAGCATTAAAAACTTGCTTTGAAAAATACACTGCAGATCTATATTCCACACATTCCATAATGGGAATTGATACAAAGTAGGCCACAAAGAGTTAGACAAAAAGAATATTCTCTAACCCTACCATAAGCAAAATCTTTTAATCCTGGGACAAATATTTACAGAAGAAAATCAAATAAAAAGATCCAAAAAAAGCACTTTGTCTAGCACTATAGATGGAAAAGTTTCTATGGCCTTCACTAAAAGCAGAATTTCATCCTCATTTTTTTTGATGCTGTTTTCTTGATCTCAGTCACAGCTCACTGCACAGCTGCCCACATTAAAATTGCCCCTAGGCCCCATATGGATACTCAAGGCAATCAAAGCAATGATGGAATGAGCATGGGAAATTACTGTCCTTCTGTCACCTCCTCTGCTTTTTCCAAAGAGAGATACAGACACATTAGTGGCCAAGGGACACTGTTTGCACTTCAGAGTGCATGCTTTTTTTTCTCTCATCCATCGTACACTACAGTAAATAGCAGAGAGGAAAGTATATAAAGCATTTCATGTAGGTTCATGAAGATCGGCTTGTGTGGATGTTGTAGAGTAAGCTGTGTTACCTACTTAGACTTTACATTTTTCTCAGATAGAGGAGAGAGGTTGTACATTATACTATGTTCTGAATTCTTTTGCCAGTTCAAATGCACTGAATTTAACTTATAATTTTTGAATTTTAAATTCAATGTATCCAACTCAATTTTTATTCTAAAGGCTGTTGTTCTCTCTTTTCCCTTCAGGCATACTCCATGGACAGATGATGAATGGTACATGCATTATTTTCACTTGCAACAGAAATCCTAAGCCAGAGTGGTACTGTTATTTGCTGATTCTGGTTTGCCTTTTCACTTTATTAACAGGATTTCTAGGCAATATACTCGCACTACGACATTATGTTTACTGCATGAAGACATGGACTACCAATACCATATTTCTCTTTAATTTGGCACTGTGTGACTTTACTTGGACTCTCATGGCACCTTTTTCAGTATATTATAACATCCAGAAGTTAGCTGTCTATTTCAGCCAAGTGTCTTATCAGATCATAGGACTATTTTTTAGTATTAATATCTATGGAAGTGTGTATTTCCTGACACTCATCAGTTTGGACAGATACATAGGTGCTGTTCATCCCATCACTTCATTAACATGGTGGGACAAAGAAAAGGCCGTGTTTTGTACCATCGGGGTATGGATCTTCATAGTGATTGCATCGATGCCTGAGATTTACTACACAGTTGCAGCTAGAAGACAGCATAACATCATTCATTACCTGGACAGCACTGAAGAACCATTCCAATTTGCAGTGCCGTTCATGGTCTCCAAAATTGTATTGAGATTTCTTCTTCCAGCCTCAATCATCTTTACATGCTATGTGTTGACTCTCAAAGCCTTACTACAGCTCAGTAAACGTCAGCAAAGAAGGAACAGACTTGTTAGGCCTCTGTTACTGATTTCAGCTACTATGATTGTATTTGCTGTTTCTTTCACACCTTACCATGTTATGATGATGGTGATACTAATTTACAGAATTACTTGTCAACCACCCTGTGAGAATATAAGCACACTAAGTGCCATTTACAAAGTCACAGAGATCATCTGCAGCATCAATAGTTGCCTTGACCCAATCATTTTTACAATAGCAAATAAGACATTCTGTCAAAGAATTAAAAGTATAAAATGTCATCCCAAATGCCAGTACTGCTGTTGTCTGACAGGAAGGGTAAGGGACATCCCTCTGAACCTGAGAACAATGACTTAAACACCAGTCTAAAAAGACTTGTATCTCCAACTGCTCATTTGCCTTTTTGTCATCAGACCTATTTAGTATTCGGCCTCTTGTATTCTACAGATATCTCTTGAATAAGCAAGAATACACAAAAATGCAGAGTAAAACTTAACATTAAAAGAAACACTAGCAGCTACTAGCTGTACTGAATTGGCATTTTAAATATTGTTGTCATACCCTAATTTATTGTGAAATAATACTTCTATCTGTATGTACATACAACATGGAACAAAAAATGATGAAAAGTTCTGAGTAGCTCCTTTAATTCTGGGTGAGAAAAATACAGTGAGATTAAGAGCAGGCAGTGTTGAGGAGCCTTCTTATAGTTTCTGCTAATTATTTCTTCATCTGTTTGTAAGTGCTGCTGCAGTTGTGATTGTGCAATTAATAACTGTCGTAATGCTTACAGCTGGGCTGCTTGAGCATTTGCAGAGAGGCTTTCTACAAGTACTTCATTTTAATGCTGCTTGCACTAGAGTTCCACTGCCAGTGGAACCTCATTAACCCAGGAAAGTGCAGCACATTTCCAAAAACAAACAAACAAAAAATAAATAGTAAGATAAAAGTCCCTGAGGATAGTCAGAGCCACAGTGAATCTGCTCATGAAATAAACAAGCATGGATTAGAGAGCTTTGCTAAGCCTTTTCCCAGGTAGCAGGGGTTCCCCCAAATCGCGGGCAACTACAGCTGCTTGTAAATAGTGTTCTGCTTCAGGGAAGCCCGTGTTCTGCCATGAACTCTGAACTCAACAGAGAGAAGTGTGCACTGGAAAAGCTCTGAAATAAAAAGGTGTTTTAGCTCCAGAAAGGTAGGAGATGCCACTACACAGAAGTGCTTCTCCTCTGTTCCTTTGGGGTCTTAGCATCACAGTTTCACAACAGTCCAAGATAATTAGACTATAATGAATTTTAATCATTCAACCAGCACAACAGTCATCAGAACATCCACCTTCAAGAGTCATTAAATATGTGTTCTTTCATCACATTGTATGGGCAAAAAAATCGTGTTCCAATAATCAGCCACCTGCTCACTTGTTTTCTTGCCAAGTTCCACACATTACCTTGTTAATGATGAAAGCCCATGTACCAGTGAGCACATTAACTTTACTTTCAGAAGTTACTGATGATGAAGTAGATTTTATTATACTTCGTACAGTGTCTTAATTCTTTAATTTCCACAGTTTTAATATAATTTTCTCCTTGCATATATTATTCTAAATTATTCTATTCTACACGGGTATTGAATCTCTCTTGTTCTATGTTTCAATTGCATTGACTAAATATATATGTATAAAATTTAGAACTACTTTTTTTTTAATTGTCTGTAACTGTGACAAGAAAAGAAACTGGTCCTGATAATCTGAAACACTTTACAAGTGTTGGGATGTACTAGTACACTCACAGAATCCCACAGAAAAATTGCATGCCTATGTGTACTCACCTCATTCTAAGTACTGCTTCTTTCCTTTGATATTTCTTAATACTTCAGTTTTTCTTACTTTAAAAGAAAAATAATCTTTTTTTTTAAATTTAATTGTCTATTGGAAACATGAGGAAATTATTAACATTGCATTGGCTTCTCTGCGTAAAAAGAGAGCTTTTTAACTCATGAATGGGCACGCATGGGCAATTAACTAGACGTATACATGTACACCTCAGACCAATACAAAAACAAAGTCAATGCATTTGCTAACAAAGGTGATCTCAGCAGGAAGGGGACAGAAAAGGAGAGATTAGCGTGAAGCTCTGAGCTAAATGAGTTTATTGCTCCCACCAGATTGCACCCAAGCTTGTAAACTGTAAGGTATTACCAAAATCAAACACCTGCCACTTTCACCTTTCAATCTACCTTTAAAGGCACAAATAATCTGGAAAGCAGGAATTCTCAGTTTTTACTCAGTTTCTAATGTGTGAGCTTTTAAGAGACAACAGTAGCTTAGACCAGAAACTTGTCTAAATTTCTTGAGATTTTTAATAGAAAAAGAGTTGTTTTTCAGTTCAAACAGCTAATTTTATTCTCACTGGGTAATCTCTACTATATAGAAGTTAATGTTACTATTACATAATAAGCAAGTGTCATTAGAAAGATAAGCTGTTAAAGAAGAAAGAAACACTCAAGTCCAAAGAAATTGTAAAAAGCATTACCAAACTCACTTCTTGAATTTGGAAAAAAATTGGATTTCTTTCCTCTTGCAAGTGCTGCCTTACAGAATGTATGAATGAAGACTGCTCAAAAGTACCCAGAGCTGGAAAGAATAAAATTTAAAATTTTGATTAAAATTTGGATTGAAAGCCTCCAGTGAGCTGATGACATACAATCATTACAGAGCTTCACAAAAAACCCTTTCACAATTCACATGCAATGGCTTTTGCTACCAGCACAAATGCATATTGCAGAAATTGTCAAGAAAAGTCTAGCATTTCTCTGCCTGTATTTCACAGTGTACCAAGAAAAATTAAGGCAACAGTAAGGAAATGCTTTAAAATCAACATGAGTCTGACAAAAAACCCAAAACAAGATTAGGTAGAACTTTCACTCCGGTCAGGTAATTAGAACATAAAATGCATTTAACTAAGTAAGGATGACATATTTTCAGTGTGACTGAACTGTGCAGTGTACACAAATAGAAAAATGCAAAATGAGATGCTTTTTCCTCTTCTGTCGGCATCACCCTACCAAAGAGCTGTGTGGTCCAGGGCACAAAGGATGTAGATATGCCAGCAACTGTCATCACAGGCCTGGGAGAGTATCAAGGAGCACTTACTGCTCTGTGCTAGTGACCAGGGAAGGACTGGGGAAGCCAACAGGCAGGGATCTGTTTTTGCAAGAGTTAATCCAGACCTCAGCTAACTCAGAAGGTAAAAATTACAATGAAATAGTATATATCTAACCCAGTTTCCTTCTATGACAGGGTCACCTGTTTGGTGGATGAGGGAAATGCCGTGGATGTTGTCTCCATGGACTTTTGTAAAGCCTTTGACAGTTTCCCATAGTATTAGCCTGGAGAAATTGTCTGTAATGACTCGGACTGGTGCCCAGTTTTCTGGGTAAAAATCTGGCTGCATCGCCAGACCCAGAGTGGTGGTGAACGGAGTTACATCCAGTTGGCAGCTGGTCACCAGTGGGGCTCCCCAGGACTCAGTATTGGGGCCAGTCCTGTTTAATGTCTTCATTGACGATCTGGATGAGGGGATCAAGTGCACTTTCAGTCAGTTTGCAGATGATACAAAGATGGGTGGGAGTGTTGATCTGCTGGAGGGTAAGAAGGCCCTGCAGAAGGATCTGAACAGGCTGGATCCATGGGCCAAGGCCAGTCATATCAGACCTCAACAAGGCAAAGGGTTTGGTCCGGCACTTGGGTCACAACAACCCCAGGCAGTGCTACAAGCTGAGGGAAGAATGGATGGAAAGCTGCTCACAGGAAAAGGACCTGAGGGTGCTGGTTGACAGCAGCTGAACATGAGCCACTGTATGCCCAGGTGGCCAAGAAGGCCAATGGCACCTGGCCTGTATCAGCAATGGTGTGGCCAGCAGGACCAGGGCAGTGATTGTCCTTCTGTACTCAGCACTGCTGAAGACACACCTTAAATCCTGTGTCCAGTTCTGGGCCCCTCACTACAAGAAGGGCATTGAGGTGCTGGAGCTTGTCCAGAGAAGGGCAACAAAATTGGTGAAAGGTCTGGAGCACATGTCTTACAAGGAGCAGCTGAGGGAGCTAGGAGTGTTTAGCCTGGAGAAAAGGAGGTTCAGGGGAGACCTTATCACTCTCTACGATTCCCTGACAAGAGGTTGTAGCAAAGAGGGTCAGCCTCTTCTCCCAGGTAACAAGTGACAAGACAAAAGGAAATAGCCCCAAGTCGCACCAGGCAAGGTTTGGATTGCATATTAGGAAAAATTTATTCACCAAAATGTTGCTGAGCATTGGAACAGGCTGCCCGGGGAAACAGCTGAGTCATCATTCCAAAGATATTTAAAAGACATGTAGATGTGGCACTCAAGGACATGATCTTATGGTGGACTTGGCAGTGCTGGTAGAACTCAATCTTTCCCAAGTCTTTCCCAAACTAAATGATTCTATGGCTTTATCGTGACTTTATCTGATTTCTGTTGTACATCCTTTGATCCTCCCTGCCCCCTGCAAACATATGAGCAAGAGATAGAGGCAGCAAGACCCCAGCAACCACTTTGCTGGGAACAAGGAGGAGCAAGCTGGAGACTCCTCCAGTTCATTTTTGTGAGACTGAGTAATGTGCGTATCCTAAGCTCCTCAGTTCACTGTTCTGGGCTCACCGGCAGAACAGGGACAAACTTTGGATTCTGAGATGCTAATACAATCCATTTTTCTGCATTGCTCCTTTTTGTGTCCCACTTACAAAAAAATATGAAATAAACTGTGTTACATACGCAAATCCTTGCCTCCATGTCTGCTTGCCTGCATTGTCTGTGTCCACGCAGTTCTATAAAGCTCATTAATTATCTATCAATAAAGCCATCTATAACAGAGGTCCCAAGATGCTCACACACATAAGAGAAAAAGCGGAAAGAAAAGAGAAGAAACAACCTCATGCTTCTAAAAAGATTAGTCTCAACTGATCTTGAATAATGAAGAACAGAGGGGAAAAACAGATGAGGGCATTGCTACAAAACACATCTGTGCCATGGTGCCTCTGTTGTCTGTTCTCCCAGCCTGGAAATCTCACACAACATGCCTTTGTCCTGAGATGAGTCTAAAAGCACTGCATAATCTTTAAAAAACCATCTTCAGGACACAAAACTCTTGAAAAATCCTTCCATCTCTTACCCTCAGCTATTCCCATTTCTCATGATACTCAGCTGGGAATACACTCTAGTAGCTGACAAGGATTCTAAACATTTGTTTTCCTGATCATAAATGGTTATATGATCAATTAAACACACTTTTTAAAAGCATTTTTGCTTAACTAGACTGATCTAATGCTAATGCTGTCCTGATTGAAATCAAAGATTTTCTGCAAAGTAATGGTTAAAAGGCACAGGACATCTGCTCATATTTATTTGGTCACATCTTTACTTTGAAATAAAATGTTCCTAAAATGTTTTATTATAACATTACCCAGATAGAATGACATAAACAAATAAAATTAAATGCTTATTCCATTTTGCTACAATAAGTGAACAATAAACTAAACAGCCAAGAGCCAAGTATCTTCTACTATGAAAAGTATGTTGCAATATTGGTTTCTCACAGATCTTTGTTTGGATTAAATCTGAGGACATGGTATCCAGTTAAATGCCTAACTATTATGAGTTTGAACACATTATTGTATATTGTAATAATGTATTAGGCTACAAAACTGACTGCAAGGTCTAGGTAGCTTTTGTGTATCATAACTGGATATTCTAATACCTTCATAATACATTCAATGAACACAAGATAAACCATGACCTGAAAGATTTGACCTTTTATGTATGTTCTCAGCTGTTGTCAGAGAAACAACTTTCTCATTTACTATTGTAAATTCAGCATTGTTTTGTAAGCAAAAATTGTTAAACCAAAAGTCTCTAAGTTGAAGACATAAATTTTGCTACAAATTTCCCAAAGTTGCTAAAGAAAGCAATCTTTGTACTCACTATTTGTCTTTATAATACTTTCATCTCACAGAGAAATTACTGAAATTTTTACTTCTTAAGGCAGGAGCTTACTTTTTTAAATAATAATGTTCAGATGTTCCTAAAAGTTTGGTTTTCACTTCAATATGCATAAATGAATGTATTCTGATATCAAAGTTTTTCTTTGCCATGCTTCAGAATCATCTCACTTGGCAAAAAACTGTAACAAACAATACCACAATGCTATTAAAATACTTCACCATTGTACATTGCTTTCATCTGTGGAAGTCAAATCTCTTTGGGCAGGAGAAAAAATATGCCTAGACTGATTCTACAGCTGGCCACAGCAGAGGCAGGTGATATAGCTAAATCCACTACCTGCCTTGTAAAGAAATGTAGCTTCTCTGCTCCTGCTTTAAAGGAACATCCAAGGCTCTGAGCAACCAAGTCTCCTGTGCTCTGCCTGGAGCCTGCAACCAAGAGATGATGGGATGTGCTGCCCTCATGCAGGGACCTATCAAATCTACAGCCCTCCCAAGTTCTCCTTTCAGGACTTCTCCCAACTTGGCACTTACCAGCTCTGTCCCTTCCACTTCACATGACTCAGCATAGATAGGGCTTCCTCCAGCTGGGAAAGGTGAATCTTAATCAGGGAGCACTGCAGTTCTCAGCTTTTGCAGTCTGAGGAAAAATGCAGCCTAATGTCACAAAAGGTAACAGTCAAGGTCTCAGCTACTGCCCCAGCTAGAAAACTGATGTCCTCACAGAGAACACTGTGTGCTAAGACAATGGGAACTTAGGATCTCCAGTTTCCCACCAGTTCAGCCAATACTGGTCAGAAGACTGATGTTTGTAGCCAGATGTCTTTTAACTGGGTTTCTTGTGCAGCCTGTCTTACCTGATTTTGGTGGTCTCAAGGGCCTGATCTGAACTAGGGACTGCAGGCGAGTGCACACAGGTGAAATGCATAGCACTCTGCCTTCCTTAGAGAAAGAAATGCCATTTTAGAAATGCCACACAGCCTTTAAAGATTGCTTGCTATTTCTCAAAGAAGAAAAGAATAGAATTGCTCAAAAGAATGCACATTCATCTTTTAATACCAAAACAAGAACAGGAGGATGGACTTCTGCTGCTGCAAGGAGAGAGCTGACATTTTCTTCTCTCAATGGATTACCCAAAGGCAAGCAAGAGCAGGGTGGTGATGGTCAGTGCCATCTGCCATATCAAACGTTGCATGGGGGGTCCTGAAGGCACATCTCTGCTTTACACTAATGTCATTGCTATTACCTAGAAGCAGTACTTCAGGCTGCTGATTTGGAAGAGTTGTAAAATGCAGATAATGTGGGAAGACCTAAAGCTATGTCAGAATTAGTGTGTAGGCGGGCTTAATTCTGAATTTTTCTGCACCTCTCAATTTTCATTATAGAGATTTACCATATAACTTTAATTTTAGACTTTGCTATTACTGATGTGATTACTTCAGGTTTAGACAGTTGTGCTGATGCAGATAAAAGGAAGCGTATAAAAATAGATATTGATTTCCTGTAACATTTTAGAACATTTTTTTAGTGGGAAAGTAACTGAAAACGCCGCATTAGCAACAGAAAATGCTACTGCATTTGTTCCTGAGGTGTAGATTTTTTAATTCTATGTGACTCAATCCCAGGTTAAAAAATTAATGTGAAAAAATAATTCTCTCTTTAAATGGCCTCATGGCATAATAAAAAAAAGTTGGTTAAAGAGCATATAAGCATTTCCTTATATTTTCACACTCTTTATTCTTTTAGAATTTTTGGCATTTTTAAGAAACCTGGGGTTTTTTTTAACTGCCAGACCTAGAAAAGTAATTTCATGATCCTCCCTATTTTTTTAATTTTAGAGCTTAAATGTTTTATCACCATATATGTCATGCCTCCAGAAACTACATTTTCTTTCTTTGAATTCTTTGGAATCCAAGCTTCATAGCAGATAAAATAAACATAGCAGTATTTATAGCCTGTATAATGCTGATGCTGAACTCTGAAGGGCAGTGCTGAAATCTCTGTTCTTCAATACCAGTTTAATGATGCTCTGCAGCAACTTGTCAAAATAATCAGGGTTTCTTTCTATACTATTTGTTCTTTTGTCGTGAAGCCAACTCACAAGTTTATTTTTAATAGTAAATAGAATTGCTTACAATGTATCCACTACACAGCCCTTTAAAATAAACACTTACAAAGAATTTTGAGTCAGAAAACAAAGCAGCTTAATCATGGGGTTTATTTTTTGTCTTCAATAAATATTTGCAACTCTGCTGTCTATTATGGAGCTGTGACTAGACCTCACAGGGGACAAACAGGGACCCCAGGGGTTACTGAGCATGTCTGTGTTTCCAGTGCAAAACACAAGTGGAGAATTGGTTTTGTGAGACCAAGAAGAAGCACATTCCAGTGACAAAAAAGACACTCTCTAGTCCACGGTGGGGTACAGGGGTATGCACGTAGACCCGAGCCTTTCCAGGCTTGGTGAAAACTGGTGTTTCATAAGCTATACATCTCTCAACTGGCACCTGTATATGCATCCAGATCAACACTTGCCTGAGCACCAAAAGGGATACAATCAGTTAATCCAGTCCTATGCTAGAACCGGTGTGGGCTGCAAGCTGCACAGATCTTACACAGGAAGGCTGATTATTATTCTGCCAGACTTGGACCAGTCTTACGGTTAGGCAGTTGTACTTCTAACAAGTGACTGTGTAGCACTTGCAATATTTTGCAGAATAGTGTCCCTGTGGTTACAGAAGTGGTTGAACAACCCCAAAAATCCATTAACTTTGTCTTACTACCCCTTTGCCCTCCTAGCATGGGATGGAGCTTGCCAAATTACTAGCTATTTCAACAAACCTATTTTATAATGGCACCACCAAAACAAATTATACAAAATTAGCTTTCATGGGTTAAAATGTTCACAAGACTTATTTCAGCTTTGGGCTGATGTTTCCATATGTTGAAAATTTTCTTCAGAACAAAAAGCCAAGTTCCCTACTTTGAAAACTGAGGAAAATGTTATAGCGTTTATAGCATCAGAAAGCGAATAGTTATGCCTTCCTTTAATCTCCTGAAAATCTGAGTTTTTGTACTTGACATTTTTTCACCCAATTGCAAAATTCAGAGAAATGTAATGAAAATCTACGTACAAATATGTTTCATATAGTTAGCTTCCACTAATGCACAAATATCCTGCAATGACATAATATTAAGCAGTGTTTATTAATCTTAATTTGCCTTTCTAGAAATAGCACATCATTCATGTGTACTATGTACACTATATAAGCGTGTCCAAAAAGGATTATCTACTACGTGCAAACTGAAAGAGACCACAGACTAGACTAAACCATCATAGCCACTATATTTAGTAGTAACTTAGGAAAAATTGAATTTTAAATAATTTGGTACTATGTGATTTGCAAAAGTAACCAGGGCAAATACTATATTGCAAAACTATATTTACTAGGAATACTCTGGCTGGAGAAACCACCTTAATGATCAGCGAAACTGAACAAAGTAACATTTCCATGGCAAATTTCCTGTGGAGCTGGTGTATAATGAAGACAAATTTTCATTACTAAGAAAGCCAAAGGGTAGGTAGGTTGCAAGTAGAACATACAAAAATACTATTTCAAGGTAACTTTATAAAAAGCTAGTAAACTAGTAGGTTGGTAGGGAGGAGGGGAGGAACAGGAAATATTGCAATTGAAAAATGTTTTCACTTTTTTCAGTACATGCTTTCTCTACTCAGGCTTTTTTCCTTTGTTTTTAAATGAATTATCAATTTAATCATAAAAATAGTGTACAGAAATATACATTGCTATTCATAATCTAGCATATTTAGCTTTCCTTATTTTTAAACTGTTTAGCTAGCTGCCATGTTCACTCGAGACCACTAGAAGGTGCTGCTCTGTTGAAAGATAGTTATTTCTGTCTGAATTGCTGTTAAAAGCTAATTTTAACTGCGGTTCTAGCCAGTTGTTTACACAGGCTGTAATTGCGGCAGCCACCCCTGCTATAAAACAGCTGGACCTCGTCTGCTACAACCATTATCACAGCATGAAAAAAAGAGATCTGTTATCACTGATTTTCTGATAAATCAAAATCCCACCTGAGCAGGACTCTAGTTAGTTTTGCTGGAAGGTGAGGCATGGAAGTTGTGGTGGAGCTAACAAACCACACATTTTGTAAAGTTAGGAATCACAGAATCATTTAGGTTGGAAAAGACTTTTATGATAATTGAGTCCAATCATACACCTAACACCACCAAACCCATTCCTGGAGTAAATTAAGGCAGAACACATCCCTAATGAAAATTTGCACACTTGTCTGAGGTCTGATGGCAGAAGGAGAGTCCAACATAAAAAAAAAACCAAACCGAAAAAACCCCCAAACAAAACTAAGACAAACACACAAACACAAGCATATGATCTACACCAATTCCACACCACCAACAGTATTGGGATATCAAACTGCATCTAGAAATACAAGGATCCATAATTCATCTTTTCTACATAAACTTATATGAGCCTCAACCAAGTTCTGGTTTAGTTTGATACCCAGAGTGGCATTCTGACAAGCTCTGGGTACACACAGGCTGCCTTGGTCAGCTCTTTGCATAGGCAGTGCAGCCCCTACCTCTGCAGAGCCCCCCGGCGCCTGCATTTGCTCTGCTGTATGCCCTAGCAAGGCAATCAGAAACGCAGTCTCAAGAGAAGTTTGCTTTTTATCCGCAGCCTAAGAGATGGAAATCTGTAGACATCCCCAAAAGAGTAGCACTCCTCTTCTACTCTCTGGATTTAGACGAGTCATACAGAAGTGACCTCTAATTTAGATAAAAATTGCTCCACCTTTGGCAGCCACAGAGACAAGACCCATGGGATGTAAGCCCCAAACCACTTCAAAGTTATCTCATCTGGAACCTATCAAGGATAACATGAAGCAAAGTAGTAGACATGGAGGAAACTGTTTGTAAAGACTTTTTTACTTGCTGTGTGAAAGTGACACAAAATTGAATGTTGTGCTAAGCCCTGAATTCCCCAAGTCAAGAACTCCACAGACATTCCACATAAAATACTAGTTTTCAGTTCCTCCTACCTTTTCTATACCTCCATCATATTATCCTGTCAGGTGTGAATTAAGGTCCATATTTTTTGTCACTTACATCTACGAGCATAGATTAGCAAAAGAGCTAGGATTTTTGCAGGTTTTTGTTAATTAAAACTGTGGTCTCTCAATTTTTAGGCCCTTTACTCAAGTAAGCTAAAATTAAATATTGTTGCTGCTGTGACTCTCTAGAAATGTTTTTCTTCGTCTTGCCTCATGTCTTTACTCCCTCACTACCCTAATTACTGCTTCATTATTTGTTTAGCATGCTTGACTTTACCTGAATCTTGTACAGATTTAATTTCTTCTTTGCTTTACTATTAAATGAAACTGTGCTTCATAGTAGACAGACATTGCATCAGTGTCCCAGAAACAGAAAATACTATTTAGAATGTACATAAGTGAGCCTAAAAAGCCCTAAGGAGCTGGCCACTTCAAAAGATCACAGCGCAGTGTTGCAGATGAAAGATGAATTCAAGGCTCTGCTGCTACCTTTACTCTCAGATGTCCTGGATGCTCCTGGGAGACGCCTTTCCAACATAAAGGCACCATGGAGAGTAAGAATCCTCAAAGCAAGAAATTTTTTGCTGTTCCTGCCATCCCCTGGCATGAGTTACTCAATGGGGAAAGGGGCACTGCCCCTTCTGATGAAAAAAGAAGCAAGCAAAAAATTCTGTTTCCCAGCATCTGAAATCAGGGCATGTGCCTCTCATGTCTCAGCAATCACATTTAGAAACTCTGCATTTCTGCCCTGCCTGTGTCATAGGGAACAATTACTGATCTCTCCTCCTTGAAAGTCATTCTGGTTAGTGAATACATTTACAAATTCTTTTTATTTTTGCCATATGTAAAATATCTATGAGAACTATTATTATTTACACTTATTATTTGCTAAATAGCTCTTAAATCCTGAGAATGTATTATAAGTTTTTTAAGGCCCAGAATGTTGGGGTTTTTCATTCTGGAATTAAAAACAAACAAACAAACAAATAAATAAATAAAATTTTATAAGGCTGGTGCACAGGCTGGGGAGTGCACAGGCTGGATTCTGCTTGGGGTCCCAGCAGAATCACACAGAGATAAATGTTGGTTTGTATGTGAAGGACCTTCATGCCACTCTGACAGCCTAAGAGGACCTTCAAAAGGGTACAACATGACCAAGGAAATCATGTTCTCCTAGGGACTCTCCAGCAGGCACATGGCAAGCTGATGTTCCACACTAATATCCTCTACATCTCATCCTTGTATGGGATAATGATACATGAAATTTGCCCCTGCAGTAGGTTGCACCTGCACTATGCCCATCAGGATACATCTACTAAGAATAAGCTCACTTCTATTTCTGGAAATTGGGGAATGGAGACATATCATTCCTGTAAGTGGCAGGCATCATTCCAAAATCACTCCCGGCTTCAAACAGAAAGAAAAATCTGAAATTCATGCCAAAAAGATCAAAACACAGATTTGACACATCAATATGAAGTAGCAATGAACTTATTTTTAGTTTTCAGTCACTGGATGCTAAATATTACCTAGAGCAGATTATGGAAAATCCGACACATGTACCCCTTCTTGCACTCTTACGCTATTGCTTGGGGAGTGGGATATGCACCTCCAGTAGAATCAAAGCTTTCATCAAAGAGAGAATAATCTTTTTGTAGCTACGGCCTGTATCTCTCCAATTAAACTCTATAATTTCCTACACAAAGACTGATTCCACAACTAAGGCTAAGTGCAGACAACAGCAGTCTTCTCATTGAGTATGAAAAGAGGAAGCAGTGAGATGTTATGGCTCTTCTAAAAATAAGAGCAAGAGAAGAAATTAGGAGGTCACTTGCATGCTTTTCATTTATATTTGAAAGGTCAGTTGTGGTCTCTCTCATGAATGATGTAAAGTTTAAAATAAACTGATATCTTAATTACTGTCAGCTTGCCAGAGCTGGAATCTGATGAGCCTGCAACTCATTCAGTGGCTGGCTGAGAGCTTTTTCTTTTTATGTTGCCTTTTTTTTTTAACTTTTTATTTGAGGATTCTGGCTCTCAGAAATGCTTGCTCACAGTCATTTGTGCGTTATTATTAGCAAACTGTTAGACTGGCCCCTTGGCACACATTTTGTAGGACCAAAATAATTTTATTGTATTGCTTCAACATTTTACTGGAACTAAAGAGGTGAATGGACAGTGAGGCAATCACAGTAGACCTTGAATACCTTCAGCAGTATTAACTTGGTCATTGTTATTAAAATACCAAACAGGCTCTTGAAGACAGTATTTTTTTACCAGCTATCCAATTAGTTGTTTTCTATTAGGCTGAAGTCATAAATGAAAAAGAAACAGCAGGAACAAAGTTGCTGGGCATTAAGTGACAGTTCTTACTGTAATGTAAGACAAAGAGATGACAACAGAAAAGAATATTCTCTATCAATCAGGTTAGAATTTTATGCAAGTATTGCCATACACACATCACTTGTTTCTACAGATGGTGGTACAATTGTTCCTATCACTACTATCAAACAAGAACGGGAAACAATCTGGCTGAAAAACAAGCTTGCAAAAACCTTAACAAATCTATGGGAAGCTTCTTTGGCAAAACAGATCACATGGTTCATTAGCTATGTCACAAGCACCACTATGAAAGTGATATGCCAACACTAGCAGCAATACCACTGCCCAGATTTTACGCTAACATGATCCCTAATATATCAGGATACTAATTGATGATATATGTAATATTGTACAAATTTATTCTGCCTAACATCCACTTTTCCTAAGTAGCGCACCATCATCCTGACTAAATCCCAGTCTGCCTAATTTCCTCTTGCAATCTTCATTCAGTTGATTCACCCTTCACTGGATACACCCCTTAAATTTCAGCATAAAAGCAGACACTGAAGGGTCTGCTTTTAACATAGTTGCATGATCTTTTAGAGCCTTCCAGATAATATATTTGACAAAAAAAAGTAATGTTTTCAGACAGCATATTCTTGGTGGGTGTTTTGTTTGAAACCATCTATCCTGAAATTGCTCCCAGCATGGCACTACTGTCCATTAAAAAATCTGCAACATTTGTGTGTACTCACAATTCAGTGCAATTCCTATAATGAGTGCTTTATTCATTTATCCCAGTGTCTATGAAGCTCAGATTATCATTTAATTTTAAACAAATTGCATACTGTGAACATTTGTAAGAGAGCGACCCATTAAATTCAACATTTATAGAACAGCTCTAATTTACTTGTTGTATTATGATCCCTCCATTTTAAGAAATACAGATTTAGTTATATATATCTTGCATTCTGTAATTTTTTATAACACGTTAAGTATTTAGTTTTTCCATCCACACCATTTAGAAAGGAACTTACAAGTATAAATCTAGGCACAATCATTGGCAATTGATTAAAATACAAATACAATACAAATACAGTCTCTGTAACCAGGCTTTTAACCAGACTTTAATACATCTTTATAATCACTTAGAATCAGAAAAATGGCCAGGTAGAAACGTATGTTTTGTAGTAAGTTTTTAAAAACTGATTATCTAATATGCAGCATAAGCTAAGGATTAGTACACATAAGGACCAGTCAAAGCAAAAATGCTGGACTGAAAAAATTAAGATACTGTTTTTCCAAGTATACTGCCCATTTATGCATACTGCTAAAAGTCTATTCAAATTGAAGACTATTTTAAATTTACATGATAGCTCATGTTTACCTGTATTGATGCAAAATGCACAGCCTGAACTTGGGGCCAAAAAACCTCCCACTGAACTCACAATTTAGGTCTGAAGTAGTGCAGAGCAGTAACTGTGCGTAGGCTGAGCAGGTGCCAATTAAAACATACACATTCTACACCTTAAACACTGTGCTATTCTCCATACAATGCCCCAGAGCAATATGAAAAATAGGCAAAAACTTACTTAGGAATTTCTTTTAAGTCAAGATTTGAATGCATTTTTTGAATGCATAGTGTCATCAAATGGGTCAGTTTGTAAGCTCTCTCTGGTTTCAATAAAGCAGAAAATTAATCAAGAAATTACCACTTTCCCTTATCTCAAGTAATTCTCTCATGCAGAAAGGAAAATAAAACCAGGGGTATGTATCTTTATTTTTCATTTCCCCAAAACTTCCAATATTCTTCTATGACCTTTCACTTTCCATTGCAAAATAAAAAGCCCAGCAGAACACAATACCTAACCAAATAGGAGATATGCTTAGTGATGGATCAAAATAATACAGTGGATAACAGCCAAAAGACAATGTTAAAATTCTACTTGTTCTGACCACATGCCGTGAAGATACAAAGAATGTACTAGATAAGGGCTATTTTCCATGGAAATATTTATCGTGGGAGATGTTTATCAAATGAAGTAAGCTATTTCTTGACTGAAGAACAAGAAATTGTTTTCTAATCTTGTTTCAAGTAATAAGGAGTGTCTTGAAGGATTCCCTGAAGATGATACTGTTCAAAGGTTGCAACGAATATTATCAACAGAAAACATCCCACTATGTCCTGAGGTCGAGATCTCTACTTCTCATCAATATAGTTTACCTACTCGCTTATCTCTCTGTGAAGTCAGCGTAATGAGCCCTAAATAAGGTTTCCAGCACCTGTCTCCTCCCACTTTTAGACACATAAGATGCTTGAACTTATTTCTTTTATTTTTTAGTCCATGATAGTCATGGCTATCAGGCAGTGGCTGTCACAGACAGCAAACTGTATTATAGCACAGTTCTAGCTACACTGTTTTTCTAGTTCCTATGCAAATTCAGCAGCAAGAAATACAGAAGACAAGGAACAAAAAAGCAGAAAGGGCATAGAGAGAAAATCCTTTCCTTTCCTCTTCATTTAAAGTGAGATGTGCAGACTAACCCTTTTCATTTGCAATTTGCAGCCTACACTGTGAGCCAAGATCTGACAGGGGGAGATTGACTGGTGCTATTTGGTTTCCTGACTGCAGGAAGCCACAAAAAACACTACAGGCCATAAAAAACAACCAGTCACAATTTCCTCTACAAACAGAGTTTATCAGAGGAAAAAAAAAAACAAAATAAATAAGCAAGGATTTAAAACCAGACTGGTCCCAAGCAATTATACATACACACAAAAAAAAAAAAGTTACATAGAAAAAGAAATTACAAAATAGCAGCTACTTAGAAAAACAGACTAGGGAAATTAAAAACAACAAAGGGGTGAATTCATTAACTGCTTGATTCCAGAAGATCCAGAGGAGAGATTCGATGAGGATCTCAATAAAAGGAGCAGTTTCTAGCCAATGAAGTCATTAAAGTAGTAGCAAATAACAGGCAGAAAATATTTCAGCATGGGCTGTACAAATCTTCTGGAGGCATGGAGATAACTGAAGCTGTAAACCCACGTTCTCATCAGAGCAATCTCTATCCACACCAGCTACACAGCCACATCAGTCAGCAATACAGTCAGCTCTTCAGTCACAGTGCCTGCCATCTGCTCACAGTGTATCACAAGCAACAGCACATTTCCACTGACACAGTGTGTGGGTGCAGTCCCACAGCACTCGAGCCAACACCAGGTACGGCTGCCACGGCCCCCAGCTGTCTTGGCTGCACAGTCCTTGGCCACTTCATCAGCACTGGCACTCAAGTGATCACATCAGTTCAAGGAGCTGCTGTGGATGACAGCAGAAGCAACTGGTTTTCCACGAGATTGGCTGCCTGAGCTGGCTTGCTGTGCTGTCACATCAACAGCAGCATTGGCTCAAGGGAGGCACCAAAATGATGTGGCTGGTGTTAGGAGGGTGGGGTTGTGACAGATCTACATTGGCTCAAATTGCCACGAAACTCAACGTGCAGCAGCTAGCCTAAAATCAGATAGTACCTACGCCCATGTTGCTTGCCCAGATCACAACCACAAATATCCATAAACCACCACTGCCCTCAGGGTTATGAATTTCTTGCCTGTTAGTTTCTTCTAAATGCTGATCCCATCTTAGTGCTGCCACAAAGATCAGTATGGTGAGAGATGTGATCATTACAGAAATAGTAGATGGGTACTGCTAATATGGGTAAGTTCCCTATCCTGTTTCACTGAGCAACTGCACAAAGGCACAAAGCAGCAGACACTGAAGGCTGGACAGACCTTCTCTTTTTGGCAGTAAGACAGAATCAAGCCACTTTAAAATTTATGTTTAGCTACATATGATATCCACTTACAAATCCAGAAGGAATTATCATCATAACTTACCTAGATAGAAGATAATTACTCTGTAGTCAGACAAATGTGTTCTCAAAAAGAAAAATTCATGTCTTGATGAGGTCATATTCTATAAAAACTTGTTCCACTGATTGTCTAGCCTTTCAGATAAAAAAAAAATGCTAGCTATTTGCCACTTCCAAGCACTGGACCTTGCATTACATTTTCTGAACTAAAAGTTCTGTCCTTCAAATTTGAACAAGTCACCCTCTACTCTTCTCTTTATCCTCTCAATCCTCTCACTATCGGCTACTTTTCTAAATTTATCATCAGTTTCACCACTTTTTCCTTAAACATCTTCAGTTTAACAAAATCATTTCTCTATTGGGGAAGACAGAAAGGAAAACATTCTTGTGATAGCTCTTGTTCCAGGTAAAATGTCCTCTTTATGAGAACATTTTACATTTACTATTACACTATGGTAAAATAGCCAAGTAGTCTTCATGATGCTTAACTGTTTTTCAGAATAAGTGCCTCAAGAGAAGTCTGTATTAAAAGAAGTCTTTTAATGTGGCTTTGCTTGTTCATTCCTTGACACAACAGCTTTACATTTGATTTATTGAAACAATCGTGGCTCTCTCTTGATCTTAATAGAATGAGACAGACTAAGGAAATGGCCTATTGCTCATGTGCTTCGAGGTATTCCAGTAACCATCCATCCTGCAGCCCTACCAGTATAAGAATATGGGGGCTGTCCATCTAGACCAGCAGCAACACACCCGGAATCAGCTGTTTCAAAGAGCAGTGCAAATGGCAGGAACAAAGGGATCTTTTCTACTGAAGATTTCTAGTTATCTCTAAAACGTAGACAGCCTTGAGCCCTCAGATGCAACATTCTCTACATGTAAGTTAAGACAACGACAGATATTTTTGTATCTCTATATATTTATATCTCTATATATCTGTAATTATAAATATATTAATATTTATTTATATATTAATATATAGAGATATACAAATATATCTCTATATATTTACATCTAAGTTCTCAGTCTCAGAATTTAATTCAGGGCCACTTCGTTACTTTCATTTAGTCCATGTACAGTATGTTTCTCAGTTAATCATATCTTGTGTACGAAAGCATTTAATTTCATTTCTTGCCTTTCCATTTTACCGACTTGCTCTTGTACTAAAACAGAGACAGGTCCTGCCCCTGTAGAATTCCCATTTTCACATGGGAGCTCTTGAGCACAGCTCTGCTAATACTTACAAGAGACTTTTTCCACTTAAGTGTCTTTTGACACGACAGGCAGAGTTGCTGCCCTAAGGAAGAATTCCTTTTCTTCAAATTGCTGAGAAAGTTACATAATAAGACCTAGAAACTGGTCTGAAGGTGCAAAGAAGTATTTTTGTAACATGGAAAAATCGAAAATTACTGACCTCCCAAGTATTTAAAACACGTCAGCTTTCACTACTTTTATCCTTTTTTGACTGAAATCATTGAAAATTATGCTCACGTAAGTAGACACGGCATTAGTTTCCAGGATGATGTAAGTTTTGGTGTACTGAGCTCTTTACAGCTCTAAACAGTAGAAGTGACTAAAACAAAGCTTACAAAATTGCCACAAGTAGAAAGATAAAAGGAAAAGTCAGAAAGCCATTACCAGGAAGCCAGCAGATGCATCTTTTAACTTACCAAACAAGCGCTGATGGAAGAGAAATTTCCCAGCTATCAGTCCTGTGAGAATGGCAAGGAGCCACAGAAACACCTTCAAAAATCTCCAGCCTCCTCCTTCAGGGTATTTATTTGTTACAAACGAGAAACAATTACCAACAACAATAACATTGGCTTCTGTCTGGCTGTGAGATACTGGGTCCTCAGCAAATATTAAGAAGTTAAAGAAGATCACTAAGTAAGCCACAACTAAGCGAGACCATGGGTGCTGGAAGTAGTAGCGGAAGTCTTTATCCATCCTCAGATACTGAAGAACTGGTTTTTGCCTGTATGTAAAGACACAAATGCAAAATGTTATAAATACCCCAAATTCTCAAAGCTTAGCACATTAAAAAAATAAAATCATTGCAACCTTGTCATCAGTAATTTTTAACACTTTAGACTTGACTAGAAATGAAAGTTTGAATCAAAAGATTTGTTAGATCCAGGTAGAGAAAAACTGAAATTTCTCCCCATTCCAATACAAAAGCAACAACCAAACATATATATATATTATAGCACAGGATTTTCAGTCTCAAATATACTATTGCTTTCATGCCTCCTCCATAATGGCGCATGAAAACAATAGAATGGATATAAGAACATGGCAGGCTACCAAAAACCCAGACTGCCTTTCCATCCACACAAAAAAATACAACACAGATTTCACAAAGGTTCATGCTAAGCCTAAATGGAATCTTTCTCCTTTTAGGAGAAAGATGGAACCAGCCCATAAGTCCAATGAGGTCTTCTACTGGAAGATTAAAAGTATATAACCCAGAAACATCAGAAACTTGGGTTCCTATGAAAGAATAACATGTTGGAAAAGTTTCTATAATTCATTCTTGCAAGTTGGGCAAGTCTGTATAAATCTTTTCATTGACTTCAGGGAGTACACCTATAGCTAGGCGTATTTTCAAAACCATAAAATAAGATACCCTGAAAACAGACTGTTCTGTATGAATACAAAAACTGTATTTTGAAACCTGCCTACTTATTAAGTACTGCTATGGAAAAATGCAACTGAGCATGGTTAACGTTTTAGTTGTTTGCCATTTGATTTCTTTTTCTTTTATTCACAACCAATTAGTTGTTTCATCCTCTTGAACGACTTTGTATGCACAAAGATACAAGGCCTTTGTGTTGTGGAACACAGAAATTATTCAAGCGACACAGAGTGTAGGGAGAAAAAAAATGTGTCTAGTAATATTGCTTGTTTATTATAGCATGATCCTTGAAAGATACAGTGACAAATTTTTGCAAATGTCACATGCCCTGCTGCAAAAAACAAAACAAATAAACAAAAAACACGCCGCAAAAGATCTAAACCCCTGATCAATTACTCATCCCTTCTTGGACTTCTAACTTGGGACTTGCAAACTTAGAAATTGTATGAATTTCAATGTCTCGCTTTAGTTAGTCCCTCCAAAATTATTTTACTCCATAACCCGATTTATATTTGTAAATTTGCAAGGAATCCTGTACCTATTAAATTAAAGGGATAAAAGAATCTCTCGACAGATTCAGACAATGCATTCAGTAAATAATGGAAAGAAATAATGTCCCATGATGCACAAATTACATATGAAAAAGGAAAAAAAATCACATTACAGAGTTAAAAAGTTGGCACAAGGAAGTGTCAGTCCTTCAAAAAGTTTATGAAAAAAAGTAATTTAAAGTAAGGGTCGTTGCCTAAGAAAATACCGCTCTGGGGAGATTAAACTGCCTTTAGAGCCGTAAGGATGCCTAAAGCTATTTCTTGTTCTCCTTTCTTTCTGTTACCTTTAAGAAAAGTTTCGGTATTGCCTTATGTGCATTAACCGTCTTAAAGCCCGAATGGGGCTGGAGATAAACAACTACATGTCCTGGTATTTTTGACAGCTGCCGGATACCCGAGAGTTATCAGACACGCAGCTGAAGACGCGGCTTCCTAGGAAGCGTTTTATAGCATCAGAAGCCAATATTAGCAATAGCAGCAGTGCCAAAGTGCTAACAAAAATCCTGCTCCTACCTACCTCAACGCCAAAAACGCGGGTGCCAAGAGCGCCGCGGACCACACGCCCATCGCAACCTGTTAAATCGACCCATTTCCCCCTGCCGCTGGCGCAGACCCGGGGACCCGCGGCCACCTCACCCCGCGCGGCTGCTGCGGCCGCCGCCGCCCCGCCGGGCACAGGGCCACGGGCCCCCGCAGCGCCGCCGCCCCGGCCGCCCGCTGCACTCACCGCCACGGGGGATCCGGCGCCGCGGGCGCGCTGCTGCTGCTGCTGCTGCTGCTGCTGCTGCTGCGGCTCGGCTCGGCTCGGCTCGGCTCGGCGCCCGCCGCGCTGCGGCTCTCGGCGGCGGCCCCGCTCCGCTCCGCTGCCCCCCGCGGCTGCCCGCGGCCGGCAGGGCCCCCCAGCCCCTCGGGCGCTGTCAGCGGCGCTGGCTGCCGCGGCGTCCCGCCCCCCGGCCGCCGCGGGGAGGGAGCGGCTGCAGCGGCGGCAGCTGCGCTCCTCCTCTCCGCTCCTCTCCGCTCCGCTCCGCTCCCGGGCGCGGGCGAGAGGCACCGGCAGTGCCGCAGCCGCGGCGGCAGCGGGCGGCGCCGCTGCGGCAGGGTCCCGACGCCCCCGGCGACCGTGCCCGTCCGTGCCCGCCCCTCCCCCGGAGCCTGCCAGCAAGGACCCGAAACGTGCGCGGTGTGCCCGCGGGTGTCTTTATTCACCCTGGAAAAGGGTGGCCGGGGAGCCAGGGGGACTTATGCAGCCGGCGAGGTGAACGAAACCCGAGAGCACTCAGTTCCCACCGGTCAGACTCGAGTATTATGCAAATTTACAAACACGGGAAAGAGGCGGTCAAATCCGGATATTTATTACCCCAAAGAAAAAGCACAGGGCTGGCAATAACAGCCAGATCACTCAGGACGAGTTAGGAAAACCCTCATATTTGGGAGCGGAGGGAGGTCTACACCCAATTTACTTACTTGGGAAGGGGCAATGCTGAGGCCACGGCCAGGCTCCAGGGTGCACACACAGTCTATATGGTCACTGTGTCGGGCAAAATGCCTCTGTGCAGGCTGCCAGAGTTGTTGACATTGCACTTCAGCCGAATTGTCAACCAAAGCCTTTTAATGTGGGATGTGGTCCCTAGTGTCAGTGTGCTGGTATTGCTGACATCCCAGGAAAACAGGATGCTCTTAGCATTGCATTATGACTGGGTTTTAATGCAGTATGTACTAGTTCTGGTCATTGCTGGAGACAGATAAAACGAACTTGAAGTTTCTAGACACAGCCTCAACAAATTGTTGGGAAAAGTCAGGTAACTCCATTGGAGCAGGTATCTGAAATTTGGCATCAGACGTCTATCTGGCTGCTTCAGGCCAAGGCAGACAGGAATGTGGCTGAGATGCACTGAGGAATGTGGAAGGGTCTTCAGAAGAGCCAGATTGCAAAAGACCAGCACAACCAGAATAAGCAGCAGAAGAGGACTTGTGAATCCCTCCTGTACTTCAGGCAATACAGTTTTATGTATCTTTGTAAATAAACCTGTTATTGAAGATCTCTAACAATCACCACATTATCATTCTCAGTGGAATAATCTGAGACCCTCATTTTTATGTAGAAAGATGCAGTACTCAGTATTTCACACTAACACACCCCAAGCTATCTTTACAGTAAAAAGAAAATTCAAATATTCATAGATGAAAAATCATGTGCAATGTGAGAGTACAGAAATACAGCAAAAAGCACTGCCTGTTCATGCAACAGTTCTGTGTGTACTGCCACTCCTGCAGAACTGCCTCCTTATGTTCAACTAATGAGAATCCACAGAGGGAGGCAGCATGCACTACAAAGAGATCACAGTCTTCATGCACCTACACACCAAAAAATATTCTCTCCAGCTCAGATTGAAACCCATGCTACACTACAAAGCAACCATGAACATTTTTTCAGATAGCGAATCAGTGAGCAAGTTTTTGAAGTAACTAAGTTAATCAAATGAAAATAATCTACTTTTCTATTAAAGTAACCAAAAGCGTAAGTGCACATTATATTCTCCCCCAAATTTCATGTTGCATTTGCTGTCTTAAGAGGAAGCTAATTTATTTTTTTTTAAGTGTAGTGTTTCTCTCATATAAAAAAAGATGGACTGCTCCTATTTCTTTTTAATCAAGCAATCAAGATTTCCTTGATGAAATACATACCTGAATAGCAACAATTAACAAATAATCTCAGTAGACAAGACTAATCAGGCCCGCTCACTGAAAGCCAGGGACTGCCTGCAACAGAGGAATATAAACAAATTCTTATCTACAAAACTGTCAGCAAACAAAAAAGCCAGCAGTAAAACCAGTAAGTTGAACCTAAAAAGCAGGCTGAATCAGGACAATGAGTCATCTTGAAATGTTAGTTTTGGTACTTGTGAATGAAACTAATCTATCAGCACTCCTACTACAAAATAGCGCTTGTGTAAAGGCTATCGTTTTACACCCACTTTCCAACAGAGCTGTGGGTATTGAACTAACCGTATATTGATACTACTAATTGATACTACAGTTTCAATTTCTGTAGTCATTTTACACTCAGGTATGAGAAATCAGCCTTCAGCACATTAGTCTGTAACTGGGAAGTTCTCTTTTTGTAAACTTCTTTGTAAACTTCTCATATTTCAGTTTGTGCCCGTTGCCTCTTGTCCTTCACTGGACATCACAAGGAGTCTGGCTTCATCTTTACTCCTCCTATCAGGCTTTTAGACACATCAATAAGATCCTCTGCCTTGAGCCTCCTCTTCTCAAGGTTAAACAAAAACAGTTTTCTCATCCTGTCCTCCTTCTCCTTTCATCTGTGGATGCACAAATGCCTCTTCCCTGGTTTGCTTCTCATTAAAAGTATTTCATTCCCTCAAAACTCAAAACCCCATTACTCAGAGATTGTGCTCTTAATGTGCTCTTTCTTCCCTACTGCTGTTGTGGGTTGACCATGTCCAGCAGGTAAGCATCCACACAGCTGCTAGCTCACTTCCCCCTGCCTCTTCCCCTAGTGGGACAGGGGAGAGAATAGGAGAAAAAGAAAGAAAACCAGTAGGTCAACATAAAGATGGTTTAACAACTGAAGAAAAAAAAGGTGACAATTCTAAAATGTAAGAAGTAAGGATTAAAAAAAGTATGCCAAGGCAACCACACACCAAAACCCACAAGCAGACCATCAGTCTCTGATAAACAGCTTTGAAAACAACCCCTACCTCACCCTTTTCCTCTACCCAGTTTTACTGGTGAGCATGATGTTATATATTATATGGCATCAGCTGTCCCAGCTCTGTCCTCTCCCAAATTCATGCCTACTTGCTGGTATGGGAATGTGGGCAGAATGGGAAAGAGAGCCCTGATCCTGTGCAAGCATTTCTGAGCAACAGCCCAAACACTGGCATGTTTTCCACAGTGTTTTAGTTACAAACACAAAACACAGCACAGTTTCACTGCTATGAAGATAGTTGACTTAATTCTGGGCCAGATCCAGTACACCTGGAAAAACATCCTTGGAACAAAAGACTCCTCGCCTTGTAATTTTACAGTCATGGTTATGGCAACCTGTCTCAGCCATACAGCTTCAGACTTATTCCTTACCTGCATCTCCAACTCATTTCTTACCATCTTCTAAAAGAAGAGAAAGCAGCACAATAAAACATGAAACAAATGGGGGAGGAAAAAAGCCACAAAAGCTGGCAACAGTTAGTGTATAACTGAAGATCTAAATAGTTCAAGAACTTAGAAGAAAGAAAAGGCAAATAGATACATCCCATGGAAACTAAGGATGTTAAGTTAATCAGAGACAATGATTTTTCAAATACTAGTATTGCTTTGCAAGTAGATGTGAAAAATAGGATTGTGTAAAAGAATGTGGAACAGCAGAAAGGTTTCTACTGCATATTTGGAAAACATAAACAGCAACTGTTTTCACATTATGTAACATGAAACACTTTACATTAAATCAATAATATGAAAGGATAGTAAACTGCACAAACTAAATTAAATATTTGTTTTTAAATGGCAGGTTGAAGACTTATTAGAAAAATAAATTAAAGGCATGATAGCAATGTTAATAATTGTTTCCTAACTGCTGAAATGCTGAGGAAATTTCACAGAACTAGAAGAAAGTTAATGTTGTAACAAGTGAAAGGGAGAAAAGCAAACACGCACACACACGTGCGTACACACATTAAGGCAAAAAAAAAAAGTGATAAAAGCATTTTGATATAAATTCTAACAAATGTAAGTGATGCTCCAAATAAAAATGTTAATGGAATCTTGGGATATGGGTGATTATTATGTACTTTTTGATCCTTGTCAACCAGGTTTTAGATTACTAAGAGGAAGTTAGGGATGGTTTCATCATGGTTGATAGGTTAAATCACAAAAATAAAATTTTGAGCATAATTAAATATATGTGTATATATATATATATATATATACACATCTAATTTTACAATGCCAGTGCAACATGGAACAAAAAAGCAGTAGGAGAACCAGAACTTTACATTACTTATTGTCAAGCAGAACTTCAGTCTGAGAGTCAAATGATATAGGGCTTACCAAAATTGAAGTAGAAGCTATATTGACAATTTTGAAGATGAAAGTCCAGTGACAAACCTTACACTTGAATTAAATACTGACTTCTGTTCATCCAGACCAGGTTTACTCCAAGTAAGCATGATTCTACTTCAAATAATCCATACTGATTTCAAACAGACAGGCAATATATACCTAGCCTAGATGAAATCACTAAAGAACTGAGTGAGGTGAATTTACACCATCCATTAAATACTGTTTAAGAACCTCTGCTGGCTATATGGATGATTTCAGCAAATAGAACAACTACATGTGACTTCTGCACTAGAAAAAGGAATGAATAATCAACTTGTAGCTACTCTGAAAGTTGCATGCGGAGACTTGGAGAAAACACAAATTAAGAAAAAGTGGAATCTGAGTCCAGCCTTACACAGATTTTATTTCTCCACACTGTCCAAGTTGGTTGCAATGGTAAAGTAAGACTTCAGAAAAATAGAACTAAAGCTGGAAGACAAAAGGTCAGAAAAATAGTAAGCAGCAACATAAGGTCTTTCAGAAAACAAAATATGCGCTAATGTTGCTGAACCCTTGACGTGTGGACCATTTGGGGGATAGGGACTTTGCTGGATGTTGTGGTCAATGGCTCCATGTCCAAGCAGAGACCAGGGACGAGGGACTCCTCGGGGGTCAGTAGTGGGACTGAAGTATTTGTTGGTGATATGGGATTGAATGCACCTCAGCAAGTTTGTCAAGGATGCCAATCTGTGTGTTGTGGTTGACACATTGGAGGGAAAGGATGACATCCAGAAGGACCTTATCGGGCTGAAGAGGTGGGCCTATGTGAACTTCATGAAGTTCAACAAGGCCAAGTGCAAGGTCCTGCACCTGGATCAGGGCAATCCCAAACACAGGTACAGGGCGGGCAGAGAATGCATTGAGAGGTGCCCTGGAAAGAAACATAGGTGTTGGTGGATGAGAAGCTCACCATGACCTGACAACATGCACTCTCAGCCCAGAAGGCCAAATGTGTCCTAGGCTACATAAAAAGTAGCATGAGCAGCAGGGCGAGGGAGAGGATTCCCCTCCTTTACTCCACTATCATGAGACACCACCTGGACTATTGTGTCTTACTCTGGGGTCCCCAGCATAAGAAGGACATGGACCTGCTGCAGAGAGTCCAGAAAAAGGCCAGCAAGGTGATCAGAAAGCTGGAACACCTCTCCTGTGAAGAGAGGTTGAGAGAGCTGGGGCTGTTCAGCCTGGAAGTTTACTCCATACTAAAGAAAAATTTGATTTAAGATAATGAGAGGAAATTTCTCAACCTCACGAAAAAACACAGGACAAAAAAAGTAAGTCCTGTTTCTAACGTACTGTGCCTCATGATGCTCTTCTAAAGTACAATGAACAACTGTACTGTGTGCAATTACAGTACAACAATGCATTGCCTCTGAAAAAAAAAATCTGAAGGCTTTACTGTGCTGTCATATTAATTCGCTGCATCTTGGTCCTGTTTCTGTTAAAACAAAAATAGGTGTAGCATGACAAAAATTTTGCATCTTGAGAGAAGTACTTTTGGCATCTCGGCAGAAGTATACTTTTAAGCTCAAGCATAGTACGATAACTCGAACAATTAAATTACTTTATTTTCAATTCTCTGCATACCTGAAACTGGTGTATGTTATCTATTAAAATAAAAGGACTCTGATCATGCACTGCCACATACAACTGACTGAAATGGGAGAACAGAAATGCAGCCAGAGCAGGGAATGCTATGAGGTCCTGGCTGCTTCATTGGCTGTCTTGATAGAGGCTGTGGCAGCCCAGATGCTGCACTAATATAAATGAAGAGAAAATCAGACGCTGCCAAAGCAGACCCTTTCAGGTGTCCTGCCCAAAAAACGGCTGGCCGAACCAGTGGATCAAATACAAGAATACAAGTGACCTACACTTGCTAACAACTTCAATATGACTGTCCAAATGGTAGCACTCAGTGAAACAGAACTATAATCTCCGTGAAAATAATCGTGTACCAATATTAAATATGAGAAAGCTAATCATAGTCTGAAGAAAATTAATAAGAGCGTCATGTATACACTGCTATGTCTAGAGAGCTGAGGTTTTGCTGTCAGATTTTTAGTTTTGAACAAGTGATGAGAAGACCAGGTTTTGTGACCTTTCTTTAAAGCTTTTACTTGTCCTTTACAGGGATATGCAGTATCTATTATGCAAATAGACTTTTTTTCAATGTCCAAAGAATAGCCTGTGGTAAATGCCTGTTATTTTTATCTCACACTAATGCACTGTGAAAAAGCATAGTTATGCAAAAAAAAAAAAAAAATTCAATGATAAATGTAATAATTTATTTAGCAGCTGGAAATCTATTGAAAATGGACAGGCACTTTGAATAATTGCCTGAGAGAACAAGTAAGAATGTACAATGCAGTCAAAATATCCTTTGTTTTTTCATTGAATATCCTTCCATTTCTAAGAGCAGTGAGTGCACTGTAGAATCTTTTGGAACTAAAATGAAGTACTGGAGTCCTTCAGCTTATGCTGAGACATAGCACACATCTGAGTTAGTGTGTGCCTGTGAGGGTCTTATTCTGCTGGCAATTAAGTGCAAGGAGCTGAGCACTTAAAAGCAGCCTTAAGTGCTAGAAGGGAACAATGCAACTACTTCAGGTTGCACTGCAATTCTTCTTCCTACCCTTCTTCCACATTTCTATCCATTTCAACAATAAGCACTGCAGAGTAAGGATCTGTGTTAGAGGTTTTTTCTCTAACATCTCAGAAATGCTGTCCACAAACAATTAGTAATATAACCCTTAGCTGGCCCCATGGAACCGTTTTGGGATAAATCTTCCCATGTTTTCTTGCTACTATTTTCATATAGTAATTTATGGGTGGAAACTGCATGTCACTTCTAAATGACTTGGATGAAAAGCCTGTCTGACTGAATACTTCTCCTGCAAGTGGGACCCCACGAGTAGGAGAAATCCTTTGTCCCATTCTTTCACCTCGGCTTAGATATCCCTCAGAGAGGTCTTAGCTGTCCTCATGATGCCTACATAAAAAAAGTGGAATTATCTAACAACAGTTTGAACCTTTTCCTATTTTCTTTGGAAATTTGGATAAGACCATAAAGCAGCAATAAGAAGCATAAAAGGAGCCGTTGGAAGGAACCTGATACTTAGTGGATAAGGAATTGGTTGTACAGTTGCATCCACACAGTAGTGGTCAACGTCTCAATGGCAGGATGGAGATGAGTGATGAGTGGTGTTCCTCAAGGGTCTGTATTAGGACCCATACGCCTTACTTCTGAGTCAGTGACCTAAACAATGGGATCAAGTGCACCCTCAGCAAGTTTGCAGACAACACCAAGCTGAGTGGTGCAGTTGCCTTGCCTGAGGAATGGGATGCCATCCACAGGGACCTGGACAAGCTCAAGAAGTGAGTCCATGTGAAACTCATGTGGTTCAGTGAGGTCAAGTGAAAAGTCCTGCACCTGGGTTAAGGCAATCTCTGTAATCATTAAGGCTGAGGTATGAGTGGATTGAAAGCATCCCGGCTGAGAAGGGCTTGGGGGTACTGGTGGATGAGGAAAAAAGGTAATGAGCCAGCAATGTCTGCTTGCAGCCCAGAAAGTAAACTCTACTCTGGGCTACATAAAAAGAAGTGTGGCCAGCAGGTTCAGGGAGGTGATTTTACCCCTCTACCCAGCCCTGGTGACATTCCACCTGAAGCACTGCATCCATCTCTGGAGTCTTCAGCACAGGAAAGACATGGAGCTGCTTAAGAGAGTCCAGAGGAGGCCCATAAAAATAATCAGAGGGATAGAATACCTTTCTTAAAAGAAAAGGCTGAGAGAGTTGGGGGTGTGGAGAAGACTTCTCCTTGCAGTTTTTCAATACTGAAAGGGTGTTTATAAGAAAGATGAGAACAGTAGTTTAGGCCTGTAGTGAAAGGAAAAGGGATAATGGTTTTAAACTAAAAGAGAGTAGATTCAGACTAGTTATAAAGAAGATATTTTCTACAATGAGGTTGGTCAAACACTGGAAAAGGTAATCCAGAGAGGCAAAAGATGTCCTATCCCTGGTAACATTCAAGGTCAGGCTGGATGGGGCTCTGAGCAACCTGATATAGCTGAGGATGTCTCTGCTCATTGCAGAAGGTTAGACTAGATGACTAGACTAGATGTCCCTGCCAACCCAAAATATTCTATGATTCTATGATCTATTACATCATAGCCATACATACCACGGAGAAACAGGCAGGAATCTGGGAGCTCAGAAAGACTAGGCAAAATGTCAAAGAAAATATAAAATAAATGATCAAAACTTTGAAATATTGATACTCCTAGGCTACAAAGTAAAAGGTCTCAGCAAGGCCCAAAGACTCTGCAACACTCTGATTAAGAAAGGAAGTGACTTAGGACTTTGTCTTCAGCATGAAGCGCAAACAATGCCTTGGCCAGAGCTGTGTTTGCTTCCTCTGGAATTAGTTTGTCCTAACTGCACCTTATCAAGAGAGGAACTGCCATCCCTATAGTGATGGAAAACAAGATAAACAATTGCATATAATCAGCACAGTGCTGAAGTTTGAGCTGATACTATTTTATGATGACTCAATGCACTCATCTAAAGTAAATATTAAAAGAAAGTGGAAATGGGTATGAAAGGAATGTTGCCCAGCATCTCTCTTTTGAGTTCACCAGGAAAATTACTGGATCCATGCTAGTGTTGCACCAGTTTATCATCCTAGACCACCTGCCACTAAAAGTATTTCACATACTTCCTACTAGTAGAGTCCTGTCTGTACCAAAGTGAGTGAGAGAATTCTTAATTATTTCAGTAGGGTTATTATATCTTCCATGTAATGTTAGGAAAAACAGAAGTATAATTTCTAAATTTTTTTTGTAATATGCATTTCACCTTATCAATCTATATGTCTTGGTATTATTTTTGAAATATTTGTAATAACAGGAACATTTGAATGAGGAAATCTTTGAGAAAATTACTACTTTTCAGAGTACTTGAAGCTACCTGCCAGCTCATTAGATCATGCAAACTTCAAATACTGCTCTATGTTTAGACATGACTACTGGCCAGACAAGCTACTCCTGCAGGAGGTAATTAACAATCTTGGCAGATAAGATCTACTTTAAATCTAGACTGTATTGTGTTTGGTGGCTCTCTGCCAGGACTCACTAGCTTTTTAAAAGCGGTCCTTCTCCAGTCACCATGTGCTGGGCTGTCAGTATGATCATCCAAATGGAACTGAAACAGTCCCAAGCATATTTTCTTTGTCATCAAGAAAGCTAGCAAATCAAATGGAGTGGAAGGTAGAGTAGTCGTAACTGACATGAAAACATACAATAAGAGGCTGCTGTAAGACACACCCTGTCTCTTCAAAAATGAATGGGATATTTAGAATTTTTTTCTAGCTTGAGTTCCAGATTAAAGCTTTACATGAATGCAAATAGCACCTCATGTTTGCCTTGGAGTTTTTTTCCAATACAAGATCTCAATTTTTAATAGAAGTGTTATTTAAGTGAAGTTTCTATTTGGTGGCAGGAAGACTGTTGAATGAAAATAGTAATATGGCTTCAGTTGCTGCTTTGTTATATCATCTTTGATTGGAGCTACAGCAATGTAATACACCTTGCTACAGATAATTGGTGTGTCTCTAGCCACTAGCCCTTCTGGCATACATTATGTCCCTCTCATATTTTCTGTGCAGTCTTCTTCTAGATTCCAGTCAAATTTAAAATCTTGGCATTTATGGTCAGGCATGTGATAGTCTAGGAAGAAGGCACAAATTCAGTAGCTTAGTCCTGACAGCTCAAAGTTTAAATTGTGACTTATAAATCTTTTCCAAAGCCCTGAGAGAGCTACCCAGGTCTTTAACAAAGGGTTTTTTTCCTTTTTCTGACCCAAGAATCACTTTGAACATCATGTAAGAAGATTCTTAAAAAGTTTTTGTGTGCTTTACACATTAGGAAGCTTCTTGGAACATGTCATCAATAACTAACGAGCAAACATAGGTTTTAAGTAATGAAAACAAATTTTACTATTGGAGAAAAAAGGCGGAATAAAGAACCACAGAGACACCAGTCTTACTGTTTAATGCACTTCAGAAATCCATTCAAATAACACCCCATAGAGACAGAAGAGAAAATCTGAAGAGTGGCAAACAGGATAACTGGATCACAAGTCATTTTGCACAGTGATTTTGCAGTGGTATTTATATGTTAGTTAATCACTACTACTAGGGAAAGTATGTGATAGAAATAACAACATTTGAGAAATTTTGTAAATTAAAAATCACTGAGAGCAGGAAACAATTTGATGATAACACTGTCCATTATGCTGTGCACAGAGAATGCAGATATGTCATGTCTAGTGTCGATCTATAGATTTACTAGATCAGCATAAGGACTAGAAATGGACAGAGATATAAAAAAAAAAAAAAAAAGAAGAACGGAATCAACTCCTTCATAGTCTGGAAGTACTTAACAGAACATAAAGAGGTAAGAAAGATGGGAAGTCCCACCAATTGTGCTTTTTTCAGTTTACTTCACAGGATATTTGCATCTTATTATCAAAGCACAACAAAATGTGAAAAAATTCAATTGTCTACAACCTTTAGGATAGCAAAACCCATTGCTGCTAATCTGTTTTCATTTATGGCAGTGGCTGGGAAAACCCCAACACCCCAATCTTGGCTATTTACTATATTGCAATTCAATCTAAAATAGCTGTCTATCCAGCGTGCTCCTTGACACCCACAGAAATCACCTACTGTGTTAGCTCTTTAAGGAGCCAGAAAGAAAAACCCCTCAGATTATGGATATTAAGAGAAGGGAGAGAGAAGGGAGTTAGATTATTTATTTGTTCATTTACAAGAAATGAACAGAAATGCCTCAGAGCATAAAGAGATGAAGAGATATATTCTTACTGCTATAAAGGCTTACTGATGAACATGAACTGAGAGCTGTCCACACTGTGCTGAAAACCACTTGCTGTAATGGCAAGAGAGCAATGGGTTCTTACAGCAATAATTCTTAATAGTAGACTATCTATAGTAGACTATCTCTGTTCATCATTAAGAAATACCTTTTTATTTTATTTGAATATAGAGTGTTGGTTGATTAGAACTACATATACTGAGACTTACAAACAGGCAACATTGGCACGCTCAAAAATCAAAGTCTATTTGCTAGGAACACCTTTCACATTATTCTCAAAGTTAAAAGCAAATCTGACTCTAGGAGAGAAGTGATTTCTAATTTCTGTTTAGGTCCCTCTGAGTGCGTTGGAATGGAGGTAACTAGAAGCAGAGTTGAAGAAATGAAATTTTCATGTATTTCTGAAGGAAGTAGTTGATATTGTATTTTTACTCTATATAGAAGAAATTTCATCTTGCTGATGGACTCTCTCATACTTTAATTATCTTAAAATATGGTTAGTTTTGAAGACCATGCTGATGGGGGAAAAACATAATCTAAACTGAAGTTTGGAAGAGCATCAGGATAGACATCCATAGGCAATGGAGGTCTGCAGCAAGAAACTGAAATTAGAGTAATGCCCAGTAAAAAGAAAGGGTTTTACACTTCCATTGTTGGAAATGTGTTTAATGTTTTAAGTGTCATCTCAAGATAGGTACAAAATGCAGTAATAGAAACTGTATGTAAAAAAGCACATGCATTTCCATTGTGAGGTGGACGGTTAGAGTCAAACCTGGGACAGGCCTTCCCAGAAACATCAAAACAGGAGAAAATGATTGCACACCATTACACAACTATGAACAGAGTGAACTGATGATTCCACAGAGCTTATAACCACAACATTTAATAAACTAGCATAAGTACTTGAATAGGACATAGTTCAATCAGTGAAGAAGTAAATGTATTGTAAAAGACATTAAAGGCACTGAAAACAAGACCCAGAAGTCACACCAAAAAATGCTGCACCAAAATCTATTAGAAGTATTTCCTCTTTAAAAATGTCATTTATTACTCAGTTAAAGAAATCTTATTATAATTTTGGGAAACTGCAACATGCTGTCTCTACCAAAAGAGCCACAGCCTGAATTAGATATAAAATCCACTGTAAAAGAACAATTCAAGTACAAGGAAGAAATTATTACCAATAAAAAGAAGAAAAGTTACTTAGTGCATAGGCTAACACATAAACATCCCTATTTTTGTCCAGACACTCTTTATGATTTGGACAGGAGTTTAATGATTTAAAGCAGTTTAGTAAGAATCTGAAGGACACTAAAATTCAGAACTGTAGGAATCTTTATTAGATATAAAATCCCTAGTTTCCTGTGTTAGTTTCCATGCAACTTCTTTTCTTTGACACATATCAATCACTGTAATACAGGAAAATATTTGTGATATTGAGATTTTAAAGAAAACACGTTTGACTTTCAGTTTGTCTTTTTACCAAAAAAGGTGCTACAAAATGTCAATGTGTACCAGTCTTGTTTCATATCAAACTGATTCTAAGATCGCATTCCTGCACTTTAGAGCCCTCACATTGGTGGTAGTTGTAGTGATACGACCTCAGACAGACAAATAAGATGATCTGAATATAGTGACAGATGTTATACCACTCTGATATTTCCAGTCTAGGCATGAACTTCCACTCAAAAAAACAGTTCCACAGTCTTAGGCACACATCCTTGTTACCACATTGTGACAATAGCAGTGTCACTGGGAACACATGACTAACTGGAGCAAGGAACTGATCGGTGCTTTCAGGACTTCTGTCTATCAAGGAAAACCTTTTCCCTCATAAATTTTCAGACAACTTCATCTTCTACAAGCACTAACACCAAAACAGGGAAAAACCAAGAATTTAGAACCTGGGGCAAGTTTGGGCTCAAATAATTCAAAGTTATTGTGAAAGAACCACATTTTGTTTGCCACTCTGTTTGGATCTCTAGTACTCCTTTCTGCTTGGAAAAGCTCTCCTCCAAGAGTTTCTTCCTTTTTTAAAAAAAACCCCTGGTGCTCCTGGAGGCTTACAATAGAGGCACAAGAGCTGACTTTCAAGTACCTGGTAGGCACTATCTGTCTTGTATTTCCTGGTTTCACATGAACTCTTCTCCCTGTTTCTTTCAGCCTCCTTGCTAGAAGAAAGAAGAACTGCAGCCTCTGATTCCCCAACTACTGTTAGTCCCAGCTCATTAGCTGATTATGCGTCTCCACAGTGACTTTGTATTTGCTGGACTAGCATTACACAGCACAGTTCACATAACAGTTACAGTGCTGTTTCACATTTCCCAAATAGGACACTAAATCCCACATGTTCTTCAAACTAGTGATCTGACAAAGCACAGGCACTCATATTTATCAACACAGCTCACTTCAGAAATTCCTGGGCTGCAGCATTCTGCAGGCTGGGAAGGTGAACCAGGGAAGGATTCCCGTGTGCTTGCCTTACACTTCAATTCTTGCCTGGTCCATTGGGTTGGATATTTGATATGCCCCGTTACAGCACTTCTTGTGTTCTCTAGTTGAATAGCACCCCACAAAACGTGCTAACTCCCAGGAACCTGAAGGAATCATCAGCATTAATGCCTACAGCATGCACATTTTGCCTGTGGAGTCCTAATCCAGACCACAGCACAGATTAAAAATGCTGACTACATGACAATGAAGCGATTTTTACAGAATCTTTTTGTTTTTAAGAGGATGGTGCTTCTCAACCCACAGACAGATGAGCCTGCCAAAGAGATAGCAAAAGTAAACCTACTTTTAGAGCATGCTTAAATTCATGAGACACGACTCTTCTTCACTGGAAACTTTGAAAGAAAAAGCTGAGGGAAACTGTACCAACACAGGTTGAAAAGGCATAAAGAAGCTTTGGCTGTGCGAATAGGGCCCTGAGAAGCAGATGCATCCTTTCTAAGCCTGGATCCATGCCCTGCTGAGGCAGACGAGTAGCTCAACCACCAGATCCACACTGAAAGAGAGGAAATCTTCACTGTTTCTGTTGATGCAGGGCCACCATGTACCAAATACCACAAAATTAACAGAGAAAGACTGCCTTGTCAGGGGCAAGGGCCAGAACTGAGCGAGCCCTCGGTCTGGGCTCTGTTCCCTGACTTGTGGGCTCTTTGTCAGGGACTGTTTAATCCGAAATTTAGAATATACGCATGCAGCCGGCTGTCACACACACCTGATGTACCGCCCCAAGCAAGAGCGACATGTCTCCACCACGGACTTCTACAGATCAACTAAATTCACCCCAGTTGTTTTTCAGTACTTCAGTTAAAAAGCAACCAAGGCCGGGGGGCACATGTCCCTTCCTGCCAGGCAGGATGACCACAGGCTTTGGGCCGGCGGTGCCCGCGGCGGGTCGCGCTGCAGGCTCTGGGACAGCAGGTGAAGGGGGCGACAGAAAGGCGAGGAGAGGGAGAGCAAAGGGAAGGTAGAGCAGAGAGCTAAGCCTCGTCCCCGCTCGGAAGCCCCGCTCGGAGGCGCAGGGGGCGCGGGGCAGGGCGGTGCCGGGGCAGGGCGGTGCCGAGGCAGGGGCGGCCGCTGCCCGCAGCCCCCGGCCCGGCCCGGCCGGCGGGGCCCGGAAGGCGCCGCGCTCCCTCGCGGCCCCTGAGTGGCGGCGGCGCGTCACGTGCGCGCGGCCGGGCCGGGCCGGGCTGGGCCGGCCGGGCGGGCGGGGAGGCGGCGGCGGTGCCTGGGCGCGGTGCGACATGTCCCACCAGACCGGCATCCAAGGTACCCGCGCGGCTCCCCCGCACCTCCGCTCCGCGGTGCCCACTGCTCCTCGTGACAGCCGGCCCCGTCTGCCCTGTGGCCCTGCAGCCGGGCGGGAGGCGGGCGGAGCGCCTCTGCCCGCGGGTCGGGGCGCGGCGCGGCGCGGGGGCAGGCGGCCGTGGCGGGCGGTTAGCGGGCCGGTCCCGGCGGGATTTTTCCCACTACTGCGCTCTTTGTTTGCCGCCGAAGGAGCCCATCCTTTGCGCCGCGGGCTGGCGGGGGGGCGAGCGAGCGGGGGAACTGCTGCTGGTTTCGTCCCCGGCGGGCACCGCCACTCGGGGTCGAAGCCAGAGCTCCGTTCCCGGTCAGGCGAAGCCTGTAGGGTTTATCCGCCCGGCGAACCGCGCCTGTCCGCCCCGGAGAGGCAGGGAGCCCGCCCGAGGAAAGTGTTCAGTGCAGAGCCCCATGAATGGCGGGGAGGGCCCGCCTGGGCTAAGGTAACTCCTCCAGTGCAGGTTCTCCTGCGGCGGCCGAGTGACCGTCGAGCCGGGGGCTGTCTCCTGCTCGGGGTCGCCGCAGCGAGTTTGGGATGGGTTGGACAGCACGGGAAATGCCGAGGGTCGCTGCCGGCTGCCTTGAAGCGGGAGCCCTGGCGTAGGAGAGTCCACTACAAAGCCCATCACTGGGGGCCACAAGGGCAAAAAGTATGTGGGAACCTTTTTTCCCCGTGTTTCCAGGCCTTGGAGGGTGCGAGGAGCAATTAGAAGAAGACGGCGTATTGTTTCGCAGTATTAGCGGGTTCCCGTGAATCACAGAATTGCTAAACAGGGATTATACAGCAGGATTATGGAGGGGTCGGGTTTTACTGTCTGGATTTCTGCAATCTGCGTGTTCGGTGACTAGTACCATGTACTTTGCCTGCACTCCGGTATTTATTGTTGAAGGTGACTTTTGTCCCAGCCACTGCAGCCCTTAGCTGCTCTTCTATGCCCTTTTTTGTCCATTTGCTGCATGTGGTCTGCACCCTTTTCCATCTCTTCTTTTTCTTCTTTTGCATGCCAATCTTTGGTCTTTTTTGCAGCTTCTTGTTTTAAATTCTTCAATCGTTCTCAGGCTAGGGGTGTACCTGGAATAGCTTTTTTTTTTTTTTTTTTTTTTTTTCCTCCTGTCTGGGGAAACCTGTTAGTAACTCTTAATCCCTTGTTCTCCTGGCAATGCTGGAGGGAGGAGCAGAAGAATACTCTGTTGCTTATTGTAAGCAAAAGAGTGGCTAAGCCTCTTCTGCTGCTCTTCTTCGTGTCTGAGAATCATTTGTCCTCTGAGGACAGCTGTAGAGAACAAACTCGGCAGCTTTCCTTTGGGAACCTGCCTCAGCAGGCACTAATCAGGACTCCTGTTTGCAGCAAAGCATCAGTTTCTGCAATTTGGAAGAGGAATAGCTCTGCTTGTGCCATTGCTGGCTTTAGCTACAAACAGGCTACTGTCACTCATAAACAATTACAAGATTTGGCAGCATGGGCTGCTTTTTTCTGGAAACAGAAATGAAGTCATGGGCACAGTGATATGTACCAGGCAGTTGCTAAAAGGACTGGACTTTTTAAACAGGCCAGTGCAGATAAATACCATAGCAAGCCACAGAATGCATTAACTGTGAGAAGATACAGTTGAATGGCTCCACAGTCTTCTAAATAATTTTGAAATAATATTTCCTGTAAAATATTCTTGAAATACGCCCAAATTTTGATTCTGTGGCCCTCTACTATGCAGAAAGTTTAAACAGAAAATAATATTGTTGTGAATTTATAAACGGTTAAAAGGATAAAACCCCATAGATCACTTGATGGTGAGCTGGTTTCACAAGTGTCTCAAAATATTTTTTCAGGACCTGTCACAGTTCTGGAATTGGTGTAGGGACTGCTGTATTCTCGTCTTGTTTTGGTGTGTGGGGTTGAAAGGAGAGAATAAGGAAAGAAGGATAATAGACAAGAAGAGGACAAAGAATTTTCTGGGGGAACAAAAGGTCTAGAAAATGGCACGATGTTTGGATGCTCTATGGAATGGTGAAGACCAGCACAGATGAAAAGCTGGCAGCAAATTGCTGTGAGGATCTGTACTGGTTAGTGGGAAGATGACAACCGGGATGAAACTGGGATTGAACTGGTGACCCAATGCAGTTCAGTTTGCTTAATGCGTTCATTTAACATGCCATTTTGGACTCTCAGGATGGGCCTGGCACCACTTGGATGAACATAAATGTAAAATGTTTTGAGTATGGGCAGTAATGTTGCTGGATACCATCTGTTCACTTGGCCTCCACCTGACTGTAAACAATCGATTTTATTTGTTTCCTGGTTTGATGTTGGTTTTGCTGGCACTATGCTCTATGCTATGGGATTACTTAAAGGACCAGCTTGCAATAAATGTTCTTCAGTAAATCCTTACAACCCTCTGTGTCTGGTATAATTAAACTGATTTGCACTTGGATTATTTAGCGGAGCAGTTGAGGTAAGAATGGTCTTCACGCGAATCGAGCACAGTTCTTCAGTGTGCTTAGGGAAGTGAGTCTGCCATGTTGGTGGTATAGTGTCAGTGTGATTTACAAACATGTAAAAATATTTTAGTTACTTTGTAAATTCACTATAAAGCCATCCTGTTACAATAGGTTGGGGCTTAAACAATGTCATCAACCACAGAAGGAGATAAGGTTGTATTAAAGATGAGCAATGAGTGGCAGCTTTCACTGGTACTCTGCAGAGAGGTGTTCTCAGGAAAGACCATCACTTTTGCCAGACAAGCTCTAACATTTTCCTGGCAGGCGTAAACTTTCTCTCTGAAAGTTTGTACTAAGCCTGCAGACTTCATGAAGCTGTTGTAATTTGAGATGTGTCATATTTTTATTGTGTTGCTGTGTTAACTCTGAAACCTGAGACTGATGATATGATGTCACCTTTAATTTTCACAATGTTGAAAATCATTTGCTATGCTAGAAAGCAGGGCTGTTTTGTAATGTTGCCTTTCATCTTTCTGTGGCATGCTGGTGGCTGGAACAGTATGCAGCATAGCAGGAGCATCACTCCTGTGTTCGTTTTTCAGTCCAACTTTGTAGCAAAGGGCCAGTTGTAAGTTTTTCCAGTGTTGTTCTTACCCTCATGAATATTCTTTGTCCTAGGGAAGTGAAATGTGTTAATTTGATTGCTTTTATTTTCTCTTTTTCAGCTAGTGGAAGCGTTAAAGACATCTTTGTTGGAGCCAGAAATGGACAATACAGACTTTTAAAAATAGTCATTGACAATGGTTAGTCAAATTTTATTCTTTTTTTCTGGTTCTTTTAGATATTTTCCTAGTTGCTTTGATGACCTACATGTACAATTGTTTAAAAAACAGAACTCTGCCAAACCTAATGTTACTAAGGTTTTTCATATACAGAAGGTAAAATTTAAATTTTGGTGATCCTAAGCTTTTTCACCACAATGCTACTGTATTTTTGCATTTGAATTTTTCTTCCAATTGTAATTTCATATTTTACCAAGAACTGCTGTGTATTTAATATGTATAACATAAATAAGCTTATTCTTATCTCTTACTAAAGAAAGAGTAGAGGGAATGAAAATTTCCACACCTGTGTAGTGCTTGGACACTCTGGTTACTTTCATTAGACAGACAGCTAGTCTTACACAACAACTAATCACCTTATATGTAGAACTGTAAATTTCATCTGCCTTTTTCCTGGATATATTAGTATAAAAGTACTGCATGTAGAAAGTCCTGCTAAAGTAGATGTTTAGATAGTAATTTGGCTACATAGAAAATACCTTTATAAATCTGTAACTTCATTTAAACTTTCAAAGTTAAAACTGTTTCTTAAACCTCAACATATATGTATAAATAGAAAAATTGCATAATTTCTGTCAGAACTTGGGTTTGATCTTTGAACTTCTTGGTCAGGAATATAGGCTGCAAACATTGAAAGATAGTATATTTAATTACTTTTATTTTCTTTAATAGCAGTGTTGGTTGGTTGTAGATGGTATTTCCTAGTTTAGTCTATCTTTTCAAGTATGTCAGTTGTCCACTTTCAAGTGGTTTGTTCTAGACTTCATTAATTTACAGTACATTAAAAATCTGTTAGCTGGAAAAAGGTACATGTACATGCATACACACTTTTATTTTTAGGTTACTGTTACCTTCTTTGTGTTTGCTTTTCTTAGAAGGTCTTCTGATATTTTAATATAGCTTTCTTTAAGGCAGTGGCAATAGTAAGTTTACGGGCTGGACTTTGTGATAGTCTCAGTAGCACAAGGTAAATGCTGACATACCATTGTTTTGGGGCTTTTTTCCCATTAAGCAAGGCAAAACAATATACTTTTGTGTATATGCTACCTTATAATATGAAATGAAACCTAGAAATAAGATACAAATGGAAGACTTTCCCTATTTTTCATTTTCATGTGTATGTATACATGTGTATACACATATATAGAGATAAACATACAGACATATGCATTTCACCTCTGTAAGAAGCAGAATCCAGTGTTTGATACTATTTTCTGCAGTTCAGAAAGAAACCTCTAAAACTCCCACAGCACTTCAGAGTACTGGAAGAAGGGCAGTTGCCTCATCTGTCATCAGGATCTTTTAGTAACAGATAATAGCCAACAGATAAGATTCAAATCAAGTTTTGCTAATCTGAGTTAATAAGAGAAGAGATTTGCTGCTGGGCATAAAGTTCCTCTGGCTGTATCCTAAAGCCAAGTGAGTATAAATCCACCTAGAGTTCAGAATTGGCAGGTACATTTTAAATGCTCTTGGTTTAGGTGTACAACTTCAGGTACTTCAGGTACTTTGCATCTAATTCAAAGAAGGGCCAAACACCCTTGCCCTGAGCTGTTCATGTTCTGTGAGTTACTGTGGTGGAGTGCTTTGCTTGAAGTTTTGCTGTAGAGGCATTTGTGTGCTGTTGTACTTTTGTCTGAAGTTTTATAAATTAAGTGCTAGACTCTCAAAACGTGGTTTGTATACTAGCTACTATGATGGTCTTCAAACTGTTGCAGGACCCCATTTAAACAAGGTTTTTCTATTCCACTTGTGGGGGCTGGTATTTCTCGGGAAACTGGTAACTCACTGTTTTGTGAGACAGTATACTAATACTTTCCTTTGGAAGCTGAGATGTGATATATAAATAAGAGAAAAATCTTGTTGCTACAGCTGTTCACATAATTAAATACCATTGAAGTACTCTATACAGACTTAAGCCAATTATAAGGAATAAACAACTTCAGTCATTTAAAGAGACCATAGCTGTGGAGCTCTATTAGAAAGAGGTTTATCTACTTACATAGTCAAGTTAGTGATTAGTGCAAGCATATTTATTCCAAACTCTTTTCACTGTATAACTGGGTTATTGACGCCTTACAATGAGTACAAACACTAATACATTATAGCAAGAGCATCAGTAATTATAATTCTAAAATTTGAAAGCTTACTCTTATCTCATTTATACCTAAGTATTCCAAATTTAAAAATAAACTAACTGGTAGAAGACAGTTCTTACTTCCCTTCTGTGTATGTTATGCTAGAGAAACTAACATCAGTGCTATCACTTCAGATCAAAGAACTTGATGACAACCAGCACATTACTTCTCAACTATCAGTATTTGGGTTAAAGTAAGTTAGAGTTTGAACATGCACAGCTTTTGTAGGAATTCACTCACTTTTAGACTTAGTGTTCTTGTCTTCCATTCTTCTGGGCACAATAATGAAAGATTAAGTGTCCAATTAACTTCTTATTGTAATTATTAATTTTGACAGATAGTATTGACTGTGTTGTTGCTAACCTGTAGCTTTGGTTATTGGTTACAGAGCAGCTTGTTGTGGGATCCTCTAGACGGCCAGTTGGATCATGGGAAAAGGATTATGATTCCTTTGTCCTTCCCCTTCTTGAAGACAAGCAACCATGTTATATATTATACAGATTAGATTCTCAGAATGCTCAAGGATATGAATGGATCTTCATTGCATGGTCACCTGATCACTCTCCTGTAAGTAATAGTCATCAGAGGCTTCATGCTGTTCATGATTTTTCAACAGTACCATTTGATCTGAATCCAAGATATGAAGGAGAAGGATTTGAGGAATGAAGCATTCCCCAACCTCCCCCTACATTCCCAGAAGAAAACTAGGAAAATGTTTCTTCAAGATGACTGAAGAGCAAATCAGTAGGTCTAGATGGAATACAGCTGATCCAATGTATTTTTAGCCTGACTGGCAGACACAATACAGGGGTTTTTTTGCCCTGTTTGTCTGTCTTACTGTCAGTACTTGATAAAAATTCATGGAAGAGTAAAGGACAGAAATCTTAATGGGTGCTCACACAGAGAAGGATTATAGTGTGAGCTCAAGCTGTTTATTCTGTTTGGCTTGCTGGCTGCTTCTTAGTAGTTTGAGAGCATGGAAGAGAACTGAGGTTAGAGTTAAGGATTTCTAGGAGAAACTGGGGTACTGTGTACAGGTTCTGGGAATGTGAGATGAGGGAAGACAGAAAGCAAAGGTGTTCCAATATTCCTACTGCTTTCACTAGCAATTAGGAAATAGTAAGACACCAAAAGTTGGAGTGCATAGAAACGATTATGTGGAAATGGTGAAGTATTGTGGAGAGGATAGCATGATGGTGAGATAAGGAGGGAAGGTGGGACTGCTGAGACAGGAGTAAGTGACTGTTAGACACAGGTTAAGAGGGAGCAAACCTAATTTTTCCACTTTGTAGTTGAACCATAACTATCTGGAGTCACTATCAAATCAAAGGTAATAATGAGCTGTTTCCAGTCTGCTCTTTTGCTGTCTGTTGTATCAATTAGTACACAGACCAGATGACAAAAGATTCAAACAATTGTGGTTTTTTCCTATTTAAAATTAGTAAAGATTATGTCGATTTTTTCCCATTTTAAAAAAAAGCTCATACTCCAAGGCTGCAATTCAGTTTTGCAACTACTTTGATAATAATATATATTATCATGACCTTGTGGGTTTAATAGCATGAGTTAGTATCATGATCCAGAGCTCTACAAGTTTATAGTGCAGTTTCAACACTTAAAATACTTGTTCAAGAAAGATGTTTGTTAATGGACTTGGTATACCAACATGCTAGATTCTCTGTGTACAGCAAAATTGAAAAAAGGAACCAAACCAAAAAAACCACTCTTATTGTATGCTAGGTTCGTCAAAAAATGTTGTATGCAGCAACCCGAGCAACGCTTAAGAAAGAATTTGGAGGTGGCCATATTAAGGATGAAGTATTTGGAACAGTACAGGTATGTTTTTCTTGTTAAAGTCAGGACAGCGACTTTAAATACTGAATAAAGTAGCCGATGTTATTGGTATGAATGTTGATTGTTTATGACCTTTTTGGATTAAGGAAAAGAGTTAAAACCTACATGTATTATTCCAGTATTAAAGTGTATTTAAGCTCCTTTGAACAAGTTACTAAGTGTAGTTAACATCTTCAGGCTAAGTCCTTAGAAGTCTTTGCTTCAAATGGTTATGAAAACTAAATAACCTGAGAATAATAGGTATATCTCTTAATCTCACTGCATGAGCATGAGTCCTCTAAAAGTGGCAACATTAATTTCCAGGCCAACAGTATGCACAAATCATTTTGGATGTATGGGTCTGAATCAGAAATGGATCAGTGATCTGTAAGCCATTAACACCTGAAAACAAATGGTTTTCTTTTGAACTAAGGATATGAAGTTGTCAGTTCTTTAGAATTTGACCATAAAATATAACTCATGTGCATTGCTGTCAACTTTTTAACTTAGGAAAACAGAATTTTTGTAGCTACTGATGTGTTCGAAGAAAATATTAATAGTTGGTCACTTATGGTAAGGTAATTGGAAGGTGCATGTATGAAATTTAGCGAGTGTCTAAGGGATGTTGAAAAGGCTGTAAGGGAAATATGGGACTATTTTGTTATCTTAGTTTCTGTGAGAAATAAACCTTACATGGTTGTGATGCCTGCCTGTTTGTAAGGCAGACATCAGTCTTTTTAATCTGTTGCCAGTTTTAAAAGAAATACAAATTAGACTTCTCAGAGATAAAGAATTCCTATAACTTTCATGAAAACTGATGATTACTTAGAGGCTTACATTATAAATTCCTCTGTTCCTCTTTCAGCAAAGACTGCAGCAGTTATTTTCTCTTTGACCTGTTAATCAGTTCATCTGAACAAATCTGAACTAAAGCACTGCCGCTATTGACACAGGCAGCTGATGCTGAAGGAATGGAAGGAGTTGGAGGTTTGGGGAAGAATAGAGGATATTGTAGTGGGGAAAAAAGCTGTGAAAGAGAAATGGGCTGTTGTGGTGGACATGAGGCTAACAATTTTGTTGCTTACTGAGTAATTAATTCATTATATTCAGCATTAACCTGTCGTGGAGGTTTCATTATCCTAACAAACATGTAAACAAACTTCTCCAGAGAGGCTGTATTCTAGGGAAGTAGATAACTGAGTTGCTAAGAGGGTTTACTGGTAGCGGTCCTGTTATTTTTTTCTTGTCTGTTCAATCAGCCAATCTCTGCTGCCGCTTGCACCAAACCATTAGCAGTCTATGCAATATGTGGAGTTTGTGTCTAGTCCTACAAGCCTGAGCTTCCGGCTCAGTTTTAAGGAAGGAGCATTACATGTCTTACTGTTGTTTCAGAATGGGCCTGGGGCACATGGAGGAAGGCATTGATATACCTCACTTTTTCCTGGCTCATTATATTACAGCTTATATATCTCTAAATTGTTGGTTTCTATGTCTTTATAAACTTCTTAATTGTAGCTGGCCTTTAATGTTCATCCATGTGAAAAATCACAGCTTCTTCATGGTGTTCAAGTCGCTAATCTCACTCAGGACCTTGATCATCAACATCCAGCGGGTTACTTTGTCTTTATTTTGTTAAACCTAAGGAGGGTTTAGTTGCAACCATCTCTGTTGTTCTGGTGGAATCCTATTATGGTCCCACCTTCTAATTCACATGTATTAACCTTGATACCTCTGGGCTTCTGAAACAAGACATAATGGCATATTGGAATAGTCAAATAAAATGACCATAATTCTATGGAAGACAACTACTTTTTGCAATGCTCCTTAGAAAATCTTTGAAGAAAAGTTATATTCTAAAAAAACCCTGATAAATATTGATATTGTGCTTTCAGGATGATGTTTCACTGAATGGATATAAAAAATATTTGATATCACAATCCTCCCCTGCACCTTTGACTGCAGCAGAAGAGGAACTTCGACAAATTAAGATTAACGAGGTACCTAAAATGTCTTCAAGCATGTGTGGGAAATGGTGCAGAGTTCCAAATGTATTGTAGGGTAAAAAAGGCAGAACAGAAAATGGAAAGTTTCAGAAAGTGTGGGTGGGTGAGCCTATAAATGTACTTCTCAAAGGGTGGAACCTGCAGGATGGTGATGGCTGGAGTTGAAGCGGCATGAATGATCTGTGTTTGAAAGGCCTTGTGTCTAAATCAGAGACCTGGCAACTGCAGAGCTTCATTGTTGCAACTTCAGCTTTTAGTATCACTGGATGCCCTTCTCTTTGAAGGGTGACCAGGCACTGGCACAGGTTGCCCAGGGAGGTTAGAGAGTCTCCATCCTGGGGATACTCAAAAGCTGTTTGGACAGAGAACTGGGCAGCTGGCTCTAGGTGGCCCTGATTGAACAGTGTGGTTGGACAAGGTGACCTATGGGAGATGTCTTCCAACCTCAGTCATTGTCTAAATTTGATTGCCCCCATGCATTTCCCATGGTGGCAGAAGTTGTAGGGAAAACACAGAATAGCAGTTATTGCAGTGAATGATTGCCAGGAGTATTTCAGCAGCCTTATTCTTAAAGGAAAGGCACGTAGTTCCAGTACCAGTGCACTTGTCTTTAAAACTGAGATGAAGTGAAGAGGATTCCAATAAAAATAAAATAGAAATCCAAACCAAATAGCTAATCTCTTCAAGAGACTGATTTGCTTATGCTACAAACACTTTAGAAAAATCTCTAACAAATGCCTTTAACCAGAAAAATTGATGATTGCCAGCTAGCTAGTGACTGAAAAGTTTCAGAGGATACTTTTTATCACCTTTTTCCATCATTTGAACACTGTTTGTGTCAGATGTATATTAAAATAGGTCATGTGCTGAACTTATTTGTTCTTTAGACTTGTATATTAGAGCTGTGGTGCATGTTTGAAGTATGATTTATTTCTGCAGGTGGATACCAGGCAGCCATTGTGTTAAATACAGCTGTGTATCTTCACTTATGTGTTCACTTTACTGTTCTTTTGCTGCAACTTTGTTGTTTATTGACTTTTTTTTCCCCAGTGGTGTCTTTTGTTAGTTTTCATGCCTGATTTTAACAATTCAATGCAGAAATACATTCACTGTCTTTAAATACTGCATTTTACCTCATCAGCTTTTAAAAAAACCAATAATGAATGTAAAACTTCTGTGGGATCAGTGATCACTTCTGGTATTAGTGTATGTACTACATACAATGTGTTCAGCAGCTGATTCATGCAGACTAAGTCTTTATGTGGTATGAAATTTCAGCAGCAATACCTGTGCTTTTCAGGGACACATAAATTGTACATTGCTGCCATTTTGGCTTTGTTTGAAACATCTCACAATACATTAACTTACGTCATTTTTCTCTTCATTGTTTCTACCATTACAAAGCATGTAATTAAACTTAAAAAACAAAAAGCTTTCTGATTTGAAAAAGTTTTCCATATGTATATTCTTTCATAATTACCCTAAGAAATATTTTACTGCGCCAGATCAAAGGATCACCTAGTCTGTTGTCAAGTCCTTGAGAGAACAGCAGAAGTCTAGGAAGGATGTAGGAACAGGGCAATAAGGCCATAATGACCTTGAATGCTCTTCTGTTGTCTCAACTTTTTCAGGTAGGGATCTTCCTGCACAAAAGATGACATCTTACTATATAACTCTTCTTAATGGGTTTTTCATCCATCATCTAGCCTTGTCATTTCTATAAATCCACAGAAAGGTTTTTGTTGGCCACAGGTTCTGTGGCAGCATATTCTACATCTTGACAAAATACTATCCAAAGAACCACTGACTGCTCTCTAAAATCTCTAGTTTATTCTGATGCCCCTATGGAGAGTGTGGTGAAGGCAAAGAAGAGTCATTAAATCAATCCTCAGTTTCCCCCTCCCCTTAAATAAAGTCCTTTGTATCCCAGAATGCCAACCATATCCTGGGCTGCATCAAAAGCAGTGTGGCCAGCAGGTAAGGAGAGGTGATTCTCTCCCTCTGGTGAGATTCCACCTGGAACTCTGCATCCAGCTCTGGGGTATTCAGCACTGGAAAGACATGGACCAGCTAGAGCAGGTCCAGAAGAGGGCCACAAAAATGATCATAGGGCTGGAACATATTCCCTGTGAGAAAAGGCTGGGAGAGGAGTTGGGGTTGTTCAGCCTGGAGAAGAGAAGGCTTCAGGGAAATCTTAGTGGCCTTTCAGTACTTAAAGGGGGCTTATAAAAAATACTGAGACAGATTTTTTAGCAGGACCTGTTGCAATAGAACAAGGGGGAATGGTTTTAAACTAAAACAGGGTAGGTTCAGATTAGATATGAGCAAGAATTTGTTTTATGATGAGTGTGATGAGGTTGCTGAGAGAGGTGGTGGATGCCCCATCCTTGGAAACATTCAAAATCATGTTGGATGGGAGTCTGAGCAGCGTGATCTATTTGAAGATGTTGCTGCTTACTGCAGGGAGTGTTGGACTAGATCACCTTTAGAGGACCCTTCTAACCCCAACTGTCCCATGATTCTCTATCCATGGACCTCTGTTGTATTCCTTATCAGTTTTCTCTTCCAGGCTGAAGAGTCCTAACCTGGGTAGTTCTTCCTCCTAAACAATGCACTCCATACTTCTGATCCTTTTGCTTTTCTCTGCAGTTTTTCCAGTTCTGCTATATAATTTATGAAATGGAGGGATGGGGAAGCCAGATCTGCATGTGGTATTCAAGATGCAGGCATGTTACTGATATCTACAGTGTGTAATAATGTGTTCTGTTCTCTACTCTTTTTTCTAACAATTTATAACATTTCATTTGTGGGTGGGGAGTGTTCGAGGGTTTTTTCGTTTGCTGGGGGTTATTTTCAGACCTAGTCAGAATGACCTGCGACATCTTGCTCCAGAATGGTAGTAGCTAGCTCAGGCCCATCACCATACAAATAAAGAAGAGGTTTTTTTTTTTCCTCCTGCATACCTTTACATTTATTCACAGGAAATTTCATCTGCCATTTTATCCAGTACTCAGCAGCCATTACTAACTACATCTTAGTGGAGTGAGTTTATATATTCTTAAGTGACTTAGGTGGTTCTGTTCATTTTCTTATGTCTGGAGTTATGCTGGTTTACTCTCTTCCCTTGTCTATCTCCACACTTGACAGCTTGTTTTTAGTTTGGAGTATTTATTTTCTACCTGTATTTTAATATGGTTTCTAGAGTATGATATTACATTATGGTTTATTATTTTTGTGATGCCTATTTTACATTTGTCAATCTGGCTTTTATGGAGATATATATTTTGCAAAACATTTTTTTCTATAACCTCACTCATAAAGTTATTGATCTTTGTACAAAGTAAGCTCTCCGCCTGCTTTCTTTTCCTCTTTAGTTGTTGCTAACAAGCTGTTCTTTAAAATGTGAAGTATAACTTAGTCTTGCTAGAAGTATGATTGTTTTTATTTTTTTTATCAGTTTGTTTCATATTTTGTTAGCATCTCTTTTTAATAAAGCTCCACATCTTTTAGGTGGTAGATCTAAGGCCCACACTTTCCATTTGGTATACTTTTTTGACTTTTGCAGCTTCATAACCAATATTAAATGTAACTGTGAAACTATAAAAGGAAGTGAATATACTCAAAAGCTAGTACTTACACAATAAACTAAGACTGAAGAAGACTGGAGGCCAGAGCACATTTTAAGAGGAACTGAATGAATATTAAGATAAACATAAATTCTTGAAAAACAGCTTTAAAATAACTGTCTTTTCTCTCGAGTAATTTGAGAGAAATAATATAACTGGACTATGAACAACTGTCTGGCTTGTCCTGGATTTTTTTGGTTTTTTTTTTGTTTTTTTTTTTTACTTTGTGTTAGACCTCCTAGAAGTAAGAAATTAGGATTTTGTTTGTTTCTTTTGTTTGCTTTGGTTTTGGTATAGACTTGTTGAGGGAGTGTGTTGAAGCAGGAGGGAGAGTAGTAGCTTTACTTTTCCTTCGAGAAGATTGGATTGTCTCATAATTTCTCTCTTCCTTCAAAAATTTTGACTCCCTAGAAATCACTTCTCTGTTTTGATCTAAGATTTCTCAAGCTATAACAAAGTTTATAAGCAATATTGTCAGTTCAAAAGTGTAACACAGCATATGAAAATCAAGATTTTTTTTTTTCCTGGATTATTGTGCCTCTATACCAGATTTTAACTTAAAAATTCTTCACTGACAATTGAACCAGTTTTCCATCTGATGATTTGGTTGCTCTGCTAAGCAGACCTGTTTCAGAGATATGAAACTTTTCAGGCTAGCAAACAAACATGACCTGTAAATTAAAAAATGCAGATCTTTTGTGTATGGGGATGATTTCTTGATGTGGTTTATTCTTGGAACAGCTGCTGCTAACTCTGTGTGTAACCATATGGAATGCATTGTCAGTCACTGTATAAAACCAAATGAATGCTTGCAGAGGTTTCTGTTAACATCTCAGCTGACTTGTGTTCCAGGTACAGGCAGATGTTGGTGTAGATACCAAGCATCAAACACTGCAAGGAGTAGCATTCCCCATTGCTAAAGAAGCTATTCAGGCTCTGGAGAAATTGAAAAATAAGAAACTCAATTATGTACAACTGGCAAGTATAAAATATTTTAACTATTTTTCAATAATGAGTATAAAATAGATTACCCACTTACTAAACGATGTGTGTTGATACAGTATGCTGATAAATTACCATTTTGAATTAGATTAATTAAAACATTTTTCCATCCTGTCATGTTCTCTGGTTTGCTTTTTGTGTATTAACTTCATGTTTGCTTTGTTTACAGCAAATCGATATGAAAAATGAAACTATTATTTTGGCCAACACACTTGATACTGAACTTAAGGACTTGCCAAAAAGAGTTCCAAAGGATGCTGCGCGTTACCACTTTTTCCTGTATAAGCACACACACGAAGGAGACTATTTGGAATCCATAAGTATGATAAAATTTCTCTACATGGAACTTAACTGGCTTGTTTCAAATTCCTTAGGAATTTTGAGGCAGAGAGAAAGATGTGTTTATGATCAGCATGATCATAAACTTCAGGGTCATTTTGTTGTGAAACTGTGAACTTGTGAAGAAGAGCCCTTATGTTTGGAAAGTAGTGAGCTATCCCTCTTGATTATGAACACCCATAAATGTGAAAACATAGAGATACCAGCCGTTCTCTTATCTCCTGTTTGAAATGAAACACTCGCTGAAGTAAAAAAGCTCCAGAATGGCACTACATTTTTCGCTTTCAGATTGCATAGTTGATTTCCAATGCCTCTCTGCTTTAAATGATTTTATGATGCAGCTTTTGATGGAGGGTATTTATGGTCTGATTTGTGTTGTTTTCTTTTCCTGCAGTTTTCATCTACTCTATGCCAGGGTATACCTGTAGTATACGAGAACGAATGCTCTACTCCAGTTGCAAAAGTCCACTGTTAGAAATTGTAGAAACACAGCTGTGGATGCAGATAGTTAGAAAGGTAAGTGCACTGGGTGTATGGGTATTTTCTCCATCACTCTCTTGCCTTCTTAATGAAAAACTATGACTGTCTCTGTCACCACTTTGTCTAAAGAATGAAAAGTGTGGTGCAACTTAGTTTGTCCTCAAGAGGAAATAATGGTTGATGTAGCTACAGATACAAAGTTAAGTCATGGAAGTTTTACTCTATTTCAAAATTTCAACACTTTTATCTTGTACAAATATATCCTTGTGCGTCAAGGAAGTATTTGAGAGTGCTTTGAAGGACTTTATAGAATTAACTTAATGATTTCTTACTCAAAGTTGTGTCATATTTTGGACCACAACACATTACTGTTGTTAAACACTTAATTCCTTTAAAGCCAAAGTTATGTAGGGATTTTCAAAATAATTTTGAGCTGTAGTTCTGGAAATTAAAACTGCTATCTTAGGAGTCCTTGATGGGGCAAACAAGGATTTGCAAGTAAGCTAGTATTTTCACACTGTATAGATTTTACTGTGATGCAAAAAGTTGCTTCTCACCTCCCAAGCAGAGACCACAGAAATGGTCCACTTGTGACCTATGGTTACTTTTTTAACACTTTTGTGGAAGCTTAGTTTCTGTGGAGATTGTTTACCTTAAAAATAGCAGAGCTAATACTAATACATTTTTACTGAGATGACATGAATCAAGTAGATTTTTGCTATGTGTTTTTGTATGTAATTATTTTTCTGAAATTGCCTTTCTATAACAAAATAAATGCACTATGTGACTCCTGAAAATTCCTGTAGACAAAAATTTCTGAAGCATGTACTTGTAACAGCAAAGCTGGGGCTGGCAAGTCTGTCAAGTGTTATGGTTGGCAGGGCATGAAGTGCTGAATGCTCAGCAGAGCAAGGCCATAGCATTTCTCTGAATTCTAAATTCCTGCAATTTAAAACAGTGGAGTTTGGCTAGAGAACACTATTTTCTTTCTATTCAGTTTCATATATCTAGATTTTGAAAACTAAGCCACTCCCCTCCGTTTTGTTCATTAAACTTATTTTAGCTTTTCCTTGCTAAACACTTGAATACTTTCTGAGTGGCAGTAGCCAGCTAATAATACAAGCTAGTTTATACTCCTCCCCCTCTTTCTCAAGAGACAACAATATGTATGCACATTGCTTATACAGTTAGTGTTTAAAGCATGCTGTAGTGAACAATTTTGATTCTTAAAATGTGTAAATACTTGAAATGAGTAGAGAAGCACTAGTTTCACATGGAATGTGTTCTCCTAGTTAGTATTAACAGATACACTGTGCTAAAGCTTGGGACAAAAAAAATTCCTTGGTATACGTACTGTTTAGTTGTGCTTACATTTCAGGAAAATAATTAAGTCACACTTAATACTGGTAAGAATATATGGGATTCTCAGAAAAACGATCTAAGATTTCTCAGGGCATTAGGCACAAGTTGGAGAACTTTTCATGCTGGACTTTGAACATTATTGCACCATATGGTTTTAATATACTATTGAGTTTCAGCAAAGTTTCTAAATGTTTTTGACTTCAATATGAGTATGATGGTTTTTTCTGCCAGATTGAAATAGATAATGGTGACGAGTTAACTGCTGATTTTCTTTATGAAGAAGTACATCCAAAACAACACGCTTACAAACAGAGTTTTGCTAAACCAAAAGGTCCTGCGGGGAAGAGGGGAATACGAAGACTGATTAGAGGTCCAGCAGAGACTGAAACACCTAGTGATTAGAAACTGTTCGTGTTTGTCAAACTATTGGAGTAAGAAATTAAATACTGGCTTTTGGTAATGAACTAAAATCATTCCATTCATAGATGCTAGGGATAAAAAAAAAAGCTCTTTTTACTCTTCTCTTCTCTGACCTCAACAGTTTTTATATTGTTACATGATTATATTTGTTGACCATGTTATATGACACAAAGAAGAGACAATTATTTTAAAGCTAGAAGAGAAAAACAAAGCTAGTACCCCTTTATTTTAATTTAGAATCCATTATTTAATAGCTGTACGTGTGATCATAAACTTTGCAGACATAAGACTATGAAGCCCATGTATTCTGTGGGTAAGTCACAGCTGTATTGTTATGCATAGCCTATTAAACCTCTAAGACTTTCCACGGGAGAAGAGATGAAGGACTACATAGCATTGTCCCAACTCAAACTTTATTTTTCCTTGTAGCACTTATGGACAATAGTAAAATAGAAGGTTGTCTTTGGATTTTGACAGGACGCATTGTTGAGTTTTGTTGTTGTTTTGTTTGGTTTTGTTCTTTTTTTTTTCTTGTAATGGAAAAGATAAACTAAAATCGGTTATTGTTCAATTAATGTAAGTGTTCAGGAATAGGTGGATGTTTTCCTAGGCAAAAGCTTGGTCATCTCAAATTTATAACTAATTTAATGAATTATCTTTTAAAGAAATCTGACATAAAACCACCATAGTTTTTCCATATGTCTGTATCACTCGTAAGCCTTACATATGGTACTGAATGACCAAGTAAGAGGTGATTAAAAGTGCATGAGTTCGTATAGAAAAATATGCCTAAAGTATCTCATAATTAATTATCTGTGCACTTGGATCTAAAAATGTGTAAGTTCAGTAAAATTGAAATAGTCTTGCTTCATAATGGTGAGTTATCCTTGAGATCCTAGTGTGTTTGCAGTATCAACTGCAATTTTAACTTTCAAGGTATTCTGAAAACGACTTTTCCTAAATGTTTGAACTTCAATAGTAACTTACATCTGTAATTTAAATTCAGCTAAGTCTTGAATAACTGCTGGCAGCAAGCACCTAGTTAGGATTGGGGAATTTTTTCCTCCTCACTTCCCTTCTTCAAAATACTAAAATCAGCCACAATAGTCTAAACTTGATTGAACTGTAAGTAATGTGTTTAACAGGAAGAGGAAAAATAGATTATTTTAATAAATGGATTAAGGAAGAATTAGATGTGGAAATCAAGTATTGGATGATCTTAAATATATGAAACTGTGTGATGAGGCAAATACTGGTGAATAGATTATATTCCCAGTGAGGACTTGCTTTTCAGTGTCTTGTATGTGACCTTTGTGGTTTTTGAGTTTTGTTGGTTTGGGTTTTGTAAAGCTACATGGGAGTTGCCGGCCTTGGTTAAGTGGATATTATCATAGCTGCTGGATATACTCATTATAGAGCTGAATCGTGTGTTTACCTGGTGGAAGATGGACTTTAATCTAGTTTTGTAGGGAAAAATGTTTTGACACTAGTAGTTCCTGACAAAAAATTGTTTTATCTATTATTTTGTTTGGCAATACTAGCTTGCTATTGACATCTGAGATTGCACTATATAATGTGAAGGTTGCAATATTTTGTTTTACTGTGGTTTTTTTATATACAGCAGAAATCTGACACTTCAGCTTTTTTAAATTTAATTTGACACACTACATCAGTCAAATTCAATAGCTCTTGATCCTCAGCTAATCTCCTGCTTGCCCTTAGCTCTTGTGTTCTTTTCCTGCCTCTTGGCTTCTCCCTCTAGGGTAAGGAGCTGGTCTTTGAAGTGTTTCTTCTATATTGTGTGTCAGGAAAGTGTCATTGTTTTTTAAATATGGTTACTGTATGTGCAGCTCATTGTACACTGTAATTAAATGTATTTTTAGATTAACTCAGAATATTTGCAACATACCTAATTTACTTTGGAGTTTTTGTTTGGTTTTAAGGAGTGGAGCATTTAAAAATTACTGCTAGAGGGTTGTTTGAATTTGGTATTCCTGCTCATGTGCCAGCCATAGCAAGAGTGCACATACATCTTTATACTCTTTTGAGCCAGTAAAAAGTTCAGCTTTTTAATACCAAATGTTTTAAACAATTTGACCTGATATGGTTGTGTGCATGTTGTGGGGGTTTTGTTGGATGTTTGTTTTGTTGTTGGGGTTTTTTTCTGGGTTTTTTTTGGTGGGTTTTTGTTTGTTTGTTTTTTTTTTTAATCCTGCTCTAGGTAGATGAGGATAGAAAATGGAAAACTTAATCTGGAGGATGATGAGAGCTGGTTAAATGATAAACACTCTTGTATAATGATGAGCTGCTTTAGAGTTCAGCCAAAACCAGACATTGTAAATTACCTTATGTGAAAATATTCTATGTGGATGTACACACCCTGCCCAGCCAGCAGTCAGTCATGTCCTGAGCATGTCTCCCCCTCACCTTTCCCCAAAAACAGAACTGTGTGAAGTCTTGCACTGCTGGCTGTCTCTCCAGGCCTCTTGTAGCTATTCTCCTGACAGCAATAAAGAAGTATCTGTTATTTTTGTAAGATCTATCATGTTTACATCTACATAGTTGCCTCCACTTCTGTTCATGAATGTTCAGAGCCAGCACAAAATGTGGGCATTAATCAAAGTTGCTCCTTTAACTGTCTCTGGTCATTAAATAATTGGAAGTGTCCATTCAAATTGTTGTTGGCCTTCCTAAAGCCCAAAAGCAATGTAGCTGCTTGCAGTTAACTCAAGCTATTAAACAGTTAATTAACAGGACAAGTAATTATTTAATAAATGTTTGTGTTGCAAGGTAGGGAGATTTTTATCTTTTAAAACACTCCTATCAAAGGTTAAACTAATCAAGGTAATAATTGCTCTGTTGCTCAGATAGACACTGTAAATCAGAAATTTTGTTTATCAATGTGTTTATGTATTCAACAAAAGCCACCTTCAGATGCTAAAATTAACTGTTTACCTTGTCTATTTTGTAATTTACTTTATAAATAAAGATTGATGCTTTAACTTTGTGTTGTCTGAATCATTTCATAGTCTCTTTAACGAAGATCTATCTTCCAACATGAGAATGTGTAACAGGCAGTTCCAATGGGAGAAGAAAGTGACTGCAGGGTGTAAGAAGGGAAGTGAGAAGAAACAGCATTCCTGCTTCTTGCTATTAGAGGAAAAAGAACTATGTTAGAAACAGCTACTTTTCCATTGCTTTATGTAAGCAGCACCGAGGGCTCCATAGCAGAATTCAAGGGTGTTCTCTTGAGGTTTTTGTGTTTTCAGTAATAAGCCCCTTCAAAAAGTTCTTCTATCCTTTTAAAATGCTGAATTAGTTGACTGGTGATTTAACAGTTCTATCTGTTCCTACTTGCTCTGCATGAACTACTACAATGAAACTACTCAAGTTATGTTGTTCCATTAACCTTTTTTTCATCTAAACTGAAAATAATTTTCTTGAAGACCTCCTGTTGCCCTGAAAGTTCAAGCTGAAAAGAACATTTACTGGTTTGGCTTTTCTCTTAACTGTCCTGCCAACACATCCCCATGGGGAAATATTTGTGATGCAGCAATTTTGGAATTGAAAGAAGAAAATCTGAAGATGTGAACTAGGATTTAAGGGAATAATTTTAATGCCAAATGCTATCTACAGTCAGAGCTGTAAGAGAACAGGCGTAAGATATGAGGAGGGAAAAGGCTAGGCCTCTATGTAACCAGGAATCACAGAAACAATTTTGTTTGCCTTTTGGTCAGTGAGTGGTAAATAAACTCCCAGCTGGACCCCCCAAATATAAAGATGAAACATCTCCCATTTCAGTAATATGAAGTGCTATGTCTGGTGTGTTGGCTCAGAAGGCAACTGGACAAACTGATCAAAGAAAATTTAATAGAGTCTTAATAACTTAAGGAAGGCCTTACATTCTTTTCAAAGTTACTGAGTTGCAAACTGTACAAAGCTATCATAGTCCAGTGCAGTATCTCTAGCTACATCTCCTGTTCTTGCTTTTGTTCCTCAGCAGCCACTCCTGGCCTGAGGGCTGTGCAGATGCCTCTGCTCCGGCCTGTAACAGCCATTGTTACCCCTGCTGTAGTCAAGGGGAGAACTGTTGCCCTTCCTATGAAGTTCTCTTAAAAAGGCAATTTTCTTTGGATCATTATAATTTGCTTTCATCCTGCTATTGCTTTCTAAATCTTGGAATTGCAGTTAATCACTCCTGGTATTTTTCATTCATCTGTCCTTCTCTGGGTGACTAAATTGCTTTATGTTACAGTTCTCTAGACCCTTAACGTGCAAAAGGCTGGCTCTTTCACTGAGCATAGTGATCCCCTGTTGCCCTCCATGGCACCTTGCCTGCTGAGACAGGATGTAGGCCAGCCAGCTTAGCCCTATCTCTGTCCCATGTGGAGCTTTCTTCACCCACCAGGAACTGTACTGGATTTCTCTCAGCTCCAGTTCTATGGAACCAGATCATCCCCTTATGTTGCAGTGGGGATCCTGCAACACGCATATATCAAACCAGGAGTCTCGTGGAAAGGAAATATATATGGACAGACAGATTCTTGATAGCTGTTTCAGAGAGATGTTTATTTCTCCAGCCGCATGGCCGGAGCTCTGCCGAGGAACTGTCCCAGTCACGGGACCAAGGGTCCTTCTGCCCGCCGCAGGGAACACAAACCAACCAATGGGAACGAGGCTGAGCAGGGACAGGGAAACCCCGTGTCTGTGCCCTCAGGGCCCCTCTCCCAGGGCTACACGGCAGGGGAGGGACCCCAACACCTCACCCGTTTTATTTTAATAAAAGGAGAATGAAAACAACTGGATAAACATAACAAGAACAGATTCAAAACAAAACAAGCCACCCTCCTGAGTCTTTAAATGTCCAAACAGATTCTCTGGAACATCTTAGGGCTGACAGAAGGGAGACAGAATTCTCTGAGCATGCTTTGTGGGGAAACTGAGGCAGGAGAGGGTTTAACTTCTTCCCTCCCCCTTTTCATCCCCCACTCGGCATTGGAAAGGGATTTTTGGGGAAACAATTGGCAAAAGCATGGTTTTGTGAGGGAAACCATGGGTGAAAAAACGGATTGGGAATACACTGGGGGTAATAGGACATAGGGTAAAAGGGAAAGGTGGGATTAGGAAAGGGAAACTGTAGGGGGGGCTTACAATGGAGATACTGTCTAACATGACTACGATTTTTTGCATATATACTGCCTTTTACAGGAACACCATCAGGCCCAGTGACCTGCGATGCTTGTAACCCTTTTCTCCCTAGTACAATATTAAATTCCACCACCTCTCCATCTCCCAAGCTTGGGATCCATTTTTCAGGGTTATTCTTTGTAATAGCAGTTCTATGCACAAATATGTCTTGCTGGTTGTCATACCTTGTTATAAAACCATAATTTTGCTTAACATTATACCATTTTACTATCCCTAAGATCTTAGTTACTATGATTTTTTCCTTTTTCCGAGTGGCTGCTGTTTTCTGTCTCGCTGCATCTTTGTTCTCTCTTTCGGTCGCTCCCGTGTTGGAATTGTCGGGGCTGCTCGTGCCTGCGCGCTCTTCCCGGGGTCGCGTTCGGGGCTGCGCGGGCCGGGCCGGGCCACGCCGCTCAGTTCTCCGTGCGTCGCCTCCTCTGGTCGCAGCTTCGCTGCCGCTGTCGGGCGCTGCACCCACGTCTCGGCCGGGCCCCCGAGCGACGACTCCCCCGCGCCCCGCTCCAGCGCGCGTCTCGGCTGGGCGCGGCTCCGTTCCACCGCCATCGCCGCCAGCCGCTGCCCGCGCGCCGCCCCTCTCGGCCGGGCGTTCCCGGGGCTCGCTCCACCACGCGCTGCACGCGGCCGTGCGGGTCCCGCCGGGTCCCGCCGCTCCCCGCTCCGCCACCGACACTGCGGCTCGCGTGGCTCCGCCCGCGCGCGGGAACTGCCTCGCTGCTGCTCTCAGAGCGCTCGGTGCACGTGGCCTGGGCCGCACGGTCCCTGCGCCACGCTTCCCTTCACCAGGACACAGCTGACATTGCTCAACAGTCTCGGTAACTAAATAATATTCACGAAAATATTCTTCCATCGGCATATATTTTGACTCTAGTATTAACTGTGTCCAAACGGTTTTCCAAAAGCCCTTGGTAATAATTAAATCCCAAGAAACATAGAAAAAGTTCTTAAACAACCATGCCAGGAAGTGTTTCAGTTCTTTTTGAGCTTGAATCAAGCTAAAATTTACAAATCGTTGTTCAAGAATCATTTTAAGTTTAAGATAAATGTCCATATGCGGCTCTGAGAGCCAAGAGTCTTCCCACGGTTCCTCCATAGTTCAGATATGGAATAGCAAAGCAAAACCAAGAAGAGGAATCCAAAGTTTCCAGGGTTTACTCACACAAATCAGTCGCTTAGGGATCGGGGATCGTTCTGCTCACAAATCTCCACCATTTGTTGCAGTGGGGATCCTGCAACACGCATATATCAAACCAGGAGTCTCGTGGAAAGGAAATATATATGGACAGACAGATTCTTGATAGCTGTTTCAGAGAGATGTTTATTTCTCCAGCCGCATGGCCGGAGCTCTGCCGAGGAACTGTCCCAGTCACGGGACCAAGGGTCCTTCTGCCCGCGCAGGGAACACAAACCAACCAATGGGAACGAGGCTGAGCAGGGACAGGGAAGCCCCGTGTCTGTGCCCTCAGGGCCCCTCTCCCAGGGCTACACGGCAGGGGAGGGACCCCAACACCTCACCCGTTTTATTTTAATAAAAGGAGAATGAAAACAACTGGATAAACATAACAAGAACAGATTCAAAACAAAACAAGCCACCCTCCTGAGTCTTTAAATGTCCAAACAGATTCTCTGGAACATCTTAGGGCTGACAGAAGGGAGACAGAATTCTCTGAGCATGCTTTGTGGGGAAACTGAGGCAGGAGAGGGTTTAACTTCTTCCCTCCCCCTTTTCATCCCCCACTCGGCATTGGAAAGGGATTTTTGGGGAAACAATTGGCAAAAGCATGGTTTTGTGAGGGAAACCATGGGTGAAAAAACGGATTGGGAATACACTGGGGGTAATAGGACATAGGGTAAAAGGGAAAGGTGGGATTAGGAAAGGGAAACTGTAGGGGGGGCTTACAATGGAGATACTGTCTAACATGACTACGATTTTTTGCATATATACTGCCTTTTACAGGAACACCATCAGGCCCAGTGACCTGCGATGCTTGTAACCCTTTTCTCCCTAGTACAATATTAAATTCCACCACCTCTCCATCTCCCAAGCTTGGGATCCATTTTTCAGGGTTATTCTTTGTAATAGCAGTTCTATGCACAAATATGTCTTGCTGGTTGTCATACCTTGTTATAAAACCATAATTTTGCTTAACATTATACCATTTTACTATCCCTAAGATCTTAGTTACTATGATTTTTTCCTTTTTCCGAGTGGCTGCTGTTTTCTGTCTCGCTGCGTCTTTGTTCTCTCTTTCGGTCGCTCCCGTGTTGGAATTGTCGGAGCTGCTGGTGCCTGCGCGCTCTTCCCGGGGTCGCGTTCGGGGCTGCGCGGGCCGGGCCGGGCCACGCCGCTCAGTTCTCCGTGCGTCGCCTCCTCTGGTCGCGGCTTCGCTGCCGCTGCCGGGCGCTGCACCCACGTCTCGGCCGGGCCCCCGAGCGACGACTCCCCCGCGCCCCGCTCCAGCGCGCGTCTCGGCTGGGCGCGGCTCCGTTCCACCGCCACTGCCGCCAGCCGCTGCCCGCGCGCCGCCCCTCTCGGCCGGGCGTTCACGGGGCTCGCTCCACCACGCGCTGCACGCGGCCGTGCGGGTCCCGCCGGGTCCCGCCGCTCCCCGCTCCGCCACCGACACTGCGGCTCGCGTGGCTCCGCCCGCGCGCGGGAACTGCCTCGCTGCTGCTCTCAGAGCGCTCGGTGCACGTGGCCTGGGCCGCACGGTCCCTGCGCCACGCTTCCCTTCACCAGGACACAGCTGACATTGCTCAACAGTCTCGGTAACTAAATAATATTCACGAAAATATTCTTCCATCGGCATATATTTTGACTCTAGTATTAACTGTGTCCAAACGGTTTTCCAAAAGCCCTTGGTAATAATTAAATCCCAAGAAACATAGAAAAAGTTCTTAAACAACCATGCCAGGAAGTGTTTCAGTTCTTTTTGAGCTTGAATCAAGCTAAAATTTACAAATCGTTGTTCAAGAATCATTTTAAGTTTAAGATAAATGTCCATATGCGGCTCTGAGAGCCAAGAGTCTTCCCACGGTTCCTCCATAGTTTAGATATGGAATAGCAAAGCAAAACCAAGAAGAGGAATCCAAAGTTTCCAGGGTTTACTCACACAAATCAGTCGGTTAGGGATCAGGGATCGTTCTGCTCACAAATCTCCACCATTTGTTGCAGTGGGGATCCTGCAACACGCATATATCAAACCAGGAGTCCCGTGGAAAGGAAATATATATGGACAGACAGATTCTTGATAGCTGTTTCAGAGAGATGTTTATTTCTCCAGCCGCATGGCCGGAGCTCTGCCGAGGAACTGTCCCAGTCACGGGACCAAGGGTCCTTCTGCCCGCGCAGGGAACACAAACCAACCAATGGGAACGAGGCTGAGCAGGGACAGGGAAACCCCGTGTCTGTGCCCTCAGGGCCCCTCTCCCAGGGCTACACGGCAGGGGAGGGACCCCAACACCCTTACAAATATCTTGAATGACTCAAGTTACTGATTTGTGTCCTAGAAAGCCTTATCATAGTAATTAACACAAAGGAGTATGTACTCTAGGATAATTTAATATTTTTGTAGGGAACAAAGGAAACTGAAGTCAGCTACTCTTATCCTCTGTGTCTATAGCTGTGGACTTTACTGTATGAAGACCTCAAAAAGAAAATAATTCCCACATAAGTTAGGTAAAACTAGCTAATTAACCCCTCATATTTTCATTCCTTGCTAGAATAATACTAAAGTTCAAAACTTTTTTCTAAATTGTATGAAATGACAGCTAACATGCTTCATTTTCAGTGAGGAAGGGAAAACTACTGCCAAAACCTCACTGCTGAGAGCAGCACTGCAAATAGTAGTGTGGTCCAGTATAACAGAGCAGGAACTCACATGCTTGTAGCTGAAATTCTCCTACTACTGAAGAATATCACGGTTGGTACAGGAATAAAAATGTTCTATCACACCAGAGGTGAACAGAGCTGACCAGGAAGTTGCTACAGCAAATGCACTTCTGGACAACACTATGAATGTACTCCAGCTCCAGGGAATAGTAAAAAGCAGAGGTGATCTAATAAGACACTTTCACATAAGTGTGAAGTGTTTCACTTCAAGCTGGAGATGCTTAAAACTGAAGAATGGCTTCAGCAGATTTTATTCTAATTTAGCTTTATAGCAGCTTTTTTCTCCACAAGCCCAGCTTTATTCCAGGCAGTGACATTAGCATAATGTTATTAACAGAAACGCAAGCAACATAAAATGATGATTATTTCCAAGGCTCAAAGTTGTAACAGCAGAAAGAAGTAATAATGCAGAGTTTTTATTTATGTTAACAGTCTTTTACAATTCACACTCAATAAAGCTAGAAGCCATTAGGTAGATCCTTTTTTCTAAATTAACCTAGCAGTTTGAAAAGGGAATACAAAATGAGTTAATAGCCAGAAATCTAATGATATCAATACATTAGAAATCACATGCTTCCTGCAACGAGATATATATATTCCTGAATGAAGTCACACATAATCACAGAATTTCAAATTTAACTGTAAGCCAGACTATTTTCCTATCCCATAGCTATTAACAAAGTTCATGAGGTGCAAAATGAATTTATATGAAAACAACATCCTTCATTTACAATGGTAATATGTTCCTACTTAGTCCAAAGTATCTGGAATCTTACTAGTCACTTTCATTCCATTTTTAGTCTGCTTTGATCTGTCAATGTTTCTATTTTAAAAAGCTTTCCATGTTATACTTTTAGAAGTGTATTTTTGTATTTAGTTAATATACGTACATATATATATTAAAAATAGCTTCATTATTTGACTAAGTAAAATGCAGAATTGGTCTTAACATCATTATTCTGACCCCTTTAAGAAAAGCAACCATCTGTATTTATAATCCATATGGAATCCTCTCCTAAAGTACTAAAAATACTCAATCCTCTCCTGAAATAGTCAAAGTAGCTGATAGTCTTCCTGTGAATAAAAATTAAATGGTTTGTCCTCATAGAGATCACTGTAAGAAAGCATTTGCAAGTGCAAATGCATCTGCACAGCAAGATAACTGTTTTGCTCAGGAATCCTTGAAAGGAAAACACAACCTAGAAAATATCTTGCAGCATTTATTTGACTAAAACTAATGCCAAGAAGACTTTTTGATAATAATCACATTCACTAGCACTACTAGACCATTCATGCTAATATGAACTCTCAAGCAAAAATATTAAGTAGAAGCTTGTTTTAAGCAGGTAATACTATTGTCACTTCCCAAAAAGACAACATTAAGAACCATTTATAGCTATTAAATGGTTTTACCTTCAATAGACCAAGGTCTAGTACACCTGATCAGGAAAGCAATTTGCAGAAAAAACATTTTGCCCTGTTACAGTCATATGCCCTTGCAGCAGACGTACTTGATATTTGGAAATAAAAATAATCAAATAGATTCTAATACGGAAACGCATTAAAAAAGCCGCGGGAGAAGATGATGTACCAGCACTGCTATTTGTTAACACAAGAAAGAGTTCTCATGTTAAGGGCCCAGTGGCTAAGGATATGTGAAAGAGCTGCTGACAGGCCAACAGCTCACCTTACATGTGTCCAGAAAGTTCTGGAAAGCAGAAAAGCTGATAATGTTGCACTAAATACTAACTAAATATTTGGTATTGGTCTCTACTCCATTACAGAAACATTTGTGTATCAGAAGAAACACATTATCAAGTTTTTATTTCTTGGAGATGCTGTTGGACCTGCAAGAGAACAGACAAAAATATGATTAACTGATCCTGTAACCACACACAGGGGACACACACACACACACTTGCCCAAATAAGCCTTTATCTGCAAGACTACATACCATCTTAATGTCTGGCCTTCTGGTTTTTTTGTCATTCAGACACCGCTCAGCAATTGAATACATTTTATGAATTGAAGGTACATCCCAGTCACTCATCTTTTCATCAACATAATCCTCAATAATTGCTTCCTCATCCTCAATTTCATCCTTTATACTTAACTACAAGAGAATTTTAACCAACAAGCAACATTGTAAGTATCTGAACAGCTTGTGAGAGTATAAATGAACTATAAATTTTATTAATTATTTTTATTGTATATAATTTTAATTAACACAACATCATACAGCAAATTTAAGCTGCATCATACAGATTTAACTTTGTTCCACTTTAAGGCTCAGTTTTCTAGTATTGTCTCCTTTGTAAGAGAAGAGGTACAATCAACAAAATATCTTATGTTTACTTAATAACCCACAAATATGCAAGCTTAAGTTAGTATAATTTTTTTAATCACTTCTATAAAGCCTCTTTCTGTAAACGAATGTCTGTCTGTAAACTAAACTTCTATCTCCAGTCTCAGTGGCTGCTGTATCTACTGGAAACTTTTATTCTGAAATCAAGTTTCAAATCTGACTGGTTTAGTCCGAAAGTCCTCAGTTCCAACACACTTGAAATGTGTTATCTGTAATCAAACATACTGTTTGAGGAAGCATAAATAAATAAATAAGAGGCAATGAGTAGAGGCAGATCTTCTGCCTTTGTCTATGGATCAGTCTGAAATTGCTGACCAACATTCAAATACCTCAAAATTTTCCTTTCAAGCTAAGGATGCCATATGATCTTACAGTGACCATTCTTTTTATGCTCCCAAAAGTACATTACAAAGATAAACTGTACCAGTCATATTCCTTATTAGATCCTATCTCTGAAAAAGCCCACTTCAAAAAACCCAAGTTCTCCAAGGTGTTTACAAGCTCAACATGATAATTATTATGCTACTCCAGAAGATAGACCTTAGAAGGACAAAAAAAATCTATTAATAATACACAGGTATTCCTAAAGCTGTGGAAGAAAGTGATTTATACTGTTCCAAACAGTATGGAACAACATCAATCCAGACCTCAATGCTGTTTCATACTTAAGAAATAAATTAGTCTTTATGTAAAAGTTATTCTAGGAAAACCTTGGATTAAGTAGTTCAGAACTTAATTTTAAGCTACATGAAAGGCTAAATTATGAAGAGTCTTGTAAGGTTTTTAATTCAAGAGTGAGCTCTCAGACATTAGTTTCCTAATTAGTAGACTGAATTACTAACTGAATAGCAAAGAAAAGAAAATTCAACCCACCTTCCAATCTGCAAAAAAAGCCCTTACATTTCCAACTTCGCTAAGGTTAAAAGCATAAGGTACTTGCAAATGATTAGTAAAGTTGAAGAAGATGGAAATTGATACGGAATCATAAGGAAACAACTGAGATGAACAGTTCAAAATGTTTCAGGGAATGAGGAATTATGAGGGTATATGAGAGTATGCTAATAGAGTACAATAGTATTACAATAAGAAGCAGTACCAAAACAAAGAATTCCAGTATCAGATTAGAAGATGACGACCTTGAGGGCTGAACAAATCTACCAGCGAAGAGACAAAAGTTTCAGCCTCACCTCTAAGACAAAGATTGACAAAAAAGCTGTTTTCACACCTACATATTTTGATGACTAATTTGATTGTCTCAGAACCTGTTAACTATGATTTCACATAAAGTGATCCTGGAGCAGTGGGAGGGGAGGAGAAAGAATAAAGAACATACCAGCAACTGTGGCTCCCGCTTTTCATCTGCTGGAGGAAGACCTGTTATTATTTCTAGTAAGACCTAGGAGGAAGAAAAATCAGAACAGAAGATGAAGCCCAGAATAAGCCTTAGCATATATATGATTTGCAAAAAGGAGCATGACCTCCAGTCTGTCAACAAATACTCCCAGGATCTGTGTTTGTCCAAAGATTTCCTATAAAATTAATTATCTTTGCTCCTACCTTTATTTTCATTAACTGTTATTAGCAGTGTGGCTTACAAATTTCAACACAAGTTATTCTCGCCCTACATGGTGTTCCTTCACAGCAAGACTGAAGGATTTCCAAACTGTTCAGACATAGTGTTGGGCATACCTGCCCATGAAACTAAATGCTATGAAGGAAGTGGTCAATAGTGAGTAGGGTCTTGGATCTACTCAGAATGGATTCATTATTCTTCCAAATAGAAAGTTCATTTCTTTTTTGTACTCAGCTCTAAGGCAAATCCAACATGGACATTGTATTTTTGGTGCTGAATACTGTAAAACACAATAATTTTGGACCATTTTCTTGAATTTTCTTTTTCAGTCTGAGTTACACTTTTGTGCAATACCATGCAAACAGAAACAATGTTCCACACCACTTCAAACTGCATTTAGCTAGAACTTGGAATATTATTTTACTCTGGTCTTTCATGCAGCAAATGAACATATTCAAATGATTTTAAAACAATCAAAGTTTAGAAACACTATCTTAAGAAAATATCTATTGGGAAAAAGAAAAATTATAGACCAGAGTAATTATTTAACTTCAGATACTTGATTTTGTGTGCTCTTATCATTTACAAAAGAAGTCATACACTGCTTCCCACATTCTACTTACTACTCCAAAACTGAAGATATCAGATTTAGGCGTTATCTCTCCTCGCAGAGCTTCAGGTGCCATATAGGCTGCTGTTCCAACAATTCTTTCAGTCATGATTGTCTGTGTGAATGTTACAGATGCTCTTGCAAGGCCAAAGTCGGAAATTTTGGGCACATATGTATCAGTTAATAAGATATTTGCACTGGTGGAGAGGAGAGGGAGGGGAAAAAACAAAAAAAAAATAAAATTTTCCAAACAGTACGGTAAATAGGTTTTATGACAGACTAATAATTCTTTAGTAACCAAATGCAAACTGGTATTTTGACTATCTTGAAAGCTAAGATATTTATACATTATTCATATAACAAATTATGTAAATTTGTTTTGTTGGAAATGGCTCATTTTCAAAATTCATTGCTCTAAATAAAGGAAGAACTGACTGCAAGATCCGTCCATGTTTTTTCTTGTGTGTGCATGCATGCGCCAAAAAAAAAGGCAAAACAACAAAACACAAGGAAAAAAACTAGACACTCCCCCTACTCCCAAACCTTAGAAATACAAAACTTTCTTGTAACAGACCAATTATGTTACATTTATGGTTTGGCTTTAAGAGGGACAATAGAGAATACTTAGCTCTGATCAACTTGTACTGGATCACAGTGTAATTCCTATAGTCTAAATCTCTGCTCAGAACTAACAAAAACAGGCTTTTTATACCTATTATCTAATACTATGTCAACCATGTGCCAAATGAGTAATAATACTCTTATTCTTGTCTGGAAAGAAAACCAGATAACTTATTACTGCCAGAATAATGTATGTGCTGTGTTTTCACTTTACCCCCAGCTTTTATTCTCCTTTAAAAAAAGCAACCCTGACAAATGAGGCTCATCTCAAAGTCCTTAATGCTTTCATTGAATACTCAGTGGAATGAATTACAGCAGAAATCTACTGGGTTTTAAACTTGTACCATTTAGAACCATTTTAAAATAACTTGATTTAATATTTATGTAATCCTCATTTTCTGATCCCCTTGATGGATCTGTAAGAAAGCCACACAGCCTGATACAACATATAACACTTACTAGAAAGTTGTATTTCTAACTTCCCTCTTGTTCACCAAACTCTAACAAAATTAACACAGCTGTAAGTTACAATGGATCATGTGATGTTAGAACTGCTGTAAATATGACCACTACAAAAGGCCAAACACTTGTCAAGGCATCATCCACCAACTGGTCTCCTGTTTAAAGCTCAACTTCTTAAAAAAAAAAGAAGAGAACAAGATCACAACTTCATAAATCTCAGCTTCTTATCAACTTGAGTCAAGTCCAAAATGTGGTCATTTTTTTGGATACACCACAAAAAGCACAACAAATGCAAGTTTCAAGCTTCAAAAGAGAAATGGACTATTTCCTAGGCATAACTAATCCAAAAAACTATGAACGACTGTGAGAACATCCATTAAATCAGGTCCCCTCTAGCCTAGAGAAGCTGTTCCAGTGCCTGTGTGTTTATGCTTTTCCCATGTCACAGTAAAATGAAGACTGAAGTTAATCTTCTTAGATGTTTCTTCATCTTAGTGTTATCTGGGAGTGGCAGCACTATTAACAGTACCAATCAAATTAATTGATCTGTTCATACTACAAGCAAAATGTTATCCAAACAAAAAAACCCCAAATTCCAATTCTCTAATATGATCAACTCACAGCAGTTAGAAGGGTAGAGTAAGGTAAAAGTGCATCCCTTCCAGTCTTTACACTTCTCCAGAGGCTTAAGCAGGGAAGAAAGAAGAAATATAAACTGTCAAAGCAGCAAGCACACACATGAGGCAGCTGAAGCAAAAGCTTGTTCCTCACAAGCTGAAAGGTCACAAAACTGAAGTTGCCTGTATTTAGCAGAGTTGCCAGAAGCCAGAAAGCTATTGAAACATTCCTGCATGACACCCAATTGGTCAGTGGCTCCTTCTTAACCCTCAGAAGAAAGGCATTTGGGGCTTTTCTTCCAAGATTTGGGCTGCTTTTTAAAAAAAAAACAGTAATAAAAATCGTAATAAACTGTAGCAGGAAAGGGGAAAGAAACAACAACAACAAAAACACCAGAAAAAAACCTACAACAAAACACTCGCCTTTTCTGAGTCTGATATCCATAGAAAAAAACTCTGGTATAACAAACAGTGAATATTTATTATCATTGAAGAACCCTGAACTTCATGAACCTGACTGAAGTAATTTTACTGTACTCATAAAAAATAGGAGTAAATCAAAGCATACACTCTGAAGAAGTGTTCTAGGAAAAGGGAAAAAAAAAAAAAAAAAAAAAGGTATGTTTCATCTGAGAAATTCCCTGTTTAAAAATTAATTGTTCTTCAACAGCAGCTTATTCATTAGAAGCAGGTGTGAAAGAACGGGACTTTGTGTGTTCTCACTATTTGAAAGCAACAGATTGATGATACAAATTACAATTTATATATTACATTTGTAACACAAATTACAATGCAAAACCTCACAACTGAAAAGCTGTCTGGTGCCTGAGGGAGCTGGCAGAAAAAGGAGGCTCAGGGGAGACCCTATTGCTCTCTACAACTGCCTGACAGGGGGCTGCAGCCAGGTGTGAGTCAGTCTCTTCTCCCTAGGAGCGAGCAATAGGGCAAGAGGAAATGGCCTCAAGTTGTGCCACGAGAGGTTTAAATGAGGCGTTAGGAAAAATTTCTTCACCAAAAGGGTGGTGAAGCAGTGAAAGAGGCTGCCCAGGGTGGAGAAACCAGTGCTGGAGGTATTTAAAAGACATGTAGATGTGGCACCTGGGGAGATGGTTTAGTGGTGGACATGGCAGTGCTGGGTTAATGGTTGGACTTGATCTTAAAGGTCTTTTCCATCCTAAGCAATTCTGTGGTTCTAGTCCCATAATTATCTTTAGAAGTCTGTACTGGTCATGTCCTTGTAGCACAGACAAGATTGTAGTGATGGATGTAACTTGCAGAAGATTGTGCCCTTGACTGAAGCAATGCTTTTTGCAGTTTGTTCTCTCTAAAATTATTTTAACAGGAGAAAGGCAAAGTAGAAAAAAAGAAAAATGAAGAAGTGAAAATGCAGCCAGCAATAGTCTGGTAGCTTTTACCTTTTAATATCTCTGTGAATATGACTATTTTCATGCAAAAAGTTGATGCCATTTGCTGTACCTTGAACAATTTTACATCTTATATTCCAAGGAATTGGTGGAGTTTCATCCTTGATTAAGAAGAGAGAATGGCAAGTAAAAATCTGAAATATATATATATACATGCTCACATAAACCAAAACAAAGATACAAAAACTGCCCAACCCAAAAGTGACTTCTTGCTATGTTTTGTTGTTTTCAAGTAGATCATTAAAAATATTACCAGCATACATTTCTTAATTGACTTGAGCAGAAATACATGCATTTGTCACATTGCGTTCTCTCCCTGCATTTTGCCTTAGATTAAGTTGCCAGTTACAAAAAATGTTTTTGGTTAATGTTCGACTCTGACCCTCCGAGGCCAGCTGCTCTGCAAAGACCTGTCTGTATCTACCACACCTCCCACTTCATACTGGCCCCGATATGGGAACCTTCAACCTGAAGCAAATAATTCAAAGTAATCCACAGCTTCTACTAACAACAAAAAGTCAATCCTCCAGTGGTTTTGGATTTCTCCAGAGTTTAGCTTTATTCATGCTACTAACTAAACCTTAGAAGTAAGGACACCTACATTTCAAAACCACTTCTGAATCTTGTCAGTGGCTAAGGGAAGAGGATTACAGTATCTCACCATTCTATCACCTCCCTCGCCTGCTCAACACCCAGACACAGAGATGACACAAGCAAGAGTCTGTGCATCAAACACATCCAGTGAAGTCACAAAATAAAGTTATCAGCAAGAACACATATTGAAGTAAGTACATTATTCCCCTATCTGATCTTATCAGAAAAAGAATTTTTCTGATTCATAGATTCTGATTTAGATTCCCTGAATTATGTCATAAATTTGTCTCTTCCTTTTAAAGGACACAGTTATTTCTCCTTTACCTTTCAATTATCACCAATCTTTTAAGCTCACTTAAAAGATAATGGCCAAAGTTACATGGATGAACATTTTCATATATATCCTTGTTAAGCACTGCTCATTTCTACAGATAAACTTGCACTGTCCTTAGGTAAGACTTAGTCTCTCTTCTGCACTAATTCCGTTAAAAAAATAAAATAATTGCACATGCAGCAGTGTATGCAAGCAAATCAATCAATCTAAACTGAGACAGCAGTGCTACTGAACAGAGCTAGTCTTTTCCCCAAGCACTGCTACTCATTCTCATCACAGCACCACTTCTTTCCCAGTGGGGCAGAAGTATTTGTGCAGCCCTACAGAGGAAATGTCTCCAGGTGAAAATTAAATATTTTTTTCACAAAGTATTATTTTATCAGCCTGATCAGTTCCCTAGCCCAGATCTTTCTCCAACAAATAGATACTTGAACCAGTACAATCAGAGGATCAGTGCAGAAAAAAACCACAAGCCAAACATTTTTAGGTCTGGGGACATGGGTGGTTGAAGTATCACCAATTTAAAATGTTCACCAGATTACAACCTCAGAAGCTGCACCTGCTTAGTATAAAGCAGATTTTTGGAACTCCTTCAACAAACTAACACAGACACTAATCTACTATCTTAAGTCTGGCTTACTATTGGACTGTGTGTCCTTGATACAGTTTCCTCACCAAACCAAAGCAACTTATTATTTATTTAAGGCCAAGGCTAAAGATACACCATTTGATTAAATCAGAAGCATTACACAAAACAATATTTTTTTAAAATGGAAGTGACATTTACTTAGGTACTTCAGAAAGAGATAAGCAGACTGAGCATTGTATTATAACCACTACCACAAGGACAATGAACAAAGAGCAATTTCACAAAGCAGAATCTCAGGAACTAGCAGAGAACATGCCAGTATCAGAACTGGGAACAAGACTGCAGCACCCTCTGCACTGCCTTACAGCCTTACACAGACACAGTCAGTCCAAATTTCTGTGACACTTCAAGTACCGGTACATGACATTGTATTGTCTGCCTGATTTGACTTTCATCTATCTAAAACACTTGTACAAAATCTTATTGGAAGAATACTTGTGTTTTTTTCTAAAACACAAGAAGAAAGTAGTAAAACATCATTTGGCCATCACGGTCCAGCTCCATTTGAAAGACATTCCACGGACTCCTAGACTTTAGCAAAGTAAGGCAAATGGAAGCTAGAAAAGATTTCACTTACCAGACAAGCAAGTCTGTCAAGCAACGAACCATTGGGCATATATTCATACACCAGACATGGCTGAGCACCATCACTTGAGAAACCAAGTAATTCTACTAAATTTTCATGCTGACACCTATTGGGGAAAAAAAAAAAAAGGCAGAGAGAACTTGATTCCCAGTTACTTGTTTCACCTCTACTGAACAAAGCCAGGATTCTGTGGTGATGCTTTAAAACAAACAAAATGTGATTGTGCTCTATAAGAAACATTTTTAGTTAACATGAAAATCACTATGTTAGAAAGACAAAAATTGTATAATGATGTACTCACTTTGCCATTATGTTTATTTCTTGCTCAAACTGCTGTTTCAAGTCCTGAACACTAACATCAACCATCTATAAAAAGAAGTATTTGACATAAACATCAGTGGCCGTAACAAAATGCAGTTGTTCATTAGTTAGGTGTTTACAATACATTTTCTACTCAGTTCAAGTATCAGAACATGACTTTTACTTCCTTGGAACACTGTATTACTGGTCAAATGGACCTAGTTTCAGCAGCCACCAACCTACTCCATTCACTGCAGTTACCCCCTAATAGCACTCGCTCATTACAAAATTCATTATTCACACAAACCAATGAAGACTAAAATTCTGTGACAATACCTTTAGCTTGTGAATCTTACCCATCCTAATCTGAAATGGAAACCTCCTTAGGATCCCTTCACTTCTGCCACTTCTTGAGGGTGGGGTGGAAGACAACTGGGGGAGCAATCTGCTCTTCCCAACAACCCACCTGAGCCCCTCAAAGGAGAGCTACAGGGCAGGCAAGAATTAGCTCCTGCTGACTCACAACACTGATGGGGCTAAGGATAAGGTTCTCAACCCAACTAACGTTTAACATGGTGACAACACTTTGAAATGCCTCATTCAACACTTTCCAAAATAAACAAGATAAACAAGTCTATACTATAAAGTCATTAAAATGAAAAATTCTCAGGGCAACTCACAGCAATGAGCTTCTTGACAGCCACGTTTCTGCCATTGATGTAGCCTTTGAACACAATGCCAAAGCCACCTTCTCCCAGTTTATTACCTCCAGCTGATTCTGGTCGGGCATCAAAATTATTTGTAATGCTTTCCAAGTCACGAAACAAAAAATTCTGGAAATCTGAAAGACATTAACATTTAGCACAAAGCTACATGTTCACTTAAGGAACAAGGTCTCCTGCTTCAGTTCTCTTAAAACAAAAACTTGCCACCACATAAAACCTGACACAGTGGAGCCCTACCTCCAGTTCTGTGATGAAAATACCAGGAAAACAAAAGGAAGGCAGATAAACATCTATAATTAGCTATGCATAATTTTCTTCACAACTAGCACTGCAGCACGATCTCATTGTATTTTTATTCATACTCATAATACAAGTAGTAGAAATTAAGAATGTAGCAGATCGCAGAGAGCCACACTGCCTTAAATATAAAAAATATACCAAGATTACATCATGTTTCTGGCAGCAACCCAGAAGCAGACCTTTAGGAAGGAACAGACCAACCACACACTTTCCTAAAATGCCTTCTTTAGTCATCTTTTCTCCAGCATTCTTTGTCATTTTTGACATACAAAATCTAGTTTTAAAGCATAAGATGCTGAACAGTCTATAAAATAAATCTTGGAAAAGGGCAATGGGGTTATGTGCGGCACAAAAAACTGCAATTTAATTAACAGTTAAGTTTTCCCTCAAAGTAGGCGACTTATTGGCAAGATGAAAGATGCTGTTTCCCACAGATGCACCATGACAGGAAGAGGCATCACTCTCATGCATTGCTATGATTTATTTCACATGGGGTGAAGGACAGATCAGAAAAAAAAATATTACTGAATTCTACCAAAGTAAGTGTCTACCTGTGTTATTGGACTGTGAGCTGCTGTTTTCTTCTCTTAAGTAGGAAGGATCTGAATGTTGCTTCTCAGTACTCTGAGCTAAAACAGGCTTTACAGATGCCACTTCTTTTTCCTGTACAGGTAGCTGTTTCTCATGTATAGGCAAGGTTTCCTGTGAAGAAAGAGGTAATGTAACTTCTTGTGGCATCCTTACAGCTTCTGAAAAGGGAATTTAGAGAAAGTGTTAACTACATTGGGAACCAGAAAAAACTAAGTAATATTAATGCCAATATTTTTGAAATTTTTGAAAATTAGAAGACACGTAAGTATCACAAGGTTATATTCTGCCACCATGTGTAAACTCCAGCACTCTTGTTGAAACTTGAAACTCTTATTTAAACTGTTATTACAAGTGATAGAAAATGGAAAATACATCCACTTTTGGTCATTTTAACCTAATCCTTTCTTATTTTCAAGTTAGTGTGAAGCTCTTTAGCATCTTAGAAAACTAAGAACACAGTACAAAATGTGCAAGAGTAACAGTTACCTGGAAGCAAAAGGCTTGCTGGTGCTAGGAATTGATTCCTAATCAGCAGATCCACAAGATCAGCAACTGTACAGTTTGTGGTTCCCCAGTCATAAAGCAATTCACATGTGGGGCTCTTTCCCATTTGTACAAATGCCTCAAATCTCCTTAAAAGATAAGACCAACATTAAAAAAAAAGTGACCTCAAGAAGCATGAAGAGAAAGAGATTAAAGGCAAATGACAAAAAACAATCCACATTACAAAAAAATTCTGAATGTACTGCAAAAATCACAAATCTTCTGAAAGTACAGCCAAAAAAACCCAACACATGCAAAATCGGGGAAAAACATGCAAAATACAGGAAAAACACATATACATGGCTTCAGCAGTTTGTTTAGGATCCATAATATATTGGCACCTCGGACTAATGTCAGAAAATGAGAATGTCAGCCAGAGACAGAGAGTAAGTCAGACCCAGATCAAATGGAAAAGTAATTGCTTTGCATCCATCTAGCATTCACATCCCATTTTGAATATTTTGAGATGGGCATTAAGAAGAAAATGAGATCCAGTATTCTGACTGATTTAATACTATTACTGAAAGACAAAGAAAGATTTAATACTAACATTACTAGAAAAGACTGGAATCCCAAGGTGATACATAAAGCATCTAAAAATCTCATAGTCTTAGAAACAGCTTCAACTAGGATTCAACAAGTCCTTCAAGCAATGACGTGCTCATACAATATTGTGAGCATTACTTCTCAGGTAAATTTGTTAGTTTTAGGCCTCGGGCTCCCCACGTCTGTTGGACATTTTCTTGGAAACAGTGAATTAGGAGTTACAGTCCAGCTGTCTCTTGGGCACAATAAGGTCAATGTCTGCTAGTCTTTAGGCTACAGAAAGTTATGCCACCAGTGCTGTATTGCTAAAAATACCTATGTCTGTAGCTCTAATTAATCCTAATTTCCTTACTCAATTTTCTGCGGCTTGCCTAAAAACTGAGCTGCAGAACAATTAGGAGTAATTACCTTGAGTTCCCTAAGGAAACGGGACTGTAAGACACAAGTGCCCACCGGCACACAAAGTGCAGCAAGTTACAGTAATGGGGTGAAAAACGGGAGTAACATGGTATTTATGTCAAACGGGCAATGCATGAGTTTACATTACGGGACTTTTATGTCGGACCTTATATGCACTTGGCTGTATCTGCTTTCACCGGAAGGGTTGGTTATATCCACCGCAAGTTTCTTCCACCCTTCCTGCGGGTCGATGAACTCTGCCAGCCGCCTCACGAGCCCGTAGCTCAGGCAGCGGACGTACGTGGAATCCGTCACGGGCTCGCCCATCCTCCGCTCCTGCTGGGACACAGGGTTACCCGCGCGGTTCGCCGGGACCCGGCCGCCCGGGGAGGCGCCACAGCCGCCCCCGCCCTCACGGCTCCGGCAGCCGCCCCGGCCCGCCCCCAGCGGCGCAGCTCCCGCCCATCATTCCCGGCTGCGAGCGCCCCCTGTACCCCGCAGCCGGCGGCGGGGACCACCCGGACTCCCCTCACCGTCACCTCCTGGCCGCGGCACCCACGATCCCCGCGGGCCCCGCTCCTCATCAGGCGTTACCAGCGCGCTGCTTCCCCTGCACCTTTAACCCTTCCCCTTTAAGGAGGCGGGGCCCAACCCGGGTGGCGCTGACGTCACCAGCGCGGTGAGGACACAGCGGAAGCGCTCTCCCACCCGGCCTTCCCATAGGCGGCCCGAAAGGTGCCCCGCCTCCAGCCCGCACCATGTGCGGCCGCGAGGAGGGGGGTTCGCTGCCTCGTTCTCTTTCCCCGCGGGCCTGGGGAACTTGGTAACGTCCTTGGGCCCCTTTCATGGGAGGAGGAGGAGGAGGTCGTGGCGCCCCCTGGCGGCGGCTTCCGGAGGCTGTGGGGGTTCCCGCTTCCCTGCCTCCATCCCTGCCTTGCTCCATCTCTGCGTCCCTGTATCCATCCCTGCCTGCCAGCCTCCCTCCCCGGCTTTCAGCAGCCTTTTTTGTAGCAGTTGATTCTATTCCGCCCCCCTGCCTTTTTCCTCTCCGCCCGTCGCAGGTGCGGCGGGTCTGGGCGGGAGCGGGGAAGGCCGCCGCCATGCTGCCCTCCTTCAGTTACCTGACCGAGCACACCGGCTTCCGCGGCACTATCAAAAACTCTCCGAGGGACTTCGCAGTGACTGAGCTCGAGGTGCCCGAACTCTTTCTTAGGGACGCCCGCCCTGAATTGCTCCAGAAGACCAGTGAAGCGCCGCCGGGGCAGAGCAGCCCGTGCCCGAGGCAGCACAAAAAGCGGAGGACGGAGCCCCCCGGGCCGGGTGCCCCTGGGTGCCCCCGCGATGCCGCCCCCGGGCCCCCGGGGCGCAGCCCAAGCCGGGCGGGAGGCGGCTGTGCCGCATCCCCTGGCGAAACTGAGCGTGAAGGAGAACCCGAGCTGCAGTCCGGCCTCGGGGAAGCCCCTGTGTTGGAGTCCTTACTCGACAAGCCCGTGAGCGAGCTGCTCAACAAATTTGCCTGTGATCTGAAGGATGCGTGGGGCTTGGAAAACAGTGCGGACGCTGGTACTAGGGAATTCTCGCTAGGACGTAGGCTGGACAAGAAAATTCGAGCTGATTTACACAGTGCCGTTAGGCAGAAATTCCCCTTTCTAGTCACTGTTACAAAAGACAATGAAATGATTGTAAAAGGAAATCCTGATTACAGAGAACTTTGTCAATTAGTGACTGAAAAGGAAGCAAGTGATTTCTTTAAATTTTTAGATGCAAAGATAGAAAATTCTACATTTTCCTTTGAGCCTGATGGAAACAAAGAGCACAGAAAAATAGTTCATCACTTTATTAATAGAAAATTTGGAAAGCTTTTAGAAACAAAATCTTTTACTGTGACAAATGTCAATGATCAGCCAAATATGTCAATAATGGTACGTTTTCGAGAAAAAAAATGGTCCAGAAAAAGGTCTGCTGGTGGTTTTCAGGAGAAGCAAGATGTTTATACAGGTAAATACTACATTTTTAGTGAAGATGGCAGGCATTATGCTGTTCTGTAGAAAGACTGAAACTCAGGATCATTTTTGTATGACACATAGGCCTGGTCAACCCATTGTTTATGTTGAATGCATCATTATCAATGCAGTGGTGTTACATCCCTGGAGAATTAAATGCATGAATCAAGTTACTGTAGCGATTTGACATAAACTGCTTGGTGATAATGGTTACAATTCTTTTGATTGTAGCCACTAACTAACTAGGTGGCGTTCCCAGTGTGATAGCTTTCCCTTGAAAGTAATTGTGGGATTTTAGGAGGTGCATCTAGATACTGAACAAGTTAGTAAGGTCAATTTGACTTACGATCTCATTCTTTAAAGCAGTTTCTGGTACAGAGAATGTTTCCTGCAATACACTAATGCATGTTTGTTGAATTGTGTTGCATTTTATGAGGTACTATTTTTAAAGGTATCAGGGGTTTTTGGTTGGTCTGAGTTTTGTGTACAGTGTTGGTTTTTTTTTTTCCTGCTGTGCTGTAAAAGTCCCATTTACTTTAGTTTTGTGGGGTAGGAGGACAGTTTCTTTGCAGTTTCCATACTGTTACAGTTTGAGGGGAAGAACCTGCCCGTCTGTCATGGCAGAACACTGAAACATAAAGGCAAGTTCCTAATAATTCTGAGATGATTTTTTCAGCTTTCACCCTTCAGAAAGAAAATCTAGAAACGCTAGAAGCAATCGGCTTGTTGGCAGCTGAACTTGATGTGCTTCCTTCAGACTTCAGTTACACTGGCATCAAAGATAAGAAGGCTATCACTTTGCAACCGATGGTTGTGAAGAAGGTGACTCCTGAGAGGTACTTAGAATCTGGGTACAATCAGTTTAGCACATAGTTTTTTGTGTTAATAAGTATCAACATGGTATGGTCTCTTGGAATGTTCTTACTGATTTGTCTTCCCTTTGCCTGTATAGAGCACAGTGGATCTTTTGTGGCTTTAGGGAATTGCAGCTTAGCACTGAAGTCAATGGTAAAATTCCACTGCAAACGGGACTGTAAGGCTAGTTGTCCAAGAGATAATTAGCAAAACATTGCATTAGTGTTTAAATGATGAAGAAGAATAGGTAAATGCATCCACACAGCAGGAGAATAAATAATTTTTATAAATAAGCAGTTATAAAGTTATTGAAATATTGCTTAGAATTTAAGCTCTTATGCTGAAAGTTTCCTTTGATTTGAATGACTTATTTACACATAAGAACAAAGAGGTTGAGTGGATATTTTAAAGGGCAAGTATTTGAACTGTCAGCTATGTTTCCAATTACAAGCATATGTGAGCACACCCAGAGAATCAGTGCACTGAGTTTGTTTTTGTTAAGGCTGACTGAGAAAGAGCAATTGTGTTTTGGAGTCTGCTAGAGCACATTACCTTTTCTTTTTCTTTTCCTTTTCCTTTGTCTTTAATGAAAAACAGGTTTTGAAGAATGAAGAGTAAAAAAAATGACTAGTTTTTCAATTTAAAAAATCAAAAATTCAGTGCAGTTTCTTTGAGAAAGTTTGATGAATTGCTTCATTCCAGCATCTGTCAATATCATTTCAGTGCCAATGATGCAAACATTTAAAAAGCATTTCTGGTTTATAACTAAATTTTAAGATTTCTATTTCTGCATTTGATTTGGTTTTCTTATAATAATTGTTTGACATCTCATTTTAATTTAAGTGTTTTTGATATCAGTGCAAAGGTGAATAAGACATTCCTTGGAAGCTGTATAGCTTTAGTAGAGGATGGTTCATAATTTCTCCCAATTATTTATTCAGGTTGAAAGAAATTGGAAACAAAATGGAAAAAAAGGGCATGAGAATATACAACATCCGTTCAGCGTACCAGCACCTCAGACTTGGTCAGCTGAAGGGCAATCACTTTGACATAGTTGTGAGAGATCTCCAAAACCACAGTCATGACTCTTCTGCAGATTTGAAGGACAGAATATCTGAAGCAATGGAAAATGTTGAGGTAAGAAAGACACATGGTTGCTGATAATGAACAGAGTTTTAATTCTTTGCTGTTATAAAAAGTACTTTTGAGGAAAATGTTTGTAATAGCACAATAATGGCAGTATTTCCCAAGTTTGGTGCTTTTTGCAGTTTTATGTCTTTCCTGCATTGCTTAAGGGATCAGGAGTAAAAGTGCCTTCCAAGGAGGGACCACAAGTGAATTAATTCTGTGTTACAGACCAGAGACCCCAGAGTGGTGCAGCAAAAGGCAAGAGGAATTCAGTAACAAATGAGCATGGATGTAAGAGCCATTGGTGCACAGACCTGAGGCCAACCAAAGTGATGGGTCTCACTGTGGCAGATGAAGGGGGAAAATGTACTTGCACATCTATATAATGTGTATGTAATACGTGTATATGCATGCATATGCTCAGTGCACATGACAGCTGGTTGCCTTTTTTGGTCATGTGAGGAACATGCTTGGTTGGCTTGGGTGAAAAACATGATTGGTGTGAATATATGTAGGAAGTCCATTTCTGAGAAAGAAGATTCCCCTGAAATGCAGTGGATTTTGATTCTGTTTTCCTTAGTCCCTGAAGAAAACGCCTATCATCAGACATTCTTAAACTACTAACAAAAATAAAAGCAAATAATGGAAGGGAAAACCTGTAGATGTTTTTTACAGTAGTGATTTTCCTGCTCAATCTTTCTAAGTAATAACTATAATATAAACTGCTTTAAGAAGATTAATCCAGGAATAAAGTCTTGAATAAAAACTACCCAGTGTGCAAAAGCAAAATACATTACATGTATTTTAGAAATTAATTTTATTATTGAGAAAAGCATTCAGCTGGTACTCTAATGCTTTCTTCTCTCTGCTCCATCTGACTTGTTTTGTTTTGCTATTTGGAAAATGAACACAAATTCCTATGATTGTGTGCCTTGCTTTATTACATTTACCTTACTGGTCAGATGATGTGTGACAAAACAGGATATGTATTAATCCAAAAGATGGATTTTTCATCTTCTGTAAAAGCAGAATTGTGTATGGGACCTACAGATGCCCAAAGATTATAAAATCTTAACTGAATAACCATTTGAAAAACAAATATCATATGTTTTTGTTTGTCTACTCTATGTATACTTACTATTTTCTAGAAAAAGGTGTGCTCCTTGGGTCACATGACTGTGATTTTACTTCTCACATGTGACCTAGAACTCATCAGGAGATTTAAAATCCCAGTTAGCAGAAGTGCTCATTCTTGACCTTTATATTGCAATAATAATAGAAATTATCTCACGTGAAAAAGATTAGTGTTTTTAAGAAAAAATATCCAACAGTGGTTACTGTTCATTACCTGTGCTGCATTTGCTTGAGTAGAGATTTCATGATCTGACATATTTAAAAAGCTTAATTACTTTGACTTGACCTGTAGTAGTATTTATAATAATTAACTATATAGAAATAATTTTATTTCATTTACTTGCGATCTTTTTAATGATGTGAAGACAATGGTAGAACTTGATAATCTTTTTAGATGTTTCTAACTTAAGTGCCAAAATATGGTAATGAATTATGAGTTATGCTTTTGTTCCATGTTACTTCTGATTTAAAAGTCCTGGTTTTATGCATTTTGAATGTAAATATAGATGTATGTGTGTCGTATGCCTGGTCTTATTAATCATATTGTACTTTCATGCATGTAGCATATTTATTTATTCTTTCTCATTATAGACAAAAGGTTTTGTAAATTACTACGGACCTCAGCGGTTTGGACAAGGACAAATTGTTCAGACAGATCAAATAGGATTGGCTTTACTGAATGAAAATATGGTATTTCCATTTTGTAATTTGGGTACTTACTGTCAAGAGAATTTCATATTACTGTTGCAATATCTAGCACTGGAGTTGACCTTCTCAGTGAACAATTTCATTTGTGAGATAAACCCATCTGTGTGCTGGAAGCAATTGCTAGATCACAACATAAGCATGAAGATATTCCTACTGAAAATAAAAACCTTTTTTAAACAGCAAGTGAAGTTTTAAATAGTTCTGGGGTGATAGTTCTGTCTGTGATTGGAATGTGATTGGGATTGTCATCATGCCACTTGGCAGGAAAGTGGTTGCATTCCATAAAGGGTTTGAACACTGAAAAGAATCAGTCTTCATACAGTGTTTATTCATGATCCTGATCGCCTCCAAACTGTAGCTTCTTTATCGTGCTGGGGGTCTGTTTACTTCTTAAAAACACACATAAGTTCATAAGAAAGGATTTGCTTTTTCAATACTGCAGTAATTTATTTTCTATATGAAAGAGATTGCTGCTTTCCATTATTCCTCGACTATTTTCCCTAACTCTCAGTTCTGAGCTTATTAAGTAATAATTCATAGGATAAGAGTAATGTACTTTTAAATGTATGTGGTATAGTATTTGTCACAGGTGAAAAGACTAATCAGGCACTACAAAGTCAAAAGGATACTTGAGTATCCTTTTTTTCTAATCTTGTTTTGATTCTGAGAAAAGTCAGGAAAACTTATCTTTCAAATAGAAGAGTCAAAATTTGAGGGCAGCCCATAAAAGTTACTATTGATGTATCTGACATCAGATAGCAGTTGAACCAGGTGCCAGTCCCTGAGGAGTAATGATTTAAATCTTTAGTTTTAATGTAGTTACTTTAATTTAAAATAGGTAGGAACTTTTTTTTTTAATATTAAAAATGTGCCAGTATGTGCTTGCACAGTCCAGTACAGAGGAGGACAAGAGCCATGTATCGCAGGTTGGTAGAAGTACTAGCAAATTGAGCAGCTCCTCTGATGTTGCAAGCAGCAGAGATTCCTGTAGTTGTCCTTGTCACAGTGTCATCTGACCTAATACAGATTTAAAATCTGTAAATACAGTATTGAAAAAAAAAAAAAAAGGTTGCCCCTCTGTATGAGACTGTGGAAAGTGTTCAGTCTAAATTTTGCATGAAGCATGCAGGATGGAAGGAAGGAGCCTTCCTGTTCAGGATAAAATGATGACAATTTCAAGTGGAGAAGTTTGAACTGGATGACCAAGAAAGTGACTGGTTTCTCACAGATCTTTGAAAACTGTCTTATGTTTTCTGGGTGACTAAAACCTGTTTTTAATGTGAGAAGGGACACAACACATTGTTCTGTGGTTCATGGGATCTTCTGTGAAAGGGAGAATTTGACTTTGACACTAAAGAACTGATTTAATTTTGAGAGCTTGCAGAATATGTTAAGACAGAATTGGATGCATGATTATCTCTTTAGCTGACAAATAGTTGTATTTAACTGAAAAAAAAACATTATTCTTTTAAGGTGAAAGCTGTGAAATTATTTTTCACACCCGAAGATACTGATGATCCTGTAAACAATGCAAAAAGATACTTTCTTCAAACTGGTATGTCCACTTAAATTGTCCATATATTTATGCAGAGTTGATATTGTGAGGTAGTAAGGTGTTGCTGCACAGGGAGATACTTTTTTTTCCTACTCTTTATGCCACTTACACTTCATTCTGTGAAACTCAACAGAGATGCAAATGCTGTATATCATAATGCTGGAAAAGACTTAAGATTTATCAGAGGAGTTTTGGCCTCCTTCCATCTGTCTGCTTTTGGATAGTGAACTTCTTCTCTCTAGTGAGGGAAGTATACAGGAATGTGGCACCCAACTCATACTCAGCACTTAACACATCTACTGTCTTTCTTTCTTGAACTAAAATCAACGAAATATGTCAAAGGCAGGAGTGTGCTAAGTAAAGTGCTCTGTTTGCCATATTTATTGCTTTTATCATTTATCTGAACTTTCTCTCCAATTTGAAGTTGCTCTCAACTGCAAATATATTTTTCTTTTAAAATATTCCACACCTATTAGCCTGCTTATCACTGTAGAACAACTATGATATATAGCTTCAAAAGACAAAGATATGTTTGGTTTCACAAAAAAAATGTAAGATGAATGATTCTGTTCTGTACATGGCTGTATGATGCATGGAAAAACACCGACATGGACCCTGAAAGCAGCTGCTTGCCTTTTCCTGAAAGCAAATGTAGAAGTCTGTGCAAAAGGCTTTGTTAGGTAATCACTTGTAACATGAAAAAAACACCATAAAATTTTAAATATATTTCTACAATGTAGCACAAATCCAATTAAATGTATTTTCATTTTGGTTAAGGATCAGACTTCCCTGAGGCCAATGTAATTTTTACCTTTAAAATAAAGACATGTTTTTTACCTGCTGTGAAATACATATTTTCAAATGACAAGAAGTAGAGATTTTAATGTTCTTTTATAGCTTGGTTTTTACTTTCAGTTACCTGGTTCAAAAAAAGCCCTTGGAGTGATAAAGTAAGTTTCTAAAAAAAAATTTTTTTCAAACTAGGCCAAATAACTGAATGACAGGTAATTTAATTTATACTGCATGAAACAGAATAAAATTCATGGTTCTGTGCTGGTAGGCATATGAGATGAAATTTGTCTAATATGACACATTGAAGGAAAGGAAATAATCAAAGCATTGAGATAGTAGACTGACACCTTTTTTCCGTATTTGATTATTTCATCTTCTTAAGTGTCAGGTAATATTTGAATAATCAGGGATAACTGACATGGTTATTTTTGTTTATATCAGAAGATGCAAAGGGCACACTTGTGATGCTGCCAGAATTTAAAGTAAGAGAGAAGATGCTGCTACGAGCTTTAAATCGCTATGGTGTAAATCATGAAGGTTGTACCAAAGGATGGCTCAACATTCCTCATTCCTTGCGCATATTCTATGTCCATGCTTATTGCAGTAAAATTTGGAATGAAGCAGCATCATATAGGCTGAAGACTTATGGCTCAAAAGTGGTTGAGGGTGATCTTGTTTTCGTGGAAGAAAATGATGAAAGCATTTCCCTAAATGACAAGGTGAGTCTTCCCAAAGTAGTTCTTGTAAAAAGAAAACAACAACAACAAAAAACCCCAAACAACTTAATGCACTTGAATACATAAGCAGACATACTCTAATGCCTTTATTTTGGTTCATTCATTGAAATATTTAATATTTGTGACAAAGTTGGAAAACATGATGTAGGATTTTTTTTGTTTCACCATAAATAGACTTACGAGCTAGACAAATGATTAGCAGCTTTTATCTGTTTTGGCTGTTCATTTTATTCAAGTGAGAGGAAGGAACAAAATGTCAGAAATGATACACATAAGATTTACTCTCTATGGTATATAATGCTCTTCTTAGGATCTGACTGGGGAAAACCCTCAGAGTGGGCTCTGGGTGTGCCCATATTACCAGTCAGTGCAGATCTGAGTCTTGCTCTCCACATCAGGCCTTTCCTATGCACATTGCTGAGTGTAAGTCCAGGGTGAAAGGTGGCCTCAGACTGAACTGATAATCTTGTTGCAGCTGCAGAGGCAAAGCATTGTTTAGCACAATTTCACTGATGCTGGATCTAAACTGGTAACAGTTGTTCAAAAAATGCAGCAGTCTTCTTGGTAAAGTAGTAAAGGGCAAGGTACTTTATATTAAGCATATCTTAAGATTTTTTCATATCTGAGTTTATTTCCCTTGCAGTAGTTAAATAACCTTAGTATTCTTTGCAAGTTTGTGAGTACAGTGCATAATTCCTAAAATACAGCATATGTTTCTACTTTTTAAAAGGTTGGTGGTTTTTTCTTCTTAAATTTCTTGTCAGGTCCACGTAGTCACTGCTTCAGAAGAATCAGCTAACAAATATTCTATATACCAAGTAAGTCTGTATGAAAAATTCTGAGTTGTTGATCTCTTTATTTGATTAAAATGCTTTGTTTTAAATAATGTGACTAATTTATCTGGTGCAATCTTCTTCCCTGCCAGAATGCTCATTGAAGAAAACACATGTGAACTAATCTTCACTCTCATAACAAATTTACTTGGTAGTGGAAATAAATACAGTGTCATTTGCAGCATGGCAATATTTATCCTGAAACTGAATACTTTGGAAAAGATTTCAGTCTTCTGGGAAAAACTTTCAGAAGCAGTTGACGTTCTAACTTTTGAAAGTTTCAGAGTGTAGTTGTGAAGTCTTGCATGGCAACTGAATATATGGCAACTGAATCTCTTTACTGCTGTATTTTTCCCAGCAAGCAAGAAAATTCATATTTATATATTTCTAGTTTGTTTTAGGAATCCTAATACATTGATTATTTTTTCTGCTTTAATTACATTCAATATACCTGCCATGCACAGCTTCATTTCACAAGAGAAACTGCTGGTTTACTATTTCAGGCCCCAAAACACAAGGCTTGAACACATTTAAAATGATCACATTTATTTAAAGGGGAATGGGTGAGCATTACCTCAAATACATTTGTTTTGTTCTTTCCTTTGAAGGTGGTTCTTCCAATGGTGGGACATAGTATCAAGTATCCGAGTAATAAAGTTGGACAATGGTACCATGAAAGACTTTCTAAGGATGAGCTGGAGTTGTGCAAATTCAGAGTTTCTCCATTACAGCTGAATATACCTGGATGCTACAGACTCATTTTGAAAAATGTTCAGAATCTCTCATATTTTTTGGAAGGTAGTGAAAAAGAGACCAAAATTGAGGACAACCATCTGAATGATTTGAAAGTCTCTCTTCATATATCATTTGACCTTGATCCTTCATGTTATGCAACAGTCTGTCTGAGAGAAATAATGAAATGTGACTTTTAAGATTCCACTTAATGAAAGATTGCAGGAATATTGTACACTGTTGATATTTTACATGTAATGCCAAGAACATAAGGGTGAATAACAGGTTCATGAACAGGAAAAATCTGTAGATTGAGATTCATACAGATTAGGAAAAAAAACTTCACCAAAATCCTTTGGAATGTTTCAAAAACACTCTAAACTCTAAATGCATTGAATGCATTGAAGTAAAACTCTGTTACACCAGGCAGGTCTAACAGAACGTAAAGAAACTATGGGCAGCCAGCATGAATTTCCTATTTGCATAGATATCTGGCTTGCAAAGTTAAGTCCTGGAAAAGCATTTGCAGGAAACAAATGTATCTTGTAATTTATAGTATTTTTTAAAAATGTTTTATACTAAATGCTATTTGAGCAATAATGTTACAAGTTTACAGCCTAAAGGTTTCTAACTGAAAAGTTGTTGTACCAAGGTTTGCTAAATATATTGTGTTTTCATTGTGTTCAGGTACTTAGGGTTAAAAGATAAAAGTCCTGAATCAACAGTGACAAGTTGTCTGTTGCTTTATCAGACATTCGATGAATGCCCCAAATTAAGTTAATGCTGACAATTCCAGGATTCAGTAGTGCATAACTGGTAGTGCCTATTTCAATAAGCTCTGTGAGATCAGGCGAGTACTTAAGATCACTGAAAAAACATTTATAATAAAACCAAAACCATGTAACATTGTTTACAGGATGCAGACCCTGTTCCTGTTACTGTGAAGCCTTATGGTAGCACAAAAAAATATTAACCAACTTTGGAAAAAAAAAAACTTGTCTATTTTCTTCTTGATTAAGAAAATAAAAGGCAGTTAACTGTGATAAAAGGAGTGGATTTGTGAAAAGGGGGAGAACAAAAAACCATCATTTACCTTGTCTGTTTGCCACAGTACCACAATATTTGTGAAACCAAGTTAGGACAATGGGGTTTGGATGGGTGGACAACCAGATGAGTGAAAATGTGATTGGATGATGAGGCTCAGAGAGGAGTGGTTAATGGGTCACACCTTCCCAGGAGTAAGTGTCACTGGGGTGTCTTCTGGGCCCCATCCTGCTTCATGTCTTTGTCAGTAGTCTGGAGGAGTGGATGGAATTCGCCTTCATTGAATCTGCAGATTACACTAAATAAAGGGAACAAATGGATGATATTCTAGAAGGTCAGGCTGCTGTTCAGGGCAGCCTAGACATGCTGAAGGAAGAGGCCAACAGGAACTGTATGACACTCAACAAGGACAAGTGCAAAGTGCTGCCTGTGGGAAGGAAGTGCCAATGCAGCAGCCCAGCCTGCAGAGCAGCTCTGCAGGAGTGGCCCCAGGGACCTGGTGGGCAGCTGAACATGGGCCCTGTTCAGCTCTGTTCCTTGGCAGCAAGAATGGTCAACAGCCTCCTGGAACAGGTTAGTAGGGACAAGACCAATGGATCACGGGAAGGTATTACAGCCAAATTTTCAGCACTTGTTCAACCACATTTAACTTTTACAATCAGTTTTGGTCCCCAGCACAAGAAAAACATACAAGAACTGGACCAAGTTCAGCAAAGGGCCCCTGAGCTCTTAGTGCACTGAAGCCCTTGTCATTTAAGGAGATGCTGAAGGACCTGGGCTTCATCAACTTGGAGAAGACATAGTTTGGGGGTGAATCAACAGCATTTCACCAGTACCTATGAGGAGGTTAGCAAGAAGGCAGAGCCAGGATCTTCATAGTGTGTGGGGCAGGAGAACGAGAGACAACGAGCCTAATTGAAATGAGATATAGAATGGTTGAAAGGAAGAACTTTTTACCTGTGATGACAGTCAGGCAGTGGAACAGGTTGCCCAGAGGCAGTGCAGCCTCCATCTGAGGAGGTTTCTAAGAACAAATGGGATAAAACTCTTAGCAACTCTCCTGGTTTCAGCTAGGGTAAAGTTAATTTCTTCTCAGTAGCTGTTACAGTGCTGTATTTTGGATTCAGAATGAGAATGGTATTGATAACACACTGACGATTTGGTTTTTTGCTAAGTTGTGTTTATCCTGAGTCAAGGGTTTTTTTCTTGTCTCATGCTCTGCCAGTGAGGAGGTACACAAAGGAAAGTGGGAGAGAGCATAGCTGGGGCAGGTGAGCCCAAATGACCAAAGGGATATTCCACACCACAGAACATCATGCCCAGTATATAAACTGAGGGGAGCCGATCTGTGTTCGGGAGGGGAGGTCTGGCATCAAACAGAGGGTGGTGAGCAATTGCATGGAGCATCACATTATTTTTCCTTTTTTATTATTGTTATTATTATCATTGTTTTGTGTTGAACTAGGGGCCTGAGACCTCTTCCAACCTGGATTGCCTGTACCTTAAGCAAAGTATTGCAAGTGCTTATTCAATCTGTAGATGGCAGCATAACTTAAAGCTACAGTGGGGAAGTCTACTCTTACTGAGCAAGAATTAATAATATTAATTGGTTTCTGTTTGTGGCATCAGTTTTTCAGATGATGCTAACAGCTAACTAGGATAAATTTCCCAAGCTTGAGAATTATAGGAATAGGAAAAATAGAAATAAAGCTCGCATAATTTCAATGTTTGTATAAAACTGTTTAGCAATGAAGGATCCAGATATTTCTATACCTTAAAAAAGATGATTAGTCTGTAAGTCTGTATCAGTAATCCAGTATTCAATCCTTAGCTTTTATATGAGGAAATAGACTGTCATGCAAACAATAGCCACAGAGCCACTGCAGGTGTCTTACAATGCTTACTCTATTACAGTGCTTACTCCACACCTCAAGTTTATGGTATACAGGGAAAATGATGGAAAAATCCATTTCCCAGCTATGACCCAACTGAGACAGCTTTGTTCCATCTTTCCTTTTTAGTATCACCTCTTCTGTCTTATACCTGCCCTTAAAATTCCCCCCTTCTGGAAAATTATTTTTAACTCAAGTGATTTTGGTACAGCACAGTTCAAAAAGAGTTGTCCTGTCAGCACAGGCATGGTGAAGTAGTGCAGTGCAGACAGGAAGCTGCATGCAGTTACAATGAGCAGAAGAAATAAAGTAGCGCTAAAGTTCTATATAAGGAGACTATTGTGGTCATCGTCCATGTGGATGAAAAGAGCCTTGAAAACCATCTCATCACATACACGATTTGTATACAGAAGGTATTAAAAGTTGAGCATTGATTTGGAAAAATACAAAAGGTCAGACTAAAAGGTTTTTGACTGAAAGGCTATTTCAAAATAAAAGATCAGAAGATGGTGTTAAAAGAGTTCCCTTATAATCATTTTAGGCTCATTTGTCAGTACTTCTATTGAACACTAAAAACCCCTAATCTTCTTAAGCAAATCATTCTTTCAGCAACTTTAAGGTGAAAGAGCTAATTATGTGTGTCTATAGGTTAAATTCCTAGAGTACAAATGTTCTACCAGGGAAAAGTCAGGTTAGCTGTTAGAGTGTTTATGTGATAAACATCCTTCTTACTTTATTTTATTTATTTGTAATTCATTCTCTTAATCCTAGCAGCTATTTTGCAGGGTTGTGTACATCAACAGCTGAATTCAGAGAGTTTTGTATGAGTGCAATACTCAGCCTCCTAAGTATAATCTTTATAAGCAAAACATCTGCACCCCTGCATTTAGAAAAGAAAATTATCATTATGCACTGATCTGAATTTAAGGAAAAGATTCATGTGTTAGTCATCTCTCATTTTACTAAGCACTTCTGTTGCTACCATCCTTTTCTGATAATCCTTAAAGCAATTTGCTAGTACTAATGAAGAGGGGTTCCTGATTCTGTTCCTAACAAAAGGGGTTTTAAGTTCAGTGACCAGTTGATTTTTTTCAGCACATATGATAGATAATTGGTCATTTGAATGGGAGAAATGCAAATGTTCTTAATCTGTGAAATCCTGTTACTTTTCATTCCCTACAGATTTGACAACTAGTATGAACCTCAATAAGAATGTACAAATTTTCAGATCTTTCAGAAGGAGATGGCTCAAAATTACACTCCTATCATGAAGGCAGTTAGGAAGCCAGGTAGATGTGTGATTATTGGCCCAGCTCACTCATTAAAACTCCATTAACGCCTCTCCTAGTACCAGTTCCTGTCAGCTGGGGATTTGACCTCCCACACCCTGCTGATGAGCACAAACCTCCTTTCTCTTGCAGAACTTCTGCCCATAGTAGGTACTCAAGGAAACAAGCTGAGAAACTATTAACACTTTCCTTTCTTTCAGTCTAAGGCCATGCCTTGCAGTGCATTGGTTCAGATCTAGATTTCTTCTGGAGGAAATAAAACCAGAAGGTGAGCTCCAGCTGCAGGCCAAGCATATTCATGTCCAGATGGAGAAACAGGGATCCAAATGAGAGCTTGGTCATTTGGAGAGTCTCAAATCCTACGCATGTGTATGTTCTGTTGAGGACCCTGGACAACATTTAGTCCAGAGTAAAACCACTGAACCAAATGTTGTGTAGGTCCAGGGATTTCAATGCTCCAGTATGTTCATCTGTTTCTGTCACACCAAAAAGCTTTCTCATGCAGACATTGTCTGGGAATGTTGTGTTTGCAAGGAAGGCAGAATCAATGAAGTCAGATGTTCAGTAGCTTCATCTGAAGCTACTTTATTCTGCTTAGCAGAAGTCAATCTTTTATATTACAGCAGTTTAAATGTATTTTCAGCTTATCTAAAAGTGCTTCTCCCTGCTCAGAACAGTAAGGTTTTTAATTAGCTTTAGAAATAACTGATATAAAAAAATTGGTTCTGTCTTCCAGAATGTTCCTGCACTAAAAAACCCTCTCCCACAGCAAAAGGCACTTGTCTTTTTACCTTCACATCTCTACTGAATTTCATAAGATGTGTTGAGCTCATAAGTAAAGTTTCAGAACTCTGCATGCAGAGAACTCCAACAATATGTGTCCAAACCATTCACTATTGAAAGTACAACAAGAATCATTTAGTGATTTTTGTGTTGATGTTATTTAGAAACAAACACACAGAATTAAACTAAATTTGGATTTAGTGCTCTACAACACCAATGTTTTGGGTCAAAGCTCAGTCTTGTACCTTAGCCTGTCTCCAGTGATTCCTTTAAGTGGACATGTAGGAAAGGTCAAAGCTATGCATGATATTTATCCTCTAACTATTTTAAGTTCAGGTGATTTCCTGATCCTGAGTGGTGTTATTTAATAACTCTTAATGCATTTCTTTCCCAAGTATTTCTTATCTTCCCTTGACTATGTTCAACCTCTTCCCGGGGTTACATGTTTGCTACCTATTGTATTAAGTTCTACTTTTTTGTTTTTAAAACTTGTTCCTTCTGACTTCATTTGATCATCCTTGGCTCCTACATTTCAGTTCAAGGGACAGTAGTAAGGAGCTCATTCCTATCCACCCCCTTGGTATCCAGCCATATGTATATGGATACATATTTGTATGCTTCCCAAATGTATCTCCTAAATGAGGTGCTTAGCACAACTGTGCAGCTGTGCAGTCTCTGGTCCTGTGGAGGCTATTCCACACTTACAATGTTTGTTGTCCTTCTGTTAGCTTTTACTGGTTTTTAATATACCCTTTTGGAGATGAGTGTTCTAGAACTGGATATAGTTAAGGACGTATTTTATTTAATCCTTATTTTGCTCCTAAAGGTCTGATAAAACTTGCCAAAACACATGAAGTTGTGTGGTGGCCGATTGGCCTGTGGCACAAGGGACAGAGAGAGCTCTTGGTAAGACAATCTCTGGTGCCAGAGACTTAGTAGTGGTGGTGAGAGAAAGAGGCTTCCCCTAGGCTGCCATGTTCTGTTTTGTTAATCTATCCCAGTTTGGATTCCCCGGTTGGCTGCTGGCCTCTACCCATCGTCACTCCCCCAGTGCTTCCCCATTGGTCCCCGTTCCCTGGTCCTGCCTTTTCCCCACCCCCAGATAAAACTCTGAGTTTCAGGCTCTTGTTCGTATTTGCCTCTGCACCCTTTGACAGTGTAGCAGCAATAAATGCTCCTGCTGGAACGCACACAAATGCCCTTCTCGACTCTTTGCTACCGACTGTAACACTGAACCCACCCGTGCGTCTGTGGGGGCACGCGGTGCCCCACGGAGCCAAGCAGGGACAATATTAAAGTTGCTCCTTGGAGCAATGTGCACACCTTCCATCCACCCCCAGGTTAAAATGATTGGGGAATGCAATACCTACCTTCACCCTAACCTGCTAGTGGATACATCAGATGCTGCATTAAGGCAGGCACTTTTGGTCTTCGGTTTTTATCCCACTTCCCTGGGATACATAGCTCAGATGACAGCTATCCCACAAAGGTGGCTTAAAAAGCATGGGTTTTTTCCTGCAGGGAAGGAATTTCAGGAAGGAGACATGGAGTCTTTCTTCTAGGAGTCAGAATGTGCTTCAGATTCTGCACTGAATTTCTCTGGGTCCTGAAGGCACCTGCGACCCTGATTAGTCCTGATGCTCCTTGTGCCAGATTCCCCCTCTCCTGCCCGTGGTGTTCTGCCTGCTGCCTGGGGCTGGGCCTGGCCCAGTGCCCCCTGGCCACCCGGTACGTGTCTGGGGCGGTGGAACAAGCTCTGGCCATGGCATGTCTGCCTGACAGACAAGAGAGTTGCTCCTTCAAACTCAAGTTTTAACATGCATCGATTATGATACACACTGCAACCAGACCATATAATTAATCCCAACACTTCCTTTGTAAGCCACCTTCTTTTACACCTTGCAAATAATGCTTTTTAGCTAAATGGTTGACAAGTTATTAAACTGTGTTACTTTAAAAAATCCTGAAAAGCTACATGGCAGAGTTCACCATCTCACACTGTCCACAAGCCTGAAATCTTGGCTAGACGCCTGATATAGATAGTACTTATCTCCTACCAGAATGTCCAAGGCAAAGAGTAGTTTTCTGTTTCACAACATTTTCACATAAACACACACTCAGACATTTTAGTAATGCCTTAAGCAGCCCATCATTTGCTTATTGTCCCAGAATTGCGTATGATACAATGTTACTGTGAATGAACTCTTGTCTATTTGGTTTTCTGAAGACAAAAAAACAATATGCTCCATCAAATTATAAAGCTCTCTTAAAGATCAAGAGTCCTCTACCTCTCCTTTACTCAGAGAGCTTCTCACTGCAAAGCTAGGGAAGTACATCTTGGGATGTGTAGAGCAAGGAAAATTTTCTGGCTAAAAAGAAACCTTTGGGCTGGATGCTTTCAACAACTGTTTTAAGAGAAGTGTGAAAGAGATGATTTTGGAGGATGGGATGACTGCTATATGAGAAGAGATTATTGATAAGATTGATACTCTGTGGAGTGGTGTTGGGAAAGGCAGGAATGGAGAGAGAGAGATGATCTGAGAAGGAAACAGTGCTTGTAAAAAGAATGATACTGGGAAATGAATAATACAGGAGGAGAAAGTCAGTAAGAGATAAGAAACTGTACCTGTGTAAATTGTCATCACCCCATTTCACTCAATATTTCTCAGCATATTTTCAGTGTATCCATTCAGAGTGTGACTTGTACTCACCTATTGCATCTGCTTGAAAGAAGGAAACCAGTCGGTTTCTGAAATAGCAGTTCTCTTAAAAGCTGGGTGGAGATCCTCGTCAGCTTGACTGGCAGGAGCAAGCTGAGATACTTCAGGGAATATATAGTACAGTGGGGTGTGGGCTGTCAAAGAACATGCTGATTAAAGGGCAGTTTAAAATAAAAGACGGTCTAATGGAGAAAAAGCATGATTTGGGTCCCTCTCACAGCAGACTCAGTGTGATTATAGTATTCAAACATTTTATTTTATGCTCCTTGTTTCCAAAACAAGCCAAAGATTGTGTTCTGCTATTAATTTATAGCTGTTTTTTTAGTATTTTTTAATCAGTAAATAGGAGAAAAGCATTATATATCAACCTTTCCCCTTCTCTCCCCGTCATGCATTTTAATGTTATTTTACTCTTTTATTTTACCCTGAGTTCTTAATTTCACCTTTTATTTGAAGCCATTCCTCTCTCTGATGCTGAGAACCATCCTATGCAGCAAATAACTTGTGCCCCACTAAGCCAGAACTGTGACCTTTTAATGTTAATCATTCCAGTCAGAGGACCTGTCATGGTCCTTCAGTGCCCATCCCTGCCCTGGGGACTGGCCATTCAGCTTTGCATAGCTGTGCTGGCATTTCTTTCCCATCTTGCTGGTACAGAAAGAGCTGTGTGAAGTAAAACTGCAGGGCAGAGGTTCCGTTTCACTGTAGGGACATAGGTTCAGAAAGCCACTGCCTCATTTTTTGATTGAGCTCAGCCCTTCAACTCTTGAGAGCTCTCCAATACGGGCTCAAGAGTGTCAGACAGCAAAAAGAGACCCAGTCACACCCAGAGCTTGTCCTACTTGAATTTACCCAACAAAGACCTTAGCAAACAGAAGAAAAATAGGCTTGCAGAAGGCTGGTATATTGTCTTTGGCAAAGCAGCTGGCCTACAGCTGATACTTTTTCCCTGAGGACCTTTTTGATGCTGAAGCTGTTCAGGAACTGTGAAGTGATTTGTTATCTTCAAAGGAGAGGTTCATCTTTAGTGCTTTTAAGGCTTAGTTGAGCAAACAGATGAAGTGCTATTCCTAAAGTGCAGTAAAATGTGGTGCTCTGTTCGGAATTTAAAAAGTCCTAATGAACTGAAAAATGAGAATCAGGTGAATGTGAAAACTTTTCATCCTTGAAAACTTCTCCCTCCTGCCCCATGTATTAAAGCAATGCAGATGTAGAAGGTAAATCCCTTACTGTGTGGTACAACTATGTTTTGTGCTGTGGTCTCTTAAGTTAACATCAGGAAATAATTATAAAAATACTATATCAAAGGTCTTTGCTTCATCACATACAGTGTTTGCTTTTTAACATCATTTTCTTCCAATTTTATAATGTTGCGAAACGATATGTGAAAAGAAGCAATTAGCATTTCAACTGTCAGAACTTCAGCTGTCACTGGTATTTACTAGCCTCTTTTATGTTCTTCACTGTAATATATGAACAATTTTCTGTGCTTTATAACACTCCTGTTTTCAGACAGAAATTTGTGCAGGTAGAACAGAAAATAATACTTCAGTTTATTATCAGCATAATTGTCCATCCGAGGTAAGACCATCACAAGAAATTTGATTCCAGGATTTAGATTGCTTTTAGGCATTAGGAGATTTCCAGCCTGTCATATTTTTAACAATTGAGTAAAGCATAAAATAGCATATTGTGCTGAAGTTCTTGTTGGAAGACCATCATGTGGCTGTGAAGGAATATTGAGGTAAAATCAGAGCCAGACAGACAAATTCTCATAAAGTATGTGTGTGGGAAGGGCATTTGATTTTACATGCCACAGAGTCTAACCACAGAGATTATCAGAGAGACCCATGTAGGCACAAAGTGCCCTGGAACAAGGTGTTGAGTCAAAAGAATTGCTGCTTTCCATCAATATACATATGGAGGAGAAACTGAAGATTGTGTCACATTCCTGATGTTCTGTTTTATAAAGCACATTGGTACATCCTTGCTATAAAATAATTTGATATGCATTCCTTATTCCTAGAACATCAGACTGATACACTTCGTAGAAATCAGATTCCAGTAGAGGCTTCACATACAGGCACACACGTGCATGCACACTTCCATGGATCTCTCTGACCTATCTCTGGTTACCCAGAGCGTCTGAGGCAGAAGGACTTTTCCAGGGCTCTTTGTTAGCTCTTCGTGGTAAGATCTCTGCATTGGATCCCTACATTCATGTGGAGCTGCTTATCTCGGCTACAGACAGATCATTCTACTGGAGTGTAACAATTTGCATGACAGTACTAATAGGGATCAGAATGTGGGCATAATTTACTGCTGGTTTTTTTCCTTTTAGTGGCTTAATTTTTCTGTTCAGAAACAGAGTCATACAGAGTGGAAATAAAAACAAATCTCTATTAATAGACTCTTTAAAATCAATATGCTTTTTTTCAGGGTTCACAATTAGTACATGATACAACTTTATTCCATAGAACATTTCTTTTGTATATCTTAGTAAGCACAATAGACTAAACAGAATTTACCAGATTTACTTGATTATTCTGGTACATTTTAGTGGAAAATGTGCAAAAGGCTATCTTAAGGGATTTTAGATATGATATAATTTAATGGATAAAAGGTGAGTTTCCAGGGCAAAAACTTAGTAGGAATAGCAATAGACAAAATAGTGAATCCTTCCCTTTAAAAGCTGAGGCATTCCTGATATTTCAGAACAGCTCCTGAAATCAGGCCTGCCTGAAAGCCTTACATGAAGCTGACTGCAGAGACCTCCCAAAGGAAAAGAAGGCTTGGATGTTCTAGATGCTTTAGAGTAGAGTCAAGCTCTCTTTTACCCAGTTCATGAGGGTCAGGATATTCTGAGCCAAGCATGCTCACAGCCCCATCCACCAGCAGATACCCTGAGGCTGGCTTTTTCTAAGCAGTTTTAATGTTCTCAGCCAAGCTACAACAGAGTCCACAGTAAATAATGTGGGCAGTCCAGGCGTGGCTTTCCCATCCTTCAGCTTGCTCTTAATCCTGCTATGTATGTAGAGAGGTTATGTGTGGACATAATTTGCAATTCCACATTAGAGAATTTTTGGGGTCTGTGCCTACTTTTCTTAAAACCGTAGGAAATTGCTGGCTAGAAAGTGCATAAAAGAATATTATGGTAGCAAGAAGAAAGATAGTGGAACTGAAATTCCCTGTGCAACCTCAATTCAATCTTCTTCTGTGTTGCTGTTATTATACAGTCCTTTATTAATTATTTTCCCACAGGAAATGTGAAGGATGGATAGAGTTCTGAGGAAGACTAAGAATTGTGTAGTGAAAGAGGCTTTGTGTTGTGATCTGTTTTTATGATGGAGGGATCCATACAGAAAGGAAAAATGCTCTTTTGTTTCAGACAGTTGAATACAGAATTGTAAAATGTGGAATTGCAGCAGCTGAGTTCTGTGGGACTAGATTCCTTGCTTGCCTCCAGTACAAAATTCCTGTGTAGCATTTTTCAAGGCATTTACCAGCAGATTTTTTACAAATGTGTAAATCACTCTTAAGGGAAGCTTTTCTGAGATCATATCTTCTGCAAAGTGTGAGCCATGAACTGAAATTGAAAGTAAGAATACCCTGAATTTCCTTTTTTTTGAAAATCCAATGCTATGGATCATATTTTTCACCTAAATTAAATGGAAATTGAATGGAGAATGTTTCCTTTAATTTCTGCCCCCCCCCCCCCCCCCCCCTTGGAGATAAATGATTCTTTCATTTTCTAAAGTGTTCAAGAAAAGATTATTTACTGTTTGTGAGGCATGTATGGTACTATAATATCATGAAATGTTCGTAAGGAAATCAAAATATCTCATCAGAGCAGGGTTTTAGCTCTTGTATGGAGCCCAAAGCTGTGCACTGAATGCTAAATGTCAAAAGATGCTTTCCATACCTGCCTGTCTGATGTTAATGGCTGTTCTATCCCTTGGGTGAGACTGACTCATAGGAACAGAGTATATAACAATGTTATTAAACTTATTTCCTAGCACACTGTCACGGTGGAATTTGGTGGCATTTTCTAACACTGAATGCTTGACCTTGAGATTTCTGATGCATCTTCTGAAAAAGCACTGATAGTCACAGTACCTTAACTTATAAATAAAACATCCTGAGGCATCTAAATAGTGCAACTCTTTTGCGTATATGATCTCTTCTCAGCAGTAGCCCCAAAGGCGTAATTTATTTTGATTGAACAAGCATTTGTTATTCAGAAATAGTCTGAGAACCTGATCTAATCACTGATGTCAGTGTTAAGTATCACATTTGTTCACAAAAGGTGATGGAGCTGACTGCTATGATGTGGCCCTCAGGTCACAGTTTAATTTGTCTGAATGTGTACAGTAATTATCTCATACAAAGAAACATGGAGTCATAAGATGGTAACATTCATTTGCTTCCAATTTGAGCACAAAATACAACAAATACATTGAAATGTCTGTATTTTTCCATTTCTGTAATTTTATAGCCACCTGCAATATCTGTTTAGATGTGCTTTAAACTGTGAGAGATAATTGAATGAAAGTGACAGAAGCAATGGGAGCTAAATGCAGAGTTCTGAAGGTAAAAACACTCTGGCCTTGCCCTTTTGATCCAAATTCTGTCATTGTCAAGCAGAAGGTGATTCAAGAGAATAAGAACTCCTGATTTAACTAAATTAAAAGATAAAATGAAACAGCAGGTGAGGAAACCTCCATCATTATGGAAACAATACCATCCCTTGTATGTACACTACAGCTGTCTAAATCTCCAGATGAAGGTATTAACTCAGATCAAAGATTTTCATCCAAATGGAAAGGGAAGGCCAAAACTCAAAGTAATAAATCAGATAACTATAGGCATTGACAGCACAATGGTTGCATTTAAATCAGCAATAGCACTGGTATCCTGTTTCTGGGGGCTATAGCACCTTTCTTTCAAAAGGATTTTCTGAAATATCCAGAAAGGAATCATTTCAAGTGGTTGAACCACTGGAAGGCTGACATAAGGGTGCAGCACCCAGCCTGCAGCAGGATGTCAGGTTGCCCTGATGTAGCCTTCTTTGAAACCCATCTTGTTCTGTAAGAAACACAAAGGATGAACAGCAGGCTTTGCACTGGGACTTAGCAAATGCATGTTCCTGGGCATTACTGCTGTGACCTTTGGCAGCTCTCCTAAAAATCTCTCAGTGCCCAGAATTTAATCTTTAATCTTTTAGCACCTGTGTTTCCTTCTCTTCTTCTGTGTTTCGGAGGTAAGCCTCCAAAAAAAAAAAAAAAAAAAAAAAGAAAGAGCCTGTTCCCTCTTCATAACGAGGAAAAGATGGGATACAGTCCATTTAGCATTAAGAACTGCTCAAGGCACAAACTCCCTGATTTGCATAAGGGCATAAGGTGGTCATTTTGAAGAGGAAAGTCAAACTAACAGTAGCTGCCAGTGAAAAGAAAGAAAAAGGAGAGAAAAGGAAGGCAAAGTATTGAATACCAGCCTGATGGTGAATGAACATGTTGTCAGTTCTCCGGTTTGTGTGCAGCTAGATCTGCAGGTAACACTGCAACTTTTTGAAGGAGAAAGAAATTGTGGCCGACTGAGCAAGCCCCTGGTTCAAAAGTGAATGATGCAGTAAACTGTGCATCTTAATGTAGGTGACTCAGAAGATAAAGATTGACTGGTGCTTGATAATTTACTTTGTTAATGCAAAGTATTTCTTATGTGATGGTAGCCTTGAATTAATTTGATAATAAATTGATACTCTTTTCAATTTTTTAATTATTAAGATTAATACAGATGATAGTGAGGAGTGTGGGACTGCACTACACAGAGAAGTTGTACCTGAGTGAGCCCTTGGAGCACCATATGCCCTGCCTGAGGACAATCAAATACCTCAAAATAAGGTCCATGGAATGCAAAACTGGAGGTGTTTCGAAGATCCATGTCCTTTGGTACTTTGGTACCTGATTTGGGGCTGTAACAGGACATGTGCTGGGCTGGAATTTGTTGTCAATACTCTGTGTAACTTCTTCCATCATGGTTTCTACATGTTTTTTTTTTAAAACTCATGGATCAGCCATTCATTTCCCTAACACAGTTGCAGAAAACAAAGAACTGACCTGATAGATTTGTCCTCAACTTGAGACATTCAGTCCCAGAATTCCCTTCTCCTAATTACTGTGGGGTGGATTTATCCTCTATTTCTTTGTGAAACAGTGCCACTGCGCTAATAAAGAATTCACAATTCATTGTAGTAATAGATGGCAGCAAGAGTGAGCACAGTTTTGTAGATTGATGACAAGATATTCCTCTGGAAGAGGATACCTGCTAAAAAGATTGCTTATGAATTTTACTCAGGGATTATTTAATTACAAACAGAATTTATTACCTTATGGACAGTGTGGGAAATAAAGCAAGGGGATGGGAACTGTCAGACTAAGGGCAGGTCACTGATTTGATGACTTGGTTAGCCGCAATGATGGGAATGGACTGGTTTGTCATCCAAGAGGATTAAAAAGAGACAAAATAATGCAAAAGAAAATGTAGAAAGTAAACTTAGGAATAAAAAGCAAATCATCATCTGGTCAGAAAGATATTAGAAGTCAGTTTTCTTTGGCATTTACTTAATGTGAACCCATTACTTTGTGGAGGGAGTAGGCGTAGGTTAAAGGCTAGTAAGTTCTATTCCCATGTAAACTTAAAGCCAGATAATAGAAATCACATATTACAGTTTTTTACTAGCACAAAGCCCTTCTTAATTTTATGACAATGGCCATGGTGTTGCATTATTGGAAGAATTATTCTTTCTAAGTATTGGGCTTCCAGTGCCTGGCAGTCCAATATCAGGGCATCAGGGCACACTTCAGCCTGGCTAAGACCAAAACAAAGACATACTTCAACAGAAGCTCTTTTGACCCTGTCTTCCTGCCAGTGTTGCAGTAGGTAGTTGATAAAAGGTCTGGCTTCATAGCTAAACTCAGCCTTTGGCTTTGGCTTTTTTATCACCGTTATCCACACAACATGTTTGAGAAACTATTGGGAAGTCGTCCCAGCATCCATCAAGGAAATGTGTATTAACTCAGCAGTCTGAAAACTTGAGCACAACAAAGATGATTACGCCCTCTTATGTCTGAGTTAGAATTTTAGGATCTGGCTCTGAAAGACTACCTTTGCATCTGAGGTTTTGCACTGTAAAGTACAAAGGTTCCTAGAGAAGATAGTCAAACCAGAAATGGCAGTAAAAATGTATGGTAGGAATACATAGCAAAAGACCGATACTACTGAAATGATAAATAGATAGAGGGATATTACACTGCTGCTGAGGACATGGAATGAGATTTCTAGATTGCAAGATATGGCAAGTATGTACTTCAAACAACCACCCACGGAGCTGCGATGTTTGTGCAGAACGTGACTTGCTTGTGAGGCAATTTCTTGTAACAGTTTTGGATTTAATTAGGAGTGCAAAGAACAGCTGGAAGATTTGCCCACAGAAACTACTCCAGCAGAAGTAGAATGGAAAATAAAAATAACTTTATTTTAAAACCATGGAAATTTTGGAAAGATTAAACCTATGAGGTAGCAGAGATCATGAGCAAATATTGCAGGCAGCTGCAAAGAAAAGGGATTTCTAAATCAGAAACCAGGAAACTGCATTCTAATTCTGCAGAACTGGAGAGAGTTTCAGTCAGTTTACCTTCATGATGTCAAGATTAATATATTTTTTGTATCTATAAAACCTCATGGAAACTACCCATTTTGATAGCTCAGATGCCATATAGTCTCCACCTTTACAACAGATGTCTACACAGGGGCAGACAGTTATGCTTGACCTTTATCTCTGATTGAGAGGATTGTTCTTAGCTTAAGTCTTGATTTGCTCTCATGGCAGTAATCTTGAAGCCAGTGTGGATTTAGACCATTTTTTTCCTCTCCAAAGCCCTCAGTTTGAATGAATTTCCTCTCTCACAAATTTCAGAAAGTTGGTTTAATATAATAATCCTTCTGTATCTCTTTCCTTACAGTTACCCTGCATTATTTTTGTCCCATTATTTTTTCTTTTTATTGTCCTCAAATCCTTGATCTGTAAATGTCAGTGGATTAAGAATGCTGAAAGGAGAGAATTTTATGCCTTCAGGAAATAGTCTTTTATCTACTGTGAAAGCACACAATGGCCTTCCTCACCAAAATGTATGAAAGAGGACAACGAATTGTCAGAATATTTATATATTCCTGTAGCATAAACTGTTAAGATATATGTGCAATGTCTTTTGAGAGACTATGAAGTTGTCCCTAATCAGCACCTCTAATTTGCAAAATCTTTTTTTTGTTACACAGAGGAGAAGGGCAAACAACTGGGAACGTGATCAGCCTTGGATGCCCTTAACTCCTACTGCAGGTATTTGCCTGCATCATACCTGTGGTTGCATTTTCTCTTCCAGGCCTCCCACATGGGAATGTGCTCTATGTTCTTCCAGTTCTTCATGCTATAGCAGGAGTGTTGCACGAGATGTGCTGCCACATAGTTCAGTTGAGAAATACCCAACTGGTAGCAAAATGCTGAAAGATGCTGCCCATGTACCCATGCTTCCATAATCACTGAAAACTGGTGACAGCTCCTCTTCCTAGGTAAGGTGAAGGAAAACAAGAAAAAAGGTCTTCTTTTTCTCAGACAGAATGACTTTGAGTGAATTTTCTGGAATTAGTTTCCTTTTATATGTAATGACTTTCCAATAAAACATTTTTTTTCTGCATCTCTCTCTCTAAAATCTCAAGGATTTATTGTTCTTTAAAACTTTTCTCTGGATTTTTAAATTTATTAAAATGATATGGAAAGAAGATTTTATCAGAAGACAAATCAAAGTTCCAGAAACTGGTCATACAGATTTGTTGATAAAAATATTTAATAATTGTATCAGAAACCTTATGAAAATTTTCTTAAATGACCCCTATTAATGCATTGATTTCTTCAATGACCAGCATACTAAAGATGCCAAAATCAGTGGAAAAATGTTTTCAGTCATTTTGATGAAAAACAAATTTAGAACATCTATGTTTTCCCTACTGTGACTGATTGTGTTAGTGACTGAAACAACAGTAAATATTCATGATGAAATTATATTAAATGATCTTATGGGAACTTCATTTTCCTCTGTAATATAGTTCTTGCAAAACCACTTGTTGATACATTGTGACTTCGGCATATTAAGCCTCAGGAGATCTATTGGTTCTATTAAATCAGTTTCTGAAGTGCCCCTAAAATTCTCTCTAATTTAGGAACAATGCCATCTAGAATTTTGCATTTTTCTTAAACTGTGTTTAGAAAGACACTGAAAAAGATCTGACATGAGCAAAATACTTTTCAAAATCTGCCTTCTTTTCCATATGAGGCATTGGATGGTTAAAGATAATCACTCATCAATAACTTTTGCTTACGCAAAAGGTCAGGAAAATAATTCAGCATACATTTAAGGCCAGGAGGAGTGACCAAGGCTCCACACTTGGCATCTGGAACATTCATAGGGCAGTAAAGAAGCTGTGAATTCTCTTCCTATTGCCAAGAACAATGTACAGCTTTCATTCACAAAAACACTGAAGCCATGACAAATTAGACCCCAGGCTCCTCTAGCCTACCTCTGAAATTAGCAGGTGCCCAAGGAGATTAGAAACAGGCTAGGAATGCAGTAGTTACTCCCTAGAATATTTTCCTGCCCTCCAACAATTTGTGGGTCAGGATATCACTTGTCAAAGATACCTTTCTCTTCATTTGCCTCAATTGAGATGTATTTCTTTGTTCACTTTCCCTGGAGAAGTTGGAAATTTTTATCAGCAGCAACATCTTGTGGCACCAAGTCCTCCAGCTCCACATGGCTGTGAACAGTGTGAAGAATGAACTCCTTTTTTGTCATGAGCCTCTGTCCTTCATTTGAGGCCTCATCATTCTGTACTAGAAAAGGCAGCAAACAGTCTTTCCCTATTCACCTTATCCAGGCCTCTTAAAGTTTTGTAGTCCACATCTATATCACTCCTTGGTCATATCCAGTCTGAAAGTTTTTGTCTGCTGAGTTGTTTCCCATAGGAAAGTTGTTCAACAACTTTGAAGATCTTTGTTATTCTTCTATGACCTTTTCTTATTTCAGTCTAGTCTGAGCAGAGCTAATTGTCTTTGATTGGCTTTGATTCCTCAAGAAAACAAAAATTAGCTGTTGTTATTCACTGCAGATCTAAATATCTAAGAAGAAAGGAGTTCTACTCCGTTTTCCTTTCCATATAGGCTTTCAGCTTTCATTGTTGTTATAAAAAATAATTGCTGTCTAGCCAGTAAAAAAAAGAAATTCAGTTAGTATTTACAACTGCTTCTCACTTATCCATTCCAGAAGAAGTCAGCTGTTGCCAATAATAAAACATCATATTTACTTTTATTATGTTTCAAGTTATATATTTTACTTTATTGGAATAACATTTACTAATCAGAATTAAAATAATGCTAAAATCAGCAAAAAATTAATACAGTAAAACAATATACAATAGCAGAAAAAATTATTAAATCCCAAACATTTTCTCTGTATTTCAGCAGAAATGAACCTAATTTTCCGATGTCCTTCTTGAAAAGCTGTAACCCATCATTTTTAAGATTCTGCATCGGGTTGCCATATAGAAGGCCATGAACCTCCTCCTTATGGCTTTATTTTTTTTAATTCTTAAAAAATTGCTAGCTCCCCTTCCCTACTTTAAGTATAAGAAGCACCAGAGTGGTGTCTCTGGAGCATCCATCATGCAGCTGGGGCTAAGGGCCAGGAAGACAGGCAGTAGTGGGATGGGGGCACCACTCTGCAGGTTTTGATGTTGCTCTGCATTGCCTCTGAGAAAACCAAGGGCCCAACTCACCACCCTGAATTACACTCTGGGAAACAGATGCTGAAACCCAGTGATGGCAAAGTTAGCAGCTGAGAAGTTTTCACACAGTTCAGTGCTCAGGTTCCTTTTTGGATCTAGCTCTCTCATAGCATGTAGAGTGCAGGGTAACACTTACCACATTCATCCACAGAAGCTTTGATGTACGTCTTGCATCCCGCTTAGCAAAGGATAGGGAGTGGGAGGCTGGCTGCCCTTAAAGCCTTTTGAACTATCTCCATGTTTAACTCTTTTTTTTTTTTTGTAAATGTTCCAGATATGAAACATCACCAAAACAAAACAAACAAACAAAAATACACCAAGCAACCAAAAAACCAACCAAAAAATCCCCAAAGAACCTCTATCTTAAAAGAAAGGATAAAAAATTGCAACTTTTTTATTTCAACAAATGAAAAATACTGGAAATCAAAGGACAGATTTTGAGTAATGCTAATGTTCTTTTCCTCTGATACTGCCTTTAACTCTTGATATATATCATGCCTCTGAGGAAAGGTGGTATTGCAGCTGCTGGTAGTAATTATTAGATAAAGGTTGCAATTGTGTGCTTACTTTCCTCCCGCCTCCCCAAAAGGGTCTGATTGTTAAAACATTCTCTGAAGAAGCTGTTTCAAGCTTTTCTGCTATGCTAGACTTCATCTGCGGTGATTAGCACCCTCTTTCCTTTGAAGATTTAGTGCAAGCAAACTATACTTCTGTGACCTTTCATTTATGTTCTGAACTCTGAAAATTCTTGCTTGGCACAAAAGAAGAAATGCACATGCCAGCCTGACAAAAGGGAAAGAGCTTTCTCAAACAGAAAGATATAAATCAGGAAGCAATTCCTTATCCTTGCCTATTTAGATATTCACTTTTTCTAGCCCAGGGAATTTAATTTATCTTTAGAAATTGCCATTCAGAGTTTGCCCTCACAGTTGAGCCTTGGGCATGACACATCAGAAATTTGTTTTCAGTTTGTGGCCCTGATTTAGATGTGTTGTAGAGCCTTGTCAAGTGACCAGCGACAGGAGTAATCGGTCCTAAGAGAGATCAAAAGATTGACTTTTAAATCTGAGTGAGTCACTGTCAGGATGCTAATCTGAACTGGACGCTCTTTATAGGCACAGATTCATTTTCTCATTACACAGAGAGTTAGAATAGATCAGATGAGTTGCCTTGTGACAGTACTTATTTATCTACAGCCTATATTCCCCATGGAGGGACTCCAAGGGGACAGGCTCCTACTTAGCATTGGCCTCTTAAAAATAAACCTTATGGTGAAGACTCTACTTAAAATCTCCCTGGTGCTATCTGTAAAAATTATGATAGTACCTTTCTATTCTTTGTTTGCTTTTTCTTTTCAAATTGGACAGTATTGGCAAAAAATGAATGTTTTATCATGTGAATGGCTGGAGGGTGGAGGGGAAACACAGATTCAGGCAAAGTTCTTACTTCTCAAAAAAACCAAATAATAAGCCATGGCCACAGACTTTAATGGAAATAATATTTTCGAATATGATGCACCACAAAGACATTTGTAGTATTGTTAAGGGGTACCAGGAAAGATCTCAATGCTCCAGAAAACAATCCTTGTCACTGAGAATTTTGCATACTGAACCCTTGGGAACCATAAAAGTTCATCAGTAAAATCTGTCTCCCTTTGGTTTTCTGCAGTCAGAAAGTTGACGTAACACCAAATACATCACTGGAGAGTGGTTGCTGAAATTAAATTTTTGATTTCCACAATGGAATTACTGGAAATGTAGGAGAATTACTTGGCTGAAATGAGCTTACATCTTGCCATAGGTAATCCATGTCCAGCTCTCTGAAAATGCACTACCACCTCTGATGGGTAACCAAAGTCATTCAGTAATTATTTTCCTTTTGGCAGAGCTTTGTTTATGGCAAAACGTTTACAAATATCTACTTTGCTTTTCTAAGGTCTTGTTCAAGTGCCATAAGATGACACATATTGAATCCCTTTCTGGTGGTTTTGTACAGCCATTAGTTGATAATTTTTTCCATTATCCTGCGTAAGTCTTGTTTCCAATCTCCAGTGTTGGAATGAATTTAATTTTTCACAAGTACTTGTCAAAATAGTTTTATTTTCTATTGCCTCTGTTAGTTTATAAATATTTCACAACTGCCTGGTGATATGCCTCTTGCTATCTATATTTTTCCTTATGGAGAACCAGCAGAATACTACAGTTAATGAGTTTTCTTTGACACTATTCATAGATAGATAAATCATATAAATCGATTCCATCTGACTCTCTCTCATCTAAGAGACAGCATAAGGCATAACTCAAAATATTTCTAGACAATTAAGAGAGTGAAGTTACTGAAGTTCAAATGCTTCAGCTGTTTGCGTCCCTTATAGAATTGAGCTTAACTGGTCCAGGCCAGTCCTGGTAAAACTAGTACGTGAGAACATGCAGGGAGGTTGGTTAGTGTGGTTTGATAGATAATGTGCCTTCCTTTCAACAACAGACATTGTCCTTTCTTTCCTAAAACTTCACCCTCAAAAAATAAAATGCTGTGGAATGGTAATTCTGGTCCAGCAGGAAATTCTTACTCATGATGTTGCAGCCGATGCAGAAACAGACATTTTGACAAAAGAAGAACTCTGGGAAAAGAATTTCACCTGGTAAGATGGAAGAAGATTTTTCAAAAAGCAAAAAACAAAACCGTGAGACAGAACTGGAGAAAGAGAAGATAGAGAAAAAAATTAACACCAACATTCAGGAGTGCAGCAACATAGAAAAGAAAGGAACAAAGAGAATGAGCTAAAGGGAAAACAGGACATAAAAATTATTGTGTAAATGTTTTGAAAGGCTTTTTCAGATGGAAAACATGGAAAATAAAAATACAAATGAATAAAGGAGATTGAACCATGTGTTCTGAGGTATTTAGAGATCAATTTCATGCAACATGATGAAAACCTTTTATTTATAAAAGCACACTCTGCCAACACTTAAATAAGTCTGAGCTGATTCCATCAATATCACTAGCTTTCCATGCAACAATTTTCAAATTATAAAAAGTCAGAAAGGTCAGATGACTCCCCTGGAATCCCCTGGAACTCATGGGATATGCAGCCATATAAACTAAAAGCAGAATTCAGCAAAGAAAGTTTTCAGTGCCACTAATAATAATTTTCTGTGCTATTTTCAGATTAGTGTCATGAAGACATGAGATTTGTTCAAACCTTACTTTGTGGTGTTACTTTCATCATCCTAAGAGGTATATATTTTTAAAAAAATTTAAAAATACAAAAAATAGAGCCAAGTTCGACAATTTATTTTCATTATGTTAGTCAAACAATCTAATATGCACTTAGTAGGTAAACATTTACGAATCAATTCTTAGCCAGCTAGTTATATGCACTCATATTTGAAGATATATGCCACTTTTTCCTTCACATTTTTAAAAATACTACTCATAAAAGATTTTCATGTGTGCTTTTCCCATGTTTTTCTTTTGGGATCAATAGTGCCCTGAGGGTTACTGTGCTCAATTTGTCTTTTCTTGCTGGAGGTTGCTGCAGATCCTAGAGACGATCCCTCTGAAGTGTGAACAAAGGCAATACTTGAGCATATCCTTTCTAATTGAAACAAAACAGTGGGAAAGAAAATTCCAGGCTCTGGGACTGGGGTGAGAGGCTGGAGTGTAGAAAGAGTGTAAACTTCTCTTTATACTCTTTGATACACAGAACAGAGATAAATAAGAGCAGCTATTGTCCAACAGATGTACTCTGAGCTAAGCCTCTATCAATCCAATCATCATTGCATTAATGAACTGGGATAAAGAGATTGCCCCAAAAAAAGTGTCATAAGTCACTTTTCCCAGCTCCCTAATAATTTCCTTCCTTGGTTTTCTTTTATTGCGGTGTCCCTATTATTAGATGCCAAAAGTTCAGAGGATTTGGCAGACTGCTGCTATCATGTGGCAACCCCCTTTGGTGCGCAGTAGATACGTTGTGGGTTTACATTGTGTATGTCCTTTCCACGTGCTTCAATCAGAGGACTCTTTTTATCCCATACAATGCTGAAACATTGCCACAAAACTGCAGCTGGAGCTGTAAAGAGCACCATCAGCTTGAAGGCCAGCCCTCAGAGCAACTTCACTGGGCAACGAGGCAAGATTTTAAAAAGAAAGGAATCAAAAAAGGCAACAAGCATAGCAGGCTTTTTGGTGCCATTTATCAAAAGTGGAGTTTTCCAGTGGGGTTGCAGATTTCACTTAGCAATGGGCTTTAATATTTTGCCAATGGCAAGCACCTGAAATACCTCTGATGTGACTATTAATGGTTCTGTTCAGTATATGTCCAATTTTATTACTGTAAGTGAAGATGAAATCAGCTGTTCTCCAGACCCTGCTTGGAGGGATGATCTGACTGCAGCAAAGTGACAAATCACATCCATTAGCTATAAGATATTCAAGTGAGGGATCTTCCATCATACAATATATCTATTAAAAAAAAAAAAGGAAACCAATAAAGGAGACCATTAGGAAAATGATAAAAACCTATTCTTGTATGTAGTAATAGAAGTACTTAAAAAACTGAGGGCAGCAGGGTGTATGAATCCTTCTCTGAAAGACAATGTATTTATACTTTAAATGAGGTTAGTAGACAAATCCAGCTGTGGGCATGGATAGATTCTTATTTATTCTATTATCATCTAGGGAACAAGATATTTTGTGTCAGAATTAATTTCATGTATGACTGGAATCCTCTATTTTCATCTCTACAGTTATTATGAATTTAATCTTTCTTAAGATGAAAAATAAATGTTTGCAGCTTTGTTGTACTGAAAGAGGACTTTTGGAAAAGTGATTTTTACCTAAATTAAAGAGTTTCTTGTCCTTACTATGTCCTTACATCTCTTCAGTCTAGTTCTCATTGTACCTGAGTAAATTCAGTTTCCCATAGGCATGAAATCTATTAATGAGTTGGCTGTAGTGCAGCAATTCTGTTCTATGAGTTTCTTTCTGTCTGGAAGAAACAGCAACTAAAGGCAGACTGCAAACTTGAATACAGGCTGAAGGTGTATGAAGTCAGATTTTAAGGGGAAAATTATAAATTAAAATACAATGCTATAATTTCTATAATAAAAATTAATAATGGGAAGTTAAAAATTATTTCTGAACACTCCCAGTGATTGAATCAACTTGACTCAGCAAAATTTTCAGTGTCACAAGAAGCATTTGACATTTACAAATATTTCTGCAACAGGAGTTATTATGTCAGATTTACTTTTGAGGTGCTCATGTCATAGAACTCAATTGTACCCCTAAAAATGTTCTATAAAGGAAATACCTGGATAGGTAAATACTGAACAGACTTAATCCTACCTGATTTTTTCTGAATCCTGTTTATGCTGAGGATACACAGAACTTACTGCCTTACAAACTATTACAAAATATTTACTTTAAAATTCTGTCACAGCTAAAATATGGTCAAATTTTATAAGTAAATGTTTCTCTTTTCCCTTTAAATAAAAGTGAATTTAAGAGGCCGTGCCTCCAATGTGCTGGTAGCCTTCAACTCTCTCTGAAGTTGAGGGAAGCGTCACATTGAAGGAGTGGAATCAGAATAGCTCAATGTAAGCTCTGGAAGGACAGTCTGAGAAGATGATGGGGTGGACTTTAACCTTCATTAAACTAGTATTGTCCTTTACAGAGTCAGGACTGAGATCAGAGTCTGACCTGCAGACTAAGGAAAACACTGCCTCTCATGGTGGGAGCTGCTTGGCTAGAGGGAAGTTGTCAACACTGGCAAGAAAAGGCAAAAGGCCAAGAAAAAAAGTAGTTGCTAGGATTAAAAATATTTAAGAAAGGTCTAGAAAAGCCCATGGGGTAGAGAGAAGTCAAGATAAAGCCAAACTGTGCCCCAGTGTTTCCTCCTGTAATATGAGATAATGGGGGTCTAGAGTCTGACTAGAAGTGTGCCTGAAGATGCTGGACCTGAAACGCTTATTTTCACACAGTGGGAGAGGATCCTACCCAAGAAGCAAAACTCTGTGGGCTTTCCTTCATTCTCCTCAGTTACCATAATAGAGATTCAATGGATGATGTGACCCTTCTTCTCCTCACACCTAGAAGCACCTTATGTTTGTGGTGGAAATATAAGTGAAAGTGGATTTCCTTCTTCCTCTTCCTAGACAGGTTTGTAGAGTAGCTTCCAAGCTGATGAAACAAATGCAGATTGCTATTCACAGAAAAGCTGAAGAACACCAGGGTATCACCTGCAGAATACTGAACCATAAGAATGCCATAAAAATGCTGAAGGAGATCTGGAGGCACTTTTCAAAGTGATCATCTTTTATTTTTCTGCCGCTTTAGGAAAAGAAAGAGCTTAAAACTCCAGGCTGCTACATCCCCTCCCTTCAAGTCACTCTAAAACTCCCAGTCTTGTGGTTAACTTGGACACAGGTCCAGGATGGAAGGGTGGTCAAAAACCAGTATGATGTATTTAACAATTATGGATCATGCTGTAAAAAAAATAGAAAAATTAATTAAAATACAATGGAGGTTTAAGGAGACCAGTAAGAACCATGACTGCATGACCCAAAATGTTTCTTACTTTGGCCCAAGTCACCAATAGAACAGCACAATTTATATTTTTGGCCACTAACAGATGACAGTTCACCTTAAAAGTAAAGTTAAACATAGAGAACTGCATTATGAAAGTCAAGAAAAAGATCACAAAATGATGGAATTGTTTCCTCTGTGAAGTGCACTGTAACAGATAAATAGGAGGACATCTGTCTGAATATCTATGAAAGCCCTTCAAAGACCCTATAACAAAGAACCAGCCTAAACAATTTCCGGAAATTGAAATCCCCTTGTATCTGACTTGCCATCTGACTCTACAGAAGTTCAGCCAGAACAAAAGTAGATTCTGGTGTTTATATTGTGTGGTGTCTCTTTGAGCTCACTATGAATTAGTTATCATTTTTTACTTTCAGTGCAAGCTTAGATGGTAATGTGAAATGTATTGAAGGTAAAAACTGCATGAATTGAACAAGCATAGGAGCTATCTAGAAGCCTGGAGGCCAGAATTAAAATCAAGTTCAATACATCTATATAATTTCCTTGATTTATTTGAACTCTATTATTGTTATTGTTCGTATTACTTATTTGAAAGGTTAACTGCATGCTTGCTATTTCAGAAAATGTAAATTGAATATTAGTGAGAGATGTGACACTGGTAATGCCCTTCCTAATTATTTCCTGATGTCACGTTGTTTTGGTATTTGAAATAGTCACTATTTTTATGTCTTTGGAAAGGGCATACCTCAGCAATACTACAGATAGGGAATTAATGTTGTGGTCTGCTGGCAATAACCACCAAATTTTCCAAGGATGCTCACTGGTAATTGCAGCATTGTATATTCTGGCATCTCATTCACGAGGTTACTGTTTGTAAATGCCAAATAACAGCAATGTAGAGGCAAAAGTTCCACTAATCACCTATTTATAGAAACATTAACAGAGAATTAATTGGAAAGAGGGATTTTCTGGACCTGAATGGTAGAAAGAAGGTTCTAGAGTCTTGTGTGCTGGAATAAGGGAGTTTGGGAACAAAACGTGTCAGACAGAACCAGTAGTTGAGGATGAAATAAAGGAGATGAAGGAGAGAGAAGGACTGGAGAAGGAATTTCTCAGAGCAAAGCTGGAAGGAAGATAGTTGGAGTAGTAGGAAATGACTGGGAGTCTTGGCATTGTTCTTCAGTCAGCCCTTCAACAAGATGGTCCCAATAAAGCCCCTCCTGAAGATCACCAAGAGGTAGACATGGGAGGTTTCCAACCAAACAAAATCTCCCTCAAACTGGTGATCTGGAAGGTGGCTATAAGTCACAGGTGTGTTCCAGAGAAAGATGGATTTTTCTTGTTCATTTTGTGTCAAAATCCGGTCTGATCCCTTTCAATTCACCAGGACACTTCTGCCTTCACGTTTTGAAGACACAGTGAAAACTGCAATTGCTTTGGATTTGTTTCCTCAGGCATTGTTGGGCACAGAGATATCCAAAAGGAGACTATTTTGTTTTGTGATCTTGTCAGAGCTGCATCCTTGGGTCCACTCACCCTCCTCTTCACAGCTGGCCCAGATTGCCCTCCTAGGAGTGGGGAGCTTGTGGAGTGTGGTGACCAAATAGAGCACAACATATGCAAAGCCATGTAATTCCTCAGTGTAACCTCCCCCCCAAAAAACATAATAATCTGTGTACCAGTAAATACTTTAGGTCAAATCCTGGCCTTGCTAAAAAGACAAAAACCCTGGTGAATTAATGAAAACAGAATTTTTCATTCTTGTGTTCTCTTAAGGGTGCATTATATAAGGAGAATTAATTAACTGCCATAGAATTCAGAGCAGGTCTTAATGGCATTCGAGTTAAAATTATTAAAAGAAAGGGAAAAGAATTATTCCTTTTTTTTTCCTTACACTTTTAACCAATCTGGCAATTTAATAAGCCAGATCATTTTGATTTATGAAAATAATCTGTTTTAAATAACAGCTCATCTCATTTTTTAATAATAAATGTGGTAATTTGACATCTGAAGACACTAAAATACGCTGCAAAGTCTGTCAAATGGAATGACCCAAACCTTCAGAAGTCTGGAAACTGTTGTTAGCATGCAAAGTTGTGTTCATGAAGATATTCTTTCATACTTGCCTGGAGTTTTAGTATATGTAATACTCATCCATGGAACAATAAAGAATGTAGTTAACAATTTGTGCTAAATTGAAACAATGTGTATATATAAAACTTGCTCACTCAGTCACTAAGAAATACAATCATCCACTTTCAAAAACTTGCATTTCAGTCATATTCGGAGTTTAAAGTTTGGAAACTGTCCCAGGTGTCTTTATCTACAATTCCATTCTTTGCTAAGTTTGTCTCTGTTTCGCTGTAGATCTGCTCAGGGTGAAGAACTGATTGGCCCTGATTTACACTACCTATACTAAACATGAAGCAAGGGGATGATGAATGTGAACAGCTTTGAGCAGAATGGGATTTGAAAACTGACTAGGGTGAAAAGCGTGAAAACTTTTATTACTGCGTGCAGCATATTTTGCCATTTCATTGTCATCAGCTGTACATCCTTTTTCACTTTTCTTTGAAAGACTTGGTAAAAAATACAAATAGACTATCTCTGATTAAAAAAATAAGGCCTTGAAACAGAATAATTAAAAGACACCTGAGAACATAACAGAGTAAAAAGGAAAGTTGTCAGGGTAGATCAAACGTTGCATTTTGCTTCATGTAAAAGATCTGTGTCCTGTTCAGTGAGAACTGCCGTCTTTCAAGTTACAGCCTGCTGTTATCCTATCCCTCACACAGGTTTTGGTTCATAACCAAACTCTTCAGACACAGGCAAGCATTAATAATACATCACCTCTTGCTATCAATAGAACTTACTATCTTGCTATCTCATTGACTCTGGCCTATAATCATATTTACATATCTGCAGTATGTAAGTGAATATCAAACTACTGAGACAAGTGAATACCTGAAGAAGAGCTGTATGTCTGACTTGCAAGAGACAATCAATTGCTTCTGCCATACCATCCCCTCCCATGCTTTAAAATCTGTCTCAGAAGTGTTGCTTCTTCCACTAATTTGCAGTGGTAACGCTGACAGCAAGAAACAGGAATTCTGGTGATATCTTCTTCGCTCATCTTTTCTGTATCTTTTGATGACAATAAAGTCTTGCAGTAGAAGCATAAATAGTGTTTGTCACCTTGTTTGCATATGCTGTTAGAGCTGAATAATTTCAGACAAGAACAGAAGATAATCTAAATCTGTCAGAGGAATGAAAGACTGAGCTGTCAAAACTGAATGATGTGACAGCTGTGAAGTTCAGTAAGCACCACAAAAATAAACTCTTCTCAGGGACTACTAAGTGCTATTTCCAGAAATTAGTACTATTAGACTACACCAACATACCAATCTAAGTTCCTTTAGGTCAGCAATAAAAAGAGACTCTAGAATAAATCAAAATAATACTAGCAGAACTGAAACTGATGTCACCAGAAGCAGAGCTGCCTGCATTTCTTAGAAACTGCAGAGATTAGTGAAAGCTGGAGATAAGAAGGACAATTTCTTGGAAATGACAGCAGTAAAGGCAGCTACAGCTAAGAGTCAGTAGATTTGGTAACCTATCAGAAAAGGGACTCTGCTCTGTCCCCTCATTTCCTCTGCAAGCTGGATTGCAGTGTAATGGATCAAAGTTTCTGTTGCACTGGAGCTTCACTCAACCAGAAACATGAAGGGCGCTCCTATGCCAGTACAAGTCCCAACTACTGCAGAGCCAAGAGCTGTTCTGAAGCCTGACAACTTCCAAAAGCTTTTCAGGAGCAAGGCTGGCTGCAGCAAGACATGTCTTCGTCTCTGTGGAACAGTATGTGTCCAGCTGTGTGATCAAGCTCAGACTGCAATTCAATAAGTTAAATAAAGTTTGGAAAGGGCATCAATTTTTCTGAGCGTCCAGACAGCCCTACTTCACTAAAGTATTGCATTAGTGAATGAGTGAACCTGGAGGTGAGATGGAAGGAAATTACACTTCCTTCTGCACACACATGCCTCTCATACCAAAAGAGACAAACCCATTTTTATTCACTTCTGCACAGCTTTATTTCCACACTTTATTCACTACAACTTTAAGTATTATACGTTTTAAGCATTTTCACCTAAAGGGTTAAAAAATGTTGTCACTTTTCTGCTGTAACTTAATTAGCATATATAAGTTGCTTTGACAGACCTGAAGAATGAATTTTGGTCATCTCCAGAATAGCTGCGTCACAGTCAGAAATGCCACATTTTTTTTCCACATTGCTGTACCAATAAATTTCAGCTGCTGTTCAAACAGAGTACTTTTAGGAACAAAAGGACAGTTTAATCTCCATGTTAATTCAGTTTTTGGCTTCTGTAAAGAGACTGCCAAAAAGGTTGCCAATTAGTGCTAATTGTGGAGAAGGTTTTTGTGATGTGTGATGTGCGATGTGCACCCTTCTCCACTGAAAATTGGATTACAACCTTCAAACTCATTTCCTATGCTGCTGATATATTTTATTTAGGTCATCAGCATTTCTGCTGTTAGCCTTTTTAAAAGTAGTGCCTCATCAGACACAAAGACAATGGAGGTTGAAAACTCATCATTATATCTAACTCTCTTTTCTCTCAATGTGTTAGACTTATTTGGGGGGGTTATGTTAGCTGAATTTTCTCAACTCATAGTACACAAAAACAAAATAAGGCTTCATGAGTCTTTCAGTTCTCATGTGGTTATGTAATAATGCATTAATGTAAGGGATTTCTATTTTTAGACATCAAGGCCCTGACAGATGTTTTTGGATCTAGTTGCATTTAGTTAGTCTTCATTATTATGGCACACTTTGATCTGGAGAATTCCTTGTCTGTGATCAAATGTAAAATGAATTTAGATTCATTCCCTTTCATCTCATGTGAGCAAGACGTGTGAACCATTTACTCTGTATGATGACTATTGTCTTTTTCACTGCTTCCTGGTGAGATTTTTTTCTTTTTCTGGTAGACGAACCACCTCTTTTATATGATCTTACAAAAGACACAGGCAGAATGTCACTTAACATTTGTCAAGAGCAAGTCCCACAATCTCTTTAACAAGTGATGTTTTACAAAGTCTTGCAGGAGATTTTTACAAACAGATGTTAATTAGCCCAGGAAAAAAAAAAAAGATAGCAATTAAGGCATCAAAACTGTCTTTGGAAAATCTGCAAGGTTTTACTCAGCCTTGGAGAGATAGATATTATGAAGGCTTAACACAAAAAAAGACCCCTTAACTCATCTCCTTATAACTAAGCATTGTAGTAATGAGACAAGAAAAATCACCCTTGTTTAGGAGTCTTTGCTGCCATTATTAAGGCTCCACAGAGTGTGCTGAAAGAGTTTTTCATTAATGTTAGTTTCTTTGTTTTCAGAGGTTTGCACCATGTCATTATCATAGCTGTGTGCATTTCCTACAGCTGTATGTTGTTATTACAAGGACTATGGAAAAGGCAAACAGGTGAAACAAAAGTACTTTTCCCCTCACACTTTTACCATCAGTAGTTTAAAATAAAGTTTTACTATATGTATTGGACACTATATGTTAACAATTTAAATTCTGAACTCTCAATTTGCCCATAATATTTTCTTCAACATATTAGAAAAAATGCTCATAGAAGCTTTGCAGAACAGGTTCTTACATATTTATTTTGTACATATGCTTTTTGGTACCCATTTATTTGCAAACTATTTTACAACTGACTCTTGTGCCTTAAGCCAGCATCTTTAAAAGTGAGATACTATCATGGACTAAAATCCTCCACACAGCACTCGCAGGAGAGACATCTTTAGACAGAACCAGGATAGTTTTAAATGTGTGGTCCTGGGTGCTCTGAGCAGTTCAGCTTCAGCTGAGATTGATCTTGGTAGCCAAAACTTGAGCCAGGCACTGCACAACACCTCTGTCATTGTGGATTTCCCAAGGGGATTTGGTTATATTCTTTCTGTGTTTGTCTTGTTTACAAGGTCCTCAGCTTCCTTCAGCACAGGCTGTCAGCCCAGTTCTCAACTCTGCAGGGCTACCTTGAAATCAGCATCTCTGCTGAACCTGTTGAGTGTTGATGGCAAGAGTAAAGGCCCCCACATCTGCCCATCCCCTGGCACCCTCAAGCCCCTGGTTCATGCCCACAAGGTGGATGACTCCCCATTTGAGCTGAAACTCTTAAACTGAGATTTAGATGACCCTAGACTGCTGGAATTGTGTTTTGCACTTCTGGGAGTAGGCCAAATATCAGTACCAAAATGGAGTATAATTTCTACTTTAAGATATATTTTTTGCCCAAACTATTAACCCTTAATTTAGAAGTATCATATAAAAAGGATTACCGCCCTGATAAGAGCAGCAGTTATTTGCTTGAACACCTGTACAATGTTTTAGCTTTAATCTCAACCCATGTTTATGATATCATTGCTTTTTTTTTATTGTCAGTTTAGTGCATTTGAAATACTTCTTCAAGGAAAGCTGCTTTAATGCCACATTATACTGTAGGTTAGGAAGGAGAAGTAAAGTTTATGAAATTCTTGAAAAGGTCAGTGAAATCAATAATTGCTAAATTGAGCCAGTAGAAAAAGCCTGTGGAAGGCTAACTTTTTCTTTTCAGCCCCTTTATATCTGTGTGGGGCCTGCTTCTGGAAGATCAGAGAAATTGCTGGACAGTCTTTTAGAGTGAAAAGATTTTAAAAGCAATTGTTGCAGCTGACTGGACCGCACAAGCAGAGGCCAGGGGTGCATTGTGAGGGTGAAGAAGCAGTTTCTGTAAATACATTACTAAATAGGAAAAGCTGACTTTTGTTTCACAAGTAGAAAGATAAAAATATTACAAGCTCTCTGTGGCTGTTCTTTTGGTTGATCAGAAAGTGCAAACAAACTTCCAGTCTGAGTGAGAAGAGGCAGTAAGTATGGAGAATTCTGTAAAGTTTTGAAATTCTGTTTTTTTCAAAATAGATGTTTAAAAATACAATGTGAAGAAGCAGATGAAATCACCATTTTGTCTGCTATGGTCCAAGAAAGTTCCCACAGTGTATTGTTGTTGGTGAGCTTACATGGAACTATATCAAGCCATGGTAGCTGAGTCCCTTGAGAATGCATGGGATTCCAGTACCTGTCCAAGGCAAAGCTGTATTTTCTCTTTCTTACTACTTCATAAAACTTTCTTCTGTTTTGGCAGGAATTCAACTCAATGAGTCCCTCTCCCTAAGCCAAAGCTTCAGCAGCACACATTATCTGTAGGGTAATATGCAGCTGTTACTGAAGGCAATACTAAACGTAAAGGAATAAAAAGATACGTGTGGTATGTATGACCTGAAGCTCTTATTGGCACATGATTGAAATACCTTTCATAGGCTCTTTTTACTTCAGTTATGTGAGCTGGTAAAATCTTAATGTCAAGCCACCTTAATCTTATCATTGCCTTTTTAGCCATTTTCAGTTGGAATGAAAATTCTGTATGTCCAACACATTCCATAATTTCTATTTGCTTTCTGATTGGCTGAAAAGTCTTGGCTGACTTTTTTCTCCAAACTTTTTCTGTCTCTAAAGTGACGTTTACAAGTAATTGATATTAATATTAATATTAATGTTGGGTAATTAATTAATGCCTCTGCATGGCAGTAAAGAGTCTGATGTTAGGGAATTGTTTCACTTGAGATATTTGTAAGCCACATTGTGTTGAATATTACGTCAAGCACTTTGAATTCCCCAATGTTGCAGTTCTGGGATAATAGGAAGGCAGGGAGTCTCAGTCTCAACTGAAATGTTCCAGTCTTCAAGAAATATTTCTGGCCCCAATTTTTCTCCCAATAAATCACAACCTTTCTGGCTTGCACACAATTCCGTAGGTTATGGCCAAAAAATTTAATGCCACTTGAAATCACTTAAATGCCATGCATGCTTTCTACAGCAGCACATGTACAGAATAAATTGAAACAATCTGAAAATTGGCCCCTGAAATGGTGGATATGCCTGCTTAGGTAACTGATGGGATATTTCAACAGTCAAATTAATGGTCCAAAAGACCAATCATTTAAACTAAAAATGAATTCTGCATTTTGAGTAGCATTACATCCTGGAGAAATGAATAAACAAAGGCTACTTTGCAGCTGCGGAAAAGATTGCAAATAGTTTTCTTCTGCCAGCAACTGCCAGCCAGAAAGGGCATGCAGTGTTACGGGTTCTTGTTCTGTATGGCCATGGTGAAATTTTTTGTGCATAACAATAAAGCGTTATGCTTGTAGACAAATTTCATTCAAAATAGTAGGGCCCATAGAGGGCCCATAGTTTCATCTTATAAAGGGGGATAACAAGAACTGTGGGGCAGGCAGACAAGGAGCCTTTTGGTGCTCATGAGCATATTGGAATTAGTTAGCTATTTTCTTTCAGTTGCAGGATGTTGGGATTTTCCCTTCCTTGCATTTAATGGGGAAGAAGGAAGTTCAGTGACTGTCAAATGTTACCATCTTAGGCAAGGAGACCCTGTGTTGAGCCTAGAAACAGTGATGTTTCTAGTGATGTGTAGTGATGTGCAGCTTCTTCAGAGATACCTGCAAGAGGCAGTGTCAAAGGCTTCTCGGAGATCCTGCTAAGCTTGAAGAGAGAGCTGTAGCAGGCAGGCATCTTATATTTCTATGTTATAAATCTCTAACAGCAAACCTCTGTTCCCAAATGAAGGGGTGATGCATCAGTTACTGCCAGTGAGTAATTGTCTGATGGCATCAGCCATCCACTGCACTGCGCAGTGTAGGGATCCAAGAGGCAGTTTGGGATCTTGCTCAGTGTTGGTATTGAAGCACTTTCTACCCAGGAGAATTTACTGGAGAGTTTAAATTCTTCCAAAGAGCACACCTCAGAGAAATCTCAAAATTGGTGCAAATTGTATGCAGAGCTAGACCTGTCTTCTACTTAGAATTACAGCTAGGCAACCCTTCACTTCTGCCAGTTGACTTTGGGAGAGCTTGCCTTTTAGAAGAAACCCAAATCAGAATAGGGAGAAACACATGTAAATTGATTAAATTCTCTGTTGCTCATTTTTACATACCTGTTTAGGTTACTGTGTAATCCCAACAGCCATATTCCATAATCTTGTTAAGAAGGCCCCATGGAAGAAGGTTATTGTCTCTATATTCTTTAGGCCTGGTCTGGTTTCACCTGTGATGTATGTATATATGTAGTCATGCATGAAACTTTTTCCAGTTGGGTTATTTTTAATGGGATATAGTAGGCAGGTTCTCTATAGTCACCTGTGAAGATTGGTTCATCAGTTGTCAGTGTCTGCACGTAGGAAAAATTTCGTTTTGTCTGTTTACTCAATGATGTATACATCTATAAATATCAGCTTCTGACCCAATTTCCAGAATTACTTTTTTTTTCATAAAAATTGAGAGCAAATTAAATGCACACAAATGTCTTCAGTATGGCAACTTCCTGAGTTTACTTGCTGTTCCTGGTTCCTGCTGCAAACATTGCCAGGACAAGGTATCTCATAAGTGCTGTTGGAGTGGGATCATTACCTTCCATTCAATATAGTATTCTTTGGCTATTCCATTTTATATTTTTGCTTCCACAATGTGGGCAGCATCATGAGGCATATATGGATGCCTCATGACAAGGAGGGGAAAAATGAGCATATGGCAGTGTCTCCTTGTCAGTTACTTAAAATAATGGTGTAGAAAAGGTGCAAAAAGGTACTTTTCCTTACCAGACTTAGGCAAGTCTGGTTATACTACTGCTGTTAGATAAACGTGGAAATTCTACCAGAGTTCCAAGTACTTTCCCAATGTTTTAGTCTCCAGCATTTCAGTCCTCAGCTTTTCAGAGTCTCTTAAGGTTTTCCCTTTCCTAATGGAAGCAGGTACTAGATAAAGTTACAGATACTCAGAGAAGAGAAGGCTTTGGGTGACCTACTTGCAGCCTTCCAGTACCTGAAGGGAGCCTACAAGAAAGAGGGAGAGAGACTATTTACAAGAGCAACTTGTGACAGGAGAAGGGGCCAATGGCTTTAAACTGAAAGAGAGTAGGTTTAGATTAGATATTAGGGGAGAATTCTTTACTGTGAGGGTGATGAGGCACAGATTGCACAGAGAAGTTGTGGACAACCCTGGAAGGGTTCAAGGCCAGGCTGGATGGAGCTCTGAGCAACCTGGTCCACTGAAAGGTGTTCCTTGAAAGGCCCTTCCAAACCAAGCCATTCTATGATTTTATGATAACAGAATTCAGGCAATGATATTTCAGGACAGGAAACTCATATTTGCTCCAGAAGATACTAAATAAAGCACAACATCCCAGGGTCTGATAACTGAGGAATACTTTTTTTACATATGCCTATTTCTAGGCAAACTGAAACACATTATCATTCAGGAAGGAAAAAGAAAGCAGCACACTATGATCCCTCTGTGTGTCTAGAGAGCATGACAATTTGACTAGTCTTGGGTATTTTTCAACAGAAACACTTCAGAATTAAAAGAACTGTCTTGCAACAGTTTTTATCTTCCACATTTGGAAAACATTTGTACCCGTCATACTGGAACACAGAATTACAACGATAAAAATCAGGGGTTTGGATCTCACTGAATAACATTCCTCGCCATTCTGCATGCCTCACATAACCTGCAGTGCATTCAAAGAGGGATGTGAGAGTGGTCTCGCTCAGGCTGGAAGTACAAACTAATATATCTCTTTAAAGAATGTAAAACCACATACTTCACTCCCTCTTCACTTTAACACCATTTCTGAGATCCATGCACACTGTGGTAAGTGATATAATAACAAGGTGTTGATGATTTAGCTAAAGACATTTGTGGGAAAGGTATGTTCATTTTATGTTCAAACAAAGTCTCCAACTATGTGAACAGTGTTTTCTTGCAGGCCACATAGCATACAAATGGTAAGGCTTCAAACTGGGAGTTTAAATTAAGTTTGAAGTTCTGGACAAAGATCAAATGCAAAAGCACGTTGCATTTAAAGTGTAAGATTTTAGACTGGCAGATTAAAATGTGAAGTCCTCATATCTAGACACGTTTCATGGCTCTGCTACGGGTTTCTTGAGTGAAGATAAACGAGTCATTTAAATCATGAAGTGTTACAGTGTTTTGATCTCTGAAATAACGATAGTGACACCTGTTCATCAGGAAGGTTGTGATGATTAATATTTCAGTGAAGCATTTTGGAATCTCTGGGTGGAACTTGATACATAAATATGCAGTGTGATTACTGTTGTAACTGGGTAATTTATTTACCCTGTTTAGATGCTACTTTATACCTTATGTCTTTGTTTGCAGTGGCTTTTCCTGATTATGTTGGACTGCAAACCCTATCTACCTTAACAAGGAAGTTTGAAAGAATGCCATTCAGCTGGTATCAGAATTTATTTTTTTTTAATTCTTTCAGCTGTTAGAGAAATTGAGCAGGAGTATTTGGCACTTGGCTTCTAGTATGCGTGTGCAGGAATTGCCACCATGAACTGCTGCTTTGTTAAAGATAGTTTAAGATCCAAATTCACTTATCTTTTTCATAAAGAAGTATATTCTCCTTACCTAAGGAGACAGAAGATGTAATGTACACATGTATTTGAATAACTAACAATACATGAGCACCTGCTATGGAAAGATATTAAAAGCTCAGAGGTAATAGTGAAGAAAATCCGTAAAAATAAGACACGCCAGATCTTTTATACAGTGGATTTCAAACTACAGACACAGTGAGAGTGAGAAGTTCTAAATCTTTATCATCTGGCTGCTTCCCTTAAGATTTTCCTTAGAGGGTGAGTATCTCTCAGTATATGGATGTCTTGGCATTATACTGTTTTTGCTCCAAATTTCTAAAATGGAAAGGAAGCAGGGTTAGAGCAAGTCTGTGCTTTGGCATCCTTAAATGATGCCTTTGCAGACAGTGACAACTCTGCTGCCCAAGAGGGATGGATATTTTCAAATAAGGGTATTTTTACCATAAAAATAAACGAACAATAGAAACAAAGGAAAGAAAAAGAAAAAGGAAAAGATAAAGACAAAGGAAAAGACAAAGAAAAAGAAAAAAAAGAAAATTAAGAAAAGGAAAAAGAAAAGAAAAGAGTTGTTTGGGTTTTTTTGGTTTGTATTCAAAAGTTGTTTCCCCATCACAAGCTATAACAATATAAGTTTGCTCACCAGCATGGTCTTTTTTTCATGTATCTTACATCTATTCTGTTGCTTTGGTGAGGCTTTAGTCAGTCCCAGCAGTCAGACCGATATATGAAGCTTTTCATTTTCTTGTTCTTGACAGATCAAATCAGTCTTTTGGTTTGTGAAGATAAAAAAAGAGACAGGTCAGACTTTTATGTCCTTTCATAAGAAGCGGAAAAGAACCAGCTAGCACAAGTTTAAGAAAAAAATACAGACAGCCAAATCTCCTTTTTTTGTCTTTTTCTGTCGGTCTGAAGTTCCAAAGTATCAAATACTTTACTTTCTAGTAATGTACATAGCTGTGGTAGGTAGACCTTCTATGATTACTTAGTATTGAGACTGTACAAGGCAACCTTTTCAGGATCCTGTTGTCATTGTTCTTACCTTTACCAGACTTTGGGCTGATTATATTTGAAAAAAATCAAATAAAACATTGTATCCATCTCTGATAATTTGATTATGCAAACAATAAGTTGTTTTGCACCTGCTGAAAAAATGCTGCTCACCTAAAAGAAAGTTTCTTGGAGCAAAGAAATTTGATGTATCATAGTGGATTTTCCTTTGCATTCTCCCAGATTTTGGCAACTTACAAACCTCTAAAAATTAAAAAAATAATAGGTTGTATAATTTCATATTTTCTACAGTGCTCCAAGTAATTCTGTGACTTACACATGCTTTTTTGTGTCAATCAAAATGACAACAAACCGATCTTTTAAAATAAGAGATATGCTTCAATAATCAAGTTTTAGCAGCTTTAGAAGTACATTTTAAGCAAGTGTAAAGTTATGTTCTGGCATTTCTTCAGGACACTTTGTTTCTTCTTGATGGTGTTTTATTTTACAGAAGCGTAAAAGAAGTGACAGGTTATTGTGTACATAATCATGGCTAATTTTTAACTTCAAACACACCTCTGTGATCTTAAAAGCTTTTCATTTGTTCATAGGCACAGGTTTGTACAAGCCCTGTGCAACATCTGTACTCTGTTTTAACAAATAGCTACAGTGGTGGCTCTTGCTCCCAAAAAGTTTAATTAGATCTGAAAGGCAGTTTAAGCTCTTACATGACTTTAACATGTATGAGCACCATCACAAACACTCCCACCTTTAATTGCGAGGTGCTACAGCTTTTGCAGAAAAATGTTGCATCGTCAAATCCTGCTGAGATTGATAGGTTTCAAGGTAAGCAGCATCTCAGAAGATGTGGTCAGTTGAACTGGGAGTATCTGGGAACTTGGAAGTCTAAGTGGTAAACCCCTCGTGCACTCTGGTGCATTTGGTGAATTTTGTGCTCACATACTTAGCTGGTATTTCAATGATATTCAAGACCAAGACAATAGAAAAACATCATTGTCTAGGACCTTGTTCCCAAACACACATTCTCCATTACCACAATGTTCTCTATGTCATGGATACTCCTCCTCTGGAGGTATCTTTCATTAAAAAATCCTAAACTCTCTTCCTAAGAATGTCATACACATCATCACAGATGAAATGTATTGTAATCTCTATATATTGTTATGTATACAAGGTAATTTACTTTTCATTCAACACAGATAACTAAATAAGACAAAATTAATCACATTCATCAGTAATATTTTTAACCTTGTTGTCAGTTTAATGACATTCAAAGAAGCCATATATCTATTTCAAAGTAGTTTAAAATTTGTTAAAATGTATTATTTAAAAAAATATTAAAAATATCAATTTTTAGAGATTCATATAAAATTCCATTCCTTAAAAAAACCCCTGAAGTAATAAAGCTATTCCTGTATATTTAATATTTAAACCAGTAGTATGATTTTAAAGAGTTCTTGATGTACAATTTTGATCATTACATTTACATCCTGATGATAACCAAATTAACATCTTTGTAAGAGCCTGAAACAACTCTGTTTTGGAAACTTATAGCAGAAGTAAGCTCAGGGTAGTCAGTAAGAATAGAGTTAATTCTTAAACAATGGCCAAAATTTATTGCTTCAGTGAAACTATACCTACTTATGTCAACTGGTAAATTCGATACTAATTCTGTTCAAGCAAAATACATTATCACTCTGAAAAACATGTGAGTGTTTTTAGGATCCTTTCCCAATTAATTCAATCCCATAGTCCATGATGGTAGTTGTAGAACTGCTGTTCCTGTGCCAGGAGCAGCACTTGAGCCCATAAAATTTCTTTTTGTGTGGTTTCTTGTGTGGATCTATCCCACTACCCAAAGCATAGAGCAAGGGGTGAGGCTTACAGTAATACCTATTTATAGCTCCTGCTTGCTCTGTGAGAGAGCAAGCAGAGAGTGAAATGGGATTCATCTGTCCTATTTGGTGGCTGTATCCTTTAGAGGAGACAAAAAGTGAGCATTGCCTGGGCTACTGAGAGAGGGACACAGTGCTTGAGTCTCCAACAGACCACCTGCAATAAGGTGGGAACTCCTTGCAGTCCACCCCCACGGCCCGCTGTCACTTGATGTTTCACATTTAATCAGTCTTTCTTTTGAATTGGTTAGTGGATGGCAGGTTTTGATAAAATGTTTAATTTCCAAGTTTCATCTTTCATCTCCTCATATTAAAGTTTTTTTTGGCACATCCCCATCTTGACTTGCAGGTCATATTTTGATACAGAGGAGCCAAAGGTACAACAGCTAAGATAATCCCTCTCCCTGCACTAAAAAGGCTAGGTAAAAATAGATATTAATAAAGCAGCTGTTTAATATCTATTTTATATGGTATAGCTCTCTTGAGTGATTGAAAGTCTATCATTTAAAAAACCTAGCAGTGATGTAGGAAAATGTACTTATTCACCCTAGATGAACATCATCTCATCAATATTTCTTCCTAGATGCTGAGACAAGTCTGCTGTCATTGCTCAACAAGTCCTGTAGGGAATCTGAGGGAATTGTAAGCATGTTCTTTAGCCGTGTTGTGAGTTCTGACGCTATGCACCAACCTAAAACTGATTTGATTAAACAACATATCCTCTTCTGATGGGATCTCAGGGCTGTTGCTCACTGTCACAGCTTTTAGTTGGCACTACAGCTTACTGTCTGTCACGCTGTGCCAGTCTGGCCAAATTTAGAAATATATCCTCTGAGAGAAGGCAGGTCACCACCCCTCCCCCACCAGGTTTGGGGAAAAATAAATTTTCCTCAAAGGAAAGTGAAAGAGATAAAAGCTATTTCTTTAACAAGCACACGGGAAAAGGAAAATAATGCTAAATAATAAGATCTCTCACTGTGGAGAACAAAACCTGGGAAAGTGTTAGAGTCCTCCCTTTGGTCGCCTCGGAGCTGGGGCTTGGCCCAGGGCCAGGCCCTCTGTGCCTGGTGGAAAGTCCTCCCAATGTGCTCTGATATTGAAGCAGTCCAGTAGAAAAGGGAAAAAATCTGAAATTCCAGGGAAGGAAAAAAGTTCAACTCTCAGTCTCTCTCCAGATGAGAAGAAACTGAACAACTAGCGAGGAACTGACCCGGGAGCAGCCAGCTGGGTGCTTCCTTGCTCCCCTGCTGCAGCTGGGAAAAAAAGTCGCTATCTCTGTGTGACCTTGAACAAGCTGCAAACTGCTTTGAAAAAGTTTTGCTCAGTTTTTCCCTCCCCCTCTGAGGCTCAGTTTAGAGGCATAGAAAGGCACAAGAATTAATTTCTGGGCATAGGGCAGCGATACGGGATACACATCATAAAGTCACCCCAAGACACACGCCTTTCTGTGCACTGAGAGGAACATGCCATACTGCAGTCCTTCTGGCTGCTGCTCTTTTTGGTGGCACCAGACTGGAGATGCCCCACCATGAGTGTTTTTCCCCTCCATTTTTGTGCATAGAGGAGGAAGTTTGAGACAAGCACAAAGTCCTTCACTCTGGCATCACTGTTGGAATTAACTGCTCCCAGTAGAGATAGTTGCACGTCACTCCTCTATCTTGATATCTAAAGAGAGAACTTTCAAATTGCTAGCAGGAGTTTTTCAGGGCAAAATTAGCTCTGAGTATTTTCTTTGATGTGTGCTCATTGCTCCTTCACTTTGCATGAAGGATTTCACTACAAGAGACTTACCTTTCTGCATATTTCCCAGCAGTAAATCAAGGAAGTTCCAAATGCGAAAAAAGTGCACACATTGATTTCAAGTATCTGAGAATCTGGAAAGAAATACTCACTGCATTCAGCCTGCTCTGCTTTCTAATAAGGGCAAGAACAGTATGCTGTCATCCTGCCTGGCCTCCTGCCCTCTTGTCTCTGACATGGATGGCCAGTGTCTCTGTGCCTGATTTTCACCTCCACCCTGATGCCAATCCACCTTACCAGCCTTCTGTCAGGTCACTGGGGTAACTGCTGATCCCTCTAATCTCCTGCCAGGCTATTTTGTTGGCAAGAACCCATTTTGGATACATGACATTTGGTCTACTTTTACTTTTAGACTGCTCGTAAAAGATAACAAGTACATTCGCTGAAGTCCAGAGTATTTAATACAATAATGCTGCCTAGCAAATACTCTTGTTTAAAAAGAAATTCCACACAATTTGTTTTTCATAAAGTTTTTTGTTTTATTTTATATTTTGATGCGCTACGCAAGTCTAAAAACATGAAGATATTAAAAATGGATATACATGGATATATACATGGATACATAAATGGATATACAAAAAAGTGGTGATTGCAACTTGCCAGTGTATAGGCAGAGGCACTTTCAAAAGATTTTATAACAGGAAATGGAAAACTACAGGGAATAAGCTGAGCCAAGCTGAAGCAACATGATCCATAGTACTATACTGCTATATGTATGATGAGGAGTTCTTATTGATAATTACTATACCATAAGAGATCTTCCCAATATATACAGATTTAGTAGTTCAAGGATGTATCTGCTGCCCTGTAGGCTTTTCCCAATGGTTACAGAGTTCACATTCTAGCTATTTTATTGCTTACAAGAAGGAATGACCCAAGTGAGGTAGATTTCTGATTGTCTAACTGTCCGTCACAGTCAGTCTTGGCAGCTAATAGATTCCACCTCTAAGACACTGTAATAAGGTTACAGATAATTATATTTAAGTGTTCCTCTGCAAGGTATCAGATATCTGTCTGTAAGTGAAAATTATATCAGACAAAGGTTGCTAGCTCACGGGGCAGGAATGGTGCAATTCACAGAAAAGTTTAGTCCTCGATGTTCTCTAAATATGGAAGGAGATAATTATTTTCCAAATAGGAATAAGATACAGCAATAATAGTAGTATTATGCAAGCAACACTGTTTAGTTTCACTTCAAGATAGATAATGTGCTTGCCATATTCCTGAGTCTTTTATGATAACTGAAATATTATATAATTCATTACTGAGTGAAGACAAGAACATATTGTTAGGGCATTCACTAATGCAAGCTATCTGTGTCCAAGCAGAGTGCTAAAATCTCTAGCAAGTGTTTCCATATATTATCAAAAATTATCTTTTAGCAACTAAAGAACATAATTCTCCATATTAGGCTTTTGAGAAAATTGGATGCAAAATGTTTCAAAAATCAGAATGACTGTAGCTAATAGCCATGATTTTTGAGTAAAAGAAAATCAAATACTAAGCATAGTGTACAGAGTTGAGTCAGCTATTAGAACAATGTGTGTGCTTGCTAAAAAAACCAATAAGAGTACATTTATCAGCAAAATCCTTTTGTTACATTTTTTGGAAAATGTATCATATAAAAGAACTCATAGAGGTATGCCTATTGCATTTTTAAAATCTGTTTATTTGTATATTTACTGAATATGTAAGTACATGAACTGCAAGAAAGGAGAAAAAATTCTAAATAAATATAATATAAACCATAAAATAGTATAAGTAAAAAGTTTGTTTAGAAAAAGGGAATTACAGAGCAGTTGACATTACTTCGTTGATGAAATATGATTGGATAATTTAAAGTAAAATTATCTTGTTGCGATGCATGTAGGAAGAAGAGTTACCAGCATGGTCCTTCATGGCAATCTGAGAGCAGAGAAATTTGCAGGCACAGACAGTGTGTACGCACAAATCCACTAATGAGTATCATTATCCACTAATGAGAGAACGATCACGGGGCAATGGTCATTAGGCAGTTTTTATACTAATTTTAAAGAGCAAATTATAGTTTGAATATTAGAAAAAAACCAAAAGGAAAGTAGGTAAACAACACTGATATGTATAGTGACAACTTTATGAATTAAGATTGCTCCCTCACTTGTATATTTTTGAGCCACCATAGCTAGTTAAATTATTTTTGAAGTTACTTACTAAAACACAAGCTAAAGTGGAATAGTATTTTTCTCAGTTAAACTTTCTGATGAGGACAACTCGCTTTTTATGAAAAGCCTGACTGATGCCACCACCTGCTAACTTGGGATCATTGTATCAGATGATTTCCTTCTACCACCTGCTGTATGGAATAGAGATGGAATCCAGCTGATGTTTTGACATTCTGGTGACAAGATTTTAACTGTTTCTGTAGCCTGTGTTTTAATCTAGGCATTTCCCCTGGAATATTCTGCTAATTTTAATTAGTTCGAAATGCTGCCATTATGAATTTAAAAAATTTGAATCTGGTACTCTGGTTTTAAGAATTATGCTTTTCTTACTCATAATTCAGTTTGATCCCATACCACATCCAAATACTAAATTTACTTTAGATCTTTTACTTTTTTTACTCAATTTGTACTTGTTTTGTATAGGGTTAATTACCAATAAGATGCCAAGCCACAGAGGATGGCATAGTATCTCTAATAACATCTCATTATATATAAATTAGGATGTAGATTGTCCATATCTTCTAGAAACAGAAAGAGGCAGCCATTCAGAAATTACCATAAGTATTATTTTTGCCTGAACAGTTTCACAGGAATGCAAACATGACAAAGTCATGTGTAATTTCTCCTTGTGAGCCCTGATTAGATGTTGCCAGTTTTAAAGAATGTTCTAGGTAACTCACTATATACACTTATGTACAGTTTCTTGCTTTATAGCAGCACTTCTCAGGAGGTAATGTGCATGTGAGCAAAGTACACACATTCCCCTAAGAGGTCAGACAGCCACTTAAGTCCCTTTGAGGCCTCTAGGTTATTCAGTGCCTAGGGAACAGTCTTACAGTTTTATTAAGTACCAAATAAAAGTGCTCATTATTGCCTCAAAGTGTAATGAGAGAGTTTATCTTTATGCATGTGTGGGAGACATGTTAAAATGACAGTGGAACTAAGGATTTCTCATTCTTTAGTAGTAAATGCATTATTGAGTACAGAAGTTTAATACTTCTCTGGTTTTAGAAATTAAAATGCTTAAAAGAAGAGGGACGTAGTCTTAGAAAGATAAAAGAGGAAATGAATCTATCTTGTTGACTCAAATTCAAAGTACTTTTGTTTATACTACTGTTATTTAAATATTGTCCATCTTGTGACTCTCCAAGGTCTGAAATCAAATGACCAGATGATTTTGCTTCAGTATTTAGCAAACAGGGTCTACAACACAACACCCTTTGCTTGGCAGGAAAGTCTTAGGATTGTTAATAATAGTTATTTGAATTTTGCTAGTTACATTAGAGTTTGTGTCCTAGGGTACAGAAAGCATACACATGCTCTCTCAATACTGGTTTTAGACAAATGCCTCAGTTTTGTACCTCTCACTGGCTGGAAGTTGCTTTATGGATCTTACATGAAGTGAAACAGTGGCATCTCAGGAAAATATTGCAAACTCTTATTAAATCAGTTTTTGAAGCACTGAGGAAAGTATCCTTGTACTGCTATATCAAATTCCCACAACTAATAAATGCCTTGGTGACCTGTCCATTGAGCAGTCTGAACTTCAAATCTGTTCAGTACAGCAAGAACTCAAGACATGTGTTTTAGGTCCTGCTTGGTACCATATAAAGTTATTACCTTTTTGTTCAGTGGCTGAACCAATTTTTTATTTTAGCTCCTTCACTCAAACCTAATCAAAATTATTTTTTCCTCAAAATTTTTTACTAGAGGATGTAAAAAAATTGGAAAAGCTTTCAGTTTGATGCCATTTCTTTCAAGCTTGCCCAATAACTCTGACTTAGAGATCTCAAGAAGAATGATTCTTGCATTCATTTCCTTTTGGAGCCTTAGTGAGCTATGAAACCATGCAACAGAAAGCTGATCTAACTGCTATACAGTATGTATCTGTTATACAAATTTTCTGATAGGGAAATGGTGAGTTTGTAGTGTATAGAGGAACATCATCAAGAAAATGAGTAACAAATATGCCCAGTTTACTCTATTGAACAGTTAATGGAAACACAAGATCAAATTTCCTTTGGAAGAAATAGAATTAAACATGGATTTTCTCCTGAATGAATTCTGTAACTGCTGGATGGGATAAAACAACTCTCCTTAATTCGTTTTGTAAATCTAAAACTAAATTCAGATGAAATCATCTCCTGAACTTATATATATTTATCAAAGTAACAATTTCTCTGTAATCTCCTTGCGTAGTTAGGGCATCACTACCTTCTGCAAAGTCAGCATTTTTAATTTGGCTATCAGGAGATAATCTTTCGGAATTACTAAAGATGGAGAGACAGCAGAGGTCTTTACATGCAGCTTTGTATTGCTTTGCTGTGGAAGCCCTCATCCATCCATTGTCTTGGTGATCAATTTGGTATTTTTCTTGTGAGTCTCATAGCTGGGAAAAATAGTGTCTGAAGGAAAATAAAAATATTCCATATCTGAGAAAAGACCAGAATGAAGATGTTAGTTTCTGGTTTGCTAATTCAGTGACTATCAGCTGGCAGAGAACTGACAACTCTTTTCCTAGAAGTTTCTTGCAAGACATGAAGCATATACTCTCTCCAGGAAAGCCTGTTAATACTACACATGATTTGCCTCTCCTTTTGTCTTCAGCAATTTCATAGTCAGAGTTATGAATTCTAAAACATGAATAGTATTCTAACAATGAGTAACAATATTTGGTCCAGTAAGATATTGCAATGATCCATGAATTTGTGATGTTCCAGCATTTGTGTGATACAACTATGACCATACTGTCAGAACAGTGAAATTAATGCTAAACAAGCTCACATCTCCTTTTGAAACACAGCACTGGGATATGAGGATGTCTCATGATGCTAGTGTTGTGCTCTAAGTAATCTTTTTCATCATGCTATAGAACCACACCTAGCAGAGTGATTTGAGTTCAGATGCCTCTGGCTCCTCCTAGTTAGTGTGCAGTTCACCACATGGATACATACTTTAATGCAAATCTCTGGGTTTGAGGAGTCAAATTCCTGCTGAAGCCAGCATTTCTAAATGGCACAGTGTACCACTGGGCAAACACAGATTTGAGTTAGCACAATTAGGGACCATTTCACTTGCTATTAATAATTAGATGCCTGATTTTATGACTGCTGTTAGTGTCTTGGAATGTTAAATTTATATTCTCTTGTAGACTAATTTTAGGTACTACACAGAGTGGAACTCTGAAAAAGGCTGGTAGCTAGGAGAGTGCTATGTGAGCCAAACTATCCTTGGCATAACTAACAGTGTTGATATGAGAGATGAATTGGGCCCTATGTCTCTTTACTTTCTCTCCAGACAGAGAAACAGCTGCAGTGTGCTTGTGACTTTAAAAAAAAAAAAATAAAGCATACTTTTTGGCAGTGAGTGTACATGCCTTTGTCTTCACATTACAGTAATTCTTATTTTTCTGGATTATTTGTACAGAATCACTTTACATCTCAGGTTAGAGGTTTTTTTCTTGTGCATGCTTCTCTAGGAGTTTGTGGTGACCTACATTTGCCTCTCCTTGAAATTCTCCCATCCAATACAACAGGTGCTCTGTGCTGATGGAGCACAAAGACAGGGTGAAGTTCGAAGCAGGATTCCTGACTCAGGGTTAGCAGAAGGCACAAATCAGTCTGCTTCTGTCCTGTGTCACTGAGCCCCAGTACACCCATGGTACTTGCCTGCACCAGGATGGGTGTAATACCTTGTAGCTGGTGTATTCCTCTTGGCTGTCCCTCCTGGGGAATTTGTGATGATTTCAAAGTGCTTGTCTTCACTTGTTACATGAAGAAATAACATTAATCAATCATAAGCTTCTTAAATTAGTAGTTATGATTGCCTGGTATATATCTGTTTGCAAATAATACTTTTTACCAGTAAGTTAGTATTTAATAGACAATGCTACAAAATTATTCATATAAAAATCATTCAGGATCTCAATAAAACTAAGTGAAGCAAGTTTAGATTACGTTGTATGGTATTCAGTACCTTTCACTCTCTATGCAAACCTATATTTCACAGGACAAAACTTGACAAACAACTTCATGTCAAATAATATAAAAATTATGAACCTGCTGTTACTTTTGATTAAGGAACAAGTAATTTACAGACATTAACCTTAGAGTAAGTCACCACTGTTGAAAAACTTCTATCGTGTGAATGCAGATAGTAGCAGAAATGTATACATACTGTGGCGGGGGGGGGGAAAACTCCTTCTTTTTCCGCAGCAGTATGTATCAAAATCACAGGGCTAGTCATGCAGGAACAGCTCAGCTGCCAACACACAGAGAACACTGATTGACCCACCCAGACACCTCCCTCCAACAAGCCCAGCTCCCGCGGCTCCCTGCAGATGGAGTTGTGCAGGAGGCATGGTGGGGCACAGATGGGAAGGGCTATGGGATAGGCAGCGAGCCAGGCTCATTGCAGGGCTCAGCGTCTGGACAAGGCCAGCCTGCTCCTGAAAACAGTAGCCTTGAGCAACAGGGACTCGGGCCACTCTTGTCCCTGTGCTGGAGCTCAGATGGCTCCATGGTGTGTGTATATATGTATATATATATATATATATATATATATATATATATATATATGGTATTAATATCTCAGGATAAGTGGATGAATCGATTTGTGCAATGTGCTTGGTGTCCTGTTAAGAGCAGTAAATAAGAGCCTGAAGGTCTGATTTAAATTGCATTCCACAAGACAGAAAAATGCCAAGATATAATAATAAAGAAGTAAAAAAATACATTGCAAAGTCTCCTTTTTAAAATAAAATTTGTTCATAAGTCTTACTTTTTAAAACAATTTTGCTTACTTGTGAAATATTGTCTTTGCCTTTTCTGAATGAGTGATTTTTATAACTCTATTTGCCACTTTGTGATTTTCAGCCAAAACCACTTACAAAAGGACACTTAAATCAAAAAAATGGAGTCAAAAAACAAGTGAAAGGATTTAATAGCCAATCTGTGGTCCTAAGGAAGAAATTTATTAATTTTTTGTTATACATTTTCAAAAATCCTATTCTTGTATCTGGTAAGCTTTATCTACTGCAGCATTTTAAGTGCACAATACAAATATTTGAGTAATCATGACCTAATTGCAATTCATTTTGTCCATGAAATCCTAGTGAAACCCCAAGGAGGACAAGTGATTTCAGCAAGCAGAGACTATCCGTCTATTTCATTGACTTGCAAAGTAACTGGTGAAACATACTTCATTCCAAACATATCAACTGAAAGAGATAAGTGACAAGAACAAATACTGTAAATAGATGCATTTATTTCACTAACGTAGGAGGCATTTTAAAGACAACTATTCAATAGCAGGGTCTAATGTCAATGCGGATTTAATGAAGTCAGAATACATTACATCTCTGAGGACTGCACTTGCAGATGCAAACCAGCACAGTTCCACTGCCTTAGCTGGAGCTTTACCAGTCTATAACTTCTAGCCTTGAAAAATCTTATTGAATATTCTCAGTTGTGCATCCTTTCTTCTTTTTCTTTTTAGTCAAAGACTATTTTCTCCTGATTTTTCCCCTATATCTCTGTTCTTTTAATAGGTCTTTTCCTTTCCATTTTCTTCTCCACTTCAGTCTTTTCAGCTTTCTCCAATAACCTTTTGTTAAATTTTTGTTCCATAGAATCATAGAATACTCTGGGCTGGAAAGAAGCTCTGGAAGTCACCTACGCCAACCTCCTGCTCAAAGCAGGACTAATTTCAAAGTTAATTCAGGTTTCTCAGGGTTTCCTGACCAGATGAGTTTTGAGTATATACAAGGATGGAGACTGCACAACCTCTCTCTGTCTTCTTTTTTCAGTACTTAACTCCCCCCTTTTTTTTTAAATTTAGTTTTTAATATTTCATTATGGTTTTTTTGCAGTTCTGCTTCTTTGAATAGCTTCCATAATTCTTCATTTCATCCTTAGGCCTGTCTCTACCCTTCTACCTCTAAAAGTTATAGCAAACATACTATTTCCATGGTTTCTGTATTTTCTGATGTACTTATTTTTCTTTTTAATAGAAATATACCTCTTGCTTTGATATGCAGGGTTGTATTTGCCCCTCACAAGATTCAAACTGATGCCATATGGGTACAGGTCAAATGAATGACCGCAGCTTATTGCCTAAAGCCATTCAGGTAACATGAACACTACCAGATCTGCCTTAACCCCCTGCCTTATTGTCCTTTGCTCCTGCACAGCTAACCCATCTTGCATTTGAAAATCAGATGTGTGCCTAATACCTGTAGAACTTCAGCGGTTTTTGAAGGAATAGTGGCTGCTAAGTATAAAAAGGTGTTCAACTGTCAGGCCTCACATTGCCTGAATCACCAGATTCATGTTTGGAAATTTACTTTTTGTTTCAGTTGAAAATTTGGAAAAAAAAGTGGCTTATCTGGTTTTTGTCCATGGCATTGACAGGAACTACTGGAACATCTGTCAGTCTAAATGAAGGTTGTCAATTTAATTTAGATTAAATTGTTCTAAACAGTCAACTTCAAGGAGAGATATACCTTCAATATTTACCATAGAAGAGCTGGGATTCTATTCTCACAAAGAATACAGGGAAAGACAAACACATTAAAAAGAGATTTAAGAAAAGTAATTTTATTGCTTTAAAAATATTTGCATTTGAAGTAAATGTCTTTCCTAAAATACTGAAAATACATACATTGTTAAAAAATGGAGTAATCTGATATTTTCTTTGAAGTGATCTACAACAAAGATTTGTGCTTGAATTGGGAGCACTGAACCTTTGACTTTCCTGATGCTTAGTGCTTCTGTTTATTTTTACAACAAGTAACTTTGCAAATCATAAACAAGTGAGACATCACATCTGAATCAGTGGGTATTTGCTTACATTTAATGAAGTAGTGCCCATTTGCTTCATCACTGACAGCCATTTAAGTTGACTGGGAAGGAGATAACTTGCTGCACTCTGAAAACTGTTTCAATGAGTAAGATCCAAGAAATGGGAAAATTCTAATTTGCTGGAGAAATCTGAGACATGTACAACAATTGCTCCTCTCGATTTAATGTCTTACTATTCTCTGTACATTTTATGCCAGTAAAATCAAAGCACTAAACTTTGCTCTACTTTTGCTCTACTCTACTTTGCCCATGTGTGTTCTACAACAGGACATCTCGGGATGCTGGAATGAGTCTTGTATCTTCATGCTTCTGGCGTGTGCAGAATGGACCTCTCTCCTCCCACCTCCTATTCTTTCTCACACCCAATTCTCAGAACAGGAGTTCTGTTTACCTATCATGATCAGTGTGCTCTGGTGTATGCAGTTTAAAAGAAGTAGTTTGAAATTCTTGGTTTTTTCTTGGATTTCTTTGATATTCATGGTATTTGGAGACATAAGCTTTCTGTTTGCTTTCACTTTGCAGAATTCTTCAGATTTCAAATATTTTTTTTCTTTTCATATGACTGTGCTTATCAGTGATCCCACATAGAGAAAGCAGTTTAATATGCATCTGAGTGGTTCCATCTTCTGAGTAGTCAAGAAGAAATTCAGTATTCCCAACAAGACTCAATCTTCTCAAGATTATGCTGGATACCAATATACACTGGAACAATCCAGATATTCCTTCTACAATCCTGGATTCTTGACAGGGGATGTATGATTTTATTCTATCAGTGAAGACTGTTTCAGTACTACACAGCTTCCCTCAAGGCCTTATTCCCTCATTTCAGGAGAAAAGTATTGTCTTCTAACATGCTTTCAAGTAAAACAGATAATCCACACGCTCCATGCAAGGGATGCCGGGCTCCCTGAATGATGGGACAAGCAGCTTTACGAAGGCTTTCCCCAGACAGAACAACCTAAGCAAAGGAGCTGGAGCTAGAACAAGTCCTGTCTGTCGACACCGTGGTGTCAGGCTCTGCCGGGACATCCCCTTCATTCGAAGCTGCATGGGGAAACGGCTCCCCTCCAGAGCTGAGGGGCAGGGCACGGTGATCGGCGGGGTGTCGGTGACACTGAACCTGTGGGACACTGACACCGCTGGATTTCACGCCACGGCCTCTGCCGTTCCCGGTGGGAATGCGGCGTTGCCAGGCGTCTCAGAAGCCCGTATTTTTGCTAGAGAGACACCTCTCGCGTGCGGTAACGCCGCCCGCACCCGGGGCGGGGGGCGGCGGGATGGGGCCGAGAGACCCGGGCCGGCTCTGCCCCCGCCGGGGGCGGCCGGGGAGAGGGGGCTGCCCTCCGCCATTGGGCGGCTCGTGTCCCGGGGGCGGGCCGGGCCCGCGCCCGCTGTGAACTGCGGGGATGGCCCCGCCTGAGGGCAGCGGGCATCTCCGCGCCGCCCCGCCGCCTGCGGGGGCAGCGGCACGGGAGGCGGAGGCAGGGACGGGACGGGACGGGAAGGGAAGGGAAGGGCAGGGCCGCCCTCGCCCACCCCGGCGGCGGAGAGCGAGCTGGGGGAGCGGAGGCGAGGGGCGGGAGGAGAGGGAGCACGGGGCGGCTTCCCGCGGGCGTGTGCGGGAGCGCGCAGGCGGCGGGACACGAGGAGGGGCGCGGGGCGCATGGAGGAGCGGCGCGGTGCGGGGTCGGCCCGGGCGGCCGGCGGGCGCTGAGGCAGCGGCGGCCCGGGGGCGCTGCGGGCACGGCCGCCGCGGGGCGAGCCATGCGGGGGGCGAGGCGGCTGGCGGGTCTGCTGTGCCCCCTCTCCCTGCTCGTCACCGCGTCGTGGGGAGTCCGCTTCCACCCCGCACAAGGTAAGCGAGCGGCAACAAAGGCGGCGACCGGCCCGGGGGTCCTGGCCCCACGGCGAGCGCCGTGCCCTCCGGGGCAGCTGCCGCTCGCCGGCGGGCGGGAGGAGGGAGCGCTCCCTCCCGGGGGCGGCGGGTGGCGGGCCCGGGCGGCCGCCGCGGGGTCTCGCCGGGAGTGCTGGCGGCAGGCCCCCGCCCCCCGCCTGTCACCGGACCCCGGGCTGCGGCTACGAGGGCCGTGCCAGGAGCCGTGCGGATGCCAGCGAGGGGTTGCTGCTGTGTCAGGCTGAGCCTCCTGCCTTCTGTTGCAGAGACCTTAGTGAAGCAGCTCTCCTCTTATGAAATCATCACACCTGTCCGAGTGAATGAGTTTGGAGAAGTTTTCCCGCACACGCATCACTTCAAAAGGAGGAAAAGGAGCTTGGACGCACCGCTGGAGCCCGCTGCTTTCCGAACACATTACCAGCTCAGTGCGTACGGGCAGGTCTTCCAGCTCAACTTGAGTGCTGATGCAGGCTTCGTTGCCTCTCAGTACACGGTGGTGCACGTCGGGGCCCCGCAGAAGCAGTCCTCCCCTGACTTGCGCCACTGTTTCTACCGCGGGCATGTCAATTCCCAAGAGACGCACATGGCTGTCTTCAGCATCTGTGGTGGTTTGGTAAGCATGTTGGTCACTGCTTCCTGTCTCCATTCATATTCTCCTCCCTGAAAGAAATGTAGTGGGATGCCTTTGCTGGAGAGCTAAGCTGGAAATTCTTGGGCGTCATTCCAAGTAGTTGGTCACGAAATGTCTTGGCATCAGCCTTGTGCCGTCATGATGATACTTTTCTGGTGGGATATACAAATGCTGCTTTCAAAGGATCTGTTGCTGGCCAGTAATATGGTTGGTTGATGTAACTCCTGACACCAAGAGCATTATAATGTAGGAAAAAGCATGGCTTAGAAACACAGTAAGCTATTGATTCGATAAAATGATGCTGTCAGTTGGCATTGGTTATGTGTTTGTAGCTTAACAGATATTGTGGTTGTGAATGAGTAGTAATGGTAGTTGAGATGATGAGAGGAGCTGGTGTTGATCAGTTTCTTCCTCAGCTTTCAGCAATACTGGAGAGGTATGTTATATCCTTGTAAGTGTGCACCAGTGCTCTCTAAACACATTTCTGCTAAAAGGGAATAAGAAATTCTCTAACTTAAGTGGAAGTGTGTCTTTGAAACACTTCTTAAGAACTAAGTTGAGTAAACAAATCAAAACTCCAACGATATACATTCTGTACTTATCCCTTGATAGCATTTGTTGTGTCTTCCAAAGTGATAATGGAGAAATAGTACTGCACAACTGTCTATGAAAACAGTTGTGCTGTGTTGCTAATTTTTATAGTTTCGTGCCTAGAAACATGAAGACTGATACCTTGTGCTTTACCACATCTCTGCTTATTGAAATGCCAAGGACTAGTTGTGTGACATGCCCACTGTAGAAATACAGCATTGTAAATATTACTGTGAATTTATGATCCATTTTTTTAAATTTAAGTTCCATTTTTTTTGCAGTCAGTCAGGAAAGTAAAGGTCCAAGACTCTTATTTTTGAGACTCAAGAAAATCCAACTTCATATACTAGGCTTTTTCTAGTAGCATACAGAAAATAGAATGCAATTGGTTGGATGCATTTAGGACTGTTTAAAGTGTATTAAAAGAAGGCGATACACAGGACAGAAGAGAGAATCAGAGAGAATCATGGTATTTGAGAGAGACGTCTCTTTCTTGTGCGTCTTGGATATTTGGATATGTACCATCTTGGTTTTGGGTTGAGGTGTGTAGACTTCGGATAGTCCTTGGAAATTACTGGAGAAGCAAACATTTGAAAACACCAATTCTGTATTCATCCTAAGTTTTGTCTATATATCTTGCTTTACAAACAACTGTCATTGGTTCTTGACTACATTATCCAAAACCCAATTCAAAACTATATCAAATACCTTGATACGTTTACTAACTCTACTAAGAGAGGGAGTAGGAAAGATGAGGAATCACAAATATGGTTGGCTTTTTTTTATTTCTTCCATGTTTCATATTTTAATAGATGCTCAAATACCGTGTCATTGAGAATAGTGGCATACTTTATATGGAATAAATAAGAGAAGTTTTAAAGACTTCTACTTTCATAACCTTTGCTGCCTGTTGGAATTCTACTCCTGTAAACTCTTGCTTTGCATTACTTGAAGTGACCTCATGCATTGAAAATAACTTTTCTGCAAAATATGTACTTACTGCTGTTAAAAGTTGTCTCAACTACCTTATTTATCAGTTCTCAAATTCTTCATCACAAGACCATCTTCTTCCCTAAACCAAGATGAATGTGTCACTTTTTGTTTCTCTCCCCACTCCTCCTTGCTGATACATTACAGTATCTTCATGTATGTGTATGGTCAGAGATCCCTGAGTGCCTTTAAATTAGGCCTCCGCCTCTTCTAGATGAGCCTTGTGAACTTTCACTGCAGCTTCCAGCTGTACTTTGTGTCCTCAGTCATTGCCTGGCTGATGGAGTGCCCAGTCTGAGCCACCAGCAAAGACCTTTCTGTCTCGGTGCTCTTTCACCTCGGTCCTTCTCTCACCTCTCATTTCACCTTCTGCCCAGGCAGATACAGCCTTGGAAGGTAGTATAGCCAGTGTTGTGTCTGCTTTCCCCTCAGTGGTGGAGGTTTTCAGAAGAGGAAGCAGAGCCTCCATGGATGCTCTTGCGCTTCTGTGGGATATGCCTATAGTTTGCCAGGGAGGGATTGTATGGTCGTCATAGCCAGCTGCTTGCATGTAACTGCACAGAGTGTCCTCCAACCTGACTCAGAACCTTCAAGCTAATGTTCTTCCTCATCTTCATGGAGTCTGCCTTGTGTGACTGCCAAAGGAGAAAAATTTTTTGGTGTTTAGAGAAGAATGGATGTGAAAAGAGGGAACTACAGACCAAGTGGAATTGTCTTGTGAGATCTTCTCCTCCCTGAATGCATTCCCTGTTCCTAGATGGGACTACCCTCAAAAATGAGTAAAAAGATGTTTTTATTCTCAAAGTTTTTAAAATTTCATGGGTTTGTGCATTCAACAAATATACCTGCAAAAATACATTAGTCAGTTATTGCTCTTTTAATGAACGGTGCCATGCATTGTAAGTACATCCAGACATTTAAAGTCTGACTGCTGCTGAGGTAAGATACTATTTATTGTAAGCAAGACAGTAGAAACCAGACTAGTCACTCAGTGGCCTTGTGTTACTATATTTATTTTAAGTAAAATCCCTTCTCTTTGTAGGATTGCTGAACTTGAATTTGGTGTATGGAAGTTAAGGTACTGCTTTCAACTATTAGGTATAGTTATATCTTCCAGCTTTGCATATATAAGGCAATTGCTTTCACCAATGCTGTAAAAGCTAGGGAGGAAAAAATGACTTGTACTTAGTTATAAAGGTACAGGAAGTGTAACAGTGGAATTTTAAAAATTGCTCTGGATATATGCCTGAGTCATGTGAAGTGAAACCAGGTACCTGTGTTCACTTCATCCTGCAGGCATCTATCCCCATGGTCTGTCTGCATTCATTCACAGCTTCATTCTTCCTTCTCAGGTTCCTTCTTTTCTTTTTTTTGCATTCTCAAGTTGCATGTGCTCTCCCCTTCCACTCTGCTTTGCCATTTCACCCTCAGTTAAGCCTTTTCCTGCATGTGCTAAGAGCATGTACAACCCAGAGTACCTGTGGAGCACTGCTTAATGGCTCCTGACACCCTGTGTGCAGTGTTGTTGTGTTACATTTCAGAGCATGCCCTGGGTTCAGGGGCGCAAATGGCACAGGGAGGTTAGGAGGTCAGCAGGGAGTCTGTAGTAATTGAGAGGAGGGAGTGTATAATTAGGGAACCTTGGGATCTATCAAAGGCAGAAGGTCCTTTGGAGTGATGGCCTGGCTGAACATGTGATCACATACAGGCATATTTCTTGCATCTTTAGTGTAATTTTTGAGATTTCATGCTTTATTTCACTTAATTTTCTTAAGTTCTATCTTTTTTACTTTTACTACATTAGTCAGTTTTAGCTTCCTACAAACATGGGAAATGGGATCTTCTGAGGATGTCCCTGGATGCTTGTAGACTAAAGAGACCTTTCAAATGTTATCCAGGCAGCAAAATCAAAGAGGTAAAACCCCAAATAGTTAAAAATCATTTAACTTTTGAGAACATATGACTTACGAGTTTAATGACAAATGCAAGAAAATACCCATGAATGAAGTGTCTTATAAATGATGATAGCTCACTTATTTTAACTAGAATGCATCTTCAGTTCCTAGCAGGACCCCATCTAAAAAAAGGAGCTTTTTATTTTGTTTTGTTTTGTTGTTGGTTTTTTTGGTGGTTTTTGTTTGTTTGTTTGTTTGTTTTTCCTTTTTTTTGTTTGTTTGTTCATCCTGAATGAATGCTATAGAAACAGTTTGTCTAGTCTTTTGAGAAGCCTGGTACTTTTTCTCAGGGGTTAGGAGGGTGTTGACTGATGCTGAGGATAGTTAAAATCAGTTTTTGTGAGCTAGAAGAGTGCTTAAGTGCCAAAGGTGTTTTATGTGACTGCTGTGAGAAAGATAAGAAGGAAAACATACATCTTTTTGGGTGTATGGTGTGGTGTGTAGAGCAATTTTACATGCTCACTGACTGGGAGAAGTTAGGAATAGGAAAGTACACATGAATCTCTTCTTGCATGGATTTGCCAGCTGTCAGCTTCCTGCAGCCCAGGAAGGCAGGACCGCTTTGTTCTAATGTAGCTTTGGAGTGTGACAAGTTCCTTCTTTGGCAGCTCAAGGAAGCCCTTGGGTAACACACCCTTACTGCACATCAGACTTACTTTTGTCTGGAGAATGGCAAGAGCATGAACCTAAGTGTGGATCTTCACAATCCTCAGTACAGGAGGCTGTGTTTATTTTTTATTAATATGAGTCAGTGAATCACCTTTCTGAGAGGTTTTGAAAACAGCTCTGTCTGCTGCTATGGATGGGTAGAGTGGCTTCTTTTAAGAAAAAGCAGGCAATCCTGAAATTTGTCTTAAAAAAATGGATTTTTAATTGTTCGGTTAAAAAAACCCAACAATACAAAGCCCAAAAACTTGCTAGAAGCTACTGCTAGCATAGCCAGCATCTAGTTTCTAGTGGAGATGTAGTGCAGGTAACAGACTCCAAATATTTGCTCCCTGGTTTTGTGCTCCTTAGTACTAACAACTTCAATGAGTGAAACGACTTTTTTTTTTCCAAGAACCTTTAACACTTGTAACTGGAAAATATGCTTATCTTGATGTAATTTAATGCTTTAACTCATAAGCTGTCACTTCAAAAAAGTTACTTTCTAAATCTGGAAGGCAGGATAGTTTCAGCATTCAGGTTACATTTATAATGCTATGAACATCCATAAGGCACATACTGGGTTTCATAGTTTTTTGTCTTAGTGTATTGATTCCGTCATAAGCTAGAAAAAAAATCCTATTAACATTTCAACTCAAGGCAATTGATTCTTGCTTGAGCAAACAGTCTTATTGCTACTGGCTGAGTGATGTGAAGACTTCCACTTAGTAGTTCTGGTTTCTCGTGTCATACACATAGATAAGCTGAGACTCCAGCTCTGGATCTGCGAAAGAGGAAAAGCTCCAGTGCTTCCATTATAGCCCTGTGCATTTTCTCTGTCTCTGATCAGCACAAAGTGGTTTTAAGTAAAAGGTTTCACTTTGCAAGTTCAAGATGAAATGTTCTTTCTTTTTGGCTTGTTATAAAATAGTAAGACAATTTAGGTCCCCCCTACAGCTGTTCTAAAAACCCTGAAACTTCTCCAGTATGTTTTCCTCAGGCTGTTTACATCTCTGCCTTTCCTGAAAATATTTCCAGAGATGCAATACCTTCACACATGGGCCAGCACAGATCAGCAAATACAGGTGGTAATTGCAGTTTTAAACTGAGAAGATACATGGAGTTGCAGATTGTGCAGCTGAAGGTCTGTCACTGAAGGCTGCCCTGCCTTCTGCCCATATCTATGTCTAGTGGCCTTCCTCCTTGGTGGCTACTTGGGCACATTCTGTTTGCCAAATAAATTGTTTTGATGACTGCAGCTTGTTCTTAACTACTGCCTTTATTGTTTGGATCTATGTGACACAGGCAAATTTGCTGAAATGCTCTGGGCAGCCAAAGGAACTTTGTTTTATTTCTCTATATATACACACACATGTTCATTAAACTTCGAGGAAGTACACAGAAGTTTCTGTGCATGAGTGTGAGTGATAGGAGTGTCAGGGGAGGGCAGAGTACACAACATATGGCCCTTTGCTGTCACTAGGTAAGCTAAATTACTGGTGTGTGGTTACTGTGGTGTTGTGTGTGTGGGGGGGGTTTTTTTTGTCTGAACTTAATGTTTCCAGTCCCAGATGGCAGTCAACAGCTGTCATGGATCTCAGGAAACTTTGTACTCTTGGGGAATAGGTAGGCTTCCCACATGAGATAGTGTGTATCTGCAATAGTCTCAGTTCTCATTCTGTTTCAGACATATCCTCATGTAGAAAACGGGGAGATAAGGGTGGCGAAGCCAGACACTGAGAACAGTTAATACCTTCTGGGAATGCACATATTGACAGAAGTACTCAAGGTAGCTTACTGTGTGGCTGACTAAGGTGAAAATCTAGCCATAGCTTGTGTGCTTTTGAGCGATAACTGCCTGTGATGGTGCTTATGAGGTCAAAAGGACTGTATGGAGCTATTCATCTCCTAGTGAGAGAAGAAGGTAGTTCTGCATCTGCTTAAAAACATCAAAACTAGGAAGTTCTCTTTAAACAGAGATAAGTTGCAAATGTAAATTTGCTTGACATTTTCTGAGGCAGACAAGATGATGATTGAGTTTCCTCCAAGATAAAGTGTACAGATCCCCTAGGTCTGCATTCTGTCAGAATACTTAGCTTGATGATAGTTTAGGTGTTAAAGCCAAGTCCCCTAAAACTTAAAAGCCAAAAATCCACTCCTTCCGAAAGTAACCCCCAAACAAACAAGAAAATCCGTTTATGTATATATACATTTTGTTTTGCCAATTTCAGCCGGTATTGCAAGATAGCTGCTTTTCTGTAATGGAATCTCAATGTATATATCTATTTTAAAGAAGTTGTTATGCTTATTTTTAGTTGATTTGTCTAGCGTGTTCATTGTGAACTGTATATAAAGGTAAAAATAAATAAATGACCCCTCTCTCTTCCTTCCACTCCAATGAATCTTGTTAATTTCCATGAACCTCTACTCTTTCCAGGTGGCTTTGAGATTGTTTTTTTAACATTCTCACAAGTTGTCTGCTATTTAGCCCCTCTGTTTTTGCTACAAATTTTATTTAGAAACTCCTGGAATACAGTTTTCACCAGGCTTCAGCCAGACTTTCTTGCCTAGAATAGCTTCACAAAGGAATCCTTAGGGTACCTAGTGCTGGGTTTTATACTTTCTACAAGAATAATCTTTCCCCTAGATGTTCCTTGTTCCTGAGTGAAAGTAGCTTGGCAGTAAGGACACTGGATCCAGTGCTGTAGTTATCATATGGTTATCGGTAAAGTGTGATCTAAACATACAAATAGGTAAAATCCCTTTAAGCATTTACATAGAACTTAAATTTCAATCTGGAATTAAGAAATTTTATCTAACCAATGGTTAGGTGTCTTTGCAGGACACGGCACTTCCAAGCATAGGTGAATGCCCCATTGTCATGGTATCCTGCAGTAGTACGGAGGAGAGGAGAGATCCAGCAGCCAGGCATTGTGCAGCAAGATTCCCTTATTTAATTATTTTACGACTCTTTTATAGACTTTTTTCTTCATAGTCTGATTGGTTAAAGGATCAGCCACCCCTTGAGGTGATTGGCTAAAATCCTAAAACATCCATTGTCAAAATATTTTTCTACTGTACCATAAACAAAGCTCTGCAAGGTCGCAGGTGTTCATAGTTTTTATAGAACTCTGCTAATATCTTCTGTGAGAGAGAAAAATACCTCACGGGACTGGAAGGAAGCAAGAGAAATTCTTGCTAGCAGCAATATTTGTATCCATACCCCATCAATTCCTTTAATTGTGTGATTACTGTCAGCTCATGCAATCTTAACATCACAGAATGTGTAAGATGTAATTAGATGCCTATAACAAACTTTTAGCATTTTATTCTCTAAGACTTCAAAAGTAATGTTGCTTTCAATCGCTTCTAAAAACGTATTCTACCAGAAAACATTCATTGCTATTTATTCATTCATATTTCTTCCCTGCTGCTTTGCTGGTGTTATTATTTATGATTTTATTACTATTTTCTTATTTCTATTATATTAGGTCTGATCTTAACACATTAGCTTGAACTGCTATCTCTTACTGTGTTTCTAGCTGAATTATCTTCTAGTACAAATACTTCTTCCAGATGTTGGCAGTGTATTATGATCACTCTTAATACTTTTTTCTTTAATTAAGCAATGCTTTTTAAGTCTTTAATTATAAAATATTGTAACAGTGAAGCAGGAAGAAAAAAGTGAAGGGCTTCTTACATGATTCAAGAGCTTTGAATAAACAAAAGGGGAGGGATAGGAGAGAGGAAAAGAATAATATAAAAGGAAGGGATTTTGTAATTTGCTTTGGCTGTTAAAGTGCTCTTGCTGTAAATTACTTGCAGATTTTTAAGTGAGTTAAGAAGCCATACCTGAAGGACATGAGGGGTACTTGAGCACAGGAGTTACCTGGGAGGGAGTCTGCCAGCTTAGAGTCTAGTTTTCCGGAGCTTCGGTTGTTCTTTTAGAGTTTTTATGAAACCATTCCAATTGTGCTTATTGGAATGGTTGGACATATTAATTCCTCATTTCTGAAATCTGCCATATATCCCTTATGTTTTCCATGTGTTCTGCAAACTTTATAGGCAAAGATGTAATTTGTATATGGGCATGGTGCATTCCTTAACCATAATTTTGAAATATTTATTTCTGTAACTCTTGCTATAGAGTTAATATTGGTTAAGACTATACAGTTTTAAGCCACTTTAAACCACTAAGTCATACCATATAGTGAGTAGCTGTGTTGATCCCCTGAACCTTGATTTAATATAAAGTGTCTAGATAATCCATATTTTAAATTTAAAAAAAAATTATCATTCTCATGTGGTTTTCTCATAAGTTTTCTCAAATCTATGCAGACGCATATTTCTGGGTAGCACTCCTTCTTTGGACCACTTATTTATGATGTGCAAGAGACTGTTTTCAATTTCGTACTCCACTTCTACAGGAGAGATCTTTTAAGTGTACTTTTATCTCTCTATCTAAATAACAGAAGTACAATGTTTCAGGCAGATTTCTTGTTAGATGATTTGAGAGGCATCTGTAGATGATAAGTAAATCCAGTGCATTTCTGATTTAATTTCCTGCAAATGCTTGGGCTCCTGTTTTAGCAACCTGCCTCTGAACATCTAAGTGACTTTTCTGTATTTCATTTTACCAAAAGTATTTTTCATTTGGATCTCACAGCTCTTTTCCTTATGTGTCCAAGATGCAGCAATAGCTCCATTTGTATCAGCAGAAGCTGTCACCACATGAAGTATCACTTTCCTGACTGGAGGACTGTAAACAGGCAGTGTAACTGGTGACTCAATTTTTGTAAATGCATGCATTAGGAAGAAGAGGAGCTAACTATATGTTTTCAGAGTGGATTTAAAGGATTGGAATGGGTGGCTACAAGTTGAATGTCTTCTTGGGCTTTGAGTGACAAATATCAAATACCTTTCTTAAGATAGAGCACTGTTTGCATCTCTTAAATTTTGCTTTTTCTCCCATACAACATAGTGAGTTCTTTTAATTGAGATAGATGTGCAAAACTTTGTCATAGACTACTAGTAGGAGGCCTTCATATCTACTCAGTGGTAGTAATTGCTTCTTTACCCATACATGGTTGTAGAGGAGAGAATTAGTTGAAGAAAGAATGAAAGCTTGTTGCATTATAAATTTTTGCTCAGCTCTTTCTTACATATCTAAGCAGGCCATTGATCCTGGGATACTGTGCGAGAATCAGTGGGCCAAAGAGTGAGCAAGAGGAAGCTTGACTCCATTTTTCTAAAATGGTTGTCCCAAGTATCTGTAAAGGTGAACTCTTGAGTCTTAAGGACATGATTGTACCAACTTGTGTTAATCTTTTGATTTAAAACAAAAAGCAAAGAATAATTCTGAGGCCATGAATCATAATAGAGGATGCTTCAAGCTGTCTGTCCTAACTTTTTGGCCTGTAAGTTTGTGGTCTGTTATTGTGAGTTTTTGAAGTTAGGAGACTCAGTCAAAAACATGCGTCTTAGTGTTTGGGGTTTTTTGTTTGTTTGTTTGTTTTGTTTGTTCTTTTTTTTAAGAATGAAATCATAGAAAAATAATATACCCTTATTCTTGCAGTTAGTCTTTTCCAGTGTAAGTCTGATATTCTGGAGTTTAGTTTAAAATGCAGTACGAATTCTTTCCTTATTAGTTCTGGGGTATTGTTCTCATAATCTGTGTGTTGTAACTGAAACCATTGCTTTGTAAAAGGAAAGTCTGTTTGTTGAAAAAGCCCTTGAAGAAACAAACTCAGATTATCTGCTCCACCTGTTTGAAAGAACTGGAGGGAAGTAAAATGTATGTGGGAACAATAAAGCTATTGCTTAAATCTAAAAGAACTTAAATATATATTATTTAGAAATACGGTTTTTGGTATACCAGGAGAAAATAATTAATTAGCATGTTAGTGTTGACAAATAGTATGGGGTCAGATTTATGATGTTTTGTTAACTGGGATTTTAATAATATACGTAATAAAACATCAGTCTTAACAAGAAGAATTGATGCTTTGTCCCTGAGTGACAGGCTCTTGTCTGTCCCTGTCATTTACCCAAAAGGTTATACCTTAAGACTAACTGACAAGGTGTGGCATGTCTGTTTTCCTGAAGCCCTTTCCAGGTTGTTCTTGGTACACTCTATCTGCTGTCCTCTACAAATTACATGCCCTGGAAACACTGGATGTGAGAAGGCTAAACTGAATGTATAAAGGATCCAGTATGAAGACTACTTGCAAGGAATTTAAATGAAACTGAGGGGGAAAAGTGCTTCTGTGAGTTAGATTTAAACAGTCTTGAAATGAAAATACTATTTAGCTGTGTCTTTTTTCATTCTGTGACAAAGTTGGTACAGAGGATTCATCCCCAATGTGTTGACCATAGCTCTAATAATTTTATCTATCAGGCAAGATTGCATACAGGCTTCAGGTATGTGTCAGACTTAACAGGCTTTTAAACATTGGCAACTGATAACTGCTTAGAAGGATCCCAAATTCAAGGGGATGTTATAATTCCAGTGCAATACCCTGGACACTAAGGTAGTCTGCAGCAGTCTTTGAAAGGTCTTAGGTAGGTTGTTTGAAAAAGCCCTCTTCTTGCTTCTGTTCTCATTTATCCTGCTCTGCCACTCTCTCTAGAACCCTGAGTTTCAAGGTTGACATGTGCACTTAATCTCTTCAACCATATTATGTAGAGTATCACTATTATCTTATTGGTCAGTTTTATGCCTTATGGGCAAAACATCTATCAGGATGCAGTGTACCTATTCACTTGATGTGTTTAATTGGCTGAAGTGAGGAAGTTGCTAAAAAGTTTGAAAATAATTTGATGAAATTGTTACATGATTTTTCCTCTTCACAGTCTCCTAGGATGAAGTACTTAAGCCATAGTAAATTATGAATTTGTTTAGAAGTGTGGTGAGAAAGAAGAGAGTCTGCTTTAGGATTTCATAATTGAAAGGATTATGGGGCAGGGGGCTGGGGGAAAGGAGCTTAATTTTTCTTCTTTGGATATGTGCCAGTGCTTTTGTTAGTAATCAGGTTACTGTGGTTCCCATTATGTAGTTACCCATGTGTGTCTGTGATGGCTGGGGATGGGGGGTGTGTTGGGGGAATCAAGGAGAAAAACACATCAATGTTGTCAACTTTGAATTTCTGGTACTCCATTCAAAAATCTTTAAAAAGAATATCATGTTAAGACTGTTTCTAATCTGTAGGGAAAATGCAATTTTAGAAGAAGAATATTATATAAGTTATGTTAAGGACAGAAGGCAACAAATCAGTCCAGAATTTGGACAGCAGTCAAATTCTGAAGTTCTTGATGGCCTCTGCTCTCCTTTGCTTAGTTTCCAAGTGGTCCTGCTTGGTCATACCTAGTTTCTCTTTATTTTTGTGGTCTCCTTTGTTTTGTAGCTTTTAGAGTAATTACCTTTGATACATTGTTACTATGCAAGGTAATCTGAGTTATTCTGGTGGGGCGAGTCTCTGAAAACAAACTTCTCTTTCCTTACCTTCCAGGTTTCACTGAAATTTCCCCCATCTCACGTGCATATGTATGATCATTAACCTCAAAATATTATCATAAATAGCTTTTATTTCAATGAAAATTATTTTTATATCAGTATTTTCAGTGGAAAATAATTCAATTACTTCTCTTACTTTCAGATGGGCACCTTCAAGGCACATGATGGTGAATACATTTTAGAACCTCTGATGAAAGCGGATGGAGGTGAACATGAAGATGGACATAACAAACCACATCTTATATATAGACATGATGAACTTAAAAAAAAGTATCAGAAATCCTATAAACCTTGTGAAGTTTCAGGTATAATCATACTTTAAATTTCATTGTGACTTTTTCAAATGTCAGATGCTCTAAAGAAAAAAAAAAGCAAGATTTAATTTCATAAATAATTTTTCTCCACAGTGTGCCATTAGAACCTACACATTTCTTTCACACAGGCTTGTCAGCTGTTCCTTTTGTTTAGTGACAGTGGTAAATTCAAAAGTAGGACAAATTGTGCATATAAAAAAAACAAAACCTGTGATATTGCAAGAATTTAGGTGTGGGTTTGCTTTTACGCCTACGTTGTCCCATATGTAAACACTGAAAGAGTAGATCCACAGGAGCTGTTGCTTATATTCACAAAAGATAATGAACTTACTGCAAGTCTAACAGATAATACATGACATTGGTCTTCCTTAATAATGGAAGGATCTAATATTACCCATTAATTTATTATTATCTAACCTTACCCGGTAATGGAGATATTTTTCCTTATGAGTATTTTAGTAATTTATTCATGCTACATATTAATAATATTTAATTTTATTTAAGGTTAAAGGAAGGGGGTTAACAGAACCTCTGCCTTGGACTTTCAGAGGGAGGACTTTGGCCTGTTCAGGGCACTGGTTCAAAGTGTCCCTTGGGAAACAGTCCTTAATAACAAAGGGGTCCAGGAAGACTGGACATAATTTAAGAAAGAAATTTTAGAGGTACAGTAGTAGGCCATCGCTGTGTGCTGAAAGATGAGCCAGCAGGGAGCACCAGCTCCCTGATCAGTTCCTGGGCTGAACAGGGAACTTTTTGCTGGAACTCTTCTTGAGGAATATCTATCCAGGTGGTTAAAAATATAAAGATTAAAAGAAAGGTGTAGCTTGGGTGACTAGTGTTATTAATTTTGGGAAATTCATTAAACATATTTTGTATACTCTGAAGCATTATTTTGAGAATTCTGCTTTTCTGTACATACTAAGGCCAGAAACTAACCATTGCATCAAGCAAATGTTCTTATTCCTGTGCCATTTTTGTTTTCAATGATAAGTAACATGTACTGAACCAAATTAGAGGTCTTTCAGTTTGTTTTGTGTTTTTTTTTCTTTAATCTAAACAAGTTGGTGTGAGAAAAAGGCTCCAAACACTAAAAACATAGTACTTTTCTCCCTTTTCATTTTTGGGAACAATTACAAAAGACTGTGAGTCAGGGATTACTGTCATTTTGGGAGGGAGTGAAGTTGCAGAAATGTTTATGAAGAAAAGCTTTGTATTTTTATGTTTCTGTCCTCCTAAAGAAGAGATGCGTCTCCTTTAATGCTAGTCTTGCTTGCTTATTCATATTCTTTATTCACAGAGGAACAAATTATATCAGTATTTGGAATCATGACAGTTTCTCTACTAAGGGAACCTTGACAGAGGAAATGGAGGAACATAGCATTCAACACATATTTCTAGTTTGAAATTGGACAATGATAATTCTGAAATTGTCTACCCAATCTTTTCTTCGCTTTGTGCTGTTTTCTTCTAAAACTAACTTGCCAATGAAAAATAGTGTTGAAACCCTGATATATGCCATACTCAAGTCAGGATAGGATATTTAATGCATTTCCTCAGTCCATAAGTTCTGTTTCCCTAATATGTGGAAGTTCATCAGAGTTTGTCAGAATATGTTTTGGATAAATCTGATAGCTGTTACTTATCCACTTGTTGATTTCTGGTGTTTGTAAACAAAATCGATTTGTTCTTGACTGGTCCATAAATTTTGATAATCTTTAAACTCTCCCTTTAAATATAAATGTTATTTCCCATTTTGCTGGTACTCTGGCATCTCAGACACCTTCTGTGAGTAAAGATTGAGTATATGAAATTGCTTCAGCCAGTTCTTTTCAGTGCATCCAACTCAGTCAGTCTGAACACAGAGTATATGTGGATACTCAAACTAGTTCCTTTTCAAAGCCAGTCCCTTCTTTCTTCCCTCATTGTTGTAAGTGCTAATGGTTTCACAATTAGTATAGCTTTATTTTGTGATTGGCTTTTAAACAATTACTCAGTAAAGTGCTTGCTGTTGTCTCTACTGTTTTTCTTTCTGGCTGTATTGTGCCCTAACTTTAAGGAAGACAGACTATGGATCTCTGAAAAGTAGCTTAAAGTTTACACGTGAGGGCTCTTCCTTTGAATAATGGAATGCATGAATTTAAATCCCCACAAGGTGAGGGCAACAGAATTGTGATCTCTGAGTTCTTGGGTCAGTGCTGTAGTCACTAAGTCATTAGAATAAAATGATTAGGAGGCATGTCCTTTGGCCACTACTTTTTACAAGGGAAATCTAGTTTTCAGAGACAGTGGAGGGTTCTTCTGAAGGGGCTGGAGTGTCCAGTTAGCTGCTTAAGTTCTAGAGAGTAATGAGAATTCATATATGCTTCTCCATTAAGTATTTTTTATGTGAGCTGTCGCTAAGGTGACTCCGATAAAGGCATTGGTTTTTATGTATCAGGGATCAGAAGCCTCTGGGGGCTGGACTATACAGCATAATTGGCGGTATAACAGTACTTAGTGTGGAGATATCTGAGCATATTGTGTATCTCCTTTCGAGCCTGATCCTGTATAATAAATATTAACAAAGCTGTGAAGGAAGTCACTTAAGGTTTTTGATGTGTACTTGCTTATGAAGTTAAACTCCATATTTATTTAAGTACAATGTCATGTAAGTTTGAAAGTCAGTAGGGACTTGAATTCAGGAGCTGGACTTAGTCTGCTTTTATTTGTTCTGCTGGTGCCAAAAGTTTGCATATAAAAATGTGTTTTGTTTAACTAACTTGCTTCCTTTGTTGTACTGATTAAGCTGTAGTGCTTATCTCCTTCCAGCCTTCCTGTTTGGATTATACTGCATTCTAGGAACTATGTAATATTGCTGTCTCTTAACTAATTTGTAACAGAGAATCCATTTGTAATAGAACTATGTAATAATATACAAGACATCTCATTTGATGTTCCTGTTACAGTCTTCTGTGTTTCATATTTTGGGTTTTTTTTTTTTTTTTTTTTAGTTCTTGCACTGTTTCTCTTGGAAATAAGATCATAAATATATGTTTGTCTATTTTGGGCAGCCTTTTGCCTTTTTCCACTTAGCAACTGCATTCAACAGTAAATCTTTTTTTTTTACTTTATAGAGAAAGAGTTGAAGAAGAGCACTTTATTACATCCAGCCTTCAGCAGTTTAAAGGAAGAGAGCAGTGTTTTACAGAAGTCTCTTGGTTTAGAGTATGCTTTAAATAACCTCTCTATAGAGGATCGTGGCAATCCACATTCCAGGAAAAAACGTTTTCTTTCCTATCCAAGATATGTAGAAGTGATGGTCACAGCTGACACCAAAATGGTTCGTCACCATGGGCAGAATTTACAGCACTATGTACTAACATTGATGTCAATAGTAAGTAAGTTCTTAAGTATTACGAATTTTAATTATTTCTGTTGTGTTGTTTTCTTTTCCGCAACTTTCCTGTCTTCTGGTTTGATCAAATTCTGTATAAAAAAGAGATTACATAAACATAAACTAGTTGGGTCCAAATTTCAGATTATGGATCTTCTCAGATTAATGCAGTATAAGGTGTGTAGGTGAAATGATGGGACCCATTTCCTGATTTTCTGTTGCTTTAGAAGGACTCTTAAGCTTCAGTGAGTGAAACATGCAGATTAATTACAGCAGACAGATGTTAAATGGCATTGTGGAAAAAAGAAATGCTTAGTTACAGTAATCCTAGTTTTTCAGTTTTTCAAGAAATTCCAGATTAATATGGGTCAGACCTTGAATTGGCATCATTTATTTGCAGTCTTTATGTGGTAAATTCTTTCTTGAACCAAAGGTCACTACTTGTATTGATTCAGAATATAGTACAGTAAGCTCTAAAATCAAAAGTTTTACCCTGATATCTGTTGAACTATTTGTTAGGAGAAGGCATGCCAACATAGTCTGCATTGTAATTATTTCTAGATTTCCATCTTTACATCTATTCAAGAACCTTAATTTATATGAAACTGCATCTAGCTTGGGGCCTAGCAAATTAAAGCACCTACCGTACAAGTATCTGTAGAGACATCTGCTTTTTAGACGGCTATTAACTTGAGCAGTTACAGACATCTACTTCTGGATGGACAGAATAGCTCTGTAGTTTTCACTAGGATCAATTAATTTGCTTCATAGAAGTGCCCCATGCCATTTAAGATGCTGTAGGACGTCTGACTTGGCTTCAGCTGCTGCTTCACAAAGGTGTGCAAGTCTCCTGTAAATCATGTGTTGCATCTGCCAGTGGAGCATAGGGTTTTGATAACCTATAGTGTGTGAAGGGATGCTGGATAATACACAGACAACTGAACTGAATTCTGCTCACTCTAATATCGACATCTCCAGCTGATGACACCAGAGGTGCTGCCATCTATTATACAGATGACGTAGGCACCTAAATTTAGAACATGGAATTTCCTTTAACTGGTTTATAAGAAAAATAATGGTTTTAGGGAGATTAGCATATATTAATGTAAGTCCTCTGAATTTTTCTGCTTTTAGTGGTGTGAAGATCTGAAAGTTCATGTATTACAAACAAAAAAAAGTTAGTACCAAAAGTTGTTTTTTCTCTTATAGTACAGACTTAGTTTGGAATTCCTTTAGAAACAATTATCTCAAAGATGCCATTTTATTATAATTTCTTCCTTAAAGAGCTTTACTAAGAAACAAAATAAGTGGTAAATACATTTCTGTAAAAAACAGCTTCTATTTTAAAGTACTTTACAATAAGATGAAATAGAACATTTATTATATCATTTTCATGAGGAATTGTTGTGATTATAGGTAATGTAATTCCTGATTTTATTTTTTTTTAAGACGAAAACATTATTCCTGCATCTGTAGATGTTATACATTCAGCTACTATTCCTTACAGTGCAATGTTTGTCTTTTTACTTACACAATTGGACTTCTAGGTAAATAGATAAGCATTGTGTAGTTGCTATTAAAGAGAACCTATATATGAACTGTTTTTAAAATTTGACATATACTCTATGAATGAAAGAATACTGGTTCTTTTCTAAAAAACTTGTCATTTCTTTCTTGTGCTTTCCTATCTGTACTGTAAAACTAGGGTTTTACACTTACTGGTGGCTTTGAGGTAATAGCATCCAGTAAGCCACTACATCTTTAATGTGAGTTTAATATCTCTGAATACCACTGTAGGTGGTAAGATGTATTGCTTGCATCTTTTGGCAGCTCTTACTCCACATATATATGCAGAAGGTAATCTCGAAACAAAAGTTTCTTAGGATGCTATTTCTAGCAATGTTGAGCTTTTATAAATGCAGATGTAAAGCATATAAATTCAGATCTTAGTTTTAAACTATTTTCTTTACAGTTCAGTTAATTTCATGCACTCTCCCACCCTCACCTCTATTTCCCCCAAAGAATACATATCCCAGCTTGTATCCTGTCTTGAAGCATTTCAGCAATGTCTCAGAATCCCAGAACAATTGGAAGTCATCTGATCTAACCCTCTCCTGACATACATATGATTTGTCAAACAAATAATGCATACGAATATACAGCCTTCAGACTCTTCTTCTCCATAACAGTTATTTTTCAGTAAACTACTAAAAAAAAAGTGAAGGACAGGAAAACAAATGGCTACCATTCTTTCCTATGTAATCTGCATTAGAATTTATCAGTATACTGGTGGGTCATTTCTTGACCCACAGCCTCTTAGAGTTTGAACTAGAACCATCATTAGTCTTATTTGATTGCCCATAAAGGAAATAAATGACCCTTTAAAATTTTATCCTTTCTGCCATTATCCAGATAGCTTTGATTATTAGATTTAACTGGTACTTATGTCTGGTCAAGCAACTTCTGTTATGGGAAATTGTCAGGTTGCTGGTGTTTTAAGTGAATCAAGCATTATACTTTACTCTTGTAATAATTCTGAAACTTTTAAAGTTATTCAGTTCTGGCTTGGACTTTAAAGAAACCTAAAATCTTCAAGCATATAAATCACATTAAATTTTAATGAAACTTAGGCATCTAGCTCTCAGCAGAACCTTTGAAATCCTGGCCCATTTTTCTTTTATTTTCTTTGGGGCTCTTTTTAGCATCAACAAAAAGCCACCAAAGTAAACTTGATGCTGTTTTATGAGTGGAAAATAAGAACTGAAATATACTGCTAAATATTTTTAGGGTTTTAAGTGTCTTGTCACTCATCCAATTCAACCTGAAAAGGCTTAGCTCTCAGCATGCAAGTAATCCCATTGAACTGGAACTGGAATGCATTTTCTCATTTATTTAAAACTGCATAAATGTTGGCAGTAAGAGTATTCACATTATTTACATTGTCTTGGAAATACTTACTCATTCTGATTGAAATACGTACTTCAAGATAGAAGAAATACGTTTGCTGTAGGATTTTATGAAAAACTTTATTGTATTTCAGCACAAAGAGTGGCATTATTTAATGTGAAACAATAAATAAAACAATAAAGAATACTGTGATTGCTTAACTTGCACTATTCCTTCTTGTTCCTCTAAGCATTATAACACGGAGCAGGCAGTAGGCACTGCCAGTAGATTTAGTGACTGGAGGACTTCATCTTAGCCTATGTTCTGAAAGTTTAAAGCCCCAAACATGAAGGCTTGATCTTAGCAACTGAAGTAATTCATTAGGACACTGGAGTTTGCTATAAAATTCAAACCCACCTGAAATTTGGTTCCATGAAACATTTTGAGGTACTATCCTCATTTGCTGAAAAAAGAACCTGATTATTGACATCCTTTAAGTACTGTACTACTTACATAGTTAGTTTGGTACTAAAAAACCTACTTGGTCTGTCCTTCCTCTGCTAGCAAAAAATTTGTAGTCTTGTCTTTCTGAAAAGAAATCATGACATGCAAAACCACCTGTGGCAGGGCTATGATGGCCAGCTCAGATTGTGAACTTGGCTGGCTGCCTAGTCATCTGAGTGCTAAAGTTGGAGCATGGGAGTGGGGCAGCCATGCATTCAAGGAGAGGATTGAGACAGCATCAATTTAGATCATTTAACTTGCAGTGAGACTGTGAAACCATAAAGTGGTGTTGTGTCATGGTAAAACAGTGCTATTATGATATGGTGTTAAAAGCTGGTGCTTTTGATTTTCATCAAGACAGGTTCCTGGCTTGGACTGCTCGTAAATGGCTTTGACTCTGTTGTTTTGTTCATTCTGTAGTCTTTCAGATCTGTGCAAATCAAGCTGCTATCTAAGTACCTTGAAAGAGTTACTGTCACTTTAGTAAAGTTTTGTGGCTACCATCTTTTACTGACATATGAAATGGAAGGTAATGAGTAGTAGGTCTTAACATCAAAAAGTTTTTCTAGGTATAGTCTTATTTATACTTTTTTATTTTTCAATTGTAATGGCTCATCATCAGCATTGCTTATGAAGTATTTTCTCTATGGAAAGATTTTGTGCAGCAATATGCCCCATCAATAAAACCAGACAAATTATTTTATCCTAATATATATAGGGTGAATTTAAAGAATTCTTTTATACTTTCTTTGCAGTTCATACTATGCAACAGTATAGCATAGTATCGTAAAGTCACCCCAAGACAAATAGTTAGCAGTTTGTCTTTCCAGTACACACTGGGAAAGCATAGATGCATCCTGGGCTTTAAGAATATTTTACTGATTCTGCCTATAGTCATCATTTAAAAATAGGCAGTAGACCTAAATATTTTGTAGGTTAATAATATGATTTGTATGACTACCATCTGAAAGGCAATGAATATAGTTACATTCAAAATTTGGAGATGAATATATGGTTCCTTATATCTGTTCCTTAGAACCTCAGTAGTCTGTTTTATCCCTTTTTCATTCAGATCAGTGTATTAGTACTAATGCTACAGGAATGTTCAGTGCTTTTTATCTCTCATCCAGTAAAAACTAGAACGCCAGCGCAAGGCATATTTTTCTTGGCATAAGCCAAGAATATACCTTATTATGTTTCTTCTGTGTATATAAAACCCCATGATCTTGTGCATCTGATGTGGTTAAAATGAAAGTAGGTATTTGTTTATGCACCAATGACTATGTAGCTGGAAACAATTGTTTTCAAAGTATCATTCATATAAATTCTTTGAGCTAGCCTTCTTACTTATCTTGACGTATGGGTATCTGTAGGGGTATAAAAGCCTACTATTCTTTTAATTGTGACTGTCCTTGTATGGTGCCTGTATATTAAATGTCATAATGATACCTCGCTGCATCTTGAGGTCCACCAACTTATACAGAGGTATTAGTGTGCCCAGGTAGCCAAGAAGGCCAATGGCATTCTGTCTTGTATTAGAAATAGTGTGGCCAGCCAGACCAGGGCAGTCATTGTTCCCTTGTACTCAGCACTGGTGAGGGCTGTGTCCAGTTCTGGGCCCTTCACTCCAAGGCGTTGAGATGCTGGAGCATGGCCAGAGAAGGGCAACAAGGCTGATGAAGGGTCTGGAGCACAAGTCATATGACAAGTGGCTGAGGGAGCTGGGGGTGTTTAGCCTGGAAAAAAAGAGGCTCGGAGGAACCTTATCACTGTGTACAACTACCTGTGAGGAGATTGTAGTGAGCTGGGGTGTCAGTTTTGTCTCCCAAGTAACAAGTGAAGGACCAGAGAAAATGGTCTCAAGCTGCACAGGAAGGTTTAGAAAAAATTACATCATGGAGCGGGTTGTGAAGCATTAGGTTGTGAAGTAACAGGCTGCCCTGGGAAGCAGAGGAGTCACCATCCCTGGAGGTAAGTAAAAGATGTGCAGATGTGGTGCTTAGGGATAGGGTGTTGTAGTGGACTTGGCAGTGTTTGGTTGAACTCAATGATTTTAATGGTCTTTTCGTACCTAAGTGATTCTATTTTGCAGTATGTAGGCAGGCACATACTTGACTTTATACTTCACTGCTGGTAGTACTATTTGCTGCTATTTTTGTCTACGTGGTGGTTGTTGGTTAGATATTTGATGATTAGATAACTGCTTGTCTCTGTGACTTTCTCTTCAGTAGTACATGGTTCAAGGGCTGTTCCTAAGGTGAAATCTTGGTACTGTTTAATTATGACAAAGGCCTTGCTTTAAGCTACCTGGGACCCATCTCACATAATAAGAATAGGAATAAGGAGACACATTGCCAAGCAACATGTCTTTGAGTAGCTTCTAATGGCTAGAGAAGCCTGTCTATGGCTGTCTTGTGAAATGATCTTTTAAGGTAGTTTCTTTTAGATTCTGAAAGGAAGGATGCATTGACATTGTGCTGGACATGATGGCATTTGATATGATCTGATTATAACTGTGGTATGTATTTTCATTGAACAGTTGTAGATGATGGTGATCATGACTGTTACCATACCCTGAGTTATTGGAATACTTAAAGGGATATCTTTACATCCATCTCAGTCACAAGTTAGAGATAAGAGAGAACACAGGCATTCCTGATAGGGTGTCATGGTTTCACCCCAACTGGCAACTAAGCCCCACACAACCACTTGTTCATTCCCCCACCACCAGGATCAGGGAGAGAATTGGAAGGGTAAAAGCTAGAAGCTCATGGGTTGAGATAAAGACAGTTTAATAGGGAAAGCAAGGAATTAATTCACTGCTTCCTATGGTCAGGCAGGTGTTCAGCCATCTCCAGGAGAGCAGGGCCCCATTACATGTAGTGGTTACTGGGGAAGACAAATGCCATCACTCCAAATGTCCCCCTCTTCCTCCTCCTTCCCTCCACTGTTTATACTGAGCATGATGTCGCATGGTCTGGAATCTCCCTTTGGTCAGTTTGGGTCACCTGTCCAGGCCCTGTCTCCTCTTAGGCACCCCCAGTCTCCTCGCCAGAGTGCTAATATGAGAAGCAGAAAAGGCCTTGGCTCTGTGTAAGCCGTGCTCAGCAATAACAAAAACATCTCTGTATTATCAACCCTGTGTTCAGCACATATCTAAAGTACAGCCCCATACCAGCCACTATGAAGACAATTAGTTCTACCCCAGCCAAAACAAATACAAAAGGCAACTCAGCCTTTAAAAGGGATGTATTCTTTCCTTTTGCCTCCACTAAAGCACTCTTCTAGGTGTCATGTGGAACCTCTGCTTGGTTAACTCAGGGGATAGTAGATTGAAGAGGACTTGGGTGAGGGGACAGCAGATGACCTAAAACTTACAAGGGAAAAAAATGGTAAGTCTGAGTCATAGATATACTTGTGCAAGTTTGCATGAGAAGTGTCTGCTGCCACTAGGATCCACTCATGGAAGCCTTTTTGTACAGAAATACGCATGCAACAGAGTAGGAATAGCACCAACAGAAATAACATGGCTCTTTCTCTTTCACTGAAGAAGTAACTGCTCATATATCTCATGACTTCAGACAATTTTTGGATCTTAGGAAATATATGATAGAATTGGTATGATACTGGAAAAGGTGAAGGAGAAATCTCCCAGATCCCTGGATGTCTCACATGCTTACAGCACTACAGTGATACGTCAGAGATTTTGGAGCCTGCAAAAGACACACAAGCTGTGAAGTGATACCATGTTTCTTTCAGGGGATATGAATGCATTTTCTTGGTACCATGGTTGTGTGTTACAGACAAGAGGAAAGAAAAAGAGGTCTTGTGATACAATCTTTAGGGGGAAAAAAGGAAGGGAAAAAAGGAGCTGAACAAGATATATCCAATTGGATTTGGATATATCATTTACTTACCTTCCAGCCTGTAGGTGTACTTGCTTGTTTATTAGCACCTTTTCTAAACAGAGCGATTTGCCGCCGTTCACAGTCACACTTTAATGGACAGTTGCAACAGGCATGTCAAGAGAAACTCTTTGTGACCAAGTTGCTTCCAGTCAACTGGCAGCCACAGTTGTGGAGATAACAAGGTCTGACTTAATCTTTGAAAATTCCATGAAAATAAAAGCTGCTATCCTTCCACTGAAGTGTCACTAGTTTCATTTATATTTTTTTTCCCATTCTTTGTTGCTGTACTCTAGTGTGGAGGCTGGGTTTAAGAGTTTGAAAAATCTCTTGAAACTAATTTCACTTTGCTTTGGCTATTACCTCCTACTTCTCTGAAGCCTATATTTACATCACTGTAAAGCAAGTAGATCTGGAAATTGTAAAGAAATGGTGTATTCTATTAAATTCCTATCCCATTTCATCATCCTTTTTCATGAATGCTTCCAATAAGAGATGATTGAGAGAAGTATCCTTAGAATACAGGACCAGGGAATACTTACCTCTTAATTTTTTTTCACGAAAAGTAAGAATCTTATATTCCAGATCTTTGATAGTTCCATGTGTCATTCTGTCATTTCTAGTCTCAGTGGATTATTTTAGTCTGCCCAGTTCCTTAGGTAAATCTTGAAGTTTGTTTTGTGGTTATCTGCTCTCAGGATTTTTCTCTTCATGTGTTCAACCAGGCTGAGAATATACTGAACTTTGCTGCTAAGGGCATCTTGTTATCAGCATAGAGTCTTGCTGTTTGATCTTTTGAAAGTAGTGGTGATAACTAAGTGTTTGGAGGTCATGAAAGTGCTCATGAGGCAAAGGATCCATACTTTGACTCACACATAGGGTTAATGAAAGCAGTGTTATTTTACATTTAACATGAGCTTGCTCCTTCTCACAGTGGAAACAGGTATGTTTCAGATTTTGGCAGGAGCTGCTGACCTCTGGCATCTACGTGACATCATTTCAATCCTCAGCTATTCTCCAGAGAGATAACCAGTAGATAATTCAGATGGAGCATAGATACAGTGTTGAAAGTCCTGCCACAGATTCTTTTCCAGCATGCAATGTGATATTCTCCTCTCATATACTTACTCAGTCTAATGAATTTCCTCTGAGGTATGAGTAACTGGTTTTGGGTTTTGAAGATACACTTTTGCTCCAGTCTTTTAAGTGGACATTGTGTCAACAGGCACGAAGGAAGACTCTTGGCTCTGTGTTTTGTGTTGGTTTTTTTGCCTTCTCTATGTTTCCAGATTTTGTTAGCAGCATAACCTCAACAGAAAGCACTTGCACAGCAGTAAAAGACTTTTTTCAAGGAACTATTAATGTATATGAGGGAACACCCATCAATTACAGTATAAATAGTTCTTGTTCATGATTGTAGAAGTACTGCCATGTACAAGAACTGCTAAGTTTTAATTACAAGAAGGCTCCAGCCTCAACTCCTTGCCTGGATTATTCTAATCACTCAGAAATTCTTTCTACTATAGTAGAGGGAGGCTAATTTTGCACTGAAGGTTGAAAGTCACAGTTTAGGCACTCAGGTATTATTTGGTGTTAGCTGAACCTAGTTAACTCTCCCATTCAGTTCTTAATCCCTTTGCCTCTTCTACCTGATATATAGCCTTACAGTACTGGACAAATCTTGTATTGGTTTTTATTCACTGTGTCACTACGTCAGATGACCTGCATGCTCTTTACTTGCAGCCAGTGAAATGCATCTGCTTCCTGAGTTTCAGAGCTTTCTGTTACAAAACCAGACATTAACTAGACTGATTTACAAGTTAATGAAGAGATGTTCCTGACTTATCTAGTGGCATTCTGTGATGGAGTAACTGCATCAGGGACAAGGAAAGAGCTCTGCCTGGTCATCTGTAAAGCCTTTAATACAGCCTCCCTCTACAATCTGGCCAGTAAATTGGAAAGATATTGGTTTGCTGCATGGACTGTTAGATGGATAAGGAATTGACTGGATGGCCAGTCCAAAGAGTTATCAATGGCTCAGTGTCCAAACAGAAACCAGTAATGAATGGTGTTCCTCAAGGGTCCATATTGGAACCAATACTTTTTAATATCTTCGTCAATGACGCTGAATTGTGTGCACCCTGAGCAAGTTTGCAGATGACACCAAGCTCAGTGATTCAGTTGAGTTGCTTGAGGGAAGGGATACCGTCCAGAGTGACCTTGACAGGATTGAGGAGTGGGCCTGTGTGAATCTCATGATGGTCTACAAGGCCAAGAGCAACAACCATGTCCAGTGAAAGATATCTGTGTTCATTCTATACACGTCATCTTCTTGTACAGATTTATGCTGTAACAAATTCTCAGTTGTAAGTGCCTCTTAATATCAGCTTAAATGGTATGAGAATCAATCCTTGGAATGAGTGTCTTCCAATCCTTGGAATATGCCAAAGATCCTCACAGATCTCATTTCAGATTCCTCTCTGACGTGAGTTTGGAATGCCATATGCTGTTTCTTCTTTGCTAAAAAGAAATAAAACTTGAAAGAGCTGGGCTGGAATTAATCTACCTTAACCTCATACATCTGAAAATTAGACATCTTGTCTCCTTCCATAGTAAAGGGATGAAGAAATGAAATAGCTGCTCTTACTGTCTTGTATGAAAATACGTTTAAATACATATCTCTAGATAGTCATGTCTACAGAACAGTTCATCCCTTCTCCTTCTCAACTGACCATTGAAGGAAATTGCTCACTGTTAGTTACATGAGCTGAGATGGATGTGATAACTGTGTTATTGTAAGACAGTGGTTCCTACAGGAACATACTTTGACTGTGGGGAGGATAAATATCCAGAAATATCCTTTCTAAGTTTATCAAAGTGGATCTCAAAGTATAAAAACATGTTATGAGCTTGATTGTAGTAAAGTAATTTTGATATTAGAAAAATGGTGGTTTATTCCACTCAAGGTCTGCCTAAATTGTGCTTGAGTATTTTGGATACCTTTTCTTTTATAAAGGATTTTGATTTTGTCCATGCCCACTGGATTCAGCTCTTCGGTGTGTATTTGAGAGAGATGTTCCTTATTCCCACAGAAGAATAATTGGATACGTTCTGGTTAGTAACCAAGAAAGGAGTCCATGTGGAAATAAGCAAATAGCTGTACTGCTCTGAAATGTGTTCTGCACATGGGTTCTGAAACTCTGTCTCCTTCCCTACCCTTAATGAATCCTCTATTTCCAACTTGTTTGTCAACAAAAGAACGAAGGACAGTGCTGCACATTGTGTTCTCTCCAGTTTAGAGGAAGGTAGGGCATGAGCTGGGAGCCAGTGCTCTGTCAGTTCCAAGTTTTAGCAGGATTACTTGATCTCAGGTAAATAGAATTTATATACTGCAAGGCTGTGGTTTCACAAGCAATTTGAGCTAGTTCAAGTGGCTCAAAAGACTTTTGAAAGAAGTCTGTTCTTCTTCCCCTTTCCCTCTGTCAGCACTTATGTTGGAGACTGTACCAGAAATGAGATCATATTGAGCAGTATAACATGATTAAAAAAAAAAATTTTGCATCTGGATCAGTTCCTTGATCACTTTTGTAGCCTGCAGCCTTAGCACAAGCTTGAAGGAAGGAAAGCCAGTACTTCTGTGTTTGGTGGCAGCTCTTGTTTATGTAAGGCTGTCATTTGACTTCTGCTTTAAGCCAGAATTCATATGGATGAGATATGAAGCTGTTACTGAGAATGTATAAACTTTTTTATTGCTTTTATGAAGAATAGCTTTCAAAGTAGTTCACTTTGGTGTATAGAATTGACTCATGATTTTTACTATCTGTCTGCAAGACTTTGTCTAAAAATGCCTGTTGGGTATATAAATACAAATTTTATGAGGGAGGAAGGATACCTTTGTATGTGTCGTGTATTTTCAATACAGTTTTACACCTCAGTCCAGCTTCCATTAAAAGCAAGGTAAAAACTTATTTGTTCAAAGCTGCTTTTTACAACTCTCTAATAATTCAGGTATTGATTCTACAAATCATTCACATAAACCAGCTTATACCTCAAGTCACAGTAACATTACTTTTTTTTTTTTTTTTTTTACTATTTTATTAGTAAACTGTATAATAAGGGTACTTTTTACCTTAGCATTTCAACATAGTGTCGTTTGGAAATGAATATAAAATTGAAGCTATTCAGGTATTAAAAACTGAGAAACCTTTTTTTGTCACCATGTCCTTGGGTAGAAGGCACAATTGGATGCATGAGATACCTGCTGTGTAGTGCTTCGTTTTCTTTGGTAGTTTGTTTGTTTCATTACAGGAGATATGGTTTACCAGGTGAGTTTAATGCTCTAATATTCTTTTTTTCTCTTTAGGTTGCAGCAATCTATAAAGATTCAACTATTGGAAATCTTATAAATATAGTTATTGTCAAATTAATTGTAATTCACAATGAACAGGTAAGAAAAAGAAAAATAAAAGATTTGATTCTTACATAAGAAACAAAATGCATTAATTTACATTGCAATTACAGAGTTTAATTATTTCTAGTTTAAATATAAAATATTTTCTTTAACTATGTAGTTTTGTTTTAAAATAGGAAACAAAATGTCAAATGCGATGTTAACTTCAGAACCTGTACTTAATGCCTCTATTTTCCCGTCTCTCTATTTGCATGTCCAGTTGACCTATATTGACATAAATCAGACAGTATATGAAAGCTTATGGCAGAACTAGCAGAAGTGTGGTTATGCTCATGGAAACATGGCAGGAAAATGACCATTTTTATAGAGGGTTTCAGTGGCAGGCTTTCAGCCCTAACAGCTGTAATATTTTAAGATTGTAGAAGTACATGCTTTTCAAAGACATGGGTTTTATATTTATTTATCATAAACTTCTTGTCACTGTATTTTTCTAATATTTAACACATGATAAATGCTCACATACATTGTTTAGAATAACAGGTTCTTATGACTGATGACTTGTAGCTAAGTTCAGATCTGACCCTTCAAACAAATCTGCTGAGGAAATTCTTACGTGGAGTCCTGCTGACTTTCTTTCCCTACACAAGTCATTACTTTGCAGATTAGCAGCACAAATGACAATGCAGTAAGTGCAAGTGCATGAGTATTAAAGCCCTTATTTGATTTTTTTGGCCATTTCTTTCTTAGGAAGGACCAGCTATCACTTTTAATGCAGCTACCACTCTTCGTAATTTTTGCTTATGGCAGCAAGCACAAAACATTTTGGATGATACTCACCCTTCTCATCATGATACTGCTGTTCTCATCACTAGGTACAGTATCTAATATAGCCACAATTACTTAGCTAGGTGAGACAAATGCTTCAGTTTCGTTTTTACAATATCATCTTTTAACCATTCCACTGACACTGTTCATAGGTAAGGGACTCTATCCTGCCCTTCACAAACCACTGATTATCAATATGTGAGCAATAACTCTGACATTACTATGTTGATAGATAAGCATCTGTTGATCCTTGCATTAAAGATTCTAGAAATTAATTAGATCTGAAATTGTTGCAAGGAAATTAAGTCTTTGTCTATAGTACATGTATGTGATGGGGGAGGAGTATTATATGTAATGGAGTCAGCTGAAGGATGCAGTGACAGACAGCTCCTGACAGCCCTGATATAATTAGAACTATCAAAAGCTTAAAATGAAAAGCATATAAATATTAGTATGTTTTCTTCCTGTACACAAATCACCTCAGTGAGTATTCTGATGTTCATTCATTGGAATAGTCTCTCTTTCACTCTTCTTTTTCACTAAGTTTTCCACCCAGTGTTCAAGTTTCAAGTATGCTGCAATCTGCATGTTTTTCAGCACCATTTCATACTTGATCTACCTTCTGCATGGTAGAGAAAGAAATAATAAATTTTTGTTCTTTGCATGCTAGATAAAAAGCAGTACTGTGTGCTTAGTCTGGTGAATTAAAATTACTTCTTTCACTAGAATACAAATTGTACAATTAAAAATTGAGAATCAGATTTGCAAATGCTGTAATTAGTATAGCAACAGTGAAATACTCTAAAAACATTTTTTTATATGCTGTAATGATTTGAAATCAATCTTTTCTTTCAAGGGAAGATATCTGCAGAGCTAGAGAGAAGTGTGATACTCTTGGTGAGTTATTCTTTTTTCATCAGTATGATTTTATAACAGAAAATGTATGAGAATATCAGTGTAGGGAGAAAAATCTGTTAGCAAAAGTCAGAAAATATATAGAAAATTCAAGCCCCACAGACAAAAACAATGGTTTCTCATTTCTTATTGATGTTCTCTCCTGGCATGTATGTTGGTGCCAGGTGGTTGTTCATTTTGTGTTAATTTGCTGCATACTTGAGGCACAACTTTCAACATGAGTGCCATAGTATTTACTTTAATACATGGCAATACATGAAAATTCATTCTCTTAAGCTTTTATATAAGGATTCAATTTTGCAGGTTTAGCAGAGCTAGGTACAATGTGTGACCCACTACGCAGCTGTTCTGTAAGTGAAGAAAATGGATTGAGTGCTGCTTTTACTATAGCACATGAGCTTGGACATGTGTAAGTACCTATTTCCTGGCAGGTAATTTTTTTTTAAACTTCCTTTTAAATATGACCAATTTTCAGCAGTGGGCTTTGCATTTGTAAGAGGGTGGAGTCTGATATGTTCTTTTAGAAGAATTATCATTTTTGCCCCTTGAAGTGAGCCAGATAAAGAAATTGTGGATTTTATAACTTGGTTGGTATCCTGAATTTTAAGAAAAAATGTCCAAAGAGATTAATTCTATGCTTTTGCCGTATGAACTGGTTGGGACACTGGGACATACCCTAGATGGTGCAACATAGTCCTGTTAACTCCAACTGTATTCTAGCCCTGTTAGGAATTTACCTTTAAGAAAAGACAATTGTTAATATAACACAGAAATATTCTTCCTTGTGTTTGATCCTTTCAGAATACAGTAGAGTAACACAAAGAGAAATACATTACACTGAAAAATAAGAGGAGATGACAGCATTTTATTTTATGAAGCATACCTCATCAGTGATGGCAGAAAGGTGCTATACTCTAGCTCCATGAGCATGCCACAGTGTAGGTAACGACGACGTTACAGAGCTCAGTAGTTAGCTTGTTCATTTTCATGTGCCTGCAAGTTGACTTAGACACATGCTAATTGTCTTGGTACTTGAACTGAGATAATAAACATAAGATGATGTGTTAGTTGCATTAAGTATGATATTGATGTGCTCTGTAGTGTTTGTTACTGAATAGTAAGAGTTATGATGTGATTATTGGGGTTGCATGTTGTGGACAGACCAGCCATGGCCTGTATATTCAGTTGAGGAGATGGGTTGTTCCTTTAAAGTGGCATACTCTTAAAACACTGGAATTTTTCTGGTAAGCTGAAGAATTATATTAATTGTAAAATTCTTCCTATACCCACCACCATATAACTAGGAGCATTTGGATAAGGAGATAATTATGTAAGGCATTTTAAAGATACCTATTGCCATAATGTCAGATAGATGTATTAAGTGAGTCCCATTACATTTTAAGGCATTTTCAAACTCAAAACTCAAGCATTTGCTGCTACAGCAAAGAGAGTTTCAGTTAATTATTGCTGAATTTGTTTTGGAGTTTATCTGTTTTGCTTTTTAGGTTTAATGTGCCTCATGATGATAGTTTTAAGTGTAAAGAATCTGGAATTAAACACCAATATCATGTGATGGCTCCAACTTTAAATTATCATACAAGTCCATGGACCTGGTCAAAATGCAGTCAAAAATATATCACTGAATTTCTTGAGTGAGTGTCAATATAATGCTATGGTTCAGAGTGGGGTTTTTTTGGTTTGTTTGTTTTGTTTTTTCCTTCCCAATTTCATTTATTTCTGACAAGTATTTTAAAGGTATCGCTTTTTATATAGTTTTTGTGTTCTTCTTTGGTTTAAGCACATACTTGCAGGGCCTCAGTCCTCCACAAAAATACATGTATTTAACTTCTTCGGTGATTTATGATTTCATTAAAGTTGCACTGAACATGCAAAGCTTAGAAGATTTTTATTTTTTTTTAAATGTAGTGTTTATTGTTTACTGAAAATACATTTAGTATTATTTTAGTAAGTTAGAATATGCACCGTTTATTTTCTAATGTTTTTGTGTAAAAAATAAGTGATGGGTATAATTCAGGCAGTACCTTTTATTTTCCTTTTTTTAAAAAATAAGAGAAAACCCCACTTAACTTTGTTTTGTGGATCTAAATGCAAAATTAAAAAAAAGGAAAATCAAGTGACCTGGTTCATTTCATTATTCATTAATTTCAATTAAAGTCATTATTTAGGCAAGTAGTCATGCAAACCCGTAACTCCAGTGGGATATGCTTGTGAATGTTGTGTGAGTAGTGAGAAGGTTCCCAATGAAGTAAGAGTGATTTATTCACCTTTTGTTCCTGTTTTACAACAGTACTGGTTATGGTGAATGCCTCCTAGACAAACCTAGTGGAGGAACGTACGATCTTTCCTCTCAGCTGCCTGGGTCAGTGTATGATGTCAACAAGCAGTGTGAGCTTACGTTTGGTATTGGGTCACAAGTATGCCCTTACCTGGTGAGTGAAAACCAAAGTTGTGCTTAATCTATACTAAAAAATAACTGAAAAATACTGGTTTGGGAATAATTTTATCCTGAAATAAGTAAAATTTCAGGTTATATTCTTTTGAAGGGGAAGAGTTCAGTAGACAGCATTGCAATGTCGCATGTGAGAAATGTATAGCAATAAAAAGTAGGATGCATTCATTTTGATTTCTGTATCTCTGAATGTGATAATTCCTTTAAAATATCTAAAGCTGCATAAGTTAAGGTTTGCTGCAACAACTGAAAGGGATTTATTTCAACAGTTCTTGCAAATGTTTTCGCGTTATAGGTCATTAGCAGTCTCACATTAGCAGGTCTTGCTTCTCTGCTTTTTTAAATACTTTTTAGTAACTTAAAATTTAAAAATAAATAAACTATCTCAAACATTTTTGCTGAATGTTTGTTCCAATATGTAGATTCCCTCTACTTTGTCAGAGTCAAAAAATATTTTCATGACTGACAGAGTGTATATTTTGTCTACAAAACTGAGATACGGAAAGAAAGCTTGACTAGATTAATATTGAAACTTAAGTTGTGTTTTGAAAACTTAATGTGGCCATTGCAATATAAACACAAATACAACATTATGACTTTATTTGTTGCTGTCAGGATGTCATGTAGAGTTAGATTTTGGACCAACTTGTGAAATTCCTCCACCGGTATTGTATGTCTTTTTGGACAGGAAGAGCATTTAAGCTCAGATTCAGACTGAATTAAGTGGAGCTTTTTGGTGAGGTAAAATGTTGTTTTGGAAGAGTCAGGCTTTATGAGAACATTAAAGGAAAAGTAAAGGGGGCTTCAAAGACCTGAAGATGGTGTTACTGAAGACTGCTTTTTAAATTTTGTAATCCATAAGGGTTGTCTGTTAAGAGTCTTTTAGCAATTTGAAAATGAGGTTTTCTGCTTAATTTTCTAGTCAGTGCATTTAATTCTTGTTAAATTCACTTAAGAGTCTTTTTCTGAGGGATTATATGGAAACTGTGCTGCATAGTATTAACGTAACCTCTTACATATTTTTATATTAAATTTTCTACTGAAATAGAAAATGAAGTTATCTATTAATCTGATGGGATCAGTTTCAGATAGTCCACATTCCTGCTTGGCCTTAAGCAAAATCTATTTTGGTTTTGTGGGTTTTATCTATGAAAAATAGTAGTACAATAGCAAACACTAAGCCCTGCACAGTGTGGGAAAATACAAATATCACAACTAATGTCTAAAATGGTATTGCAGATGCAACAAAAGTAATCTGGTTTTCTTTTTAGAAACAGTGCAAACGCTTATGGTGCACAAGTACAGAAGGTGTTCACAAGGGCTGTCGTACTCAGCACATGCCTTTGGCTGATGGAACAGTTTGTGGTGTAGGAATGGTAAGCCTTGTTCTATTTCTCAGTACTTGCAGTTTTGGATGTAGGTACGAAAGATCAGTGCTTGCTGTGTGGCAATACTGCACCTGTAGAATACTGATTGTGTGACTTGACCTGCAGTTTCTCTTAGTTCTGTAATCTTGTGACATAAAAACCCACAGTTTGTCTGTTCAGAGTAATTATTAAAGTTTACAGATACCGCACTGGTTGAAAATAGGTGAAAGAAGTCAGGGGAAAGTTGACATCTTTCCTTCTGTTTGAAATGTTCAGATCATGTGTAATAAGTTGTTTTTTTCCTGATTGGTAGTGTCCAAAGTTGGATTATCTGAAATATGACATCTCTAAAGTGTGTTTCTGCCAGTTTGTCTTGTTGAGGCTGCTTATTGAACCAGAACAAATTAAGTATGAGTCACTTAGGTACAGGTGTGTGCTTTTTTGGAAAGAGAAGAGTTTTTGGATTAGCATCTGGTCTCAGTAGTTATTTGTATCTGCATTGTATCTGTTTCAGAGAAAACAAGACTATGTGTGTCAATACCTCTTCACTCACTCCCGGAAGTGCCTTAACCACACATAACTTGTGTTCATTTTCTCTCTTGCGTATTGTAACATAATTCAGGGTACTTGGATCTGTTCAGTGCTAAAAACAGGAGCTCTCTTCTCACTTATACCCTAATGTGTAAGACTACCTGGCTGCTTGAAGTATGGATTGAATGCTTTGACAGATTAAAAAAAAAGAAGTGGAAGTTGTGTTGCTCATTGGTTTATTTAGTAAAGACTGTTTGGGTGATGAGGGTGCCACTCACTGCTTCCTCATTTGCGAGTCTTTGAATGCAGATCCTAATCTGTAAACTTGGACAATATAACTTTCTTTGGCTGTCCATAAAGGTCATGAATATCTAATTAGTAGGTATAGTCAAGGCACTTACAGAACCTTGATAGAAACAGATGTAGTGGTGCAGGCTAGTTGTATCGAGTTTCCAGTGAAGATTTGAGGCTTTTAGTTTTAGATTTGTATGTAGTTTGGACAGTGACCAGAAATTAGGTGTGTAAGTTCTTTACTGGTCTAGTATTTGGCTTCTTCATGTCTTACTGCACTACCAGCAAACAGAAGTGTTTTCTTCTTGTCAGGGTATTGTGAGAATAAATATTTGAGATTTCTTACATGCTCAGGTATGACAGTGATTCTCTTAAGTATGGGTGGTTTGTTACATTGAGCTGCTTTTATATAGTAGTGTGCTTTGGCAGCTTCAGGGGCTGTGGGAGAAATGTTAATTTTTTTTATAATTTTATATGTTCAAAGATGATTAAAAACTCTAGTTTAATTTCTTTGTATAATAGGCTGCTATGTTTTACTCAGTTATTTCTAAATTTCCCCCAATAACGTTTAATCTTAACAGATTCTGTGTTTAGTACGACAATATTAGTGAGGAATTTGAAATAGTGTCTTAATGGATAACAAATGTAGGGGGTAAACTGTCTCAAATGGCTTCTTTCTGTCTTGCAAGATTAGAAAAAGTGACTTGAAGGCTGCAGTGGAAGTTTTGCTTGATTATAGCCTATGCATGCCGTTGGTGTTGAAATGTTTAACCCATTTTTCAGTCACTCATCAGAAAGGAAGTTCATCTTTTATGCAAACATCATGTGTAATCTTCAGTTAAATTGACTCTAATTTGCCAACATCAGAGGATTTCTTTTATAGAAGAATACAAAAAACCTATTTTATGTAATTAGTGCAGTGGAAGCATTTTTCTCTAGGAAATAAAGAGCTAATTACAGTCATTACCTCTGAAAAATGTAAGGAAGAAGAGCAATTAATTAATCTGACAAATTGTCATCTGTTCCTGACTAAGGGGCAGCTTTTCTCAAGCTCAGACTGCAAGTTGGTGCTGATGTTAATGGGCATAAGACATGGTGGCTATTACTTGTAATTAATATTTGCCAGCATGCTAAATCAATGTTATTTGGCATTTGCAACATTATTGCTGTGATGGATACAGAAAATATCCATTTAAAGCATTTGTTATTTTAGTATCAATTTTTTAAGCTCAGATTTCAAATGTCAATTAGTGGATCTTGCTCTATGGACTGCTCTGACAGTTGGGAGTTAGTGAAGCACATCTGAGTCAAAAAAAACCCACCTCCAAAGAAGAAAAGTTTTTGACACCACCTATCTGCTAGGAGCGGCATTCTCAGAACAAGTCTTTATTGCTATGAAAATAACAGCAAACATACCCAATAAAGTGTGAGTGGTTTATAATTATTTTTTGAGGCACTTCAAAGGGTTGCACTCTGATCCTTCCTGGATTCTTGTGGAATATAGAAATATGCCTGTATTCTGTGGATTTCTTGAGCATTGGAATGGAGAGGTAGGAGGTAGCTGTATGATTCTGACCCAAACTTTTCCACGTCCTGGGGATATCCCAGTGTTCTGCATGATGGCAGTTTGCTACTTAAACATTGAAAAAAACCAAATGTCCCAGTAGTTTGGAAAAATCTCTCTAACAGCAAGAAGGAATTCACATGATACAAGTAACAGTTGGATTGGAAAGCATGTATCTGTTTGTGTTTTAGAGACATGTTAATCAATTCTATTCACTGTAGATATGTAAAGTATATTGAGCTAGCATCTAAAAATCTCTAGAATAGCTATCAAGTAAATTAAGATTTCATCCTAGTCCTTTTGGCATAAAAGACAGGGTTACTGGGACGACTGAGAATGGGGATGCAGATCAGCAAAGAATTGCTTTGGACAGTAAAAGAAGTGCCTGTCTAATTGTGAAGTATGTTTGCTATTCTTCAGTTGTACGTAACTACCCATTTATTGATTACTATTATTGCAAAACTTGACTACCTCATGAATGTAATACATGAAGATGCTGAATCTGAAAGAATAAATCATTTTATGTGTATATATGTAAAGTAAGTGTAAAAAAATCAGGTGGATTTTATCAGTTGGGTGATAAGGGAATATGTTCACCATCTGGAAAGCAGAAGCAGATCTTTTGAACTGTAAGAACAGTGTAAAGTATGGGCTCAAACCATAATTTTTTTCTCTAAACTGGAATTTCTGTGAAATATTTTTCTATGAGCTATAATTTCAGAAAAATTAGAAGGTTCAAGGGAGAGTTAAAGTATGCAGACTTTTTGCAAGAAAAAGTTGAAACATTGAAAAAATTCAAATAGTGTGTGTTTTGTAGGTAATGTCATTTGAGTAATAAATGTAGACTCATCTGAGAATCCATGCTACAGAGATAAAGACCTGAGATGCTATGGTGACACCTTCAGTTAGATGTCTTTCCAAGATCCATTTCTTTTACCTTGTATGCTCGTTTTATTAGCTGCTCTGGTTTTGCTCCTTTTATATGCCTTAGGGTCCCACTTCTCATCTTGGTTCCTCGAGAAATGCACTTTCTGGATTATGTATTTTATAGGAGGAAGTCAGGGAGCACATATAGTTTGATGTACAGCAGAAGGTTTCCTTGCCTTCATTTGGAGTAGGCAGAAGAGAGGCCTGCAGCAGTACGTTCTTTCAAGGGAATGAATGGGAGCTCTGTAGACATAGCTACAGCCAGCAAGGACAGGGATTTGACATTCATCGGACTGGGTGTTCTTATCTTTGCTCCCTGCTCATTGGGGTCATGTGCTGAATCTGTGTAACTTCTAAGATTCATATTCCTTTCCCAGTTCTCCATGATTGGAATCTGCTTTGAGACTCTTCATGCTCATCCTTAAGCTACAGGCCAGATGTGTTACAGTGAATCTTGTGCTGCAGCACTTTTTAGTGTTTTTATGTTTTGTGATTCCAGCTACACCTGTTTTCCTTTTCTGCAGTCAATCCACTAGAAATTTCTCTTCCTGTGCTATTCACAGTCATTCTTAGAGCTCTGTTTGGATTTTATTTTATAATGCAAAAAAAGTTCAGAACAATAAAATTGATATTTGACAAGCAAAATACAGACCATCATGTCCACTTTTGCAACACTTTGCCCTTCTCATTTTCTCCTCATACTGAAGTGTTCAGTCATCTTGTTTCCTTTTAGAAGCACCAGCAGCTACCAGTAATATCTGTGAAAACATGTTGGTGTCTGGGAACAGGCTCAGGAAAAGCTGTTCATCTCTTTTTCTGCAGGGCTACATGGGGCTCCAATGCATGAAATTATGTCCTCAGACACTGAGCATCAGTGTGTCAGTCTTTGACTCAAGGTCTTCAAAAGCCATGTGTATCTCTGGATCATATAGGCAATAAGAGTGAATATGGAGTCCTTTTCCAGGCTGTCTGGGATGTGCTTGATTTCAGAGGAGCTCTAGTCCTGTTCTGCATGCCTCTACCACTCTCCTTGATTCAGTCAAAATCGAGCATAGCCTGGCAAGTAATGCTTTAATAATTTATTTCAAGGTTGCTTTCCTGGAAATTTAGCAAGTTCAGTAAGATATAAGTTGGAAGCACTCAAAATCAATTCAGCAAGTCATAGGTTAATCCATAGGTAAGACTCAAAGTGCTCATTATAAGGAGATTATTAATAAAAACAAATTTGAGTACCCATAGGTTTATTGATTCCAAATTTGAACCATTAACCCTCCCTCTCATCTCTGAAGATACAGTAATTTGATGTGGATTTGGGTCAGAATTTCTAGGTTTTTTGACAGAAAACCAACTGTTGATCTTGACTAGAGCAGCCTTGCCACTTGTTGCAATCTGTGTTTGGAATTATGTGTTATACCCACTTTACATGATGTATACACTATATTTACCATTAAAAATATAGGAAAAAATTGTAAGCAATTATATTTAAGTTTATGAAAGCTCTGTATATCATAGTATTCTCAGTGAAGCAATGATTCAAGCAAACTCAGAGAAACATCTGGAACATGTCTGGTGCTGGAGTTTTCTACCGTGACTTCATCATGTTGCTTCTGTAGGAATGCAGCAGAATAATAGCTGAGACAAGTTTGTTGAATAAGCTATTAAAATCCCAGATGTGAGCATATGCTTTGCATTTTTATGGATCAAAATAATACTGTTGTGGGTATAAAATTTCATTTTACAACTCTTTTCTTGAAATCTCCCATCAAGTTACTGTAAATGTTTTTCTAGATGAAAGAAGAACCTGAATGCTAGGTCACTGTCCTATATTAGAATTCAGTATTCATTTTGTGGAGGGGGATTTAGACTCTTCAGCCTATAGTGTAAAAAATTATTTCCTAAGATGCTAAGGACAGCCTTGGAAAGGCAAGTTCTTAATGTTCGTCATTTAGCTTATGGCTGGACTATGTAGAAAGCCTGCCTTTGTTTGCTAGAGATTTGATGTTAGGTACTAGAAGGTTTGGATGTAAAGGTACCCTAAGGTCATCTTGAAAAAAAGTAATACAAACTAACAGTAAGCACTCCAGTGAGAATTCGTATGAAGTGAAATAATGGTGGCTTTTTGATTTTAAGTTAAAGCATTAGTCTTCGTGTCAAGTAAGTGTTGATCTCACCAATTGGTTGAATCACTTACACAGTTATGTGCCAAGATCTAGCTTTTGTTCTGTGTTTGGTTTGGGTTTGAGAATCACCTGGAATTATCATATTCAGGCATTCAGAGCTTAAAAGATATGCACTCTTGCCTATATGCAAGAGTTGGTGTGGCAAGGAATTATGCAGGAAGGCAATTTTATCATCAAGTTGGATTAGGAACTCAGGCAGAAGCCTGAGAAGATAATCTGATTCTGTGACAAATTCCTATTTTGAGAACAAAATGGTTAATATCATGTGAACATAAGTGTCAATGTAACAAAAGCATATACTAATTAGGAAAAAATTGCATCTAGGAGTTGTTTTAGGCAGTGATAAAACCACTGAACAAGATTTGAGTTTTGTGCCAGTCAGCTATACTCAGAAAGACTGTACACAATTTTTGTGTGCTCAGCAAAATTTATGTTACTTTATAGTTCCTACAATAAATTTGTAATAACTTTTGAGAAATTCTATGTAACATTTAAATTAATTGTAAAAAAAAGGGGTGTAATATTTGAATTATTTTATCTTTTGTGTATCAGAGGTTCTTAAATTGTATTATGTGCCAGAGACTTTGTTATTTCTGAAGCTTAGGCTTTGCCTCTCTGCAAGACAAAACAGGCTCAAATTACCTTAAAGTCTAGAAGGATTTTGATAAATAAACTGTTGAGTTGGTATTACCTGCTCTAGTGACTGATCCATATACTGTATTTACTACAGGTAAAGATGGAACTAGCCACTCCCTGTCAATATGACTAGGAGAATCCCTCCTGACAACAAACCTAATTCATGGACAGTCTAATCCTGAGTCTGCAAATAGGCATCTCAAATGAAGAATTCTCTCTATTATGTGTGAGCACTGACCCCATGTATTCAGACCTGGCCACTGTCTTGTCTCCAGATGAGGGCAGTCTTTGATGCCTTAGAAGGTGTTTGAAGTCAAGGACAAAGTTGACAGGTTAACCACATAGAAGTCAGCAAGATATATAGTTTTGAAATTATAGTATCTTTTAAATATTCTATTTCAGTATGTAAACTATTGCACTGTGTTGTGATCAAATACACTGCTTGGGATTTTCTAAAGGATATAAGTGAATTAGAATTCCAACTGCTGTAAGTCATCAGTAGGATTGGTGCTGGCAATTCCTGCGGATTTTTTTGGGAACAGTCACACATACACCAATCATAAGATTCTCATTTAGACTTCTTAGTCATGTACTTCTTGAATAACCACTAAGGTGGATACATATTTACAGTCAGGAACAGGGATGGTAAATACTTAGAAGCAAGAGATGGATGCTTCTGGGGAAAAAAAGAGAATAGCTTTCTATAAATAATAATAGTTTACTGTTATAGTGTGGTGAAGTCTCATAGTGGACATGGCCACAACAAAACAGTCTTGCAATCTTTGTCTTCTTAATAATGTAAATCCCAGCAGATGAAATGAAAATTCCTCCTTTATGTAAATTTCTACTGGAAATAGGTAGTTCGTCACCAAGAATAAGCTCTAAAGTAATAGAAAAGACATTGCAATGTAGTACCTTGCTCTAAGAATTATTACTTCTTTACCTGTTAGTTTTTAAAATTTAACTATTCATTCCATTTTAGTCGTAGTAGCTTTGTTAAGTAAGTTGTAAATAAAAATTTGTAAAATATAAATAAAATATTTTACACCTTTTGTTATAGGTGTAAAAGTCTGAGTTCAAGAATGAATCTATAGCATCATCTTGCTTTACATAATTAAGGTCTTAAATGCTTGTCTGCTTTGCCCAAACAATCCCACTAAATAGTTAGCTTTTGAGATGTTCAAAACACCCTGATTTTCTTGGTGGTTTGTTATAACTTTTCACTTTTTGTATCAGCATGAATTCCAAATTAAACCAAAAATCTTGTACATAAAGGACAGTTGTAAATCTAGTTTTGAACTTTATGCATGAAAATGTTATCAGGAATTCAAGATATTTTAGAGATATTTGAATAAGGTGACAAGATAAATATATATTCAGCATCCATATATTCAGCATAGATTTCCTAGTGATCAAAGAACTCTAGACAGCATTTTTAAAAACATGACTACTGGGTAAGTTACCTTAAAGGAAATTGAACATTTTAGAAAATATCCAGATCCAGATAAGAATAGTGAGCTCTTAAATCTTGTTATTTTTATGCCTAAAATATACAGTAACCTTTTACTTGAATTATAGATTTTATTTTGTTTGTCAACTGTGCAGCACTGCCGCCATGGAATTTGCGTGAGCAGAGAAATGGAGCTGCGTCCTGTAGATGGAGAGTGGGGCCCATGGGGACCTTATAGCTCATGTTCAAGAACTTGTGGAGGTGGAATCAAGAGCACCACCAGGCTGTGTAATCGACCAGAGTATGTTTTTTATTGTGTTTTAAATTAGTGCATAATGAAGATATTAAGGAATTATGGATTGGCTCAAAATAAAATGGAGGTATTGTGGGCTGTGCAAATCAGTGTGAAGCACCAGTAAAAAATGCTTGTTTCAGCCATGTTTGGAAAGAGATTAGTCTACAGACTCTAATATGCAGAAGACTTTCAGATTACTCATGTCTTTCAACAGTATGATCCATTCTTATAGATGTTTCTAAAAACTTCTTTTGGCAGGGTCTTTTTTTCTAGGTTTACTCTAACTGTTGAGGCTTCTTGAAACATTAGATGCTTTCTTTGAAGTAAGAACTGCAAAAATAAATATGTGTCTTTCCTACTAATCTCTTCAGTGAAATACTTGATTTGCTTTGATTTAAGGCTTTTCCACAACATCGCCACCAGTAACGTCCCAGAAGGAGCACTGGTTATTACAGAGTCATTTAAAACTTACCTTTGTAACTAGAAAATTACATTGAATGAATAATTCCATGTGGGTTTTGTTCTCTGTAGTAAAAGTCAAGGAGAACTTTACCCTTAATTTGTCCAGAAGCAGAACCATGGCTGGTGCCTGAGTAATTTCAGAGTTTTTCTAGGAAGTCATGTCAGCTTGATATTATCAGTAGGATAAATAAACTTCAATCAAATGGCCCCAGGTTATTTTATTTTCTCTGATGTAAGGGGCAGTAGACTAGATTACCATTAGATAATGCCTCTTTCAGTCTGTAGTAATTGATAGTATCAATATGCTGTTGATTTATTCTTTTTTTCTTCCCCCAAAACATACTAATACTGAATTACTTTGTGTCAGGGTTTATAACTGTTAAAATGTATTTTAGACTTTACAGTAAATGAGGTATTTTCCACAATTTTCCCTTTTTATTCTTTTGATCCAAACAAAGTGAAACCAGTATTAGGACTACAGAAAAGACTGTACCAGCTCGTAATTGTCTTCTTTCTTTGTCACTCTGTAAAATAATAATTTCAAATTACTGAGGGGGGTGCTGCTTGTGTAAAAATAGGACTGTAATCTCAGCTAAATTGATAAAAGCATTAAAATTAATAATGCTTTTTCCCAGGCAAAATAGTTATAGCTGTAAGAGAAGTAAAAATAATAATGCATTAATAAACATCAATAGCAAGATTACCACCTACCTCAGCAATAGTATCTTACAAGGATTGGGTTTATTTTGGGTATAAATGAATGCACAGTGGAAGTTGAGTGTGTGTGTAAGTCAGTAACAGCTGACAGAATGCTGTGTGAGGTTTTCCTCTTTAGATCAGTGGCTTGGGCCACTTTTCATGGAAAACAGGAATTTTAGAAAATGAGTGTGTTTTACATTTACCTTTATTTTAGGCCAAGAAATGGAGGAAAGTACTGTGTTGGCCGCAGGATGAAATTTCGGTCATGCAATACTGATTCATGTCCAAAAGGCAGAAAAGATTTTCGGGAGCAGCAGTGCTCTGAATTTGATGGCAAACACTTTAATATCAATGGTCTTACCTCTGCTGTTCGCTGGCTTCCAAAATACAGTGGTAGTAAGTAATTACGCATCTTTTCAATTAATGCAATGAAAATGTTACTTTAAATAAAGTTCTAAAACAGACAAGAAACCTCTTGGATTTTCTTTCCAGTTTCTATGAAAGATCGCTGTAAACTTTTTTGCCGAGTTTCTGGAACAACTTCCTACTATCAGCTGAAGGACAGAGTTGCTGATGGTACTCCCTGTGGAGCAGAAACCAATGACCTTTGTGTTCAAGGCTTATGCAGGGTATTTAAATCTAAACTTATTAATTATTAAAATCAATTTCAACAGGTGATAAAGTAGATATTAATACCAATAAACATTACTGAAAATATGGTGTTGTGAGTTCACTTAAGCTAATTTTATTTCCTATCAAATTAAAGATCTGGAAATGGAAGCAATTAAGTGGGGACCATATAGTTGAATGTGAAGACCCACAGTCTTTCCTCATTAAGCCTCATAGGTGAAAGTTAATATTGTCCAAGTGAGCAGTGAGAAACTGATCCAAAATTAGCATAAGGGGAGGAAAGAAGCATGCTGTGTGATTACTAACATTGTATTTCTGCTACCAAAGAAGAAAATAGTAGAAAATCCAAGGGTAGATAGATTATGTAATTACTATTTTACTGTAAAATCAGGAGGAACTGACCCTTGAGTCAATTCAGCACTCTTTGCTTAATAGCAGCTGTGGCATTGTCACAAGATTTTGTTGGGAGAAGCAAGGAACTATATTTTAACAATTCAAGACTTTCTTATCAAGCTTTGTTGAGGTTTTGCTGATTGCAGTGAAACAGAGTAAATTCAGGATGAGGAGAAAATAATAGCTTATTTTTATACTGTTGAATAAAAAGGAAATGACAGAGATTAGTCCTGTTTATCATAGTTCAAAAAAACCCCGGAAGTTTAAGTAAAGATACATAAACAAAAATTGTTCTTATGTTAGTTTAACCGGCATAGTCTATATATATTCATTTGCTTCTTTTCAGTAATGACAGACTTTAAATGAATTGATGGCCATATACATACTGCTTTTAGGATTCCTAGAATTTTAATGTAAACATGAATTTAAATTTATACACTATGTTGATTTTTTATACAAAATCTTTATGTACTGTTATGTATTCTTATACAGCTCTTGACATATTAAGTGTATTTGAATTGCACCATTATGTTTTGCCCTTACATTGCAAAATCCAAAACCATTAAAGGCGTTTAATGAATTGCCAAGGAAGACTAGATATATACAGTGAACAACAATATTTTGGGGTAGTGGGAAGCTTACATTACTTATTTTCGTTGTTTTCTATTGGGCTGAGTGATAAAGGGTTTTATTATTTTTATTATTTTTATTTTTTGTAGCAAGCAGGCTGTGATCATGTTTTGAATTCAAAGGCAAGGAGAGACAAATGTGGAATCTGTGGTGGTGATAACTCTTCATGTAAAACACTTGCGGGTACTTTCAACAGTGCTCATTATGGTATGTTTGTTTTGCCTTTTTTTTAATCTTAATGCACACTTCAATATGGCTTAGAAATTATTCTTTACATTTAAGGAAGCGGGATTTCAGTGTATGTTCTTTAGGGCCTCTATCAACAAAAAATACCTTTGATTTTCAGTCATATTCCCTCTCAAGGATGCAGAGGCAAACACTATGACATACTAACCCATTCAAGTGAAAAAAAAAATCAATCTGCTGAAAGGTCAAAGCCAAAGACATGGATAAAAGAAATGATGAGGGTAAAAGTACTTTAAAAGGATGAATGCTTCCTGCTTTTTACTTTGCGTTCTCTGGTCTGAAACTTAGCAGCTGAAGGACACATTCCAATGTCTCATTTTGGCTATGTAAAGAGATAGCAAGAAGTTTGTGTTGTGAGCAGCTGATGGGGTTCCTTTTCTCCTAGAGTGAAAATTACAGCCTGTGAAATGTGAGCCTCCTTCTTCCAGAGAACAGGGGTAACAATATTTATGTTTTTTCCTCCTCATTGACAGGTAGTAAATGAGAAACTTCTGGATAACCCTGCTATTTCCTATTTATTTGATTTAGTTTCTCTGATAGAGCTACTGATAGTTCTTCTATAAGTAGTCTTTTCTGTGAAGTATGGAGAGACTCTTGTATGTGCATAGCAGTGCAGTGAAGTAGTTAGAACATAGAACATAAGGACAGAAGTCTCCAGGTTAATATCAGCCTAGAGGCTCCTTTGTGCTGCTTCACTGGTTGAAAGAGACCACAGGCAAAGTGAAAATAATACCTGGAGAGCTGCCAGATAGGATCCTCATAGAATAAAGGGTTTGCTGCTGAAGAGGAAAGTATGCCAAGTACCCTATTGGATTTTCTTCTTCCCTGGCAGTGGACTCACTCTCATCAAAAATTATCAAAAATCTTAAATTATACAGCCACCCTTCCCGTACAAATACATGTATTTTTTCTTGTGTCTATCCTAGGAAGGTGCTTATAGATAGCACATGAATTTTGTCGTACACATATTTGTTACGAGTCCAGTGACAATTACGTGAAACTGCCATTTTGCAAATATGGTCAAAACTGTCACTCTCTGCTATTTAACAGCTTTCTATTGTCACAGACTTATTTGCTTCATATTGAAGACGGAGGGGAAAAAAGCCCCCATGTTTTGGGATGAGGAAAACCTTGCTTTATTATTTGGTTTTATAGTTACTTGAATGCTTTAAATTATGTTCAAATTATTGAAATTATAGCATATAAAAGATAATACTGAGTTATACCAAGGAACAGTATGCTGAACATGTGGGATTATCACTCAGGTGTGCTCAAGTAGGAATACAGCCATGCAAACAAGAAATTGTACTTATCTGAACACTGAAACTCCAGTGTCCATGGAAGGTCTAAGACATCCCTAGGCTAATGACTGAAGGCATTGTCTGAGGAAATACTATTTTCCAAAAAAATTCTGAATTAGGATCATGAGCTAAGTATGCTGATGTGCACTTGATCTTTTTCTTTTGACTTCATTTGTTTCCCTTTCAAACCGAAATGAGTCATTTTACTAAGGCAGAATTTGAAATTGACAATAGCAGCCTGTGGTGTGTGCTTATATTCATGCAGTTATGATGTTGTCAGTAACTGTGTAAACAGTAGTAAAGCAATAATCAAAAATTCATTACAGCAAAATACTAATCTACTTGGCTTCCATTTTAAGAGATGGTAATCTAATCGTGTGCACATTATTACTGTGTTGGCTATTACTATTGCATCAATTTAGAGTATCTGAGGATTTCCTGGACGATGGTCATTCTCAGTGGCCTAGTATGTGATTTATTCTCTTCTTGTATCCTTGACAACATGCAGCTTTGTTTATAGTTTCCTCCCATATTTTTTCTTCTTTCATTCTTTTACCACAAAGTCTTCAGTGTGTGAGATGAGGGGCTTTTTTAACTGTATTTTGGTTTTCTTCCCAGTATGTTGAAAGATTGACCAAACCGTGTATTTATCCAGAGCATGCAGCTTGTCAATTTGCAATTGCAGTGCTGCCCCCAGCTGGTAAATGTGATGGACCTGTAATTAGATTAAATCTTCATTTAAATGTATGGCATAGTTTTAATAGATTAAAAGCACTTGGAAGTTAATGAATTATGAAATTTGTCATGGCTTAACCCCATCTGGAGCCAGACAGCCAGTCACTCGCTCACTGCCTCCCGGTGGGATGGGAGAGAGAACTGGAACAATAAAAGTGAGAAAACTCATGGTTTCAGATAAAGACAGTTTAATAGGTAAAGCAAAAGCGCCACACACAAAGCAAAGCAAGAATTGATTCTCCCCTTCCCATGGGCAGGCAGGTGTCCAGCCAGGAAAGCAGGGCTCTGTCATGCATAACAGTGAATTGGGAAGACAAACGCCATTACTCTGAACACCCCCTCTTCCTTTTTTCCCCAGTTTTTGTGCCCGGCATGATGCCATATGGTCTGGGATATCCCTGTGGTCAGCTGAGGTCTGTCCGTATCCCCTCACAACTCCTTGTGCACCTCCAGCCTCCTTGCTGGTAGAGTGGGGTGAGAGGCAGAAAAGGACTGGACTCTGTGTACGCTCTGCTTGGCAATAACTAGAACATCCCTGAATTATCAGCATTTTCCAGCACAAATCCAAAACACAGCCCTATGCCAGCTGCTGTGAAGAAAATTAACTCTATCCCGGTCAACACAGTACAAAATGAAAAGGGTATTGGCATTGAAATTTTTACCCCCAGAGGTGCATCAACTAAAGTCACAGTAATATTGTTAAACACAGTGAAATAGGTGGAAAATTATCAGAATTTTTATTACTAGCTCAGATTACATGTTTGTATTTATTATGTTTCCAATGTTTGCCATACTAAGTTTTTCTTAGCTGCAGGTATCATTTTGAGTTCATGATTAGCTTCTGTGAGAAACAGGTTTGGACTTTTTAACCTAGGTTTATGTGCAGAGTAACTTTTTAAAAAAATAGATCTTGATGCACCTTATTTTGTTACCTGGTGGCAAGGCTACCATAATAGTACTATGAGATATTACAAGAAGTGATGACTCATTTGTGAAGCATTTGTATTTTGAAGGGTGTGCACTCAATATTTTAAGCAGGAGAAGGTGGATCAGGCATGGCTAGTTTAACAGCTATATCTACCTATGCATATAGCCTGCAACGCTGCAATATTTTGGTATTTAGACTCATTCCTTAGCATGCTGTCTTGAAATACTCTTGTGAAGAGAAAAGCTACCTCAATTGTGTAAACAGAGAATGGAGATATTTCATGTTAAGTGACTTCCCCAGATTTCTGTAAAAGTTTAAATTTTGAGCAGTCACAGTGTTTTCGGAGTCCCTCTTGATATACTTGACTGCTTTCTAGAGTAGTTCTGCTCTCTAGGGATTTTTCTGAGTCGACTGAACTCAGTGGTAAAGAATTGAATTCACATTTCTGAACACAGAACATAACACTTCGTAACACGTGAAGGCATTCAGCATTGGTTGTCTGGTGCACTGTAGGGTTTTGTGAATGAAGTTAAAATATATTTTCATGTTTACTAATACTTGACCATCTTTGTATATAATTAATTTGCAGGTTACAATGTTGTAGTAAATATTCCCAAAGGAGCAACAAATATTGATATTCGACAGCACAGCTATTCAGGGAAACCAGAAGATGACAACTACCTTGGTAAAAGCCTCGTGTGTACAACATTGATGGATAGGTTTTGTGCTCTTGACAGGGAATATATTATTGAGTATACTATGAGAAGTCTGATAAAGACTTTGGAGAAAATATCTAATTATTTTTATCTTCATTTGCCTGAGTCTCTCTATAGATACTAGTTTTCCAAAAACATCAGTGAGATGTTGTTAAGGTTTCTAATTCTTAGATGAGTGTGTTCATTCATCAGAGAATAAGAATTACAGTGCCTTGCATCGTTTTGTCAATTTTTTACTTTGTTGTCACAATGTTAATTGAAACACCACAAGTGAACTCAGGAATAATGTAGGTATTTGTTGTTTTAAATCTTGGAAGCATACACTTCATTTATGAACAAAGCAGTCTGACCATCAGCAAATTTATCAGTTGTCTCATATTTCTCTTTTTCTATTATGTCTGGGACATAAAGAGTATAAAGGCCATCACATGCTGATAGATTTGCAAGTGTGCGTAGGTAACAAAGATTTCGTGAGTACATCCTACCAAAAATCTTGGTTGTTCTATTTCATAGTAGTTACATTGTATCTGAAGTGCCTGAAAAAATACTGAAGCATATTTACCTTCTGTCTCTTCTTCCATTGTCATCCTAGCCAGCAAACTTCAGAATTCTCAAAATGTTTTCCTTGTCACCTGTTGCCCAGTTGTTACACATGCAGCTCACGGGACACAGAAACAACCCTCGCTCCCTGACATTAGCTTCCATTTCAAATGTAGCAATGCCTGAATAGCATCTTGTACTACAAATTTTACCTTATTTTAAAAATGTTTAACTTGTTTTTCATCTTTATTATTGCAAATTGGTCATTGTCTTAAATTACTATCATAAATGCCTCATAATTTATTTTTATTTTCAAGTTTAGTTTTAAAACCTAGTTCAGTAGAAGTAGCTGTAGCAAATACAAGGGTGTGGGCTGTAGAATAGGGCAGAAATACCAATAATTATTGTTTCCTTCTACAGTAACAGAACCTAGCCAAATTTAAAAGTCATGACTTCAGTCAGCCCTTCAGCAGAACAAATACTATTAAATTACTATAATGTAGAGAAAATCCATGGCTGAGAATATCCATGACAACTGCTCAGGTGAAAGTTACTGATGATTAGGAACGAATTCATTAATTTGAAACTGTTTGATACAACTTTTTACATGAACTGCATGTTGATGAGATTTTATTGATAGAACCTTTTAACTAAATAGATCTCCAATATTTTATTTCACTTACAGCTTTATCAGATACTCATGGAAATTTTATCTTGAATGGAAATTTTGTTGTTAGCATGTCAAAAAGAGAAATCAATATACAAGGAGCCATTTTTGAGTACAGTGGTTCAAACAATACAATAGAACGAATTAACAGCACTGATAGAGTTGAAGAAGAACTAACCTTACAGGTGCATGTTTACTTTTTTCATAAGCCTGAAAATTTCCTACATGATCATTATGTTCTTAATTTTATGTTCAAATTCACTGAAAAACAGCTATCATTTTATCTCAATCAAGGTTTTGTGTGTAGGGAATTTATACAACCCTGATGTGCGTTATTCATTCAATGTCCCGATAGAAGATGGAAGTGATCTGTTTACATGGGATCCTTATGGACCCTGGCAAGACTGTAGCAGGATGTGCCAAGGTACTGTGAAGTATTTTTTTCACCAGAACCAAAGATCTGATGGCATTTAGGAAGGGAGTTGTCTTAAGTTCTCTTACTTTTCACCCTTACTTGTGAAGAAGAAACTTGTTACCCTCAGTAAACTTTAAGTGCACAGAGCCTTTAAGGACAGTATAGCTTCTGATTTTTGTTTTTGCTATTTTTAGTACTTATGCAGTACAATTCTATATTCAAACCTACATTTGGAAACATAGGAGCAGTTTATTAAAAAAAAAGGTTGAATCAAATCTGATATGTCCTATTAAGGTGGTATTGTATGTCTACTAAAGTTGATACCCTGTGAGACCACTGTACGACAGCTGGGAGGTGGAACAGGTGATTGGGAAAAGGTTGTTCTCCACCTGGAATGTAGTGAGCTACACAAAGCAGCATGTTTGTGCAGAATCTGCTGTATACAGCAATTTGTGTTAATGGGGTATCTCAGTTAAATTCCCAAATGATGAATGGAATCCATAAGGCACTCTTAATTTAGCCCTTTATTTACTTCTTCTGGTGCTTTTTCAAGGTATTCGAAGAAGAAAAGTGACATGTATACGTGAAAGTGATCATGTGGTAGTGTCTGATCAAAGATGTGAATTCATACCTGCTGTACCAAGTGTCTTTGAGGAGTGTAATACAGAGTGTGAATTAAGGTAAAAAAGGTTCCTAACTGATGGAGTTATATGTGGTCTTATATGTTTTTATTGATTGATATTGAAACAAAGTAATTCAGACTGCTTTATCCTCTGTCTCTCCATCCCTCTCTACCTCCCTCATCCTTCCCATCTCTCCTTGTTTTCCTCAAATCTGTTGGTGTAATGGCTTTATACATTATATTTACACCTCTGACTCCACATAGAACTAGGGTACTTTTCTAATTTTTATTGTAAAGTACAAAATCTCTTGCTAGAATTGTGAATCTATTCTATATATTCTGGCACAAAAACTTGTATTGCTGCTTGAAATACATTTTCCACCAGAACTGTACCCACAACTGGAACTAATTTGAAACAGATGTTGTGTTTTTGCACTCCAAGATAGCCCACACTGAAGTGTTCAGAGGATGAAGAGTTAGAATTATAGCTTACATTTTTCAAAGTCACCTAGGAGATGAAGACAAAAGATCCTTTAAATTTAAAAAGTTCTTTTAAGCCTGTGAGTCAAATTCTTTTATATTGCTTTAAAAATTCCAGTCATGAGATAGAGTTTACAGTTTCATCTGTTCCCTAAAATGCATATCTATATTTACATTATAATTCTCTGAGTTCTCTGAGTGCTTTAATGGCCATGGTCATATTTTTTTAAACATAGTTAGCTTTCTACAACAGAAAATTGTGTCATTGTAGGTGGCACAGTGTTGGGAAAAGTGACTGTACATCGAAGTGTGGCCCAGGACATCGGTCTATTGAAATCCACTGCATGAAGTACTCCATTGCAAGAGGACTCAGTGCTCCAGTGGATGATAAGTACTGTGCTGATCAGCAGAAACCACCAGCCAGAGAGCCCTGCCATGGTGACTGTATGTTAAGAAGTTGGCACTACACAGAATGGTCACAGGTACAGATTTAAAACTTCTTTATTGTACCATTATAGTTCTGGCATGCATACCAAATTTTTATTTCTCTATATTTTTTTTTAGCTTAATAACTAAAAGGAAGCGATGTTTGAAAAATACAGATTTGTAGGATCAGCTAATACCAACCTTTATATTTAAGCAACTTCCTTATATTTTTGTAAGAAATGGTAGCTTGCTTGCAGGTTGGTTTTGGAAGTCAGCAGCGAAGATCTGGTAATTAAAGGTGTATATTAATTTAGTTCTGTACAATTTTGGTTTTATTCTTCATTTAAGTTTTATCTTGGAACTATTATACAAAGTGCTGATTTTATCTCAAATGAACATATTAGCAGCCTGTGGATTAAATGGAGGACACTTTGGTCTGGTGCAATCATTAACATCTTTTAAGACTGATAATGTATTTTGGCCTGGTTTTATTGTATTCTGTTTCCTGTTTCATAACTGTACACCACAGTGTTCCAGGAGCTGTGCAAGAGGTGTCAGAACCAGAGAAGCTTTTTGTATGAACAACTTGGGTCGTCATCTTCCTGACAGAGAATGCCAGGAACTTCCAAGAGTTGTTACACAGACTTGCAATGAATTCTTATGTCCAAGCTGGTCGGTTACTGACTGGAGCGAGGTAATGAAACCATGGAAAACTTAAGGTACATTTGGTCCTAGTCATGGATATTAAAATAAGCTGCATTAAGTGTTTAAGGTTTTTATTTTATTTTGGGCCACACGGTTGTAAAAGTTCTGAAGTCCTATGATTTGTCTGATACACATCACAGATCTATGAATGGCATGAGAACTTCTGTAAAACACTCCTAGAATTCATTTTTTCCTTAATTTTGTTACATTAAAATGAGATAGTGAAGATACGTAAAGTAAATGTATTTGTATTTCCTTTTTTATGAAGCAATGAGAACTATACAGCCAATGTATAGTTCTGTTTAATAGAATTATATTAATTTTATTATAGATTAGGTGGATATAAAAGAATCAGACAGTTTAAACATTTTTCCAGTGAAAGCTATGATATATGCACTATTATTTTAAACAAGTATTCTTTACTCTATTGGAAATAAATGATCTGTTTTATATAGTTTTATATAGTTTTTATAATTTGTAGCTTTTGAATCTTGATAGTGATTTCTTTGTATTAGCATTTGAGTTGAAGCCAACAGGAAATGGAGAGTTCATTAAAAAATAGGGTTTTTTGACTACTTACATTCATGGAATATTTTTGTTATTTATGTGATTTTTAAAATCCAACAAGTTACTAAAAGAAATTGAAGCCATTAATGCAGATTCATTAATCAGGTTCTCCGCAAACTGATGGTTCTAATAATTTTACAGTGTCCTGTGACATGTGGCAAAGGAATGAAGCATCGTCAAGTCTGGTGCCAACTTAATGATGAACAACTGAGAGATGATTTCTGTAACCCAAATGACAGACCAGAATCAGTAACACCGTGTGAACTTCATGAATGTGCATCTTGGCAAGTAGGGCCTTGGGGATCAGTGAGTACATGAGGATTCCTGGTTTCTTGTTTTATGGTTCAGGCTATGAGCAATCACAAAACAATACTTTTAAAACATTATAGTTGAATCTTTAGCAGTTGTTTTACTTGAATTGATTCACGTTTGTTTCCAGGATCCTATTGGCTATCTAACTTGTAATTTAGGAACACCCAAATATAAGTTAAATGCCTAAAATAGTAATTGATCCTGAGCCTTAATATCAAAGATGCTTTTGCACATGAGTGTTTTACATCACCAGAATAATGAAAATAAGGGTAGCAAACTGTTCAGATGAATGACACAGGTAAAAGACCGAATATTTATAGGTGAGTGGGCATATTCAAGTGGTAGCATCAATTACGATCATAGAAATGTATATGCTAATTATAGCAGGGAAAAAGACTTAGTATTTTATTGTTACATTTCATTTTTACCTTCAATGATAAAAGATCTGCTATCTCTTTATGTGCAAGTACTGTTGAAAAATGTGTTCCTGTGTGACGCTCATCTAATATAAACCAGAGTGGATTTAAAACTCTAGAAAAAAGTGAATTAATTTGTGAAGGAAACTTTTGCCACCATATAGATGAGAATTAATTTTAAAAAATAAGGTACTCAGTTTCATGTGGCTTTTATAAGATCAGGTTACTCAAACCAACAGAAGATTATTCAGTGTTTCGTGGATGCTGGTGGGAAATCATAACTGAAGAGCAGCTGATCTTTGTTTTATTACATACAACCTGTTACTAAAATACAGAATAAATATACCTTTGGAAATGAAGTCTATTTTTAATTTAGACATTTAATTTAGACATTTCTTCTATTTTTTACCTTAGAGATAAACGCACTGTTGTCTAACATAATGTAGAATTCCTTTTATGTAATCTTTTGATCACAAGGGGATGACTTTCCATTCCTACAAGCTAAATGCAAAAAGTAAATAAAAAATTAATTCAGTCACATGACAGAATTCTTATTAATAAAAAATAGTCTTCTGAAATAGCTTGTACAAGCAATTTACCAGTCTGTGTCACTAGAGCAGAGCTTTTCATTGCAGTTTTTCCACTGTACCACCATAGCCATTCATAACCAGGTTTTTACAAGTACTTGTGCTTGAACCACAACATTTATAGGATTTGTGTCATAATATTTTCAGCCATTTAATGTTTTATGGGGCTTCTTTGAGTGCAATCTAGTCAAACTCTATAGAGAAGGGAAAGACATTTAACAGCTGCAGCTAGTGATTCATTTGAAGCTACTCTTACTCTTCCCATTTCCTCTACTTTCTCTACACCAGTTTTTATTGCTGAGCATGGCATTATAGAGCATGGATTTGTCCCTTTGATCAGGTCAGGTCTGCTGTTCTGGCAGTGTTCCTTCCCAGTCTCCTGCCCACCTCCAGCCTACTCACTGCAGGGGGTAGAAAGGGGAAAAGAGAGAAAGCGTGCATCCTGCACAAGTAATGTTCATTCGTGTGCTGTGGACACTGGTTAAGTACCTGATGGTCTGCCACAAAGGAAGTTAGCACCATCTCAGTAGTCATTTCTATTCATTCTGGAAAGAGTTTTAAAGTAGAAAATGTAATTAAAAATGAAATTTGATTATAAATAGCGCTATTTCAAGTGTATTACATTCCTGCCTTCAACAGTGTGCTGTAACATGCGGACGCGGATACCAGGTGCGTGCAGTCAAATGCGTCACTGGGATGTACCGTGTTATTCTGAACGACGACAAGGAGTGCAATGCTGCCACTCGTCCTAGAGACAGTCAAGTAAGTTAAAAAGTACCTCTCTACTTACCTGTTAAAACTGTCTAAATACAACTGTTGTCTACTGACTCTGTGAGGGAACTTGGAGGAAATCACTTCTAAAATGAGAAAAAAATACTGAAACTCTATGCTTTTCTTCACAAACATCAAATTTTGCCCAGGGAATTAAGGAAAAGAAGGGTAATTTCAAGACTCGATGTTTGAAAGTGGTACGTGGTTGAAGAGTTAGAGTATATGATTTCAAGGAATCCAAAAGCCTGTGATTATTTGGCAGTGGGGGAAGCTCCAACATGTAGAACATTATAAGGACACTGCTTGCCATCCTGCTTAATAAATAATAGTACCCAACTGGCTTCTTTATAAGCTTCTAAATATAAAAGCCAGTTAATTGATATAATTTATTTCCACTTAGATGTGAAAACACTGGGTTTGAGTATCCTTTACATTTTTAATTGTGATACCTGTTTGGCTACTGACTGAAACTGGGCAAATTTATGTTCTCAGTAGCTGAAGGTATAAAGGACAGGACAGCACAGCCACCTTCTTTGCTTGGTCCTTGTGTGCTGCCTGTGGCTCTGAAGCAGGACACTGTAATGTCTATGCTCCTTGTCTCCAACAAGTTGGCCAAAACTGTTCTTTCTCAAAGTGCCAATATTATTAATTATTACTAATGCAGTTTTAAGATCAAGTAAATTTTCTTTGACACTCAATTTAAAACAAAACAAAACAATTCAATGAAAGGTCTTTGAATAATTCCAGGGAAAATGTAAAAGACGGTATTTATGTGTTAATTAATGCTGGTTTATTGTAATGGTAGGATCTAACCATTTGCTTTTCATTTGGCTCTTCCAAAATGTATATTTCAAAAGCTTCTTTTTTCCTCACCCCCACAGGAATGTGAATTGCCCTCTTGTCCAGAAAATACAAAATTATGGACTACTTCACTTCCTCTAGTTCATGTGGGGAAGGTGACCCAATGGAGATACGGATCATGGACTCCAGTATGTAATGTAGCAGTCACACCTTGCAGAGCTGTCCTCCACTCATTCACCCATTTTTCCATAAAGCTCTCATTAATATATAGATTAAAAAGGAATTCTAATATTTTCTTAAGAAAACAAACTCTTTCTTAAGGAGCAGATAGACACTCCCAGGAAACTGTGCTTCCAATCCAACCAGAAAAAATAGTAGGAAAAAAGCAGAATTCTAGGAGCTGGGGTTCTGAGTGAGATAGTTCTCATATGATTGACAGTGTGCTAGGAAGTGGTTTTTTAAATGTAATTGATCAGTTTCTGAGTATGGAGATCATCTTTGATTTTAAAATATGATTTAAATCTTTGATGTGAATAGTAATACTAAACAGTTAGAGTCTTTCAAGGTCTATTTTGACTTTTTTGTAAAATAAGCATTATTAAAATGGTTCCTACATAAATTTTCTTCAGTGGAAGCTTTTTATTTTGATAACGTTGAAAATTAGTTTTACTTGATAGAAATGTGAAAATTTAAAATTATCTATAAAATATAGGTGTGTCTGTTAATCCCTTGAGATATTTAACAAAGCATATAATGCAGTTATATTTTTGTACAACCATTTTAACTAAATAGCAGTAAAGGGTGCATAAACTGAGGCTACTCATCAGTTCTTCATTAAATCCACCTTGAACTTCTCAGCTATAAAGGCATCAGAAGGGGCTCAGTGGCGTCTGCTAATACAAACCATAATGGCAAATGGATTGTTAATACTGGTTTTTATTTTAACAGTTGATGTAAATATTGCATCACTGTGTAATAACTAAAATGTTCTGGAAGTTACTGATGTTTCTGTTGTTGCTTGAAACTGTATAATTATTCCATGTTATAGTTTAAGTGCTGTCTGTTTATATATGCTGAAATTCTTCATGAGAATTAAGGCCATGCAACTCAGTTCCACACTAGCAGTTGTTCTTAAGGCCTAAATCTTTCAGCAGTATTTCACTTTCCTTTCTGAATGCATGGCTCTATTAGTGTGAAATGGAAATCTGATTTAATTCTAAAGTCAAGCTGATACTAAGCTATGTTAGTATTTTAGATGCTTGCATAATCTTGTTTTAGTCTCCTAAAGTGTGATGGCCTTGAATTGTTCTCTGACAGTGCTCTGCATCCTGTGGGAAGGGCGATCGTGCTCGCTATGTGAGTTGTAGAGATGCTCATGGAGAAATAGCAGATGAATCTTTGTGTGCTTATTTACCACGACCAGCTGAAATTTCAAGCTGCTTTAGCCCATGTGGAGAGTGGAAAGTTGGAAATTGGTCCCCTGTAAGTATTAACTGTAACTTTTTTTTTTAATGTGTGTATTTAGATTATTGGCCAAATCTCTGTTTAGTATGTATTTTGTGCAAGCATGATTGAAATTGCATCCCTTGAAAGAACAAAGTATATGTTTGTTCTTGTCAAAAGTAAATATAAATGTTTTTGTTTATTAGTTATCAATGTTCTGTGACAAACACTATGTTAATCTTTTGGTCAGTGCACAGTTACGTGTGATAGTGGAATAGTGACAAGACAAGTCATCTGTGTCAACTATCATCAGCAAATCAATGAGAATTACTGTGATCCTGAAGGCCGACCTCCTAAGGAACAAGAATGTAACATGCCACCATGTCCACCGGTTTATCATCATGTTCCAAAAATACATGACCATCCAAGCCATTTTCCAGAAATAGGTTACCTCCCCGTGCACCCTCCACAAGACAATTTAAACCAGTGGAACCGTCCTTCTGTGGGAGGATATCAGTGGAGAACTGGACCCTGGGGAGCAGTAAGAAATTTCTTTAGAATATATTAATTTTTTCTGTTACATCTGTGTTAACATTTCTAGGAATATTATTGCAGTACAGATTTGATCAAAAGAGAAGCACATTAATTTAAAAAATTATTGTTGTTCTTATTGTTGTTCAGAATATATTGAATTCTAAGTGTAATTTTTCTGTGATTTCAAATTTAAAGTACTTCTACATAGTAGTCATTTTTATTTGAAAATTTCAATTTTGAATGTTAAGGTTTAAAACCAACCTGTTTTACCAACATATTTTACATTTTTCTGATCATGCAATGGCAAAATATATGTTTACCTGTTTTGGTAGTGCTCTAGTACTTGTGCAGGTGGATTTCACCGCCGAGTTGTAGTATGTCAAGATGAGGAAGGAAGAAGTGCCAGTAATTGTGATGAGGCAACAAAACCTTCAGAGTCGAGACACTGTGATTCTGGACCCTGCCCACGGTGGAACTTTGGGAACTGGGGAGAAGTAAGAGCATTTCACTTACAAAGGGGAACATTGTTTACCGTATAAGTTTAGAAGTAGGATCTTAATTATTACGTGACTGTGAGTGGAACTGAACACCTTGTTTTTACTTATTTAATAGAGTTTAAAATTTAAAAATTTAAAAAGAATTAATTTCAAGCTGTTTAGCTAAACTTTATTCTTTGATCAAATCCAGAACTGTAGTGTAAATATGAGTGATGTAAATCCAAAAGAAGTAATTATTGTGTGGGGCTGAGGATATACAACATCAGCAAATCATGTGGTTGTTGTACAACATGTATCTTGAGACATAACAAATTATATTCTATTACAAAAAGCTGGATTCTATGCAGAAAAACTGCAGTGTAATAGCTAGTCTAAGAAAAAAAAATGGGTATAAGAAGCTGTAGAGAAACTTTATTCCATGTCATGTCATAGGTCCTAACAATAGTAGCTGTAAGCAGTAGTAGTGGTAGTTAGAAATTGCTGGGTGGTAGTTAGAAATTAGAAGTATGGAGATAGGATCATGCATCTAAAAGTTGCGCCTGGGTTAGAACATTTTGTGAAACATTTTATTGGACAAAGAACAGTTTCTTCATGCTGTGTGATGTCATATCTTGACCACATATTCTTGCTCAAACACTATAGAAAGAATTAAAGCTGATTATTTTTGCATTTGTTCTAATCTAACCTCTTGTGATTCTTGCCCACTTTTCTTATTCTTGAAAATCAATGACTGGAATTGAAAAAATAAGAAAAATTGGTTGAGTGACTTTTTTATTTTACCTTTTTTTCCCCTTGTTTTGGCCAGATTTAGCGATTCAGTTCTCAAGGTCAGTCTAAATGTCATATTTTTTCTGTCCATAGCCATAGACTTGGAATACAGTTCATACAGATGGCTGCAGTTTTTTTCTAATTTAGAATCCTTGAGAATACAGTAAAAAGCTTTGAACTATTGTAGATTGGTTTTAAGAGCTCATTAGGAATGAGAACTGGTATTGAAGAATTACAGGCAAACTGAAACCCAGAAAACACATCCTGTAAGTATTTTTCACTTAGTCTGTATAAACTAGACTGTGTAAAAATGTTCCCAGTCTGAGTTTTCTGAGTTTTTCTGCCCACTGTCTGGCACGGAAAACTAGTTTTAAGACAAATTTCCATCTTTTCCTCTTACTAAAGAAAGAGACACATGCAGATTTATTCTCACAATTACTTGTCCTTAACAGAGTGTCTGTAACTGAGACCTTCTGCAGAAAATCACTTGATAAACCATAAAAATGTGGTTTGGTAAATGTTTTGGTGAGAGAATTACATGAGATTAGACTTTAAGTCCTCATTCTTGACTGGTGTCCAGGGAATATGGAAGTAGACACAGTAAATAGTATGATGTTCTGATTATTGCTATATCTTTTGGTTTCATGGTATGTGATGACTCTGTTATTAAAATTATTGCGTATAAAATTCTGTGTTTCAGTGCACTCAAACTTGTGGAGATGGAATAAAGACAAGACTGGTGATTTGTCAGCTTCCCACTGGCCAAATGTTGGGTGATCAAAACTGTGAAATTCTAGACAAGCCACCTAACACGGCACAATGTAATGTGCACTCTTGCCCTGGTGATGTTTCTTGGCATCGGGGACCGTGGAAATCGGTACGATAGCATTCACTAATATTTTTTGCTTTCTTGTTCTTTCTGTCACTCTATTTCCTCTTGTCTTTTAAAAGATTTCATATCATTATTTTATTTCGTAACAGTGAAATAATAATGCATGTAGAATATAGTCTATGTAGTTTTATAAAGAAATTGTTCCTACAGTCATAGCGTTAAATGAGAAGCAGCCATGTCTTTCAGAGGGAACAGTATCATGCTCTGTAAAACATCATAGGGAATATTTTGAAAATTACCAGAGATCATCATAGCTGATAACAGTACCTAATAGGTGTTCCATTTTGAAGGGTTACAATTTGATATGTATTTAAATTTAAAGTTTATGCTGTAAGTTATGCGGTAGTATTATCTACATATTTATATTTGCAAAAACACCCCAAACTTTTTAGTGCATAACTTTTTTCCTGTAGTATATTTAAGTATAAAATAACTCACACCCATGTATATTATACTCTGTCATCAAACATTTTACTCCATATTACCTGTACATTTGTGTATAAAAGTTTATATTAGTGGTTTTAAAACAGGGACTAATTAAAGTTATCTATGTATAATTATGTATGTAACTATAATATGTTATTGTCTACATGTCACTGTCTATTAATGTGTAAAAATGCCTACTGTAATCAGCATTAATCTTTACAATTGCCACTAGCAGATTATTAACATACTGAAGTAATCATAGCAAGCTCTGCAGTATAGAGCACATTGTATTTCCCAAGCTGTGAATTTGACAACAATATTGATTATTATGCTAAATTCTAAGGAGAATAAAGGCAATCAAAGGAGGTTGGATCCAGTTCTGGTTCCATCAAAATCAGCAAAAAAACCTGTTATTGACATCCCTGGGAGATGGTCTGGGACAACAGTTGTTTAGGGGTTTTTTATTAATAAAATTATGTAATTTGTCTCTTTGAATTAATATGGCAGCATTTAAAAAATATTATCCAATTTCAACTATAACAACTGATAATGTTTATATAATCTATTCTAATTTATTGCAAAGAGACTGTAAAATGTAAGTTTGAATTAATGATTTACCACAGTTATCTCTTTCTTCCACTGTGCAAAGCAGAATTTGACTTTGTGTTTAGCAGACAACAGATTATCTTATTTAGCCATTAGCCAAATAATTGGTAGTGACTCGCTACCTATTATACATCAGGTGCTGAGAAGACAAGCAGGGTTCAGCACACAGTTGCCTTTGAACTCAATGTTTGTTATCCTTTTAGATCAAGAATTATTCACAACCTGTATGTTCCCTGAGTAATGCGGTTTGCCCTACATTAATAGATTACCTGTAAATTCTAGTGTTCATGTGAATGTTTCACATGGCTTAGTTTTATAAAGATTTTCATGTTGGTTTATATCTCAAGTGACATAAAAAGCCATTTTTTAGAATGGATTCTATTTATCAGAGAGAGAGGCCTCTTTGATATATGATGGCAAGCTCTGTGGTTAAGCCATAAGAGATTTAATTTCATCGCACTATCTCATGCTGCAAAAACAAACGTAGCAGATTCAGGAAATAAAAGCAGGCTCACATATTGAATATGCTGTCACATTTTAATAGTTTAGCTAGTGTGGATGCTGCTAACACAGAGACTTAGTTGGGTTTTTTTGCTGTTTAAGCAGAGCAAAATTTATTCAGTAAGGATGACTATTAGGAAGGAGCAGTAGAAGCTTTAGTCACAGGAGTGCTGTTGTAGCCTAGCACAAACAGCTTTGTTTAGCCATGGTTGACTAGTAATTTGCTAGTTTGGCAATAGATCATGTCCTGCCTATCTTACACATTTCTGGCATAAAATATGCTCTAATATAGGGAACTGTCTGGCTGAATGCTGTCTGGCTGCTGAAGTCCTCGAGCCTGTCACATCAACACTTACCTCCAGAAGATCACAAGAACCAGACAAATAACTATTTATTTTTTTCATAAAATTATTGAGTAATATTTCTATGCCAGGACAGCAATGCATCGAGCTTTTGTGTCTACTAGTGAGATTCTAGTGTTAGAACCTAAGCAAAAACTGAGTTGTGAGACTAGATGGTCTTAGAAGTCTTTTCCAGCTTTAATGATTCTGTGATTCTAACTTCTTCCACAAGCGATTCACTATATATTTGAGAGCAGAAGACTTCTAGAACTATGCCTTCTAAGTACATTTCTTTCAGTTATTAATTTTGCACAACATAATTAAAATAAATTGTATCTTGTAAATGCACAAAAGAGCCCTTGCAAGGAAGGCTCTGTTCGTGATTTGAAGCCAGAATTTTGGTTGATGCTTTCTGCAGTTTAGCAGCTGTTGGCTGTTACACTTTATTGTGTCTGTCAGTGGCTACTGTAGCTGACCCTCACAAAGCTTAAAGGCTGTGTACTCCTCTGTTCCTGGTTTCTGCAGTTGTCCAAATGGATGTGAGACAAGTAAATTTCAAGTTCTAAAGTTTTGTAAATTTAATTTTTGTAACTTTTCTGAAGATTTTAGGAAGCTTGTGCAGGAATTACACTGGAGGAATAGAATAAGCTGTTCATATGTGGGAAGACAATATCTTCAGGCTTTGCATAGTGATGAAAGTTTGTTCACATTTTTGGACAACAAGAATTTTGATACATTTAGGAGTTTGACCTTATTTTTGGCCCCCTGTACTTTTTCAGTGCCTGCAAAACCCTTGAACCTCCAGGCACCAAGCAGCAAGGTTTCTGCTTAGGCAGTTGGTGGTAGCAGTTGATGTTGCCTTGGAAACTTTATATTTTATTTGGGCATTCATTCTTGTATAAGTGTGGGTAGCTACCTAAATTTTATCCTGAAAATTTTAACCAGATATGTCTTAACTTGAAATGTGTTTGGTTCTCATCCTTTCTTGTTTCTTTAGAAAGAATACATAGCTCCTTACAGAAGATAATTATATTTTGTTTGTCTGAAATGTTTATGAAATACAGATTTTAATTCTTTTTCTTTTCCTCACTGTTAGGATTTGTATGTAATTCATAAGTATTACTTGTGTTTTCAGAGGAAATAGGCATAAAAAGAATGGATTATTTTCAAGGTTGCTCTGAAGTCTTAGAAATGTGTTACTGCTGTTACTTACTCCCCTTCAGACACATAATGTAATATTCTTTAAAGTGGCTGTCTTTCCAGTGCTTCAGTTTTCTACTTACTTGCTCCAGAATAATTTAGATGTAATTCTGTCTTTGCAGTAGTGGAAGAAATCTGCTATTACTTTTAATGAATATGAATCTATTTTTAAAAAACAGTCCCGGTTCCCTTCCAGTGTTGTTATTGCCAGGCATCCCATTGACCTCTCCAGGAACAGAAGCAGGCCAAACTTGCATAAGTAAAATATTTATTTGTTTTCATTTTAATGCAAAAATTCTTGCTGTGTATGATAAGTGCCTTCATTCACTTTTTCTAATGTGTAAAAAGTATTTATATCTTTAAAAGTAATCTTTTATATTAAAAGGGAATTCAGAATCAGTGAACATGGTTTTCAAAACCACCTTCAGATTTTACCTCTCCTTCTGCTGAGGCCTAATGTTGAACTTCAAAATACCTCATTGCCAATACAACACACTAAATTAATATCCCACTGCCTGAAATCTTGATGTTAGCATCTGCTATTCATTTTTTTAAACTTTGGAAATGGGAGGGGGGCCTTATCAGAGATAACTGATAACAGATGTCACTGCCCAAATAATGTCATAAAACAGAGTTGGGATAGTGAATTTCATTTAGGGTCGTTCTGATAAAAATGAAAGAAAACACTTGTTTCCAAATTTCAAAACCAAAATATTTGTGTAATGTTCATCGAGTTTAGAGGAAATTTTTCCTGTTTGGTGCTATGTTGCCTGTATAGCTTGAAATAATAAATAAGTTATAATGTATGCGTAATAATTTAATTTAATGACTGTGACTCGTGTCTGTGAAATACAGTTGCATTTTAACGCTTCTTTTTCATGCATGTTGTGTGGCTTTGTGTTTATATTTATTGTGCTCTTTATTAAGGAATGTCAATGTTTAAAGTCCTTAAAAAATAAAGGGTGGGACAGGTTCTAACCACTTTTGCTGAAAGTGAGGGTTTTCTTTAACCTTTGTGTTGAAATTAACTTCATATGATATTTTAGTGACATTGTTTTCATGGGGAAAGCTCTTATATTGAACAGAAAAAAAAAATATTATTACTGATGAAAGCAGCAGTTGATGCCATTGATCAACTGGACTGACACAGATAGTTGGCCCATGGTCTTTGATGGTAAAGCTAAAAGATCCTATCTCCTGAATCTTTTGCTGGAGGTGTAATTTTATGGCCCAGTCCTGCTCCCACTTAGTCAAAACACAGATAAACACTTAGATAAAACACAGAGAAGAATGAGGATCATAGCATAATGCTTAACTCCTAATCTCAAAGACATAACATGGATTTTTACATTCCTAAAACACTTTTGCAGAAAGAGGTTTGCAGAGCTTTCAGACCCTCCATTTAGAAAGAGGACAAGTAAGAGTGGGAAATAGTCAAAATAAAAGCAATAAATAATAATAATAATAATAAAATCACACACACAAAAAACCCAACCCAAACACAAAACCCTAACAACCAGAATATAATGAAAGGGGAAAAGAAGCAGGTGATGCTTAATACCATGCCTAAATACATGCAGCCATTTAATGAGAATTAAAGGAATATGAAGATACTGGTGTATTTATTAGAACTTTCAGAAAAGCTGAAGGGTTATAGGTGGTCAGATCCTTGTGAAAATCATTCTGAGCTGCTCTGTATGTATGTGGCAGCTTTGAAAACCCCAGTCAGAACTTGTAAGTGTTGGTTCAAAGTGGTTTTGGGACCCAGATTTAAAAGTTATTAAACATATATTAAAGTATTAGCATTTCCAAACATTTGTGAGGTTCAATACATGAATATTTTTATTACCTGGCATGGGTTAGGAAACAAACAGTATGTTCTGTAGTTCTGTATTGCAGGAGTTCCTAGCCCTGTCTTTGAAAACCAGTAATTTTGGGAGACTGGTTACTCCCCTAAGACAGGCTGCTCTATTGATCAGATTATGTTCTAGCAGCCATCTATCTATGGCCCTTTCACTTCAGTGACAGCAGGATTAAACACTTAGATTTCCTGCTGAATCAGTCCTTCAGAAGCTTCCATGCCTGTTCATATTTACGTACAGGAAATGTAATTTTGGAAATATTGATTGTAAGTAAATTGAAAATATACAGAAAAGTGGCTTAGGTTTAAAGGAAACTGGATTTCAACATGTGAAGGTAGGTAAAATTTTGCATTTACCATCTAAAATATACTCATATTTTCATGCTAAATTAATATTTAATATAAATTGGGAGGGGGAGTAATTGTTTAGGTGATATTTAGTTAAGTGCCATAGAAAAAGTGGTATTTTGTATGCTTCTGAAAAGTTTAAAAAATTTCTGACCATACTGTATTGTTCCAGCATATATTGCTTTGTATTTCCAATTTTTTGAAGTTCAAATACAAAATCTTAGATTTTAATCAAATGAAAAAATTGACATGATGTGAAGTAATACTTTTTACAGGGGAGAAAGGCACACAGAGCTCATGTATTTGTCATTCCTTTAATATCTGAGCTACTGTTTTGCTGTTGCTAACATAACTAAAAATGATAAATCAGAGCTTGCACTTGCTGGGATCAAGATTTTCTTTTGCTCGTATTTAGATTTTTGCAAACTCAGCTGAAACTAATTAACCTAATGTTGTAAGACTGTCTTATGTCTATTTACTTTTGTAATTGGTTAATTGAAAAGACCCTGTCTCTTAAGATAATAAAATGAAGTTTTAAATAGTTAAAATATTACAAGGACACGCTTTTTAACTGTGCAACCCCTTTGTGCAGATGTAGCTTCCGTAACAGAGATCCTCTATCATATTAAAAATGTGTTCCAGCTTTCGTTGTGAGTACCTGTGAACAAAATGTCCCTCTCAAGGGGACAAAGTTATTTTTCAGTGAGAGTGCAGATTATGTCATTCCTGTGCATTTGTTCAGTTTTCCCCAGCTTCACAGGAGGCTTGGGGCTAACCTACCTGTGATACAGTCTGTTAAACTATGTCTAGTTTTTGGAAGCAATAAGTGGATTCATTTTGGGTTGCTCTTTGGTTTTCACGGAGGTTTGTGAACACAGCTGCTGGATGGACACAGATACACATCTGTTGTTCTCTATTTGGAAAATGTGTCAGGAATTTTATCCATTTATTTGAAACAGAGAGAAAATCCCTGCATTTCTTTTTTCACGGTGGGTTTCCTTAAGGTCTCCTGTCCCCATTTCTGCCACCCTTCTTTTTTGATGCTTGCACCTTACTGTTTCCAGTGCTGCTGCCTTCATTCCAGTGCTGCTTAAAAATGTTAGTAGTGCTACATGACTGTGGGGTAGAGAAAGATGAGATTGCTGAAGTCAGCAGTTTGACGTCTGCGATGCTGTAATGGTGAAAGTGCCCATATGAAGCTCTTGCAGACAATATCAAAGGCAGAGACCAGGACTGCAATTTTGTAAACTTGACACAAATTTCTACTTGTAGATTAGATTTTCAAAAAGACCTAGCTAGAGTCTATCTCTGTTCCTGATTGCCACTGATTTCAGAAGGAAAGGTAAGGCAGAACTGTTTGTTTGGGATGTTGGTTTTTTGGTTTTGTTTTTAAACTTACTAATGTTTCTGTATTTTTAGTTATGATTTCTCTCAGCCATTTGTCTGTTGTATATATCATTCAACTGAAAGATGATAAAAGATACACATACCAGATAAGTTGCTGTAAGAATGCTGGCTGAAGACTGTAGTTTATCTGTTCTCTTACTCCCAGCACTTAGTAAGCTGATCATACTTTTCATTGTTTTAATATATACTGGCATGAATGAAAGCATTGATGTTGCTTGAACGAGGGCTGCTGGTGAAGTTCCTAGCAGAGATACGTGCAGAACCTTCAGTGAAAAACTTAAGACTGCACATGAGATAGCTGAGCCTGCCAAATGGCTGCTGAAAGGGGCCAGAAATACCTCTTGGTTTCGTGATTCTCAGGTGGTAACTGGACAAAGTGGACTAAAATCAAGAGCATGTAAGGCAGGAAGAATAACCATACAATTCAGTTTTTACTGTAATTGAGAGATGAAATGGAAGATATAAAGGAAGAAGTAAATGATAGCAAATATGATATGTCATCACTGTTGAATGAGAACTCATTAAAATATGATTATTATTTTTAAATTTACACCCACATTAACATCTTCATAATCCATTGTTCTTTTGTAACTGTAAAAGCTAAAAGCTTGTTTGAAACTCTAATTGTGTTACATGAGGCATGTAGGTAAAACAAAGAGAAGGTTGCTGACTGAAAAAGCTCAGTCTCATTTATGAGATACATGTAGAGAGTAGGAATACATGGCACAGTGAATGAAGCCTTTCTGAATATCACAGTAGGTGGGGAGCTGAGCATGGTAACTCCGGGGGCGTTGGTCTGCCCACGAGCATGGTCTGGTTTTCAAATGCTCTGTAGTTGGCATCAAGAAGGATGTCAGGCTTTAGCACTGATGGGCAGAATAGTGGTGTTCATCCCAAGGGCTTTCAAAGAAGGACCCAGTCATCTGTTTTGTTTGTTCTGAACTTGAGGAAATGGATAGTATTTGAGATGTCACAAAGGTAGGCCAAATTAAGACTTACTCACAAATCTAACTGGAATGAATAAAAGACATTTTGTAGATGATCATTAAGTGGAATCTCAAGGGTTCTGGTTTTGATTTTTCCAACAGCTGCAAAGAGTATGGTTGTTCATCTGACATCCAGGCAGATTGCCATTTTCTGGCATTAAGGATACTGCCAGCTGCACTGGACAAAAGAATTCAGACCATGTGGTGTCAACTTAAAAAAATATCATCTAAAGTTTCTCAGCATCATCAGCAGAGTGTGGCTTCTTCAGATGTGAAATCCTTTTACCTTCAATGTATGTGCTGATGGTTCTGACTTTGTTTTAATCAGGGTGTCTTTAAGAGGAATAGCACATTCCTAGTAGATGCCAGATATATCCTCTCATAGCAGTTTTTCCTTCCTGTTATCCACATCAGTCCTAACATCTGTCTTTAATCCTCTTTATTCCTCCATCATTCCTACTTTTTCTGAGTTTGTATGTAGATGTATGTAGCTTCTCATTTATGTCCATCTGTTAAATAGATATGCTTCAGCATGCTTGGAAAATGGTTATTCAGGAGGTTTTCGTTACCCTTCAGAACAAAATTATCTTAAAAGGAGTCTAACAGAAGCTGCTTTTTTATGCACCTCTTTTCAAGAGAATCACTTCCATGGCTGAGGGAGCCCTCTTTAACTAAAAACCCAAACCGTACTAAACCATTACATTCTCCACCCCTTGCCTCAGTGAATACACATTTAAGAATTATTATCAAAATTACATTCACCATACAACCTCTACTTAGAACAATAAAACTACTAAACCAAGCAGAAAATTCCCTACACCAAATTCCACCCCTAGACATTTCACTACAATTACAGTATAAATTTCCCACTATCGTTCTACTTAACTTTATGACTTAATACTTGCTTTGCTTATTATTTCTCCTTATCTCACAGAAGGAAAATAAGTAAGTAATGGATTTTTCGAACCAAACCACTACAAGCATACAGTGCTCAGTCCTGACAGAAAAGGTATGGCTGGGGACAGTGGCCAGGTTAGATGACCTCAGAGTCATGGCAGTCTGTGTGCTCAGCTGCCACCTGCAGAGTAGCTATTAGGTTGTACTGCAGGGCACTTCAGAGTCTCCTACACACACTGGGATTGTCTGGAGAGCGCTGGTGTTAACATCCACAGTATGCATCTGGAAGCCCTGGAAAATAATGTGGATGGTAGAAACTTGGAGTGTGCCTGCTTCTCAGCTTGTTACACAGCCAGAATATGTAGCTAGACTGAAAGGGGGGAAAAAAAGTAACAGTCCCTGTTGGGCTGACTAGAAAAGGATTACTGCCTTCTTTTCTTTCTGAGTTAAAAAATTCCAATATTAGATGATGATACTTGTTGCAGATTGTCCTCTGATCCATTCCACTGAGGGCAGTAGGTAATGGCAGGTCTTTTGCACGGGGGCTGTCCTTCCTGAGCTGCTGTGCCGAAGAGAATAGCTTCTGAAAAGTAAACTTTAAAATTTCCCTCATAAAAACAGTACTTTTCATTACAAAAATCAGGTATTCTACACCACACTTGTGAGTTTTTAAATTAATTACAAGCAATTGAGGTGAAATTGTTGGGGAGGAAAAAGTGATCTTCAAACGTAAGATTTTGGAGTAACACTATAAATAAGTTTTAACTCAGAGCAGTACTCTTACTTGAAAGTTATCTGAATACAGAAGAGGTGTTGTTGTAAGTACTGCAATTCTGATGCAAAAATAATATCAGATGATACTTTCTGGATGGAGTTTAGCCCAACATTAACTAGAAAGACATGATTGTAATCTCAGAATATAGTTATAAATAACTCAGGTCACAGAGGAAGGAGGATGCCTTTCTTCATATGTTAGAATAAAGTGGTTCTGGGATTCTTAAGCCTTGCATGTTTCCTAAAATATCCTGACAGCTCACAGCAATATGTTGCTTATATTGGATGGATAAGGATCCAGGGTTAAAACTGAATTTCGAAGTCTGTAAAAATTTTTCTTAATAATTAAGGTGAGGCAAGATTTAGCAAGGATTTAGCAATAATCCCGGTTTAGCAAGGATTCAGAAAGGACTATCAGGAATTGGTCACTTGTACTGTGAAGTCTTACAGTACAAGTCAAGTAGAGCTTGAACCAGAAGAATATCCACATTTTTGACCTCTCTCTGCCTGAAGCCTGAGAAAGAACAAAAGATGAACCTCATGCAAGTGAGGCTGTAGCATCCCTGTCATTGAAAACAAGACTAACAAACTGGTGTCAGGAATGGTCCGTGTATAGCTGATTCAAACTGAGCAGCATCATGGATTGGAAGATGTCTGTAAGTCCTTCTTAGCCTAGCCTTCTTCCCTTCCATTTCTATAGCTGCAAAAGCACATTCAGAAAAGTGGCAAAGCAGACTTAACAGACTGCAAATGGAAGGAGGATTTAATCAAATCAAGATATTTTCTGAACATCAGAGGAATGTGATATAACACTGAGCTTTTGAAATCAAGCCATACTCAAAGAGATAACTTAAAAATATCTTCAGTGTAACTTTTGTAGTTGACATAGGTATAACTTAGATGTAATGGTAAATCATACACACACTTCTTGGAGTTCAATCCAGTCTTTCTTAGGAGTAATGGAATGTTTAATCCTTGGTCCTTTCTGTATGCATGAGCTAATGGCACAAGTGTTTGTACTTGTTTTAGTGAAGAATTACTGACTCTGAATCAAAGAATTCAGTAGGACCTAATTATAGAGTCTGTGTTGCTTCTTAACAGTTGTCAACATACTTAAAGGAATGAACAACTCTTTGAATGCTTTTAGCTGACAAATGCATATTGTGCTCAAGCATCACAAAAAGCCGTGGGGTGATGCAGCAAGCAGAGAAGGCAGACACAAGAAGATCCAGTTCTAATACGGCAAATGAGAAGTTGAAAGTTGCTCAACTAAGCAATGCTCAAAAGTATTGTTTTATTAAAGTCTTGTGCAGTTGTGATCCCAGTCTACTTCTAGAATATTAAAAGAGTCCAAACAGGCTTTTGGGCCAGCTAGAGATCAAAATGCAGTTTGCCAGACAACTCAAGCAACTACCATGTTTAATCCCGTTCAAAACTGAACTTTCTGACCAGTCACAGAAGTTCCTGACCAAAAAAAGGGCAGAAAAAGGAAGAAAATACCCTTTAAGATTTGTAATATGTTTTATCCTTTTTCAGTGCTGGTGTTGCGGCTTAACCCCAGTAGGCATTGAACCCCACACAGCCACTCCCTCCCTCCCCCTTGGCGAGATGGAGGAGAGAATTGGAAGGATAGAAGTGGGAAAACTTATGGGTTAAGAAAATTAATTTTCATAGGTAAAGCAAAAGCTGTGCCAACAAGCAGAGCAAAACAAGGAATTCATTCACCACTTCCCATGGACAGGCAGGTGTTCAGCTATCCCCAGAAAAGCAGGGCTACATTATGCATGATCATTTCTTGGGAAGAAAAATGCCATCACTTCACATGCTTCTCCTTCCTCCTTCTTCCCCACAGCTTTTACTGCTGACCACTACATCACTTGGTCTGGACTGTGTCCCCTCAACACCACTTTTGCACCTCCAGCCTCCTCACTGGCCTCGATGCTGTGTGACACTGTTCAGCAATAACTAAAGTATCCATGTGTTTTCAACACTATTTTGGTCACAAATCCAAAATCTTGCACTAGATACTATGAAGAAAATTACTTCTACCCTCTTCTAGTCAGTCATTTATATTTTAAGTCTCTGTATATCTAATATGAATACAAAAAGTCACTATTACATGCTTTCCATTTACTGGTCTGTTTTGCAGTATCCAGAAGCCCACTAGGCTACCAGCTAAACTACACAAAACACTTCCTTTAAAGAAAAGGTTAAGGAAATTTGGTACAGAATCCACCAAATAATACTAGGTCTTCAACTTCTCAATGAAATGATAATAGCAAAAGAATCAAAAAGCTTTTAGTGAAGTTGCATGTCTGCTGCAGAAAGAGCTCTCATTTGGTAGGAATTGATGATGGCATGCCTGTCTGAGAGTCCATCTGTGCCACAGAAAGCACCAGGAGTTTTGTCAGACTGATCCCTACAGAACTTTATTGCTACAAAAAAACCATAAACAGATGAATCCTAGTTACTAGTGTTATGGAATGACTTTGAACAATAGCAATGAAATCCAGCTTTTTACTGCAGATTTATGTTTTTAAAAGAACATGACATATGGGAATTATTACTTTATCCAACGTTGAGAGAAGTGCTAGAATTTCTATGTAAAATGGTTACAGGATGGGGTTTTTCAATTTGCTTTTTTTGGAGGAAATGTTCATTTTTCTTGTAAGATTTAACATTCTAATAGATTTTTTCTTCCTGCATGGTTAATCTGCAGAAAATATATGGAAAATTGTGCTCTCTCTCCATAAACCTCCAATTGTGTGGAATGTCATACAAATGAAACCACATTATAGACAAATTGAGCAGTGGGGACCATGCTCAAGTAGTCAAGGACCATGCTCAAGTTTGAGTGGAGGGAGGTCAAGCAGCCAGAATTACTGCAGTTGTACTTTCCCCAGCCAGGAGGGTTAAGCCTTGGGAAGATCACCACCACAGCAGGATGGGCACCAAGCAGTGAGAGCACTATATTCCACGGAGAGCATGTAATAACATGTTAGGAGTTTCAAGAAGGAACACAGGCTCATGGAGGGCAAAGTTCAGCCTTGTAAGAAATGCGCTGTGGACTCAATGCACTAAGAGGACAGGAGCTTACATCTCCCTGTAAGCTGCATTTAGAAGCCTTTAGGCACTTTGAAATCCCACTCAGATCTTCTATGGAATCTATATTTTCGTTAAAGGAACAGAGCAGGAGCTATACTCTGCCCTTACAGAAATGTCAAGTCATTCCCCACTTCATATTGATGAAAGGTTTCTATTCAGCATTGGAGTGATTTGATGTTCTGTCTTTGCTATTTACTCTCTGTAATGGAGGACAGGCAACACTTTGCTACTTGTCAGGAGTCTCCCATGAGAAGTGTAGTGGACTGAAATAGTCTTCTCTTGCTGAAGGTGGGTCACTATGCAGTAAAGAACACAGCTGAGCCTGCCTGCATCTGATGCCAAAGCACTTTGGGAGGAAGCAATCATTTTAAGAACTTTTTTTATATATTATCTAAGTAGTGAAGCCAGAAAATACCAAACTTCAGGAGAATACTGTACATACAGAGTGATATACCCTCTTGAACTTTCCACTGATGATCCTGGATCTTCTACATTCATAGCGAGTGTATTAGCTTTTTCATGTGCTAAAAAAATTAAATTAGGAACATTTCTTTTTCTTCAGTTGTGCTAAATATCATCTATCACTGTGTTTTGCCATGTGCTTCACTCACCTGCTGTACACTCAGTATACACTTAGAGCAATTGCTTTCTTAAATTTGTTATTGAAATAGAGGAGAATCTGTTTTCAGGATGTTAATTGTCCTTATGGGAATGCAAAGCACTGAGCTGGCCAATCTGTTAAAAAGATTGTGCATGCAGGTAGAATTAGACTGTTAGAACTTTTTAAGTATTGAAAGCTGAATGACCTGAACTTAATTTCCTGAAAATAGAAGACATAGGTATTCAAAAACACTTTGTTAAGTCAGCATGTGATGCTAATGATGTAGATGATGATGATGTAACAGAAAGGGAAGCGAAATATCTTCATTGCTTTTAAGGAGTCTATATCTAAATATTTTTTTTCGTATCCACTAAAAAATTCAATTTTTACTGGACTGTTATTTTTCTACCTGAATTAATTATCTTCCTGTAGGAAATGTTTTTTCAAGTGTAAAATAAAGCATGCTCTCTTTCCAGACAGAAAAAATTGTCTCCATTGATCTAAACATTTTTAATAGGATAATGTAAAATAGGATTCATTACAAGATTTAAAAAGAAAATACTAAACTACTTATATTCACATTGTTCATGGTTCAAGAGAAATCAGCTGAGTAGCCACCTAATTTGGAAGTAGTTCAGATGTTTGACTTCCTTGTTTGACTGAAAGCTCCGTAGGTCCTGTAGCCCTACTCTAGGTGTATAGGACAGCCCTGGTGTGAAGAATTAAAATCAAACCTCACTGAAGTCTGAGAGCAGTCCAGCAGTTTAGCAGAGGAATGGCTGTTTCTCCAGAAGAGCCTGATCCATCAGGCACGCTGTAGTCTCGGCTAGGGTACACTGCCAGGGTGGGTTTCACAGAACAAACCTGCAGCCCCATCAGCTTTACATTGGAGGAAAGAAGGCAGGCCCTAGAGCCAGTTGTGTATATTGTAGCAGATTTCTGGAGAAAATGGGATACTAGGGTGGCAGGGCAAGTCAATGCCTCCAAGGACTGCACCTTAACTGGTGGTGTCTAATTCATACCTCTTCTCTTGCCTCTTTGCCACATACCACAAGATACCCAAAGCTCATGGAGGGGAGTTTCCGAGCAAATGTGACTTTGTAGCCTAAGCTGGAAGCACACATAGCCGTGATTTTGCATTTTCCTTTTTTGGTGCTTGTGATAAGCATCATGCTTACATGAAAGTAGCAGTGTATGCTGGAAACAGGCAGCTGCTAGAGCATGCTCTTGTGAGAGCAGAGTATCAGCCTGTCTTCTGCCTGGATATAGATGGCTGAGCTCAGGTATTTCTCAACGATGACATCAGTGAATGAACAATATATGAGAGATATTTGGCACCTGATCAGTAATGCTCAGTACAAGAGAGCTTACAGAGAAATTTCAGAGACGTACAGCAGATATTGTCATAAGACAGAAACTCCTATAATTGTCAAGTCCATTTTGGGTGAGGCCACAGCTTCTGGTTTTCTTATTACTCTGAGATTTTTAGCACAGTAGTGAAATAACACTTCTCTTTTCAGTGTTCTGTTTCCTGTGGAAAAGGTTTGAAGTTTCGTGATGTGCATTGTATTAACAGCTTCCAAGCAAAAATAGAAGAAGATAACTGCAAACATTTGAAAAAACCACGAGCATACAAAATATGTAGAGCTGGAAGATGTCCTTCTTGGAAGGCCAGCAGATGGAAAGAGGTATGTAAAAGCTGCCATAATAATATTCTCCATGAGAATACAAGACAAGATCATATTCATGACGCACTGCTTCAGTGGAAATAATTGTCAGTACACACATAGCAATGAAATCTACAAATTAGCAGGTACTTCATTGCGTTTTCTTTTTCTTTCTTTTAAGAGTAATGAATAATAAATGTCTATGAAAACTAAAAGCATTTGCTAATCTGAATTTTGTACTGAATAGGTACTTAGGACTTTCCTCATCTTACCTTGTAAATTAACAGTAAATTTTTAAAGTTTACTTCTTACCTTCTGCGATGATTTCAGTAGTATCACTGTATTTGCTATCTTAGTCTAAATAGTGGAATGAAGCCAGGTTTGTGGGAAAAGGACAGGAAAAAGGGCTTGTGGGCACAAATACTGGCCTTTTCCCTGGTTTGGTCTTCTAAAACATCTCTCACCTTGTTGTAAAATTGTGTGTAACTGAGCACATTGCAATATTTGCATTTCACTCGCTCTTTCAATATACCATTCCCCATGCTGGTAAAGAGATGGTACCACTCTCCACATTTTGGCCACACTTGATAGAACAATATGAACTTTATGATTGAGTTTGGGCCTTTAGGTAGGCTTTGGGACATAATCGTGCTTCTGCCTAGTGTAAAAGGGGGCTGTTTATCTCAGACAAGCATTAGTGGTATAGTGAAATTCCTTTGGCCAGGAAGAAGGAAAAGAGGCATTTAGCATTTAAGCTCTTCAGGGTTCAAAATCCTTAGTACTACCTGCAAAAGATAGTGTCCTCACAATGTTGCACCTTTTGCAAGATTTTCTAACCTGAAACACTGAGATTTTTTTTCTCCTTGATTGTAATATCTGCATTTTAAAACAACAAACAACTCTATAATAAAGACAGTCTCTAATAAAGACAAGATGCAAATTCAGAGCTTTAACTGTTGATCTTGCAAAAATGTAAACTTTTCTTTGCATATGCCTATAGTGATTGTCCCTACTGTGAATTAAGGTAAGCAGAGAGCTCAGTTAGGTACCTCAGATGCAGTCATTTTCTGTATTTTTAAAATGTTTTAATAGTTTTGCATTTTCAACATAAATTTCTTCAGGTATTGTACTCGTATTACAAGGGCTGTGAAATATATTTTAAATAATATCCTAAGATCTTCTAATGACAGCTGTACTCCTTCTGGGGACTGTCTCGTTTCACACTGACACAACTAATTTTGATCAATTTTAGTGTTCTGTATCCTGTGGAGTGGGGATTCAGCAAAGGGACATCTCCTGTCAGGTGGCAGGCCTGGGGCGAGTGAGTGACATGATGTGCAGCCGTGACCTGCGCCCCGCTAGCACACAGCACTGCCAGCTGCCCGCCTGCCTCCCGTACCAGTGGCTGGCACGTGAGTGGGAAAATGTAAGTAAGGTTTTCAACTTCTATCACTTAATTGAGTTATGTGATACTGCATAATAAATTTGGGGGTTTCTGTTCTTTTTTTATTTTCATTCCCCCTCCCACCCCCCCCTGCCCTCCCCCCATCTGAATGCATTTCTAGTAGCTGTTATGCTGCAAAATAAAAAGTGACCATGCTGGAAAATTTGAAGGTCAAGCTTGCAAAACTTAAAAAGTGACAAAAAATGTCAAAGACTTTATTTATACTCTTTATTTATAATCTCTACGGGATTTGCTTGTCTATTGTAGGCAAAAGCTCTGGTGGAGCTCTGAGCAGGTACCTACTGATAGGACTGTCTCTACATACTTCTCTACATAATGCATAAGATGTTTAATAAATACTGATTTTGAAATATCATTTTTAAAAGCAGCTTTTTAAGAACAGAAATGCAAAAGAAACTTCATGTGGAAGTAAATATTCTTCGAGGTAAAATCTTTGGACAACAGTGTTTATAAGAAGTTCTGTATGGAAGATTTAAAGTATCTTAAAAACTTGAAGCATCTTTTCTTGTTAAAGAAAAGATAAGAAGCAAAATAAATCTCATTATTCTTCTACCAAACAGGAAGCAAGATAAGAAAATAAAACTCAGCATTCTCTTACCAAATATGCTTTTTCATATTTAAGAAAATGTACAAATACCTTCAGCAGAGAGCTGTCATTTCTAAAGGTGTGATTACTATTTTCTACATGCTAAAAATTTAATAACTTTTGTTATTTGTGCAAACATGCAAACATATAAAGATGAGGAAGAGAGAAAAACCCCAAAATTATGTATAATACCCAAAATGGTGTGCACAAGAGCCTGTCTCTAAACAAAAACCCATTTTGTGCATTTGTGTCATATTAATAATTGGCCATGCTAAATTTCCTAGAGCAACCCCCCTTGACTATGAAGACTCTAAAGTCTCAGGGACACAGTGCTGTAGAAGTGGCAGCTGTTAATATGTAAAACATTGGCTGGTGCTCTGCAGAACCCGGATTATATTAATGCAGTTCAGATATACATATTCCTCTGCTGACAAATATATGTTGCTTTCAAGTGTTCTCGTATGTAGCTGCCAAAATCAGGAATTAGTGGAATTGGCTCAGAATGTGCTTTTAGCACAAATATACACTTCCAAAGAATGAGGGTGAATTTTCCTTTGCCAGCAAACATTTGTGTATTCCAGCTGGGTATTTGGAGCTCTCCACTACAAACGCATTGTGTTTCACTACATTCTTCAGCTATTTCATAACTTCTGCATGTATATTGATGTTTTCTTGAAATTCCTGTGTTCTGTTCCCTTCTCTCACCACATTCATACACAGCACTGTACATGTAGTATTAATAGTTCAAGTGCTTATCCATCTGCATTCCACTCCCAGTGCAGGATGTCCTCCACCAAACTCATAATGTTTTGCCAACCTGTCTTAGCTCTGGGTGACTGTGTGATTTCCTCACCTCACCAGTCACAACACAGCAGAAATATGTCTAGATCTAACATTTCACCGGTCTGCAGCCAGTAGACTGGGTGAAGAATTTTTTATCCTAGGGAGAAGAATGCCTACGAGGCTAAGGTATAAAGCATCATGAAAAAATTCTTCTGCCTGTTCCCATTACCTTGTGACTGGATTATTCTTTATATGCCTAATATTCTGAGCTGCTCCATGCCGCAGAAAGTTAGCTTAGTTCAGGTACCCATAGCTGGAGACGTGCTGTTGATGTATATTACTTAGCCTGTACCACCACTTTTCTGGATTCTGGTGGCAGCAAGGTTCTTATCTTATCCTGGCAGAGCTGTGATGGCTCACCATTCCACCAGCTTACCATGGGGAGAGGTCTGAGAACCCTCAGGGCAAAGGCACAGGCTCAACAACTGTGGCTGCTCAAAGCTGGCACTGGCACTGGCTTGATTAATAGGTAGTTTTCTCTCCCTCTCCCACCTTTCCCTCTCCCTTTCCCTCTCCCTCTTCCTCTCTCTCTCCCTCCCTCTTGTTTTGTTTTGTTTTCAAGACCAACTTATTCCTTTCATATTTCACTGAAATCCTTTTCTGTCTCTTCCCTTTTCATATAGAAGGGCTTTTCCACTCAACCTATCATCTTGGCTTGACACTTTCATTTTCTCCTCTGTGTCACCCAAGAGTTAAATTGTCATGTTATTATATGCCGTTATTTTTTTCAGCTGATTAGAGGTACCTGAACTTTGAAAACAAAGTAAAGGACTCTGATTCAGTGAATAATTTAGTCTGATGTTGATAGCAGATGTCAAAAGGTATTGCTGTCTGGGTTTTACTGGTGTGTGGCAATCAGTAGGTAACTTTGTTCTGTAAATGGCTAGTTAAACTGGGATTATTTTCTCACTTTTAGTGCTCAGCATCATCTAGAAGAAAGGAAATATACCGGAAAGTTAAATGTGTGAATGAAAACCAGCTCCAAGTGGATGAAAGCTTCTGTGATCCTGCCACAAAGCCTCCATCATCCAAAACCTGCAGGCAATCTCCCTCTAAATATGTTGTGCTCACAGGAGAGCTGTCACAGGTACACTAATTATACTGCTCAGCCATCTTTTATATGTCTTTACATTTAAGAATGTTATATTGCTGTAAAATGTACTTTATGTATGTGGAGAAAAAAAAAAATGTATTTGCTTTTGAACATGGCTGTCTAAACTTTCTTGGCATTGACCCTCCAAGTCAGCCATGATTTATTGTAGAGGCTGTTATCAGTCCTCTGTTAACCCCCCAGGACCTATGATCACCAGCTAGAGGGGAGCTATCCCTACCACAGGATTCCTTTGCTGGTTCCCAAGAAACTCTTGTGAGCTGACCTAGCTGAAGTAATCAAATAGCTTTTCCTTGATTTCAGTGAAGTGATTGATCAGTGCTTTGTTTCCCTTGCACATCTGCACTACCTGTGTGTGCATATCTATGCATGTATCACAGCTGAGAGGGAATGACTCTGGAACCTCTGAGGAAAGGGAACCATGGAAGGGCTTTGTGGCTCTTTTCATGTGTAACTATTGCAGACCTTCACTTCCATGCACTCATGTTCCAGCCCAAGGTGGCACGCCTCCAATGACAGGCTTTTGCCAGTGCAAGGATCAGAGCTGACTTACCTGTAATGCAATTCTGCAGAAATTTCACAGAAATTTTCACAGAAATAATGTCTATGCTTGGGGATTTTATTTTAGTGCTCAGCAAGTTGTGGATTTGGTTACCAGCAGAGCATCACGTACTGTGTTGGAATCCATTCTGTTCAAAGTCGGCACATCCACGGCCTTCGGACTGTAGCGTACCAAGAATGCCCGGTAGAGCCATCCTTGTACATTTATAAATGTAATGTCAAAGGATGTTCACAAGCAGCCACATGGACAGTAGGGAAGTGGACCAAAGTGAGTACAGATGTGCAAGCTCATTTTTTATAGCTGCCCCTAACATAAAAAAATGCCAAGGATAATTTGCTGACATAACAGTGGTAATTATTTGCTTCTTTCTAAACTAACTCTTAATGGCTGTCTATGTGTAGTGCTCAGCATCTTGTGGAGTGGGAATGAAGGAGAGAACAGTAGAGTGTATGACTGAGAATGGCTTACCCAGTGACTTGTGCCTGCCACATTTAAAACCAGATGCCAGAAAGATCTGCCACGAGAAAGAATGTAAGTGACAGCTGTGATTTTCCGCAGTTAATGTTTTCCCAGGTTACTTATATTAAAGCTATAAATATATTTGGAGCACAATTATGCAAAATTGAGTCTTAAAACTAAGCTCTGTTCCTGAAATATTAATATGATTTAATCATTCATTTTGAAGGTGAAATTCTTACCACCTGCAAAGATATGCAGATTAAAAAAGGGATTAGAAAGGATGGTGAATACCTGCTGAACATTAAGGGAAGGATGATAAAGGTACTGTTAATATTTATGAGTTTTTATGAGTACATATTTTTATGAAATAACACTTTTCTAATAAAGATTTTGCTAAAGGGTTGCATTTTTTCTTCCAGATTTATTGCTCAGGCATGCACTTAGAGAATCCCAAGGAATATTTGACATTGGTAAAAGGTGAAGCCGACAACTTTTCTGAAGTATATGGATTCAGGTACAGAAGTGCATTTAAACTTTATGAAGTGCATTTATTCCTTCCAAAATAAAAGAATAAAATAATACTTACTTTTTGTGAGAAAGATGAGTAGGGCTTTTTTCCCTTGATTTTATGTTTTAAATATCCAGGCATGTGAGCACACATATAGAAATGTGGATACTTCCAGGCTGAGATTATGTTAGTCGCTCTAAATGTTTATAATTTTTTTTCTGTCTTGCTTTGGTAGAAGTGGCTTTGATCCACATTAGTCTTTCAGTTGAGTGAAGATTAATAGCTGTGCTTCTTGTTCAGTAAAAGTTGTTTAATATTTTTTATATGGCATATTGCAATACGCTTATTTTTAACTATGATATTATGTTAAGGAAAATCTCAGAAGGAAAACTACATCTTTGCTATTCTTTAGATTGCAGAATCCATATGAATGTCCTTTCAATGGAAGCAGAAGGCAAGACTGTGCCTGTCGAAATGATTACCTTGCAGCTGGCTTCACAGTTTTTAGTAAAATAAGATTTGATGTGTCTTCCATGCAAATCAAAAGTAAGCATTTTGTCAGCTTTAGCCAATTTGAGCATTCTATTGAAATTGTGTGTGGTCACAATTACCAAATTACTACTTTGACCCACTTACAGATCCAGCTGTGCCATCTTGGGGCAAAAATTCCTGCTTATTTAATTTAAGGATTCAGTGGTAATTAAAAAAAACAACCAAAAAAAAACCCCAAAAATACCACCATTGCTTACCTCGTTAATTTGTCCCAAGTGGCCAAGTGGCATGAATCTCACAGATTCTTATTTTATATGTGAACTACTTTCATTTTCTAAGGTTTTGTTCCCAATATTTAATTTTATTTTAGTCCATGGCTTACTTTTCTTGTGGAAATCTTCCTTTCTATGCTCTGCTTAGTCCCTTCTCAGACCTTGGCAGACAATAAATAAATGGACAGGGAATCTTGCAGTGCTTTCAGGCCCCTGCCTGAAGCTAGGAAGTTGGCCTACAACCAGCTCACTTGACACAGTGTCAAAGTGCACATCCATCTTCCTTCTAGCCCACTCATGTCTCAGAGAGAAATCTGTGCTTGTAGGTTGGATTAGTGGTGCAATAACCAAAATTCAAACCATAGTTTCTCAAATCAAAACAAACAACCTCCCCTTCCAAACAAGCAACAAACAAAAAAACCCCATCCAAAGCAAGCAATAAAACATCCATGTTCACACTTTTCACACTATTTTCCCCTGAACTTCAAATGCCACAGTTTGTGTTGAGTAATTTTCTATTTTCTAGCCACAGATTTTCTTTTTGCTCAGACTATTTTTGGGAGAGCAGTACCATTTGCTACAGCTGGAGATTGCTACAGTGCAGCCAGATGTCCACAGGTATTTATGGTTTCTTACCTCCCTGAAATGTTTACGTAAGAGGGGGAAAAAAAATATGTGACTTGTTTAGATCTTTAAGGTTCTAAACCAAAATCCTATTCTGTGAGGTGAGAGTACAACATTTATAAGTAATTTTTTCTTACTCTCTTCTCTCCTGTTCCATCGTCCTCCCCTCTTAGTTTTTCCCTCAAATTGCCTGCTACACCCTTTCCCTGTAGGCTCCATGTATGCATATCTAGTGCATATCTATGTGTTTCATGTATTGCTCTGCTTCCCTCTGGATGTGATGTATCCTTTGTTTCCCTTAACACCTTCACATTCGTTGTTCTCCTCTAGTGACTTTTCTATAATCCTTCATAATTTTCCTTATCTTTTCTCTGTATCTCTCCTGATGCTTCATGTCTTTGAACACTACCAGTGGAAATCAATCTTGTTTAGCAGTATGCTTTAAAATTTCTACATGCATTTTTGTGTCTGCATTAGTGTTTTAGTTGTATTGGGTGGTGCTTTTTAGATTCATCTCTATATTGTCCCAGTTCGCTGTTTGTTGGTTCACATCATAGGGTAGTTTTGAAAGATATGAACTGGATGCCTTCTGGATGAAGATAAATCCAACAATGAGCTTCAGAGGATCTTAATACACTCTAATGCTAGTGAGGATTCAGTCCATGGGACTAGGGGAGAGTTAGTCCAAAATAAATCCCTGATTTGTGCACTGTCTACAGACATTGGGCTCTCTGACCCAGTTTTCATTCTACAGGTCTGCTTATACTGCAGTGTCCTTCTTGATGATATAGACATAGCTCTAGTCTGAACTAGTCAACCTTTGGAGCCCATTGGCAGAAATAGGATTCCTTAGAAAACACTTCAGCTTATCTTACTGTATTAGACAATTTAGGATGAGGTCAACTGTCCTCTGGAAGTGAATTTCTTTTCACTGATTATAAAGGAGTTAAGACCCACTGGCTCACGCTTGCTTGGAAGTGAATCCCTGTTGTCCATCCCTCCTGGTTGCCTAAACTTAAGACCAGCTACGTGGGTGGACACAGCCAAGGGCAGTTAGAGACCATTTATGTGCAATTTATGTACAAATGAAGTGCCTAGGTTTGGCAGACTTAAAGCCCTGACAAGAAAACAGTTGAAGTTCATTACAGTACTGGATGCCTTCAACCTGCAAACCCTTTGGGTGCAGTACAATACAAATCTGTTTGCCATGTGTAGATTCTGTTGGGAGGTCATTCTGCTTACATGGCTTGGCACTGACACATTTCCATCTAAAAGTTCTGACTGAAGTGAACACTTTTGACGCAGTCGAAAGGCTTCCATTCCTGTACTTTCAGTCCTTGAAATCTGTTCCTGGCCTTGCACATGCTGCATGGTATGTCAGACAGCTCTTGATCTGCCATTGTAATTGTAATAGCACTTCTCATTTATTTTTGCAAAATGATATCACTGTGAAAGAAGTTACTCTGGGCCTGTCAATTGTAGAAAACATTCCACACCATTTCTGTGAATTTCCTCCTTCATTAAATGGAAGTCTTCTACTTTATGGATACTTGAAGAACAACCTACCCTATCCATATGAGTGTTTGTTAGCTGATCCTGAGTTACATGAGTGCTATAAGTACAGCAACTTTACATAGAAGTGCTCTCAAAATAAATCTGCCATACTGTGCAATATAACTGAATTCTTACAAAGGAGTTTAAGTGAATCATCATAATAAAAGCTATATATATATTTATAAGTGTATGACATTATTAAGCAATAAAACATAGAAGCTAACATTTGCAGTAAAAAATTACTAGGTCTGAATACAGAGATTCAGGCTTTCAGTGAATAATGCAGAGGTGTGCAGTTTTCTGATTGTAGTGCTGCCTCAACTAATCATTAGGTTCTTTGTGGAGGCAGTACTTCTTCGTAACATATTGCACTTCTCTGTGAATGCAATTTAATAATTTTCTGTATCCCAGTTTGTTTACCCAGGTAGTGCAATTTGTTACTTTCAATATATTTCCTATTCTCATAGGAACTGGCTGAAGCTAGTTTTCAGAGTCTGTATTTGCGCAGACAAATGTTTTAGAATCTATAGCTTCTATATCTGTTGTGAACAGTTTGCATTGCAAAACATTCCACTTAAAAATAAAGTTATTTATTTTAACATCCACTTATGTTCTTGTTCAATTATGATATTTGTTATACTGAAAAAGCAGTGGAAGATGGTAAGATCATGATGGTTAGACAGTGTGCAAAAATTTGAAAATTAGATGTCTAAGAAGTGATTTATCTTTACAGACAGCACTATATTTTCGTTATTTCCAAAAAATTCAGAAGCTTTAAAAAAAAATAGTCTTTCTAGAAAACCAGCTTCATTCTTGCCTTTAGCAAGAATGTACTTTTTGTAAATTAAAATTTCATATGTAGAAGGGCAAAAATAATTTCAATTGTGTGATGTTAGTTTTGTCTTCATAATCAGATGCTCAGATGCTCAGATGCTCAGGATCAGCTGATGCACAGGTGGTGCTTATTGCAGGATAACTTGGGTTTGTGTTGTGAATGTCCATAGAAAGGGCATAATGCAGAGTAGCCAGCCCGTATTTTTTACACATCTTTGAGTACTTAATGTTTAGACATATCCTAAGCAATATGTTCAAATATGCCAGTGTCTTTTAGTGTTTCAAACTCCATTTATCAGCTCGTATTTTCCTTTTCTTCTTTTCCTTTTCCCTGTTTCTTTTTTTGTTTGGTTGGTTTTTTTTGTTTGTTTGTTTGGTTGGTTTGGTTTGGTTTTGTTTGGGGTTTTTTTTGGGTTTTTTTTCCTTTTTTTTTTCCCTAGGGACAGTTCAGCATTAACTTGGCTGGTACAGGTCTGAGATTATCCAGTACAGTGAAGTGGATTGCTCAGGGCAACTATGCGACTGCTGACATACACAAATCCCACGTGAGTCAATGCTGTTTTCCTTTACCTGCTCTTACAGCTTGGACAAGAAGTACAAGCGTTGACTGTAGTGAAAGCTACAGTGATTTTTGTGAATCAAAAACAGCATTCAAGGTCTCTGACCCATTTAAGTCTTATTCAGCTATGTTTAATCACACTGTCCAGTATCTAATTCAGACCAGAACTGCCTGCCTACCCTTCTCTTAACTGATTTTAAGAGGCTATCATTATATTAATCGGGTTTATTAGGAATTTTGAAGATGCTTTTAAAAAAACCTAAACACAACACCCAACTCACCACATTTTGTTCAAGATTGTCCTACTACATATGATCCTTTTTATTTCTTACCTCCAACTTTATTAGCATGGAAAACCAACAGACCAGTTAAACAAGAACAGTAAGTGTTCACAGTTTAAAACAACACTGGGTGGTAAGCCTGGGAACAAGGTGTAGAGCGGTAGTGATAAAGGATCTCTGTTCCTGTTTTGCTAATGCTGCTGTCTCTTGATTTAGTGTTTCTAGGTATAATTTGTCAAAAGGTCTGTTGTATGCAAACCTCGAGAAGCCTTTTGTGTGACTGTGATTTCAATTGCTTTTCTTGATTGACTCTTCTCTTTGTCTAATTCCCAGGATGGTATTAAAATATATGGAAGATGTGGAGGATTTTGTGGAAAATGTGTTCCTAACACAATTATTGGTCTCCAGCTTCAAATACAGTGAGAGCTCTCATGTACTAAGAGCATCGAAGCAGGGATATTTGCCATTTAGGTTCAAATTGTAGGTGCTCTGTATATATATTTTTTAATTTTTTCATGTCTGTAGTGCTCATTACTGTAACACTCACTAATAAGAATTCCTGTTTTCTTCAGGATTCACTCAAGGTTGTATTATTTGTTTGTGGGCTAGCAAGTGCATAAGTCACAATCAGAAACCTTCATGTTTTAAAGGAGAGGCATTTATTCGAAGTACAGTATATATTAACAAGTAAATTGCACTAAGATTACTACCATTGGTAACATTCTAAATTTTACCACAAATGTAATTCTTTACCTGCAACTAATCAGTGTAATTCTTTACACAGTATTCAGTAAAATTTATACTCTATTGGTCTTTTTGATCAATTGTGCTAAAATATAGAAAGGAAAGCTTTATTGTTATATAAAGAAGACAGGTAGTAATTTCAAATACTTCCAATGTTGTGCAAACCTGTAGGGATTATCTCTCAATAACTTACAGCAGAAAAGTACATAACCAAAATGTTTGAGATAGTTTTATAGATCTGTGTGTTTCTCTGTCAGTGAAAGCATTTTTCCCCATCCCTTTCATTATATTCTCTGTGGTGCTCAAATCCTAGCAGTAATACTGAGAAGTGTGGTTTAACCTTTGTAGTCTCTGTAGCACATGTTAAACATCAGGTCTTAGGTTTGCTGTGGTTACAGGAAAAGAAAATAAGGAAACAAATTGCTTCGAAAACTGATTTTAAATTCCTGCCTCTCGTCCAAGTATACTGTGAAAGCGGTGTATTCTGTTTACTGTAGGATCTTGTGTGTAATTGCACAAATATGTATTTGCTTAAACACTTTCCACATCCACCTTACTCCTTTAGCCTGGCCAAAGGCACTTAGTTAAGGCTGTACAGTGCATCCTTCATGGTCCAATTCAGCATAATTTTCAATAACCTTAGTGAAAAATCTGGACAGAGGCAGCATCAAGCCCCAAGGTGGTTTTGGTGTCCATCTTTGACTCAGTTTGATTTTTCAGTGTTTGTAAATACATTTCTAACATCTGCCATTTAAAATTACTTCTTTGAGAAAAGTAAGTGTATGAAAGAGTTACAAAGTTTTAAAAATTATCTAGCTCTTTGATTTATTGGTTTGTGTTACTTTACAGTCCAGAATGGTAGAAATATATGGATATACAGACAATGCATTTTAGGGCCAACTCTCAGGTATTCAGAATAAAATTTTCTACCTGCATAATAATGTATATTATGTACCAGATAACTATACATGCTTTGTCTGACAATACACATTCTGTAAACCAAATATTTATTTTGCATGCCAGTACTATTGGTAGATCAAGTGGCAGCTATATCATATTTTTACCCACAAAGAGTTAGCCATGAATTAGCAATATGTATTAATTAAAAACAGTACTGTACCACAGAAGTGTATGCAGCTTCTTTTAAGATAACACATGTAGGTAATTATTTTGTGATCTCTGCATCAGAAATGTATTTTTGCACTATGTGCCTTATAACAGTTGTAAACATTAATAAGACTATAAAATGTAATTTATAAAATATTTATATAATAAATATGCTTGTGTAAATGGTACCAGGGTACTTTTGTTTGGGTTCTTTTTGGTACTGTACTCTAAGTACAAAATGTTGCAAAAACATTTCAACGTCTTTATGCACAGAATAATTACATTCTTAATACTTCTTTACAGTGGTATATGTTGACTTATACTGGAATAACTGCCACACAAGAGGTTACAGTCATAGGAATAATTTCTATGGGAGCAAATCCTGCTTCAGAGGGAAGAACTCCATGTCTGTCTGCTCTGCACTTTCCAGTCATCCTCTCACATTTAGCTACATCTTTCTTGGGGATTGCCCTGTAAATTGTTAACTGAAATAATGTAGAAATCTGAAATAATTTTCCTCTCTTTCTGCTAACTCAAACCAATTCCTTTATAGCATGGTCCCTTGACTGCTGCTTTGGCAGAAGGGGAACTGCTGTTCGCCTCTATCCGCAAGAGGCCTTTTTATTTTCTGGTCATGTAAAGGCTACAAAGTGTTCAGCTCTGCTGCCAAAAAGTCACTCTGAAAATCTACTACCAACCAAAGTGACTTTTAATGCAATATTCAATATATGACGTTTTTCTTGGATAATAAAAATTTTTTTTGAGTAAAAGTGTATTTTCTATACTTACAGCATATCATGTGGTCCAGCTTCTGCATAGAACAGCACTGTATTGTATCACAGTTTTTTGCATCTTTTCTTTCTTATACCCTTCAGTTAGAGTTTCGGCCATACTGTAGGGAAAAAGTAATCATATGTTCTGGCATTCTGTGACTTCCCTGTGTTAGAATTTTTATTTTGTTGAGGAAAAAGGCCTTAATCAATCATCCCAATTTCAACTTTCTAACATTTTATCCTGAGGGCAGTTTAAGAAAAACATAAGCCTGATGATCAGCTCTGAAGAAATTGGAGACTTGATGATGCTGACATGTTAGGAGCCCATGCAGAGAAAAAAAAAAAAGAGAATCATGGGTTGTACTTGAAGTAAGATGTTTCCATATCCTTTAATTGAAATTGCTTTGAATTTCCATTCCACTGGCCAGCTGAGATGCCTGCCAGAGTGGCAGGGTGTTCCATGACAGTGCTGTGAGCTCTACCTCCTGGGTCTGCACGTGCTGAGCTGGCCATGGCTGGTCACAGTCACACAGCTCTACAGCTTGGGTTCATGCTTAGGAAATGAAATGCTTAACTGCCCCCTCACTATTCCATAGAGAGGAAAACAAAAATGGTAATAGCTAAAGAGGATTGTAACAATGCTTCGTTAGATGGCTTCTAGGATCTTTTCAATCCCATCAATGGCAGCATTAAATATTAGGTGACACAACTGCACTTAACTTGTCTGTGTGTGTGAACACACACATTTAATGCTTATCTGTATATTAAGTGCCAAAAAGGGACTAGATGTGAAAAATCTTGGTTTTTTACATTTATCTAATAAAATGTCACTCGATGTGTCATGTGACAGTACCTGGGACTTCTCTTGATGAATTCATCATCTAGATGTCTTCTACTTAATTTCCCCAAAGGTTGTAGGTGGGAGGTAGCAGAGGAAACTCTGGCTCTGGGTACACTAACAGGTCTCTGTTCTAGCAGAGTTCATCCAGGTATGGTCTGTTGTGCCACTGTCCCTCTACAGAGAAGCAGGATGTGCCCAGGTGTTGGATCTGGAACATGTGTGTTGTACAATCAGTCAATCCTACATTCGTGGGCAGAGTTGTGACTGTGTGATTTCAGCACATGTACGTGTCTATGCAGGTTTCTGATGGATGGTCAAGTATTTTTCTGTTCTAACTGAAAGGCTGTAATATCCAAGACATACTTGACAAGATGAAGGAAAGGTTTGGGGTTTTCTTCCACTTCTGTAACCTGGAATATGTTCAGCATAACTTCTCTGTTTTGTTGGCAATTTGAAAATAAAGTTACATGTAGCAGGGAAGGGGGTTTGTGTCTTTGCAGTTTTATTGCAGTAAAATATGAGATTCCTGGGAAATTCAGAATCTGAATAAAATATTACTGTCTTGCAAGTTCTTTCTACATCTTTCAAGACTTTAAATAAGATTAGGAAGGAATATGTGGGATTGATTATTATAGGTTCCATAAAGAAACAGATATATGAAAGTTGATGTTCTGTGGCTATCAAAACTGAACTTGAATTATAAGTGGATCAGAAATATGCTGTAATATTTTAACTTTAACTTTAAAAATATAAAGGAAAACTATTTACAAAAATAGCTTTGAAGCAAGATAATGGAATATTTAAACAAGGAACATTAAAATGAGCATCATACATACATAAACATCACAGCCGAGATTTCAAAGTAATCCATGTTGGCAGTTAATCCATGTTGGCAATTAATCCATGTTGGCCTTATTTATAAATTGAAACAATTTCCTACTGCACACCAAAGAAGCCTGTCAAAGCAATTTTCAAGAATTAATTCTCATGATATGATAGACTTCCATATTTCTACTTTTGTAGAAATTGAACCATGAAATACTGAAGGCTGCATTTCAATGCCTTGAGCAGTTACATGATATCTTACTTGATACAGGTAAAGTATGACTGGAGGTCACCATGGCAGAACCAATATGAGAGAAGGTCCTCTAAAGACTAAAAAGTTGCAGCTCTGGGGAAGTATTTGTATCCTATGGATCTCCTTACAGTCTCTCTTGTATGGCCAGTTTTGCTCTCCTGTAGTGTTTCACCATCATTTCCTGAGCATTCATGATTTTTCAGGATTTTTTCAGGGATTTTTCACTGTACCTAATCATTAAAACATCAGCCTTCCCCTCTCTCTCTGGTGTGCTCTGAAAATAGGCTATATAGATCGTAGAAAAAAAGGTACTGCTTTTGAAGGGTACTTAAAAGGGTACTACTGCTTCACAGTACTGGCTTTTCTTCAGGCAGAGAAGAGTTGTGATGATAGTAGGGGTTAACTACCTGTTGGGGAAGATGAAACAGGAAGGCCTGGTGGATATGATTGCCTGACAAAAGATTTTGGGAATATGAAAACTACAGGCAACATCGAAATGAAAGCCACTTTTGAAATACCAAGTCTTAGTTACTGAACAACTAGAAAACAATGGTATGGCCACTGAAGTAATCCCCTCTTGATGGAACAATACCCTCTGCTTGCAAACAGGTCCAAGGGTCAGAGCAGACCCTACTAGCTCAGCAGAAGGGGTCCAAAGAGTAGTTTTTAGAAGTTAAGATGTAACACTCTATGGTAATATAAGAACTCTTATAGGCTGTATGTAAATGCTATAGGATTTGTATCTTGTATTAGATTGGTTAGTGACAATTAGAATATTCAGTACAGAAGATGATTTATTGTATTGTAACCAGGACTTCAGACATTCCTCACTTCCACTTCTATTCTTGCTCTTACTCTTGCTCTTACACTCTCTCTCTCTCACCCGTTTACTCTCTTGCTCTCTTGGGCCTGCTCAGAGCTGAGTCTACCAGCTCTGAGCAGTGCCCCAATACCCAAGCCTTTTACAATAAACCGGCTGTGTCCCGAGACCTGCCTATAGAGATCTCTCGTCTCCATCCGTCACCGTCTACGTCCGGCCGTCCCGACAGGACCCCAGAACCCCTGTAACCTACAGTCTGGCGCCCACCGTGATTGCCGAACCCACACCCAGCACCTGCAGCCTGGCGCACAACGTGATTGAACGCCCGGTTCAGCTTTCTCCATCTGTGGGACTTTTCTCCATGGACGGTAACTAAAAGACCAGTTATAGCCACCTAGAACTTGTCGTGAGCACGGCATACCGATGCTGCGCATCGTAATAGCTGGAGCTCTGTAATTCTGCTGAGGCAGCCTTCGAGCACGGGGTTTACCTGGAGCTCTTGGAGGCAATTGCCTGGCAGCCGTCGAGCACGGGCAGCCACTGCTGCGCAGCGGCCGCCTGGAGCTCTTTGAGGAGGTCTGCCGTATCACCCCTCGAGCACGGACACGCTGCCAAGCAGTGCTGACTGGAGCTCTGCTGAGGGAAATCTGCCGCACGCCCCGAGCACAGGCGAGTAGTGCTGAGCACCGCCTGCACTGCAGCTCAGTGCGGACCCACCCGTGAGGTCCTGAGCATGGAAAGCCGTTGCCAAGCGACGACTGAAATCGGAGCTCTGGGAAAGGACCGAAAAGCGGCGTCCTGACTGCCGAGTGGAGTGCCTGGCCAGCCCCGCACGACAGACATCTGAGTAAGGACGCTGCTCCTGCGACATCATCTAAGTGAGTATCATACTGGTCTAAAAAATGGGACAAACCCACTCTGCCCATGACAGAGATCTCTATAAGCAACTTAAGCATTTACTTATAAGCTCTGGTCCAAGTCAGTTGCCTAAACACGAGCTAAAAAATCTTTTAGAATGGACCCGACTTAATTTCCCAAATGCTGACCGTTCAGCCGTCTTTACAAGAGACTTTTGGGACACAGTTGGAGTTAAGCTCTTTAATAATATCTCCTACCGGGATATGGCAGCCGCACAGCTGCTCCCAGCTTGCAGAGCGCTGGTAGAGCTGTTTGCCGCGGTGGCGCCGCCCGCAGCAGTCACCCCGCCGAGCCCGGTTCCAGCTGCGAGTCCGCCCCTTGCCGTCGCGAGCCCGCAGCGGAGCATGGCCCCCGCCCCTCCGCCGGACCCCGCGGCTCCGATACCCGCGGTCCGGCTGACGCGCGCCGCCCCGCCCCCCGCGCTCGCGGCCCCCGCACCCCTTACCCCGGCCCCAGCCACCCCACCGGACCCTACGGCCCCTCCCGCCATCCCCGCCATCCCGCGCGTCCCCGCTGCCCCATCCCCCGCGGCCCCCGCCCTCAGTGCCAGCGTCTCCGCGGCCCCGCCCCTTGCCCCTGCCCCTCCGTGCCCCCCCCCCGGTTCCGTCACCGCGGCTCCACCCCCCCCGCTGCCGTCATTGCTACCCCACCCCCCGCTGCTGACATCATGATGGCCCCGCCCCCCGGCGGTACCCCCGGCGGGGCCAGCGCCTACCCCCCTGCTACCTACGGGTGTTACCCCTCCCCCAGCCGCGCCGGTTATGGCCATGGCTGCCATTATAGCCAGCCCCCCCCAAAGCCAAGCGGCGACCCTTCTTCCAGCCCCCCAGGTCCCCCCCCCCCCCCACGGCGCCGATGATAGCCATTGTTCCATCCGCGTCCGCCGCTGCTGCGTCTTCACAGTCCCCTGCCGCTCCCGAAACACTGGTGCCCAGAGCGCTGGCCACGGCCGCGCTGGTGTCCCCGGCACCCCCTGTGCACGTTACCGCAGGAACCCTACCCCTCCACCTTGCCGTTCAAGCGCGCACAGCACGCCCCGAGCGGTCCCCCGGCCCCTCGGCACAGCAGCCGCCTGTGTCTACTCCCATCCCTCCTGCCGTTTCTGTGCGGTTCCCCAATCCCAGCACACCATCGCTTGCGCTGGGAGCGCCCCAGCTCCGCGAGCCACTTGGTCCCGGTACCGCACTGCCTGCACGGATGCCTGCAGTCTTCTCCGTTCCTGCCGCTGCTCTAGCCCCGTCTCCCGCGGCACCACCACCCACCCCAGCCCAGCCTACAAGCTTCCAGCAGCAGCACGCCGCGATCCAGCCACCAGCCCTCCTGCCTCCCGCGACCGCAGCCCCAGCCCCTGGTTCTGCAGTCCTGCCATCTCCCGCTTTGCCCGAACCATCTGCCACACAGACTGCCGCCATTACATCCTGCCGCGCGGACCTGATGATGCAACACGCGCATGCGCAATCGCTGCAACTCCCAGATCACCGGTGTCACTCCGCTCAAACTTCTCCAACCTCAGCACCGCTCCTGGGACCAGCCGCGCATCTTCCCGCGACTCCGCCGTGCAGCTCCACCCCGCCTCCTCGCCCGCCGCCACCGAGATCGGCTGCACCACTCCCGAACTCTGCCGTGCCCTCGCTGCCCCTGCCGGGTCCCATCCCCGCGCCACAGCCGCCCCCGCCGGGGTCCCCTGACACCGTACAGCCGTATCCCTCCTCCGCCCAGCCGTATCCCTCCGCGCAGCGCAGCCTCGCCTCAGAAGCCGCGAGCAGGGGGGGAATGGATGGGAATGATGCAGCTCCAGTGGCAGGGGAGACGGAGAGCCCCTCTGCCGGAGCTGATGCTTTAAATCTAACACAAGTAAACTCTGAAAAGCAGCCAGATTTGTTTGCAATAAGCCCCAGAGTCCCGCCGGCGAGCGACGGGGATCTTGCAACCCAGAAAGAGAAAACAAGTTCTGAGAGTTTGTCAGCGCTACCTTCTGAATCAAAAAATCCTCCAAAGTGCTCAGATTATTCTAAATTAACAGATTGCCATGAAATAAGACCCCAAATCTATAAAGATGAAAGTCTTAGTCTATTAACTAAGCCTGTGATAGCTAGCCAACAGCCTGACAGTCATAAAACGTGGGCTCTCATCTCCACTCTCGAAATTAAAGAACTAAAAAGTGCTGTAAGATACAGTGACATTTGCTCTCCATACCTTAAACAACTGCCAAAAAGTACCCTAAAAGGAACACATCAAACTTTAAAACGCATTTTTAATCAACGGAAAAGGGGAGAAGCCCAGGATACACCTCAAAGGAGGTTGAATAAGGCTTTGTATGTTTATAATTTTTTGAATAGCTCTGCAGAAGAGCCTGATCCCCCCATCTTCAGACATTTCTTAAACAACAAAAAAGCAAAACTGAAAGAGCACCCCCTAGTTTTAATTAAGAATTTAGCATCAGGAAAAATAGAAAGACCTTATGATCTTATAATGTGGGGAAAGGGATTTGCATGTCTCTCCACAGGTGAAGGAACCAAGTGGATTCCAGCAAAGAACGTGAAGCTGTACCACGCATCAAAGCCCACTGTCGGTTCCACTTCAGCCAGTGACCCCACGAGTGGAAGCCGAGAAGCCAGCACTGAAATGTGAACCAGGCAGAACCACTGAGAGAAGATTATCTGCCAAAAACAGCTCAAGAAAATAATGGAGTTTTCTCATCTGCGCGCGTGCATGTTGCTTTTATTCTTATGTTTTAGTTTTTGTAGCGAAGCTTTACCTGTAAATCAACCAAAGACAAATGTCTGGGTTGCTTTAGCCAAATCTGCAGGCTCCGATACCATCTGTCTATCTGACACAAGCCTTGACAAACCTTTTTCAACCTGTTTAGTTGGAATACCTTTACCAGAAGGTTTTGATAATGTTACTTTTGATAAATATTGGCCATATGATAATGATCACATTTCTCCAACTACCAGCCATAAACACCAAACTTATATTGATAATTCTAAAATTGATAAATCTGACCTTCAAGAGCTAGAAATCCTAGGCTCGTTAACTATGGATACCTGCTATTTCTTTCACTTTCTAGGAGAAAACGGTCCTCATTTAAATGTTACCCCATATCACCCAGCTTATAGCAATGTAACTTCTTGGTGCAACCAAGCTAAGCTTCTTATATATGATGAACCTCATGCAGATCGTTTTAACAAACTTCCTATTCGATTCCCTAGAGGAATTTGGCTCATCTGTGGAGACAGAGCCTGGCAAGGTATACCTTCAAAAATAGATGGTGGCCCTTGTGCTCTGGGACAGCTTACAATTATTGCTCCCAGTGTCAAAGAAGTAATCAAAAAGAAAAACAGAAAGATTAGATCTTCCTGGGGACATCAGTATGAGAGCGACTGTGATAGTGACTTTCATCCTTGGAACTCTGAAAAATCAATTGTTGTGAGCATTTTTCTTCCTCAGTTAAGTTCCTCAATTGCACTAAAACAGTTAAACAAGTTGGGATGTTGGCTCAGCAAGGAGGTAAATGCCACCTCTACTATGATCAGTGATTTGTTAACCGATGAAGAGGCAGTCAGACATGCCACTTTACAAAATAGAGCTGCCATTGATTATCTTTTATTAGCACATGGGCATGGCTGTGAAGATTTTGAAGGATTATGCTGTATGAACTTATCCGATCATTCTGTTTCCATTCACAAACAGTTACAAAACCTAAGGGACCTAGCTAACCAAATTACAACAGATGACTCGTCTTGGCTAGACAGTTTGTTTGATGGTTGGAGCTTTGCACCTTGGCTAAGGGAACTCTGTAAAATAGGCTTGATTATTCTAGTAGTAATAATTATAGTTTTAGTAGCAGTACCTTGTATACTTCAGTGTGTGCAAAAAATGACGAGTAAGACTATGTCTCTTAATTGTCCATCGGAAAGGGGGAGATGTTGGGGAAGATGAAACAGGAAGGCCTGGTGGATATGATTGCCTGACAAAAGATTTTGGGAATATGAAAACTACAGGCAACATCGAAATGAAAGCCACTTTTGAAATACCAGGTCTTAGTTACTGAACAACTAGAAAACAATGGTATGGCCGACTGAAGTAATCCCCTCTTGATGGAACAATACCCTCTGCTTGCAAACAGGTCCAAGGGTCAGAGCAGACCCTACTAGCTCAGCAGAAGGGGTCCAAAGAGTAGTTTTTAGAAGTTAAGATGTAACACTCTATGGTAATATAAGAACTCTTATAGGCTGTATGTAAATGCTATAGGATTTGTATCTTGTATTAGATTGGTTAGTGACAATTAGAATATTCAGTACAGAAGATGATTTATTGTATTGTAACCAGGACTTCAGACATTCCTCACTTCCACTTCTATTCTTGCTCTTACTCTTGCTCTTACACTCTCTCTCTCTCACCCGTTTACTCTCTTGCTCTCTTGGGCCTGCTCAGAGCTGAGTCTACCAGCTCTGAGCAGTGCCCCAATACCCAAGCCTTTTACAATAAACTGGCTGTGTCCCGAGACCTGCCTATAGAGATCTCTCGTCTCCATCCGTCACCGTCTACGTCCGGCCGTCCCGACTGGACCCCAGAACCCCGAAACCTACAACTACCTGCATTTTGTTCAAACAGAAGTACAAATTATCTGACTTGGAGTTGGATTTGACATTTAATATTCCCATCCACAAAAGGTGGTTTGCATTTGTACAATTAGGTTTATTTTGCAATACTATAGCTTGAGAGACTTTTATGGGCTTTGTTTATCCTGGCTTTAAAGAAGCAATCTGTGCTCTGTTTCTGATAAATTTCTCCTTGTGTTCAGTTATGATAGATATTCCTTTGAGCTGACTGTATAAAAATACTGTAGCAGCAGAGCAGAGCAAAGATCTAACTGTATTTATGTCTATATTCTGCCCTTAAACATGAACAGCTGTGCATGCATTCATGTCTCATGTTTGACTCTGTGCTGCCATCCAGAACCTTTTCCTTTTAATAAACAAATGTTTCCCTCTTTAATCTGTGTGTGTGTTTTATCTCTGTTCCTACAACAAAACTTTCTTGTCCACATATGTTTTTCAAATCTTATTTGCATAATTAAACAAAGCATGCAACATGGAGAATCTGAGCTGTAAATGGTAGCGAATGACTCTCTCTGAAGGGCTGAAATAAAACAAGCTATTTCTGTCTTGCTCTTCATTACTGTTTTGTTTTGGAAAGCAAAACCCTTCATTTATGAATACTGAAAGACTTTTTTTGAAATAACTGTATGGTCTTATTTTGCAGTCTGGTTTACAGAAGCAAGAAACATTCAAGGAGAGCTCACGAATTTTCTATTTGCAGAAGACTAGAGTGATTCATAGCAGCAGCAGCCTTGTAGGATGAAATCCTTTTTTGCACTTCAGCTGTCTCTGGAAGTCATTTATTGATCGTGGTAGTGACATTCATGGTCAGTTCATCATTCTCCATGAGTTTTTTGATTTACTTTTGTAAGATAGAATAATTAAAAATGTGGTTGCCCAGAACACAAATTGAAATTTGTGCTTATAAAATCAGAGAGCAGAAAGTTTCTTTTTAGTGTTTTGTATTTAAAACATCTTGCAGAAAAGCTTGTTGTAAAAACATTTATTTAACACCTCAGTAAAGAAAACAGCAGCCCTGCTAGTGTTTGTATTCCTGGAAGCTCTGCAAATCAGACAGGGCTAAGAAGGCTGCCACCCTTTCATCAGGGTTTACAAGGTATTTAACTTAGAATTCTTTTGCTCTTCAATTATTGTTTTCCGTCTTGGGTTTATTACTACCTTTGCCAGAAAAGTAAGTGTCGCCAGTTCCTTAACTAAATTTTCACTTCTAACTTCTGAGAAAGAAGGAAAAAGAAGTAAATTCATAGTTGCTACCTCAAAGGGAAACCACACAACCTGTGTACTGACATAAAAGCAGGACCAGAGAGTGCACAGTGAAGAATGACATAATTTTGCTTCTAGAAGCCTCTCTTCCATGGCAGGATTAGAGAGTCATTGCTGCTTTTTCTTTTGTTAACAAGTGAACTTTCAGTGTCATGCTGCCAAATATTTACTGAGAGGGCTTATTTTGACACGGGTCTCTGGAGAATGCAGATAGGCAGGCATAAAAAAGGGAGATATTCTTTGGACTGAAACTCAGCCTGCTGCAATGAGTTTGTCTGACCAGCTGTCGACAGCATTGCTTCATATGAAATTCAGTTTTCAGGGTATTTCCCAACCAGCAAAGGAAGTGAACTGTGGAGCACTGTTTCCAGCTGTAACTTGCACCCTGCTTAAGCAGAGGGAGAGAGAAGACTTCTTTAATAAGGAAATGTGCTTCTGGCTACCTGAAAATCTTACTTAGCCCATATACAAGCAACCCCCTCACCATTGTTACCAGTGTTGTGTTTTTACTGCCATATTAAATCACATATAAGCTGTAAGAACAATCAAATTTTAATTAAAAAAATATATCTACAGGCAATTTTGCACTGCTCAGCACCTTTTTCTCTGTTTTGTTCTGTACACTGCAGACATTTTTTCATACTTCTTGAGTGTGCTTGACTCTTCTAACCAAAAAATAATTCTTCTGGAGACATTAGTTCTTAAAAATTTTTTCTTTCTGATTTAGTCACTGAAAAAAGTGAGGTCTCTTATTTTAATGATACTGCCCTAGAAACACACATTCAAGCAACCAGGTATTTTAGTATTTAAATATTTTTACCCACCCCCACATTTACATTCTTGATCAAGCCAGTGGCATTTTCCATATCAAAAGGCAGAAGCCAGAACAAGCATGAGAACCAACTTGGCAAAGTTGTTTGGGTTTCTATGTAATGTGCTACATTACAAAAAAATTCTGTGAATTGCTGTGACCACTCTTCAGTATAAGAAAAGACTTCTGGCTGTGATTCCACAACTCACCATATTTCTAGCCCTTCAGTGAATCCTGATAATATCCATGTAATTCTGCACTGGTGCACAGATCTTGTATGAGGATCCAGTTCCCCATGCTTGAGAGCTCAGGCTTTGGAGGTTTTTTTTGATGTTTATTCCTGGCCATGTGCCTTCCTCTAGCGTGTTGTTCAGGACAAAGCATGTGGTTATTTTTCAAAATTGTTATTTTTGAAAATTTGCTATTGCTGATAGAAATACACAGAAACATAGTTACTCTTGTGGTATTTTTTTCATCAGGAGTTGCTATTTTAAACTTCTGTCTTATTTGAAAGGTTGCCAGTTAAATTCCGCATGGCTGCATAAGAATCACTTGCTTTGAAAGCAGAAATTTCATGCACATCTGAGGGCATATTCTGCTTAAAAGATCTAACTGTATACTGTGCTGCTAATTCATGCTGCCTTTACCATATGAGCCAAAGCTAAATTATGTGATCAGTGCCATGCCAAGTATGTGCTAAAAATATCAGAATAATAAATATTAGGACAATAAAATGACCTCTTGGCATGCAGGAGACAGGCTGTCATCCCTATATAGCTTCAACTAGCAGATGATAGTCTCAAACCTAGATCTTCTTCCTAAAAAAAGCATGATCCCATTTGCTGAATTACAGAGTATGTCCAAGAATCTCCCCTGCATATATAAAATCCCTGTTTGTTCATCTGGGAAGTGATACTCACTCACCTCATTGACCCTGTCCTTTCTCCAGTGATAATATGCTGATTCTTTGTCATCATGAGGGCTTGGCTGTGAGGTGGGAGGGAGGGAGCTGCTTCCTTCAGCCTGGGCTTCAGCCGTCAGCGTAGAGCTCATGCCTCCACACCACCAAGGGGCAGTGTGGTAGCTGGTTCCCCAGAATCACTGGCCACCTCTCAATCTCATAGTTCTTCCTGCAGGTGCTGTCAAGGAGCCCTGGTGTCCTGTGTGCAGCTCCAAGGCTCAGCTCTGGGGTGTTTGCTGTGTCCTGCCCAGGACAGATCTCCTTTTGCCCGGCTGAAGGTCAGGAGTCAGCTGTCTTTCAGCTCATTGGAAAGAGAAAGACACATCAAACATGAAAGATTCCTTCTTGGGTGGTTTGGGATCCTTGATTGCTTGTAATATTTATTATGTGTAACAAACTTCACCAGTTCATTACTATAATAACAAGATGCTCCATCTGACATCAGTGATCTATTTCATATAACCAGAGGCCTTAGGACAGGGGGACTGTAAAACACTGAGCAATAAAAGACATAAACATGCTGTTAAAATATGGGAAATGATCTGATGATCCAGCTCTCTGCTTACCTGCATTAGAGCCAAAGGTACTTCTTAACAAGAAAATGAGACTCAATACAGACAAGAAATATTGAACAGGTCTTGCCAGGCATCAGTTAAACTCTTGCCTTCATGGATGGCCACATCTGGCCTACTGAGTAGTAGCACAACACAACCCAGCATAGCTCATCTCCATATGTCTATAGGTATAAACCCCCACTCCAAGACAGGGTCCTTGCTTGCTGCAGGGAGCTTCTGGTACATGCTGCTCCAAAATATGCCCACCCACTGGAGAGCAATAGAGGCCATAATAGCACCAAGAAATGTGGCAATAATTTAATGCCAGAGCCAGCAAGGCAAAGGTCACCCCATGTCCCAGCTCTGCTTCATTTGCTGGTCCAGAAGCAGCCCTGAGGCTGACAGCAAAGATTCTCCTTGTTCCTCTCACACCTCACATCTCACAGACAGCTTACACTCTTCACCTTGGCCACAGAGCATCATTCTTAGAGACCTTTGCTGAAATGCCGTGATGAAACTCTTGCTAATATACTCCCGATGCATGGTGTTGTGCTGGGTCAGTATCACCCTTCCCTCTTCTCATAAACAGCAATGCTAAATTGGAACACTAAACTTCCCTGGTTCATTTTGAAGGGCGGGGGGGGGGGGGGGGGGGGAGTGCTCACTTGACAAAAACATCTCGAATTTTTCAGAAGTTGCAGAAGAGTCTGTAGTTCTGGCAGATTGTTGGGGAGGGGGAATTTCTGGTTTTGAATAACACGAAGTGGAGCCAGCTCCTCTACTTTTATTTCAAGGGTAGTTTTATTAATAATTGGGAAATACAATCTGACTCCAGATTTCTCTGTCACAGACCTCTCACATACAATGTCCTTGGCTATCACAGCAGCAGCAGGAGGCTGGCTGTGAGTTGGTGTCCATGGGCAGAGCTGGCACACAGGTGGTGTCATCATGAGCCCGCACAGGCTTGGCATCTCTCTTACAAACACACAGTATGGTGAGTTTGCTCACAACAAATATATTTTGCTGTGCTGGGTACTGTTCAGTGGCCCTAGAAAAAGGGAGATTTGTATTTTGCTGGTCAAGCACAAGAAGAAAAGTGCTGCAACACTGAAGGGTGTCTGGAGCAGTGCACTTACCCAGACAGCCCTTTGCTGCTGTGCAGCTCTCTTGCACTGCCTCAGCATAGAAACCTGGGACAGAAGTTTGCAAATCAGGATTGGGAAACATCTGGTTCACATTTACCCAGAAAAGTTTGCATGAGACACCAACTGCTTGGACCAATGGAGAGAGGGAGCATATTTCTTAAGTATCTTCAGACTAGACATGGTTTCTGAACTTGAAGTAATAAATTAGGCCTTAAGAAAACCATTTGAAATCAGATGGCTGAAACACAGACATTCTCTGAGAAGGTATAGCTGTTTATGTTAGCAATTTAATTTCTCTTCCCTCTTTATTGTGCCAACTTCTATAAGAATCTGCATACACCCTTTGAGAGAAATATTTGACCTGCAAATTGGAGAGCTTGCTCAGCAGCACAGTAAAGCTGCAGGAGCCCTAAAACACACTTGAAGTGATCAGAAATTTGGCAGTATGGTGTGCAAATATTACACCAGTGTAATATTAGAGCAGTCACTTTCTCACCATTTTATTCAGCACATATTGTACCCACAAGCTGAAATCAGGAGCAAGCCAGGTGTTACCCTAATGTCCCACAAGGTGGTGACAAAATAATTCTAATAACACAACACTTTGATTTGTGCTATGTACAGACTTAGTCCAAATATTTTCTTACCATGCAGTTGCATTAAAGTTTGCTTATATAATATATTTGGGGCATATTTTAATGGCTTACTCATTTGGCAGACGTTCATTCTTTTCAAGCACTTTGTTGATTGTATTCTAAATTAACTTCAGGACTACATAGCAAGTTTCAGTCCTCCCACATTAGGAATCACAAGTTCCCTAGATGCCAGAGAAGGAAAAGCACTTTTATTGCTTCTGATCCATCCCTTTGCCAGACTGCTTCCTTTCCCTGCCTCCCTCCCTCCATGCCTCCCTCCATGCCTCCCTCCCTCCCTCCCTCTCTCCCTCCTTTTCTACCTCCTTTCCTCTCTGATTTTTTTTTTTTTTGGTGAGGTCTTATGGCCCATAAATTTCTTCCTTTCTGAATTAAGCATGAAAAAGTGGCATGGTACATTAGGCATAAGAAAGGTAGCCACTGCAGAGCATTGCTCTCCAGAGGCAAGACCAGGAACAAATATGGTGGGGAAGAAGTGAGGTTCTAGGGAGGGCCGGAAACACCCTCCCTTACCCTTAGTCCCCAAATAGTTTATTAGACTTTCTTTTTATATTTAACTGTGATCAGTTTGGGATAGTTGCTTCTTGGGGCAACCAAGCAGAGAAACCTGAATGGGGCCTGAACTACAGAATTTGCCTCTTGGAAGTTGTGCCCTCAAACTGGGTACTGGAGATGGAAAAAGTATTCCACATTATAAAGTGCTGGTCTTTGAAGAGTAAATGTATTGTCCAGTATTAGAAACAGCTGTTTCCCAGGGTCCTATTGTTTTAGAAACAATAAAAATTACATTCTCAAGGGACAATGAATATCCTGTGAATACAAGCTCTTCATTTTGGTCGAGGCAGGAGCTGATTTTTCATAGACTAAATGGCTCTGGCCTTTCGGGTACCTGAAAAAGATTGTGAAGAAAATACATTCCCAGCTCTACCTGTGAGTTTCTATCAATAGGTGACAAGATCAGATTAATCCTTTGGCTGAGACTTACAGATGCATTTCAGTGACTTGAAAGCCACATGACCAGATTTTCAAAGGTATTCAGTCATCTAATTCCCAGTGATTTAAATATGAACTTGGTCTCTAAATATATTCCATTTCTGGCCAGAAGTACCACTTAAAAATTATTTATGCATTCAGGAGCAAAAGCTTTTGTGATAAAACAGGGGTGTGCAGAGGCGCTCAGCTTGTTCCAAACAGGCTTGTTTGACTATCAGACATGATGCACCCACGTGAGCCCGTGCAGGAAAATCAGCCCTGCTGAGGCATGTACTTAGATCGCCTCCAAAATCTCACCTCCCACCCTCTGCACTGCAAAGACATTTGCTGTGAATTTCTTTCCTATGGATTTTGGCCACAACCAACACAGGCTGATTGTGATATGCTTATGATTTTTAACACTACATATGAGTTTCAGTTGGAATTTTGTAGCAATATGTAACTCCTAGACTGGGAGATGGAATGCAGCCAGTTGGAACAGCACACTTTGATGGCAATGTAAGTGACAGCAAGTGCAATGGTTTGAACTTGGGGACAGCCCTGTCCTCAGCAGCAGTAGCTTAGTAGGACTTGGCAGGACTTACCGTTTTCCCACTTCTAATCTAATTTTAAGAGTTGTTCTCTCTCTCCCCCTCTCCCTGCATCTCTGTATCTCTTTCTTCAAATGCCACCGAATCTCTGTCCCATACCTGCTCCATGGCAAATTCCCTCTCAGGTGCCTCTTCTTGTTGTATGTTCCACACCTCTGCTGTTGTTTGATGCTGCATTTGAAACCTGACGGTGGAGGAAATCCTGCCCTCCCCTGCTGGCACAGCCATGCTGTGCGAGTTCCTGCTGTCTACACCCACTTTTACCATGTTTTTGCATATAAGCAAAGTGGATGATCACAAGCATAACCACACTTGTCTGGAAGTGGGCTATTCACACTTGTATAATTTTCATATAAGAAGCTAGATGCCTAAAACCATGTTCAACACATAAATAAACATGCCCTCTTTTTTAAGCATCTGCCATTCTCATGGCCTTTGCAAACATTATTTAAATGTGCCATCTTTGGCATCCAACTGGGAAAGTTTTGGCTTATGTTTCCAGAGGCCTGTAAGAAAGCCCTTAACATGTGCCATTATTTCAAAGGCATAAATACAGAGATCTGAAAGCAGGCTTCTGGGCTTGCCATCAATCCTGGGCAAAGTATCAGAGTTACTGATGAAGAGTTCTCTTTGCAACTCAGCGCTATCAGCCATGCCACTTGATATGGCTTTATGAAAAACAGTTCATCAGACTCACTGAGAATCATTTTTCAAGCTTTTTTAACACAGAAGGTTTAGCAAAATAAGGTTGGTTGATTAAGGTTTTAAGATTAAAAATTTATTTAGGCTTCTGTAGGGAATTTAACACAATCATCGTGGGATTTTTCATTAGCAGAAGCAACAAAAATGTAACTGTAGAAGAGAAAACATCCACAGATGACTGGTTTTTTTAATCGGGCCCCACAGGGACTGGTTCTTGGCCCTATACAAGAATGAGGGGGGAAAGCAATTAAGATGTGAATGAAAAATACCACATAAAATGCAGAGCCCCACCCCTCCGCTCCAAGTTGGCTTTCCAACTAGAAGGCCAAGTAGATCAGGTTGCTCCGGATCTCATTGGATATTTGAGTTTTGAATATCTCCAACAATGGACATTCCACAGTCTTTGGGAACCCTCCTCCAGTGTTTGACTACCCTCATATTGGGGAAAAAAATTCTATCTTGCTATCTAATTGGAATTTGCTGTGTTGCAATTTGTATCTGTTGCCTTACACACTTCCAAACAGAGTATGGTTTCTTCTTCTCTATGTCTCCATTAAATTTTTGCAGACAGGAATAAGGTCCCTCCAAGGACATCCCTTCTCTGGGCCAAACAAACCCTGCTTAGCTTTGCTGGTCACCATCCAATTAATCAGTTTCCACGTATCCTGTACTTGGAGTGCCTTGCCCATGTCTCTCCAGTTTGGCTCCAAGGGTACTGCAGAAAGCCTTGCTATAGTCAAAGAACACAGCATGTCCTGCTCTCTCCCGGTCTGATTCCCAGTCACCTGAGTACACAGGACTACCAGGCTGTTCATCAGTCACTCCACTCAGGCTGTTCCCAAATATTTCCCATCTTTTATGTTCTTTGAAACGGCTTCCAGAAGGAACAGCTCCATAACCTTCCAATATTTAAAAGGCAGCTACGAAGAGAACGGAGGGTCTCTCTTCACAAGTAGCCACATAGGGAAAACAAGGTACACCACATACAAGTTGCACTAGGAGATGTTTCAGCTTGGTATATGGAAGAAATTATTTTAGTGAGAGCAATCATTTACTGGAATAACCTCTCCAGGACGTGGTAGAATCCCCCCCCCCATTGGAGAACTTCACTATGTGATTAGTCAGGGTGCTATATAATACCATCTATAATCTCCCTTTCCCACAAAATATTGAACCAAATGATCTTTTGAGGTTCCTTCAAACCTGGGATGTCCTATGAATCTATGATTCTAATTTGCAGGCATTAAGATGGGGAGACACAGCAGCAGGGAAAGTGGTTCACGTCCTTCCACTTTCTGTCAGAGCCTGGTGAAAAGACCAGCCTTCTCCTCACTGGCTGCAGGCTGGATGTGAAACACAGCCCTCCACGCCACAGCATCCCATGTAACAGGATGGGGACTTGGGCAGGGGAGGGGGATGTAAGGGGGCAGAGAGGGGACAAGCTGTGACCCCTCTAGCTGCCCTGGCAGGATCTGGCAGTGCTCTGCTGACAGAGTCCTTCAGCGTGGCAGAGGAGCTGGCATGGTGTGGCAATGCCATTCCCTCCATGTCTTCAAAACTGAGCTCTGTCATCCCTGTTGCTACCTCCCTTGCCTCTCAACTAAAGAAAAAGGGCGTCTTTCTGAAATTTCTGGAGCAAGATGTTCTCTGAAAGCTGCCTTTTTCTGATCCCACCCTGAAAACACATAATGTTGAGCATAATGTTTCAGAACATGAGTGAAGAAGAAAAGCTCAGTGCTGGATTAAAGCCACTTTTGGCAAAAGATAAAAGGCAGTCTCTCCCTCTCTGTCTCATGCGCAAACACACACAGACAAATAGGAGGAAAAGCTCTCAGGGGCACAATCAATATCTCATTCTGAGATATCTCTTCTGAGCTGTCAGAGATAGTCTCTGGCACAGGCCCTGCTGGAGTGCAAACCCAAAAGGGATTTCAAAAACAAATCCTCAGCTGGTGTATACCTTGTATACCAGTGTAGCCCACAGCAGTTTGTGGAACAGGAGGAAGACAAGTAATACATGACGATACATAAGCACAAGGAATATTTTTCCCTTAACTGAATTTCCTCTGGCCTTCAGTAGAGAACTAACTGAAACAAAGGCTCTGCTGTTTCGTGCTGCTCATGAAAAGTTTAAGATTTTTAGAAATTTGACTCAGTCCCAACCAGGACAGACATATCTTTACACATAGCTGTACGTATAAATGCAGACACAAATAGGAAATTCTAAAAATATTTAACTTGGAAAATTCAACATCCAATATGAAATGCAGACCTGCTGCTGGTGCATGGGCTTGTCCATTCTGCTGCTGTTGGAAATGGCTGTAAAACTAGCCAGAGTACGGATTGCAAACTCAGAGAGATATCCCTCTGGAAGGTATCGTGGAAATGTCACCCGACCTTCCTCGACAGAAACGGCAGCATTCATTTTATCAGTTACAGCTGGGAAGCACAACTCCAGCACAAATATTTGCAACCAGCCCAGACTTAAATATTTGTTCTCTTATCAGGGGATCAGCACTAGGTCATCATGACAGCCCTGTAAATCCTGACTAACGTGGCTGACATGAACTACAGAGAGCTTTGCTACAGTCATGTAGGAAAATGCCTATACAAACTTGTTAGACCTTTATGCCACAGACCCCAAATCACCACGCAGCAGCTTGTGAAGGAAGGTGTTTGTAAGGGATGATTTGGGTCTCTGTGGCTGCAGGGTATCATCTTCTGAAACTAAATTCAGTTGGAGGCTACACATAAGGTTGTACATGCTTGAGCAGACCAGGAGAGCACTAAAGTGCTGCTCATGGCACCTTTTTCTCTCCCTCTGAGGCTTTCCTAACACTTCAGGCCATAGCCAGCAGGTAGTTCAGGGCTGTGTGACATTGCTGTCTATCTCCAGCAAGCTCCCTCTCCCTTCCCACCCACCCCCTTCTCAAGCCTGATGCAAATATGTTGCTTATTCATTTTGATGTTTCATTCAGGTTATCTTACACCCTTCTGAAATATTCATTTCTGGCCTCGCTGCAGATTTTTGTGATCCAAGCCCAGAAGTGCATGGGTGTAGAAATTAAGAACCCGTCTAAGGGGACAGCAGGGACAAATCTCACCTAAGAGGGCCTGGGGAGAGCCTTTGGTTTTTAAGAGTCTGGGAGGCCTTGGCTGGGATGGCAGAATTGCCATAATAAATTAACAACCTGCCCCGCCCTCCCCAGTTTAAAGCAGCAACAAAGACAAGTTACAAGTGTAAATTGGAAGTCTAAATCCTACTCAACATCTCTTTACATCAGGGGCAATTATTTGAGCCACATGTCTGATTAGAGCAATGGAATGTTTTACCCTTGTTGTAGCTAAGCTTAACCTTCATTGTACTTGGTACTTCAGTATCTACAAAGGGCTAAAAATCTCTGCGTTACAAGCCTGGGAAGCTGGCATGGGCAGAGGAGCCCATGGATGTTGGTCCAGGGAATGGGGTCAGGATCTGACCTTATGGTTCTGAGCTAGGGCTGAAGGTTTCTGTGGTTATAGGAGAAGAGAGAGCTGCTAGAGCAATTAACAGCCTGGTTTCCAATGATCAGACCTTTCTAAAGGCTGTGGAGCTGTGCCTGAGCAGCCACCTCTAAAGTAACCCAAGACACACAATGCTTGGTGGATCCTGTCACCTGTTTCAGCTCTGCTCTGCAGAGCAGAACTGATTTACCAAGCCCCAGTCAGGAAGCTCTGTCTGTGGCTATGGACATGCCTCTGTCCCAAGGAAGAGGCTGCAAAACTTTATTCATTCAAATTTTCACTAATTGTTACTGATGGTTAATATACACATGCTTCAAATTCTGCTGGGCATGGCATCTTTTAGCGTCACTTTTCACGTGATCACCACAAAGTGTAGCAGGAGTCACTGAATTCAGAGAGGTTATTGAAAGAGAAGCCATCTGAGGTATACAGAGAAGAAGAAATCGGGAGGAGAGAGCTCAGTTTTTCTTTCTTTTTTTTTTTTTTACATGGTTTTTCTGAATATTGTGCAGCATGTTGTGGAAAAAAAAATTTAGCCATCTGTCTGACAGATATTAGTAAAGTGGAGACTGTGTTAAAAATAAAGTGCCAGGTTGTCCTCTGTAGAAAGTTAATAAAAAGAAGGAAGTGAAAGACTGCTCATTATTTTTAATGACTGCTTTCCAGCAGAGTGCCTGTATCTCCCAGTCTTTACATTCTGCCTTATTTCAGTTCTTTATGGCACATTCAACTGCTCTGGAGAATGATGGCTTTGTTCTAAAATACCAAATATATCAAGAGGCCCCTGGCCTAGCCTGGCTAGGCTGTTAATCACAGCTCCAGTGCCAGGAGGAGGATGCCGAGAAGAGCCTGTTGCATGGGCAGTCCAGCCTGGATGCCTGGGAGCTCTTTGGCACGGAGAGCTGCAGCAGGCACTGGTGCTGCTGAAATCTGTGCAAAGCTATCAGCAGAATTGATTAAGTGGTGCTTGGCGACTTCCTGGGTGTGTTCTGCATGCACATCTCTCTCTACATTTGTCTCTCTTACTGGCTCCACCTGGCATTAACCTCTCATTCTTTGTCAACGGATATTTCCTTTATTACCTTTAAAATACAGGATGCATTTTGCAGTTCAGAAGATGAAGATTCATGAGTGTGCAATTCAGAACACAGTCCCAAGCACAGCACCCAGAGCATCCAGCTACATCTGCAGGCTCCTTGCAGCCAGCAGGTAGAAGAGTTGAAAGCAGAAGCTGCATTTCTAGATTTGAAAACAACCAGCTTTTCTCAAAAGGTTTGCTTGAAAAAATCCATGCTGTCATTCACTTAAACTTTTCTGACATGCTCTTTGATAAATCAAGGCCCATGTTATAGGTAGATTACAGTTACAGTGGTTTGTTTTGAAACAAGATGCGTATCTTCCATGGCTCAGAGAAATTATCTCAAAGGGGTCCACAGCCAGGCCTCAGGGCCTTTGCAGGTTTTTTTCTTAGTAGCGCCTCACAAGTCATTTTCCAGCAGATTTGGTGTCATGCTCTGCCTCCTCTTCTTGCTTACTGATGGTTGAGGCCCTGCAGCAAAACCTGCATCTTGCATGTCGTATGGAACATGAGTGCAAAAATTCCAAACACCATGGAGAAGCCCCTGCATGGCTTGGGGCAGTAGCTGGGGATGCAGTGAGACCTCACGCAGCTGTACTCACAGCTGGAGTGCCTCCCTGGCTCTTTCCATGCCTTTCTTGTAGTTGCCACTCCCAGTCTCAACTGCTGTTCCTGAGGAAGCAGAGGCTCTGGGAAACTGCAGTGGGCAAACTCTTAACCCTAAGGGTCTTCCAGAGCAAATGGCAATCCATTGGAACAACTGCCCTCACAATCAGCCTGGCAAACAGGAGGAGGATTGGATTTTCCTGACAGCAAGGCTTGGATGAGATGTCAAGGAGCCAGTGCTGATCCTTTAAATTCTAGACACAGCAAACTGGCTGATATTTTGAATTTGCTTACCTTTTAACACAGAAAAAGGCCAAAACTCGTTTATATTGGCTAACCACATTTTTTCTGCCTGTCTTAATCCAGGAAATGAAAACCATGGTCCCCTTCTCTAAACACTGGCATGCTGGTGTTTATAAAAAGAACTCCACCATGATTCTTCCCAACTGCTAGAGGAGTGAAATGAGAGTGTCAGTCAGGGATGAAAATGAGCTTGTTCCTGTGTGAAAACTTAGCAGAGAGTCAGGCAGAGCGTTTTTGGAGGTGGGATGAGTTTTCGTTTGTTTTCCAGCTCTACCAGACACCAAACTTGGCCATAACCTGACAACATGCTGCAGAGGACTCTTTTGTCTGTAAGTTAATGAGAGAAATGCTTGATAGATGGCTACTGGCAAGCTAATTAGATGAGAAGGGATTCGATGGATTGCAGAAAAAAAGCAAAAGGAAGGGAATGAAAATGTTCAAGAAGATCATTTAAGGTCCTCATTCCAGGAGAGAGAGAGTAACTGGTTTCACTTCCCAGAGGCTAATCCTGCCCTAATTGACTTATTATTGGAGTCTGAAGGGAAACAATCCATGTGGCTGTGATAGCAGAGCCAGGGAAGGCATGATTGTGGCTGCTGAGGGGAACATGGGCAGACAATAGCTGCAGTGTGTGAAGTGACATGGGATAGCATGTGCAGATCCCAGCAGCATAAAAACCCTAACCGGGCACAATGTTTAGTGTTACAGGGTGGATGGGGAGCATGGGGAACAGGCCCAGGATTAATTCCCACTCAGTGGTTTCAAACACTTCTGTGAGAAAAAGCTCAACCTCTTCCCAAACGCAGACCAGGGAATCAGGGATCACATGTTACCAAAAAACCTATGTGCAACCTATAGCTTACTCATGAACGATGAAAACAAAGGACATATTTACAACCCAAACTCAGGACAGTGAGATCCTGAGAGGTGACTCTATGCATGTGGTACAACAGAGTTCTAAGATGCATCAAAATATAGTAAGTCTGGGAATCAAGCAAAGGCTGAGGAGATTTGCATTTTTTGACATTGGGAAAATCAGTTGTCCTTTCTGTTAATATGGCAAAATGACTCTGAGTCCCTAGTTTGCATAATTAAAATACATAGCTAGAAAGGAATTCAAATTTGGGCTAAATTGCACTGAGGAAACTACATTCAGTTTTGATCATTTTGCTTGACATGGACTTTTTTGGTATTAGAATTGCACGGCAGATACAGTATTACTAAAATAAGAACTATTATGGAATGCCTAAGGGAAACAATTCATTACCCAGAAAAACTTTCAAGTAAGCAGACACAAATGCATGCTAAATTACAATGAAATTCCAGTGGAATTACAGCTTTCTTCCATAACAGGACAGATGACCTCATCTCATGAATGTTATTACTGTGACTCTCATGGCTCTTCATGGAACCTGAGCTTCAGGCATGCTTCAATAGTATGAGAATATGATAAATTAAAGAAATCAAACACAGAAGAGGAAAATCCAGCAAAGAGTACAAATGTGTAGAAAAATACCTTCCTCCTCTTAAGATAAATTTTAATCTAAGAAGTATTTTCCTGACTGAAATGGGTGGAATTGCCTTTTCTCCAGAATGACTTGAAGGGAACGAACATGTGTTAAAACAGGTGAGTACATGATGATCCCATCAGTTATTTGATTAGTAGCTGTAGTCTGGCAAGGAAGGTATAAAAATCTGGCATCTTCTGCTGAACCAGGTTTTCTGAGACTTTTTGCTAGGCTTTTCAAGCAGAGTTAAAAAAGGAAAAGTCTAAAATTAGCTGACCAGAAGTATTTTACACTGTTGGAGTACATATATGTGCAGGCGATGGGCATTGCTACGTAAAGGAAAAGCTCATTGGAAAGCAAAGAGACAAGAGACATCACTCAAGTTTGCAATTTCTCCTGGGATACAGCTACAGGGAGACCAAAAATGAGTAATGCTCCTCTCTGAACACAGCGTGTGCTACAATCCTCCCTGAAGCAGGGGTAACTGAGGTTCTTGTTAATAATAGATCCCTTGGGGTAGATTAGAGAGAAATGACACTAAATGATCATCAGCAGGTTTATTTCAGAATTATTTGGTTGCAATGGAAAGGAGGTATTTAGCCATTTTGCTTATTATCTGTAGAAATAGAACAATATAAAAGCATAAACAAATAACAATAAAATGTATAAGGAAAAGAAAGGAAGAGAAAGAGATAAGAGTACAAAGATATCACCACCTGTGGACACAGCAATGAGATTGCTGCAATTTCAAAGTCTCTTGGTTGAAGTGATGGTCGCAGTCTTGATCCATCAGAAGTGGGGGAAGCCCACGAAACACAGGGATTCAATGGGTTTATATAAGTTCATATTTATGGAATGCCCAGGTACCTCCCCTGGGTAGGGGTGAGAGTTTTTTGTCTGATGCAACAGTGCAGTCCTCTGGTAGAAGGCCTCAGAAATTGGTCTGGGGGAACTTTGGGGGTCTTTGAGACATGACATGACAGCTGCCTCTCACATCAGGGTGGTTGAGCCAGTTATGCCCCATCAGAAGGGACTAGGCCTACATGGGAATGTCCCGATACTTCCCCAGAGGGGAGTTTTCACATCTGAGCCAACGGTGCAAGGGAGGACACTGGCATGACCAAAGCACTATCCCACCAGGCAGGATCTGCTTCTTTCCTTATCAGGCTCAAACTCCAGCTTGCAGCCTCTGATGGTGGGTGCTCACACCCTCTGCACTGGGGCTGTTACCTTGTACATCGACAGCAAAGCTCCCCTGTTTTTTCGAGGTCGATTATTTGAGTCATTAACCCTTAATGTTTCAGTCTCTCACAACCTGTTGCAGACAAAAAATGAGATGTGTCATCCAGGTGAGTTCAGGAACTCATTTCACTCCACTGATTCAAGGTGGGAATGCTTCTGCCAACACTTGGGGCTCTGCTTGATGACTGAGTCAAGTTGTCAGGGAGGGCTTGTAATTCTAACAGCTGCTTGAGAACCATGTTTTTTGTGTGTACAGACAAAGAAAGTCATCTGCAAATTTTAGTAAAGTACTCTGAAGTTAGGAAATTTCAGAAATTCTAAAAATCCTCTTCAACCTTGGCCTTACTGCAGACTCTTTCATGTGAAAGAACCATCTGCTGTACCACACAGTAAAGTAAAAAAAAACCCAAAATAAATACAGGTGGTAGAGGCAGGGAATAATGCTCTCAGAGAAACTGGTGCATTTCTCACTTATTAGGACATTTGCTTGATTTTAAGCATAATTTATTCTGTTTCAGCCACATGGTTTCTGCACATTTCCTTTGAAACCTCTGTAATTCTTTTTGGCAGAGATCTGAGGCAATACAGTGCAATCTCATCTGGGAAGAGTATCCTAGGAAAGCGTAAATATCACAAAGCTGTAAAGAAAATAAAAATAATAACTTAGCATTGAAGGACTTGAAAAAAGCTGGACTAGATCAGAGATAAGTGAAATCACCTCACTGGGTGACCTGGGAAAGCAGGAGGAGGAGGCTGGTGTCAGCCCATCCTGTGGGCCTGGGAGAGGCATCCTTTCTCAAGCCTCTGGAACTCATCAAACCCCATTTCTGGTGTACTCGCCTTTCACAGATGACTGATTTTTAACTCAATTATAATAAGAGCGAGACATGAACTCTCTCCTCAGTAGAATCCACCCAGGAGACAGAAACTGTGACTGAGAAGCCAATTATTTGGAGATTACGAAGGCAATGCCCTGAAATATGTTTTGGTCCCGCCAATTGCTACAGGATCATTGACTTCCCCTGGAGAGAACTCCCGCACGAACAAAGCACACAAGCTGCTCAGTCAGACCAAGACTGGAGGTTCAGCAAGGGCTGAGCACCGAACAAACACCACGAGTGCACTGTCCACATCCCACACAGTGCAGGCTGGCCTCTCCAATCCTGTCAAGCTGACAGGTCTGTGCGGTGCAAACACATGCAGAGACACTTGCTGAAGTCCCAAAGCAGCCTGGCCACATCAGCATAGCATCCTGGCTGGCCTAATGAAAGAACTGGAGCTAATTAGGCCAGGCACAGCACCACATTGATTAGATGGTAAAGACAAAGTCCTGACATCTAGATGTGCTAGCAGGAAAACAGAGCATTGGACTTACATGTTACCGGGGTAAATCTGAGCCTCTATTCCCTGTCGCTGTCAGCATGGCCCTGCTCCCAAGCACTGCCTTCACACAGACTTCAGTGCTGCATTGCAGTTTTTTTAAAATTTAATATTATCCAGAACTCGACAGCCATCTCCCTGTTTTGTGGGCACAGTTCCTGAAGTAAGATTAACTTTGTCTCCAGGGGTCACTTTCCAGCCAGGAAACCAAAAGCTGTGCAGGAGAATGAAAACAAGGCAAAGAGAGAACAAAAATCAGGCTGTGTTGCAGACTTTCAATTTATGATATAAAAACATTTCAGGGGGCTTGGGGGGAAATATTTAAACCCACAGATTAGGATTTTTGTATTCAAGCCCTCCATATTCATCTAACTGCAAGGAACTGATGATTTCCCAGCCAGAGGCTGTTCTTGAGCATACAGACTGCATGAATCCACCTCCCAATGGATCCTACCCCACAGCCTTCTCTGTCCAGAGCCGTCCCACAGCACAGTGCCCTGACAGAGCCCTGCTCTGCAGACTTGGCTCTGGAGATGACAGCACAGCTATAGTAACCACAGGGGATCCATGCACCCGCTTTGTGTGGCCTCCATTTGCCACTTCCACTCTCATCACCTAGGATATTTCAAAAGGATAGACATTTTTTTCCTATAATATTCTAGTGAGGCTGTGAGAATGTTAATATTTATGGGTCTGACTAGCTGGGAAATCAGACTTCTTCATATTGTGGTGTAACCATTTTGAAGATTCTGTTCCAAGGAAAAGTGAATCCCAAGGGCTGAGAAAAAAGGGAATATTTTATCATCTATGATCTCTCTGATCAAAGCAATACCAAAAGCATTTCTCCGTCTGCAGAGAAAAAACTGAGGAATGTGGACTAGGCAGAAAAACTAATACTACATGTGCCTGTACTTTTGAATCCTCTTCCCACCAAAAAAGGACAGCACAACCTTTCAGTCTGCAAGTATGTGCAGACATCTACATTTATCATGTGGTGAACATCTCTATTTCATTCCATTTCAGTCTGTAAAGAAATGCAAATGGACTGATTAAGCCCAATTACTGTATTCTCCTCTCCCTCCGTGGAAAAGATGTCAGAGCTGTTTTACTGGAAAGCAGACGAGAGGGGGCACTCATAGATTTCCTACATCAGGGCTTTCCTTTATGCTATGTTGGTAGGAAAGGTATCTGAGAGAGTCCTTGTTGGAAAAGGTTCCAGGAAAAATACCAAATTAACATAACACCATACAGAAGCAGAAAAATTTGTCAAAAAGGGAAAGAAGAAAAATGGGGGTGGGTGGGTAACGTAGGAGGACACCCTGGTGCATCTCACCAGGAGCCCTGACCCTGTAAATCTTCTTGGGTGGGAGGATGGAGTGCTCCAGGAACAGGGCTGGAAGAGAAGATCCTATGGCAGTGAGGAAAAGGCTGGGTCCAAAGTGTAGTCCAAGCAGTGAGCTAAAGCTGGCCTCAGGCCCCTTACAAGAATTTACATTTCCACAGTAATGAAAAAGTGCAGGATAGGGACTGAGAGAAGTTGTAAGAGATACAGCTTGTAGGGCAGTCCTCATTTTACTAATTAAACATTTTGGATTGCCTACACAGGGTCACTTGGGAAAGTTAAATAAATCAATCAGCTAAAGGTGTGAAGTCAATTTATGTAAGTTATAGCATATTCAAGCTGCATGTGAATGGTTTCATTCAGGGTAAATGGCCTTAGATTACTACATCTTAATTTTCTAGATTAGCAGAAACAAAATATGTTTTGATAGCAAAGTAAAACAAGATGGAGGGAGAATAAATATCCAGTTAGTAACTTAGTCCTGCAACTATGGTCCCCCTTTGTTTTTAGCAGCAGAAAATCCAAAGCTACCTACATAGACAAATAAAGTTTACCATGCATTATAAATATAGTCTAACAACCTTGGCTGCCAAAGGCTGTAAGGAGCAGAAGGTGTGTTACCACAGCAAGGACAAACCTCACAGTGTTTGCTGTGCCCCTGCCAGTGCCTTTTGCTGCCCGTATCACTTCATCAGCACCTGACTGGAGCTGAACCATATCCCTGCTGCAAACAGTGGAATCAAGTAAATATGAATTAACTTCTAACTAACAGAGTTTAACTAAATTACCAGAGAGTGGTATTATCACAAACATAACTAATTCTTTTATTAAAGACTACATTCATTTGGTCAGTTAAGTGAAATTTCAGTCAGTCAAAAGCTCTGCCTTGCTCAGTGAACTTCCCTTCTCTGCCCTTCACTCACCATTAGGCTTTCTTCAACCTCTTCATTTTGAACCAGTAAAATGAGCCATGCTTGTGTCTCTTTCACATCTTGTAGGCTTCTTCCATTGATCTGATCATTGCACCAGGCTCTTCAAGACTTTTACTCTGCTGTAAAAATGAAGAACTTCTAATGCTACAACTAAGTAGGTGAAATCAAAATAAGGTAGTTGGCTGGGGTAGGTATGTGCTTGTGGACACCTGTTTCTGAAGCATACCTGTGTACCTGCTTCACAAGGAAACCTGAACTGTAAGTGACTTCTGAAACTCATCTGTTCCCTGATGCAACTTTGTAGACTGCCCTTTAAAATCAAGACTTGGATTTTCTAAGGAAGTGAGTTTCACTGGTCACTTTAGACACCTGCATCAAATCGCTGACTGAAGGTGAAATCGGGTTAGATTAGGAAATATTGTACAGAATAGATGTGATAGCATTATAGCTCTGAATTTTTTAAACTACTGGCCATATATGAATGAATTTTTCATCAAATTCCTTTAATGCTGAAAATAAAGTCCTACTGCAGATTTTTCCCTAGATCCTCCTAGCTATGAATGTGTTAACATCCTCAAGGGTCACATTTTCCCTTTTGAAAGGGGAAAAATATCAGACTTGATTTAGTAAATTTGACTTAGTAATTTTAATATTTTAACAGGATGGATTCAGAAATATATTCCTAAATTGATTATTACAAATTTCTGTGACTATTAGGGGAAACTCCACAGGAGTGTGAAAGTGGGAGAGCAATCCAATGAGAAAATGAAAGCATTGTAGTAACACTGAGACACTTAGGGCATTCATTTTAAAAAAAGAAGTAGACTCCTGTTTGGGGACAAAATTCAGGCTGAAATTATATTACTGAGAGTTAGAAACCCCAAACGTGGCCCAAAAGGATAAAGAATCTCAAGTCCCATGATCCTATTCCTGTTCTAGAGACAATGTGTATTCTCCATATAACACATTTGCTGTGTGAGACTGATTACATATCCTGCATAAAACGAAGATGTTACTAAACACATGAATCACTTAGGAAACCATAAACAGTGTTTAAAACAAGAGTCTTGTGATGGTGGTGCATAGCCTTTGCAGTAATCTAAGAACAAAACTGTTCTATCCTTAATTCACCCTTTTCCCCCAATAAACTGGTAGAAGTGTTATGCAATATACAGCACTTTTACAGTAGAAGACAACTGGGTTGAAGCGTACAGGCTCTATCACATCACCTAATTAACAATTAGTCTATTTCTCCGGCCATTTTATCAAACAGTTGGGTACTAATTTTGTTTTTATTGCTGTAAACTCCCATTGCCTTGAAACCACAGTAAATAGTAGCAGAAATATCATTTATTATAAAAAAAACAGCATTTGAAATGCATTTGTGAATGAATTTTTTCAAGCATTCTAACAGTGAACTTGCTCCTGGATCCAGGGAAAATTCACTCAATCCAGGAGCCTACTAGATTAAAAACCATCTTCTTAAGGTTTGGGCAGAATGCTTCAGAAGACTTTATGGGAGAACAAGGTCATGACCAAACCAGAAGTTTTAAGACTTCATAGTGAAATGACTTTCCTTATCCTTATAATTACCTGCAGGAAATCAACAAAATACCTTTTTTTTTTTTTTAATTTAAGGACAGTTAGTTGCCATTTAAAAAAAAGACATTTTAGAAATGCTTATAACCTACAGACAGGCATCTTTTAGGATTTATATCCCTGCTTCCAGGCAACTAGCTTTCCAAGATCTTGTCTTCAGCACTTGCTAAGATTTTTCTTTGACATTTTCACTCAGCCGCAGCCCTGCTGGTCTTCAAGGCACCATCCTCTGCTCTTCCAACCCTGTAACACTGGACCTAAATCCTTGTTGTCCCAAACCCTCTGGTTTGCCCAGAGTCTAGCAGTGCATGCTTGAAAAGCTACCAGAAGTGCAGATGCAGCACAGCATTCCCCAGCCTTCCCTGGGAGCCGGTGGTGCAATGCAGCCATGCTCTCAGGCCCTCATGGCCCTCTGCCTCTGGCAACCTCTCTCACTGTGCCGTGTCCATCTCCTTTTGCTTCAAGAATAACAGAAGGAGGTTTTCAGAACACTGTGGACTTGCTCAAGTTCAATTCCTGGAAGATGGTAGCCCTGAGACTACAATTCCTCAGGCTTGGCTTCAGCTGCAGCAAACAGAACCACGGCAATTTTCAAGAACACAGAGATCAAAATTGTTCAGCAGGAAAGTAACACAAAAAGGTGTTTAAATCCTCTACAGGATAGCTAAATGACTATTTGGTGAAGGAGAAACCCTTTTCCCAAAGAATTTCTTTGTGTTAAATCCCTGAAAACTCACAGTCAACCAGCTGGAGAAGAACCACAGAAGGTCCTGCAAGGTACTGTGACTGATCTGCTTTTTAGCTTTACTCAGCCTCCAGCATTAGGCATGTAACAGTCCTCTCAGAGCTTAAGTTTATTCCCCCATGGTTTTGTCCTATCCTACAAATTAGACACATTTTAAGAAACTAAAATATGGGGAAGAAGAAAGAAACAATTAAGCCCCTGAGAATAATACAAATGTCTCCGCTAGCAATACATTTATGAATATATTTGCACAAAAACAACAAAAGGAAATTCGTAATACTGCACACAATGTTTTAAATGCTATTGTGAAAGCAGGCCAAAATGTTCAATCTCCTTAAGCAGCAGTTGAAACAGGCTTTAAATTAATCAGAATTCTTAGAAATTCTAATAAGAAGGGACTGATGAAAAACAGCTGCACCCAATCCCTATAAAAACCTTCAAAAAGAAGGGAATTAAGTGATAATGCTGGTGGAAGGGCATATCATCACAGGATGGTCTCCTGCTGCTACAAAATGCCAGAGCAAGACCAAGTATTTTTCCAAGGAGAGATAATTATGATGAGCCTCAGCCCTGTTTTCAGGGGCTTGATTTTCACTCTGTGCTGTGGTGATAGAGGTCTCATTTGGGTAGTCTTTAAATTACTGAACACTGAGAGCAAGAGCATCCACTTCTAATGCTTATTAAAATTGGTATTCAAAATATCTCTGCCCCCACTATAGCAATTTGCGTGAGAAGGATGCGTTTCCAAAGTATGGCTTTGTAAAGGAGGGGAATAGAAATGAAAAATAAAATATATGCTTACCATTAAGTGTTGAAGCTCCTCTGAACTGTAGACTCAATAAAGTTAAATAAAGCCCAGTACTGGTGAAGGAGAAAGTATCCCACAGAGAGGCAGGATGTTAAGTCTGGTCTCAGGAAACCAGTTGTCTGCACAAAGAATCCCTTGTGGAATACCAAAAGATGATGCTAACAGGTTCTAGGAGTATTTCAGCAAAAAAAAAGATGTAATAGTTTGGCAAGATTAATGTTGCAAGAAGGTGATATTATAAAAACCCAGTAGTTTATGGAAAGGCAGAATGCTTAATTTTTGTGTGATTCTCCAAAAAATTTCAATTGTTTTTTGGGGGTTTTTCTGGTTTTTTTACAGAGAAGTGGTCAGACCTCAGTAACACCCCTTTGGGTGATGGCACTTCCGAATGTGGCCCAGGACAGACAGACATGCAGCCCACAGTGGAGCTGCAGTATACACACACATGGCTCCTGGTCTCCAAGAGTTTATAGCAACTTTCCCCAAAACTCTGAAGGATTTATGCAACACTGACAGCCTGCAGCTGCCAAATCTCCCTTACTGAACTGGCACTCATAATGTCCACTCTAGAGACTTAATCACCTGGAAACTGGGGTCTGTGTTTTGCTCAAAAGGACTTTTGAAGACTGTATGAACACATTTGCTCATGGGACTTTTCATCTCATTTTTTTGCCCTAGAACAAATTGCTTAACTTTTGTTGCCTTCGGTTTCTGTGGTTATGAGATTGTCTTAATGCTCATAGTTACCCTGGAGATTCTGCGGATGAAGATTTCAGGGCTCCCATGTGGAAATGCGCTATTGCATCAGAGCTGCTGCTTCTCCTCTAAGCCAAGTCGTCCCCACAGGAGATTTCTCCGGGTAGGAGACATTACATAAAGACATGCATCTAACATTCCTACAGAAGCTCAGTTATTTCTCTCTGATCTAATTATATGGCAAAGGTAAATCTCACTATCAGTTATCTTCACAACAAAAGGAGGTTAAAGCAGTAAGATTTTTGCTTGCCTTGAGAGTGTGGAGAGGCAAATAGAGGTACAAGCACTACAGAGGGGCCATTAAACTCACCTCATGGGGAGGCTGCTATAAATACCTCAGTGTAAGGCCTCAGCTCTCTCCATTCACTGCTTTCTGCAATCCCCACATCTGTCATTTCCCAAGATAACTAAACACCATACCCTGAAAAAAAAGTCTTGATAATGCAAATGTAGTTAGCAATGACAAGTCATTCTGAGGACACTGTAAGAGTCATAAACATGTTTGTTTTAATTGAGGTGGGGTAGGGTTTGTAGTGCGATAGAGCAATGAAAACAGACCCAATAAACAACTCCTCTCATCTCCTGCTCTGACAGCCCCTTTCTCAAAGCACCAATATTACTCAGAAAATGGATTTATGCCAAGTTTAAAGTACTACTTCTTCTTTCAGCACACCAGATGGTACTAAAAATTCAAAATATTTCCTACAACAGCTGTATCTTTGACAACAAAATTAATACAAGCCGAAATACCGCTGTTGTGTGTAGGCCATAATGACCACACTCCTCAGTTTTATGTCTAAAGTAAAAAGGAGTTTGATAGTTAAAAAATATATCTGATCAACTCAGTATTGCATCAATCATGTGACTCCGTCTGGGTTTTCAAAACCCGTTGCAAAATTTAGTGCCTTTGTAGTTTAACAGCTGGTCTGATAAGAATGTAAAATACACCTCCCCCTAGAGCTATAATAAATGTGTTAACACTTTCTTACAACCAATGCTTTCCTACAACTCATCATTTTCTTGCCCCAAGATCCCTCTTTATATATTTGATGACATAAATCTTTTAAGCTGGTTTTGACCAGAAGCTAACTTCCCTTACTGTCTGGTATTGGGACTTTTGAGGAATACAATGAGACATGTTTTTCTCCTTTGGTGTTTAAAGAGGAGGAGGGAGGAGGGGGTATACTTTCAGTTCAGACAAAACAACAAATGAAAATGATGGTGCTTGCAATTTCCACCTCCTTAACACAAATGTGTACAGTAAGGTTTTTAATGATCTATTTGTTAGATCATTAACTAGATCATTAGATATAAGACGTGCAGCTCTCAAAGTTTTAGTATTTTACACAGTGTGGTGGCTTTGGCATGTCCTGAACAGTCAGCAATAAGAGAAGGAAACATGAAAATTAAAGCCAAATAGTTTGCCCATCAAAAGAGCATACTATCCAAACACTGTAATGAACACAATTCTGCTATCTGCATATGTTTCTACATGTATGTGAACATTCTTGATGCTAGCATGTGAACATCTGATAAAAAATTCAATTACTTAGGAGTGTTGTGAAGCAAGAAATAACTGTTAGCTCTTGTAGAAAGGGAGGATAGTGTGGTGGTTATTGATGCTGGACAAAGCCTAGTCTTGTGAGGCACTGAGCCACCTTAGCAGAGAATTTTACATCCCAAAGTTGTCTAAGGTCTGAGGCACATGGAGGATCTACCATGGGAACAGACAGTAAAACCCCAGGACCTGAGCTCCTGTCATTCTTTCCCCAGTCAGACACTGTCTGTGGTAGGTGACCACTGCCTTCCCCACCTCTGTGTGGCTGTCTTTACTCCCTGACAGTTGCTGATCCCTGCTTTCCCAGTGGCTCCTTCCCTGCACAAATCACTCCTCTTAATTTCTTGTAGTGCAATTCCCACCCTCATCTGTGGGATTCCCTTACCTCTGGGACTCTAGTCCTCGTTCAGCACAAGCATGTGCTTGCACAGGCCATCTGGCATTGAAATGATGTTGTTGAACTGGTACAGTCATGCTGGACACGGAGGTGGTGAACACATGGTTGTTATTTGCAGATATAGTGCTACATCTATTTTTAACCATCTTCCTTTTTGCACAACTGCAGTGCTGTCATATCAGTTCCATTTACTTGAAAATTAACATTCAAAATGTTACTCAATACAAGTGCTCCCATTTAAAAATTGTAAGTAATTAAGTCTTACATTAAGTAAGAATGTAAAATGAATTTTTTTGTGTGCATCTTCAAAACAGATACACTGTCCAAACTGATGAGGCAAATGTGTGTGACCTTATCAGATATGAGCAGATGGTCTTACTCTAGGTAAATCTCTAAATTATTTTATCTAGAAAGCTAAATTATTTATCTAGACATGTATATTTATCTAGAGGTCTCTAAATACCACAAGAGTGATGGCTTTCTGCCTCTTCTCAAATAGAATGCATCCCCACAGTCAGTTCAATTTCAAGATGAAAAATGTGTGTGACTTCTATGCCCTGGTGATAAAGTGAGCAGGATCAGAACAGACTTCTCTGATCTATACTCAAGATTGAGCTGATCTTGAAGGTTTAGAGTCATCCTTGTTTTCCCACCTCTGCGGAGCCACACAGCTTATTCACTGTCAGTCAGGCAAGAGCTGGCCCACTGTGAAGGTGTGGACCTCTTTTAATTCAGGTAAAGTAATTTTAAAGCTACATTTCGGAAAGAATTCTCTAAAAGACACATTGCATCTCCTTTAATTTTTAGGGAAGAAAACAAACGGGTGATCTCTAAGCAGGATTTTCTGAGCTCTGTTGTTTTTTTGCATTTGGCCAAAATTTACTTATTTATTTCCACTTCCATTTGCAAGAACCCAACCCTCTCACACAAATCCCTGTTAATGACACACATGTAGAGCACTAAAGGAAGCTAAAGGGATGCCCACACTCTTGGTTAAGCTCCAGCTTAACTGCTGATTTGAAGCCAAACAAACTCCTCAACCTCTGAACTCCAACTCTGCCAACTGCTTTCATGATGCCTACTAAGCAAGCAGGTGTCAAGCATCAGCAAAATGCCAGCCTGTACAGGAGAACGTCCTGTGTGCAGTGTGGACAGCAAGGTGTGCTAAAGCTCAGGAAATGGTAGCCATGGGACAGAAATTTCTTCTGAACACTCTTTTCACTTGTGTCTATTTCAGCCCAGAGCAAAGCCAAAACAATCAGTATGGAAAGTGCCAGTGTTTCATGCTAATACATTTGGTTTTGCACAAGAAGATAACTGAAAGAGTTTGAAAGAACTACTTTAAAATAATTTTTTGCCATCCTTCTTGGGAAGACTTCATTCCCAACTGTGTACTCAGTTGGACAAAACCAGAGTAATTCAAGTGATGCATCGGTCAAGGCTCTGGACTAACTATCTGAACAGTCTCAGAAGCCAATGCTTTCATTAAAATGACTTCTTTCTTCAGCACCAGCTCTGCTACCCAAAACAAAATGCTGTGCATTTGAGCGATTCCTAGAAGACCATCTGCGCTTCCCAAAGTCTGTCCCTGTAAGTCCCTTTCCCAGCCACAGCACATGCATAATCACCATGGCTAACCAATTATTCCAGAAGCGTGTGTGACTCCCAGACTGTCAGATTTTTGTGGTTTGAAATGTAGACATACAGCTCCAAGCTAAACACTTTCAGCTCTAGGATAAAGCACATAAAGGAGAACAGGGTGAGTTTATTACACCTGTTCTCCATCCATCCACCAAGAATGCCATCTTTAGACTTGAGAGAAATTCACTGTAGACTCCCAGAGGTAAAAGGCAATGAATGAAGTCACTCCACAATATTTTATTTTACTGCTAAGATACCATAAGGTTGAAGGAAAGCTGACACCAAGAAAGGTTACACAGGCATCCCAAGAAAGAACTCAGGAAGCAGAGAACTCCACCCATACACTTTCAGTGCATTTCTAGCTAAGCTCCACACATTTAATATCTTGCCCTTCATCAAAAAGATTTATGGTGCTTGATAGCAGAATGGTATTGCAAAGAGGCTGTGCTGCAGGAACACTATCCTTGTGGTGTCATGCAATGACAGTGCGGGAATAAATGATCTCGCTCCCTCTCTGTAGTAAGTGTTCACAATCTCTCTGAGCAATCTGTTTATGGAAAGAGATCAGAGCTGCAGATCAGTGCAAACCACATCTGATGAGCAGTATGAGGCTGTAAACCCCATCTCCTTCTCCTGTGAGCTGATGGAGGCCCCGGCTTCACCCAGTCATTTACTATTCTGATTTGTCTCTGTCACTCTGCTGTCCTTGTTCTTTTTAAGGCCCAACCAGGGACTTTCCTTTACAATCCTCTGATGCTTTTACATTCCTCTAACTCTAACACTCATGTGGTCAAAACCAGAGAGCAACTGTGTGTAGCAATTTTAGATGCCTTCATACAATACAGGAGCCACAGAGATGTAAACTGCACCATGTCCATCTGTATTTCTCTGGTTTGCTTCTTGCTGTGTCTTGCTAGTTTTCATCCTAGTCCTGAATGTATTCTTGCTTTTACTGCTTGTTCTGTCACACTTTGAGCCAATTATCTGCAACTTGCTGTCCCCAAAGCCAGGATTCACCCTCAGCACTGGCGGAGCACAAAATTTATTATCCTGTGTAACCAGAACTATGCCAAGAAAAGCTCTCTTTGGAGAACAACATGCAAGCTGGAACAGATGTGAGGTATGTGCATGGCCAGTTAAGAACTACTCAGGGGTGAAATGGCTTTTTTCAAAAGTGGTGAAAGGTTTCTTCAAAAGTACCAAAATCAAGTGGTTGCAATGCTGTGGTCATTTGTACAGGATGAAAGACAAGAATATTTTCCTGGCACCTGGCTGAAAAAACCTAGCAATATCACTGACCACTTGCCAGTATCCTCCTCAGAAGGGGAATCTGCCTGGGAAAGGTGTTTTTGAGACAGAGCACATCTGTCAGAGCAGCAGTTTGCCTTGGACAGTGCCACGCTTTTCCCTGTAGCAGGTTAAATCATCATAACAGAGGTTGGTGCTCTCCAGTGTATTTGTTCCATATACTTCTGTTTATTTCTTGTGCCAGTGCACTACAGCCCACTCCTGTTTTAATCATGATTATCTTGAAATCTCCTTTTCCATGGCAATGTCTGAAAAAATCCATGAGCCTAGTGCCTCAGTAGTCACAGTACTATCTTTCAAGTCACCTTTAGATCCCCACAGTGACCTTGATGTGTCCTTAGCCCTGCTAAGGTGACTGCACAAGTGATGGATTTTTGCAGGTCAGCCTGTGTGAGAATTTGGAATGAGCAGTCTATTCTTATCTCTGTCACTTCACTGAGTGGGTCACCTTGGAGGAGTTTGTTTCTTGTTCAATGCTTCACTCTCCTCATATGTAGGAAGAGATATTTAATATTTCTTGATGAAAAGCAATTAGCTAAGCTGTAACACAATTTCCCCTCCTAATTATCTGTCAGCCTGCTGTCTGCTGAGAGAATGTGCAAGCTATGTGTTCTCATGCTTGCAGGTGCACTGAGGCACTATTTATTTTTGTTTTTCTTAGCCTCTCTCTTATACATCTTGGGCACAGTCTTTGTGCTCTTACTCTTCATAAAAATGGACCATAATACTCTGTTCATCCCAAATCCCACCATAGCACTCTTGACAGGTAAACATTAACTACAAAAAAAAAAAAAAGCATTAGAGTTTTAATTGATAGTTTAACTTCTGGTTTGATGTGTAAAGCAATATGAAATTTGAAGCAATTTGAAAAAAGTGATGGCACCCAGGCTCTCTGAAGACTGCATAGGAGAAACAGATCTCAATACCTGGAATTCTGCACCTTTCTGGAGCATCCTTTGGAATAGCCTCCAAGCATCTGCCAGGACAATACATGATACCTCCACACTCTGGTGGTGAGTCCACGTGCAGAGTAACCACACAGAGCCTATTTGTGAAGTTCAGTCTGTCTGGGAGACTCCAACACCATGTTTTATGTGCTGTGTAGTCAATCTGCCTTGTGTGATGGTGGTCAGGTGTCTGGGACTTACAGACACCTGGCAACTCCATCAGCATTATTTATCTTTGTCCTTTTCTTTACATGGCCAGACATGTTTAATAGGTGCAAAAGCTCACTTTTTCTCTTGACAAAGTTTCTGGATAGAGTGTGAAAGTGGGCATGTCTGGGAAAATCCAGAGGTGTTGTGTTTGAAAACCGACTAAGGCCAGTCAGTAACCCTCATCTCCCTTTTACCACCCCTTCTCTCCAAACTCCATATGAATATTTCCCTGAAGCACAGAGAAAATCTCGTCCTGCCCTCTCCCTGGAATCTTCTTCCCTCTAGCTAGTTCCTTGTTCTTTGGCTGATGGTGGAGGGGAGGAAAGCCCTCTCCATAAAGGCACCCGCCTTTGTTCCTCCTTTTTGCCCAGAGCCGCCTTGCTCTTCAAGCTGCTGCTCTATCACCTCTGCCCCTTTGTTCTCCTGCTTAGGGATTTTCCACTCCTCACCTTCCTGCTGATAAAGTTAATCAAACTAATTTTCCCACTCAGTCACCTCCCTTATCACAGTCACTGCTTGGCCAGAGCCCAATGGATATGCTTTATGATTGTGCTGTTTGTTCTGCAGCTTTTTATGGCCAGGGTGAGTGATGTGTCTCGGGGTCTGTGTCAGCAGCTCTCTGATTCACAATACCTTGAGACAAATAACAAATACATTTTGAACCATTTTGTGAATTAACTCAAATTCATAAATTCAAATAATGTCATCATGAGGAAAAGATCCAGGATATTTTTGTTTTGCTTTGAAACACTCTACATTTAACTAGTGCTTAGTCCAAGGGATGACCACAATTTGGTTCAGCTCCTGTGCCAGTGACTGTAAAAGGAAGAAAGCAAATTTTGTTCTGCCTTGTGTTGCAGTGTAGATGTTCTGAAGACGCAGAATGGGAATATGTGTGAGAATCAGCAGGAAATATCTCTTCCCCTTGGCATCTCTGGCAGATCTCTAGTCTGATCTGCCTCCCAAGGCCCCCTCAGCAGTTAATGCAAAAGCCCATGGCCCAGTGACTGAGGAAGACAAGGAAATTGGTGCTTAACCCCCAAATGAGCTGAAATTAAGGTGAGGGTCCCACCCAGTGAGTCAGAAATGTTTGCAGTCCTTCTTCCTCCAGCTGTTACTGCTCCAGCATCACTTATATTAGTAACACCAAGGACAGCATGCAAGAGGGCCAACAGCAGCATTTTGAGCAATCTGTCAGCTGATCAGGTAGTGTCACAAGTGAGTATGTAGATCCTTACGCTCAGGGTTGCTGCTCATCCCTATCATTTGATTTCATGCCACTGAGTTTGCCTAAGCAATCTCAGTGATGGTCTGCTCCTCACAACTTGGCTGTCAGTGTTAGAGACCTCTAAGGAGGTCCTGTCAGCTCAGGGGCAGGAAAATTCCTGAGTACATAAGGCTTTCACTCCCAAGAGGATTCCTCTTTGCGCATCGCTCCTGGTGCAGGGTGACATCTCAGCATTTCACTGGTTATCATGCTGAGGTGAAAAAATAAAACAAGTTTCATTCTGCTATGCTAGAAATTGTTCTTAAAAGCCTTCTAGATTTGGAAAGCAGGTGCAAAGAATCAAGGAGCATATCCTGCTCTGACCTCACATACCCCATCCCCATGCCTGCCCCTGGCCACTCACCTGTGCATCTCTTGCACCAGCTCTGGACCTTCCTGAGCTGATTTAACTCAGTAAAACAGCAGAAAACTAATCCCAGAAGGAGGAAAGGGAGTAAACAGTTGTCTGAAGTTTCAGTTAAGGTCATTTGGCTTGGCAGGATGTCCGGCGGATGCCAGAGCTGCGGAAGGGAGCAGGGAGGAATGGTGGTGGACACAGGATGCAGGGTGGCAAAGCCTGCCTTCCTCTGCACAGCAAGCTGGGCACCAGCCCAGAGTCACTTCCAACCAAGCTCCCGAGGAGTCTCATCCCTCTAATGGCATCCCCCGGGGTACTCGGGGCAAAGCTCGGTGAAACCATGCTTTCCCTGGGAATTCAATAGAGTGTAAATGCCACACTGGGAATTTCCTGTAGCCTAAAGACTCGATAATTGGTTTAATGAGGCTATCAATTTATGATCTTCTTGCTAGTGAAAAGCTGCTTGATTCAATGTTAGCTTTTGATATGCAAAAATGCTTTTGAAACTCTACCTCAACCTGGGTGGCCCAGAAAGTGTTATAATTTCCCTGACAATAGATACTTCATTCATAATACACACATGTATCTCTGCTTGACAAATGCTGATGGAGAGTGTTGAATAATCTCTGAGGCTAAAAGTTTTCTCTGGTAACATTGCCAGATAAGTTTTTCACACTCCCCCCAACCCAAAAGCAGCAGATCTCTTCACTGACTTTCTTGTGGACCTGCAAACATTTCATTTGACCTAGTAAGGGTGCAGTGACAGGGAGGAAATATTCTCCTCACACTAGCACTAGTATTGGGAAAAACATAACATGAAACTAAAGCTTCAGTTTAAATACAGGAGTCTTAATGACTAAACTTTCTATGACATAACCACAGAAATACCTAATAAGTAGTCATTATGGTGGTAGAAAGATAACTTCTCTACAATTTTATACTGATGCTAATTATGATCTCTGACAAGATGAATTAGAAAATTCTCAGTTCCGAGTTATGGAAGATAACACCATAGCAAAAAAGGGAAGGCTGCCTTCACCAAGGCACAGTGTGGTGTTGTCAGCATCCTTCTGTGATTCAAAGGCCCGGGCATTTCCATGAATAATATTTTACTAGTATGATAGTGAGACTGACAGTGTTTCAGAGGTATTTCCACTGATCTCATAAAATTTTAAATAATACTTAATGTCTTTTTACCATTTGTTTCAGTATTTTCATCTATGCTGACTTAATTTAACCTGACTTTCTACAGAGCCAAAAAAATTTCTGATTCTCACTTCTTTTGGACTGCTTTGCTCATGGGGCACATTTGTTTCTGTTTCAATTACGACCCTGTTAAAATGAAAACATTTTCTAAGTTGTAAAAATCTGGTTTAGACAGCACCATGTTCTTAAATTAACACTAGCCAGCTTTTCACGTTTTTACACCTACAGCCTAGACTGCTGAGCCCAATTTCATATCCTCTACATTACTTGTGGAAAGTGCAGTTAGTGAATCCCTAAAATATATCGTGTTTTGACAGGTGGTCAGTTCACTGTCTTGTTCAAAGAGCAGTTTGTCTTGCAGAAGTGCATTGCTATTCCATACTGGTCTTCTGGCCAGCTTGCAAAGTGCCTGATGTCAGCAGTGTTGGTGCAATTCCACGGTTAACCTTGCCCTTCTGTACTGGCATCATGAGAGACCTTTCCCTCACAACAGTGCATGGCTGTGGGTGGAGACTCACACCACCTAAGGAAGAAGAGGAGAAAATCAGATATCTAAGCTGATGAGAGAAAGGAAAGAAAAAAAAGAGTTTTGTTCTGTAATCATGCAAAACAGGCATTTTAGACAGCTGGAGACATTTCTGCACCTTGGTTTGGATGGTGGCCAGTTTACATATAAAGCTGGTGAGGAGATGAATGAATAGCTTTCTTAATCCTCCCTGTATGGCTACTTCTGGGGAGAAGAAGGCAGGTCCTCCTGCATGGTGTGAGAGAGAAACTGGTCTAAATCAAAGTCTCTCTTTCTACTCAGTGATCTTCAGCTGCTAACCTCCAATGTGAAAGGTGCAACAAAGCAGAACGCAAAGACCTAAGAAAGAAAAAGTAGCACTTCAAAAGCAATCCAAAGGGGGAGCTACTTCAAAAGGGAACCCTGGAGTAAGAAGCACTTCAAAGGGGAAACTTCCCTAAGGAGCTTGTTGCAAATAATCTTAAAGTAGCTCCTACGATCAAACAGATGTAATTAGTTTTATTCTGATTGTCATGAAATCTTGTTCATTCAAAAACAGCCTGAACATTTCATATGGTAGAGAGCACTTGCCAAAGGATACACCAGACTTTAGTGTAGTTAGCACTCTATCACTGTGGCTGCAAGTACCTGCTCACCAAAGTTTGTCTAAGCTCACTAAGGTCCCTCAGAGCAGGTCTGTCCAATGTTATTTACTTGGGTTAATTTAGTTCTCATTTTTCACAGCTGACTTGAACACTATAAATGAAGTTTGCTGCTACAGTAAAAAGTGGAGAAAGTTTCTGGCCTCTCGTGTATTTTCAGATACTTTTTGCAGTGACATTTGAACATTCCAAAATTACATACACTTTTTCTTCCTCTGCTTCATTGTCTCTAAGCATAAGACAATCCAAACTCCATGAATTGCCAATTAATTTTACTGTTACCATAGACAGTGTAATTAAAATCATGGCAACATGATCTGACCCTCCTATTCCTCCTCTTTGTATCTTTCTTGTAATTTTTTACTTTCTTATCACTTTGAACCCTTCTTCTTCTATATATTCTTTTCCATGTGCTTGTTCTCACGACAGGGGAACCGAATCTTCCCAGATCTCCTGGCTGCAACTGCACCCTCCCTTGGCCAGCATCCATATTATCTGCTTGGCCCCAACGACAATACAAATGTTAATTTTAAAATGTCTGTTTTCCTTTAGAAGTTCAAATTCTATAGTCTGTAAAGAAAGTAACAGTGAAGTGAATTGTGTCTGCAACTTAGGTCAGCCATGAACAACAACTTCCAAAAAGAACTGAGGCATATTGGGATTGTTAAGCTTCAAAGTGCCCAAAGCCTGATTTCAGGAAACCTCCTTTGGTTCTCACCACTCTGCTTCCTCAATCCCCTCTCAAATCCTTGGTGACAAGTTAATTTTTCATTCTCTTGAAAACCAAATACCAGCTTTGAATTAATTAAATGGAGTATCTTGTGAAACAGCATCCATGTCAATCCAATAAGTGCTAAGGTACCTTATTCCATTATACTTAAATGGATACATGAAAAAAGAATGGATACATATTATAATGGTGTTAGATAAAGTACCTACCACTTGAAGACTCTCACACAGACACCTAGAAATCTTACTCATCTTCTTCTTTTCTTTCCCATCAGTGTGTCACTTGCCACGCATCTTATTCAAGAGCTCAAGCTTGTTTGTTTCTTCCTGAATAGCGCCTGCATTGTTACCCTAAGGCAGGCAAAGGTGGTTCCTTGTTCCCTACCCAGGTCAGACAAAATCGTGTACATACTGGAAAGGGAGGAAGGGCTAAAATGAAGGAGGATTGTTTTTAGAATGTTTACCAAAAGGCAACATATAATGTCCCCAGCTTGAAGTTACAGTGTCATTTTTCTCCTTCCAACAGACATACTCTTACAATGTACTTTCAGTGTCTAATTCCCATATTTCATGTTAAACAACCTTGTTTCAGCAAATCACCCCTACATTAATAGTGAGATTAATGTTGTCTTTTGAAGGCAAAGCAAGTGTTACGTGTGAGAAAAGATCCTCCCCTAGAACCCTCAAGTGCACCAGTGCTGTGGATTTCAGCAGCCCACACTCTGAGGCATACGGAGAAACAGCTCCTGGAGATCAGGGATCCCTCCAGTGTGTGACAGGGACAGTATGGAACATGTCAGACCTCTTGCCCTCTGACCTGCCAGTGTTGGCAAGTCAGCTCCCCACAAATACAAAGTTACTTGGCCTTATCAAAGTATGTTAAAGTGTGTTCTATACACCATGAACACCTATTTAAGATTTTTAATATTAACACTGTTGTAGTTGGGACTTGTTTTGAAATTTGTCTCTTAGCAACATCAGAGTTATTTACAGTAAATCACATCTGAATTGAGATGAAAGAACTTCACCTGACTTCAGAAAGGAAAATACACACAACTTGTGTTTACAAGGCAACCCATTACAGATGATTGCTTTGGTGATAGCAGCTTATGGAACATCCATATGTGCTGTTGGCATTTGTAAGGTGATGAAACAGAATGCAGTTTCTGATATCTGAGCTGCTTTCACTGTGGTATTTGCAAAAATAATGATACCAAATAAAACTAAAATTGGAATTCATAACAGTTGATTCACGTGAAAAATAGGAACCAAGCCATCCTCTTTATTAAAATAAAGATCAATCTGTAAAATTATTTTTTAAATAATTGTGGTTTTTAGTATTCAGACTGCTGTAGAACAGCATGACAAAGTAGTGGAGCCTGAGGCTGCTATTCTGAGCTAAAAAGAAAGTAAAATAATGTTGTTCTTGTTTTAAACTAGAAAGGAAATAAGCTTATAAAGGATAGCTGCTCTATTTCTTTATCACATTCTGAAGAGAGAGAGAGAGGCAATATACAGTAGAAAGAAACAGAGAAAAAAGGTTGTCTTAGGAAGAGATTACCCATCTTTGATAACAAATCTTGCAGTACTGTGCATGCTTTGCCAGTCCTTTGCACGGGGGTTAAACCTTGCTGCTGACTGTTCAGTTTTGTAGGACTGGTTCTGTGGTACTTTGGATGGTTAGAGAAAAGGGAGAACTCATGCTGCAGACATCCCCTTAAGCTAATCTAGAAAATTAAACTGTGTCAACATCACCAGTTCAAAAAGCAAATTAGGTTTTGCAACTATGAATGTCTGGTATTAGAAAACTAGGCATTCCTATTTAAAAAAAAAATAAGATAAAATTATATTTTGGGATCTCTCCTCAAGAAGATTTCACCCTTATTATTTGAATTGTGGCAGCACCTTCCTGTTAAATGTTCTGCTTGTAGTGTAATTTACAGAGTAAATTAGACCCACAGGCTATTACAAAATACAGGAGTATTCAGCATCAAAGATGGAACACACAAACTTTGGCAAGCTGACCAGGGAAGAGAGATCTTTCCTAGAGTCTCAAGGGGGAAATGCTGTGGAGGACAGAGTGGCTCTGGAGTGTCATGTCTCTGAGTACAGACTTCCATCAGAGCAGTTTTCAGATGTGCGGCCTGTCCTAGGGGTTAGACCTCTTGCCAAGCCCTTCCTACAAAACGCAGACAGAAAAGATCTCTATCACCATCATCGTCATCATCTCGTCTTACAAAAATTTAGATTTCTGTCCTTTCCTTAGCAGAATTCAAGTTTGAATCTCTCTTTTCCTTTACTCTTTGCCACTGGGCTTCATCACCTCCTTACTGCTGGTCTGTAGCCATACAGGTTGTAGTCCCTCTTTCATTTGTATGGATTAATTATATATTCATTATAAATACCTCAGGTCAATGCCCATAAGAATCTGTAGCTGGGAGGACAGCTCTTATCTGAGATATGAGAGACCTGCATATTAATGAATGTTCTATTTAGTACTAATCCCTTTGTTACAAAGCAATACATCTTTGTGTCTCCTATGTCTCCTTTGAATGCTCTAAGCCTTCAAATGTAGGGAATTAAGTTGCCCAGAGTATTGGCGGGTGGCCCATCCCTGCAGATATTCAAGATCAAGTTGGACAGGGCCGTGAGCAGCCAGATCTAGTTCAAGATGTCCCTTTTCATTGCAGGGGTTTGGACTACGTGATCTTTAAAGATCGTTTCCAACCCAAACTGCTCTAGGATATTATAATTCTATTATATTATGTAGCAGTGGAGGAGAGCAGTCTTCCATCCTGCAAGTCCAGTCTAGTGTGTGCAGAGTTCCCCAGTACAGGGAGGAGGAATATGCTACACCTCAAATAGGCACCAGGCTGAGGTGGCCACCCGTCTCGATGCTGTCACACCCTCAGGCAATTTATTTGGGTGCAGCAAAAGGAAATTCAGTCTCTGTGGGCTTTGCTGGTAAATCTCAAACACTTCCACACTTTGATGGCACCAGAGAAGAGGTTAGCAGCCAACAGGGCACTTGGGGAAAACCTATTTTTAGATTTCAAAGTGTCTACATAACTGGCAGTGAGGTGTTACCGTCTGGATGGCTTTTCACCATCAGGCAGTCTCTCCTTCCATGAGATTTTCCCCAGCACAGTCTCCTAGAATAAAGAGACAATATCACCCTCCAAAAAATAACAGCCTTTCTTTCCAAAATATTTGAGAATGTTTTCTAATGCTCTGAAATGAAAGCAGCAAATGTTTCTTATTTCCTGCAGAAGTCAAAGAGTACCATCTTTATTTTTATGTCTATCCTCAGTGTTCAGCTGTCATTGTAGTTTAATTATCTTGTCAGAAGCATCTGCACTTTGGAGTCTATTTCTTGTATATTTTCATACCATTTTCATCCCAGTTTGCATCCCAAGGTAGTGCATTCTGGCGAGTGGTGGGAAACAGAAAGAGGATGCGGTAGCAGGACACAAAGATGGTCAGGTTTGGCAATGAACTCAGATAAGACCGTGATTCAACAACTTTAACTCCAACAAATCAGACACTATAATGAACACAGGAGCACAAGAATGGATGTACACCTTTAAAAATGGTGAAGAACAACTCTACTTATCTTTGGTGTACACAAAATGTCCAGAATCTTAGAGTAATTTTTGAGTGTGCTTGTTATACACAGTTTGTTGTACTTGCATGGTGTTATACCATTGCAATGACATATGTATTGAACAAAAGCCATTCAGTCTGAATGGTTTCATCTGTCCCAGCACTTACAGAGGTGTTGAGGAGGGAATGTGCAAGGTATGTATCTGCTGGCCAGGTCTAAGGCAGGAGGACATGCTTCCTCCAGCTACAGTCTGTCTTTCTCAAGATAGGACCATCTGAAAAGGGATTGGAAAGAGCCTTAGCTATGGAGAGGGTGGCAGGAATGCTGGCCTAGTGAAACGTGCACATGCTATATCTTTTCCAGGACTGACAGGAAAGACCTAGCAGGTATAGCATCTGTGTAATTTAGTTATGTTCTAGGGTTAAGTGGGTCTCCCATCTGGGTGAGAGAGTGTCTATTATGCTGGAGCAGGCACATAAACCACAGGCTGACACATAGATTAACGATGATTACCAAGTCTAGACCCTGCTGTATGTCTAAATATACAGCTTTAGTGTAGGATGACACTGTCTCAAACATCTGCCAGAGGGCAACACACAGTAAATTTCTCACATACAGAAGAGAATAAGTGTTAGATAATGTTCAACAAATAAACAAACCAAGAAAACCTGTTCTGCCTCAATCAGAGAGAAGCAATTGTCCGGATTGTCCCTGTCAGCAGTTGAGTAGATTTATTGCTACTTATCAACAGCTTGTTAAAAAAAACTGGCAAGACATTAAGAAAATGGGGAGGAAAATCCTCCAGACCATAGTTTTCTATTGATGTCTACCAGTCAACTTGTCTTGCTTGGAAATCATGCTGTGGTTGTCAATAAGGGTGAGCTATGCTATATAATGCAGCTGTAACTATGACAGGTGTGAAGGCCAGCTCCTTGCAAAAATTGTAAATTAGAAGTGTGCAGTAAATATGTGGGAATATGTAGTTATTAATGTATCATGACTGAGAAGTCTTAAATAAATTACCCAAACATTTTTTTAAAATGGCTGCTTGATGCGTTTAAAAATAAGCAATAAGGTCTTCTTTATGAAGACAGCAGACAGCTGGCAAAAATCATTCCATTCTGGCCTAAGATAAGCAAGTCCAGAGTGTATCCAAGGTAGCCAAATGTTTTAATGGAGGCAACATTACTGTGTTACTGCTTGGAGCAATGGCTGAACCAGCAAAGGAAGATGTCATTAATAATCCATGATTTTTCAGTTCATCTCATTCTATTTTCCTATACTGAATTCACCTTAGATCTATTCCCTACTTATAATTTGGATATCCAGAAGTGTGGAGATCACATTTGGAGTTGCCAATTATTAAGAATATGAGTTTGCTATGTGTCTGTAGATCAGATTTGCATAATGCTCTTATATTTCAGTTACAGCATTAACACAGTGCTATCAGAAACCTGCATGGAGTAAGAGACAGCCAAAGGAAGACATTTGGTTTTGAAACAGATTTGCTACAGTTTGATTCATTTATAAGAGAAAGATCAATCCAGAAAAGAAGTGAATTTGTAAAACAGAAGTTATAATTAAAGAACACACCTGTAAATTCCATAGTTTCTCCCCTAATTATATGGGTAGAAGGTATAGAATTGGCCATTTTTCCACTTTGTGAAGTTTAATGTACAAAATATCTATGCTTCTGTAGCTCTATAAACACAAACTCTAGCTTTTATGACACAGATGAAGAGGACCCTAAGTGTGGATGTGGTTTTAAAATGAAATGAAAGAAATTTTATACTCACAAGGAATGAAGTGCTTATCTGTGTTATCTCTGATTTTAATGGAGTCTTTAGTGTTTTCTTCCTATTCCCACTTACATCAGATCGTATGGGTAAAATACACAAATAAGTGAGATCTCAGTGTTAGAGTGACAGTGCACAGATGGTTTAAAATTCTATGCTAAATTCATAGTCTGTAATTTTTTATAAAAGTTATTTATTGCAAAATGTCCCTAGATCTACACTGAGGTGTAATGTTCTGCCGGCAATGGCTTTAACAGCTGTCAAAAAAAAAAAAAAGAAGAAAAACCCAGGGACTCACTTTCTCTCCACTTTGTATTTTATTAATTCTGTAAGGCTGTGTCACTCCAGTCCATCACTTATGTTTAAGACTAATTTCACAGCCTGCAACAATTCCTTCATACATAATGGATACCTTTTGTCTGAAAATAAAACTCCAACAACCCGGAAACTGCATTTTTCTTCACGTGTGATTGTTCTCCCCACAGAACTTTAAAGTGCTATTTTTGCAAAGACATTTTGCCCATGTTCATTTTTTATCAGCTAATAGAATCTAAACATGAATCACTGAAATGAAGTCTCTTCTGTTTTCATGGATGCCACTGTCTCACATGGCCAACCAGCAGGGTCAAGATAACCCCTTTTACCCACAGGTCGTTTGTCAGCCTGCAGGGAGATGACAGAAAGAATTAATTGGTGATTAACCCTTATATCAGAATTAGAAAGCTCTTTCAAAGCTGCTTTCTGTGGCCACTGATCCTGAATACACAACCGAGTTCCTCTGGGGAGAGCACAGCAGCAAGCACATTCACCTGGGAGGTGCCCCTAGTCTGTTTTGTGCCAAGTGTGATGATGTCCTGGCTGTCCTTCCTCTCATGAAGCTGCTGCCCAGCGGCTCCAGTGATTATTTTGCTTCTCACCTGACAAAGTTGCAATGGTGCAATGAGGCTGTAAGGAAGGAAGGCATGTGGCAAGAACATTGACTTATTAATTTGGGAATCTATGCACCTCTTGGTTAAGAAAATCCCAGATGAAAAGAACATGTTCATTGCATTGCAAGAGTTTCTTCATTACCTGAAAATAACTCATAAACTGGAGGCTTGTTTTCTGGTACTAAAAGCAGCATCTCCACAAAGCACATTTGTAAGAGCTCACAGTCAGTTTCACTAATTAACTATTTTGTAATTGCTTTGGATAAAGTAATTTTACCCTCTTGAAATGTGTGAGCATCTTTAGCAAATTGTCTCAAAGCGTCATGTAATTATTCTATTTGTGATGGTGTTAAAGTAAAAAAAAACCCACTTGCTGCTTTGCTCCCAAATCAACAAGCTATTTTGTCACTGTTAGAGACATAAAAGCCACACAAAGGCCACCAGGTTTTGGAGCATGGCTTCTACACATGTGAAATGTGACAGGACCCAAAAATAGCTCAAGTGAAACCTCAGCCTTATCAGACAAAATGCTGAACAGACAGGGACCATGAGACAGGCTTTGACTGGGAGAATGAGAATCTCAATAGTTAGAGCGCAGGAGAAAGCAAACATTAAACCTATCTTGCAGATGGGCAGCAAAGGCACAGAGCAATTAAGGTTCTGATTTGGGAAAATGCTTAAGAACATGCATGAATCCCAGTGAAGTAATTAAGTTCAGCTCCTGGGGAATGACTTTAATGGAACGAGATCTGGGAAATTGCCTGCAGCCACTCATAAGCTTAGGAGTGAACCAAAAACGGGTTCTGTCTCCAAAGACTCATTTTGGTAACTTCAGTGGTGTCCTTGTTCCGTCTCACTGGGGTCCTCCCTATTGGCTTTGTTTCTGACCAGAGAGCACAAAAGAAGGAGCTGGACATGTGAATGCAGAGCAGGAAAAACTGGTGGTCAGGGATCCTTCTGCCTGAGTGAAGAATATGAGCTGGGGTTTTATTGCTTTTAGTTAATTGTTTTGCTGTTTTCCTTACTTTCTTCTATATTATCCTTTTTAATATTGCAATTTTAGCTGTTGAGAGGGAAGAAAAGACAGCGGTGGTCTCTTAAGCTCATTTACCAAACACAGTCCTGACCTGGAGCCCTGACACAGGTTGGAAGGTGCAGCCCTGGCATTTTAAGGTGGCACCATGGTCTTGCTGTCTATTGTGCCCTGCTGCTGCTGCTCCCCTTGCTGTGACCTGCTGCTCTGCCTGTTCCTGGAAATAAAGCTGGGGGCTGAGCCCACCCAGGCCTGCCACCTGTTTGCTTACAGGTCCTCTGCATGGGGCCACCCAGTTCAGCACCAGCACCACCTGGAATGACAATATGGGCAGGAGGGATGGGGGTGATGAGATTTGCTGCCCAAACTGGGTCATGCACTAGGGGGGCTGTAAGGTCTGTTTGTGGGTTTATTTCTGAGAAAAGGTCAGGTGGAAGGAAAAAAACAAGGGGGGAAAATGGCATTTCTCTTCCAAATGTGTATACCTTGGGTGACATATCATTACACTCAGTTGTTCAGGTCTCCATTAAAACCTGGCAAGTAATGGACTTGTAGCTAAATTAGGAGATAGTTGAAATAACTTTTCCAATTGAGCTTAACTTTAAAAATATTCAGGACTTTTTCTTTTCCTTACAAACAAAAATAATAACCAGTATTCCTTCAGGCATGTCAATGAAAAGATGTGTAGTAATATTTTTTTCCAGAACTGAAGTGAAACATTTTTTAATACTGCTTTGGTTTCCTACTGATATGCTCTGCATGTTTTTCTTTTCTGCAAGACACAAGTTTCTAACAAAAGGAAATATGTCATTTCAAAATGAAATATCAAAATATTTACTTTTAGTCTCTTGAAATAAAATGTTCAAACTTTTTCAGCTGAAGCTTTTCACAGACCCAGAAAGGAGTTTTTCCATCTTCTTCCATGACAGAGTCAGGGCAGTGATTGTTCCTCCATCCCTTCTTGTCATCTCCCCTCGGCCATTTTGAAAAATTTAAGCTGTGACAAGTCGATGACATTTAACATCCCAAACATTTTCGCTGAACAGCCATAGGGGCCACAACTCATACCTCTCTAAACACTGCTTCAGGCTGTGCTGCAGCTTCAGTTAGTCCAAGGGAGAGCACTCAATGTAATTTCTGGCAGCAATCACTCCAGCAAATGTTATCTCTTAAATCACTTCTTGATGTAGTGAAAATACAAAAAAAATAAATCATGATGGTAGAACCAGGATGGTATCATGGCATGTGCTGGACCAGTTGATTTGGAGGTCAGAGAAAGTTGGGGTTTTTTCTTGGTGCAGCTGTTTTTTCCCATCTGTAGTCATTTGCACTTGGGGTATCTCAAGACAGTCCTTCTTCCTGAAAAAAAGAGAAAATAGTGTTTTCTTGCTCTTGATTTTCAGTCAGCTGGTTTGATAGCTGCAGAGGAATTACTTGCTGTCCTGAAGGCTGGCTGTCACCTGACTATATAGAGTGTCTCCATTACTTACAAAAGCTTTTGCCTTTCTCTGGTCACCAGTGCTGCTGTTCTTGTGTTTGGTTTATAATCTGTTGCTAGGGTGTATTTCCCTGACTAGGAGCTGGCCACATTTTGCTGATGTCTGGCATGTACTGCTCTGCTTTTTATTCATGTAATTGTCAAGCAGGAAATACCTATTAACTTGTTATCATCTTGTGTTGAACAGAGTCCTGGTGTGCAGACACCAAGGGGCTGCAGCACAGTTGTTTCTGCTCACACACATCATTCTCTGAGCTGAGTACAAAGCATATGTGTTTCCTCGTTTCACAGCCCACAAGTGTAATAGGTATCACATTGTGTGATTTCCCTTTCTTTGATTAGGCTTGCAGGAAACTCACCTCCTCCCACTAGTGAGATCCACATGTGTGTCCTTCCCAGGCTGCATTGCTAGACATTGCTGTAAGTAACCCTAGATTTCTAGCACGAGCTTTCCTGGAATATGTTGGTGATAACTTCCTTCTCCAAGTGATAGAAAAACCAACGAGGAGCAGTGTTATTCTGGACCTCGTTCTCACGCAGGAGGAGGGGCTGGTGAAGAATGTGATGCTCAAGGGCAGCCTGGGCTGCAGTGACCCTGAAATGGTGAAATGCAAGATCCTTAGGGCAGAGAGGAGGGTGCACAGCAAGCTCACTTCCCTGGAATTTAGGAGAGTAGGTTTTGGCCTCTGGGGATCTGCTTGGTAGAGTACCACGGGATAAAGCCCTGGAGGGAAGAGGGACTCAAGAGAAATGGTTAATATTCAAGGATCACCTCCAAGCTCAGAAGTAATGCATCCCAACAAAGAGAAAGTAAATCAAAAATGCCAGGAGGCCTCCATGCATGAACAAGGAGCTCCTGGACGAACACAAACAAAAAAAGGAAGCCTGCAGAGGACGGAAGCAGGGACTGATAATATGGGAGGAATACAGAGAAATTGTCTAGGCCTCCAGGTATCAGGTTAGGAAAAGCTCAAGCCCTGTCAGAATTAAATCTGGCCAGGGACGTCAAGAGCGATGTCGTAAAGTATTTGAACCTTGATAGTGTGCCCTGTTGTAAAGTATTTGAACCTTGATAGTGTGCCCCAGACAAACCATTTTTAGTTATTTTTACCAGAGCCCTCAGAGTGGGACCAGGCTGGAATTAACCTCACTGGCTTCACCTGGCTTTTCCACCTTCAGCTGCAGCACATTAACCCCAGGAGGGTTTTTAAGCTTCAGTCTGAAGGTTCAGGGAAGAAGTGGGATAGGCTTATATTTGCTCCCTGATCTTTGCTGTCTTGTTGTTTGGATTTCCTGGACTAACTTGGCTGCTGATCAGTGGATGGGTGTTGTTGCTGTCATCATCTCGATGCTGCTTGCCTGGATCAGGAGCCCCACCTGTTAGAGCCCTCAGGAATTCATCAAGGACTGAAAGGTAAACTGTGCTAAATTGGGAAAGAAGAAGCTGAAAAACTAAATACCAAGACAACAAGGAATAGATAAAAAAGGGCTATGCTGCACTTGATTAAAACCAATCTTACTATCACAAAAGTGTGTGTGGAGCTCATGGACAAAATAGAGAAACCAATCAAGCAATGTGAGATCCCATGCACAGCAGGTGCAAAATGTACACAGACTGTATTATGTAAAAGTTGTAAAATGTATAAGTAGAGTAGTATGTAAAAGTAGGTAGAATGTATAAGCAAGTAAAATGCATAAGTACTGTGTTATGTAGTTGTAAAAAGTATAAGTAAGAAAACGTATAAGATAAGCAAGTGAAATGTATAAGTAGGTAGAATGTATAAGTAAGGAAAGTGCATAAGGTATTATGTCAAAGTTGTGAGATGTGTGATCACAGCAGTATCTTAAACAATAAGACACTTCTGTGTAATCATATTGATTCATTGATCAGAAGGCATGAGTTCCTGCAGAGTGACATTAAAAGTTTCTATAGGTATGTTGATGATGAAAGGAAGACTAAGGGAAATGTGGGCCTTCTCCAGAAGGAAACCAGATTATGGGATATGGAGAAGGCTGAGGTACTCAGTGACTGTTTTGCCTCGGTCTTCACTGGCAACTGCTCCAAGCACATCACCCACGTCGCAGAGGGCAAAGGCAGGGACTGGGAGAATGAAGAATTACACACTGCAGGAGAAGATCAGGTTTGAGACCACCTAAGGAATCTGAAGGGTCACAAGTCCATGGGACCTAATGCATTCACAGGTTCTTAGGAAACTGTCAGAAGAAGCTGCTAAGATATCCATCATATTTGAGAAGTCATGGCAGTCCTGTGAAATTCCCACTGACTGGAAAAGGGGAAATATAACCCCCATTTTTAAAAAGGGGAGTGAAGACCTGGGGAACTACAGGCCAATCTTACCTCTGTGCCTGGCAGGATCATGAAGCAGATCCTCCTGGAAATTGTACTAAGGCACATGAAAAATAAGGAGGCAATTTGTGACAGCCAACACAACTTCTTGAAGAGCAACTAACATAATCTACCTGGACTTGTGCAAAGCATTTGACACTGTCCCACACAACATCCTTGTCTCTAAATTGGACAGACATCAATCTGATGGATGGACCACTCAGTAGATAAAGAATTCACTGGATGGTCACATTCAGAGTGTTGTGGTCAATGACTCGATATCCGAGTGGAGACCAGTGACAAGAGGTGTTCCTGAGGGGTCGGTGTTGGGACCGGCACTGTGTCATATGTTTGTCAGTGACACGGACACTGGCATCGAGCGCACCTCAGCAAGTTCGCTGATGACACCGAGCTCTGTGCTGTGGTCAACAGGCTGGAGGGAGGGGATGACACCCAGAGGGACCCTCACAGGCTTGAGGGGTGGGTCTGTGCAAACCTCATGAAGTTCAACAAGGCCAAGTGCACAGCCCTGCACCTGGATCAGGGCAATCCCAAGCAAAAATACAGGATGGGCAGAGGATGGATTGAGAGAAAGACTGGGGGGTTTTAGTGATGAGAAGCTCAACATGACCTGGCAATGGGCACTCTAACCCAGAAAGCCAAACATGTCCTGGGCTGCATGAAAGCAGCATGAGCAGCAGGCTGAGGGAGGGGGTTCTGACCCTCTGCTCCACTCTGATGACACCCACCTGGGGTACTCCATCCAATGCTGGGGTCCTCAGCACAGGAAGGACCTGGACCTGCTGGAGAAAGTCCAGAGGGACACAAAGGTGATCAGAGGAATGGAGCACCTCTCCTATGAGAGAGCTGGGGTTGGTCAGCCTGGAGAAGAGAAGGCCCTGGGGAGACCTTACTGCAGCCTCCCAGTACCTGAAGGGGCCAACAAGAGAGCTGGAGAGGGACTTTTCACAAGGGCATGTTGTGATAGGACAGGGGATAAAAGATGTACGCTGAAAGAGGGTAGATTTAGATTGGGTATTAGGAAGAAATTCTTCCCTAGATTTAGATTAGATATTAGGAAGAAGTCTTTCTCTATGAGAGTGATGAGACACTGGAAGGGTTTGCCCAGAGAAGCTGTGGCTGCCCATCCCTGGAAGTGTTCAAGTTTGGACATGACTTTGAGCAACCTGGTCTAGTGGAAGGTGTCCTTGCCCATGGCAAAGGAGTTGGAACTAGAGAATGTTTAAGGGACTTCCCACCGTTTCTATGATTCTATGAACTTTATAAATTTATCTCTGTTTGAAGAAGCTGCTGTGAATAAATGAGCAGTGGTGCAGCCACAGCTGTGGTGTCCACCCTGTTCTATTTCCAGTAAAAGACCTGGACCACCGTTTCCAAAGCCACTAATGGGCTCAAGTGCACCAGTGACTCTGGACTAAGTCATATTTTCTCAGGACTAGGCAGATGGCAAACTCTGAAAGAACAGTCTCAACACAGGAAAAAAATTATTCTTGATTGAGGTGTTTTATCTAGGTATCAAGCACCTACAATTATGATACTTCTAAAGGCCTGAGCATATTCAGAAGAAGCTTAAAGTTTCATCCTGAAATTTGTGTCTACAGAATACAAATGTAGCTTGTAGCATCTAAGGTGGGGATCAGTGGCTGCAGACTTCATTGCAAGTTAACTTTTACCTGAGTTTCTTGGAATGGAGATGTCCTGCAGGTGTGGCCAGGGGAGCTGATGTCTAGGAGGCTTGTCCTGAGTATGGCTGGGCTGTGCATGTGCACCCACTCTCACTGGCACCAGGGAAATTGAGCAAGAGCAACATGGGGGTCTGCTGAAACACAGTTTCCTCCTGAACTGGGCTACGATGGAAAAGATTTGGAGGAGAGGCTGAAACCTCAACAGCTCTATGCTTTTTTCCTGGGCTTGAGATTTCTGTGTCTCAGCCCTTTCTTTTCCTCTAATTTGGATTTTAAAAGGCCTCTGCTGAATGGTTTAGTTTCAGGATTCCTACAGATCTTGCCTGGGGTCACTGCACCTGACCCAGGAGCGTGATGAATGTGCATTTGGGCAGACTCTGAGACAGGCTGAGGAGCTTTCAGGAAAGGTGTTATGTGGGAGAGGACTGCAGCAGGGTATGCAACCTTCAGCCCTCTTCCTGCCTGTGTCTCAGGAGCCCTAGAGGAAGCTAGCAGAAGGTGAGAGCTCCTTGAATGTCTCTTTTGGAGAAACCAGCTTGCTCCTGGCCACTTTCCCAGACGCTCCTCAATAAAGCAGGAAACAGGAGCATGAGCTAGACAGTACATAGTAGTAAGTCTGATCATTTGGAGAGTGCTCTGAAGTCCTGGCTGCAGTAAGGTGTAATGTTATTCAGATTGTCTACTTGTATGCATCTGCATCAGAATCATTTAGGGCCCTTTAGGTCATACTTCAAGTCCTATTTACAGGCAGCTGTGAAAGCAGTCATAATCGCAGTATGGACCATGATTCATCTGCCTTCCATCTACAGAAGTCCTCACGGACAACCTATCATTTGCCTGCAGCAGACATGTCTTGCTCCCTGTTTTGGCCCCAGAAGCCTCCAGTGGCTAATACCACAGAACCTCTGGTGAGGGCTGCTCTCCAGGCTCTCCTGGAGTGAGCCTGGCAGGCATCTTAGAGAAGGAGAACAAACTGCCCACCCACTGGTAACCAACTGGATGTGATTTAAATAACTGTGTCCAAAGAGCTGTGAACGCACAAAGCATTTGATGAGTAAAGGCGGAGACACCAGGGGGAGGCTGGCTGTTGCCAGGAGGGATGTCTTCTGAACTAACCTGCATGCTGGCGTTTCCATGAGTTCATTTGAGAGGGAACGAATCATAGGACAGTGTGCCACTTTCTTCTCGTGTTTGATTTTGACAAACAATGGAATGAGGTTAAACACTTAATATCAAATACTAACTCTGATAATGATGACAGACTTTATAGGGGCCTATTTTGCATTACTTAGATGTCTTTTAACACAATATAATCAGTCTTCCAATGATGAGTGAAAGCTGGAAGGTTTCCAGGTTCTTGTCATGCAATAACTGTAGTTCAGCTATGTCTAACCAGGAAGAACAAATTTTAAACACATATTTTAATTGGAAAGTAAGGTGGCAGATCTTAGCAACCAGTGCTACATTAACTATCTCTTAAATAATTCTGGGCCTTCTGGAATTGCCTATTTGGGATTTACCCATCAATAAAGTGAGATCAACATGTGATACTTTAGGAAGGTAAGACTGGAGGTTAAAGTTTTATTGTTATAAGGCATGTTTTAAGTTGTAAGGAGATGCCCTTCAGAAGAATTATATTTAAAACTATTCCAGGAAGCCAGCCAATGTACACAAGCATTTGCTGAAAGTATGTGAGAGATTTATAAAAATATTTCCTGGATGAAACATTAACAGCACAAAGTTTTAAAAGCAGAACTGCAAGAAATGCAAGAAGTTTAGGTGAACGTCTTAATGAGATACAGACAAACCATGAGAATCAAGACACAAAGCATCAGCTCCATAGTTGTGCTTCCACTGAGAAAGCTAAAGGATGTCATTGATATGGAAAATAAACAGATACATTTATCCTTACCAGTCATTCCTCACACATTTTGTCAGTTCATGTTACCTGAAAGATCCTTCCATCTGAATTGCAAATGTAGCATTGCATTACTGCTCCATGTCTGAGTACCTCTGGGCACAGAAAAACTGCAGTTTTTCAATATTTGTGCCACTGGCCTTGCTGTTGGATGTTTCTTCTTCCTGGCTTTCAGATGCTCAGTCTCATTCACTCTGTCTCCTCTGCTTCCCATTTTCCAGCACCTAATTCTCTTCTCTGTCCTTTCACATTTTTTACTTCTGTAATGTCCTTCATCTGTTTCCTTGCAACCACAAGGAGTCATCTCTGGCAGTCCACAGATACAAATACATACAATGTGTGAAGCTTACCTTTATTGCTTAAACAACTTTTCCTACTCTTGGTCTTTATCCTTTTTATATCAAAACCAATTTGGCTTTGGAACTGTCACCCTATATTTTTACAGTAGCAATAATACCAAGGTGATGCTGCCATGTACTGTACCTAGAGGTACTGCCATAATAAAATAGCAAAAGAGACAAAGGAATGTGTAAAATAAATAACAATACTGAATGAGGAAAACTCAATGTCTATGGTGAGGTCTAGAGAAAGGTAAGAGAAAATTATTTCTTAGATATAAAGATTTGCTCTGACAACTAGAATTAAGAGGCACACCTAGCACATCTCTCTGTAAGAGAACAGTAAATATTGCTGGAAAACAATCTTCATCATAAATAATGCAACAGATGCAACTACAAGCCAGTCATTTAGAATTCACCACACTAATGTATTTGGGAGCAGCCCTGGTCAAAACTATTCCAATGTGACTATCATACCACAAACATTTTGCAAGCAAAGCTGGTTTGTAAGCTAGGATTTCCTGGGACAGATATGACATATTCTTCCCCATTTTAAGGAGAGCCTAGAGGTTTTAGACACACTGTTTAAGTTTAAATGTATTTGTCAAAGCAGTCCAACACCATGTTGCATGACTTAGTGCTCCATCTGGGACAGTGAAGAGCAGCGTTGCCTATTCAAGAATTAAGAAAGAACACTTTTTTTCCAAAGTCAGTTTGAAGTTTTGGAAACTATGATTTGGTGGTATAGGATGCATCATCAACTCAGATTTATAAATTTTGATTATTTTTCATGCCTGTTTCTGAACAAAGTATTGTACCACAGAGCTGAATTTGGTCTGACTGCTGTCTACTGCTCATTCTTTTCCTAAAATACCTTTTGCATTTCAAAAATGCTTCTACATGGCTGTGCAGTGATAGTGACTTTTCATGGAGTTTTACAGACATGATTGATTTTTTCAAGTGGAAATAAATATGTAAGCCTTGGTATCACATGCATCTGAAAGAATGCTTGCTCCAGCAAACTTAGGTAGTCACGGTTTCCTGTGATCTACCAAAGCTGTGATGCAGATGTTTAGAATCAAGTTAATGGCCATAATAGCTATTCAAGACCATGAGGTATGATCATCTGAGTGATCCTCTGTGGAAAGAAAAGATGGATTTGTACTGATTTTGGTGAAGAGTAAATACATATTCCTTCTGGAGCCAAACTGACTTCGAAATATGCTGAATCAGTATTTTCAAGTAATGCTGAGCAAGGTGGTCTAATTGCATGGCCTTGTAGAAGGCCATGTCTGCTACGAAGTGGAAACCTCTGAAAATCTCCCTGCAGACCTCCAAGAGGAACAGTGGTTTTTATTGGATCAAAGACTACATCAGGCCTGGGAAACATAGTCCAGATGGGAAGTCTTTCAACTATCACATGCTGCAGAACTACAATTCACACTGCACAAAAAAATTAGTCTGTGTGAGAAGTCCTGGATATTTCTGTGTGAGACTTAAGGTATGTAGGGAATAACTATCTTCATTTCACATAAGAGCTCAGCAAAACTGATGCACTTTAAGCTTGTGAGATGATGCAGGTGGAAGAAAAATCTCTAAGATATGTTTAGAATTTATAACTAGTGCAGATTGTTTAGATGGGTATAATCCACATTGTAATAACAAAATTGGCACCAGACACCTGCCTGAAATCTGTTATCCAGATTTGCAAAATATGGATAAGGACATGATTCTAGCTAGATAATATCTAGAGACCTTATTCTAGAATGAAAAAACCCTCAAAGGACCGAGTTTCTTGCTGGCAGATAGGAGGGTTCAAGAGCTCAACAGATAACAATTTTACATTTCAAGATTCCAGAAGAGATCAGGACTGCAGCAGATGCTTCATGTCTGGAAAATGAGACTGAACTCTGCTAATTTTAGGGATGTTGTTTGGTGTCATAAATGTTTAGGGCCAGTATGAAAGGAATTTACTAAACAAATTATAGAGATCTTACAAAAAATAAGTGCATAAGGAGAACCTTATTGCTTTTCAGAGTACACCATTTTGGAAACCAGATGCAGTGATTCAAACTGGATTCTTAGGAAGTTCTGTATTTTTGTAATTTGCAATAATTGCTGCTTCAACTTGGTAAATTATTGTGCATAGTTCATTTCAAGTTGATCTAATCTCTACATAAAACTCCACAAAAAAAATCATATCACAAAATTCCACTGAACAGAAACATTAAAAAATCCTGGGCCTTGCCTTCTAGTAAATTTCATATTAGCTGACACTTTGTGAGTAAATTTTGCATGGCCAGAAGTATCTGCATATCAATATATCCATGTCTATATATGCTCAGCCAATTTTTTTTTTCTCAGAATTATCAGATAAAAATTTTTAGAAACTAAAATTAGGTCAGTTGTCTTACAATTTTTTGTAGAGGTTACTGCAGAAGAAATCTTTCTATCTGTAGACAAATACAGAACTGCTGTTCTGGTGCTGAAGGCACTGGGCTTTCAGCCCAGCTGTCCTGGTGGTCACTTGTGACATGAAACCAGGAACTGCTCCCCTGATGCATGAGCAATCACCTGGTCAAGTTAATAGAGCAGCTGACTAAATGATTCCTGCATACAACACAATATGATTTGGATTTACATTTTGGGCAAATATATTGTAAGCAAGTTGCCTCACCTTAACTGGGATATGCTTTAAAAACTATCTAATAGAATTGCAATTAGATCAAGAGAAAGAATTACTAGATTTTTTTTTCCTGATGAAGGTTTTATTCTGGCTACATAAATCCTGCATTTTGCTTTGTAAGCTGAAGTATTTCCATTCTCTGTAAGTATTACAGTACTATCTTTCCTAACAACTATCTCATTCTGCTTTCTCTTTTTTTTTTTTCCCCAAAGGGTTTTTTCCCCTTTAGCAAAGTCTAATTTGGCCACATCCACCTACATATGCTCAGCTTTCAAATGATTCATTTCAGATGTTCCTTCTACTTCTCAGCAGCATTTGTTTCCATCATTTTCCATATGTCAACAGGTTATTTTAAAGCAGGCTCTATTCCCATTTTGTCAGTTAGGTTAGCAATGTTTTCTGTGTGAGGACCGTGGGTAAAAAAGACAATAAAAAATGACTGAAGCTTTCATCTGTCATTTGTTCATAACTCTTACACAAATAACAGATAAAAATAATCCCTGATTTTCCTAACTGGTCATTCACTTGCACATCTTTTCCATTAGACAACAACTGTCTTTGATTTCTCATGTTAATTTTGAGTTTGATGTTGTGACAGATGTCAAGCCCAAGTAAAGGCACATGTTAATTATGTGGGGTTTTGTTTCTGTTATTATACTGATTTTTTCTGAAGATACTTTCCCACTTCAGCATTGTGTACTTCCTCTGCAGTAATTAATCCTTCTCCATTTTTAGGTCTTTACTGCTCAGCTTTTTTTTTTTTTTTTTTTGACAGTGGAAGAAAAGCATGCAGCTCCTGGTTTTTTTTAGAGGCATTCAAAGTATTTTTCTCTTACATATATATCATCATTAATTTAAAAATTTGCTTTCCCCAACATGCTGCTCCCTCTCAATCAGCCTTTTAATGTCCTACAAGAAACACTGAGCAAGATGTGAGAAGCTAACAGTCTATGCTATAGGCTGTGCACAGACCTGCTGCAATTTTCATGTTATATTGTTGTAACTCTTCTGCATTAGCTATTTTACAGGGCTTCAGGAGAGCAGAAGATTTTTTGTGTAATTTCTCTCTCCTTTAATATATCAGTTCATTCTCAGAATGAAACCCATTTGGTATTTTTTGAAAATACAGTTTGTTTTAATTGGCAAATACTGCACTTTGAAATGAGCTATAATTTGCACTATTACAAACCTTTCATGCAAACACAGTGTTGTTTCCAATTCAGTCATATTTTTTAATTTAAATTTTAAGGTATACTTTAAAAAAAATCCACTTTGCAGATAGTTAAGTTGGTAGCAACCAGGCTTTGCATAATGACTAGCACAAACTTTGTGCAGACAGCCAAACAATAGAAGGCCTGTGTCCAACTTGACAAATGTTAGATGCAGATTTCTATTGTCTCGCTCATAGTTTAGATTGCATCAGGGAATTTCTGCTGCGATTTTATTCATTGCAACCAATTGTTAAAAATCACATCCTAAATCCAAAGTTATTAATAACGCATTCAACAGATGGCAGATTATTTTAGAGAAGCAAAGTGCAATGGGTGATGCATTGAGTGTGATTTCTCCAAAATGAATTTTTAACTCACAGTATTTGGCTCTAAATCCAATCTAATCAAATGTAATTTAAATTGCAGTATGAAGCAAAGGAAAATAATTTTGTGACTCATGTTGTATTGCCATCTGAATCCCTGGGCCTTAACAAAATTGTCTATCATGTATTCAACAAGTTTATTGGAAGATGGAAAATAGCATTATTCAGCAGGAAAATGCCATACAAGTATAAGAGTATAGATATTTACATTGAACATGTGGAAAGCAAAATATTTTTGAGAGGATTTTATTAACTAAGATGGTTGTGATTTGTAAAGCTGGGATCTATACATATGACCAACCATTTCTCCCTCCAAAAACAATTCTAAGGTTTTAAAGCTCTTTGCAAGGCTGATTGAATGGAGCTGGACTTTGTGATCATTCAGTGCTAAAGCAGCCCCCGTGAAAAATATTGCAGTAGCACAAGTCCAGCGAGGGAAAAATTACTGAGCATCACCTCCTTTCTCTGTAGACCTAGAGGAACCAGTGCTGTTACTTGTTTGTAACAGCAAATCGTTCTCCCCATCTCACCAGCTCTGCTATGATTGTTTTCCTGGTGATAAACCAGCAAGTTTCTACCTGTTCTTGCACCTGATGAGAACTCAGCAGCTGAGGCAAGTGACTGTTCCAGCACCTATTTACAGCACAGTCTGCATATGAATAACTGCACAGATGCTTAGATTGCATTTTTCATCCCTTTATGCCTTATTGGGATGGAGGAAGCACCAGTTGGCTGTCAGAAGCGGTGCCCTGTGGAGCTCAACTGGGTTGCTCCTTTACGACCTAATGCAGAATTCAGTTCCTTCATGGTGCAGTCAGGGCAGTTATCAAAGGAAACCCATATGTGATGGAAACTGTGCTCTGGTTCCTCCTTCGGGAGATGTTACAGCCCTGTAACACTAATGAAAGGCTGACTATACTGTCAAAACATAATTAAAATGTAAACTAATCTCAGTGCAGAAGGGAAGGTGCAGCACCTGCCTTTATCAGCCTCAGTCATGACTCACTGCTCTGTGGTGTAAGAAGCCCAAATGAATATGCAGTTGGAGCTCAACCCACGCAACTCTGCTCTCAACTATCAGTAACAACACTAGGAGAGACATATCTTGCAGAAGCAAAAGGAAAGTTTTTCTTTAGGAAATTTTATTTTATTTCTTGCTAAAATAGTAGCAGTAAATATGCACAGATAAAGAATGGTACATTTGTAAGTACCTACCACAAAACCCCATAGAAAGTTTGATGCATGGTTAGCATATGCTGTATTGAATGGGAATATAGCTAAACTATGCTAAAGCTGGCATCATATTTCTTGTGTTAAGCGAATTTAGCATGTTAAATTATATCCTATGAGATTCAAACTGTAATGACTTGGATTTGTGTTTTGTATGGGGTCTGTGAAATAAATTGCACTATTTCTGTTGTGCCAGAAGAGATTATTTGAAGCAGAGTAAGTACAGATAGCTTAAGTGACATACAACCAGCAAACTGTGTGAGACAATTGTCCGGAGACAACTTTGGTCAAAATCATTCTTATTTTTCCTTGGTTGTTTTTTTTTTTCTTCAGCATTATTAAAGTAGTTTTCAAGCACTGCAGAGTGTTCTGTTATACTGTCTATCTCCTTTTTCATCCATAGTTTACAAAGCCTCTCAAGCTGCAGACAGGCAGCTGAATGAATTCGGGAGACTGTGGGTGATACGCCAAGCTGCCTTTTGTAGTTAACCTGAGTCTGTCTGCGGCATTACCTAAATGAGTTATGTGTTGCTTTCATCTTAGATGCTTACAACATGAAAATTGCTTCCTACAAAGGGGATGGCACTGTTCCCTGAATGCACTGTTGTGCTGATGGATTTAAAAATCTAACTATATGTTGAATATATTTACCCTGACAGAGCATGATGACTGGCTAAAGAAAGTAAATCACCAGCACACAAGCAAGAAACATACATCTTGTTTTAGGGTGCTTCTTCATAATTTTCATCCATAGAGCTAATGATTTAAATAGTTTTATAATGTCACCATTCGTGACTGTATTTGCTAGGCTCCAGTTCAATAAGGTAGTCAAGCATGTGCCTAGCTTAAGCTGGGTCATTCTTAAGCAGATCTTAAACTTTATCTTCAATACCTCAGGTTTTAGTTTCTTGAGTCAGTTGGAATAGACTCCATATTGGAACAGTTTAAAAACTAACCTCTCAAAACAGTCTTGTGTCAATATTTTGAGAAAATGCATGTAAATATTTACTACTGACAAAAAAGTAGGCAGTCATTAAGGTTGTAAAGTTGTTCCCAAAATGGACTCCTGAATATCTGTTAAATAGATTCTTTTTGAATGAAGTTTACTTGAACAACAAAACACAGTTGCATGGTCCAGGGCATAGGTCTGAAGGAAACAATTGCCTTTTTCATCTTCCACTTATTTACACAACGAATTCTTCTAAACACGTATGAGATTCAGGACCAAGTTCATGTAGATCCTGGGAAGATTTAGAGAAGTTCAGTTTCAATATAACTGAAAAATAACCTCAGATATAGGCAATAATATAAATTTCTGAGATGAGATCCTATAATTTTAACATTACTACAAACAAGAACTAAAAGTATTCTTCTCATCCCAAGGCCCACACAAGAATGTGAAGAACATTATTTGAAATAAACAGGGTTTGTAAAACTCAGCAGGTAATGGAAAGAAGCAGCAGACACAATATCTGCCTCTGTAACGTGGTGCTGTCCTTTGACAGAGGAAAATATGGAGTCATATAAGGCAGTACTCGTGCTCGAGGCACGAGCTCTGGCGTACCCCAGGTCAGAGGGAGCCCAGCTGCGTTACTTCTGTGCATCGCTGAAGCGACTTCGGCATCAGGAAAAGAGCTGCTGGCTGGGCTAGCTCGCTGGCTTCTCTGCAGAGGGAACACGGCAGGAGCCGATGGGATCGGCTCACATTAGCTCAGAGACAAAGAAGAGAGAGGCTGTTCTGGTCTGACTCCTAACAGGTTTATTGTTAGAAGTTTCACAACCCGAACAAGCTCGGAAGGGATGGAATGCAATGGGATCCTCCCCCGAGGCTTGTCCTCAGTGTTATAGAGCGTTTGAAAACCGCGGTGAAAGGGGAAAACAACCAATGAGTTACAAGCCAGGGGGAGGATACAATTTAACAAGAACCACTGGGGGAAATGGAGAGGCGGGAGTTGTAACAGAGAACCAGTGAACAACCGAGGAACCGGGAATTTTCCCGAACCGGGGGAGGCGGCTTGCACCCCGGTGCTGCCCAGGGGGTGCGGCTTAGGCTTCTGAGCCGCCCATCAACCCACCCTCTGAGTCTGCTCTTTGGGAAACTCGATCCAGGGGAGGGGCTGGGATCGATTGGCATCACGCTGCCCCAGCCCCGCAGTGGGATGGGTCACAGCAACAGTCATAGAGAAACCTGCTATTGAAACACAAAAAGAAAGTCTGGAAAGAAACTGGGTGTGATGATCTGTTGGGTCAGCCAGTGCCCCTGAACAGTGTATCCTGGGTGTATAAACTAAAGGCAGTGGTCACTATCATATAACGTAGGTCCAGCTTAGACTTTCTAGCTGCTCCTCTCTGCGTATTTTCCTTAATTAAGGATATATTGAGATGTGAGGGTTTTATTCACTTCCCTCCTTATCCTTCGCCTGTTGCAGAACTGAGATTAGGGTACAAATATAGCAGAAACCAAGTTGGAAGAAAGCCCTAGACCAGCTGCATCCCTAGAAATGTTCAAGGCCAGGTTGGATGGGGCTCTGAGCAAGCTGGTCTAGCAAGCAACCTCATGGCAGAAGTTTTGAACTAGATGATCTTTAAGGTCCCTTCCAACCCAAAACACTCTATGATTCTATTACTCAGTTTGCACTCCCAAACTTCTGCACAAAATCAGGGTGTTTCTTGCTGTAAAATTTGTAGAGGGAATTGCCAATGGTTTCTGTTCAAAGGATTGCTGTTTGCAGCAGTTAATAAGTTATACATAATGCAAAAGCATGCATTGCAGACTGCACCAGTGCATGACTAAAATGTGACATTCAAGATGAAGTATTTCCAGAAATCTAATGCTGGATCTATGCGAGGCCAGTGAGCTGCCAAATCAAGCAAGATTCTGCCCAAAATTTTATTCCACCGCTTATGTGCCCTATTTTCAACCTCACTTCATTCATGTGGCAACTTTGAACCTGAAAATTTAGAAAGTATGAATAACTACATTAAAAAAACCCTTATGATGATGGTAGGTTATGCTAAAAAATATTCTATTCAATCTATAGCATTTGAGAGTTCATCTGCAGATGCACAAGAAGTATCTGGACTCTAGTGAGTATACTAACAGAACACATCATCTTTTAAAGCTGATGGTGCTTTTTGCAAGCTTTAATTGTTTGAAACTGACCCTCCTTTGAACATGGTGAAAGTTTACAGGATACCTTTAAAATTCTGTGTAGCTAATAATTATTTGTTGACTAATGAGTAAAGGCTGTTCCAAAGCACGAGGTGATAGTGATCACATAATGAAGGAAGTGATGAAATCATGGACTGCTGTTTAACGAGAGAGAAGTTTTCCTTTCAAGTCTCTTACTATTCAGTCCTGACAAGTATTAACTCTGATTTTTCTCCCCACAACATACATAATAGAGCTGCATGATATTTTTCAAATTAAAAAGAAACTCTTCAGTGTTCACTTTTTTTAAAGTACCATTATTTTTCTTTTCTAAGCATATCATATTATTATGTTTCCACCCAACCTCCCTTAAAACATTTAGAAAACTAGTAATATAATGAGAATTCAGTCATTTCAGACAAGAATTTCTGAAATCCACTTAATAATAAGGCTCTGGTTTTACTCTTATGAAATAAACTCATCTTGGAAATGATATTGTTTATAATCTTGCTGTTTTATTTTATTTATTTATTTTTTTATTTTTATTTTATTTTCATTTATTATGGCTTTAATGTTTTGAAGAATTTGACTACCAAATAGCAATGGTTTTCTATAATTTATGGATCCTTTGCTCTATAAGCAATTTCAAGAACTGAAGGTGGGCTGAAATTTGCTTTCTGATTTTTTTTTCAATATATTTTCTGGATTCATTTTTGTATGAATTTGTAGATTACCTTTTTAGATTTAGGCCGGTGAAATATGTGACTTTGGGGCTTCTTAAAATTGTTTTGCCTAGGTGTATGGTGTACTATCTGTAATTTCCTAGCAGAATTTACTGTGCTTCTTATATGAGGCTATTATTCTTTGTATTCTGTTTTAACAGCTCCCCTTTTTACCAGGAGGTATTGACACAGTCATGCACACACACATCGACATGCCTTCTGACCTATATGCTGGTTTTGTGATGATCCCAGAGCTAGATTTTAGGTCTGTAGGAAAATAAATTGGATTTTGAACTCTGAACGTCTTTAGATTGTCAATGTTTGACTCTGTCTTATAGCCCAAGAACAATTTTATGTTCTACTGGGTAAGAAAGCTGCAGAAAAATTTTCAGCATGAAGGGATCAATTGTAGTAAAGAACTGTTCAGAAATGAACAGAATGATAAACTCTTAAGGATGAAATTATGAATTCTAGAGCAAAGTGCAAGTAGGTCTCCCAGAACTGGTAATTCATATTGGTCACCAAAACCTCTTACTATTGAAACCAAACATGGATGTGTTCTGCCCAAGGCATTTTTCGTTTACTCTCGCTTTGTCTTGGAATGCTCTGTCTCATTAAGTGGCTGATCCCGATCATGGGCAATTGCATGCTGAAGGATCAAAACCCAAAAGAATCAACTTTCCTGACTTTCTTCTGTTACCAAAGCCATTTTTATGCAAGCTTATAAATATGGTCCTATCTATAATCTAAAATAAATTCAAGTCTTTTATTTCCTCACCACTGCTTAGCTAGCTCTTCATATCCTGACACATTTGAGGGATTTCATTTAGGTAATTTAGATAATTTTAGGTATTATAAACCACCTTTTAAAAATTGCAGGGAAGTTCCAAAACTCCACTTGACTTAAGGTTACAGGACCTGACTGTACAAATGTGAGTTTTTAGTAGTAGTAGTATAGTACAAAAGATATGGGGAAAGGATCTTATGCCATGAAATATAAGAAGATTAACTATGAATGCTCTTTCAGTAAGAGTCTGAAAGTAAGTACTGTTTGAAAGAGAGTATTTTTCCAGCAGACAATAAAATACCTTCAAGACTAAACGCTGAACTGAAAGTTGGATCCTGGTCCTTTTAATTCAATTGCATGGATAATCCAATTCCCTGAAAAGATTATTTTCATGGAAAATGGAACAGCTAAAACCAAGGGTGAGTGAAAGTGAACCTTGCTTATTGCCAGTGGTGTCTGTAACACATTTTCATTACTGATTTTCAGTAACAGCAAGAAACTCCCCACAGAGAAAGACTGTCTCAAATAGACAACCCAGCTGTTGAAGGAAAAAGTTTGGCAAAGGGGAAGAGACCCCTATGAGGTCACAGAAGCAAGAGGAAGCTGAAATAGGGCGTCAGTGAAGCCCCCACCTCTCCCAGAATTGCTTCTGCTGCTAAAACTGGAGGTGCCCTGTCTCGGTTTTGAAAGACAGGTGTCTGCTAAGGAAGGCAGAGGCCCCCCTTGAAGTGGCAGATATAACCCCTCTTCCCTCCAAGTTATTATATTTTGAAATCAAGGGCCTTTAGGCGAAGATGTGGGAAATAGGAATAACAGTTCTTTACTATATATATATATATGTATATAACCAGTCAAACAAAACAACAACAACTATGGCAGTAACAGCAATCACAAACCCAGTCCCAGCCTTCTCGGCTGTCAGGCCCTTTCCCCTCGGGTGCAGTTCCGCTCGCAGCCGGCAGGGGCGCTGGCGGCTCCCGGTGAGCAGGGCAGGTGCGATGGTTCCCCCGCGGCTGCAGGGGGCGCTCCGGAGCGAGCTCGGGAAACCCGCGGCTCTGGTGCCCTGGGATCCTGGGAAGGGATGGAACAAAGGCTTCACAAACCCCTGGGCAGCCGATCCCGGGCTCTCAGGAACAGCAGGCTGGAATGGCAGGGACGAACGCAAATCCCGGGCGGCAGGCGAGATGTATCCAGATGGGAAAAAACCACGGAGGCCCAGGCAGGCAGGGCGAGCAGGGCTACAGCGTAGCGAAAGCTCGAAGCAGCAGCGGGGCAGGGCAGCCACAGCCCGGTCTCCAGCAGGGCAGGGAAAGCGGCTTTTGGGGTCCCGGTGTTGCTTCCAGCAGGAAGAAAGAACGGCCAAAAAGAAAGCAGCAGCAGCTCCTTTCTCTGCAGCTTCTCTCTCCGGACGCTCAGAGCGAACTGTCTCCACACCCAGGTGTAGACAAAGGAGTAGCCAGGCCCGCCCCACTCCCCTTTTTGTCTTTCTTAAGTACAGCTATTTGTCCCCTAGCAACATGCATATGGGAGAAAATTCCTTTAACAGGAAAACCTAAGACTAAACTAAAACCCCAACATGCCCAGACATGGATCAGCACAGAAATGCTTGGGGACAGCGCACCCTCACAGGAAAATAACTAGAAATTTTGAATATAATACATCTCAGGAAAACTTTTAAAAAGCAACTATACTTGTAGAATTTCTAGGCAGGGAACAAATATGGGATAGGACACCTTCCATGCTTCTAAAAGGCAAAAGTCCTCAGTGCAGTAGTCACTGATAGCATTTAATAAGCCCATCATCCCAGAAGCCATCTTTCAGCCAAGTAGCAGGTTAGAAAACACTTGTTAAGAATCCGTCTTAGTACCGGTGCAGTTTATCAGGGGAAATTGTTTATGTCTGTGCTCTATCAGTCTCACAAAAGCCCCACACTGTCTTGCCACTCTTTGATGTGTATTTGCCAATATGATAATGTCTGCCTTTAGGTTTTACTAGCTTAGATAAGCAACACATTCGTATTTACCAAACACAACCTCACAAACCCTTCTTAATAAGTGCTGCCATGTTAGCAAAAGCTCCTTCTGGTGCCATGTAGGTTTATCCTATTTTTATCTCCCTGAAGACACCAGATACACCTCTGCATAATGTGCATTGGCAGCCACAGTGTGGTAAAACAATGACTGTGAGTAGAGTCACACCCATGTCTACCAGGAGAAATTTGTTCAGTTCATTATTGTTTAGCACACCTTTTTTGGCTTATGTCTCCAGCCAAACCCCAGACCCTTCTTCCTGTGGTCCCCTGAGAAACTCCTGTTGACATCAGTTAGCTGGTCTTCATGGTGTTTACAGTAAGCTTTAAGTAGCACAAACTGCATTAAGCTGAACACACTTAGAAATCAGATGTTTTACTTCTTTCTGCCATAGCCTCAGCTCACTGCATAATTCCAGGTTAAAGCTGAGCAACAATGTACAGTGAATATTGTGGTTGGGCCTCTGCTGTTTATAAATTTACCATGAGTAAAATCGAAGTTCTCCTGACTTGAACTTCTTCCATTTTATTAAAAGACAGCATTTTAGAGTTTCTTGGCTGTCACCCATTTTCTTGGCTAGAGTTCCCAGGCAGATTTTATGTTGTCAGATGGTGCTCTCAATTCTGAGCAAAAATGGAAAAAGGCAGCTTTTTTCTTGGGGGCTTGAAGGCTTTTCTTCCGAGTTGTCTGATGCCTTTCTCACTGTCCTCTCTTTTCCAGTGAACAAGACTTCTAACTCCTTTCAAGAAATTTTCTTCTTTTTTGCCAGTAGGGTATCGTCTATTAATTTGCTGCTTTCTATGAAAGTTAGTTGTTCCTCTTTTGACACCAATGTCTTTTTAGTGGGTGATTTCTGATCCAGTCAGCATGCTCCTTTGAGATTTTTTGGCAACTAAGATGCCAGCTAACCATTCCAAGTTGGAGTCTCTAGGCTTCAGAAAACGTCAAAGCCACACACCAATAATGGAGACCTTCATGAAGTTTGCTTACATTTGTATGCTTGGAACCCACAGAGTTCAGGTGAGTCCAAGCCAAAACCATATCCTTCCACATAGCTTGGGATATGGTATGAGTAATTTTTTCCTCTACCTGAAGTGCTGATTTACTGTGGGTCTGAGGAGGTTTTTCAGCTACCTACCATTAACTCTAACCACCAGGGTGCACATTCACATGCCCATGCAGCAGCCCCTCCTAAATCAGTGTTGCATTCGTCCACAGAGCATCCGAGTTGGAAGGTTAATACATTTGCTCTTGTTTATATCACATCTCTACAAGACTCTCCAAGTCTGAGGAATCACTAGGACTTGTTACCCAGTTCAGTAATCTGACCTAGATTCTTCTGTTGCATTTCCTGGAAAAAAACCCCCATACTTTTTGTAATATTTTGTCAGATGTTCAACTCAGACTTCCTGGAGTGATTTCTATGACCTTGATCACACTTCTTCAGTCAATCTTACTGGTTTGTAATAGTTCATATTCATCTCTCAGAGTCTCTCACAACAGACCAGCTCAGAGACACACACTTGGAGACCAGAGAACAGCACATTACGATCACGAACTCTGAACTCTCTCAAAACTGACTTCAGGGGGCAAAGGGATATATTCGAAAGAAGTGCTAATTCAAACAAATACAGTTTTATTAGAAGAGCTTGATAGGCTTATTACAATGTTATGTGCAGCATGCACATCCTGGGTCATGCAATATGGATACTCTTCGGCAGGCTTCTCATTCTCTGCACAGCCAGAAGCTGGTACTGGCTCTAAAGTCCACCTTGAGTTGCTAGTCACAGCCACTGAAGCAGAATCTGAAATTCTACAGTTTCCATGTTGCTGAAAGCTGCAGAATTTGGCCTTTGGTTGTGCAAGGTGTATTACAAGGGGTGAATACACTGCCAGACTATTAGCTGTACTGAATTTTAAGCTCTTAATTTAGTTGTCTCCTAGGCTTCTCCTTTTACCAGCTGGGGGGAGGATCAGACTGGGGCCTACTCAGAATTGCTAAGCTAGGCTTTCACACTCTGTAGAAGCTAACTCTCTCCCCACTAGCTAAGAATTAGGAAAATAAGGAGCATCTCCTATCTGTTAGATGGTTTGCATAAATCCTCTGACAAACATGCAACCAAATGTCACAGACAAATTGCAACCAGATACCTTTGAACTCAATTGAAATTTAGCTTAAGGAAGGCTTCAAGACACTGTTCTCAAACAGCTAGATATTTGATATCCTAGGAGATATATTTAAAACAGGTAATTTCTCCAAGTATTGCAGACAAGATAATAATATCATATTTACAAGGAAAAATAAAAAATAGTTACAAGCATTGTGCATTCTCTTTTCAAACAATTGCATAATTATGTATTTCATCCAGGAACTGATACTGTGTTGTTTCTGCATTTCAGACTTGGAGGCACTTTTTTAATGAGAGAACAGGAAAAATCAACTGAATGGAAAACATTATATTTACTTAATTTTTTTAAAATAATCCAATAGCATTGGAAAATCATTAAGCAACCTGGATAGTCAGATGCACCTCACATGCTTCTAGAAAGATCTGTATATAAATTATATTGTTGATATTGGGTAAAGAATTTTGTTATCTTAGAATCCGTTATATGCTGTTGCCATGTAAATTATTTGGCTGGCACTATTGACAGTTTGTCTAACTGGATTGCAAGTTGCTTATTAATGCAGTGTTGGAAAATCATGTGAAACTATCATTCTCCTGAGACCAAGTCAATATTTATATGCATTTAGATGATGCAGCAGCTGTGGTGATGGAAGGGCTATGAGGAGGCCAGAAATGCCTAGTTTTGAGGTCCTCAGTGCACGCATAGTGCGCTTATGCCTCTCTGGCAGGTATGTTCCCCATACAGCACGCCAGAAGGTTCACTATATACTACACTGAAAGAATCAAAAGTCCCCCTCTGGCACTGCTCCCAGTGCATATGGTACCTTAAGTGTACCATTTTGCTCCTAAACAGACTGGAAAGGTTCCTGTACATTGTGGAGCAAGGAAGAGAGGATGGTATTCCTGCTTCTCAAGTTAGTTGCCCATCTTAACCATATTAAACTAAGTGTCCCTAGCCTTCTTTTGTGGGGATTATTTCACATCAAGACTTGATTTTGTCCGTCTCATCTGTCCTCTTCCAGCATCCCTCCTTCTTCCTGTGCTGACTTTATAAACAGATAAATTAAAAACATATACATGAGTAAGACAGGGCTCTTCCTCTTAATGCCTAGTGGGAAAATCCAAGTTGTCTGTGGCCAACATCAAATACAATTATTTACCAGACACCAATAAAAGCACTGCCCTCTTTGGAAATAGAATCATAGGGTAGTTTGGGTTGGAAGGGGCCTTTAGAGGTCACCTAGTCCAACAATCCTGCCATGAGCAGGGACATCTTCAACTTGATCAGGTTGCTCAGAACCCCATCCAATCTGACCTTCAATGTTTCTAGGGATGGGGTACTCACCACCTCTCTGGGCAATCTGAAACAGTGTTTCACCACACTTACCATAAAAAAATTCTCCTTTACATTTATTCTGAATCTACACTCTTTTAGTTTAAAGCCATTACCCTCTGTCCTATCACTACAGGCCCTCCTAAATGGTCTCTCCCCATCTTTCATATAAACCCCTTTTCAGTACTGAAAGGCAGCAATAAGGTGTCCCCAGAGTCTTCTCTTCTCCAGGCTCAACAGCCCCAACTCTCTCAGCCTGTCTTCATAGGGAAGGTCCTCCAGCCCTCTGATCATCTTTGTGTCCCTCCCCTGGACTCTCTCCAGCAGGTCCATGTCCTTCTTTTGGGGGCCCCAGAGCTGGACAAAGTACTCCAGATGAGATCTCATGAGAGTGGAGTAGAGGGGCAGAACCCCCTCCCTCAGCCTGCTGCCCACACTGCTTTGGATGCAGCCCAGGGCTCATTTGCCTCTCTGGGCCACATGACCTTGCAATAGGTCATGTCCAGCTCTTCAGCTGTGTCATGCGTTAGCAAGCATAGTCCTGGAAGTGATGTTCTTGCAAAGAGGTGCTTACAGCTCCTCTATGACCTGACAGAACCTCTCAGCTGGCTAGTTTGAATATTGACAATTTTTTAAGCCACTTAAAAATGGACCACCTCTGTGGTCCATATTTAAGAATGGACAAAGCCCAGGGGATCTCTGTCTCCTTTCTGGCACTGGGACAAGTAGCTGCAGGGCCCATATGGGGCCCGGCAGACCCAGGCCAGGCCCTGCTCAAGCCAGGCTGGGCCACGGCCATCCTGGAGCCGATGGGCCCTGTTCCACCTCTGGCCCCCCCACAGCCCTGCTACATGCAGATGGGCCGCTCCCCCTCTCCAGTGTGGCCAAAGACAAAGATTCAGCTGAACCTGCCCGCTGCCCAGCAAAGATCATGTGACCAACAGCAATAAGCGACATTCCAGCTGCAAAGTCTGGGTGAGATTAACCCTTTTAGTGCTGTGAAGAGCTGAAAACCTGAGGGAGGAGAAAGAGGAGATGCTTAAAGCTGAAATTCTGTTGTAAAGCTATGGTGGTGATGGACTATGATATATCAGAGTACCCGTTGTAATTTCATGAAGGCATGGGGGGTGGAGCATTCAACTTGTACTTGTGAGCAAAAGCACCTGTGCTGAGATAGGCAAATGCTGAAGCAGTTGTGATTTGAAGGGAAATTTGAACAGGGAGAGATGGAAGCAATGAGGACTCTTGCTCCAATTGGAAGGAGAAGACCTCTGTTCCTAGAGATACGCCCAGAGATAGTTTTAGAGATGAAGATGCTTTTTTCTCCCAGGAAAGGAGGAGGGCCTCTATTCTCAGAGATGGAAATGCTCCCAGAGATGTGTGAAGAGAACTTTTGTTTCTGAACGGCTCAACCTTAAAATTGTACCCCAGTAGCTCAAGATTGGACCCTTGAAAGCAGTTGTGGGAAAAGCTGCAAGTCGTGGGAAGAGACTCTCACACAATGCAAGCAGAGAACCAACCCAGGTGGCTGTCTCATGATACTGAAGCGAGCAGAGAACCAACCCGGGCAGCTGTCTCATTGTGATAATGTCTCCATAGTATGAGCAAGAGAGACTCCTCTTCCAACCGAACAAGGTTATTATGCAAGTGGTAAACAGGCTGAACATCTCAAGGGTTGTCTTTCTGCATTGTCAGTGGGAGAAGGGAGAAAGGTGGTGGGAGGAGAAGTGTTCTGAAGGTGTAGTATGATTTTTTTTTTTTTTCCTTCTTTTAGGTCTATTAATAAACTTCTTCATATTCTTTCAAGTTTTGTGCCTGGTTTGCTTTTCTCCTAATTCTTATCTCACAGAAGGCAAACAGTAATGAGTATTTTGGACCAAACCACTACAAGCTACCAGTACCCCCAAGTCCTACTCTTGACTTCTCTCAATCCCTTCATCCCCCAGCCTATACTGATCCCAGGCATTCCTCAACCTTCTTGTCAGCCAACTTGTCAGCCTTGTCAAGAGAATGAAAAGGCACAGGTGGAAAGGAGAGGAAAATACCCAGGGTGGCCATGCTCCAGAAGGCCAAGGTTCACTCTCCCACCTGAGGAAGACAAGCACACCTCACTGTACAAACTGCAGTGGCACTGCCAAACAGCCCCCTGAAGGTCAGCTTTTGCTATGCATCATTCTGTTTGACAAAAAATCAGACTATGCCCCTATAAGGCCACAAAAAACTCTCTCAACAAGACTTTTAAAGAGGCTTACAGTTGTTCATGTACTCTGAGTCAGATGCACAGGAGAAATACGGGCAAGATATTTTCAAGAGGTCAAAACAATAAAAACTTTACTGGCAACCTCAGAAAATCAGGGAACTTCAACAAAAGGTTTAGAGCAGCATTAAATCAACATAAAACACTTCTCAAAGCCATTTGACTTAGCAAACTGCAAGCCCATTTGATTTCAATTTACTCAAAGATTCCAAGAAAGAATTAGAAATGAAGAAAAGAAAAAACATAACTTTTACTTTTGTTTCCAGTGATGCTGAGCTAATAGAAATTCCAAGAGGAAGTAGGACCAAGCCATACTTGCCTTGTGTCTCACTTTAAGTATCCTTTGGCCTTCCTGGGCCCTTCCCCTGGGTGGGACTTCTGGTCATTTGGCCACTCAGGAGCTGGGTTGGGGCTCCAGGGGCAGGTGTGGAGCATTGCCTCTGGTGTGCCAGGGATTGGTGGCCACTGCAGGGCTGGGACAGAGACCCAGCAGGGTGGGGTGTGCAGGGCAGGGCATTGCCTCGCCTCACCCAGGCAAGGCCTGACCTGCCCCTTCCCCCACACATGCACCCAAATGTTTCAAGTGAGTGATCCTTCTGTCTCTTATAGCCCCTAAGATCTGATACTGAGAGTTTTCTCTGGGATGTTAGTGTACATTAACCAGCTCCTTCTCAGAACAATAGGAGGGTTTGAAACAAGAATAAATTCCGTGATTTGCTGGTCATGGCAGGTGTGTGTGCAACAGGAATAAAGACAACTCCCTCAGCTGATTGGCATCATGTCTGCCCCAAAGTCGACAGCTGCAAGTGTGCAGCCTCCAGGTAGCTGGTTGAACCTGCTGGAGAGAAAGGGATCCTTGCCTCATTAACTTCTGAGTGTTCAATCTGCCAGCCTTTCCTCAGGAGAAATTGTCTGGAGTTTATAAAGCTGCTGGAGCCAGGAGATAGAGAACACATGGGACACCAAAACATGAGTTCCGTGTCAAAGTAGCCTGGTAGCAGCCTGCTAAACAGCAGAAGCAAACTGGAAAGATATACATGAGTCCTGCACCATTGCCATGACCCAGAGGTGTTACTGGAAGAGCTGGACAGTGAATCAGGGAGCTCACACTGCAGGAAGGAAGTGGAGCGGTGAGGTACTCTGATCCTTTGGCCCACGAGATCTAAAATAGCTGCCCGAAATTGTTCTTACAGGATTTTGTGCCAAAATGTTGTCTATCAGGGTGCTTTTCTGACTGACCTGTTAAACCACACTGTAGATCAAGGGTAAGCAGAAGCTGATGAGAGCAACACAGCAGCAGGGACTCCTCTCTGGCAGATGCCATGGGGTCCCTGCGAATGGAAATCTCAGTTTGGTCTCTGACCTCAGAGCAGACACTGTGCAGTGTCACTCAGCTGTGTAAATCCAGCACATGGAGCACTCATTTGCTTTACAGTTAGAGACCCACCTGTCATAACAAATAGATAAAAATAGGCCTTTTTTTTTTTTCAAATACTTTAATTGCAGTTGGAGTTTATCCATTTAAGAGCAAATTTGAATGATTCCCACTCCCCCACCAAGGAATAGGAGAGCATTTGCTAGTTTTAAATAACAAAGGGATCAAAGACAAAATCTGACAAATGCCACTCTGATCACCCAAGTTGCAGGCTATCCACCTGCTGAAATGTCCCCAGCTATATGGATATGTTCCCAGAGTAAAGGGAGAGAGAGAAAAGAGAGAGAAAAAAAAGATTGGTAGATAAAGGAAAGATCTCAAGGTATGAAACCAGATAAACACCTCAGGCAAGACTAAGATGCCTATACACTGAATAAAGCTTTACACCATGAGTAATCCTGTAGATATTAGGAGGAGAAATGATGAGGAAAAAAAATTGTTACTGTGTGAGTAAGAAATCCCAGTTTGGCCAATACTCAAATGAGAATGAAAACCTCTTATCAGCAAAAAAGATTAAAGATTATTTTAAAAACAATTTTTAAGTACTTTTAACGTTTGTTTGTATCCAAAACAAAACTATCATGAGCCTTAATTTTCCCAGTGTTTTCACTGTTAAGGAAGAAAGCTTTGCAGCTTTCTAAAACCTGATGCATAAACCACCATGACTGTCAAGTAAGACTTTCTTATAATATATCATCATCCAGTTCTTCAGAAGGAAGAAGACAATGGTCTGTATACAAAATAACCTGAGCATTATTATGTCTTTATCAGAAAAAGGAAAGGGTAATTTTAGACGCCTATTTATTTGGCAGCTTTGCAGGATCTTAAGTAGACTATGAATTACCTTGTTTGAACAGATCCGTATCAGATATGTAATTACACTTCCCAAGGACAAACCCACCCAAATCAAAGCAGGGATCATCAAACGTCATGCAACATTTAGGCTTCCCCTTAAAATTAAAAACATTGCAGCACTGAGAGTATTTCAATAAAGGGGGATGTAAACAACCTGTCTGTCTTCTCCAATTTCTTTCAGTTAGTTACATGATTTAGGATATGTTCTTCCTAAGTCCAGAAAACACCCTAGGTACTTACTATCTTCTAGCTAAGGAAGGATATACTAAGGTATGTTATTGCCAAATGCGCAGCTTTATCAGCTTGGGAAAAAAAAAATTAGAGTCTCCACTTTTAACCAGGATTAGGTGGAAATACTGACATGGAAAAAAAGCCCTATTCAAACTGAAATACTGTGCTGGGATGTAACTCAGAATTTCTTTATTCTTCTATGCATTCAAACTGTAACTTGGTAACCTGTGATTAATCACCACATAATCCAAACCTTTTCTCTTTAATCCTTTAGCTAATGGGGAAAAAATAATGTGGATCAATAAAATTGTAACATCTTGACAGACACTGTACATACACACTAAACTAACATGGCAGATCTACAGTAAATTACAACACTTAATCTATGCATGTCATTTTCTCAGGAAGAACACAGGTTTGTGTAACTCCTGTTCACTCCCATTCTAATGACTCCATCATGTGAACCCTTACAGCCTTTGGTTTCTTTCTCATGCGATCGGTGGCGATGAGTAACAGGTCTCAGCCAGCAAGTGTTTACAGAGTAAAGCGGAGGGTGGAATCCAGTCTACCTCACCAATACTCGAGGCATGTTGTGTCAGGGCTATTAGAGCCAAGGAAAGGGCTGATTCATTGCGTCTAAATTGCTTTTTGCAAAGACAGCACTTAAGAAAACATATCCCACCATACTCAGCTTCTTCCATTTCTCCTGTCTTCAGAGCAGCTCATGAGCTCAACAGCGTCAAGCAGCACCAGGAGAGGTTTAGGTTGGACATCAGGAGGAATTTCTTCACAGAACGGGTGACTAGACATTGGAATGGACTAGACTGCCCAGGGAGGTGGTGGAGTCACCATTCCTGGAGGTGTTTAAGGAAAGACGGGACATGCACTTAGTGGTCTAGTTGACATGATGGTATTTGGTCAAATGTTGGACTCAGTGATCTCAGAAGTCTTTTGCAACCTAATTGATTCTGTGATTCTGTGAACTTCTCAAGGGAAATCCAGTCCTTCCAAGTTTTTATCTTCACCTGATGATATGAGGAAGTAGCAGCAATTTCCAGATGTCTCTGGCTTCCGAAAGCCAGTCTTCATGACCTTCTTCAAAGGACCTTGAAGAACATGCCTAGTAAGATGCTGCAGCACAGTCCCTGCTGCAGGCTGGGAAGTGGAGCCAGGCAATGCGCCCTGGGCTCTGCTTGGATAGGGGAACCACACGTGCCCACCTTCTTGGCAAATGCTCCCAACACCAGAGCACAGGTTGCACCCAGCCCCCATGCTGTCCAGGAGTGGCCACCAGGCAGCCACTGTGCCTGAGGAAAAGCCTACAGGAGCTCCCCACTGCCCAAGAGGTGCCATTTTGAACCATGGTTCTCTCTCACACACACTGGCCAGCAGTAAGAGCTGGGAAGATCTGAAGAACATGATGTCAAAACTTGCTGGGGTGGGTGTTATGCAGTGGTAGTCCTATGTAAAAAAAGGAAATATCCCAGAACTTGTCTTGGATCACTGAATGTCCCTACATGTGTCATGACTTTTGTAATTAAAATGCAGCCTCTCTTACCCCAGTATTCTGCTCATCCTTCTCCACAGGAGGCCAGCCTTGGTGACACCAAGGAGCCCTGCACAGTAAGGGAAATCAAAGACTGCTGTTTACAACTGTGCTGAGCATCTGAGAAGAGAACTTTCTCTTGGTAGTGGTGTCACTTTATAGCACTCACAGCATCAATAAATTCCTCTTTGAAGAAGGCATCTTTTAAGTCCATATTCAGAAAGAAATGCTTGATTATTTTCCCCCATACTGTTTTTTTTCCTAGAAGTGTTACACTCACTGAAGAGACATTCTGACTTCTCTTGGTATGCAGCTAACAAAAATTAGTGATGCTATTTATTATTCCCACCATAAAGAAACAGAACTTCAACAGTATCCAGTTAAATTATTTTCTCATCTCTTTTACTACAGGAACTTTTTTTTAATATTGCTGAATATTTCACTTCTGCCACTCTATGAATTAATCTCATCTGAATGGGTTTCCACCCTTCCTTAATATATGGCTTTCACTGCATTTGTATTTGTATCACAGCTGTTGCCTATGTCAATTTTTTTCCTCTTCATTTAGCCTTTGCATTTTCAGTTGCTACAGAAAGAAATTTATGGCTGAATCAGCAAGGATAATGTCTTTTTAGGCATGGTCTGTGGGGAAAACAACTGGAGGCACATTGACTGGCCTCTGTCTTTCTCAAAGCAATTTCTTCTATAGAGATATGTATGCTGCAATATTGGTGTTCCTACCCAAATGGGTATGAGAGCTTAAAAGCTGAGGAAGATGTGGAAAGCAAGGGAAGAGCAGTGTTTTTGTTGAACAAGAACTATCTTCAGCACTCCACCTCCAGGAAGTGGCAGGCATGGGAAAGGAGTGGAATGTTTTGGCTAATGTGAGGGCACATCTGCAGCTTTGTCACACTGTGAAATGGAGCTGATATGCAAAAGAGAGCCTCCTTGTTCTGCTCACCACTGCCAGCTCTTGTGGTTTAATGTGACACCTGTAATATTAGCTGTTTTTCTTGTAGCTTCTACTCCTTGGGGCATGTGTGGGTGAGACTTTCAGCTTCTGCTTGTAGAGTAAGGCTAAAACTTTCTTGGTAGGAAAGGGGAGTAAGAAACAAGACCCAGGTGTATCCTAATAGCTGAAGAGCCCAGAGGCAAATAAAACATGCACAATCATTTTTATGAATATCATTATTTGTATGCCAGTTGCAGGAATTTTGAACAAGGTTGATGATCTTTAGCTTGGCAGCCTACAATGCTCCTTAGTAATGTCCTGGCCAATCACCTTTTATGAACATCTTTAATTTTATGGTATTTCTCTTATAACTCTCTGAAGCCCCCAAGTATATAATGCTGGACTGAGCCATGTGAGACTCTGTTACTGGTCTCAGAAAAGCACTGTAGATATTAATCTGTTCATGTCTGTAAATACAAATAAAAAGTGTTATAAAATGCCATTTATACTGGCCATCATTGAGGTATATGATTTCGCCTTTTGCCTGATTAGAGTTACCATGGTATTATCTATGCTAAGATGCACTTGGAAATGGCAATTATATACATGGTACCGTTGAGCATTGCATTGTTAACTGCATCATTCAGGTTTGCAGGGACAGAAACAAATTCAACAAGATGAGAAACTCTGTATGAGAAATAAAGCAGGCAAAGAGAAAATAGCAAATCTGTAAGATTAAAAATGCTGTGTGGCCTCTAATATCTTGGGTTCTCTTTAGTTCTGTGAGTGTGTTCTGTATACTGTGAATAAGGGCTACTGATATAAGAGTCAGCAAACCCATTGATGTCCTACAGTAAACCATCAGAATGTTAATCTCTCCTCCTCCATCCACAGAAATGTGTCCTATGCCTTCATTTAACACTTACAGATATATATATCCAAAGAGGGGGCTAGAAAGGTAGGCCAAGTCTTTCCAAAGAATGCTCAAGATGAATGGCAACAAAGGTTGTTCAGAAATTTTATTCATGTTGGAGAAGTGCCAGCTGCACTCATTTTTAATATTTGAAAAATTAATTGTACTTGCCCAAGACCCTTCCAAGACAGATGCTTTAATTCCTTTTAAAAATGCAAGATCAAAATATGTATCATCAGTTACTTTATTGTGAAACATTACAAACCCTGTCCAAGATCAAATTCATGACACTTTCACACAAGCTGATCTTTAAAATCAAATTTTGGGCCTTTTTTGTTTTTATAAGAATAGGCTATTTTTCTATCATTAATATTTAAGAAGAAAATATAATATGTGTCTTTTTTTAAAGGGGAAAAACCTTTCCTAAAAAGAGGACAGGTCTCCAACAAATACTAGGTGTGCAAAAAAAAAAAAAAAAAAAGACCCTTTACTTTCCATTAATTTTTTGGCATAACCTGCATGGCTGGAGCATTGTAATGCACTGTTACTGTAGGTCTCATCTGAGGAAAGTAGATCAGTGATAAAGGCCAAAAGGTGAGGGAGGGGCTAAGAAGCTGATACAGGTGAGATCTGAAGTAGGTAAGGACAGCAACTGTACTTGTCCTCAGGTAGGATGTGCTGTGTTATCATTCAAAAGAAAGCAACGAAAAGCTGGGTGATCTGGTTTTGTAATACTGATCTCATTCTGTATTTCTAAGCCTACAATTTATATTTCTTTTATTTTATGTCTCTGTTAAAACTATTATTTATAAAGCTTTATAGGCTTTCATATTACATTATTAGAATTTCTCCCACCCATGGAGTTAAATAAGTTCTGTTCCACTTCTCAAAGTATGGTGTATAATATATGACTGGGAATCAATGGTCATATCTACTGTACATATAGAGCTGGATATTGGCCAGATATTCCAGACAGATGTCTGGTTCCCAGACAGTATTTGCCTTAAGGAGTGGCATCTGAAGAAGTTTTATAACTGCCCCTTGTTGTTACCTCTCTCCTCAGTGTTTCTGCTCTGTGGTGTCTCTTATCACTTTTTAGATCACATTTTCTCCAGCTATTTCCTGGCACCCACTTTGGGTACCTGATTTTTTTATTGCCATTCTTTGGACACTGAGATTAATGGCATAGGAGTCATTTAACACTGCTACATCCAGTGTGTTGTTAAAGATAGTTTGATACTTGCAGCTTTAAAAACTGCTTTCCACAAAGTGCACTGCTGATGAGAATGTAAGAGTGCAAATATGCAGAGAAGCCAATTAGCTTTGTCTCAGCTAATATAAAATACATGCTGGACACTTCTGGATTCAGGCAATGTACACAGCTTCTATTTTATGATGTGTTCACTAACCTGAAGTCAGAGTGTCTTGAACCATTAGTGGTAAAAGTTTGTGTGGGACAATAAGGAAGTAACAGCAGCATCAGCACTGGATTACAGGAAAGTTCTAGAAAAATTGAGTTCTTATACAAGTACTTAAGCAAAACCCATCCGTCAAGATTGTACTTCTCAGTATAGGAGGCAGGCCTTGCACAGAGCAGGTGAGAGAGCAGCATGCTGAGGTTGCCAGAGTCCTGCAGTCTTCACAGTAGAACTTGAAGACTGAAATTAGGTATGAGTTAAATATTGGAATAAGCTTGATATTAGTAATATATCCAGGAGAATCTGATGGGTGATGGCATCACCTAGCAGGAAGGAAAGCTATAATAAGATCCAATGCCTAGAAGCTGAATGTTGACGAAATTCAGTCTAGAAATAAGACTCTGAACTTTAGCTGCCAGAGTGATTAAGTACTAGAATAATGTGTGCAGGGGTGAATAAATTCCTGCAGACACAGACCATCCATTTTTGTAAATGACAGAGCTTCAAGGAGGACTGCTGAGCATAGTGCAGAAATTACTAAGTACATTTTTCTAGCAAGTGTCATGTGTCATGGAAAAGGTCATATCAGCTCATCAACACCACACCTTCAGGTCTTCAGATTCTCTTCCTTTGCTTGATTGTCATGTCCAGAGGCCTGCATGGCTGATGCGAGGCCACGGGCAACACCCAGCCTCATCACTGGTCTTTAGGACATGGTCTCCCTGCAAGCTTGAAACTTAGGGCATATGAATTGGAAACATCACAGGTTTTTGAACCAGCATGGGGCTACTTTCAAACTAATTAGAGTTGTTCATCTAGATTTTAAAATTCTGTAGGTTCATCTTCTTTGACCCAAATTCCTCTAAGTAAGGCTTCCTGTATTTCTTTTTGGGCAGAAATAGTAAAAATGAAACCAGTAGAATGTAGTTCATGACAGAAATCTCCAGTATTGATGAGTTAGGAACCACAAGATATTTTCTTCTGCTAATCTGTTCAGTTCCTCCCTTCTTGGGAAGGCAATGTATCTCTGACATGTATCTATATATATCAGAAGACCTGTTCCTATGAATGCTTAAGTCACATTTTACAGATAGTGCTAAACTGGGGACAAGAAAAGGGAAAGTTTTTGGCCACTGTTCTCCTTCACAGCTCTTATCTTCCAAGATGAGATAACTGGTCCCCTCTCTTTAGAAAAAATTCAAAAAAATGACAGGGATAATTATTTGCTCTGTGTTTTCAGCGAGCAAAGTCCATGTATTTTCACAGTACATCTTCTGAAGGTGCAGGAATAGTTAGAATAAGGACTTTCACTGTGTCTCTCTCTGTCCCCACACTCAGCAAGGCATTTTCTTTTTGCTGACAGAGCATCTTCAGTGACTCATTGCCTTTTGTGTCTTTGTAAAACTACAGACTATTTGAAATTTCACCAGGTTTCACTTTGTGTGTATAGATTTGATAGCGTTCAAGGATCAAAATGAAAAGCAGGCATCTGAAATTTAGGATGAACTACAACTGGCCAGTCTCACAGAACAAAAAAAGGAAATATGAGATTTATAATGAAAGAAAAAAGAAAGAGCCAACAATTCTACATAAATATATATTATTTAGAGCAAAACTCCATCCTTACACAGATTTTTGATTTTTCAGCCTGTGCATAGCATCACTTTCAAATAATTAATGAGCACAGCTCCATGAGACCTCAAAACCTGCTTAGATTTTTTTTTTAATCTATGTCAAATCCATTTTTATACAACAGCTTTAAGGTAAATTCCTGTAGTTTGTGCTAGGAATTTTAACCTCACCGAAAGGCTGATATAGGCCAGAGTTAGACAAAAGATGACAAAGCTCTGTTATTGTGAAGAGATACTGCTCACAAGATTCTATTATGTATCTGTCTCTCCCAGTAAGCTGAAGCATCAGATTCTTGCATATATGGATTAACTTTCAGTCAGCATAGATAAAAGACTGTTAGTGGTGTTGCTTTCACGCTGTTTTGGTTGGGGGCGGGGGGGGGGATTATCTTTTTCTGTGTCTAAGCAGTACAGACACAGAAAGGGAAGAATGCTGATATGGGTGAAAAAAGTATAGTGGTTACTTTTTCCTAGTCAGAGCACAGAATCTCCTGAAGCTGTATCAGAGATCACAGCAAGGACACCGTGCCAAGCAGTGCTTGTCCCTTGCTGATAGAAGCCCACCACCCTGAGAGATCTTGTGAAAAGTGCATTTCATGAAAGCCTCTGCCAAGCCTTAGCAGTTATGCCAGATTTTGTCCAATGATGATGAAGAGCTTCCCCCTTCAGAAAAATCACAGCAAATTCTGACCTGAGGCACTGGCACCAGTGGTAATGCCTAATCTAGGAGGCAGCTCCCACTAACTGCAGCTGCAACACAGCACTCAAGGATGGGCATCCTTGCCCTCACACACCTGGTGGTGAGTCAGGGAGAGGACTGGTGGGACAGAAAATGCCAGTTCTCATCTGCCCTCTCCAAAGAGGCAGCAACTGCTCAAAGCCCTGCTACAGAGCCTGGCAATCATAGCAGGACATCAAGTATGTTGTCTTTCTCTCTTTTGGAAAAACTGTAGTAAAATGCAGGAGGCTAAAAGGGCAAAAAAATTCACTGTGTTTTCCATTGCAAGATCTACGGGGTGTCAAAAAAAAAGGACCAGGTGAAACTAGGTGTTAAATTCAAATTGAACCAAAAGAGATGGTCCTCATTCACTTACAGCTATGGGCCATTGCAGATCATAGCAGCTTACAAAAGTTCATAAAGAAATTGGATGAATTCATGGATGAAAAATCCGTCTTGGAAACAGAAGCCACTAATGCTGGCTCAGGAAACACCTGCACCACAAATCAGTGAGGTTGCAAGACTGGGCCAGGGAAGTGTCATTATGTGCTTGTCTTGTTTCTGTGCTTTCTCTTAAGCTGCTTCTAGTTCACAAGCTTGGATACAGGCTTCTGGACCCTTGATCTGATCAGTCTACAGCTATTATTGTATTCCCATAATCTTCAGAGAATCTTGGCCAAACCTATGATCTCTGAGTAAAATTTATAATTTGTAAAGTAAGAGTGATATAATGAAAAAAATAATTGAAGGCAGGCACATCATTTTTTTAATTATTTATGTGTTAAAAGTAACTTAAATCGTTCTGTACAAGCCATTTGCCACTTATCACTTGGCTACACTTAATTACTTTTACTAACCTGCCCACATACTTAACTTTCTTATTACTGCAGTGTAGTATGAAGCAGATCTGTGAAATAACTGGTGGAATACAGCCAGGGGTGAGAGGTTTGGGTCCAAAGTTTGCAGCTTGGTTCTGCTCTCTTTAAAAAAAATTAAAAATATCATCTGAATTCTAATGCCACCATTAGCTGATGCAGTTCTGGTAAAATTATTTGCAGTGTACGTGTAAGCGTTCTTAAAACCCCAGTCTGTCAGGTAAAATATGAAAGAACCCTTTACACTTCACAGCAAAGACTGTTCCTGGGACATGGTACCCAACTCTACCAATGGTCCAGGAAGTGACCTTGCTGTGCTTCTCCTCTGCCTTGCTCACACCTAGATTTCAGTGTCTGACAGATGCTGTGCTCATTTTGTCTCTATTCACTCCCCGTGCAAAGCACATTTCACTAAACTGAACAGACTCAAGCAGAGGCTGAGACACAGCTGTGCAGTGATTCCCAGAAGAAGGGATCCCAGATGGCTTTGGCCCAAGCTGTTCCTGGAACGTGAGTAAAGCTGTCAAGGGTCTGCACAGCTGGCAGCATGCGTGTGGACCCCTTTTGGGAGGGGAGGTTTTGGGGTCAAGGAGTTTTCCTATGGGGGCACAAGTCCTGTTCTATTTGCCAGTTTAGCTGCAAGTCTAGATGCAAAACTATTTGCAAAAGAGAAGATGGGCTGAGAACCCACTAAAGGCAAAAGGACTCTTTCCTTTCACATTGATGGAGTTTGGATCAGGCCTGCTGTGCCTGGCCAGTTTGGGGTTGGAAGCTCCAGAACTCCTGAAAGAACACAAAACCCATCTATCGTTTCTGCGAGGAGCAAAGGCACTTACCTGAAGCACATAGGTGTACGAGGCATTTTAACAGATGATTTGTGAGCTACTGTGGCAAAAAGATACAAAAAATACAGATACAAAATTTAAGAGTGACTTTTGGGATGGGAAAAGTGGGAGTTTAAAATGATTATTCATTTCTGGATCTGTTTTCCTCATCAAGGGAGCACAGCACTGCAGCTGATAGTGCAGTAGTTTGCAACACCCGAAGGCCCCAGCTGCACTATTTGCTGTTCCCTAAAGTTCACAAGCAACAGCCCTGTAAGCTGCAGCTGACATTAGTGGCATTCATACACCAGAACCATGTGAAAGTCCTAGAGCCATTGTGATTTGTCTGTTGTTTCATGTTACAAGGGCTGTACCAGTATTCTGGTACAATATTCTTGTGATGCAACTGTATTAAGCTTTTACATCCCTGTTTCTACTGAAGTATATTAGTAGAAGAAACATGTGGTACTGTTGTACTCAGGTCTTCAAAGAATCCCTGAATTATCCAAAATCATTAAATTCCCAGAAACGTTCAGCTTAACCAAAAATGTCTGGACTATCCAAAAGAATTATTTATCAGGTGAACTGAAAAACACCCAAACTCCTTTTTTTTTTTTTTTTTAATATGACTGTATTTTATATAAACACTCAAAATTTCATGTAACGGGTAACAAATTTTAGAATGGTAAGGACCTAAATAACAGAAGGTTGCAAATAGCACTGTACCTAATATCCTAACTCTGTGGCCTTCAGAAATTGTCTTCAGGCAAAGTGAAGGCATAGGAAATGTTTTGCAATGCTCTTTCCTCTCTTTTTTTTACCATATTTATAGTTGGCTTGCTGATATTGGGTAGAATTTAAGTGGGGAGGGGAGACTTTATTTTCTGTCAACTGTGGGTAAGTACTATCTACTTCAGAGGTACTGTGGGGCTTAATTAATGTTTACAGTGCCTCAGGAGTCTTACCCACATTAAAGGTATAATAATAACTATTCCTAATTAATTTCCTACTAAACAGCAAAGTTTCATGAAGTTTTAAAGCAGAACAGTGGATGAATTTGTAAACTCCATTTATCTGAATCCCTGGAGTAGGAAAAGTTAGGGGGGAAAGTGGTAAAAATCTTCAATTAATTTTCCTCAACCTGAGGGATTTAATTAAGATGTTAGAAAAAATGTGCAAGTTTCCTGTGGGTATTTCTTATTTAATTTTCAGTTTCCTGAAGACAGATCTTGAAGCTTACAACAGATTTTGTAAGCCACAAAGAGACTAATTCAAAAAAAGATGTTAGTTTATTACAGTTGAACTGGCTATGGATCAAATTATCTAGACAAAATTCAACAGCTACATGCAGCACTTTATACTATTTACATTCTGTAGTTTCCTTGTTTTGAATTGCTTTAAAAAGGATTGCTTAGGATTGCAGATTATATCTCACTGGCGTAACTCAAGCACCATGTAGAGATACCTGAGCTACCTGTGAAAGGTCTAAATCAAGTGTTGGAAGTTACGCATGTCTGCTAGCTCAGAATAATATCTGAGTTAATTAGTCATGGGGAGAACAGAAATATATTAGCTTCAGTGGAGCACAACATAACAGTGAGACCCAAGCTACCTACTCTAGACATACCCTCTAGGAATATATTTCCAGCTGAAAAGGAAATAGGAACAGGAAACTTAAAAGGATCCACAGCACTGCATGGATTGCAGCACACCAAAAAGAAACACTTGCCCTGTGCCCTTTGGGTACATCTACAACCACAGATAGGAGAAGACCTACTTCCATGTGCAGAACTATAGCTTGTGACCAGACAGAACCTTAACCAATGCTGACTTTATCTATACCCATCAAACAAACCAATGTTTGCTGCAAAGTTCCCATTTTCTTGAGGACTGGTCACCACGTGGCATGTGGGGGCAAAAGATTGTAGTTTGGAAGACATCAGGTTTCATGAGTTCATCCATGTGAGGAAACAGAAATTAAAGCCAGCATAAATAAGGATGATTGAAGACCAAAAAAAAAGAGTTAGAGATCAAGAAATTGCATTGTTCTCTTGGAGACTTCATGTGAGCTTTAGAAGCTAAAGTACTTTCCTTAAAACAATATTAGGACAGGCAGGGGTCTATGTGCAGTTCCAAAGGGGAGTCCTAGCTCTGGGCAGTGCTTCTTCCCTCTTTTCACTGGCCTGGTTTTCTAGCTTCTCTGCTTCTCTCACAATACCATGGGCTGCTCAGTCCCTTTGTCATCAGGCTCTGCCACTTCACTAAACCTGAAGAGATTTTCTACTTCCAAGGAAAATATCAGCAGTGTCCAGCATCACTGGTTCTCCCACACTGAGAGGAGTCTGGTGAATGGGACTTGCAGCTACATGGTGATAAGTCTTTGGGTTCCCTGCCAGCAACCTGCTTAATTTAGATATGTGAATATACCTATGGAAGTAAATGCTTAAGGCTAAGATTTTCAAAATAAGCTTGAAGGAATTAAACACCCAATGCCTACAGACTTTCTCAGTCTAACTGCTTTTCTGGATTGGGGCCAGAGTGCTAATCGACTTGCAGTCCTGAGCTCAAAATGAAGGACTTATATCCCAACTGTGCCAGTGTGCTGCTTGCCTTCTCATTTGACTGGCCAAAAGCATGCAATAGCATCTCTGGTGTTGAAATACTAAGATTTCACAAATGTTTTTTTATATCTTTTTGGATCAAGTTTTTGTCTGATGTGCAGCAAAGCCTGCAAAAACATATCCTCTATCATGTAGAATTCCAAAAAGTGTGGTAATATCTGTCTAACACAACATCTGTCTAGCATTAAATCTGAAGAATTGGAACCATTTGTTTGATGAGCAGTGTAACAAAGATGAAAATTCATTCTTGGGATATCAATGGAGAAATTTTTTTTTTTCTTTTTAGTGAAATGTGAGATGATTTCAACCAAAAATTATGTCTGCCAGCACATTTAAGCCTCCAGGCAGCTTATAAAATGTTTATAAAAATAAAGCACAGACTCATTAGAAGACTTTGGGGGTAAAATGCAAATAGTACAAGATTTATATGCTCTTTAGGCATATACAGGTGCTCCTGATGAAAAGAACCAACAGAAAACTTGAGGGCATTTCTGCAGACTTCATACTTCCTGCCACACAATAGGTTGTTTGTCCTTGTATTTTATTCACAAATATTTTGGGCCCACAAATAATGTGAGAGTTTTCTATAGGAATAACTAGGGAAGTGCAAAGTGTTCCCTCAGAGGTATTAGACGTGGACTTCTAGACACCCTCCTCTATAGATGATCAAGCAATCAATAAACATGCCAATGCAGCAAAACTAACCTCCACGAAATCATACCAGCTTGGATAGGATTCAATGAAGTAGATGAGTTGGGAATAAAAAATTACTAACAAAAAGAAGTACAACAAACACAGGATAGGATGCCAGTACTGCAGGCTGTTGTCAGACTTGACAGGGTTTTCACAGAGGTCAGGGCAAGTTGGCTGTGAGTAGCAGTACATGCAAGGGAGACAGAGCATCCCGTACTGCATCTAGGCTGCTCAGGCTGCTGGGACAGAGCAATTAGGCAGAGGGGACGAGATTAAATTTATCAGCAACATGGCAGTATTGACAGGTGGAAGTGTCAGTATTTTCTCCTCCAGAAAACACTTAAAACCCACCCCAACAACCTATTTGGCTTTAGATCCAAAACATAAAGGAAATTAATGGTGCTGTTTTACCAAAATAATTGCATTATACTAATAATGAAAAGCTTTTTGGCTCAAAGTAAAATTTCAGAACAGAATTCTTCTTTGACAACTTACTGAACTTTTTCTCTGTTTTCTGGATAGTGTCAAATATAGTATGATCTTCCTTGCTTCTCTCTGGCTTGAAGTGGAACTCTGTGTTCAGCTGACCAGATGTCACGTATCAATAGTTTCCACTGGAGGTCCTGTTAATTTCTCATTAGTTCTTTTGTCTATTCTATTAACAAAATAAGCATAATTTAAACAGTAAAGATTAATTTTTATTAGTTGTTCAGGAAAAATATAAAAAGACTTTGTTTCAGACAGTAACGGACCCAGGGTTATTTGTTTCTCAGTTGTTCAGGACATGTTTAAATGCCTTGTTTATGTCTTCCATTATAACTGGGAAAATAAAACATGTCTGTTAGAAACTAAATAATGCTTATTTATGACCCACCTCTAGGGGTTTTTTTCACTCCCATTGTTCTCATTTTATTTAGTACAATTAAAATACAAAGGACAATGGCTATCCATAGCTTTTGGCATATTACCAGTTATTTAAAATACAAGTCCAACACAGCAGAGCTCACGCAAAACAAAATTAAATTAACTTAGCCAGCTAGTAATTCAAAGCAGTAAAATATATCCTGTCCCATTCATTCCCTCAATTCTTCCCAAAAAGCCCTAGGAAACAGACTGTCTTTGTAGTTTGCTTTAAAGGTCAAAAGACTGTGATTGAAACTTTTTGCCTCTTTTAAAATGAGGGGACTTATGCTTGCGTCCCTCTGGTGACACCAGGACCAGTTATGTCAGCAAAATCTGAAAGAAACAGTAAGGCAGCACTTAACAATACCTTAACATCTAGCCAAGAAAATCCAGCCGCCAAAAACCAAGGGACAGAGATCTTACAGGCTTACGGAAAAATACTGTTACACAAGCTCAGTCAGTTGACTGCTGGCTCAGCACTACTGGGCACAAAAATGATGGAGTCCGAGTAAGGCTCATTCAGTGGCAATAAATTCATACAGTGATTAGGGGTGTAATTTTTTTTTTCCAGTTTGACCACTGAAGCAAATGAATTTCAGTAAAGCCCCCCAGATTAGACAGTTCAAACTCAGAACTAAATCAAAAGTTTTCCTTAATTTGAACTCCATCAACCAAAAATAGGCATCTCTATGAAACGGAAATCCATGGAAAGGACTGAAAAATTCTACAGAGCTGTGAAGGAGGAGCTGAGGCATAAACCTTCTTCTTCCTCGTCACTTACCTCTCTGCATCCTCCCCATATGTGGGGGACAGGACCTACTGTCCCAGCAGGGCACCTGGCTCCCAAACTAGAGCGGAACACTGATCTCAATGCCACTATTTCATTTTGTACAGCTTAAACAGCTCAAAAAGCCACTAGCACAAGGCCTGGACTACAATGGCTTGCCTCTTTTGGTGAACACCCAAGAGCCACAGGCTCTTGAGCCATCCTCTCTTGACCAGCCTGTAGCAGGAACAGAGATTTGCCCCCTTCTTGATGCTGCCAGAGATTTTTTATTGTGCATAACCTGAAAACGCTTTCTCTGGGGATGGATTTTTGGACTAGATTCTGCTCCTGTCCATCTGAAGCCACCTGTGCATTAGGGGTGGTATGTGCTCTAGAAATCTCTGCCCTAGAGCATGGTGGTGGAGTCCATTACAGGGACTGATGTGCTCAAATCTCCTCAGGCAGAAGAGAGAGCTGAAGCTGAGCTTTGCACAGATTTAATGAATGTTCAGATCGCTGGGTGACTGTGGAGGCCATCACCATCCACAAACTCACACCTAGACCTGAGGAAATAAATTTATACTTATCTACCTCCCAGGACAGCAGAAAAACCCACAAAAAACCCCCCGCTTAAACAGCTCTACAGATGTGGTTTTGATTCAAGCATATTTTCAGGCCAACAAAAATCGTGTGTTTAGTGAATAATCTATTTGTTGGAAATAAATGCCTAGAGCCAACTCTTTTCCTGCTGCTGAAATAAACAATTCCCCTTTTTCCCTGGGGCAGGACTCACACCCACATGCTTTCAGTCTTCCTTCCTGAATTGCCTCCTCAGACAGCATCCATCTCCGATGAGAGGGGCCACACCTGAGAGTGGTATCTGTAAATACGCCAAGAAACACCCACTTCCACATCCACAGAGTGCCCCTTGTTGCGCTCTGATCCTTAACCAGTGACCTGTCATGGTGTGTGCCAGCTTCAGTTTTCAGCCCTTGCTGCCTGTAAAGCTTCTGGATCAAACCTGCAGGGCTAAAAGAAACCACAATCTCTGGAAACATCTTGCAGGAGCAACATGAAGCAGCTATCATGACCACTTCAGCATGTTTATTTTTTAAGATTAGGAAGTGCATTTTCAGAAGCCCAGCTATGCTCTCTTTGTATTCTGCCTCTCTGAAATCTGCTTAAGATTTCCTTATTAGGTGTCCTAATTTTTCAGCTTCTTAATTCACAAAAATGAAGCTACTCCATCTCAAATAGGGATTCGGAGAATGAATAAATGTGTATACTCTTTTGTATCCCCCAAAGATATTCCAGGAACAGTGTTTTGTATGTAAAACTCTGAGATCTTCAGGGAAAGAAAATAGAAATTGCAGAAACAGAATGAATCCTGTGGACAAAATTTTCAAAAAATCTCCTTTTTTGTGCTACTGAGATGTCAGAGTAGCAAAATTTATTCTCTTTGATAGCAGCTGAGAAGCATTGAGGCAACCAGGAACAAGACTCTTCTCTCAGGACTGTGGATGTAAATCTCAGCAAACCTTAATGGAGTTGCACCCATAACATCAGACTCCCATCCTCTTATAGCAAGGCAGTGCTAACATATCTTCCAGGACAGATATAAGGGATCTCTGCTGCACATCACTCAGCATATGAATTTTCACGGGGAGAAAGAGTTTAGCTCGTCTCTGAAGTTAATTTACATTTGTTGGGCTCTTAATTAAAGCAGGGTGTTACTTTCCCAGACTGAAGTGGATTAGAAATACAATGGCTTCAGTGAAAGCTGAGAATAACTTCTCTGTGATGCAGTAGTAGGATGACAAAGGACTGAAAAGTTTAGTAGGGCTGATTCTCAGAATTATTTTACACATATATAGTAAAACATCAAAACAGAAATTTAAAAATCTATTGCCTGATCGAAAATCATGTTCCCAAACACATTTTTACCACAACGACAGTTAACCAAATATTGTATGACTTCTCACCCGGGGTTGTAGAAAAGAAACAAAAATTCTCTAAGTTCTCCATGTGGAGATTTTTTGGTGTTATTATTTTTTATTGCAGCAGAAATAATAGCTTTGAAATAGCACTCTTTTCCCACAGAAAAGAGCACTGTCTGGGTTTCACACTTGGTCTAGTAGTATCTATAGCAGTACCTATAGCAACATATGGCCAAGCTTAAGACAACTTAGTGTAAAAGAAAAGTCAATTAAATGTTTCATTTGGCACTTGTACCTAAATTAAATGCCATGGCTATGCTTCAGTGGAGTATATACAGGAATTGGCTCAGAACAGCTTCTGTTAAACAGCCACCTCTGCCAGGTTTAGTGACCCAATATTACTTACTTCCTGGCTAAGATTAAATTCTGATTTTATGGCTATTTTTTGTTTCTCTTCTGTAATCAACACAGATAAACAATCCCAAGAATACAATCCTTTAGACCCTCCTCAGGCAAAATGACCACTTAAGAAAACAGACATTTTGGTGCAGTGGGGACGCAGTCCATGCTGATATAACACTGGTGCAAAGAATAGAGGTTAAAATAATGGATAATTGTATTCAGGAAAGTAGACTGGAAATCAGAACACACATTTAACTTTTTTTTTCTATACTTCAACTCCATAAATACAAGGATTTGGGCAACACCAATGAGCTGCAAAAGATTAATATCAATCAATCCTTGCTCGTGCAAACTTGAATGTGTTACTGTACCAGAGTTTTCTGATGTCCAGGAAACAGATTCTGCAGGACAGCTTCCTTTTGCTAACCAGCAGGAAATAATAGAATATTTCGATTGCTGCTGTGTTAAAATCTGAGACACTCTTAAGAAGGGAGCCAGATAAGAATGATCTTTTTTCCTTCTTTCCAATGTCTTTATTTCTAACTTTACCATGATGTGACTAAAAACTCATCTCAATAACTTGTGAAAGAGATTACTAGGACTACAACTGCAAGCAGTTTCATACTGAAAACAGATTTTTTTGAAAATCAAAATTAGATCAGCTGCCTGGGGAAATTTTCCACTATGTTATTTGTAACAGCTTCAAGTTCTTCCTGTAAGTGCCTTCCCTTGTAAGGAGCCTTATTATCCTTAGCCTGGAATGTTCACATAAAGAAAGGCACTTATTACAGAAGATATCTGGTTGGTTCTCGTTTTAAAAAGCGAATATTTAAATACTTTAGAAGTCTCAGTCTCTCAGGTTTGCAGCAGAGGTTAAACTGCTTTCTAACAGTGAGGAGCTATTGAACCCCACTTACTTTATAACCAAAGTATGAAATAGACATATCAGTCTTTTTTTCCCCTAGTGGCATGATGAGATGTACTAAAGCATGTAACATAGAGGAAACGGAGTGAATAGCCACTCATTATTGTTAGAGAGCAGATTTGAGTTTGCTTGTACAGAGTATAAACTCATTTTCAACATGTGGCCTCAGCTTTCCTCCTTACCCATCCTGTGCTCTCCTCATAGAGGAGATTACACGTCCATTTCATCTGCAATGGTTGCATGCGGCGTTAAAGCCTTCCTGACAAAGAGATAAAGCCTTCTCCCAAATAGAGTCACAGAATGGTTTGGGACGGATGGGACCCTAAAAATCATCTAGTTTCAACCTCCTGCTGTGGGCAAAGACACCAGGAGCATATCAATACCTCTCTTCTCTCTGCAGACTGGGTAGACCTTTGGTCATATACACCTGAGCTCTTCCTTAGCTGGGCTTAGGAAGCAGTCAGATGCTGTCATACTGTCCTAGTACTTGCATATGAAGACTCAGATCACCAAATTGTTTTGTGGATCTCAAGCCTTTTTCTTCTCCTGCTTACTCTGTACATCCAAATTTTAATCCCTTAATCCTCAAGATCCTGACAGACCAGATCCAGACAGATGTTTACCTCTTCCATGCCTTCCTGATCTCCCTTGGGCCTTTCCCACCCAGGCAGCAACCTCCCAGGCAGCTTCCTCATCTTGGCTTGGAAAGAAGTCACATCATGTCTTCTCCAAGCCCTGTTCTGTCTTCAGCTGAGGAAGGAGCTTGTCTTAGAAAATCCTTATTGCATTTCCCATCAGGGCTTGCACAGCCTCTTGTTGCTCAGTGGGTGCTGTTGTCCTCTTCCAGGACACATAGCCACAAGGTGCCCTCACTACTCTGAGAATCATCTCAGTAAGGAAATTTAAAAGTATATTATTCAAAAGCTGGATTTAGAGCAGATCCTAATTCAGTTCAATACATATTGCAATTTTAGGAGACTTTGCAGTGAGGTTCATGTCTTCTAGTTAAGGAATTTGAAAGTTAGATGAATGGTTTGGATTAGGACAAAGCTCCTAGCCCTGTGCTTCTTTAACAGTCACTAAGAGAAGCAGGCAACTCCTGATGGTGAGCCACTGCATGTGAAGAGAGGAGCCTAAAATTGGTCTCAAAAACTGCCTTCTCTCCGTACAATCTAAGGCACCAAAGGTGACTGGTAAGGATCTTGCAGAATAGATTGGAAATATCCTCAGCTCGTTGAGAGAAATCCTCTGAGGTTTTCCTGTTATCATCACGGAAAACAGACATGGGAGTGATCAGTGTGTTAAGTTAAGAGTAGATGTAAGTGCAGCTGTACCAGGGTAAGTTGAATGCTACACGTTTCTGGAAGAGAGCCTGGCTGTAGCCCCAGGTGACAGGATGGCATCCCTAGTGTGTGGCTAGCCAAGGAAGGCTGAGTGGTGAGACCATGTCAGCCCTTGGCAGAGCCCAACTCTGCACTTGGATGCTTGGAGAGATGAGCTGTGGCCCCTTCCTTTGATCTCTACACCTCTATGTAAAACAGATATTTAAATACAAAATTTTGTCCTAGTTCAGGATCTGGCCAGAAATGTATTTCTAGGCATGACTCTAATGAGAAGCAGCACCACCTCTTATCAATCTATTGGTATCCCATGTTAATGGCTGCAGTGTTCACTAGCCTGCCTGAAATTGCCATCAGCAGCAAATCTGTACACATTGCATTTTTCACCTGCCTTAGTGAGGAGAGCACTGGAAGTTTTCCATTTGCAGAGAGGAAACCATACCCTAGAAAACAAGAAGATAATGGATCACAATCACACTTGAAATTTACACAGGCTCTGTCCAGTCTTACCATTGACTAAAATGAGGACATGTTAAAGAATTGTCATTTCTAAATTGCCACTGCATCCAGAATACCCATATACAAACTCCTAGCATCTGTAATGGTCTGATTTTTGCATTTTCCTATTTTTGCCTCATAAATGTCTGTGCTATAAAAAAAAATAGTGGTATGCACTTAACAGTAGACATAGTTTCAGTCTTTGGATCCGTATTAATCCTTTGAGTTTCTCTCTCACGGTTTATTATGTCATCCAGATTTCAGTCTGAACCATCTACTCTTTTCCATATGTTCCTAGCAGGAAATGTGCATGAATTTAGAAACGCAGCAAGACATATGATATTCAATAATAAGAACATTTTGAAGACACACAAAAGAAAAAATCCAAATGAAAGTTGTCTCTGGCTCCCAGCCTCATTTAGTCAAACAAGATATCCAATATTCCTTAATTTGAAACTTTTAGTTATGGTAAAAGGTTTTGCTTTTCCTTTATTTAGCTGAGACTTTACTGCGGATACAGACTTAGAGAGTGTTGTTTTATATTTACTCACACTTAAGTTTTGTAATAATATCTAATATCTAGAATCATAGGAGGTTTTTCTTAAGTCTTATGGAGACAAAAGTAAACAATGGTTTAAAAGACAAGTCTGTATTTTGAAATTCAGTAAATATAGGGGTATGTGAGATGCCATAGCTTGGTTTATGAATTACATAGCAGATTCTATATATATATCAAATAACATGACATTATTGCCTAAAAAACTAAATGTTATACACGTCATATCAACAAGAAAACTGCAAATGATGTACAGGTAAATTGTCTGAACCCAGAAAAATGATTCCCACGTATATTTTTCCCATTAAGACTGAACTAAATAAACTGCCACAGACCTTGAGCATTCCTCCCTTGTGACCCTGCATCTAGAAAGGTGATGGAAGAGTAAGAAAACAAGAGTTTGCTACTGCAGAAAAAGCAAGGGAACCCCAGTCTCCAGAGCCTTGTAGGTTCATGAAGCAGGGGTGAAGACAACGGAGAGGGGAATAGAAAAAGCAGAAAGGACAGATCATTGGAGTTATGCAAGCCAGAACTGCACACTGAGTAGGCCATGGATGTTCCGTAAGTCTATTTATTCCCATAAAGCTTGTTTAAAAGACTGTTTATTTGATCTCCATAAGAAAAAACATTTTTACAACAGGAAGTTACCATTTTTTTTAGGAGAAGAGGCTGTTTTTTTCTATTCTGTTTTGTTTATTTGCTTGTAGGCAATGTTTTATGTTATACCCTTTTTCTTCAAGGTAACCAGGGTGTAGTGTTTAACCCTTCCAGAAATATCAGTTCAGGGAGGTGGTGCTAGCAATGGCCTTCTGTCTTTGCTTGGTGGGTCTCCAGGCAGGCAAAAAATTGCCCACTGAATGGGGCAATCTGCTCCAAGGTGTCTGCAGAATTCAGTCTGAAGGGAACAGGGAGGCCGGGGCAGGAAAAAGGAATGGATCTTCTGCATTCTTTTCCTCTAGCCTGAAAAAATGAGTTGGAATTGGTTTTTGTTGCATCATATAAGGATTTATCATGGGCATTAATGGTGCTACAGCCCTTCAGCTAGTAGGGCCTGATGTTAGCCTGGATGTTGTCAGGACTGTCAAGCTGCACATCCCACGTCCACTCCAGTCCTGGCCCTGCCTGACGTGCCGTCACCAGTATGAGAACCAGAGGTCTACCTCCCCATAGGATAGAAACAGCGAGGGATGAACACCTCTAGAGCCTGCTAAGAACACTGGAGGCAAAAATTAACTACTCAGGCTGGAGAAAATAAAATTTAAAGTTATTTTCAGAAAATTATTAAATTAATTCACAGAATTATTTAAAGTAATTATTAATTAAGGTTAAAATTATTCACAGAAGGGGTAAAGATTTTGTTTTAAGGCCATGAACAGACACTATGATCAGGATCAGCAGTTCCAAAACTGTCTTCTGCAGACAGTCTTTTGTGGGGCATGAATCAGCAGCACGCAGCAGATCGGCTGTACCCTGTCACCGTTAAAATGCTGCAATCTCATGAGGCATGTTCCGGGTGCTCTGCCAGAGATTTTAAAAGGGTTTTTCTGTCACTTTTCTTTCCTTATTTGAAATGGGTTTAAGCCTCAGAAGGATGAGTCTCTGTTAGCAGCAAATCAGAACCATATTCACTATTCCAGTCAGCAAAATATTTCTATTTTTCCCTCTTATTAGATAAGCCTTATATTCCAGAGAAGATGGATTTCAAGTACATGCCTGTACAAAAACACCATGTGAGCTGAAGCTCCTGCTCTGTAAAGTTCTTTGGGCTGTGGTATGTAGAAAATTCAAATTTTCTCTGTGGATATTTTTGGTATTGTAGTAGTATTGTGTAGTCTATATGTACCAGATCTGTAATTTTCAGCTAGCCATAGGCAAACATGGCAAGTCAGTACATGTATAAATCACTGCCTGTGACAGGTGTGGGCCACTGCAACAAATCTTCTATACTTTAAATTAGTCATAAATATATGCCTTTCACCAAGCAGGCTCTCAACCTTACAGAAAAGGTGACCATAGAAATCAATTGTGACTTAATTTGGTATCTTAAAATGAAGGACATATGTGAAGCCAGCAGCATCTATAAGTGAATCCACCAAACAACCCACATTTTTTTAATTGTTATTAAAAGAAGAAAAGGGTTGCATCTCAGGGATGCAACCTCCATTGTTAAACTTTTTAGTTTGTTTGGCATTTCTTCTTTTCCTCTGCACATGGAGAATTTAAAGTTCAACTATTGCTTCGCATATGTCCTGGCAAGGCTGCTGAACAGCAAACACCCCCAAGTTCGGCCAGTGCTCCATTCCTCCGTTCCGCAGGGAGTTCTTGTTTCATGTGTTTTTCATTTTAAGTTCTGCCTCCTCGAATGCTATTTCCTCTCTTTCGGTTTTCACCAAGGTCAAAGAAATCTTTAGCAAATAAAAAATATGAACATCCAGTCATCTACTGGAAGTGAGCCCATCCAGTGTCTAAATAATAAGTTAATAGGTTCATGGAGCAGTCCTGCCTATACCAACTATAGGGCAGCTGAAACCTTCATCTGAGCACTTCCCCACAGCTAAATAGAGAGTACTTATCAAATAGAGGGCTCTTTTGTCTTGATTATGAACTGCAGAGAAATCAGTTTAGCAGAAATCACAGTCCTAGCAAACAAGACTCTCCCAAGCTTCTGAAGTACATGACAGGGCACAGACCTTTCCCATTGGCCTTCACCTATCCATGGGCCAGAGCTGCAGAGGCCCGTACACAGAGGAGAAATGGTGGTGAGCAGCTGAAAAGCCCAGCTACTGAAAATATGTCTCATATTATAATAATACTACATGAAAATCATAGAGATTAAAATTCTATATAACATATTCAGCATGTTTTGGGGTATATCTTGGGAAAATTTCTTATAAAAATATGATTTAATAATATTTGCTAATTGCCATCAGACGCACTGTTGAAGCTGTCTGAAAGTCAAGAGTCGCTAGCTAACAGGATTTGTTACAGGAGATACAGTATTCATGGGGATCATTTGTCTCTGCAGAGACAAAAATGCATTTGGAGGTTGAGCTAGTCAAGCTCAACAGCTACTGATATTTTTTACAAATATGGGCTTACTTTTCATCAAAAGTAGGATTCAAGCTCATGCTAGTCTGTAGGAGACTCTACCAAGCTGAGTGTCTGAGCTGTGCATGAGCTGTAAAGGAAATCAGACCCAGAAGAGCTCTCCTGGGCTGCTGCCTCCATCTCACCTAATTACCTCGCTGTACCAGCTTCCATAAACTAATAAGGTTCTGTCTTAAGATCATATTCAGGTTTATGGATGGATGTTCCAGAAATGTAGGACTCTTCTGGCTGGAAACCTCCCTGTTTCCATTTGAAGTAATCTGTGTCACAAAATGGCACCCATATTTATCTTTGCTGCAGGTTCCCCGCCTGATACATCTGACCACATTTATGTTCTCCATGGGCACATCACATGTTGTGTCATCTCATAACCAAATAGTCCATTCCCAAGCTTTTTTTCATAGCTTCCTGCTTGGGGAAAAACCATGAGTCCTAAAGTGCCCGACCTCACCTTTTGGGTTATTTAAATTCATCCTACTTCTATTATTCCTGAAATGTATCCAATTCTTCCTGTACACTGTCCTCCTCCACATTCACATTACATATTGCATTATCAGAAAATTTCATGAGCACAGTTCTACTTTTTCTGCCAAAGTTGTTAAAAATGTTAAATAGGATCAGTCCCTAGACACATCTTGGAAGAATTCCACCGGTAACTTCCTTTCAGTTTGGTATTTTTCCTTTCAACATGATCTTTCATTTTTTTCCACCTCACAATTCTTCTGCTAACCCAAATTTTCTCCAGCTTAATGAGCAATTTCCTATGCAGCACTGAGTCAAGCGCTTTCCTGGTAACTGAGTTGTATCTCATTCTCTTAAAAATAAAAAAAAAAAAAATAAGGTTATCCAGACATGATCTACTCTTGTCATTTCATTTCCATCTTCATGTCCTTATTTGCTTATATCCAACATGTATTTTGAGATTTCACATATTCTTGAAGCCAGACCTGTGGTTGATGAGACTTTTCTTCTTTTTTGCTTAAATTAGATCCAACGCTTGCTTTTTCAAGGAAGAGCTTTCATCTCCAATAAACACATTCAAAATCTTTGTTAGCAGACTTGCAGTTTCTTTAACCAGTTCTTTTTTCCAGGATGTGCCTCCACTGCAAGCTGACTCAGTCACATTAATCTCTTCAGATTTTGGCGTCCACCTTAGATGTGGTTAATTCCATTTCCATTCACATATTCCCATTAGCAACACAGCCTTGTTTAACATCATCATCCCTGCTGAAATCTGAGCCAAAATATTCATCTTGGGGCCATGTCTGTATTATCCTCAACCTCACCATCTTTGCTGAGCAGTGCTTATAAATCATCTTTTTGTTTGTGTGGCTAAAAAAATCTCTATTTGATTTAGCTGTGTTTGAAAACCCCAAAAAAGTTTGTCTTTTGGCAATTCTTATTTTATCCATACACCTCCTGACCTCTAAGACTTAATCCTGTTAGCTGAACATTACTCTCTTTTTCCATTCTACATAGGATGTCTGCTTGTTCTGAATAGGTTATTTCTGAGCTGGGTAATCATCCAACTAAGTCTAAATCCCTTCCCTTGATTTCAGTTGAGGCCCCAGAGAAAAGCTGCACCCTTGTCATTCAGAAATTCCAGCTCACTATTACACTTAAGTTCATGGGTTTCCCTGTTCAGTGAACTGCATATTTGAAACTGAAAATGGTAGTTTCATTTTCAGCTAGAACTACCTGGTTTTACCTGGTTTAAATTAGTCAAAATGTCTAGATCTGGTACAACCAGTTCTTTTCCAGTGTCCAAAGGTGTAATCCAAACTGCATCTAATTGAATGATCTGTATCTGGTTTAAAGATCTGTATCTTGCTTCAAAGACTGTCAGCTATCTCAAATATTAAAGACAGAAGCAAAATTTCTGGTAATCCTGCTAACTGGAGTGGAAGTGCAGAGATTTCTATCCAGAATCTGAGCTGCTATAAATCTGTGTTGCTCTGCTGAAACTAGCTGAGCTGCAAAAATTTAAGCACACTCTTTGTCACGACAAACCGGATCAGACACATGACAAGCACAGCACACTTTGGTTTAGAGCTGGCTGAACTGCCTCATTCTCTGTGAGCTTTCGCAACCCAGAAGGACTTTTTATGGCACCATTTATAAGCCTTATCCCCTACAGCATCAAATAAGGACACTCCTATCACTCCTGCTGCCATTGAAAAAGCATCTCATGTAATTTATTGTCTTTCATTTGCTTGCAAAAGAAGCAAGGAAGTTTCATTAAGTAGGTGGGAGAAGCTCAAGGCCCTTTTCACACTTACATGTTTTCTCTTTGTTGCTGTTTGTACAGGTGCAGTGAAAAAGACTCAGAGGGCGTCTTCATAAAGACAGGACTTGAGAAATGCCACTTAAAATTGTTTGAAATCAAAGGTTTTGGTAGCTCATAAACAGGGAGCTGTTTTTTTCCCTAGGACTGCAAATCTAAATATGAGGAGCTACCTTCATGTACAAATACATTTGACATACACATGTAACTACCATTAACATAGTCTGCCCTTGTGGATTGTGGGAACAGGCCCTTTTCATTTATGCTCACTGAGAATTTCAATACTTAAAAAAAAAGAGAAATTCTCATAATCAACCAGCTCATTTTGTATGTTGAAATAAAAGAAATAGAAGTATCCAATGAGGATGTCAGGAAGCCTGTACTCCATCCAAATGGACCAATTTAATGCTTGCTGTAAGCATACTTCCAGACTAGCATCTGGAAATCTGAAATGAACAGAGATAGACATAGACACCCTTAGACTCTGGGAAATAATTAAAGTTGGAATAAGAATACATTTGTGGACCAGATCATCAGATGGTATAAATCAGCACAGCTCCAGTCATTCCAAAAAAGTAATGCCAGTTTATGTTAAAGTGCTAGCTGGCTCCCGTAGCTTTCCTTTGTGATTAATTTCAGTGCAATCATTTGCTGGAACATGCTTTTGGACCAAACTTCCTGAAGCATTACTTTTACAAATCTCTTGTGTGCTCTTGGACCACTGCCTGTAGCACACCCTTCTGTATTAGGTCTGCTTTTCTCCAAACAGAAAGCTCAAGGTTTGGGATTTTTTTTTAAATTATATCTTAAAAATAAGATGAAACCCAAGTTTTTGCTGAGCAGTTACTTTATACTTATCACTTTTGGCTCTTCTATGACTCAATGGCACCTGACTTTTCATTCTTTGCCACTCTTTGATTAGATTATCCTTAGGACAATTAATGTTGGTATTTTCAATTCCTTGTGTACCACAGAATCCCACTGGATTTAAGAGTGGAAATCCATCTTCATGGCAGTGCAGAAGCAGCCACAGGCTGCTGTGAGGTGCCCCCAGTGCTGAGGGTGTGACAGTTGCTGATGCAGTTCTGCCCTGGCTGGCCCCCACTCACACAAGGCCCTGTAAGTGCCTGGCACTCAAGGAGCCACCACAGCACAGGTCAGCACAACCAAGGTTCCTACACTCTCCTTTTTGCAAACCACTCTAGGAGGTTCCCAGAGCTGGAATCATTTACCATGGGAGGGTGTACAGGTGGTCCCATCAGCTTTCCACTGGTATGTCAGACCTGCCAGATTTCCCTCCCTGAATGCAGTAATCCTAATGAGTACCCTCCTGCTGAGACCTCAGGCACCACACCTGGCCTCCTGTCTACCTTGGAAAAGCCTGCATCACCCAGCTTGGGGCACCATGAGAGAGAAGCCACAGCACTGTCTTGTGGCTGGGGAAGTGTCACCATGAGAGGCTGTGCATTCAAAGCCCCCTCACTGGAGCATACAGTTCCACCTTGCAGCCTCATTGCCCCAGCAGCCTGCGGTGAAATGCAGCCAGGTCTGCTCTCACGGCAGACAATCCCTGAGAAACTGCTCTAAGGGCATGTCTCACAGTTATCATGCTCTCCAGCCATGGCTGGCACATTTTCTTCTCTATGTATTTACCACTGAAAAAAAAGGGAAAATTACCTAAAATATTGCGTGTTCATTCATACATTTCAGTTAAGCAGTCTTTGAAAAAACACAGACACTTGTGAGTTGGCTCATCACAGTCTGTGTTCCCTTTACCTTTTTCTCTCTCATCTCTTCCTTGGCAGCGCCAACCAGAACCTACGAACACAGGAAGAAATGTAGGGACCCTATCTGTACAAGCTCATTACTTTTTTCAAGGCCATGGTAAATCCTAAAATATTCTTCAACAATATCTCTCTCAAAATGTGGGAAGCCATTGCTCCTGCAGGAAGGAAGGCTCACAATAGTGTTCAGAATGATGGCAGCAGCTCAGTTTTCCCTGGTCACCCACAGACAGCTCATATTCCCCATTACAGGGGTAAGCACAAGGCTGTACAGTCTGCAAGTGTTCAAAGACACAAAGGACTTGCTAAGAGCCTTTAAGTGCCAACAGAGTCTCATTTCCTTCAGGGCACTGGACTAAATGCAGAGATATGTGCAGTGTTCTGCTTATGAGAAACTGAGCTGCTGCAATGTTGAGGATGATGCCTCAAGAAATGAGCCAAAAGCATATTTCACCACACAGTACCTACCAGCAGCACAAGACATGATTTTCATCTCTCAGAAAGACAAGGAAGATTGTTCCTTCAGTGTTATCCATGCTTCCTCTGTGACAGCAACTTGCAGAATGACTTTTTCTTGGTGCTTTGGGTTTGTGTTTCCAGGTCCTGATTTGCAGAAGTATTAAGTACTCATATGGAAATCTCCATCTGGAATACCCCAGATTTGACTAGGTATGACCCTGAAAGGCCTGATCTGATTTCAAAGTTAGGTATAACTTCAAAATTGGCCCTGCTTTAAGCAGGGGGGTGGATCAGATGGTGCCTTCTAACCAGAACTATTCTCAGACTTCAGCTGCCAGTGCAGTCACTAGGAGCTCTGCCTTCAACAGACGTGCTCCAAAAAATCAGAGATTTTCTGCTTAGCACCCAAATTATTTGGAACTTTTGAAAATAATGCACCTAAACACTGCATCTATAAAACGGAGCAAATAATGCCAACACTATTCACACGCAAGGGTTAAAAATTGCTCATGAATCTCTCAGCTATTATTTTACAAGCATTAGAAAAGACTCTGAGGAAATCAGAAATTTATTGCTGAGACCAGGGCTGGGGTAATGTAAAGGGACAGAGCTCTTCATGGAACCATGATTCTTAAACACAAGACTGAAAACTCATTCGTTAAGCCCCGTCTGTTCAGCGTTGTTTCTCTGAAGCATGGCTTCTGTGCAGAAGGTGGTGTGTCTCCATGGAATTAAAAAGTGTAGCAGGCTTTTATTTTTTACTTTGTGCTCAATTGCATTTATCTTTTGAAAATTAAGTTTCAACAGGCCATTCCAATCGACCAGACACAATTTTACATCAATACTGAAACAGCCTTTCTTATTTGTATTACCCTGCTAAACTTTAAAGTATGAAAATGGAGGTCTGGAAGCTTCAATTACGACAGATGCCTTGAGTTTGAGTCAGAGTCAGTGACGAGCATTGACAGGGTACTATGCAAGCAGAAGAAAATGCTCTGGAGTGTAGACACGCATATGTATCTAAGTGAAATCTACTTCACTCAGCAATTAATCAGATTAAGAACTCTACTGAAGTAACCAAGATTTTATTTAACACATTTCTCATGGGTAACTACTAGCAGTGATAGCAGAAACAAGCCTTCAAGACTAAAAATAGAAAGCACTCCTATTATGAGTTTTGCTTGAAGCTCAAAAATGAAAATGCTGTGAGAACAAGAGAATGGAAGCCTAATGAAAACATCCCTCTTTGCCTCTCTCTCTGAAATGCCGTGCTGAGAAGCAGCACTTTCTTTCTCCTGCACATAGAAATCTCTGTGCCTGACAGATAGAACAGGAGATAAAAAGGATACAAAGCATCCAGCTTTCCAATACTTACATGGGTTGATGATTTAAATTACAAAGTTTGAAGAATTTGGCACTTAGCAAACTTGTACCTTGCCCAGGCTTTTTTTTCCTCCTCAATAATAAGTTTAGAAAAACTTGACAAAAGAAATATTTTCCCTGTAACACAACATATAAACAACATCTGCACTTTGAATGAGTTCAAAACACTTTTGGAATGAAAGGTTTTTCCCTTCCAGCATGCTTCAGTGGAGGAAAAGTCTCGCAGAGATTGAGCTGTCTGGTTTCATTGTGAGGTTGCTGGCAGAATGCGGTGGCAGGATTGATATTGCGTTAATCACCAGGCCCATGGGCCCTCTGACCCCACTCGACCATGAGACATACTGGCAATGGATCTGAGGAACACTGGCATTATCTCAGTCCTGAAGACTTGAAGGCAAGGTCTCGCCTGAAATGCAGGTGAAGTGAAACATTTCACTGCGCTAATAAAATACACATTTCTCTGGCACTCAGGCTGTCTGGGAGATAAATATTGAATTTATTGCAAATTCTGTTGCTACTATCTGAATTTAACAAATATGATTACAGAAAATACAGACTTTCTGAGGTATTTTGGTTTGTGAATATTCACAATACTCATTTAATAGAGATCTGTTATCCGATAAGAATTTCATTCCTTATTTGTTGAACAGGGGCCTCAGTCTTATTTATGCATCTTCCATAAGTGAAAGTAGCATCAATACCAGAGTGTTATGGCATGCAGACCCAACTGATGCTGGGCCTACAGGGAGTGGTGCTCCACATTAACTTTACTGGGCTTCCAGACTGAAGAGAGAACAGTGCATCACAGTTACATCACCCGGCACTTTTTAGCAACTGGTCCTTCCAGGTGTTTTATTTCAGATGACTTCATTGCACTGCAGCAGCCTGCAGAAATTTGGAGGCCTGGTATGATCAATTCTGTGCGAATTCTTTGAGCCTATCTCAGTTTGTGCACTAAAAAGTTAAATGCTCACTTCACCATGATCACTATCTCATTGATTCATTCCTGTCTTGCTTGATTGCATTGCCATTTTAACTCAAAATCAGACATAACAGCTAAGAAGATGGGAGCCATCAAATGGCTTTTTAACCAGCACCAGTTCCTTCTGTTATCAACTTTGACTACAAAAACAGTGACAGTCAAAGCTATAAGACTCTGTATTAGTCTTCTTGATGAACAGGAAGACCTGCTGAATTTGGCTTCATCTCACCATAAACACTTGAATAAGAGATCAGATACCTGAAGTCCAAAGAAATATTGTTTGCAAACAATAAGCAACAGTAAAAGCAAAACTTTGAGCTCTGTCTATATATAGTTCTTTAATCCAGGTGGGGTTTAAACCAATATTTGGCCTTGACATATATTCCCACAGAGTGATTGAGAAAATATTACATATTTTAACAATGTTTATATAAACAACATGAAATGCGAGATAAAGAACTTGATAATTACATATCACTTTTAAAGATACAAGTGAACTGTTTAAGTCTTTCAAATCAAAGTCACAATGGATTGCAGCTTTATATGTAGTCAAAACAGAGATTTGTGGAATATGGGGGTTTTTGTGGCTTGTAGATCTATTTTAAAATATTTTTTAAAATAAAGCATCCCATCATTAGTTCTTTCAATTACTGCATCACACAGTGTTTTTTACAGGCTCTAATTATATCTTAGATTAAAATTCAAAACACCTGCTCTTGTGGATCACACTAATTTCAGCCTTGAGTATTTTCATACAAAGAGCTATAATCAGAGAGAACCAAGTGATTTCCTATTCTCTGTACCACACCTTCTAAGCAGAGTACAGCTAGAGATCTCCACTTCCTTCTTATTTTTTGTGTTATGAGTATTACATCTTCTATTTAAAGACGACTTTTTAGTGCTGAAAGATGTAGTATTTTTACTTTTATTTAAATCAGATGAAGCATTTAATGCAGATATTAATTTTTAAAATAACAGTAATTTTTATATTAAATAGCAGATGAATAGTGTAGCTTTCTTCTGTTAGTTCCCCTTTTCATTTCTTTGTAGCTAAGATAAATACTTTGTTCCTGGCTTTTAAGAAAATTGCTCTTTAAAAACCCTGTAATTTGAGTTCAGGGATTTAAATGGGAACACATATTTACTTTAAAGATAGGTTTTTATGTGCTTGGTTCTTTGTCATTATTCATGCACTTCTCTACACTTTAGGGGTGTGATCCAGAGTCCATGGAGCCAATGGGAAGACACACAGATTTCTCTGGACTTTGGGTCAAGCTTTAAATACTATATGAAGAAAAGGAATGGTTGAAACATCCATGTAGATTCTGTCACAGTAAAATAGGGGTATCTTTAACAGTACTTATTCTTTGACGAGCAAAAGATGAGATCTGACTTAGCCCAGCTACACTGGTTTTAAGCTAATAGGACAACACTACAGCACACAATAGGAAAATGAAGAGCCAGGGGAGGGCACTGAATCAGGTGCACCACAGCCCTCTGAGGCCCTCCAGAGCAATTCAGTTTCTCTGAATTTTATGCTGTCATCTACTTTCAAATAACACTGTCTGCTGAAGCTGTGGGGGTGGGCCAGCAGTTCTGCACCAGAGCTGCTTATTTTGTTCCTCCTTCATGCTGTGCTGGAACTTGCCACTTTGCTCTGCTGCAGTGGGAAGGTTTCCGAAGGCCCATGAAAAGCCACCTGGCTCTTGCTCCAGAGTATATTAATGCAATGAAAATAGATATAAGGGCATCAGATTTAGAACAATCTTTTCAGAAATTCAGCAATTTTATACTCTATGTTCCTCACTGTGATTAATTATCTGTGAAAGTATTTATTGATATTTTTCTTCCCTTTTCCATGTCATGCATTAACAGAGGTAGGGAAGGTAAGCTCTTTGTGGAAAAGTTCAAGCCCTCCACATGATAAAATTCCATATGCCACTGGCATGCACCAAACCCTTCTAGTTTTCCCTAAACACTCAAAAAAATTTGTGCCTGAGTGTTGTACAGTGAGCTCTCCATCACCTGCAGACAACTGTTCTAAGAAAAATAGTAATATGGGCCAGAGATATCTACTAGAATCTCACAAGCAAGCCTAGTAACTCTGATTAACCATAAGGTCTTTGCTGCATTCAGCATTTTCCAGTGGTACTTTCAGCTCTGTTCATATGCACATAGCCAGCTCAGGTCTGTGGCTGCTGTGAGAGGAGACCCCCCCTGAATGGGAAAGAGGCGTGTGGGGTTGTGTGGAGGCACTGAGACAGCCCTGTGGCATTGGCTCCACACTCCCTGGCTTTGGGAGAGTCTCACCAGCTCACAGCACTGTGTCCCAGTTAATAAACTGGTCTTTTGAAGGGTAAGTTTGGGTCAAAGACCAGATTTGTTTTCTGTTGTCCAGAGTTTCCAGTCTTGCAGGTATCTCAGGACAATTGAAGCTGGCTGGCACCTCCTGCCAGCCGGCGGTAGAGCAGAGCCCAGCAGCCACTAGCACTGAGAAACCCAGAAGGAGAAAAATAATTATCAGAGGCACTAAGAACAAAACAAGTAATGCAAATTTGTGTATAGAACCCAGGGCTTTGTTTCATAAAGTCTCATGTCTCTGCATGGTAGATGCATGAAACTTGATGTCTGCCTACAGGAGCTGAAGGGCTGAGTCAACCCTGCTGAGATTTAAGCCAGCGGTTCCAGAGAGTCTAGGTGTATCAAATCTGGTGCTTACATGACTAAACTACTTCTTCAGCTTTATTTAGCTGTGGCTACTGCCATCAAAATAAACCATATGTTGCAAATCTATTCATTATGGGTTTGTGGTGGGTTGACCATGGCTGGAAGGAAGGTGCCCACTAAAACTCACTCTATCATTTCCCTCCTCAGATGGTTGGGGAAGACAAAATAGAACAAAAGGCTCATAGGTCAAAATAATGATAGGGAGAGATCACTGGACAGTTGCTGTCAGAGGCAAAACAGTCTTGACTTGGGAAAATTAGTTTAATTTATTAGCAATCAAATCAGAGTAGAGTAATGAGAAATAAATACTAAATCTTAAAACACCTTTCCCTCATCCCTCCCTTCTTCCCAGGCTCAACTTCGCTCCCAAATTCTCTCCCTTCTCCTCCCCAGTGGCTAAGGCAGATGGGGAATGGTGTCTGTGGTCAGTTCATCACATACAGTCTCTGTTGCCCCTTCCTTCCCAGAGGCAGAACTCCTCACACTCTTCTCCTGCTCCGGCTTGGGCCCCTCCCATGGGAGAAAACAGAAAATCCTCCATGAACTTCTTCAACGTGAGTCCTTTCCATGGGCTTCAGTTCTTCAGAAACTTCTCATAGAAGCCACCTCTGTATCAAAACCTGTCCATGCAAACCTAATATGGGGTTTATGCTTCATTTGATGGGAAAGTCTTTTGGCAAAACCTTGTGGTAGTCAAACTGCTTTAATCTTTTAGCTAATGTCCTGGGCTGACATTATGAAGCCGCTTTATTCCTTACCCATCCGCTCAATGCCCGAGGACGCTGTGCCTGTAAGAGGGACCCGGGGCCGGAGCCAGGGACCGGAGGGGGCAGGTGAACGGCTCAGCCCAAGGGCTCCAGGCTCTGGGCAGGGCTGGGGAGGGAGTGCGCCGGGAGCACTGTGCTGCTTTTTGGGTTTCCTTTGTGTTCCAGCTAGCTGGGAAAAGGTTCTGTTGGGTTTTTTTCTTGTTCTTTTTTCCCTTTCCTTCCCCTTGCCTCACTGCCTCCCTTCCCTCCTCACCAGTCCAGGGAGCCTACGGTCCGAGCTGGTCCAAGCCCATATGTCTGTTCCCTCTCTGGGAATTTGTTGTATTTTGAGGGTTTTTTTTCCCTGCTCTACCCTGTTTTGTTTGGTATTAATAAACAGCTTGTTTTTTCCACTTTCACTTGCTGTCACCCACTTGTCTTATTGGTGGAGGAAAAGGGGAGGCCCTTTTCCCTTCGGAGGAGACACTTATTCCAGAGTGTTTCCTCCTGAAGTTTTGTCTCCAAAACCGAGACAGCTACACAGCTTAAAAAACACCAGTGTTTTTTTCCATAGTAGAAATTAAAATGCAACTGATGTTTATAATTTGGAATTTACTGCCACAAGGAAAGTCTGCCTACCACCTAGTAACTGGAAACATTAGTAAATTAAAAATATAACATAGAGGATATTAAAAGAAATAAATATAAAAATAAGAAAGCTGTGCACTAGCAGTAAGTGTCTTCTGTCTGACAGGAGTCCTTAGAGAGCAATACTGTGGCATTTTCCAGAATTAAATTGCATTATTATAAGAGCTTTAAAATAAGCTCCTACCCGTGACCTTTAAACACGGTGATTGCCATTATGCCTGCTGAGGAGGTTGTGGAGGGTTTGGAAACCCTGTGCAAGATTGATGGGTTATAATACGTAATCAAGTATAGGTTCATTTAGCATAGCTGTTGAACAGAGGGTCTAACACCAGGTTATCACAGGGAGTGCCCTCTCTTTTCTTCCAGACAAATCAGTGTTAGCAGTGGGAGGCAGGCTTGTTAGTGCTATGGAAAACAACACAGTGTCTTCCTGATGAAAGATGAGGAGTTTAACAGTCATGCCCCTCCTTTAGAGAGTGACCAGGAAAGAAATCTTCCCCAAGTACTCATGCAGAACCACATGTTGACAAAAAAAGCAACTGACATATTGTTTTGGTCTCAAAGTCTTTCTATAGGCACAATGCAGAAGAAAAAACATCTAAAAGACAATAAAACATAATAAACCAAATATGCTGTGGAAGTATGTTCACTTAGGTGACATAAAACCTCATGCAATGCATACTTAAAACAAAAATTGTAAAATATTTTTTAAAAAATCAGTAAAATTCTTAAACAAGGGCACAGAGGTAAAAAAAGAAGTTTTCTTGCTATCCATTACATTTTGTTCTCAAGTTTGCCTACTGACATTTATATACCTGTCTCATGCCTTTGTGCTGGTTTTAACACCAACAGGAAATTAAACTCCAAATAAGCCACTTACCTTCCCTCACTCCTTCTGGTAAGGGAGGGACAAAAAGCTGAGGTTATGGGTTGAGATAACAATTTACTGAAAACACAAAGCCATGGAGTAAAGCACACACAATAACAGCAGTATTAATAGCAAAAGTATACAAAAAGAGAAGGTGTTTTAACCACAAAAAGATGTTCACCACTGGGAACAAAGCCAGGAGAGTGGATACTCCCTGTAGGTTGTGTCCATGTATTCCCAGACAAAGGCAATATGGCAACTGCTCTTGTGTGTCACCCACGTGGTCGTTGGGAAACAAAGGCAGGAAGGCAGGGGAGCTCCTGTGGAATGTTTCCTGCCCCCCAGCCTGAAAACAATGAGAAATCATGACAAGCCAGCCCCCCAGAAGATAGACAATCCCAGCAGGGGTCACTCAGCCTCTCCACTGGTGCCTCTGGTGCTCTTCTAACAAACTACTGTCCTGTGGGGTCTCCCTACAAGGATTTCCTACTGCTCCGCTCTGCTCCTTTTGGGTCAGCTCAGCTGGACTGGGTTCAGCTTGGCCCTTTCCTGGGCTGGGGTAGCCCCCACCACCATTCCATTCTCTGCCGGCAGCCTCCCTGCTGGCACTACCAGTTCAGCACTATGGTCAATTTGCATTTTTGCCACTGTCCCTTTCAGCACCATGGCCTGTAGCCATGCTCCAGAGAAAAATGGGAGGGGGGACAGGCGGGCTGGCAGAACGACTGAGTCCTCAGGGGCTGATGCCAATACCTTCCCAAAGGAAGGCAAAATCCTGAAACCACGTGTCCCAGTGATAATGTGAGTGGTGTAGAATAACAACCTGGTCATGTCCATGGCATTCTGCTCCACCCATCTGCAACCATGACAGCCTTACATCTTACACACTTCCATATACCTATCTTACATGTTATAGAATTATCTTCAAGTGTCAAAAAAGGAAATACTTCAGAGAAATAAACAAGGCCCCGATATACTGTATGAGGTTATGAGGAGCCAATTCTGCAAAAGGTGCTATACAACCTGTCCCAAAGGCTCTTAATTCTCATCATAGAAACCAAATCTTTGGGTGAGTATAGGAAACAGAGATCTGAGGGGGTTTCACTTGTCTCATTGAAGTCCCAGCTTTTCTAGTGGGCCAGATAGGAGAGACAGCATCCTGAGTTGTCGGACTGGCAAAGCAGGGTTAGAGTAAGTCAAGGCCCAAATAATCTATTTTGTATTATCCACACTGAAAGCCAACTGCATGGTCTGTAGGATGCATGGTCTGTAAGACTTCCATCTGGCATTTCAGAGAGAATTTCTCTGCAGTATCTGACCCTCCAGGAGTGCTGCCACTCGTGCTCTGCTGCAGAAGCCACAGCTGTGGGCTCAGACCACAGTCTCATGCCTGAAGTCTTCCCTCTGTCCAGCTCTGCCAATGCCCCTGACCATTCTCAGGCTCAGAATGACCCAGTCCTTGCTGTCAGGTTTGCTCATCAAACACAAGTGCAATCTGAGCTCACAGGTTGTTAAATACACCAAAAACTCTACTGATACCTCACCCAAACACGTTGTGTCAAGGGTTGCAATTTGAGCAGACAAGATGTGGTGTGGTGGCTGGTTTTGGTGTTTGTGTGCCAGGTTTTCAAGTGACATAACCATGACAACTGTACTCTGCTGATAATATTGTGCAGTATTGTGTCAATAATAATTACTGTACTTTTTTCATTAGTTTCTAACAAAAAATTAGTTAAAATTCATTTCTAATTTGTTTTCTAATTTGTTTATTAATTTCTAACCAGTCGATCAAGTAAAAGTCAGTCAAGTAAATCAACTAAAGGTAGGCAAAGCCTGAAGCATCGTTTTCATACTTTAACACTATATTAGGCAAAAAATTCCAAGATGTTCACTGAGTCTTTCGACTAAAAAAAGTATGCGCTCCAAATTCACATGGCCTACCATCCCACATAAGCTCTTCTTCCTACTTATCCAAGCATCTTTGAAGGCTGAAAACCAGACAGTAAAATAATGTGGGATTTAGACTGTCAATCTGGGCTTCTGAGAAGATTACAGAAATAGGAAATGAAAATGAATAGGTTAAGTTATATTTGTCAAGGGTCACTTTGTCATAAAAGGAGCTCAGGTTGGTGAAGCAGAACCTGCTTTTCCTAAACTCCTGCTGGCTGGGCCTGAACCCCTGGTTGTCCTGCATGTGACACATGATGGCACCCAAGATGATCTGCTCCATGATCTTCCCTGGCACTGAGGTCAGGCTGACAGGCCTGTAGTTCCCTGGATCCTCCTTCTCACCCTTCTTATAGATGGACATCACATTTGACAACTTCCAGTAACATGGGAACTCTCCGGTTGACCAGAACTGCTGGGGAATGATTGAAAGTGGCCTGGTGAACTCTTCTGCCAGCTCCCTCAGTACCCTTGGGTGAATCCAACCCAGCCCCATGGACTTGTGAGGGACTAAGTCGCATAGCAGATACCTGACCATTCCCTCTTGGGTTATGGGAGCTCAGTGGCCAGATTAAATTCTAGCCCGGCTTTGGCCCTTTTAGTTTTCCGCCTGCCTGACTTCACAGCATCCTTGTAGTCCTCCTGATCTTCCTGCCCCTTTTTCCAGAGGTGATTAACTATTTTTTTTTCTCCTTGAGTTCCAGCCAAAGCTCTCTGTTCAGCCAGACCAGTCTTCTTCCCCACTGGCTTGTCTTTCAACATATTCAGCGTATTTTGTCTTCTGATTTCTCACAGTGGAGGGAAAAAGTAAGTTTTTCTTTTCTATAAGAATTCACTACAGTATTGGTTACAACACATATAATAACTCTGTGCCAGTTTTGACTGCTTTCACTCTTTTCGTCTACTATCAGTTGCGATCAGATGGAGGTCTTGTGGTCATCTATTCCTGACCACATGGGATAACTTTCAGGAGACCTACACATACGTATTTCTACCTATTCCACTGACCTCTGTTGGCCATGGAAGAATGAATTTGTTTTTGTAATGGTGTTCTGCTGGAAGAGCTCTGCACAGATTCTTCACTTCTCATTCCCTCATCACCAACATTTTGTCACAGTATTTTTCTCCAGACGTTTTCATTTTTTTTTCTAATTTGCTTGTTTTAATATTATTTCATTAGACATGCAAACTGACATATTAAACCTGAAGCCTGTTTAGCTGCATATCTAAGGCAAGCTTAAGGAAGAACACTGCAATCTTCTTACTCCTCCTTTCTGCATCTCACAACAGCTTGGTTGATGTGCAGCCAAGTTTTACTTGTCTCTTGGGCTTTGTAGGTGAAGGTGGAATACATTCCCCTTCAATCACTGGACTCTGTTGTTAATTTCTCTGATGAACCAAAGATATCCTAGCACTGGAATTAACACTAATACAGAGCTGCTTCTGTTCTTTGTATGGGATGCAAGATTTTTCTCTTTATATCGCATCCATATGCAGTTCCATTTCTTGATCTTACAAGGTTTGTCTTCCCTTTACATTGGGAGGAGGAAGAAAGTGCATAAAATGAATCAGTCTTCCAAATCCTAAAACATGTTCCCTTGTCCAACCTGGGTCATAAGGAAAAAAGTATTTGGCAGTTTTATTCAGCTTTGCAGAGCAAGAAAGCATATACTTGTGTAGCAGAAGTAGTACTTGATATGCACTGCTATTAGTAACAGCACAAAGCAGCTTTGTAGACATTCATATCCAAGTCAGCTACCCAAGTGTTTCTTCTTGTAGACATCTGATTAAACTGAATGATTTATACCTATCTGCTCTGAAAATCTGCACTGTATTCTCATTGTCTTCTTTCCTCATACTCTTTTGATGATGCCTTTTTCTGTACTTCCCATCACAACAGTGTACTTAAAATAAATTGATGTGCAGTCTTTTCTGAATGTCCTGTCCATCCTTATTTGGCTATCAATTAGCTGATATCAAGTAATCAACAGATAGCCATCTGGGGAGAAAAGATATCCTCCAGATGTGATTTTCAGCTGAAAGTCATGAAGCTGAAAGGTGCTAAGTGTCTATAAATCTGCTGCTTTTGCTTCAGAGGAGTGAGTGACCAGCTTTGTGGGAGAGTATGTATATGAAGCCTAACAGCTGTGTAACTTCTGCTGTCCTTTGATGTAGCTGTCAGCCTCTGAGACGTCCACGTGGATAGTGGCAGTGGGATTGGAGGATTCGGGGGCACTGTGTAGATTCTTAGGCCTTGTGCAACTGGTTTAGCACCTTAGAGGGGGATGTCTCCAGGCACCCCACTTTTTCCATCAGAATAGACTAGGCCTTCTAGGTACAAGTGTCCAGAACTGTGTCTATCCCACTGGAGACACTAAGAAAGTAAGTGAAGTCCCAGAACTGAATGGATCCTTCATTTGTTGTTGGCAATCAGATGAAGGAGTTGCCAAGCCTTTAGGGCCTGTAAGAAGGGATCCAAGGACCTACTGCTCCACCTCCCCACGTGATTTGTGTTACCAGAATACCCAGATCTACTTTGTCACATCTCACTTAAATGCACAAGCATTAGAAGTTACTAACTCCTTCTTTGATTGAGAAAAAAAGGCAAGAGGCATCTCCACTTCAAGGAAGTTGTTTTAGGAAATAATTTGGGATTTTGTCTCAAATATAATGTCAAGATTTCAGATACTTTATCACTTTCCTATTTGTTATACCCTTATGTTATTTTCACAAGACAGAAATTATCATTCTCCCATTAACAGTGTAGCTTCAAAGTGGATAGTATAAGACTTCATAGTCTGGATTTTGAGTACTTGAAGGTATACAGGTGCAAAAAGTGATGAAATACTTTCATGGAAGTAAAAAATATCAAGAATTGTTAACAAAAAACTACCATGTCTTCCTGGGAAAGTACCAACTAGTTGACTGCTGAAAGATGGCAATACACTAGGACAAAATATCACCATGGACTCCTGAGTTTGTTTACCTCTTCTCTAAGCATCTGCAAGAAATTGTCACAAATGGGACACTGTTATGGATGAACCTTTGTTCTATCTGGTAAAGCTGATCTTAAATCCCTGTGACTCCTTTACTCTGATGTCATGTTGAGGTACCATCATTGTACTGCTATTAATTCAGTGCATTTACAGTGTCATAAAGCTGACCTAGTGAATGCAGAATTAAGCCGGACAATGGCAGAACTTTCTGAGCTGAGTTTGTAGAGTGACTGTACATGTTTTCACGTGGCAAATTTACAGGCCATACCTATATGCTACCCTTCTTTTAGGGCAATACAACCTCTTCTTTGTAACTGCAGGAGCTCTTTAAGAATATTCCTACAAAACAGAACTCATTTCTTGGTCAATGAGTTGCAGATTATTTATTACTTACTTACGAATAATTACCCCTGAACACAGTTAAATGTTTCAAGACTAAAAAGCAAAATAAATGTAAGTTGAAAGCCATTATGTACAGATACAAAAGACTTTTTGTGAGTAAACTTTTCATACAGTCATCCAAAGTAAATTGAATGGGTCTGATCCAGAGACTTCAGTCTGCACAAAACCCCTTATTCCTTATTGGGCTATTGCACTCCTGGCATTTAGGTAAGGAACAGTTTTGGGCAGATCTATATTAAGGAGATATTTTGATCCAAAAACACAGGCATGAAATTGTCTCCCCTCTTCCTGTCTCATGTGAAAGCACTACCTAGAGAAAAGTAATAGCACTGATTTTGAATAACCCAGCTTGGAGGGGTGCCAGGCCTTGAGCTCGCCTCAGTGCAGTGAGGGCTTCCAGAGGCTGGTCTGCCTCCAGAAGTGCCAAAATGGATCAGCGCACTGGCTCCAGCCAGAAATGGAGTCAAAGTAGCTGTTGTTACTTCTTTCCCAGGAGCGCTTTCAGAGGAATGCCTCAGAGGCAAGGGCTGAGGTTCCTAAGAACAGCCAGCCACACGCTGGGAAGGACTGGAGCATGTCCATTTGATAAATACTCTATAAAGGGTAATACTCTTTAGCCACCTTTTTGATAAATTCCACTCCTCTTCTGAGAGAATATTTACAGACAACATCTCCTGAGCGTCCTGCAAGTGAGTGACACAGATACACATGAATTTTGTTTATTCTTGTCTGCCCTGGTTTTAAATTTTATACATGTCCTCTAGGCATGACTTTGATGCTGACTCTTCTAGGGAAAAAACCTGAATATGTAAACAAAGAAGTTATACATACATAAAGTAGTAAAACATAAATCAAAGTCAGGCCATGTTTTGGGCTTTTTGTTTTGTTTTGGGTTTTTTTAATGCCAAATACTTTAGGAAACAATATTCTGTTTTAATGGCTGTCTTGCCTTAGTTCTTGTCTACTTCAGTTTAAGGGGCTTTTAGTTCTGCATCATGACCTCCTCAGGAACTTAGTTACATTGTGAAATTTTATAACTGTAAAGTCAGAAAGCTAAGAGCTGTAAAACAGCATCAATATTTTGTCTTTTCCCCATGTGCATATTAAAACGAGAGGTCAGGTCTCTATCTGACCTGATGGTCTGGCTTAGAGAGGTTTACTGTGTCACCTGCTAGTGTGACAAATCTCTCTCACATCCCTTTTCCTGATGCACTCACACAGAAGATGCTGGGTGGGAAGCCATTCACAGGCATTTTTTAATGTCCGTGCATATATTTTCCCTCCCTTGCTGATCTTTTTGCACCAGGTGGGTGGCATTGGCTTTACAGGATTCTTACCAAGGAGCAGCCAAAAGCACTTTGACTATGGAAGTCAGATCCCATACTCCAGATCTCTGAAGTGTTGCCAAGGGTAGTGACACTTGTTCAACTCTCCTGAGCAAGTGCTGTTTACATGAGGGAGGTCTGCCTGGACACAATATTACTTGCACGTCCAATTTTTCCAAAAATCCAGAACATGTTAATTATTCACATAATTCTTGTGTTTCACCAGTGCTTGCCCCTATCCTTCCCCATAACTTCTCTGCATCCAAAAAATGGCTCTGGGTGGCTCCTGAAGTCCTTGTTGACTTTTCTTTGAAGAAGAGGTGCTGGATTTCTTTGAAATAGTTGAGCACCATGAAGATGAGCTACATAAAGGGAAATTCATCCCAAAAGCCCCACTCTGACACTTTTTTTGGCCTTACCTATGAATCCCAAACAAATATAACAGCTAGACTTACTCTATTCAAACCGCATTTGTTCCAGATGCATCAAATCAGTTCAGAAGCTGGGCTGTAGTCTGGGATTGCATGTATCCACTGTGTGATTTTCTGGTTTTAAATGTCCCAAATTTCTGGATTGATTATTTCCTGTGTTTTATTACATGTGTTCAGTAGCTAACATGAGACCTCTGACTGGGAAAACATCACACTGCAAGTGCTCTGCTGAAATAGCTCCCTGCCCACACATCTTTCTACAGCACTTCAAAATACGCATTTCCTGCACATACTATAATTAGGGTCTTTCATTCTCGCTGCCGTTGCTATCACAATGCTCATTATCTACTACAAAACTCTTGTATTATGCTATTTCTTATAACCCTCTTATTACTTCAGAAGGCAAATAGACACATTTTAGTGGATTTAGTTCTAACAGGGGAAAATCCAGGATTTCTTCACCATGACAAGCATCAATGTACCAACTTCACTGTCGATCAGTGCAACTGCTGAAGGATTTGAGGCTGGCTTTCACCTGCAGACAATATCTACAGGACTACCTGCACCTCACCAAGCCACACAGGCAGATGCTAAGCTTGAGTCTAATTCAAAATACATTGGAAGGGTTAATAGTCCTTGGCATCTCAAGCAGGGAACAAGAAATGAAGAAGTAGGGAGGCAAGAGAAGCTTCTTTGGCTATTGATAGTTTGTTGTCTTGGTAAAAATTTCCCCCAAAACATGTGTCCTGCAGAGCTTCTGTCTCTGGACTATGCTTTACTATCAGAGAATGTAGATGCTAAAAGATCTGGCAGAGAGATTTTCCTATTTTTTACAGCCGCCTGTGGAAAGTCTCCTTTCTCATGCTAACTGGCTGGGAAAATGGTTTGAGGTTTTGTAAACTATATTGCAGGTGCAGGCTGTTTGTGTCTTTGTTTTCCACACTGGGAAAAATATTTTGGAAATGGGTGCTATGCCATTCAGCCAATCACTCTGGGAGGCCACTCTTGCAAACAAAGCTATATAAGCTGATTTATATAATTAAATATAGCCACTTCTGGGCTTCGAACCTGATCCTGCACTGTGTCGTTCTTGGTACAACAGCGACAAGAGAAGACATCTTGCAAACTCAAAAAGTCCAGAGTTTAGACCTGTCCTGCTTCTCTGAGTTTTCACTTGCAGTTTCACACCTGATGAAACAGAAGGAAAGATGCAATGTCATCGTCTGCCGCTGGCCATAAGCCAGCTGGTAGAGCTACATGGAGTACTTGAGCAGCATGTTCCATCCACATCTGAAAATGATCCAAAGGGTTTAAAAATTATTCTTGAAATATTATTTGACACAAATAACTTTTGAAGGGGAGAGGAATTCTCAGAGAGAATATGGCTTTTAGGAGTATGTCTGAAGCACAATGTTCCTGTTTATGGAAATTTTCAAACTAAAGTGTGCCCCTTCACTGGTGCTAATCTGATCTAGGAAGTGCAAGTTAGGCTGTAAGAAGACTGATAGGTATATGCTCTGGAGAAATAGTACTTCAGTGCAGTATTGGATAATTTGATGAAATGTATTCAGTAATAGATAATCTGAAGAAATATATTATGTATAGAAACTATGTGTATAAAACTCAGGTATGCATTATTATTAAAGATTAGAAAATATTCTGTCATGACCCAGATCTACAATAATGGGGCAGTTACAATTTCTATGTCAGCTAAGTCGAAGTATGTTAATACACAATCTTAAAATTACATTTTTTATATATAAGCTGAACTTGCTTTGACTTTTCCCAGAGGACACATGCAATGCAGTTTGAACTCCTTATTTATCCCCAAACAGGATCAAACATGTAAGGAATATTAATACATTTAAAGTGCATGGTTAGGCAGAAATGCACTTCCTATTTGAGCAAAGAGTTGAATTGCCCTGATTCAACAACAAGCAGTCATTATATTGGAAGCAAGGTAACATGAGGAACATAGTTTCATCTAACTTTGAAGTACTCTCAAGAAAGAGTCTGGTGGTAACAGGCCCAAAAATCAAGATAAAAGATCAAAGATGTGTATGTAAGGTGCCAAACCCTTAATTGCATAGTTGAATGTAGACGGTGTTTCTTCCAAATTATTTTGCAGTTGTGTTCATTTTATACAAGTCAACTTAGACATAAACTCCTGTAAAGAGTGGTTTGCTGCACAGACACTGTTTAAAATAATGTTGGTTTACCTGAGAAATACCACAGAGTCAACAGAGCTCATCTTGAGGGAGACATTGATGATGCACAGCAAATGAGTACTCTAGGTCATTACAAATTCTCTTTTCATTTTCTCTGCACTTTGTCAGTCCTGAAATTTCTCCCTAATCATTAAGCTTCTCTATCTACATCAAGCTTTGTTTCAAGCTATACAGAAAAGATTTAAAGCATACAGTCTTATAGGATCACTACCTATCGTTTTCCTCATTGCATCCTTTCCCTTCTATGGTCTGTTGCCCATGATTTGGGAAGAGCTGTCTTCTTTCCAACTTAAGTATAATTGTTGATCGCTAAAAGCACATCACTCTCCTTACCCCAAGAAGTGAAAGGCCCAACCATGCTTTTAAAAAAGACTTTGAAAAATGGAAATGTCAGTGGCTGTTGGTGTGAAACAGAGGTGGTTGAAAATCAAAGAAAAAAATAATTAAAACGTATAAATAAGAAGACAAGAGGCAACTTGAGATAAAGCAAACATCTCCCAGAGATGGGACTCCATCCTCAGGAAAGACCTCGGGAGTCAAACTCCAACTGGCTTGGAGCTGTAAATTACTAACACATTTGTCTCACAAGCATATCCATGCACTGTTATGACAAATCTGTGTCATGATCTGTTCCTGGCATTCAGTGCTTACTAGTTTCTACATAGCTGTCTAACACGAATGTATATGAGCAACATCAATCATATCAAATTCTAAAGCAATATCTTCCTGTGTAAGGGTTGGGTTATTCACAAGACAATACGAAAACATGTCTAATTAAATCTTCTCCACTTTTCCTCTCCCAGAATCCAAAGAGTTTTTTTGGTTGTGGGGGACATTCGTTTCTGCTGAAGACTGGATGACTCAAAACTTTGCCTAATACACATCAAATGCTAAAACAGACGTTTCTAATTACTAGCACAAAGTCTGCAGAGATATGTTTTGTAATGAGGAATGTGGTTAAACAGCAAAATAATCCCATTTGCCTTTGCAGTAGACTGCTAACATTTCATTTTGACCTATCCTTATACCACAGTTCTGTTTTCTTTCTAAAAATTTACAGTTTGTTGCTAAGTCAGGTAAATAAAAATGGACAAATGCTGGCCTGCCAAAGTAACACTGAAGCCAATGGACCTCTGCCTACTCATATCCACTCAGGATATTTCGCAAACACATTTAAACGCCATTAAGATAACAACACATATCAACAAAACAAAACAAAGTATTATTATGCTAATGCTATATCTTAAACATAGGGGGAAAGAACAATGAGCATTTAAGAAAATGTCTTCTGTTCCCTGGATAGTTGCACATCAGTAATTTGCATCTAATACTGTGTTTTCCCTTATATTGGCGGTGTTTAACAAAACCAGTACAAAATAAAGGATAAACAAATTTTTTGAAAAGTTTCTTAAAAGATGTTTTAAGGTTAGATAGTTTTATAATAATGATGGATCAAATTCATGCAACCAAGCTTCCATCATATACAGAAGGCTCTGTGGACCTTTATTTAAGTACTAATTAGTTTTAAGGCCAAGTAAGAAAAGGATGGTAAAGGGGACCTATACCAGCCCCTCCTGCACATCAGTGGAGGAACACTGTGATCTGTCAGCCCTTGCTAGCCAGAAATTATTACAAGAATAAAACTGGTCACTAATCTCACTCCAAAATGTGCATTTAAGTCACATGCATTTCTCTGCAACGGTTTTTTCTTCTCTCCACTGATTAAAAGAGGAGTGAAGAGTCATTAATTTTGATTTAGAAATCTAATTTTTAAACATATGAATCTGAGTTAGATGAGCTCCTGCCTATGGACCATGGCACAGACAGCAGTCATTGAAAAGTGCTTTGGCTCTGTTAGATCCCATCTGGCAGAGGTCCCCAAGAAAGTGGATACAGAAAATATTTAACTCTTCTAAGTGGAACATAGATTGATGTGAGCTCAATTTTGCCTTATATCATTTAGAAAAATACATAACAATATATAACAGAACATCTATGCTTTCAGCGTTTACTGTATCTCAGATTTAGATCACTAGCTAAGCCAACTACATGTGTTTAAGCAGAACTTTACCAAGCTGCTTTTTTCCCCTTTCTATTTTTCTTTCTTTCTTTCTGTCTTTCTTTTTTTTTCCCCTGAAGCTATGTCTGAGCAGGAAAGACCAGATAGTGAAAATGAGAAGGATTTGAGTGAAAAGTCTGAAAGTAATGAAAATTGGAGGTTGGAGGCAAATAGAGGAACTTCAGTTTTATTTTACCTACTTCTTACTTTACAGTATGTTTCAAAGAGCTAATGGCTGAGAAAAAAAAGATCTGAACATCATTGCAACATTCAGAGACCATTAAATCAGGGGAAAAAGCTGAAACTCTGAAGAGAAGAATTCAACATAATTCAGTTCTTCAAAGCAATAGTCTCAAATAGAACACCCTTTCTACATCTATAATCTGGCACCTATGAATTCAAGATGGAACAAAGCAAAAGCCGTTGTGAAAATCTTGTTGTTCCCAGTATAATGGACATTTTTTTCTCAGAGTTGTAAACGCAGAAGGAGGTACCAAATTGAAAACAGAGCTATTGTTAGACAACAGTGCTTCCTGCTCTATGAGACATGGCTGCAGATGTCTGTGAGCAACAGTTTCAAAACTCGAGAAACCTGACAGCTTCACATACCAGACTTTTGTTAATGTGCTGCAGCTCTGTTTCTGAGGCATGCTAAATGATGCACTCAGTGGATTGGGCTAACTCCCTACAAGTCCCAGCACTCAGAAGATATCAGATAATTTTTTTTACTTGTATTATATATATGATATATAAACCTGTATTTCATGCCTAATAAATCCATACCATAGTACATACTTTCTGTTTACTTGTGAGAATAAAGCCCACACACACACACATAATGTCTTTGTGTGTGTGTACGTATTTATATCCATACACACATTTGCATACTATCTATCTGTGAATGCATATGTATCTCCAGATAACATCCAACAATAAACAGGTATTTCTCCTCAGGAAGGGAAGTGGGCTAGAGTTGCCCATATACCACATTACCATTGTTTTTACAATGTGAACTAAGCAGCTGTATAGTAATCTAAAATAGAGAAAGAAAAAGACATCTAATTTATGTGAAGCAGTAGCAAAAGATTTCCAAAGTCATTTTCGGTAGCAGATGGTGACCCTTGGGGATCACAACTTAGCAGTGACTGAGGACAGTGGTGCTCTGGTTGGAGGGCAGGGCAACATTGCATGATTCCACTCCACTGCCAGAGCTCCTGGAAGGCTGCAGCGCTGCGGATGCTGCTACAGGCTTGGATTCTGGTCCCACCACCACCAGCCAGTCCCCTTTCAAAACAGAGTGAGACCAGGCTTCCCTGCTGGTCAGAAACTTGTCTGCAGGTACATTCCCCAGAGCTGGTCTCCAGGGCACAGTGCCTTGGAGCTTCTGGGCTTTTGGCTCTGGCAGAACCCAACCTACCTGCCTTGGAAAAGTGTGACTGCTGTGCCAGAGCACAGCAGCACAGAGCACTTATAGCAGGGCAGGGGGACTTGGACTTCCAGACTGAAGGAGGAAAGCTGTTCCTCTCCCTTTTGTCAAGGGGGAGTGAGAAGCTGGTGGGAACCAGCTAAAAGCCACAAGACCCCTGCATGCCTGCCTCCCTCATACCCACCAAGGAAATCTAAGGCATTTATTGAGATGTTCTTAATGGGGTACACAGGGCTGCTGCAAAACCTGCAGGTAGATGTTTTTTCAGGATTAGTAACAGAACAGACTTTCACTGGTGACCTCAGATGCCAAAACAAATATCAAGGCAAGAGCCCTCTTGCTGAGCTGTGCACACCATGAAGGTCCTCAGGCTTCCCTTCAACACCCATTCCATGGGAGCTGCAGGTCAAAGCAAGCTCCTCTTCTCTGGAAACAGGTTATTCTCAGTTTCTTTAGCCCAATGCAGTAGTAATTGTCAGTTCCGATGAGGATGGCCTCATGTGAGGTCTGTGGCCCCTTTCTGATGCTGCTGCTGGAGAATCCATTAGTGGCAATGCCACGGTCCTTGCAGAGGTTGACCAAGGTCCCATATACTTGAGACCTCCTGGCACTGCCTTCTCTCTTCCCATGATGGTTATTTGGCAGCTCATGTGAGCGAGAGGGCTCCCATGAGCTGCCATGTATTCCAGGAACCTGCTCTCAGTGCACGGCTGTGGTTGGACATGTGGTGTGAGCTCTTGGGCCTCCTCACATCCATATCTGACTGTGTTTTCATATGTCAAGCTTGTAGTGCTGATGTCTGTTGTACCGAGGACAGCGAGAAGAACAACACAGAATTCAAGTCCAGGATAGATGGCCATATTTAATTATATAAATCAGCTTATACAGCTTTGTTTGCAAGAGTGGCATAACATCATTGGTTGCTTGACTATCCACCTCCCAGAGTGATTGGTGGAATGCTCTGACACCCATTTCCAAAATATTTTTCCCAGTGTGGGAAACAAAGACACAAACAGCCTGCATCTGTGAAATAGTTTACAAAATCTCAAACCGTTTCCCAGCTAGTTTGTGTGAGAAAGGAGACTTTCACAGGCAGCTGTAGAATGCTAGAAAATTTCTCTGCTAGCTTTTTAGTATCCACAATGCTGATGATCTGGCCTCTACCATCTTTGAGTCCCCAAACAGAGGGACTAGGACAGGAGCACAAAACCCTGACTGTGCTCCCATGACAGTGTAGATGGAGCATCCAGGAGCTGAAAGGTGTTCACATAGAGAGTCTGGAAACATAAAGAAACAATTCATAAAAAATAAGGACAGAATTCCAGATCATGAAGTAAAATGCTTAAGACAGTGTAAGAAGCCTGTCTGGGGTTATGTGTGTCTTGGTTCTTCCTCTCTGATATGCTGACAGCTGCCCAGTGTGCTCTCTTTCTATTCAGGACAATTTTGATAAAGAGAAAATAATTGCTCTGTAGTATTTGATGGGAGTTTTTAAAATTATTTTCCATTAGGAATGATGCCCTGTGCATCATCTGGGGTCAGATTAGGGTCTGTAGAGCTGTGAACTATGGCCTAGCAGTGACAGAGAATTTAGGTAGAGGAGGCAGAATGGGTAACTGCACTGCGCTGAGCTGATGGCCACCAGCCCCAGCAGGAGGGCACAGCAGAGCAGGCTGGTACATTGGTAGAAAACTACAGAACTAAGTGGAAAGGAAACAGCAGTGGTTCACCTGACAGTTTGGAAAAGAGAGTCTTTAATAAGGGTAGTTAATCGTGGGTTGGGAAACCCATCAAGCTTTCATCTAATCCTGATTGTACAGATCTCCTCTCTCGCTTTCTACATCCTATGCACTGTAATCTGAACTTTCTGTGTCAAGTAACACATTCTTTATGAAATGAAATAACACAGTAATTGTTCTGCTCTTAATTGGTGGTTTTCATTTTAACACTCTGACTACCGTAATAAACAAGCATAAAATGTTCACACTCCCACTTCATATATAGCATGCCTTTGCCTGCCAAACCAACAGTAGCCCAAGGGTTAATTTTTTTACATTCTAAACATATGCATGCAACGAAATGTATCCTAGGGCTATGATTCATTTGATGAGTCCATAGGCATAGAAAGGCTCTTGAATTCTAGCAGTTAAGCCTTTTTTGGGTCTTCCATGTTTAGCTGGTGAATCTTTGTATTAAAATGCATTTTATGTTTTTTTCTTAATATAGCAGAGAATCTCTGCAAGAAATACACTGACCAGAAGCTTTATTTTTTAATTAACTGGTCTAGTCTTGCACCTTGTATCCAGGCATGAGGAGTGAATTTCTGAATGCAGTTTACACCATTAGGGTCATTCTAACAAGGGAATATATTTATTGAGGGTCAGACCCTTATATCCTTTCTTTGATTACTTTCTCCTCACAGTCAATGGAATAAGAACTGTTTGTCTGACACTGACCATCAGTTAGTACTGATGTTAATTCTGGTTTATAAATAATTGGAGCTTTTGGGTGATAAAGTTTAGCTTTTTTGGGACCCCCAACTGTTACCACAGTGAAAGACATGATCTCTCACCAGCCCTTCAGTGTCCCCCACCTGCATTTCTGCTCAAGCACAGCTCTCTGCCTCCCAGCCTGCTGTGATGCATGCTGCAGCAAAGCAGCTGCTGAGGGCGCCTGTCTGGTCAGTCTCCCCTCTGCTGAAATTCTTCCCAGTTGCCAAAGACAGAATGTCACACTGTTCTCAAGCAGTTGTGGATGTGAAAAATGTGACAGCCAAGACTTTGCTTCAGCTCCAGGAGCAGCAGCTTTTAGAACTGGCGTAGCTTTGGTAGATTCAAAACAAGACTGGAGAAAAGTTTGTGTCTTACAGTGCCAGAAAGTGTGTGGAAATTTGCTTTGAGCTCTGGTAGACTTTTAAAGAAAAATCACTGGACCTGGCAAGAGTCAGTGCCTAATGGGCTGTCAATGATCTTTAGCATCTCAAAATTATTCCTCCCCTTCCGAAAAAATCTAGGCTAACTCAGGCCCACCTACCCCCGATCATGGGATGAAAATGATCCAGTTCCCAGCAATTCTCCATCCTGTTATCTCTGTAAATTCTGACCACATCATGCTGGTTTGGGGGGGTTTGGTGTAATGGGGAAAGGAAGAACAAAGGGTGGGCTACAGACTCAGGGCTGCTGCAGGAGCCAGCCCTGGTATATAGCAGAGAGAAGGATGCACACATGCTGGTCCCATTTGTTCAGGAATACTCCTGCATGACTGATAGGAAGTTATGACACACATGTATAGACTGTGGCTCTGGGAGACCAGGAACAAGAAATAATTGCTTTAATTATCTGGTAGTAAAGGACATCTAACTCCTCCCAGCTGCATTAATTTTCTGTCCTCAGCTCCAGTCACACCTGGCTTGAAAGACAAAGCAATGGGAGCTGTGCAGCTCCCTTTGGGTTGGGATATCCTCTGCCTCAGTTTGCTGCAGGCCAAGGATTCTGGGTTTGCTGGACAGTCCCAGGAAGATATGACTTTCCCAGGACTGTTGTCCTCCATAGGCTGCTGCACAGCTATCCCAGTCACCAAACCTGCCCTGAGAAACATGCCCGTGTCTTTGGGTGCTCACAAGTGTCCCAGAACCCAGTGTTCAGGCTCACTATATCCAGAGAAATTGAGTTGTTGGCTGGGCAGCTGGCCATTGAGTCAGAGGGAGATAAAAATGAGGAACAGCATGCATATCCAACACCCTCAACAGACAGGAGAGCTGTAAAGAAAAATCATGTGACACTGATGACCAAGAGCAAACTCAGATGTACTCAGCTGAGGTGCTTTGGGCTCTCACCCACCCCAAAAATCTTAATAAAGCCCTGCCAGAATAGAAGCACATATTGAATATAACAGTGAAATCTTCCCGTGCCTCCGTTCACAGACATTATAACCCGACATGGCCCAAAGCATATTTCTGCATGGAGTTATTGCTGAAATGCAATTCCTCAACCAAAATGCAGGTATATGAAATCAGGGAGTTTATAAAACTCTCTTTGATGCTGAAACACTTATCTACAACCTCTAATATGCATATTTTTAATTAAAGGCAGTTTTCTATAGATTTCTAACACAGAACCAAATACTGATCTTTTGACTTAAAAACCACCACCTAGAAACTATTTTCTGTGTGTCTGGAAACAGTAACTTGCCCAAGAATACACAGCACATGAATCTCATCAGCTTTCATTCAACTTAAAGAATGTTTCAGAGTTGTTTTTCAGAATAGATTCAACAATGCCAAAATGTTTGAAACACTTAAGCAGAAACTCTGTTCCTAGTTTCCCTCTCATTATTTGGAATTATTCAGCATAAGTTTGTTTTGATCTCCTGTTTGTAACATAGGGTTCTTTATAAATACATCTTTTTAAAGACAAATATTTTAATTGCTCATAAGGGGGTTATGTTTCCTTGATATTCGTCCATCACTGAGGAAGGTAAACTCAGTACACTGGCTGTTAAAAAACTGTTGTCAATCCATAGATGATGAGCAGTTTGGGAAAAAAAATTCTTTCAATTTTCACTTACGGTAATTTTAGATTCTAATTTTAACTAAAGTTGCTGCAGTTTTTTCCAGACAGGAAACAGATTTTGAATCAATGGCCCTCAATGTTATTTTGTTTCACAAAAAGTGACCCACCATTAAAAACATCACAGAATAATGCCAAAATATATTTTAATTTATGCATTAAAGGAAAATTGTGAAAGGTAAGGAATATGGTTATTAATTTTGTGAAGAGATATAAAGTTAGAAAAATAATTTTTTGTTGCTTTTACTTAAGGATTTCCTGTAAGTCAGATCTATTCTATTCCTAGAATGCAGAATCAAGAAATGTATCTCAAGCATCTTAGCCAATCTAGCTGTGCCTTGAATGGCAGCTCCTCTTTCTGGAATTGCCATTTTGAGAAGAAAGAAGTTCTGAGAAGGTAGGTAAGGGCATGAGTAACTAACAAAAGTGAGCCAACACCTGGAAGCAATGATATGCTCGATGGATCCATCACACGCTTTTTGCTGCCCAGTAAGAACACTCCCACATACCATTTCAGTGGTTGAATTCCACAATGGAAAGGTTGTAAATTGCACTAGGTATTAAAAGATTCAGCTAGAAACATTGAGATAAGACACCACTGTGTTATTTTTCCAAAAATCAAGTAAAACTCATAAAGATTCTGAATCGAAATCTGGTTTTAACTTTGCATTCCCAGCCCCCTCAATCTTCTTCTTGTCATGTCTGAAAACTCCTTTTAATGGCTGGAAATCAAAAAAGTGCTGAAGATTTTGTTACTGATATTGGAGAGAACAGTGTGCTCTCCTCAGGTGAAAGCTTATGAGTTTGAGAAATACCTTTACATCTTAAAGAGATAAATGGAGGAGAAAGTAATGTAAAGTGAGAATGAACCATGAAGTCATTTTGCTATGCCCAGAGGGTTAGATTTTTAGAGAAGAGTTTGTACTTTAATTGGGATGATTTAAAATGAAACCATAAGAGGAAAAAAAAATCACCTACCTCTTCCAGCAAAATGGAATGGTTTATCATATGTGTACCAGGCAGTGCAATATGTTCTCACCTCCATTAACCACAGGAGATTTTCTTTGGAAAGCAGTTATATATGTGGTTTTCCATTGTTGTGTTCGGTCCTTTTAGTTGGTATGAGCACAAGTACGAATAAAGCATTTATTCCCCCCACCTTTTTTCAAAGACTCTTTCTACTATTTGGCTATCTCTACTATTTCTAATACTTGACAGAGTAATTATGCTGGTGGATCTTTTGGCATCCAGCTCATGTATTTAGCTGCATTATAGTTGAATGCGGCTGGATTTAAAAGCCACCCCTCTCCCTGTACCAGACACGTTAGCAGTCTCAGCTTGCTCTGAAACTGTTTATAATCTGCACTAAGAAAACAGACTGGGGAAAAACAAAAACACAAAAGGGAGAAAGGAATCCAGTCTTGTCATGGCGTGTGGGAGACCTAGGGCCACTTTCCAATGCATAGTTGCCAGGCAGAATGCCTTGATGCTCAAGGATTTGCAGCACTTTACTAACACTGAAGAATGAAAAATACCACTGAGAGACCTACAAGGTGAGGGATCTTCTTCCCCTGAAATCACTGAGTTCCCACTGCCTTCAAGGGGAATGGGCCCTCCAACCAAAGAATATCAGATCTGGTCAGCATGCGCAATTTCCAACCTCTCTCTGTGGATCTGCAAAGGACACGCTTCCTTTTCAATGTGCATCAGTGCTTTATACAGACCTTGCAAGACTTTTTACATCCTCTATTTTTGTGGATGCCTGGGAAGCCTACCATATCTCTGGGGAATCTACTGGCAACTAATGGAAAACCACCCTATTCATGGTAGAAGGTGTCCATTGGCATAGCTGGGCTAGATATCTCAGGATTCTACATCCTGTCCAGCAATGTAGTATCAGCAAGTTCCTGCTCCAGACGTGCCTGATAATAACAGGCTGCTTTTCTCAGATCACTCCCATTGTTAGAACTGTGTTAGGGGGTGCAGGTCTCTCAGTGCTTACAGAGTGCGGGCTTCGGTGGATCGATGCCGCGTTTGTCCCTGCTGGGTCCCTTGTGGACCTCTTAGGCGGCACTCTGCCAGCACCTACGCATGCACACGATCCCACCTTTGCGGGTGGTTGTGAACAGCCACTCACACACACTGTCAAAGCACGAACCGGAGACAGGGAGGCGAGAGGGGCTCTCTGCAGGCAATTCCGAGGTGTTTAATGGCAACACCCCGAAGAGAACAGAGGCACAAAGAACACCAAACCAACACCCCGCGCCAGTTTTATCCCAAAAACTCCCAAAGGCGGGCAGAGCATCCAAAACCAATAGTCTGAGGGCTAGGGGGCAGAGGCAAGGCTGAGTGACATAACAGGGGCCAATGGGAAAAGGGTATGGGAGGGGGGGAGAGGGCGAGTGACCAGCAGAATCTAGACAGAGGGAGAACTTTCTAGCGCAGTGTTGTAAGGAGAGACCACTTTTCGGGCAACTTGGGGAGTGTAAAGTGGACTTAGCCACTGCAACAAGTGCTGGCTGCTGGCAAGGCTCGCACCTTCATTGTAGGGCTTCTACTTGCTCACAGAGGCTCTGCACCACAGGTAAGCACCATGAAATGGTAAGGTCTGATCACCAAAAAAGCAACATGCCATGTTAGATATTAACCACAGAGGCATGAAAGTATTCCTGTTATCCATTTGTAATGGATTGTCAGAGCATGTGGTAGTTTAGAATGATGGTAAGAGCTAATTACAGGCTATGATAACATCCTGTGGAAGGGAGCAGACCATTTCCCACCTTGAACCTGGGACCTGGTAGTAAGGTGATGTGTTGTTTGTTTGCTCTCTGGAGTTGGGGAGAAATGGAAGGAAGGACTGTTTCCCACCTTAGAAATATCACCTGCTAGGTATTGACAGAGAGCTAGGGAGAGGTAAGGGAAGAAAAGGGGTTCTTTCTCTTTCTGCGTCTGTAGTGATCTTGGTGTCCTTTGTGATCCATTATTGTCTGTGGCTGTCAAGATAAAATGGAACGAATAAATCAGAAGAACCCTGTGATCTGTCTCTCCAGTTCTGGATGTTCTTGACACCTCAGCTGGAGACATACTTTGCTGCTCCATGTCACAAATATTCTTCATGTGCCTGGGGACAATAAGCCACAAAACTGCTAAGGGGTTTCTTCAAAACATCGCTTACAAGAAGAGACATCAAACAAAGTTCGGAGTTCATTTCCAAAAGTGCAGTCTTAATGAAATCCTTCTGCAGACATTCATGATATTTATTAGCTGCTATTTTCCAACCTATTTTGGAGGTTAATTATGTGGATAGCCTGCCACACGCACCATTTTTTTGAAAAGGTGATGTACATTGCAAGCCCTAAACATTCCTGAAGACCAGTACAGAAAGCAAACTCAGCAGAGCACTGCCCTGGGCTTAACTGGACTGACAGAAACAAGGCAGGGTTGAAAAGGCCAGAATATCTCCAGAGGCTCTGAGAGGGAGTGTGAGGAGTGTCGGCAGCATGACGTTCCTGCAGCCCCTGGAGCCCATAGCTAGAGAGTCGTGCCAGCTTGGTGGGAGTGAACAAAAGGGAAGTGGGATCCAGAGAGCAGACAATTTCCACAACATGTTCACCGCCTAAACTGGTGGTGATAATTGTGCCAGAAAACAAAAATAATAAAAATACATCTTCGATTTCTGTTGTTTTGGAGTTTATTCCCGCAATGCGGCCAATGGAAGGAAAATAGCTAACGAATGCACAGTTTCAATAGAGATTTACTCCTTGTCGTGAAGGGCTTGAAACTTGTTGTGAAAGTCCCATGAGTCCCCAGTCCTGAGAGATGTGGACCAGATGTTGGAGCATCTTCCTGACAAAACTAGTCCTTGCTGCAAACAACTGGCAGGGATGGCAGGAAGCAGGGACCTGCCAGGCCCTGCCTGCCATGGTTAGCACAGCAGAGTGAACAGTTTTCCATTTTAAAACACTTGCCTAACCCAAATAAGTTGTACAGAGAAATCAAGTTTTTCCAACTTCTATACGTTATTCTAAATGTCAGAAACGTGATCCAAATGTTGTGGCGCTAATTGCCTGTAACTCGTAAGGGAAATGAGCTTTCTCATTTAAATGTGCTTTCTCTGGGGCTAAAAGCATGGCCTTTCAAGTGACAGAAAAATAAGTACCCCTCATAAGAGTCTGATTACTCAAATGATATTCAGGCATCTCCCTGCCACAGAACTCATGAGGAATGTGACTACCCATGAATGGATTTGGATGACTCAAGGCTTTTTTTCTTCCCAAGGATTTTACATTCACAATATTTATTTCAACTGGGAAGAAAAAACAGTCCCCATGTTATATCAAATTGAAGTCCCAAGTGTGTTTCTTTGCCTGAGTTATTAACCCCTAGTAATGAAGGTTTGAATTGAGATATTAACTGCTGGAGGGGCAAATGAAGTTGCTTTAATAGGGCTAATTAGTCTGCACCTGCAGTGAGGTTGAATGTGGCTGCAAGTCGCCAGCAGCTGGGCTCCTGGAGGCTTATCAGTGTCAGGCAGCAGTTTCTGCAGCCCAGCTCACTCCAGGACCACAGCCAGGACCTCAAAGAGGCGTTTATCCAAAGGCAAAACCATCACAGACAGAAGAGACACAAGCACAGCCGTGTGTCCCCAGCCCTGCTGAGGCTTTAGTCTTCCAGCTTTGATGCCGAAGGCCAGCATGGCAGCGGCATGGCAGCAGCACGCTGCTTACAGCCGCGCTTGGTCCATGCACAGCAGCTGTTGTCTTAGCCAGGCATTGTCAGCCTGATTTACATATTAATTGTAGGACCATGTTTAGTACTTTTGTCTCATCCTTCTGTTTTTTTCCTAGAGCTAAGAAATGCTTCAATCCTTGAATAGTCGGTTTCAAAATACAGGGAGAGAAATAGAAAGGAAAAAAGAAGCTAAGGCTTTTCATTTCCATTTTGGAATTGACTGACATGTTAAGAAGATTGAGAGTTTCTCTAACAAAAGCATCTGCATAAGACTTAGACCCTTCCTCTGACCCTCTTGTGCTGCTTTGCTTTTTACCAACTGACAGGTTAATCCAAGCATAAACAATTACATTATCATCCTGAAAATTATTTTCCATATAGTCAATATCATTCTTTAGAGGGTGAAAATAAAAAGTGAATCCATAAGAAGTCTTTGAATATTGAAAATAGTTTAACTGACTTAGAAGTACCCAGCCACCTCCAGAAAATAGACTCAAATGGCCTAATTACTAATACACCATATGGAGGAAAAGCAAAGGTGTGGTGCAGTCTGTTGATGGATCAATTAGCACACAAGGCAGAGGATTGTGTCATCATTGCTGTTACCATCAAAACAAAATCCTATTTTGCATGTGCCTGTAATATCACACAAACGATCTTGTTTCTTTCCATTTGCATAGCACTTCCTTCAAGACTAATATCTCAAAACACTTTGAAAACACTGAATTAAGCCATCTCTTCCTTTGCTTTATTCTCCATAGGTTAGAAAGGTGTAAATGACAAGCTGGTGCAGCTGCTGTATAAAAGTAAATAATTTCTAGAGCAGCCAGTTTCTTCATACTCCACTGATAACTCCCAGCACTTTTACGAAATAATGGAAAAACTGCTGAGACTGAAGATGCTGTCTCTGTGGGTACAAACTGGTGAAGGGCTTTTGCCTTCACAGCATAGGAGGGGGACCTCCCAGGTGCCTACTTATCTTCAGGACTTTAGCAAGGCACTGGGAAATTGCAGTGTGGTGCGAATCTCTCCACTGCTTTTATCAGTATAATACACATTGCATTCTGAGGGGAAAGGTTAGACTGTGAATTCTTTTACCCCCGAATATAATGTAATGAATTGCAGCAAGCAGTTCATGCTGTTGCAATTAAGAAAAGTAGCTTCTTGTAGCCTCTCATTTTAGGCTTGGATTAAGCACCCATGAAGTTTCTGAGAAGTCTCATAGGAAAAAGCATATTGCTAAAATTTAAAATTAACTGGTTGTAGTTTAAACAGGAGAGGAAAAATGTCACATTTTGAGAAGTAATTTGACAAAATTAACTGCTTTTATATATGGAAATTTCACCACTTTGATAAAGCTTAGAGCAGGCAGGAGCACAGGTGACCTCTGCAACAAGGCTACAGCTTTTCCTTTCAACACCTACTGCCTTAACTGGCTAATTTGATAACTGTTGGTCTGCTGCATCATTTACATAAACCTCTTCTATCAAAACTGTATGTTTCTGGGATTTCTGCATTAGGGACCCTAATACCCCAGTATTGGAGGGGTCCATCCTCCAGTTACACTGTGATGGGGCCATTCTGTGGAGCTGCCGCCTTTCCTTCTGTATACACACTTGACTGTGCAGGAGAAGGCTTGCTTCCTGGTAGAGTGTCTGTGAAGGTGAACCATTTTGTCACACCCAAATACACTGTTTTCAAGGGGTTGTACTTGTGTACAGGAGTGAACTTTTGAAAAGGTCACTGCCCTCCTAATAGAAGTGCTGCATTTAATCAAATACTCTGTCATCTCTTTTGTTCTTTAACCGGTCTGCTTTTCATGTTTTCACTTGTGTTCTGCTATGTAACTTGAGAAAATGTGTCTTGTACACAATTATTGTTTTGTTCCTCCAGGTTTCATCTTACATGCATTTTAGCCAAGAAATCTGCTTTCCAGCTTTCTTACTCGGGGCCCAGTCTAAACCTCTGCTTGCATCATCACTGTCCAACAAATGATCCATTTCTGAAAATTTAAATAGATATGGAAAGTAATACTGTGAGGACGCTTTACTCCTGGAAGGATTTGACATCAGCACCCATCTAGCTGTTTCCACTGCTGTCTCTTTGTAATAATCTTTTGTGCTTCTGAAGTTAAATCTCAAAAAACAAAACAGCTGTTTACTAGATCCAAGATATTTGAATGTGGCTAAGAAGTCTGGGCAGCTCTGTCTGTAGGGTTCTTCTAGTTGCTTGGAAGCAATACAGATTGGAAAGCCAGGCTCTCTGCAATTGTCTCAAAAAGAGTAAAAGTAGGACAAAACTCAAAACACTCAAAATCATACATTTCTTCTGAAAAGCTAGGTCTAGCATTTTATGTTCTTCTGAAGAGACTTTGGCAGGAATCAGTATGTCTCGAGATGTCAGTATAAACATGACATCAGGTTTCACCCACCTTTCACCCACTTGTACAAGCAAGATTTCCAGGAAGCTGCCTGGTGCCAAGGCTGTGGACAGAAGAACCTTCTCTTCCTGAAGTGACAGTCCAATATAGTCATGAAGGAAGGCCACTTCTCTGGGTGCTTTTAGACATTCAGTAAATTATTTCAATGGAATATGGTTGCTAATTCCCATTAAAATTACTATAGTAATTTTTAAGAGCAATCTAAAAATGACTGATGGCTTCCATTGTACCCAGAGAATGGGAGCTGTCTGAGGCTTTGAGGGTACCTGCTACCAGTGATAGTCTTCCTGTGGAAAATTGTTTATTGTTGGATTGTCTCTCTTTATATGGTAGGCACAGTGCAGCAAAAGATAATCTCACTCCTCTTGGACTGGCTCCCTGCCCAGCCTCCTCCTCCTCCTCCCACCATCCATGTGTCCAGTCACCCTTACAGGAACGCTGCATAATGCTGAAACTTTTAGGGGAACCATATGTCTAGAAAATGAAGTGGGCTTGCAAAATGAGATGGTCTCTAGTCAGAGTTTGGTTTTATTTAGAAATGCCTGAAGCACAGTAATACTTTTACGGGTTCTGCTGAGAAACTCTTGGCCGGGGTGGAAATTGGTCCTGAGGAAAGATGCTGCGAACACTCCTTGACTGCACATCCAGTCAGGGAGTGAGAGCTGAAGTTACATTACCCTGTCCAAATGGGCCTTGCAGCCATGTGATAAAGCTCATACATGATGTCACATTTTATTCCTGTGCTGTGATAGTTGTCCCTCAAGTACTATTTCTCTTCTTGTCTTTTCTCATGCTGCACTTGGACAGTAAGGCATCATTAATTTAACACATTGATTCCTTCCTGGATACATTTTTTGAAAACTCAAATATCTTTATTTTCTGTGAAAGGAGAAATATGCATATGCCCAAGAGACATTCAGTAAGCCTATCTATAGACTTCTAGCACTGTGGGCAATAGTTGCCCAGTAATACAGTCATTTATGATCGGGAGTCACTGAAAGTGTCAGGAAGACAGGAGCCCCAGGCTCAATTCACTTTTGGCATCTCAATACTGTTATTCAGTGCACATGGTTGGGTACCACTCTACCCATAGAAACACTATCCTTCAGAAGTAGGTAAGAAAATCATCACTAAATGATTTCTTCTCTGTAGAAGAGCAGGTAAAAACTGAAACTGCAGTTTAGCAGAGAAGTACATCTACCCTTTGAAACTCCTACTACTGCATCAGAAGCACTGCAACTGTAAGACAAAACTCATTATTCAGATATAATACCACCCACTCAAATCCATCCAGAAATGTTAATGGATTATCCGCATCAAGCAGACCTCAGCTTACACGAGGTACTGTTGCTCCACGCCACTAACTTAAGCTGTACTGAAAGTCATTCTTCCTCACCCAGCTGGTGTAAAGCCAGCATAAACTCCATGACAGTTCTGTATGGTGTGTTCTGGCTAATTTGACAGAAATGTGATCATGTGCCTGTTCTTGAGCCAGATCAAATTTGTACTTCTGGGAGATCAGTCAGCACATACTAATGGCTATGGAGCCGCAGCGTGAGAACGAACAGCACACAGGTTCCTGTGACTGAGGCCACTGGGGCTTGAACAGCATCCAACAAGTTCCCCAAACTCCCAGGCCCTCAAACCAACTACTTTTCATTTCCTTATGTTTCAGTTTTCTGCCACTTTCAGACTCATCTAAATCAAACAGGAACTCAACACCATTGCATACCATGTTGCTTTCCTCCAAATATTCTTCTTTGTTGTGGAGAATTTGCAATGGCCTGTGCCATTTGAACAGACAGCCCCAGTTCTCTAAGTCAGGGCACTTGTGTATAAAAGCAGGGGAATGTTCATCTATAATAGGTTAGTTAAAAGAAAAGGATAAAACCCAGACCTGATTTATTCAAAACTTGCATGCCATCGCTCTCTGAACATGCCGTTTTATGGTTTTCAGCAGTAGATCCTGTGGTCTTTGCTGTGTAGATGTGTTTAGCAGGGTCACAGCTGTGATATCCTGATTTGGGCTAGGAAGGCATTCTACATGAACAAAGCTGTCTTCACATAAAACTACATGAAATTGTAGTTTTATGTCCAGTTTAGTTGCAGTTGATATAAACTAACAAACAGTACAGATTTCATTATGTCAGGAAAGCAGTAATGTTTATCTCCTTGTGCTTGGTCTTGAAACTTCTTACAGATGCTGACTTCAAAAATGTAGACAGATATAACCAATAGCTCCATTGATGCCATTTAGATTTCTATACTTCATACTTTCTCACTGAAATGTTTTAAAATATGTAAATTTTGCTCAAAGACAGAAGGCTTGTAGAACATTCTCTTTTCTTTTTCTGAGCTTTCCTTTTGAGTTATACCTTAAGAGTAAAATACCATATGGCAGACACACACACACATCTTAGCAGAATAATGAAGTCCCACAGAAATTACATACCATTTCCCATGGGCAATAGTTCTGCCTGTACTTCACATAACCAGTTTTATACAGCTATTTCCCTCTAAGACAGCTTACAAATTTTACTTTAAGGGATGAATTCCTCTGACAATTATACCAGAGTAAACCTAGAGCAATTTTCCCAAAGGCACTGAAATGACTTAAAATTAATGCTGGCATAACAAGGCTCTGAATGTGATCAATATGTTGTTATTTGGTGCTTGTAATATGAGACCTGAAAAACATAGTTACTAAAATATAATTTATCCTGAATTTGTTATCCATGCCACCATCAGCACTCACAACATCAGCAAAGAACAATAGCATTAAAGGACAACTATGTTAAACACAATTTTTCTAAATCTAAAATCACTGTGTGACTAAGGTACTGGGAGAAAATTCTGACATTATTGGATCTTTTGCAAACATCACTACCAAAGTAAATACAGGTTTTAATGTAGCAAAGCATAAAAGAATAATTAAAAAAACTAATTTCTTTCGAAAGCATTTAATTTCTAAAATGATCATAAATCATACATCTGTAGTGTAACTTCATTTTTAAAAGAATAAACAAAATTACAATTATGTTTTTCTGTGTAGGGGATGCTCTTTTCATTCCATATGTAGGAGACATGTAAGACGTGAATGTAAGCTAAATTTCAACCATAATAGACTCTGCATGTTGCCACTTCAATGACCTTTTAATCCCTTGGAGTTTAACCATTTCCTAATGTCTCCTAACAGCCATTTTCTTGTTGGGAAAGCCCTTTCTAACTGATAACATCTAAACAAGCTCATACCTTAATTAGAAAAATTTTCCCATAAATATTTATGTTGCTGTGATTAGGCCATTTACTGAATCCAGCTACCCATTATGAGTTAAAATAGAGTGCCTTGTTTTGAGAAGCCTGGGGCATGACATAGTTTATACTATGGGACTTTAAGTTGTAATTCATCTAATCAAGTGCCTGACCCCTTGCCTCCAAAGTAGCCAGTAGTCATTCAAGGAAAATAACCTTCGGCTGAGCATAGCATCCTTCAGTCTGCATTTTTGTATGTTGTAAATAAATTGGATACATATCTAGGCAATTACTTAACTATAGAATAGCCTCATGCAGCCCTCTTTTTTTGCTCCAACATCCAGCATGTGAAAAATCGGAGAGAGAAAGTGGGCAGTCTCTCCTTTCCAGAAGGAAATATGGAAAGTTACAGGAATATCAAAGGAGGACTTCCACCCAAAGCGTATTGCTCCTGCCTAATGAGACTCCCATGCCTCCCATGCCCTCCCATGAGCTCCCATGGGGCTGGGGGGCACTGCGGTGGCTGCAGGTTGCCACCAGGCAGCCTGCTGTGCATGGAGTTAGGTACCCCGTGGGACGTCTGCCGTTAAGAGAGTGACAAGAGATTTAGGCAGCCTGTTCTCAGGGGCTGTCTGGCTCCTGAGGTGTAGGAAGCAGTGAAATGGGCCAGTGCGTGTAGTGCACGCTTGCCTAATTTCACTGAATACGGAGCCTGGCGATGTACTGCGCTGGCAGCCGGGATTCTTTTAGTTGCCTAAAGCCATTGAGTGCTTAGACTGGGCTTCTGAACGAGGGTTTGGGCAACCTGCATATGTCTGTACAAGAAAATTTAACTGTGCCTGGGAGCGGGAGCCCAAATATCATACTGCTGATACCCCTCCCTGTCACATTTTTGGCTGTCTCATTCTGTCACGCATTTCCAAGACGCAGTCCTGGCAACAAAATTTTCCAAGGCTGGTAAATTCCTGGGAGGAAGCTTGTGCATGGTCCTCCCATTTTGGTGGATGGGGAGACTCACAGAACAGACACGGCTGCTCCTGGCCAGCTGGCTCACATGCACAAGAGCACTGCTGGGCATGTTCCATTTACCAGCACTGATGTCATTTGTGACATCTAATGTGCTAATTCCATGTCTAAGTAAAGACCCAAAAGTTCTTCCAGAATTCCAACTCCTTCAACATCAAGTGGAAGAACATGTTGCTTTTTAAGAGATTCTAAGGTAAATTTTCACTTTATTTATCCAAAATGTTCTTTTCAGAAAGGATTGCCTTCATTAATTCCCATATATTTGAGCCCAGCTTGGAGTAACTTTTGAAATGAGAGGACTCCTCATTTTTCTGCTTCCCACCACTTATGCTATCCTCATTTGTAAAGATACTTTTCTAGAATTAGTTCATACATACTTCAAAGCCAAAATTGTTTTCCTACCTCTTCCAGCTGCATTTCTGATTTCTATTCTTCCATTTCCTTCCCTGGGATTCAATTAATTCACATGTGAAGTAAGAAAATTCTTCTTCCTCTACATGTTGCCTTTACAGCCACAGTTACTAAAATCAATTTCCATTATTTTTTAATCTACTTTTTTCATTTCATTTAAAATCACATCTACCTTATTGATTGATCTGGACACTTTACCACAGTGAATTTTCTTTGAAACTGTTAACAAGTAAGGAAGTCTGAAAATAAAATAGATCATAAACAAATGCGCTCTTAATGTATTATCTTCTTGGTTACTCTATTTCCTCTCTTTACAAAAAAAAGAAAAAAAAACCAAAACAAAACCCAAACAAACAAACAAAACCAAAACAAACAAAACACAAACAAACAACCTCAAACAAAAAACCAAACAAAACAAAAAAAACAAGCCAGCAATGGGATTTGCTGTGGTTTCACTGTTTATTTCTTTATTGTAAATAGAGTAAAATTTAAGTTATGTATCCTTGAAAGTTGAAAGTACTTATATTTTAATAATAGAATTTATTATCCTGGTTTAGATAACAATTTTTTATGTAAATGTGGCAAATGTTTTTCTTAGTGTCAACTCTAGACTTCCTAAATTGTTTCGTGATTACCATATCATGATACTGACCTTGAAATAATAAGATTAGAAAAACAATCATTTGAAGTCTTCTTATGTCTAGTCTGGTTTCTGAAACATGAGGGGTCACATTTTTGAGATTTTTCTTTCCAACCACACCAAGAATTTTCTCCAACAAAAGATAAAAACAAATCTGAGACACTCTGTTGTTTGAAAAAAATTACCACAAACTGTTTCTTGAACACCAACAAAAACGATCATGAGAGTGACTTTAAAATCACAGAGGTTGGCTGCACTGATTTTCCTGAGTTGGGAGCCTTACTGCAGGCTTGCAAGTCATAAGCATCTACCAACTTAAGTGTTATTGATATGGAGAGATACTGAACATCACGAGCTCTCCTTGACCACAGTTAACAATGCCTCTAAAGCTATTTTGTGTAAATAAGCTGGGCAACATGACACTTGTATGAAGGCCTGCTAGGACAGCAGAAGTGGTGCAAGTAAATTCTCTTTTAAGGCAGGAGTGCAAATTAAGTGAATGCATGTTATGTGAATTCTTTCTTTTCTATGTTTTTCATTTGCACTATACTTGATATTGATTATTAGCAGCTAAATCAGTCCCAAAATTTATTTTCATTTCAAATAATGCTTCCTGTTCCTAATGGGATTTGTCATATTTATTCTTTCCTCTCCAGAAAAATTCCAGGTTCTGATGTGCGTAAATAAAACAATCTGTTCTTGAATTCACAAGTCGGACTATTTTGTTATGTGTAATTCTCTCCTGAACACTGTTTCTGTCTACTTAGCTCAACTCTCCTGTCACACCACTGTTGACTGGATGAGATTCTTGTAAATGTGAGTTACAAGGAGGATTTTAAAGCCTTTTACACCTATAATATTTCAAACTTCCTCAACCAAAATTATTTTTTCTATACTTCTTTCAAGATGCTTATCACTCAGCCAACAGTTTTCACCTCGTACTTCACAGCAGGACCATCTGTATCACCCAGCAAACCATCAACTTCTATTGGGAAGATCACCCATTGCCCATCAGCAGCAGATGCCTATGATTCACCATTCCAGCCTTCAATAAACAATGAAAATGAGAAAACTGATATTAAGCAGACAAAAACCATTTACAGTCTTACTCAAGAAGACATTTTTTGTAAGAGCAGTGAAACACGTCTAGGGATTGAATAAGACAGAAAATCTACCATGTGGGCTATTTGTTCAGTTGAGGCATTGAGAAGAAACTTCCGGTGGCAATTTTCAGCAACAGGACATTTTGCTGAAACAACCAGAAACTATTTCTCTGGCTGAAAAAATGAGAGAAACTCAGCATACTTAAACTAAGATGAGTGTATAATGGGGTTCTAGAGCAGAGCCAGACTAAATATGCCAAAATATCAGTTTCAGTAGGAAACTGTGGGAGCATGAGCAGAGGTTCCAGCAGTCAATTTGACCAAGGAGATGAAGCGTGAAGGGTTTCCTGAACCCCCTCATATTTGTGACAGTCTATGGGGCTAGTTGAAATCAGCTACAAAATCTTAGAGAAACTGGTCCTTCAAAATGCAAGCATTTCAGCCTTTCCAGTCAGGCCAGAAAGTACTGTCAAGGTTATCAAATTTCCATGTAATATTTTAGCTTTTCTGTGTACATCAAAAGGTTGAAGCACAAACAAAAAGTAACCTGCATGCTGCTTATGCTCTTTTAAGGCTTTTGTTTATCAGCTCAAGAATGCTTTTGCACAGATGCATAGCCTGTGATCTGGAGTATAGTCAGATCTTGGCTTAGATCTGGTTTTATCCAGCATCACCTTGCAGTGAAATTATATTCCAATGTTTTATTATGGGCAACTTCTCCGCTTGAGGCCTAAATGCATTTGTCTGAATGAAAGCCCAGTGTCAACCCCTTTGACAAACCCTGATTATGTGCTGGGCTCACAGGTCTCACTCAGCAAGGTCCCAGAGAGGGCTCTGTAGCCACAACTCACCAGATGGGCAGTAAGCCATACTGGCAGCCTAATTCAGATTCTATGTAACCCCAGCAGGAGACTGGTTTATGAGGACTTGATCTCTTCTGTATTGGGTGTTCACACACCAGAAAAGCAATCCCAACGGACACAGGTCTTATATTTGAAGATCCAGTATCTTTCTCCTTTATGGTAAGGACTCTAACTGACCGTGGCCTAAGCAGGTGTTCCATCCTGTAAACATCAGTAGTGGTTCCACACTAACCAAGAGGCAAATCCTTAGTTCTTCCATGTGTTAAGGGAACCAATTTAATGATCTTCCCCTTAGTCATCTGTCCATATCAGGTGCTGTCTTCTCTGTGGAACTGAAAAAGAGAATGCCATCACCAAGTTCAGCACATTATTGAAAACACTGAATCATCTCCATGACATTTCACATATTCATACCTCTGAATAGTCACTGAATTTAAGCTCCAACTGTCCCAAACTCCTGTGGTACCAAAGCACTGCAGCAGATCACATCTGTTAATCACCAGGGACTCTGACATTTTAAAAGCAAATTGTTCATTCTCTCCATATGTAACTTAACTAAGCCTGCTGGGAATATCTCAGCTGGCCATTTGAGACTACATGTACACGGGGTTATTCTCAGAAGGTTTGTATGATGATGTTTAGCAACAAGGACTCATTTTCACCTTTTTTTTTCCTTTTTTTTCTGGTGATAGCTGTGAGTTATCCCCGCAAAGGGACTGGCTCCTTTTCAGTGCTGGAACTATAAAAGGAATGAAACAGGTGCAGAGGACCATGCTCCAGATTTGGCAGTGACAGCCATGAAGTCTAACAGCAGGAAATGAAAGGCAGTATTCCTGCTGTATATTTTTTGGTTGCCAAGGCTGACATGAGAGTGTCGTTACATGGAGAAAGAGTTGAGATTTGACACTTGTAAGGTCCTTGCCCTATTTTATTTCCATTTGTGACACACAGAGAAGGGGTCAGAGTACTTTTCCTTGCAATTTCTTTTACAGTCAGCTATGGTCAAGTGTCTCAGTTTAGCTTACTCTTTGTCAACAAGGGGCCTTTTTCCTATTTCTGTTGTGCTGAAGGCCTCTGTGGTTCATCATGAATGCTGTACTGCTGACATTTCTGCCTTCAACTTTTCAGAGTTCTTGCCTGGTAAAAGCCATGGCTATAATCCAGCAGGCAAATAGTGTAGACATCATGGATTCATTGTTCTTCTTTTGCTATTTAGGGCTGTTTATCCCCTTGGCCTTCTGCAGGTGAGCAACCCTCAATAAATATCTCAGCTATGGACAGGATCTCCTCCATCATCACCTGAGATTTTACTGGAGAGCAGAGGAGCAGGCACTCACCCACTCTCAAGGAGATCCTGCACTGACGTATTACAGTCTGACTGCCACACCAGGACCTTCTGATTCAGTACATGTCCTGCACAGCAAGGGGGAGCAGATGGAGGAAGAACAGGAAATGCAGCTAAAGCTGCTACAGCCACCATTCTCTGTGTGGCTCTCTCACTTCCCTGTGAGACTTGGAAGGAGCAAGCCTGTATGGACAACTGGCAGAGTTTTCTCCACTGGTCACAGCCAGCATAGGTTCATGAAAGGAAAGTCCTGTGTGATAAACTTAGTTTCATTTTATAGCAAGGTAACCCACCTAGTTGACCAAGAGAATCCAATTGATGTAATCTTTTTGGATTTCAGTCAAGTTTTTGATACTGTATCTCACAGTGTTCTTCTAGACAAACCATCTGGCATTGATCTGGTAGTTACTAGTGGAATTCTGCAGGGCTACATTTTAGGACCAGTTTTCTTCAGCATCTTCATAAAAAACTTAGTTGCAGGACTCAAAGGTATACCAAGTTTGCCAATTATACTAAATTGCATGGAACTGTGGACTCCTTCAAAGGCAGCTTTCATACCAAGCATATGAAGTTCAACAGGGGAAGGTGCTGGATTCTGCAACTGGGACAAGACAACCCTGGATGTACAGACTGTGGAATGAGATGCTGGAAAGCAATGCTGCAGAAAGAGATTTGGAGGTCCTGGTCGACAGAAAAGTTGAACATGAGTCAGCAGTGCCCTGGCAGCCAGGAGGGCCACCCATATCACCTGTGGCCACCCTGGCATCAGGCACAGCCCCTCTAGCCGGGCAAGGGAGAGGATGGATTGTCCTGCTCTGCTCTGTGCTGGGGCAGCCTCACCTCGAGTGCTGGGTGCAGTTTTGGGAACCACAATATAAGAAGGATATCAAGCTATTAGAGGCTACAGAGATGGTGAAAGGCCTTGAAGGGAAGCCATGGAAGGAGCAGCTGAGGTCACTTGGTCTGTTCAGCCTGGAGAAGAGGAGCCTGAGGGGAGGCCTCTTTGCATTCTACAGCTTCTTCACAAGGGGCAGTAGAGGGGCAGGCACTGATCTCTGCTCTCTGGTGACCAGAGGCAGGACCGGAGGGAATGGCCTGAAGCTATGCCAAGGGAGGTTTAGGCTGGGTATTAGGAAAAGGTTCTTCAGCCAGAGGATGGTTGGGCACTGGAACAGGACCCTAGGGAAGTGGCCACAGCACCAAGCCTAACAAGCGTTCAAGAAGCATTTCAAAAATTCTCTCAGGCTCTTGGGGTTGTCCTGTGCAGGACCAGGAGCTGGACTTCATTGATCCTTGTGGATCCCTTCCAAATCAAGATATTCTATGATTCTATGACTCAAAATCTCTGTCTGAGGCATGCTGTGTAGTGAAATCGATACTTTCCTGAAAGTATTAAATGGCACTGTATCATCTCTTGGTTCCGGTCTCACTTTCTGCAATGGTCTCTGCTGTCAGCCAAGGTCCACAGTCCTCAACAGCTCTTCCCAAAGACCAGTATTTCCTTTATTCCCCCACTGTACCTTGAGGACTCCTTTCCTCAGCAGCCCCTGGCATCCTAGGCTTAAAAGAGCTATTGTAGTGTTTCTCTCAGAAACATTGGTGGAAGCCTAACCTGGTGAGTGAAGGAAACCTGCAAGTGGGGGAAAAAAAAAAAAAAAGACCTGAAAATTCATTTTGGTGCCGGGAACAAGTGTGCACAGCTATTTACAGAGGTTTCAACTATGGGTATGAGGGGAGGCAGCCAGGATTGGTGTGACGTCTCTAGGCTCAGCAGGTCTGTGCTTGGATTTAAAGTGCTCCTTGTTTCCTGCCCTCAGATCACTGGGAGGTAGGCTGGAGGGCACCTGGCTGGCACATGGAAAATGGATAAGATATGTCTATGTAGTGCGTAGTCCAAAGAGGCTGCAAATAGCTACTGCCTGCTCACAGCAGCCTGTACCAATTCTCACAGTGCTCAGCTCTTGTCCCTCCTGGCATGGCCACAGAACAGGCTGGCTTCAGGAACCTGGAGTGCTCGGCTGCATGACACATTGGCTGCCTCACCCCACCTCCTCCTACTTCTGCACGCTGGCAGTTTGCAGCACCTCTTTGAAAGCTGTCAGCCTCCTTTCCCTCTTCCCTGTTTATACTGGATCATATTCACCATCCTCTTGGCTCTGGCATGCAGTCATGTCACGGACAGTCTGGATTCACCCACAGGTGCTGTTACTCTGAGCACATGGAAATGAAAGCAGTCTCTGTTCCCTTCATCTGTGGAGGGACAGGAGCTTCTCTTTCTGAGTTTTAAGCCATCTCTTCTAGTATGATTCCACCTTCCTGTTCACAGTGTAGGGATCTCTCTGACTCAGGAGGGGAAAAAACCCCTTGGTTTTAATTGACAACCAAAAGAGAAGGACACGTGATGTGGGAGGAGAAGGTTGTGTGCTCATGGTGGTAAGAGCTGTGTCTGTACCACCTGGGGTGTTTATGAAGGATGAGGATAACATAGGAGCAAATCTAAATGAAGGATTTCTGTTCAGGGGAAAGCCCCAGCTGAGCCTGGGACCAGTGCTGCGCAAGAGCAGTGGCTGGTTGCCCTGTTAAGGGAGGCTCTGACTTTCTCATGCTGGATGAGATGGTTTTATTCCAGCTCAGCAAAGGTGTTTCTTCACCTAAGCAACAGGAAGTTCAGCCAAGTAGGCCTGGATTATGGAAAAGCCAGAGCCAGTGAGGCACTGCAGGCCAGCATTAAGAGCAAGCCAGGGCCAATGTGTGGGACCCCCACCAGGAGTTATTGGCCACTTGGTGGGGCCACCTCAGAGCTCTTGGCCCACCACAAGTTATTGTATTTCAAATGTAAGATTTCAGGACAGAGTGATTTGGCCCATCAAGAAAAGGTCTGAGTCCTGTGACCCATCAGGTGAAAGAGAAAATGCATGTCTAGAGGTGACTCACAAAATAAGGGGGCAACACCTGCAGACCCTGAACCTGAGGCACTGAGAGCCTGAGGGGTCTGGTGGAAAGACCTAAAAAGAGGGCCAAGACAGGCACGGTACAAGAACTGTGCAGATAGCTGGGCAGGAAATGTTTTTATACATTTTTAAATCCATCACTCAGTTCTATAAAACCAAACCTCCCACCATGCTGCTGGTGGGGAGGGGGCACAGTCACAGCAGCAGAATGCAGGCAAAGACACACCAAAGCTCTCAGGCATCTTTGTCCTAGTTATACAGACCTGGGAGCAGAAACACTTCTGCTGACATGCCTGTTGTATTTAGGAAAGATCTCAGCCATGCTTTCTGCAGAAGCTGAGAGAGAGATGCTGTGTGCAGGGAAATCTGCTTTGGCCTCCCCTCTGGAGTGGACTGTGCATGGAGGTCTCCTGAGCTGTCCCACTGCTTTCCTTCCCACCACATCTCTCCACCACTCTCTGAGGGTATGTTTAGAAGATAGCACTTTACTTTGTGGCGCTGCTTATACTTGCTCATTCAGTGTAAATAACTGTATTAACTTTATAGGCAGCCCTGGTTTGAACTGACTGAGGTTCATGTAGCAAACTGGAACTATGCCAGGCCCACCAGAGCAGCATCCTGTTAGTGCAAGGTGGAGCCTGAACAGCTCGCAGGATGGGAGGTCTTTCCAAATGAATGTGATCCCTCCTTGTTCTTACAGATTAGTTTTAACACTGACACAATGGCTGCCAAAAACTGAATCTGCCAGAAATGTTAACAAAAGGCACTTTGATCTCATTCACTTGTTCTTGTTAACTATGTATTGTATTATTTTGTCGCCTTTGTGGTCAGAAGAAAAATATTTTGCCCTTGCATATCACTCATGTTCAATAATCTATGTACTGTGTTACACAGGGCTTCTGCTTTACACTGCTCCTTCATTTCGAGTTGCTTACTTTAGCAGCTGTTGCATGCTATACAGTTGTTTAAATCCTTTAGGGAGGTTTTATATTTTTTATAGAAAAGACTGAGATTTGTGAATACTTGTTGACATTCTCATCTAAACAGTTGAAGATTTTTTTTTATTATTATTATATGGGTAAAAACTATTTAAAAATCAGTTTGAACTTTCATGCTAGTTATTAAGCTCTTGGCTTAGCTTTTAATACAGTTCACATATCTGTTCTTGGCACAAAGTTTACATTTTTCTAACCACATACATTATCTGTGAGCAAAGCAGCTAATATTCAGTAATAAAATGTTACATTGACCATTATCTAGCAACATAATTTCTCACAATGCACTGACCTCACAGTGTACTGTAACAAATATAGTATATAAGCCAAACACTGTAATTCTCATCTTCAAACACAATAGAAGTTTATGGAAAATGTAATCCCCACTAATCAATAAAGAAAAAAAGGAGAAACTGTTGATAAGGAATTTTTATGCCAAATCAAAGTACTACATTTGTTTACATATAAAACTGAAGAATAAGACGTAACATGTTAAATCTATTGCCATGAGGCATTGAGTATACTCTGGTAGTTTGGCATGACAATACAATCCGCAGTTGTACTGGAGGAGACACAGATAAACTTGCAAAATGGAATGAATATGCATCATTATTTCTGTTTCTTGATATTCTAAAATCAGTGATTGCATTTTTTATATTTCAGAAACAACCACATGGAAAATCTCTATTTTCAAAATGCAAAGAACTTTCTGTTCTCAAAACAAATTGATTGCTTGTGCTGTGTATCACTCTGTAGTTGATCAACTCAATCTCATTTTTAAATCTAAAGTTCCAACATGTGATCAGGTAAAACAAAAATTTATTGTCCTCCTCCTCCAAATGCTGGAAGTCATAAAAAATGCATACACATATGGGAAATGCTACTCCACATTTATAAAATTGTTTAATGGTTCTTTTCACAAAGAGAATTTTTTTGACCCCTGCGTTATTGACACGGTGCAGTTTCTAGGCACTCAATTTTCATTAGGAAGACCTAGTAGGTCTGCTTTCTTGTTTTCCTTCCCTACTAGTCAGATGGGATAGTTTCATGAAGAATCATGTTCCTTCTACATGTCAAAAGGAGTATGTCTTTATGATAAGATGTATTATCATGTTGAGTAAGTATGAGGGTCAGCATATTATTAAGAATTAGTAATCCTGACTCCGACATGACAAGAAATATATACGTGGGGCAGTGAACAAAATGCAATACAAAACCTAGCACAATTTAGGAAAGTTTTGTAATTTCAGTCCATAAAACTGTTATGTAACCCACACCACACATTACCAAGAGCTTTTTGAAGCTATTGACCTGTAAAGTTGCTGCTCCAGTAAAATGGTGACATGATAGGTGTTCCTAAACTGGTCACTCTTTCTGTAGATTTCAGGGTCATCAAAATACCAGTTAGTTAGGGCAAGCCCCTTTTCCTGTGTGCAGTCAACATAATGGCAGATACATCTTTCGGACTTCAAGATTTTGGGCCATTTCAGTCTTATGATCTTATCTGCAGCATAGATTCATGCCAAAAACTTATCTGTCATCCATTAGATGTGTTTTTCTTCTGTAGCTAAAATTGCACTTTTTAGCACGTTGCCACTAAAGATCCTGAATTTATGCTGATGCCAGTGATATTGGACTTGAACAACACAGTTCAACATTTTACCAACACAATTTACCATTTCAGTGTCAATTCATTTCTTAGGGATAAAATGACAAGACCTGGGAAGAATACCAGTCTGTAAGGATTTCACCAGTAGAGATATCTGGGATTACCAGATCATGCAGACTTGAGTATTGACCTCCATAGATGTTGGCCTTCTGGCTGACAGGTTGTGTAATATGCTTGTTCTCAATTATTCTCTCCAAAGCACTTTTGCAGTTCTCAGGCAATGACTATCATTAGCAACACCACTGTCCTACTATTCACTTCAGGTGTGAGAATCAGTTCTAACTAGCAGCAGTAGAAACGGAGCTATCAGGACAGTGGGGAGGAAATAGAGGCAATAGAAGGATAGGGGAAGGCACATTTTCCATCCTACCAAGAATTCTTCAAAATCCAGACACCTTTGAACAGTAATCTACAAATTTCCAGTATGTGTCACATAGTGTCTCTGTTCATGTTGTCAAAGACTCTCTGACAGCTGATAAAATTTAAAGCAAGTAGTAGCTGCTGTGCACTACTTTTTCAAAATGACAAAGTGTGAAAATAATATCAGTGCAGGAATTCGTAGGGGAACAAAACCACTCTGCTGTTCTTGAACTCTGTTAACTAAAATTTGGAAAAAAACCCAAAATGTGGCTAAACACATTTAGTAATTAGAAACTACAGATAGATAACTCACAAATAGTTTTGTACAAACTCGGTCTCATTCAAGCAGTTCTGGAAATATTTTATAGTAAAGCTGAACTGGTTTTGGCATTGCTGTCTCCATTGGTGCTCCCTGATAAAGAAGTAAACCTCTCACCCATCTGCTTGGCAGGGACTCATACTGGATACCATTCTTGAAAAATTCACGTGCTGCTTACAGATTGTTCCTGCTTTTAGCTTTCAACCATGCTGGTGTCTTGCAGGCTGACAACTAAGGTCACCATTGTTACATGGTGAATATTTAAGACCAATGTAATTTGTAATGTTCAGATGACATCTGATTTTACTACTTTCTTTTGTGTACTGTCTTCCAAGAATGAAGTGGGGAATCTTTTGCAGGATTATGCAATTTTAAACTCTCAACAACCTACAAAATTACTGTTTAAAATTTTCTAAGCTTCCTCAAGAAAGTCCTGTTTACAGATATACTGGGTGTGGTTGGGGTGGGTTCACCCAGAGTATCGAGAAGTAGCATGGCAATCAGTTGTACCTCAGTAGCTGAATGGTACTTTAGGCAGGTACTCTGAATCAGCCTGCCAGAGAGAGAAAAGGTGAAAACACTGTAAGAGGAGTAACTATGCCCCTTATTGGGTAAACACTATTGTGTTTATTTTATGAGCACCTTTTTTCCTTCTTTATATCAAGAATCTTTGACAGGATGATTGTTATTCTAAAACCAAGACCAGAAGGTGTGGCTACAAGGAATTCAGGTAAAAATGGCTATAATTAAAATGTTCAATTCTTAAAATGTAAAGATGCTTTAATACTTTGGTCAGCTTTAATTCACAGAATCACAAAATAGGCTGAGTTGGAAGGGACCCACAAGAATCATTGAGTCTGTCTCCTGGTTCTGCACAGCACTATCCCCAAGAGTCACACCATGTGCCCAAGAGTATTGTTAGAACTGAGCCTAAAAACATCTGCCACAGGCTGAATTTTAGATTGAAAGGGTTCACCCATTTTTCAGAATGCCATTAAGGAGAGAATGTTATTTTACCCAAGTTTAAAATAACATTATTTATCAGAGAGGTTCCACTGTGTTACTGTTTTGGGTCAGAGATCTGAAATATGTCAGGGCTGTGTGTATAGGATCCTGGCATTAAAAATCGGCCTTTAGTCATTCCTTGCCCAAACTTGGTGTAAAGTATAAAACTGTTTAAGTTGTCAGTTTACCTCTGACAACAGATCACATGTTAGAGGCTGATGCCTGCCTTTCTCCACAATTTCTGTCTGTTTAGTGTGCTCCATCATGGGGTGGAAAGGCACAAGAATCTGTTCCTCTGGCACCCAAGGATGTGTGACCCATTGACTAAAATCACAAACAAGGAAACTCTCCATTGTGTTCCCACCGCCTTTCCTGAGGGCCTCCAGGTCTCTGAGGGAGAAGGAAGAAACTTCATGTCAGAAGAGCTTGCAAGGAGTGCTGGAAGGAAAGGGAAAGTGGTGGAGGGAACAAGGGAGAGGGCAGGAACTGGAGAATGGGGTTCTATAGGAATGCAGGAGCATAGCACCCCCAAACTTCAAGTCATGCTCAAGACCGCTGAGCTGCTGCAGGCTCCAGTGTTGTGCACCTGGCTAATGGGATCTAATACATCTCTGTCAATGCCCAGCCCTTGTAGAGCCTAATATCTGTTACCTTTAATAACTTAAGGATCCAATACCATCAGCTCCACGTCTGAATGCCACCAGTAGCCAAAAGAGAGTCAATAATCTTCCACGCACAGAATTGCTGCATCGTGTACTGAATGTGTCTGTATGTTTAGTTTTCAGTTTGCAATTGCATTAAAAGAAAACCTATTTTAAATACAGTGAGGTTGAGGGTTCACCGACTTAGATCCGTGCATTTGTAACACACTGTGCTAAGCCAAGTATAGTTTCTGTTTCTCGGTGTTGTTAGTTTCTCATTGCATCAGGAGAAGGAAATCTGAAATAAGGGAAACATTTAAGACTTCCAATTAACTTCTGAAAGCTTGATGAGTGCTAAATATATCATGTGGAGCAGGAAATAGACCAACAGTCCTACAATTCATTGATGTGGTTTTTTTAGTCCTTTGTATTTTCTAAAGATCCACTGATTGCTCTGCTATATTTATTTGGAAATGCTACAAAAGAGAAGGGAAAAATCGGTGCCACAGCAGAAAAATATATTTTCCCATAGTTGAGTGGGAAAATAAAATTATTACCATAAAGACATGCAGAATTTATGCATTAATTTTACAGTGAGAAAACTATTTAAAGAAAGCTGAAGCATAACACTTTTTAAAAATAGCTTGTGCATAATTAACTATTTCACCTAGATTGGTATTAAACACTTCTTGATTATGAACACTGTAAGACTTTTTTTTCTTAGATATTAATAAAATTTGAAATGTCAGCTTTAACTTCATTTCAATGGGGTGGTTAAAGAAATTTAGAATAATGTGAGAAATGTGTATCTGATTAAGAAGATTTTTGAGAGACCAGGGAATTTATTTCCAAACCAATATTCATTTTATGCATATATAATTCTTCTGAGTAATACAGAATTAAACCTGTTCAATGCAGCTGGCAGAGGAGTCAGTAATGGCAAACCAGGTATTTAACTGCTTACACTCCATTTAGCTTGTAGCTTAAGCTGCTGCATTTCTGATCCCACACAAAGCGGCCAAGCAGGAGTGAACAGCTGAGGCTATTGCTCTGAGAAGATGTTGTACATATAGGCTCTGAAATCATGGATTGCAATCTATTGTGCAATAGTGAGAAGTACTCTCATTTAGTAGAAAATGGACTATTCCTCCTCTTGTCCCCATCAGTGGTGATTGACATCCATGGGCACTGCCAGATATTAGAGAACTGAGGCTCTCTGATCAACAGCTTCAGGGCAACACAACCAAACAGAACTTACAGGCTGATGGAAATCATCACTGTGGATGCAGAAAAGGCAAATGCAGAAGGTACAGCTCAGCTGTGAATGTCATGTCCTGGCCCCAACTCAATGATCAAAGACATTCCAAAACAAGCACTGAGTTTCTGCAAGCTGCCAAAGAATTTGGGTGCAGTGCTAGGAAGAAGATGAAGAACAGATTATACATCAGTAGCAGCTACTCCCTAGTTTGATGAGGATGAATTTAAAAAAAAATAGCTGGAAATATTTGCAAGCCTATTAGATGTTCACAAAGATCCTCAAGAACAGGGGTATAAAGTATGTTGTGTTGCAGTTCTCCAAGTTGCTCTTTTAAGAAAATACAAAAATCAGGGGTTGTGGGCTGGAAACAGAAGAGAGAGTGATGAAAGGAATGGTGAAGTAAAAAACGAGAGGAGAGATTGGGAGGGAATCATGATAAAAGGGTATCTTTGAAACTGGGGATCTCTTGCTCTGAACCTAAAAACATATTACCATATTGCTAGAAAGTCACATTACAAGAATTACTTTTGACACCTCTTTCCTGCAATGACTCCAGGAGGGGAGGAGGCACAAACATCATGAAGTGGCTTTCATGTTTGTCATGAACAAGAGGCATCTTGGTTTTGAATAGCAATGTGAAATGCAGAGTATGTGTACAGTATGTGCATTTCACATAGAGCAGAGTTGCAACTTACTGTGTCCATCCCTCTCTCTGTGCCCACCTATCTCCTTGGGATGAAAACAAGCTATTAAAAAGAAAACAACAAGCTTTGCATGACTGGTTTGAAACAGCATCTGGTGTCTTGGAAACCGCTTCTTCAGCCAGTTCTCTTGGCTTCTCTGGAGATGCAGTGATGTTCAGCTGCAATATGGTTAGGCTTGCTTCCCAGATCATATCTGCATTGGCCTGTGGAGCCTGGGCCTCCGAAGTACTGGAAGTAGATGGAGAAACTGCTCAGAACGTGTACGTGGCTGGAAAAAACTCATGCCAGATGGCCATTCAAAATAGCAGTCAGGAGAAAAGTGTCACACTGAGCAGATGCAAGTCTTATCCTTGAGAAAAGTCCTCACAGCTGCCATTTTCCTCTGACTCATCTTCTAGACAAACTGTGTTTATTTCAATTGCAGCCAGCTTTGAGTCACAGATGCTGCATGTCAGACCAGTTCACTGGGTCTCCTTTGTGGCTGGGGTGGGTGGGTGGCTGGCTTTTAGGCGACTAAACTTTTTTGGTTAGTACATGCAAATTCTCGGCTTTCTCTCATTTTCAGTTGCACTGTTGATAGAACAGTGGAACAACTTTAGAAGCACTAATGCAAATGCAGACAAAAATATACCAGACAGAGATTTCTAACAATGATAAATAGAACCCTCTTGATTTTAAGGAACATTGGGTCAGCCTTGCATTAACTAGAACTTTGGCTTTCAGTGCTGGATGATAAAAGGTATTTTAAACACAAAGCGTATGAGACCTTTATAGATTTAATTATGTGAAGCAAAAAGTTCCTCTGAATGCCTGCACCTGTATGAAATGTTCTTTGAGATTTACTGCTCTTGAGAAAGCTTTTTCCCTGATATTTCAAGAACCACCTTTTTCAATACTTAAGCCACGATTTCTTTGTACTAAATCTGGATAGTACAATGTAATGACATGAAAGCTAAAAATAGAATTGGAGGAGGTTTTTCTAATTTCCTGCTAATTTCCTCAGCAAATTCTGAAAGGTTTGTGTTCATTTCACCAAAAACTAGTACTGTCCGCACTGAACATTTGGTCTATTTTGATCTTCTTTCAGTTCCCAAAATAAAAAGTTAAGGATCTTTTGTGAGTATCTTTCCTCCCCAGCTAGAAAACATGTGAATGCAGCTCTGTCACTCCTCTTTCTAAGCTGAAGTCAACCTATGCCATGGAGGAACAAGTTTCAGCTCCTACCTTAGGCTAAGCTACCAAAGCTTTATATTTCCTTGCTCAAGCTGTTGGATTCTGCCTCTGTCCTTTCCTTCTGCTCTTCTGCATTCAAGCAGATCCTCCCATTTACCGAGGCAGGATATTTAATTTACTGTTTTTAACCACTTTCATTAAAAGAACTCTTTTTTTTTTCCCAAATAATGTCTTTATGCTACTCAAAATTGTGGGTTTGAGCCAATACTGTTCAGTCAGTGGACCAATTCCAACAATTTCCTTAGAATCCATTAAACCATGAGGAAGGTCAAATGCTTCAAGAAAAGTTGAAGTTATGCAGCAAAAGGAAGACTGCCAGAATTTAAATTTTTGGACTACTTAATTGCCTTGATTCTTTGGCATCAATCAGTAAAACCTGCACGATTTTCATACAAGGAGAAAACATCCTGCTTGTAGGTGGTCAGACACCTGCTACCCAAGCAAGAAAGGCAGCAGCTGTTGTCCTAGTCATGCCGGATTTGAGGAAAGTAGGATGTTGTCTACATATTTTCACAACGCCATTTATAAGGCATGTTTGTGGCTTGCTACCATATGAATTATTTGCTTTGACAGAAGGAAGAAAAATTTAATACAAGACTTTGACAGAAATACTCGAAAGGCAGATTTTTGAATAACAGGCTGAAGAAGTCAACTGCTTTGAAAAACTGAATAAATTCTGTTCCCAGAAGTGCTTTCCTGCTCTCCAGAATAGAAACTCCAGAAGACTGCAAGAAAGTCCAGCTTCTTCCACCCTAAGACAATGGCTCTGCCATGGTCAAGTATTCTGTATTTCTGTTGAAAAACCAACTGTATTTGGTCTGGTTGGGATGGAGTATGGTACATCAGCATATTCAGATGTCAGGATGTTTGGATTCTTTAATGAGGCTCCTCTGGAAGCAATGTATCAGTTTGACTACTTCGTAGAAAATATTTAATTCTAAATTTTCACAAAAGCCCTTTCCCTTCAAACAACTCATCTGCTTAAAATTAGGCATGTGCTGGTTTGTCTTGCTGACTTGAGACCATACAATATACAGACTTAAGATGCTGAGTAATTTATATGCCTGCATAAATCTGTGGGTAGCCAACAGAAGACAGACTGGATTCAACAATTTCATATATGTGCATTCTTCTTTTATGGTCAAAAGATCACGGAAATAATCTCATATGTCATGCCTTTGAAAGTTCGTTCCTTCTTCTGTCATGTCTGGAAAATGCAATGGGTTATGATTATTTACAGGATTTTTAGTGAATTATTTACAATCCTCAGCTAAGAAAAAATGTGGACTTTGCTATCTTCTCCAGTATCTGGAATGAAGGTTACAAAGGTGATCACAGCCTGTAACAGTTCCTTCTCTCCTTTCACCCCTCCGAAAGATTTAAATGTGTGAAGACTGCATAAAGCCTGAAGAAGTTCTAGTCCTGTAGGAGAGTCAGAGACTAACAAGAAAGCCATGAGTCCTGTCTCAACTAGCAGAAACAATTCTGAAAAGAGAGAGTTCCAGGACTGCAACTGCACATTTCCAGCTCTTTCTGAGGAGTGAAATGGAGTGTGTTGAACTGAGATGCTCTTAGAAACACATCTTGTTGGTCTTCTTGAGTAATGGATGGGCCTTCACATTGAAAGCAGCTGAGCTACCTTGTCCTGTTAGCATACAGAACACATTTTTTATATCTGTACAGAAAGTGTAAGCACGTATCTGTGCCAAATCACAGAAGAAATCTGATAAATGCAGTTACATATCCAGAATAGAATATTTGCATAGATGTAAATAATGCAATAGAGAAGAAGTTAAAAAAAAAAAAGTGGGTTACTCCAGACTGGTAGATTCTCATTTCTAGCCCTGATTTGCTCCTTTGCCATGTACCAAAGCTTATGGGCTATATTCAAGGAAAGGAGATACGCTTTGCTTGGTAAAGCACACACTGAATGCTATTTACCAGCAATCAGCAGGTTTCAGCAGACCATCCTGTAGCGCACTGTGAGGTCCCAGGGGTTGAATCCAGTAGAGCCCCCCTGCGGTGTCCGGGCGTAGCACAGGGAGATTTTCAGAAGGACAGGGGGACTTGCCGTCCCACCAAGGGGGAGACCCCAGGCAGGATAATGGCAGAGGGCAGGGGTGCCTGCCTGAGTGGGGTGCACAGGCCCACACTGGGCAGCAAGGGCTGCCAAGCACAGGGAGAGCAGCCACAAGCCAGCCCCTGCCTTGGCAGCTACAGCAATACCAACGCAGCAGCGAGGTGGATGAATGAACATATTGGCAGGATTTGTTAAAAAATGAATTGCCTCAAAATGATTGCATATATTATGCCAGACTCAGCTGATTTTTAAATCCTGTTAAGCCTTTAAGTTATCATTCATTGCTATTTTCCACCTCATGTTCACTAATGGTAGAGACCATTCATGCATGTTTAAAGCTCTTCCTGTAAAATGCATGTTAAACATTTAATTCTTGAATTACATCTTAAAGCCAAAGGAGTAAGAAAGAGGCAGGATGTCTCAACCCTTTCTAATTTAGAGGTGGAATCAGAACTGTTTCTAAACCCAGAAATAACAGAAAACATCACAAGGTTTGTGAAAAGACACAATTTTCTTATACTAACCAGGATAAGAAAGGGCGAAATTTCATTGTATTTTCCCACCTACAGTGACAGTCAACCATATGAATTGAAAAAATGCAACTAGTGAAAAATCCTTTCTTCCCCTCCGAGCCCCTTCCACATATGGTGCAGGCTTTGTGTGACACTGATACATTAATGCCTTATATGTGTCTCTGGTCATGCACAAAATCTCTAACATGGCAGGCAGGAGAACATCTCAACTAGGCTGACATCGCACCAGATCACAATATTTGAGTTTTATGAGTGTGAGTAGAACAGACAATCCCCTCTACCCTTGCTTTAATAGTTTCCTTCAAGTCTGGGAAACAACAAAGAATGTAAACAGCAAGGTAATTAAAACATGTACTGCTTAATTCATTGTTATGGGTGGCTGAGAGTTTCTCAGATAAAGGATTTTTCCTTTAGGAAACAGTTGTGCTTTGAAAAGAAAAGCATGTGTTGCAAAAAGTATTTTTTCTCAAATTACTCCAAAGCCTGTTAAAAAATTATCAAATTTTTCAGTTTCAACATTATTAGTATAAAAATTCATCCTTGGTTCAAATAATCTTTTAGAACTTCAAAGTACCTATTGTAGAAACTGTAAATGAGAGAATCTAAATGAAAAGCCTACAAATATTGACATGAAATGTTTTAATTTACTCAAATCAACATGTCTTCTTTAATAGACTGCTGGAATGAACATGTGTAAGAGTTTGGTTTTTCATCCTCCTTCAAGCTAAAAACTTTTGTTCAAATGTCAACTTCCCCAAGAAAGATATAATTTCCTCATTGGTCCTATTCCTCATGAACCTTAGTTTAACAAGCGCACGATACACTGATTTCTGTCTGCAGATCACAGTGAGAATATACTGTGGTAGAAATTAACTCCATCTTCTATTCTGAACTGTCTTAAGCAGCTCTGTTAATATAATAGGCTTGTGGGCATATATTATACAGTGACATGAGGCCTAACCTTTCCCTTTCAAGCAGTTTCTCATTTCCTGACTTCAACAAACATAAGAGAATATCACATGGTGAAAGAATGCTGTGAAAAGTATATTGAATCATCTGGCAGTATTTAAACCATGAGATGACATTTTATTTTGCTTATTCTACATGGAAATTCCTAACATCAGCCCTTGCTCAAATACATCAGTCCAGGCTCTGCTGGTTTTTTTCAAACATTCTTTATTGTCCTCTTGTTTCTGTTGTATCTTTTTATCTTTCAGCTTGAATATTGATTTCTGTAGATCTCAAAAAGGAGATAAACACCCGGTGGCTGAGGTTTTCATTTTTTTTCTGAAAAAAATCTGAATACAGAATTATTTACCAAGACTTTTTTTACCTCTCTCTTTTTCTGTTTTCTCTAGACCACTTCAGAGTCATAGGTATGCAACAGGATGTTAATAACAAGTGCTCAGTGGCTGCCATAATGCTTCAGGGATGCTTTAAGGGAACCTTCAATACGTAATGGTCAAAATAGTGACATTTTATATGTTTAAATCAACTGATTTCTGGCAAAGTAGCTACTATGCTCGGAGGGCTCTATTTAAAACTATGGTGCTTCTCAGCCAGACTGCTCATACACCTAAAGCTGACCATTCTCTTAAGAGCTTTCTTGGAGATGGTCCAGAGCTCTCAACACCTTGAACAGCTGAAGCGCTAACACAGAGTTATTTCCCAGAAGGGTAGCACTTAGTGAAACTATAAAAGTAAAAATTCAGGAAAAAAAGTTATGTGACAGTATGAAAAGGAAAGAAAATTAACAAAGCACAATAAGACATCAGTTGCGTACCTCGAGAGACAAGTAAACAATGCATTACAGCCAGCAAGTAGCAACTGATTGCTTCCTTTTGAACCAAAGGGAAAAGGCTGTGCTGTTAGCAGGGAGGATCTTATGACACCACACATTTTCATGGATTTGAAACAAAAAAGGCACTATTAGATCTTGTAATTATACTTACTTCATAACACAGGCCATGAAAATTCATACTCCTCCTTCCATTCAGTAATTACTTGTGTGCTGGCAAGTGCAGTCTGCTTCCCTGGGGAGCCTTAATCTGAAAACTTCAACTCTGGAAGAAATGGGTCTCTTGGCCCTTATGGTCTTGTTACAGCCCATCTATTCCTGCAAAGTTTTACCAGCCCACATGTACTCCAACACCAGTACTGTATTATCCAGTGACATATAATTATCTGATGGGCTATGATTCATTGCTTGCTTCAAGTGTTCCCAAGTGCCTCTTGGTTGCCTGGCACTGCTGGTGATGGCAGCAGCTCACAGCTGGACAGGACAGTCCAGCAATGTGCCACTTCACTCAAGTGCACATACTGCAGTTCAAGAAGACCCATCCTGGCTGAAAGTTAGGTTGTGGCACCTACAGCACCTTCACTGTTGCCTAGAGAAAAGTAGAGACGTTTGAATGTCACAGAAAACTTGTGTGTATCTCAAACTTATTTCAAGTTCTCCATGGTCACAAGGGAAATTACTTCCTACTTCAGCTGACTCCATGGAAGACATGGACCTTGAGGGTAGGCTTACTCAAGAAAAGGGGGAATATGAGATTACAGCATTAGATATGGTATTAGAAAGGCTGGAGCACTGTGACCTTACTGTGTTCTTTAGAGCAGTTCCCAGCAAATTTGGGAATTGCTTCTCTGCATAAGAAAAAATAACTTTTTATGAGTGTAAGAGTTATAACAGTTAATTTCTACCAAAACCAGGAAAAAAAGTCTCAGAGAAGAGGACATAACCATATTTTTCCTATACTAGAGCTCACTGTAATAATGTATGCAAGCTTTCTGGAATTAGTTTTCTTTTTCTTATTTTCTTTCTTTCTTTCCTTTTGTTGTTGTTGTTGTTAATAGTAACCCCTAAACTTATAAAAGACATGAAGCGATTTCTGTTCCTTTCTGGGCTATATAGAATAGAATCCTCAAAATGCGTGTGTTCCTCAGCTTATGTATAACTCCTCTCTAAAGTGCATAACAATGGTCAGGGGTTTTTTGTACAGGGATTCTGTTCATTCTTTTTTAGTAATACTCATTCTCTTCTATCACACCTCTACACTAAAAAGTGTTCTGGTTTTTAGAGATACAGAGTTACTTGTATTTGGAGAGGAAAGTTTTTGTGGTGATACCATAGAGGGAAATAATTTTTTAAAAATTCCTTGGACTACAACAGTGGTACCCATTCCCTACAAAACCCTGGCATGGTACAGGTACATGTACATCAGCCCCTCTCCGAGATAGTGGTCAACCTATTCCACATTTTTGCAGTAGGGAAAATTCAGAATTTATTCCACTATTTAATAAATGTCAATGAGATCTGTGCATGCATTATATGAAATTGTAAATGGCAAATAAAATAATGTTAAGAGCAAAAGAAGTCGAGGCCCCTGGAGAACATTCATGAAAGTTGAACAGGAGGTTTCATTGTTCCTATGCAGTGTGTATCAGAGTAAATACTAGGAAAAAGTCATTCAGCTCTCAGAGAACAAATGCAGTTCTTTTCAAAGAGCAAAATGAAGGAAATATGGAGAAAAAAAAGAAACTAACCCAATTAATTCAAGACACAGTTAGACATTTTTCTCACAAACAAGAACTGATCATTCTCAAAGCTCAGTCTCCTCTGCTGCTCAGCTTTTAATGAGTTACATGGATGCTCTGCACTTTGCAGCAGTTACATTGACTGCTTTAATAGTACAAAGAAAGTTGGAAAGTTAGGTAACCCTGCCTGATTTCCAGTCATCCTAGTAACAGCCCAACAACAGCCATGCAGTGTCTGCAAAACATCCAGGAGATGCCAGACAAATTATCTCCAAGGTTTTTCCAAAACAAAAGAGAATCTTTAAAGACATTTTATTATACATAAACAGTTCTCAGACAGATAGCAAGTTAAGGAAGACAAGCAACTTTAGAAAGAGTGGAAATTCTGAATTCATGCCTAAAATTAAAATAACTTTTTAATAGCCTTGCCCTTAAAGAGGAATTAATAAATGTTCTTTCACATCTTTACATAAAGCCAGACTCTGGCAGATGTGAGATAGATTACTACATGCAACATAAACAACATTTGGTCTTTTATCCTGACAGCCAGGAGCATACATCTCTGTACTAGAACAAAACACCATTTCTAGCTCAGCAGAGGATGTAAACAACCCCGGTCACCAGTTGCACTGCAGGAACCCACAGGAATACCTGGGCAATGTTCCTACCAAACCCTGAAAGCCAAGCTAAGGGGGAGGCGAGGGGAAGCACAGCAGCAAGCCCGGAGCAGGATTTGGCCTGAACAGCAGGATTCATCAGCAGTGTTTGCTTTTGTGCAGGCTGAGGACTGCCAGCCCCTGCCCAGCTGAGCTCTTCAAGCTGTAGCTAGGAGACTGCTTCCAACATGCTAAAAATATATCCCCTGCACCAATGACAGCCTGTTTGCAAGTGCCGGGGGTGACCTTGGATGTTGCTGGACCCAGCTTCAGGAAAGCAGGGAGGGTGGCTGACAGCTGAGCCCAGGCACCCAGCAGGAGTGCACACTGGCCCACTCACAGCATCCCACCTCGGGTAGGGCTGCCAGGGTTGGTCGCACTCCTGCCCCATGCACTGCTGCCTTCACACAGGTGCTGCTGACTCACCCTGCCGCCAGCAGACTGGTGCCACCCTGTCCTGCTGAGAGGCCACCTCTCCTCCCTGTCTCCAGTCAAGGGGGGCAGAGAGACCGTGGTCCCCTGCGCCCACCTGTCAGCAGGAGGAACATGAGGCAAGACCTAAGGGCTCTTCCTCATGGGAAGAGCAGAGGAGGGACACAAAGATGATCAGAGGGATGGAACACCTCCCCTATGAAGAGAGGTTGAGAGAGTTGGGATTGTTCAGCCTGAAGAAGACTCTGGGGAGACCTTAGAGCAGCCTTTCAGTACTGAAAAGGGGCCTATAAAAAAGATGGGGATACACTTTTTAGTAGGACCTGTTGCCGTAGGACATTGGGTAATGGTTTTAAACTAAAAGATAGTAGATTCAGACTAGATACAAGGAACAAATGTTTTATGGGAAGTGTGATGAAACAACGGCTCAGATTGCGCAGAGAGGTGGTTGTTGCCCCATCCCTGGAAACATTGAAGGTCAGGTTCAATGGGGCTCTGAGCAACCTGAGCTTGTTCTAGATGTCCCTGTTCAATGCAGAAGGGTTTGTCTAGATGATATCTAAGGGTCCCTCCCAACACAAACCCTTGTACAGGTCTATGAAAATTCCCTTGGTGCCAACCAACATTTCCATAGGACCCTATCTTTGCTCCTCATAAAGCCAGTCCCCAGTTCCCTTTTCTGAACTCTGAGTCACCTTAGCTGAACATTGGGAGACCACAGGGGACATCCATCCCTGCCGTCACCACTGCCAGCAGGCTTCAGGCAATGCAGGACCTCTGTCCTTCCATCAGTAGGCTGGAAACAGTGCCCTGGGGAGCCCTGGGGCAAACATATTTCCCATTTCCAGAGTGTTAAAAAATGTGGTTGAATAGATGGCTGAAGCTGACTTTTTGTCTTCAAATTAATATGCAATGCAATATGGTGCTGGGAGTTGGAGCACGTGTGGTCAGGAGTGGGAAGATTGGTTCATCTGAGTTACCAGCCAGTGAGATGTGCCTTGCTCACACTGAAAACACAGCTCTGGGGTGAAAATGGTGCTAAAATATACAGCAGAAGAGAGAGGTCTTTCAATACCAATTATTCCCTGTTAGTGCTGCATGCACATTGTGCCAAGCAATGGAAAACCTAGAGTAAACAATTATGAGATTCTGCACAGAGATTTCGCTGTCTCAGATTTCTTCAGATATCTGTGGCTATTCCTAAATTCCCATGCACATACCAAGAACACACCTTTGCAACACAGGAATATTTGGTTTGGGGAACTGTGCTTTCATAGTTCAGCAGGAGCCTTGGGCAGGGAAGCCCCAAGGAGCTCTGTAGGCCACAAGCACAAAGCTACCTTTGATGAACTGGGTCTTGTGCACTTGCAGATTTATGATTAAACTTAGAAAAAAGTAATTTTCTTTAACTAGAAAAATCTATATCTCCTGGGTGTCGTTAGTATCTATGGAGATACTGCACAAAACTATTCTAGTGTTGGTTTATGACATATTAGTTCAAAATAGCAGACAAGCACAAGCACTAATAGCAGTTTAGCTGCTTTCTAATTTATAGATTTATGTACCATACCACTCTGGCCACATGGATGCATAGAGTCACAAATGCACCTTCCCTTCCTTCTGTCTGTCCTCATGATTTCCTTCTATGCTTAATTCTCATTTGTATATATTAATATCAATAATTCTTAACACATTACCTTACAGTAATCAATGGAAGTTTAACATCAATCTTTTTCGGCATTTCAGGTATTGTTACACCCTGGTATGAGTCTGGCAGTATTTGGGTGGGATCTGGGTTTGCAATAGCACAAAAACAAGCTTGCAAAGAGGGGCTAGGTAATGGAACACCAGGTAATTATTTAAAAGATCGCAGATTGCATAAATTTGAAACAGAGCATTGAAACAAGGGAGAGGCTTATTAGTGTTGTCTTTCCCTTTTTATTTCCTCTAATATCCTGATTCCTTCAAGCTGTTAATCATAAGAGCCTTATTAAGGTTACTGAAAATATAATAAAGGAAAAATAGAGGGACCTGATACAGCAGGAATTACCAGAAGTTTGAAAAGCCTGCCTGTTTTCCCTTTGAAATCTTGGCAGGCATGTAGAGTGCTCAAACCTGCTCCTGCAGCCTAGTTGTGGCTACCTTTATGATACTCCAGGTATGGCCCAGGGATTTTTATAAGTTTCACAAAATATTCCCCATCCAGCAGTGGCTACCTTTATGATACTCCAGGTATGGCCCAGAGATTTTTATAAGTTTCACAAAATATCTTGCAGAACCTGGAGACAAAACTTACAAAGAACACATTAGCTCTTTCAGACAGTTTAGCAGACAGCAGCTGCCCCAGACAACCACATGACTGTTTACAGTAAAGGGCAATCAGGTATCCACTCGTGTCAAGGCTGGAGGCAGAACCCTGAGTGCAGAACCTTCTGACTGCACCAGCTTTGTGGCTGGCTCCTCCCTACTGATAACTGCCTGTTGTAATATTGCATTCAAATGCACTGAAAGGCTCTACCTACCTCAGACGAAGCTGTGTTTGAAAACACTGTCGCTTTTCTCAAAGACTGGACATGCCCTTGATCCTTTGTATCAAATTATCCTTAAAAAGGTACTTGAAAATGTTTCTTTAATTGTATTTGGGATTAATGAAGAAGGAATCTAAAAAGTACATTTGGATTTTATCTATAAATCTGACTAGTTGGCACTTTCAGCCATATTTGCCAGGGTGAGAGCAATAGCTCCTCCTGCCCTTACTATCAGTGTTGAATTCAGTAGTCCTGCCTGTGTGCCAGGTCGACGAAGTTCAGAGCCATTATAGAACCTGGTAGTTAGCTCTGTGTTTTTACAGCTGCTCGAGGTTTGTTCTCCAGCATTTTGGGGGTCAGGCACTCTTCCATGATGAACTGTGAGTGCTAGTACCCTGTCCTCATCAGGGAGTATGGGATGATGCTACTTGCACACTCCTGCAGATGTACTTACACAGTGGGCTGTGCACAGCTGCTGGCTGTGCTACCACTACCACTGGTATGGTTACAGGCATGTCAGGAAACCTGAAGGACCACCTAGGATTCTTGCACAAGTCTAACTGAGGAACACAGATGCAGAACAGCAGCTTCTCCAAATCTTCAGACAACATTTACAGCAGCACTGTGTTGCATTCTTTTGTACACTGTGTATTTATACCTACGTACACATGAAAGTGTATTTTAATGCATAATCTTTGGAATAAGTATCATCAAGACACGTTAATTTATGGAAAATACAGTTTTCGTATATTGCTGACTCCTCCGCTTTCTCACTCTTTTCTCACAGTCTTTTCTCTACTTTTTAATTTGAGCCCTTCCCATGCTGATGTCACTCCTGTTTTCTATTTCCCTCTCAGAACTGTTGTCTGCTATCCAGCTGTAACACAAATCTTCTTCTTCCCAAATACTTTCAGAGCACTTTGTATTGTGGGTATGTTTAGGGGTTTTGTGTTTTTTCTCAACATAGTCATTAGGAATCCTGAGTACTCCGAGCTTCCTTGGTAACGATTATGAGAATCTCTGAAGCTGGTTGGGGTGGATCCATCCCAAGCAGTAGAAGAACTGCCTTTTCCCACACTCTGAGGTGGAAAACCTAACATGCATTGCAAAGGTAGTGACCCTTTCTGCAGCCGTATGCCCATAAGCAATATCTGCTTAAGGAAAAAAAGGCAAGGGCTGATCCAATGCAGTTCCTGAACAGCCTGGGCAGTGCATTCTCTGTGAGTGCAGGGATTGCTCACCCTTGGTAAATCACACTAATGTCTCCTGTGCAAACATTCTCCTTGTAAAGTTAAACACAACAACAGCTTTCCTTTGACACACAGCACATATATTTCCAGTGTAATTCCTGAAATATATGGTAATCCATGCCTCAAAGTAAGACTAAGAAGTCTTTGTAGGACAAACCTTTGTGTGACCAGATTGTCTTCCACACACTCATTAAAAAAAAAAACAAAACAAAACAAAACAACAACAAACCAAGCAAAAATGAAAACAAGCAATCAAAAAGGCCCCAAACAGACAAGAAAAGATAAACTGAAAAACACCCCAAACTCTTGGGATGGGGAAGCATCCAAATGATGCTCTTGTTTACCCATATTAGGTAACACAGTTATACAACAGCTGCAGCCGCCTCACCAGCATATTCAGGACAGTCAATAAATACCTTTCAGTGCTAGTCCCCACAACATTTCTTCTGGCAAGAGAGACCCCATCTCTATGTCTTGGGGATGTGATGGAAAGAGGGATTTATTACACACCATGACAGCCACAGGGAAGTGGTGTTGGCCATGACTGATTAGGAAAGGAACTCTGTCATTCCTTATCTTGAATAACTTCTCTTATCTCACGTATATGTTGTTTCATCTCTGAAAAAAACAGTGGAGGTTGGCAGATGGGCAGGAACACAGTTGGCTATCCTACTTCAAGCAGCTGCAACTTCTCGTGGTCTAATTTTAGCTGAATTTTAGCTGCATTCGTAATTGAAACCAGTCATTTTACTTTTAGGATATCCTACCCTGTCAGGATGGAACATCAGCTTTTATGACCTTCAAAATTATCTTCAAGTCTATGTAAAAACCACCTTTTCCTGTGCCTGTAACTTTCCTTTTTACCATGTCTTTCCAGCAGAAACCACTGGTTTCCAATCCACAGCCTTACTCAAAAGTATCTCAAACACTACGTAAGTTTTTGACTCATACAGCTCTCCTTATTGTCGAACATTTGTGTTACAAATCCATACCATTTCAATAAAGGAATATGACTAATTCAACAGGTTATCTCCAACATCTGTCATATGAAAAATTAATTGATGAACTCACCCTTATTTTTTTGTGCTTTTCTGATACACAAGCCAAGTTTCAGCTCTCAAACTAGAGACACGCCAAACGTCATTTAAGTGTGATCAGTGGCATGTGTACAAGAATTTACACCTTTTTTTCTCCCCAACTCTATTCATAACATTAGGTGATTAACTTAAAAACTCCGTTCACTGAAGTTCAATTTCTCACTGGCTGCTTATAAGGAGGGTCCCTTCAGCTTTCAGGTTCTTCACCTCCACCAAAGATTGCAGATGACTCTGTTGATGTTTATGAAACACAGTGTATGATTTGGATGTTCTTGGAAGTAGCATGACCCAAATCATCAGCAGCTTTTGCCTACACAAGAAGATTTTCAAAATGAAGCATTCTTTGTTTACTTTTAATAGCAAAAATGGCAAAATGGAGGAAAAAAATCCTAAAATGCTCAAGTTGAAACTTGCAAGCTTAGCTGATTAATGAGCGCTTTCTCTTGTCAACATGCAATTTAGGGCAAAGCAAGGATATTTGCGAACACTGTCCATGACAGCTTATATCTTTAAAATTAGTCTTACCATTTTGGATTTATTAGTCATTTTTCAGGTACAGAATTTACAAAGAGGCCTAAAAAAATGCAAAAATAATAGAAAAGTAGCAGAAATAATTTAAAAATCAACTATTGCATAATTTTAAATTCTGTTGAATTCATGTTAGTTAATTAAAGTTAATTAAAAATTGTGATAAAGACATTTAGCTGGCAAAGATTATTGTATGTTGTTCTACACTATATTTCTGGACAGAACTGTTTTCAAATAAAGCTAATGGTATTTAAATTAAGAACTTGTAGAGGCAGCAGGGACTTTAGGAAAAACAGCACATTGAATCATATTTTGCATTTGCACTTTTAATCACAGATTTCAGCAAACAGAGTCCATGTAGTGACAGTGATGTTACCCTGAGAAATTCTTATTAGAATTTAGAAAATCAGCAGTGCTTCAGCCAAAACACTTCAGTCAAAACAAAAATTGAAGTTTTACTTTGCTCACCACAGCAAGAAAGGGTTAGAAAAGCCCCAAGGAAAATGCATGTTTATTCATAAATCCAAATTATATGAACTGAAACAATTAAATGGTAGTTTAGAAGCACTAACTTCAAGCCAAAGTGCTACAATGGTGTTGTACTGCAGATTCATTAGCTGGCACTAAGCTTGGAATAATCATGTTGAGGGGCCAGCCTTCGTCAATTAAAAATGATGTATGTCCCTTTGTCTGAATTACTGCTTGTTTTAGACACAATCCATCCATCCAGAGGGAAACTTATCCATCTAGCTTTTGACATGAGTCTGTAATCTGATTGGTCAGCATCAGACAGGAATGTTCAATAATTAAATAATAATTAAATGTGTATTGATTGGTATAACCCTGGCTACATTCGTTACCCTCTGCTGTGCTATGGTTGATGGTGGGGAAGCCTTCTTATTATTCTTTTGGACATCTTTCACTCCCTGGGAGAGTGCTCTAACATCCTCTGCTACCTACTGCTTTCTTGATAATTGAGATGGGCAAGGCTGCGATTAATGCTGCGTTTTTCAGCAGATACTGGAAAGCTGGCATTAAAATTTCTATCCAAACGTTGCTGTCTTTCTACATGTTTATGTGGAGGGAAGGGCAGACAGACTTGCAGGTCTGGGTGTCACAGAGCAAGCAGTGACACAAAAACGAATGGAGCATGAAATTAAATTTAAGAACTTGTGCAGTGTTTTCTACCACAGTGATAGTCAGGTAATGAAACTCCCCAGGTTCAAGATATCAAATGAATTCTACAACCCCACATACTTAGTCCTGGAACTCAGCCAGGTAATGATTAAACCTGCCAAAAGAAGATCCAGGGGAATGTACTTATATTCAACAAAGCAGTCAGGGGTTTGAAGACATTTCAGACCTTGAAACAGACTGGAAATGTCTTGTCCCAAAGCAAAGGAGTTTCATTCTTTACCAAAGAGATAGGAAGACTATTTGCTGAACTGAGAAAACATCTGTTTAACACAATCAGTAGAGGAGCCCGAAGAAGGCTTTTGGAAAAAAGAATAGGCACTCATTTCAAAGTTCACAAAGTAATTTTGAAATTCTGTTTAGTTTACGTAAGACTGAGTGAGAACTTCCTTTTTCTTTCATTAAAAAAAAAAAGGAAAAACAAAAAGGAGAAAAGAAAAACAAAACCACTTCTAAGAGCTTTTACTCAGCTCTCATTTTTACACTCTCTTTGTTTTCCAGAGAGTAAGTATGGTTGCATTTCAGAAGCAGAAAGTTTTCAGGGTTTAAGTGGTCTTCTGTGAGAATATTCAATAAAGCTGGAAATTTTCCATTTTGCTCAGTTTTGGGTCAAGTAGTCTTTTGCAGGAAAACTTCAAGCTCTGTGATCCAGTAAGACATCTTTCAATAGACACAGCTTTCGCTCTCTCTTGAATTTCTAATTTATTTTCTTTACTTTCTACTAATGATAAACAGAACCCTTAAGGGCATATTTATTAAATAAATTTTGAGACTAATGTAAAAAATGTAAAAGCAAGAAAATATAACAGAGCTGATCTAGGATAGAACATTTTTTTTTAAATAGTCATCTTGTTCATATAAAAGTTTCAGGCTTTATTTATTTAGTTCATTTGGACCATTTTTACCTCAAATAGCTGAAATGTTACTCCAGCAGATAATAAATCAGAACATTTCTCTTGATTCTCTTGTCAGGTCACATTCTTAGTCTGGTATTTATTCCTGCAGCTCTAGTGATTAAATACACTCATTGCCTAAAATCATGAAACTGAAATTTCATCCTTGCTTGTCATTACTGAAAAGTGTACCAATAAGGAGTACATTTTAAAATAGTGACTTTTTCTCTTCTTGCAGTTTGCAAAACATATCCAGCAAGCTTGCAGTGATTAAAGCAATGCACAAATAACTTCTGATCTGGATTCTCTCATATGCCATATTTACTGTCACCAGGGGATTAAGTGCCAAAAAAAACTCAGTGAAATTTGTAGCATTTCAACAGCACATAGCATGCATGTCAGTGAAATGAAAGGCCAGTGCATCCAGTGGTGCCACAGCTGAAAACGCCTTCTGTGGCATGCATTTCACTTCTCTGAAACCCATGCCAAATGTTATAAAATGCTGAAACCCTTTTGTCAGATTTACCAAGCCATCCCCATTCAGCAGTGTTTTTGACACAGGACACTATGAAAAAGCTAAACAAAATGCAGAGTTCTATACTAAACACAAGTGGCTAACTGTTGCCACTTCAGTTTCTTTTGTACCTTTCCCGACTTGTTCAACATACTAAGTATGCTGGCACTGCCCCAGATCTCTGAATGGATATACTCCAGTCATTGATCTAAAAACTTTAAATTTGACAAGGAAGGTTTCAAAATGGAAAAATGCTCCAAATGTCAGTTTGCATTTAGTTAGGAGGTAGTTGAAAACAGGGGTTCAACATCTCCTTGTTAATACTAATCTGAGGAAGCAAGTGAGCCATCTGAATGATGCACAATGTTCCCTTAATCTAGTGAGAGTTTTTACTCATCTGGGTACATGTTCATATGTGCATTTCTGGCAGATATGCTCAGAAGGGGCTGTCCATAAATGAAACATGGACTTTAGAGTCTGCGCTCTTCAGAGGAGGAACCATGATTCCCTGAGGGATTGCAGAGCAGTATCTTTGAGTAAGAGCCTCCAACTAAAAGGATAAGGCTTCTGCAATAAAATTTTTTAAAAGTAATAAAAGAAAATTTACAGCGGTGACATGATTTAGGAGTTCATTGGGAAAGGCGCAACTCTGCGTGCCAGAAAGCGCAAGCAGGTCCACATGGCACAGCACAGCCAGGCTTTGCAGAAAGGATAAGCCCAGAGAAAGGAAGGGCAGTATCTCCCAGAGGTACTTTAAAATAAGATCCTCGGAGCTGCAGACTTGTTACGGGAAGAAGGGGGTTTGGATTGTATCACATCCAAGTCTGTTATGGGTTTAATCCCTCACTGTCAGGACCCCGGCTCTGGCCATCCCTTCCTGGATGAGGTGGTGCTTTTCGCCACTACCACGCCACTTGCAGAAAAAGGGGGATTCAGCCTCACACTGTAAATCATGTCCCCAGGCAGCCCCTTCACAGGCATGCCTTGGGAGATAACAGGGCCTGGCGGCTGCACTGCCTTTCAGGAGCTCACCAGCCGACTCCCTGGCCTCTCTGCTGGTGAAAGAATTGCATTTGCAGCCATTAGAAGGGAAGGACCTGGCATGGCTGGCGATGCTGCGGTCAAGGCTAATGGCTGCTTTTATTTCAGCCCTTGCTAAAGTCTGAGAGAGCCATGACGATGGCAGAGAGACCACTTGTGCAAAGCAGAGGGTATTTTGGGTCTTAGCAATTGCAATAGCCAGCCTCCTCAGGGCTGGCTCTTTCTTCCACTTCGCTTCAAGTTTTTGCTTGCTTAACGGGAATATTTCCTGTTGTGGTGTTGCTTCAGACAGGAATTCCCTCATTTTGCCTTATCTGTATCCAAGCTATAGGGAGGTGGCAGAAAAGGTCAGTCTGACATTTTTCAACATTAAACTTCTTGTTTTGATGACCTGTTCGCATTCTCTGTGGATTCTTTGCCACCAGGACAATCATCTCTGCCGTGCAGAAAATATGGACCCTCTGTGGAAACTGGCAGGCTTCACAGTCACTTCTGAATTAAGCCTCAAGACACCCTTGCTAAGCACTGTTATCCTGTATCTCTGGAGGAACATTAAACCAGTAAGAGGCTAAATACCTTCTTCAAGGTCACATATCAAGTGTGTGACAAAGCTGGGAAAACGACATAAATTACTGCAAGTCACCATCCTTTGTCTCCATGAGCTTCCACCTTTTGTTGTTACTGTTATTAATAAACAGACAGTATTACAGCAGGCACAGTTTGCAATGAGGAGCAGACACCGTTGCCCCAAGTATTGTGAAGGTGAAAGGTTGGTCTTTTTCTTGAAGAGGCTGAAACCCAAAAGCAAGCCTTTCAGTTCCTCACGTTGCTGGGAGTCTCCTGTACAACCTTGAAACTTTCACTGGACAGTCACTCAACATTTTAAAAATGCAGCTGTCTGTATAAGAAAAACCACATAGACCTCTTACGTAAGGGATGCAGGGTTCCAGAAACATGAGAGGCACTGAATTTCAGCTTACCCCTTTTTCTGTCTTGTATTGAAAAGCATTCAAAACAGACAGGATTTTTGCTCATTTCCTGCAAATGGAGCTGAGAGGAAAAGTTACTGATTGCACTGGCTGACCTACAAGAAGCACACCCACAGCATGCTCAAAATTCAACTCAATTCCCTATACCAGCCAAGCCTGGCCTAACACCAGTATTACAACGTGTGGTGCTGCCGGATTCAGGCCTGGCTGACTTTACAGATTGGTCGCAGGTTTCTCTTTAGATATGAAACAGCTTCCAAACCTCAGATGTGAATGCAATGTGCTGACTCACTGCCAGGTATGTCACGCACAGGACAATAATGTCCAGGAAGTACAAGAATGTGGATTTATTTTTAAACTTATTTTTATTTAACACTTCTTAAATGCAATCACAATAAGTTTCTGCTTTTTCAATTCTTCCTTTTTCCTGAGCTACAGATTAAGTGACCAGACAATAAGTAACTCCAGGCACTGAATTTACAGGGAAATTGTTGCACTTTTCAGGTGGTTGAAGTCATTAACTCATACTTTATTACAGCAGCTGAGGCATGCAATAATCAGCCCCAAAAGTACTGCTCTTTGGGTCTTAGTGCTCAATTAATTTTCTGGAATCCACATCAAGAAACAAAGGAATGAGACCACAATAAGAAGAAGCATGGGAAGAGTTATTGTTTCCTTTATTCTTTAATTTCAGTCCTGGTTTATCAGAATTATAAATACCTCAACCAAACCCCATGCTGGTCAAGCCTCACTGCTAGTCCAAATTGTTCTACTATTTCTGTTGACTCAAACAGGATTAATTGCAGAGGGCAGCCATGTGGGTCAGACCAAAAGTCAATCTACTCCAGCATGAGCCTCCAAAAGTGCCCAGCAGTGGATGCCTAGGAAACCCCATACAGATAGGATATGCAGAAAGTGGTGCTTTCTCTGGGACATTCCCAGTGTTTAGACTCTCTGTGAATGAGAGATGGTTTCTTTCTATCTAATATCCCTCATTAGACTTGTATTCCATCAATCTATCAAATCCTTTTTTGAGCAGGTCTATAATATTATCATCCACAGCATTCTGTGACATGAAGACATATTGAAATAACCTTTCAGGACACTCATCGAGAGATGATGTTCATTTGTTCTGGATTTGGCAATTGCCATTTTTCTTTGACATCATGACTTTCCCTTCAGCTGTGTATTACTGGGGCATAGCTGAGAAAATTTATGTAGTCATCCAGCCTCCAAAGATCAATACTGTTCCTTCTTGAAAAGTAAAAAACGCTGTTTTCAGGGTAAGAATATTATAAACACTTATTTGCCAAAGGAAAAGAAATAAAACAAAGGATACCCAAGCATTTTGCACAGGCCTAGAGAAGACATTTTATGTCTGAAACACTTAACAGAAATCCTTTACTGGCAAGCTACACTTCAAAGCAGTGTAGGCATGAAGTTTCTGGACAAGGCTCAGCCTCTTTACTAGAACAGCTGTAGAGGAATGTTATCCATGCAAGCTCAGGAAACAAATACGCAACTCTATATTCATGATCCAAGTGCAGTACTCCTGAATTTTCCTACTGCTTGCAAGGCCAAAGTGTGCCTTTCTGATTGTCTAGTCTGATCACATGGCTATGAATCTTAAAACAGTACTACTGCCACCAAGCCCACATTTTCTTTTCAAGATAAAAATCCATACGCTAATTGGGGATGCCAGAAATCTGCAGTTGAGAGAGACAATGTTCTGTATTTAAAAAAAAAAAAAAAAGAGACAAGAAAAAGTAATATAAAAAATAATAAAACAAATGGAAAGGCAGGAAAGTCAACAGCATCAAATATCATGGTACAGTGGGAAGTGAATAAGGCAGGAAACAGGACATGATAATATCTATAGAAAAAAAGATTAAGGACAAAAAATATTTTAGCATAACTAAAATAAAAGAGATCCTAACAATGGGTTTAGTACAGAGGGCAGGAGTACTGAAACATTTCTGGCCTTCTGGTTGGGAGAAAGACAGATTTATATATATGATAAAATATTTCACATACCATTATAACCATTATTTCTAAAGAGGATGCTAAGCAGCAGATTCCAAATGGAGATTTAACAACAACAACAAAATCAGACCATTCCCGTGTATGGATTTTAAAAGAGCCAGACAAGGATCTCTTTAATATTCATCATCATTTCCAGTAAGTTTTGAAACACCCAGTAACTGCAGAGGATTGAAGGAGGCTGAATTTGTGACGATACATGAGAAGTGTAAGCAGATATCCTGAGCAATTACACTCCCAGCAGCCTGCTAGCAAAGACAGCTAGCAAATAGCTACTCTTGGTTTCTATTAATAACAAACTTTAAAAGGCAATAAAAGAAGTGCCAATCAACATGCATTTATGAAAAGTACATTTTGCAAAGTTAACCTGGGAACACTTTCACAGGATTACACATTTGGGTCATCTTTTACACATTTATAGATAGCTTATTATCAGCGCCTGAGACAGAGAGCATGAGGACACGGCCCCTCCTAGGGAAAACAGTGCACACTGGGGGAAGACACTGTGGGAGCAGGGACCAGGGGCAACATGCAGAGGGACAAGGGCCCCCTCAAACCCTGTTCTCTCAGAGTCAGAGGGACGTGTCAGTAGCCTACAAAAAGGCCCCCATTAGAGTCTGAGGCAGAAGAAAGGTCCATCTTGCTTAGTACCAGGTGCTCATGTGCCTATCCCAAGCTGGGCATGGTGTTCAATACAAATTTGGAAATCAATATTAAGACATTATTTGCAAATATGGTGCCAGTTGCTCTAAGGCTTTTGCTCCTTTTACTTCAGCACATATAGTTTTACAGCTGATATTTGCACATGGTTAACAAATAGTGATTAAACCTATAAGCTCTCCTTTCAATCAGCTGTGAGAAAATGTTGCACTTTGTGTATCCCACAGTGAACAGCGAGCAAGATGGTTTAATGAGATCCAGTCTAAGCACTTTCTGAAAAATTAATTTAGCAAATACAGTACCAAATAAATATATATACCTGTTCTTCACACTGCCTGTGTACATGAAATCTGAATAAACTGTGTTTATGTTGCAAAATTGAAAATTTCCTTTTCATTTTCTACCCACTAGCAGATGACCAGTTTTAGCAAATTAATCACTTAATATGTTCTAAAACATTCATTTGCTGTATTTATTCAAACCTTTGTTCATTTGTTAGTTTTCTAACAAAATACGGTCTTTCAAGTCTGGTTTTAAAATAATTTCTCAAAAATGTGAAAAACCTTTCATATTTGCAGTGAAGTAACCCACAGATATGCCTTCACCATTTCCCTTCTTTCAGAAAGATTCATAATCTTTTTGATATAATTATATATGAAAGAAGGAAAATTAAACTTCAGGTGGCCAGTCTTATAAAAGTCTTCTGCAATAAAACAGGTCTTATTTCAGCAAATACTTGTATTTTCTAGATGTCATTAGTGAAGGAAGTATTTCTCCTCCTTTAGCCCCTGGATGTTTTTACATCCATACTAAAGAGTAATGAGGATTTTTGGTTTAAGAGGTGCAGAAGGAATGTTTGTGAGTCACTGGGCAGGGTTTGTCAGGTACCCAGACAGGAGATTTAAGATGCAAGGCAATGCAACCTCAGCTGTTGATACCAACTGAGGAAGTATTAGCCTAAGAAAATGCAAGGCAATGAATCTATCAGCTGCTTCTGACACTCAGTTCCTCCCTCCATTTCCTGCTCACTCCTGCTCCACTGACCTCCAAATCCCCTTGTTTCCTATCTTGCTGATTTCTTTTTCAGCATCCTCAGCACTGTTATCTTCAAGCATTCTGTTGCTGGCCCTCCTTCCTTATTTTCTTTGGGTTGTTTCTAAGAGACCAGCTCTCAGTGAGAGCCTAATAACTATTATGTAAAGTGGGAGGCAGCAAAGGGTGAATAAGATATTAATAATTTTTAAAAATCATTAGAAACACACATGTTGGACTGATTCCTGCAAATTCCCAAAGATAAGAATATCTTTACAACCACTTAGAATGAACTTTGTGGGAATGTGGGAATTCATTTTAGCAAAGACTGAATAAATAAACTCTGCTTAAAAATGCAGATGGCTGAATTAATTTTTTCGATTCTTTTAGTAGCTAAAATAGCCACTGAAAAAGTTCATATTTTGGAAGCTTTTATGAAGTCAGATCTTATTCCATGGATATTTTGAATAAGTCAAAAAGGAACTGGCTAAAATCTTTACATGTTAAAAACTTACATTTTAAAATTTGGGCATTTTAAAGGCAGAAATAACTTCGAAATTAAATACCTGGTGAAATCTTCAGCCAATCTAAAATAAAGCTTAAACAGGACACTGCTCAGCTACAAAACAAAATACCCCCAATACATGCCTGGCGCTAACTACAAACTCACTCTGTGTTGCTGAAATACAAAAGAATGCTGCAGATTCAAAAAGGACACAATTTGACATAGTTTACTGCCATAGCAACTGGTACCTAAACCTCATACAAGTGGAAGAGATCAGCTGAACTGTTTAGTCCATTTGAACAGCCACTATCAGAGTTTCCTCCATTGCAATGACTTGATTGGGCTGGGATGTCTCCCATTTTTATGCTTCCTTTCTTAAACAGCAGCACAGGGATTCACTGCTCCAAAGGGGGCATATGTGCTTACGAAGCCCAGAAATGTCCAGCAGGAGTGTGAAATGACAGCTGCTTTGCAGTATTCTGGCACTGACAGCGCAAGATAGAAATATTGCTTTATTTTCCTAGGTGCATTTTGAGATTGCTTAACAGATAATTTTATCCCACTCTCTGGACAGTGCTTGATAAACTCCCAAAAACAAAAACGCATCGTGTGCAGCCCACTTCCATCCATCCTCAGTGCTCAAGGAAACCAGTCTATCCCCATAGCTGGGTTACAAGCATCCCATCCCTCTACAACCTCCTTCTTCCCCCTCACCAAAGCCTACGAAAATACTTTGCATGGTGCCTGGCTTGCAAATATGGGCTCTGAGACACAGCACTGCCCAGACATGACGGACTGACAGGGGAGCTTCCTTTCAGCAGCCCCTACACGGGGGCATCCAGGCAAATATTGTGGCTGGGAAGTAGAAGGAAAGCTGTCTCTTGAAAAGGTGATTCAAAGTTTTCTTGACCTTTCCTATAAATGGAAAGATAAAACTGTTCACAGCTCAAAGTGTGGTAGAGCAATGTGGTTAGTAAGCGTTTTTTCAGTCTCGTGGTATCGGTAAGTATTCAATCAGACTGATGCACCATTTTTACCTTTTTTTACCACATATTTGGTTTAGTTAAATGTCATAAACTTACTCTGAATTTTAGGAAATACTGCCATGGGAAGATAAGACATGCCACCCTGGCACATGCTCTGACCCTCAACCCTGCTAATCTGAGATCCAGTCTCTGAAGGGGGAAAATACCAAACAAATGAGGGAGAAAAGTGCAAGAACATTTTCTATTTCACCAAGATGTTTTCTTTTTCTCTGAAAGATTGGTGTTTTAAGTTTGTCTTCAAATTTCCCCACTATTAAATCCTCCTAGTCCCATTTCTGTCTTTTTAGCACCTGAGTGCTAAGAGTGTGGTGCAGCTGTGTCCACAAATTCATTCCCTGTCACGTGAAAAAGTGCAGCCTCTTCTCAGCTTTAAACTTCTTGTTGCCTTCTCATGAAGTGTCCTAATTACCTTGCCTGGTGCAGTCAGTATTTCATATGCAGCAGACATATTCCCTGTTGTCTCCTTCCTGAGTTAAATACAGGACAAGCCATTTTCCAGCACCAAGGGCTGCCCGGAAGCACAAGCAGCAGCTTCTCGGCTGACCGCAGTTCTGAGGTGCCCCCAGTGCTGCTGCAACTTTGCTTCAAGAAGAGGTGTCTCTAAAATTTCCTCAAGGTCCATTTTTTCAACAGGATCCGGTCCTTTGTATACATATGTTAGCCAGAAAACAGTTAAGCAGCGCAGCAGAAAGAAGGAATTCAGCTTCTCCCCAGAACAGGGGAAAAGGCAATGCTCTGCAGTGTGTGGTACCCTGGGCCAAGCCTCTGAAATAGCAATTTCCAGGCTCTGAGAGCATTGACACTGACTCAGGGTTCTCACGGAATATTCCTGGAAGAAGTATCCACTCACATTGAGAAAAGCATCTGATAAATTGGTATTTTCCAAAATGAAATTTTGCTGAGAGTCCACTCCCCCTCTCTCCAAATTGTACCAACGTAATTTTAACCTGTTTGAATGCTGGACCGTGCCACGTAGTGTCAGAGGCACTAGAATCAGGGATCATCAGTTATCTGTGGCTGAAAATCAGCATTGTGTGAATTACTTAAGGAATTCTTTTAAGTTTTTTACTTTCGGTTTAAATAGAACTCCAAAATTCTACCTCTGTAATCAATAGCGTTAGTAACTTGATTTAAATCTTGGCCATAAAGATATATAATCTAAGTGGTTTTTAAACTGAATCAGATAAACTTGAAAGAGAGTTTTACCTGGTTTTCCCTTCGATTTTGAAAAACATTTCTTGTTTCCTGGCCGATTGTCAATTGTTCTTTCTAAACATAAGATAATTTCCATAAATAAGGTATTTCTCAAGCCAGTGACAATAGCAAGGAAGTGGAACAAGTTCAGCTAGCTGGCACTCGCTGCCAGCTGTTTGCTATGCATGTTGTATATGCTAAATATCAACTATCAAAATCTTTAAGGCATTTGTGGACAAATCCTGGATTTTGAACTGCAGGCTAAGTGTCCTCTGTTCCTGTGCCCATGCTATAAGGAGTCCAGCAGTACTTAAAATTGAGTTTGCGTAGAAAGTAGAAGAATCTCAATAAAAATATTTGTACATTCTTTTCTTATCACAGAAAAAAGTCTTTCTTAGTTTGATTCAGAAAGAACCATCTTCACAAATCCACCAGCTCCTGTTTCTGGGAAACCCCTACTTCCTAAGTGCCAGTCATGTGAACTTCTACCAGCATTAAGCAAGTTTCCAGAATTTTTCTCAGGTTGGTCCATAGCTTTAAACCCAGGTTGTCTCAGGGGCATCTTCTGGATGCTACTCTCAGTCACAAAGTCTTTGTAGAAGTTGCCTCTCCTCACTATGGGAAGAGTGTGAGGAGCCTCTATGCTAAGAATGTACTGAATGTAACTCTTTATTCTTGTGGCTGTAATTTTGTGGCTGGAAAGAATGAAGAGGAGCCATTAGCATGTGACCAGCCAGCTCTCCAGAGGCTATTGTCAAATGCTCTGGGAAACACAGCTTGGCAACCCTGTAACCCGCAACAAATCACAAATTCCCATTTTTCCCAAAGAGCCTCATTCCAGAGCACAGCAAAGAGCCATAAGACATTCTTTTTTCATGTATATGTTTATGTGTATTTCTAAATGTTGTTATTACTTTTGTTTATGCAGTCATGCAGTACTACAGAACCGATGTTGTTTAGTTGGGGCTGGCTATGGCTGCTGATGGTTCTTAGTTGATGTGGACAAGAGTCCTAGAATTTTTCAGTGAGGGCCTGTCTCCTGTTTTCTCTTTCTTCACTTATCATCAATGTGTATTCTACTCTATTTTAAATACAGAGCCAAGCACAAGCCTACCTGCAGTGTAGTCACACAGGTACAGGTCTGCCAGGAGTGCCTTTGTTTGTTCTAAGACTGCCCACATACTTCATAAGGGCTCAGGCTGTCATCTGGGACTAGGGCAAGGAAGACAAATCAGACAGAGATATATTCCTAGCTGGGTCTCAGCTGTGCAGCAGTGCCCATGGGATGAGCTCCTGCCTGATCTGTGCTGCCGTGAGAGTGGTGTGGGACCGCAGTGCCCCAGAGCTGGCAACATGAGCATATGCAGTGTGGGCTATAAAAGCATTTCCTTTGAGACCAGACTGCAGACACATAGGAGAACGTCTGAGGGAGCAACACTACATGCTTGCCCTTCTTTTGTACTCTTCCCAGGCATACACTTTCAGCTGACAAGTAGCCTACATGGGCCTCTGGTTGAACTCAGTATAGCCACCCGCATCCCCAGGAGGGGGTGCCAGCTGTGGGAAAGTCTGCTGGGCAGCCCCCTGGTGCTCCATCTCCCTGGTTCCCCAGCCCATCATCCTGCAGCTCCTTGTGTTCCCTGTATGCTTGGGTTTCATTTGAAAGGATCTCAGCTTTGGAGAGGCATGGTGCGCAGGCCCATGTTCTTCCACTGTGGTGCCAGGACACAGAGAGGGACTCTCCAGGACTGGGTCTGTGAAGCACATCACAAAGAAGCTGTAGTGTAGACACAGCCGCAGAAGCTGCGCAAACGATGTCAATAAGAGAAAGATCAGATCCTGGTTCCTAAAATTACTTGCTTAAGTTAATGTCAAACATATTGCCAAAGCATATTACACAATTTCAATTATGCACCAAAAGAATCTGCATTGTAAAGTTAAAGTTTAATTATGTTATCATTTACTCTGAGGAATGTTTGTGGTTTAATCACTGTTTATGTTTATTATCTTTTAGTTTACATTTTTCCCCAGATTAATAGATCATAAGATACACTGTATCAAGATTTCACATTAAGGCAAGATACTAGTTTAACATGTGGTAAAGCTTTAAAAACCAAACAATTGTCAACCTCGTGCCACTGAAATAATTCTCTCTTCCAAATTCATGTCCCTGGAAACAATAGAATGTCCTCATGGCAAGTTGGCCTGTCAAATCACTAAACAAGGGCTGGGGTCGGCTCCCCTGCTGGTGCAACACTAATGACTCCATGCAGCTGTGCCAACAGGGATTTTGGCCCTCCAAAAAACTGCTCACAGGATGTTCCATAATATGGAACATGCACATGCTGCTGACATGTAATGTCCTTCAAAAAATCCACCTCAGACTTTGGGAGGTCGGATATGCACAGAAAGGATGTATAAGGAAGCTAAACTGTTTGTTAACCCCATGAATGTGGTCCCATGTGGCTGCAGGACCCCGCAGTGCAACCAGTAATTTCCATCACAAACCAGCCATGTAATTGCAGCCTAACTGCAGAACTAATGCTAATCTCACAGCAGTTCAATTGTGCTCTGAGTCCCGATCGTGTTGTCAGATACCAGGTGCCTTCCCAGACTATTCAAAGGTCAGCCCTGACCTATAAATGCTGGAGCACATACGGAAGGCACTTGCACATGCTGGCATTCATGCATAAAGAAGAGGTAGTCAGCAGGAATTGGATCACCAGATAGGAGAGTCCTGAATTATCAGATCAAGATTTGGTTTATACAAATTTATCAATAATGTCAGTATCAATAAAATCATTGTAGTGACTGTAGAAAAAGAATTGAAAGTATCATGTAAAATCTGTGTAGTCACAACACTTCACAATTTCCAAATGGTGAGCAAATATTATAAAAGAGATTAAGAGAATGAAGCCATTTCTTTCACCCTTTCCTACCTAGTTTATTTGTGAAAGACTTTTGTCTACATTTGATTTCAGATTACCAGGTAGGTAATCCCCTCAAGACACATTCAGACTGTGTGAACACCACATTTCTCTTGAAGAAAATGTGTGTCACCCAATGCACTCTCAAGCAGAGAAGAAAAATGCTGTGCAGTCAGGGAAGATATATTATCTTAAAATAATACACATACTGTACTGTACTGGCATACAATACGTAATACAACAACGATAAATATGCATATATTCATTAATATGCATGAACCCAAAAGTACATATATGAGTGTCTTCTTCTGTACTTTACCCTGTCCCATACCAACAAAAACATACATGAAGTTTTCTTGAGCTTTAATATGGAGTGAGCATTTGTGAGGACTGCAGAATCTGGTCATTTTAGAAGCAGTAATAATAATGTCAGTTTGTCCACATTCCTCAGATTAGTTAGATGCTCGAACAATGTACAGAGGGCTGTCATGTCTGCTACCACCTTACCAAAGTCCACGTGGCTTGCTCAAATCTATATAGTTAATTAATATTTCCCTTTTTTTAATTAAATGACAGATGTGCCCAGTATAAACCATGAATGTGTGTGGAGACTGTTAAATCACTCATAAATGCAGACATTTCTACAGTCACTGAATCACTTGCAAATAAATTCTGATTTCATTCTAATGCATTCTGCATACTGAAGCATCCAGCAAATATTTCTGTGACAAACTCTCAGCTGATGCGGTGCTACTCAACATTCACTGAGCACAGCTAGTAACCCAGTGTGTAGCCCTCACTTTGATTGGATGAGAAGGAAGACTTTGTCCACAAGAAAATAAGGAAGAATGATTAATTCATTTCCCATATGAATTTTAAGGCATTCAGAAACATTTATACTAAAATTCATGAGACTTTGGGGATTTATTCATACCAGGAAATTTGTTTCAACTCATTTTTGTAGTGACAGGCTTAGTGAATCACAGATCAGTGACCAGCTCAATTATTTCATGATTTTTTTCGTCAACATTTGTTCCTCTGGTTTTTTGCTTATTTTCTGTATTTGATGAGACCTAAAAATATACATATATATGCATATATGTATAAGAAATACATTTCTGTGTAAATAAAAGGGCAGGAAAAACCATGTCAGGGGTAGGAAACACCATAATGTTCATGTCCTTGAAAATTTGTAAGGTAGGGCATGCTTTTGTGACCAACGTTGTAGTCTTTTCAGGTACTCTGCCCCCTGAGCTTTCCTAAATGGAAAGCTGCAGTTACAGGAGAATGAACTTCAGCCATCCAAATTGTAGGCACCAGTTAGGCTGGTCAGCACAATAGTCCTTTGCTCTCAAACAGAGATGGCCCTTCCACAATGCAAGTCAGCCCAGCAGTCCCAGAAAGGGACAAAACACTCTCTGGACTATTTATCTTCACCTATGGGGAGATGGGACCGTGGGGGCAACTTAGGCAAATAGCTTAGTGAGGAACTCAAGTTTTATGTAGTTCAGCATAAGTCAGATGAGTCTCACCCTTTTGTCTGAACTTGGGAAAATAACCAAGTAAAGTAAGGAAGTCGTAAGAGATTCAATCGGGTTTTTTATTACACTCTACAAAGCTTCATATAAACGCTGGCTAAGGCATTTCTGTATATAGAGTAATAACATGAACTGACATTGCTGGCTGCATTTTTTTTTCTCCTTTCATTCTGCAGAGTCTGAACATGGAAAACAAGTCACTGGGAGGGAGGGAAGCGTGAAAAATGTGTCTCTGTCTGCAACTGCAACCTTTCACTTATTAATTCTCAAAGGACTTAAAGCAGAATCTCATGGAAGTTTAAAATCTGACAAAGCTTAAAAAAAAAAGGAAAGCCTTAAAACTTTTAAGGTTATAAATCATAGTCTTAAGATTGGCCATTTTTTAGAATGTCAGTAAAGATGAAAGAGCCTGAGAAAGAATAAAATACTTGGTCTTTTTTAATTATTCCTTTTCCTAGTTGTCATTCCTGTGTTTCTCTTTATTTTGCCTACAGAAGATCCATTTCTCTCTGTGTAACTTACAGTTAATTTGCAGGGGGTTAACTGTTTCCACGGCTTTTTGCATGGAATATAGAATAATTTTGCAATGGATTGTTATGAAATAATATCCTCATGTACCACACTGAAAAACTGCCTCAGCTTTATCTCTTATTAGACAGGAGAAAGATGCATCAGATCACACATCTATGACTCAAATCAATCAAACAAAGTATCATTCTACTACAAATGCCTCTGTAATTGTACAAAAAGACCACTAAAGCTGCAAAGTACAAAAAAGAGATGCTAAAAATCCCCAAAATTAAGGATGTTACTGGGACTTCATTACACATCAGATCCAAAGAACAAATTAACTTTCCTGTGCTGTGCACAGAGCTACCTGGATGCAAGCAACAGGAAAGGAAGACATAGTGATGTTTCCTCTGCAGCTTATGCAATAAAGTCAAGACTGCACATGTTTTGTTGGGGGTTTTTTTTGTGCACTTGGGACTTAAAATTTGGAGTTTACTCTAGACCATAGGTACCTACCTGTGGGAGGAACTCTCATCACCAGGGCTTGTGATGGGAAAGCAAATGAATAGGTGAAGTCCTTGACCAGGAGGAAATAGGAGCTTAATTAACTCTGAAACGGCATTTGGACTGCTGACCAGGAGGACCAGCTGGGAGTGGAAGGGCAAAGTCATACCCTTGTCTTTGGAAAGTCCACTGCACTGCTGAGCATGGAAGTACCATGCCACCAAAAAGGCAAGAAAGGAGAAGCGGCTTCAGGCAGGCCTGGCAGACTGGCCTCTCTAGGGGTTAGGTGACATTTAGGGAACCTCTCCACTCACCTATCTGGGTCATGGTGTGAAAAATCACAGTTCACTCATGGAGAGGCAGTTGGCCTCTCCCGCCTGCTGTCCTGCCTCCAGCACTAAGGCAGTAGCCATCAGCTGATGCCTGAGGAGGATTTGGAGAAGAGGGCAAGCTGTACAGCCATGCTTCCCCTGTTCCTGCCCCATCTCGTGATGTAATTGCTGCTGTCTTTGTCTCTGATAGCCCTTGATGGCTTTTCCTTCTGTGGCCTCCCCCTCTAACATCATGAACAAAGCTAATCTCCTGCAGCGACCGGGATATTTGTGTCCCTAAAGGGACCTGCAGGTCCAGAGCGAGGGGCCAGCCAGCAGCAGTGTGGGACAGGCTTTCTGAATGGCTCCCAGCACCCAGGTGCCTCGGCTCCACTCCAGCCTGACAGAGGTGTCGAAAATAGCTAGACTCAGTCTGGCCTCAGGAGTTTAATGTTCCTTTTACTGCTGAAGCAATAGCATTAAACATCTGAACAACAGTTTCAGAATGTAATCTAACACATTGTTTTGTTTGCATCTTTTAAAAATAAAATTACTAGGGTATAAAGGCATTCTGAGAATTATGCTGGCTTTCATGTGCACTGGAATATAATGTTTGAATAAGAAAATTTAGAATAATAGTCTGCTGTGTCAGATACCATGTTCACGCAGTTATTATAGTGCTATCTTATGATCTGAGAGAGGACATTTCCAGAACAGGCAATCCTTAGTTTGTTTTTTTTAAATTAATCTCCTTAACTCTGAGCTATGGCATGGATGTTACAGCTGAAGTAGAAATGTTCCTTCATCATGCTTTGGCCATTCCATGGGGGTTCAGAAAACCCTCTCTCAGCAGCCACCTTCACAGGACAGCAGTACCCGACTTGGTCCCTCTCATCACCCCTCCAGGAGCTCAAAGCAGACGGTGAAGCTACCCCAGGGAAATCTGGATTTTTCAAAAGACTTCAGCTCCCACGAAAGCTGAGAGCATTTAAAGTTTCATCACCTCATTTAGCTGCCTACATGGGAACTGGTGGGTGCTGAACTCTTTGGAAACGCCTGTCCTGTGAAACGGGCCTCCAAGCATTTTACATCACAGCTGACAGTGTCAGTGTCAACTTCTACATGTTGAGTAAGTAAGGTCCTGACATAATACACTATAATGACTCCCTGTGCAGCCCTTTAAGGCTTTTATGTAAAGACATACTTAGACGTCTTAATAGCTCAGAGTTGTTACTTTTACTACTCATAGCTGTCTTACACATGTGGGTTTATATATCAATTCACGTCAGTGTAGCTGCTAGGTAAATGTATTCACGTAAGCCTTGGAATTTTTCTTGGAAAATTCACCAAAGCTTTTCCCCGTCCCTGTGAAATAAATTATGTCCATTTGATGGAGTGCTTTCTCTGGTATTCAAAAAAGGCCATTGCTACAAGAGTTATTCAATTATCTGCCAAAAAATCAGTTGCAAACGTATGTCTGTGTGTGTACCCACTAAGGTAAGAGTTTTACAGTCTGGTAAACTAAGAACAAGTCTGCATTTAAGTCTCAGATTCTTTAATTAATCATTCTTTGTTTTCAGCTTTGGAGAGGTTTCTTCATCTAACTGTTGAATTCATGAAAGAAAGGAGTTTATGTCTGGAGCTGTATGGTAACAAGAGAACCTTTAAACTGCATGTACATTTTAGACAACACATGTATTTTGCAAACACTCTCCATGTGGCTATGTTTAACAATCTAAAGTGTATCGCAATGAATGAACATTTAAAAGTAATTACGTAAAGGACAGGGTAGACTTCTGGATTAATCACTACAACTTTTGGGTGGTCCAGGACATGCTTGTAAAATTTTATACTAAGCAAATTTAATATTATGTAGAAAAATCATCTTTGCAGGATATTTCACCTCTGCATTCCTGTGTCTGCCTTTCTCCCTAGCAGAGCCAGCATGGCCTCAGGCACTAACAGGGGTTCAGCTCCTGGGAGTGGAACTGCTGTGCAGACCCTTCACGGCTGTAGGACTGACTGTTCAAGCATATATTCATTGGTAGATGATGGATTTTCCACTGGCACTTGCCAGACTGACAAACCAGACCAGCTCCTCTTCTTTCAAATGGATTCCCGATGCTTCTGAGACTTTGAGCAAGCCTGTATATTAATATGTTTGGCTTCATTTTTGGCAAAGCAGGCTCTCTGAACTCAACTCAGGATGAATGCTTTTTTCTCCCCTTAGCCTCTAGCAATACATAAATAGGTGAAATCACCTCTTACGTTAGAAAAATAATTAAAAAGGTAGAATACTATCTAGCTAAATCTACTTTTTCAGATCTGGCATTTATTTCTTTCTCTGTTTATAAAAACTAGGTCACAGTGTGTGTTCATTTCAAAGAAAAAATTTAAATACACTTTTCAAGCACAAATGAATGCTTCCCAATTATGCCTTCCTGTGGTGTTCAAAAAAATTTTTTTAAAACAACAAATTTAGCATAGCAGAAATGAAAACATTTCTATTAAAAGAGAAAGGCTATCATAATTTGCTGACTAAAGCTGTAAAGTTATCAGTTCTAGTAAGGTTAAAAACAAAGTGATAAGGCCAGCAGCATCTCTCAAAGGATAGGTTTATTAGTTATGATCATAGTTATTACAGCATTCCCAGACAGTACTGTTTTTGGTACAAACATGGAGCTTTTCAAGCAATAATAAATAAAAAACTGACCCATGAACAAAGAATGAATGAGTGGGGAAAAAAATGCTTTTGTATAGAAGAAGATGTTAATTGTCCTTGTTATAGATGTCTGCCTATCTATAGATGCCTTCTATTCAAACAAGAGAATAATCCAAAATCAAAGCTTGCTTGCCACTGATATTAAATCTTCCAGGACCTTCTTCAGCTGTAATGGCAAGAGAGGAAAAAAGAAAAAGGCAAGGTCTTTGGTTCTGTCTTTGGTGTCAGGAGTTGCATGTACAGTTCAGCACTGCAGCACTTCCTTCACACCAGCACAACAGCACTGGGATGGCAGAAAACATAATTTCCTCCAGATTATTATTAATTTTCCAGTGATCATAGAATCACAGGATAATAGAATAGTTTGGGTTTGAGTGGACCTTAAAGATCATCTAGTTCCTTAACCCCTGCCATGGGCAGGGACACCTTTCACTAGATTGGCTTGCTCAAAGCCCCATCCAGCCTAGTCTTGAACATTTCCAGGGATGGGGCATCCACAACCTCTCTGGGCAGCCAGTTCCGGTGCCTCACTACCCTCTGAGTAAATAATCTTTTCCTAGTATCTAATCTAAACCTTCCATCTTTCAGCTTAAAGCTATTTCCTCTTGCCCTATCACTGCCCAGCCTTGTAACGTGTCAGATGAGAGAAAAACTCTTGGTAGAGATCAGTGAGAAGAACTGTTTCCCTTATAACTCTCGATACAGCTGTGGTTTCCCTCAGGGCCCAAGGAAGGGGAGCTGTGCTGATAGCTACCAGCAGAAGTTCTTGTCGCCTTTGGGAAAATACAAGTTTATTCCCCGTTCAGCTGAGCCCTCTTGGCTGGATGCAAACAACACTGAGAGAGGCAGTGACAGAACAAAGCACGCACACACCTCTGTTTGCTGCAGTCTGTGGCTAGATAGGCACCAGCTCCTAGTCAACATCTGAAGGAAGGAGTGACTGAAACAAGACATCAGCTCTGGCATGCCTGTTGGTGGTCCTGCCAGAGTGAGTCTTCACCCAGGTGTGAGTCCAATGCAAAACAGCCCTGTGAGGGTCAAGGCTGCAGAGAAACTGGAGGAAAACTTGGCCAAGAGACCAAGACAGAAGTTTGCACTGCTGCTGCCCATATTGAACTGAGTGCGTGGATAAAAAGCTTGCACCTAAAAATAAGTGCATTAAAGCTTTTTTCTCTATCTCTAGCTTCAATCCCATTATCCTTTATTTTGTCTTTTATTTATGGTTTGATCCCAGATGGCAATTCAGTTCAACACATCCACTTGCTCAGCCCTCCTGCACCCCAGGTAGAATAGGGATGAAAATCATAGGAGGAAAAATAAAATGCAAAGGTTGAGATAGGAGCAGTTTAATAATTGAAACGAAGTAAAATAAAGTAATATTAATAATAGTAATAATAATGATTATAATAAAAGGGGGGACAGCTAACCCCCAAGAAAAGCAAGTGATGCACTATCCAATTACTCACCACCCGTTGACTGAGGCCTGGCATGTCACCAAGTAGCGATTGGCCCCTTCCAGCCAGCTCTCCCCAGTTTATAAACTGGACATGTCATTCTATGGCATGGAATATCCCCTTGGCCAGATCAAGTCAGCTGTTCCATGCTCCCTCCCATCTTCTTGTGCAGTTCCTCCCTGGCAGAGCATGGGAAACTGGAAACTCCATGACTTGGGGTAAGCACTTCTTAGCAACAACCTAAACACCACTGTGTTATCAACATTATTCTCATAATGAATCCAAAACAAAGCATTGTAACAGCTACTAAGAAGAAAATTAATTCTATCTCAGCCAAAACCAGGACGTTATCACCAAAAGAAAAGAAAAAAATTTCAACTCAATATTAAAACTGTCTTCATTGTCTAAGGAAGGTACTAAAAGAGGATAGATGCTGAAAAAAACTGTTCCAGGCAACCCTGCTGGTAGCACAGATGTAATCAGTGAGGTTTTCACATGGGAGTTCATTTTGAGACCTCTCTCTAGCGTTGCCATTTTCCAACCTTCATTCAACATGTATCAGGACTAACAACTCGTCCCCTATTCCACTGGCTGCAGAGGATACCCCTGCGTTTATGTCCACAGGCAACCACGTATAGGTGCAAAGAAAGCTGGTGTTCCTGGCCCCTATTGTTTAGAGCTGGCAGCAGAAATAAAGCCATAAAACTGTTAATAAACATTTTGAAATACCTACTCAGTCACAGCTAAACCAGACCTAAACTCAGTATTTTTTGGAAACAGGAAAGAAACAGACACTTCATTTCTGTGCCTCAGCTACACATGAGCACAAACATTGTTTGTAAACCTGGCAGGCTCAGGCTTACGGACCTTAAAGCTGCAATGGCATGACGTGCAGAAAGCTCTTTCCATTCATCATCCTTAGCAACACCTAATTGTGTGTCTTCTTTTGGCTTGTTCCACAGTACACACAAAGACTGCTAACACAGAAATGCAAAATGCCTGGGATATTGATGGAGAGGTGAGAACCCAGAAGACTTTTTCCCTCAGCCTGGAAGATTTCTTTCAGGAAAGTAAATTCTCTGAGAACTGACATCATTTAGGACCTATTCCAGCTGTAATTGCAGGTTAAAGTGTTTTCATCAAATGTGGGGTGAACTGGATCAGGCTTCACTTAAGATGAGCTAGAGGTACTTATTTGGGCTTTGCCTCTCCTCTGCAATGGAATCATCCCTAATAATCACTCTCTAGAGGATCCAAGCCCCACTGATCAAGGGACTATACACACAATAAAAAGACTGTCTAAGGGAGTTTAGACTATCTAATGTACAGACAATCAGAGAATCAGCTGAATGCCAGCTGTATTTACTTATCTGGTTTTTTCAATCTCAAATATACACAATATGTGGAATTTCTTTTAAGATCAGCTGAATATTGGTTGAAAATTGACCTAATAAATCAAATGGCTAAAATATATTACAAATACATTCATTCACTGATTTTATCCACTGGTTATTTAAAATAACAGTGTATGATTAAAAATTGTTTTGGCTAAACTGAAATATCAGTTGTCCCAACCATTAAAATGTCCTGGCTGTGCTCCTAGGTGATGACAGTACTATATTTAGTCACTGAGTACCACCAGCTGTCTTGCTAACAGAAGTCTGGCATTTTCCTTAATTGAGAGATGCAGTATGTGTGAAATGATACCACTCACACTCACTCATGATAATACTAGCATGACCTAGTTGAAAGCTTTTGATTTTTTTTGCTTCTTTGTTCAGAAGAATAACAGTTGGTTCAGTAAAATGTTATAAACTGAAACCTATCCAAGGGGTTTATAAGGAATTCTCTGCAGATTATGATCTAGAAACCTCATTTTTCTGAATCCCCTGGCAGAGAAGGGCAGGTGAGGGGGATGAAATGGAAAATATAGCCTTCAACATTTGACAATTACCTTCCCAGTCACCCATATCTTGCAAGTCTGGGTGATGTTTTCTTAGTTTTTTTCCCTGGCTGGACACTGGGCAAGAGATAGCTCAGAGTGTTACATTCTGGTGGACAGTTCTGTCAGCCTTCTACTTTCAAAGCAGTGGTATAAGTGGAGGTGGATGATGGCTTTTGTTGCTGAATAGTTAGTCTGTCCTAAAAATTTACTTGTGAATTCTGATTTAAATTCCTGGAGCATAAATTTCAGAGATGAGCCAGTGGTCCCTTTCCCCACTCTCACTCCAAAGCTGTATTGCCCAGTAGGTAGGACAAACACCAGGTCAGAAACATGACTTAGTGCACTGCTTCCCAGGAGAGCTCCTTGACACTGGGGGCTGGGTGGTGGGTAATGTGGGTCATTTATTCTCTCTCATTAAAATGCTTCCACTCATATTCATAAATAAACATTCACTGAAGCAGCAACCAAAAATCTGAAGTTCCCCTTGTCGAATGATCTAATCATCAGCTTAGAGAGATGTATATTAATTTTTATCCAGTAAGTATTTAAGTTTTCATTGTTAAGTGGTCCAGGCATACCAGAAGAGCCATGAGACCTCTGCCTCAGCACACACTGCAGCTTAGCACTTGTGGTATTTTCTGAGTGGGTCAGCCTGGGGTTAAAATTCCTGCAGTTGACCAGACAAAAAGGGAATCAGACCCACGGTTTCCCACATATGATGTGAATGTCCAGCCTGGACTGGGATCTAGGGCATGGGAGGGAGGAAGAGCTTTAATACCAGCTTCTCTGGATTACCTCATTCCTCTTGTGAATCTGGCCCTTGGGTTATTTTTATGAAGTCCCAAAGTGAAACCAAATGATTCAAGGTGAATTAAATGTTGCAAGCAGTCCAGAACTGCTTTTTTTTTTTGATTCAGTGAAAATGTTGAAAAGCCTTGTCTGGGGGAGCAGTCAGCTACAACAGTCAAAAAAGATGGAAGAATGGCTGTTGAGCAGGAAACATCCTCTTTCATTGTGCTGCTCCTGAAGGGCCAGCTGGAGCTGGTGTGTGCAGCCAGCCATCGTCACTGAGAGTGTGATGGCTTGTGAATGGGCAAAATAAATATTTAACAGTATTTACAGGCACTGCAGGCAGGTGAGGAGGCCAAACCTGAGCCAGAAATTCAGAGACACGAATTCAGTTCCCATCTGGGCCACAGAATTTCTGCGCAACCTCAGGTGAGTTGTTTACTCCCTGGATGTGCAAATGCAAATTCTTGTAGCTCTGTAGGTTTCTCTGCTTCAGTGGACCGGTTATACCAGGTGAAGATCTTGGCACTGACACCTCATGACCCTTGGTATAACAAGGTGAATAATGCTTTCCTAGATCTTGAGACCTGAGACTAATGATAAAGTCACTAATGGGTCTCATGTGTGCCTATTGTGATGGGCTCATAAAGGCCTAAAAAACCAGAATGAGTAAAACAAAATAACATGGGAACATATTAACCAGAAATTTACTGTATGCTACACAGCAATTTGCTGTGTACTATTTCACACTGCCATCATGGGCTTTTAAATGTTTAAACACAGGATGTTTTCCTGTTCTCACACACTCAATGCTTGCTTCAAATGAGGAACTTCTGGTGCATATGGCAGATCAGCCATTCAAATATTCATTGTCCTGTGAAGTCACATTTTTCAGTAATGAAGCTGTGACTTTTTGCTTTAGAGGTGATTAAGAAGACAGCTGAACCCATGCGGATTAGCAAAACAACGTAGCTGGTCAGAATTTCTCACCACGTATTAACTGTGAAATGTACTTGAAAATTGAGATTTTAATTAAAAATCAGTGTTCTTACCTGACATCACTGGAGGGTCACTGAGCAACACAAGAGCGCAAATGAGTTCTGGCCTCCTTCAGCAGTGGTGAACAAGCCAAAGGAGGTCATAAGGTTTCACAGAAAGCCCAAAGAGATGAAGAGGAAATGTACAGTGTTTCCCAGTCTGTCAATAAGTAAAGATCATCAGATCTATTTTTCTGCTTTTTTGTTCCACACTTTTATCTGCCTGGGGAAGAATCTGGAAGGGATGAGCAGGCTCTCAGTCACTGTTGAATTACCTTGCTTTTCATAAAATCATGAAACAGAAGTGTTTTGTTTTTCATTCCAATTCACAGCTTCTGCACACTAAATGCCTTCAGATTCCTGCAGAGAGCTAAATCTGGTGTGCAGGCTGCAGCAGGTAAACAAGGTATATCTTAATGGACTGCCAAGTAATAACATGAGAGAGCTTTTTAGCACGGCTTTACTTACATTACTCACGCTATACTCCATGAGTGCTCCTATAGCCTCTAAGCCCTGAAAAAAGTGTTTGTCCCTGTGATTCCTGATGTAACATGACTAGGAGGCACAAACCTGACCCTAATTTAGCACGGCTGAGCCACATGCCTTTACAAAAAGACTAGGTTAATTTAATTTTTTTTTAAGGCAAAAGAGAAAAAGTTTAAGATCTACATTTAATTAGCAAAGATGTTTGGTTTCAGGACTATGCCCAGCAGGGTGGCATTTAGTAACAGCACTGTCTCTTCTAAGAGTAGCTGGTCAGAGTAGAGGCATCCAGTTCTACCTGCTATGATGGTCTGAGAAATAGGTCCTTTCCAGAATATTTTAGGATCTCAAAATAAAATATGACAAGCTAGTGCAAACAAAGAGGTCATGGAAGGGAAACGTGTCAGGGAAAAAGGAAGGTCAAGTGACAGGACAGTTTGGCTTACTGCAAATTTGGCACACAGTTTTGCACCTCCCATCAGCCAGCACTTTGGCATGGACACTGTGGTAATAAGGGGTCTTGAAAACCAACCTAAAGGACAAGACAGAATCCCACTATCATGGAATGGTTGGGGCTGAAAGGGATCTCTGGGAGTCATCCGGTCCAATCCCCCATGCACAGGCAGGGACACCTAAAGCAGGTTGCCCAGGACCTTATCCAGATAGCTTTTGGGTATGTCCAGGGATGGAAACTCCACAACATCCCCGGGCAACCTGTGCCAGTGCTCAGTCATCCTCATAGTGAAAAAGTGTTTTCTGATGTTCAGAGGAAGCCTCCCATGTTTCAGTTTGTGCCCATTGCCTCTGGTCCTGTCACCAGGCAACCAGTAAGTAGGATGTTCTCTAGGAAATTATTTTCACTCATAGATTGCAAGACTCCAGGTTTCTGTGCTCACAAAGCACGAGATGGATAAAATTCTTACCAGATTATTCACAAAACACAGCATTGAAGAAACAACAGGTCAGCTGCCAACACTAAACTGAAGACCTTTCTCAAAAAACAAACATGCAAAAATTTGGAGATTCTATATCCAGTATTTCACTTTGCGGTGAGCATGGGGCTGCATGTTTCATTTGAAATTACTTTGCTTCTTAGGATTTCCATCAAGGTTGTAATGCCACACTGTCATTTCATATGCTTCAACATAATTGTTCTCCTTTCTAAATCAGCACCTTATTCTTGCTCCAGAAATCTAAGCTTTCATTTTGAGCATATTAAAATCACTAGCGTAATTAACATTAAAAGAAAATGTCAGGTAGCCAGTATAAGTTCTCTGATGTTGCAAAAGCTGTGAAAACAACAGCTTTGTTATGTGACCTACACTCACTCCTCTCAATGCAATATTAATAATGGAATATTAATTACAAGCGTAAGGTTACTTTTTACATCAACAGTTTCATCTATTTTAGGGGTCACTGGTGTGAAAACATCACCAGCAGTAGCAGTTGTTATGAGAAGGTGCAACAGGCTGCTTGCTATTGTCATTGATGCTGTAGATCTCAAGCATTCTTTGTCAAGGCATCAATTACTTACCAGAAGGAGAATATTCTCCAGATTCTTCACTAAAGGAATCTGCTGCCTTCTATTCCCAAAAATCACAACCAGTTACATATCTCTGTTTCTCTCAACACAGTGGTTCTCCCAAGTCCATTTCCAAAGTGCATCCACAATACAAAATTGGCCAAATGGCCAATAACTAATTTAGCACTGATTATATTGTTTCAAGTGATGGTACATAGCTCACTCCCATCCAGCTGCTTTCACCTGGCCCTGGATTATGTGCAGACTCACAATGGTCTGTTTCTTAATATGCATTGTAAATGCTTGCTAGCAACCAAAGTAGACCTACACAGCAGAAGGTCTGTATTATGTTCTCAACACAGGAGCCAGATGTCCAATACCACATACTAATGGAGAAAAGTGAGGTTGTGGTTTTTCTTCCCTTATGTGAAGAAACTAACCTAACTTAAAAGAACAAATATCTGATGGAATTTGCACAGGAACCTTCTGGAGCTGACAGGTTATCAGGAGTACTGCTTAGGTAATGCAAAGCCCACAAGCGTATGTCTGCAGCATCTGAACTTGCCTGAAAGGCTTTAAGGATGTGACAATATTTAAAGACCTGAATACCTTTAAAGACCTGAATCTTATCACTGGAAGCTACATTTCTGAAGGGTGCAATTTGTGAGACAATTGTTGTCCAATTCAAAGGGCCAAAAACTACAAAAGATGAATTTTTGATGCCTTTGGGATCAGGAAAGAAAGTGATTAGGGAGCTTCAGTGTGAAGCAGCACCTTACTATGTTCTAGTTACTGGGTGTCTTCCAGCTTCAGAAACCCAGCTGTGAAGGGCCTCTGAGTGGGAAATAGGGAAGGAGCAGGAAGAGTGGAAGTGAAAGAAAAATTACTGTTTGGCAAGGTCCTCCATCAGATCAGAAATTGGACAGCTGAATGTAATGAATGATGCCAGAAATGGCTTTGAGCCTGCATCTTTGCCAAACACGGTCGCTGTGCAAAGAGACCAGCCACATTTCTGTGAGGTGTGGACTTACACGGACTTGGGTAACACACCTTAATGACCAAGGCTGGCATGTCTTGCAGGGAAGGCAAGGTTGGAGGTTCCGTGTGAATCTGAGGATGTTAAGCCCTCTCTAACCAAATGTAGTTTTTACAAGTGGGCCTCTCCCCTGTTCCATGTTCTGCCATGAGGAGAAAACAGGCCAGTTTCAAGCTAGGCATTTTTTCTGGCTTTGCTCTTTCTTGACTAAGCTAAGCACAAATGAGTATATAAAGCACAATAAATCACATGATAAATTAGTCTCAATAAGTGAAGCAGCAATCACAATAAATAAATAAATAAATAAATTGCAAATACAGAAGGATCCATCTATAAAAGTGTATGTCTCGTTTGCATTGTTCATTTTTCACTTCTGTATGTAAATTGCACTGGGATATCTTCAATATTTTCCTTGCCTATTTATCTTATGATATTTTCCTGTTCTTGCTTCTTTTTTCCTCTCTGAGACATTTCTAGCACTGTAGTTGGAGAGTGCAGCTGGGATACAGCTGTGTACTGTCCAGCTTTGATGAGCTATAAATGTTTTCCCTTGTGCTAACATTGTGACATTCCCTACTGCTTTGGTTTCTTGAATGCTGGTGCTTAAAAAGCAGATCTGAAAACCCCAGAACTGCTCTTTTTAGCCAACAGTTGCTCTCCCTTTGTATCAGCAGTTTCTAATTAAACAGTACCATATTAGAAGACCTAAAGATCATTAAAGGTGTACTCAGGGTGTCCAAGAATAGCGACACAATGCAGGTGTTGTTCTCTCAGTTCAAAATGGACTGGTCAGTCCCCTCATTGATTAGCAATTGTGCTAAATGTCTTATAAAAGTCTGACCCTAACACTGCTAACACCTGCGGTCAGCCAAATAAATTCTTTCAAACTTTCACAGTGGAAAAAACTTTCTATTTTATGATTTTATAACCCTGTCATTAGCAATCTTTGAAACAGCATTCCACCCCCAGGTTGCATTCTGTGGTTATGAACTTCATTTGATCACTGCCCCATCAATTTGACATTAACTGCTACAATTTACAACTGCTCTGGCTTTCCCTCTATTATTGCCGTACCTCTGCAAGTGCAAAAAACTGCTGCCCAGGGGAAGTCTGAAAGAATGCAATGTCTTGTTAAAACCTGAAAGGGCAACAGGGGTGGGGGAACAACCTCCTAGAAGAGAAAAACCAAAGGTTGATAATGAATAATGCTTCATTCTCTGCTGTGAACACGGGTGACCTGGCATGTAGACCACAGCAAAGTAGTGAATAATTCACCGAGAGAGTCATAGACCTCCTGGTAGACCACAGCATTGCTTTGTCTCACAAATATGTTCTCTCACAGCACAGTGCTCAACAGGATGTTTCAGTCTACAAATGTTTAAACAAAGGCGGGTGTGACGGGGTGTGCAAGGGGAGCACTGTGCATGGAGTGGGCCAGCATGCATGGCTGTTTCTGCATTAGCAGATAATTCCATAGGCCCTGAACATAAGGGCAATGGAGAGAACAACGGCTTTGATGGAGATGAGGCACACAGCTCACGTCCAATTTCTAACCCAGACAATAAACCAATTGCACTCTCAGAGAGGGACATTTAAGCAGCATTAACTGTCTGAGCTGAAGCAACAGGAGCATGGATATTTTGAGCAGCAGCTGGAATCCAGGCTGATTTCCTGACCTTTGTGCTCATAAAAGGAAAAGCATCCAAAGGAACCATTGGGGCTGGAATATGGTTCCAGTTTCCACATGAGTTCCTTCTTTGCTTTTGTGGGTTTCTCTGCCTGAGAGACAAATCTGAGGCCAGGTTGTTTCTCGTTTAGTTTGCAAATGTTCCTGTTGCTGAACGCTATTCAGTTTCTGCCTCCTTCCTTCTCTCAGCCCAAGGCTGTGTAATGTGGGCCTGGGTCCTGGGGGCTGTGCTGGAGACAGAAGAGTTGTGCAAAACCCCCTAAATCTCAGCTCTGCTCTGGGTTGAAGCTGTGTTTGGGAACAAAGCTAGCAGGCACTTTTTATTAACTTGGATATCAAACTGTTTATAGAAGGCAACATTTTACCAGTTTTAGCCATTTCTCTAGATTTTCCATCTTCGTAGCCAGAAATATTCTGAGGCTAATCTTATATCTGAAGTTTAAATTGTTTGATCTGATGGAGCTACTGCGTGAGTCACTTCTATATCCGTAGTCTCTCATATTACCTTACTCACACTAAAAAAGACCTTTTGATTTAACTGTGGTCATTTCCTGCATATAAGATAGATAATGTCTAGCCCATGCTTTTTTTATCTTATCCTGACAAACTGAGATATTGTCAGGCTCTGTAATTTGCCAGAGTATCAAGCGACTATTCCTACGTTCTTCCTCCTGATTATCGTCCCATGTTACACAACCCCCTATAGATCTTTTTTCTGACACACCAGGCAGCACCTTATTCTCTCACAGAGTGAAGGATATGTCTGGTCTGTCAGTTCATGTGACAGGAGGAGGATTTCCAGATGCTAAAACTTTGGTTTGGGACCATTTGCTTTGGGCATGGGGCAATGAGGCAGAGGACACGAGTGCCCATGACCTGGTGACTGCTGTACCTGTCTCAGGAAGTCACTGACAGAAGAAATAACTTCAGGCTGGCACTAAGCTTCAGAAGTGAGCAGGGTACAATTGTCACTGCATGGGCAGGGAATGCAGGGACCAAATGCAGGATTCTCATGCTGTGCATGAAGCCCCCAAAGGAAGGAAACCATGTTTTGCATGAGATGTCTTTCAGTGCCCTTCCCTCTTGGCACCTTTTCCACAGCCTCACTGGTACTGACTGATACTCAGTATGACTCAGTTCCACTCGGCATCACACCACAGAGGAAAAGAGACACTGCTGTTGTGATTCTATGTCAAAAAGCTTTCTGACTTTTCACAGATCACAGGCTGGGAAAAGTATGACAACTCATTCTGAAAATCACCTTTCTAATCCATGCAGTTCTGCACATGCTTGCAGAGTCTCTTTACCAGAATCCTCACAGAAACCTGGTTTTACAACTAACAAGACAATGATTTCAATCATTTTCCAAATGTTGTTGATTTTCTCTCTATACTCTGAATCTGCATAGAAATTTAATTTTTATAAATGAAGCCATTTTGGTGTAAGTGACTGCAGAAAGATGACTATTCCACCTCTTTTATGGTGCTTTTAACTCTCAGATCAGACTGGTTATTTTCCTACTTAGCAAAGCTATAAATGCTCTAATAGCTGATATTTTTATTGCAGATTCTCAGAATGATTTAGTCACTGTTTTGACTACTTCTGACGTATTTGAGAAGCTACACCTAATATTTACAAGCTTCCAGTGTAATCTTTTTATTTTTCCAACCATGTAAGTGATATGGTCTCCTGCAAATTAGCTCATGGAACACCACTTTCTTAGTGTCTTTTTCATTATTTCCATCTATTATATACTGCTCTCAAGCTGAGAAGAAACTTTAAAGGCACACAACTAAAGAAACTTTGTTTATTATTTGAAAAAGTTTGGATGTATTTCCTTTGGCCAGATTTTACTGACTATGACTGGAGAACTAAACATTCTTGTTGTTTCCAGTAAACAAGGTTTCAAATACAATTTTCTAACTCGTGGATGAAGCAGAAAACAAAGCTATTGGTATCAAATGAGCCCTCATATTTTTCCAACTGACGGATGCCTGGCAACTTCTATGAGATTATTATCTGAGAACAGGCTTACTTATTGTTCAGCTTCCAACATCAGGACTCACAGATGGGATCCTGCCCCTTGCTGTCTCCTGTTTTCCTGCTTTCTAGAGGGCCTGGTTTGGCTTCCGGGTCCCAATGGCATCCAGGGGAGCCCAGAGCACTTTCAGCCTCTCAGAAGTCCCTCAAGGCCTTCAGGGCAATGAGTCCATCATTGTCAAGGATGGGTTAGACAGTCTGAATGCACCACAGAGGTAAGAGAACTGCAGTCACATTTCAAGCAGGGATGCTCTGATAGTCACTGCACAACACCTCCTGCAGATTTTAATAGGTGTCCCACCTCGTTCAAGAGAGACCATTACCACCACAGTACAGCTCCAATGGTTACTACACTGCTATTTCAATCTGCTTCTTTATCAAGGTGCTGCCCCTGCCGTGTGGGCACCGCTCTCTATTACCAACCTGTTAATGAGACTTTATGTACTGACAGTACAGATCAGGCTCTGCTCCCATGGTGCACTGAGAAGAGCTTTCCTTCTCCAATTACCCCTCAGAAACAGGACAGACAGAATCTAACCTTTTGCCCTATAAAAATTGTACGTTGTTCTGAAAGTCAAAATGCAAATAATTCATGAATTTTGTAACCATGTCCAAGGGAAGAAGAAAACAGTAGGCAAAATTGGAGTCTGCTGTTTTTACCCGTGTGTCTAGCTGATTACATGTCATTCTTCTCACACAGAACTAAATATCTTAAATGCAAATAGCCAGAGGTTGTTGTACGTTTTTTGCCCTTTCCACAGCTGTTCATTACAGAGCTCAACAGCAGCTGACAGCAGGTGAATGTGTGGATGATGGGCCATGGATATATTCTGCTAAATAGAATGAATAAACCATTAAATGATCTTGTTTCTTGATATGCCTAAATGCAAGCTGCACCTTCAAGCAAAGCAACATTAAATTCTGTATAGCAAATCCCTCTTGTATTTTGCAGTACATCAGTCATGCAAATTTTATGCTATAATCTTTTGAGCGATTATAACCTCCATTTATTTTTAATGATATAGTGTATCTTTTTGCTTTTAGTTCTAGACAATTGAAATAAGGATGCATGAACCTGGAATACTAGACTACTTATATCTGGTTCATTTTGTAAACTATATTTGGTGTTTTATATAACTTTTTTGACCTGGATAGAAATGAGTGACAATGTATCTTCCATTTTTGAGAATAAGTATCTTTGAAATTCACTAATATGTTAATTCAGCTGTATGTCTGTATGCCATTGCTATCATAGGAATTCAGAATGATTGGGAGTGTTATTTTAGAGTGAATGCATATTGCATGTATGTAATATATATACATGTATACAAAGTAAACATAAATTGTACATTTTAGGCCGAAGGAATTAAAATAAGAAAGAAATTATAAAATTATTCCCAAATCATCATTTTAAAAAAATAACCACTAAGTTTGAACCACTTTTTGATTTAGGAATCTGATGCTGGATTTGGAAGTGTCTCTCTTCAATGGAAGGTTTATATTTTCTATATAAATATTACTTCAGATGTAGCTCTGCTCTCTGTTTGCTCAAAAAGGGATTTATTTTCCCATAGCTCTGGGAATGAAGGACCTCCAGCTCTTTCCATGACACACCATCCACACAGGCATGACCCTCCTCCAGCCCAAGGCTATTTGACCTTGCCCACAAGAGCATGGGTTTTTGGAAGGTCAAACTATTCAGAATATTATTCTGCATGAGGAGGAATTAAGAGGAAAAAGTACAGGACCAGACTGGGGTGGTGACTTCATCTGAGCGATGGTCTCACTGCACAGCTATTACTCTACCTCCAAATGTGACGCTTGGGAAAAGAAGTGACCAAAGACCATTAAAATGTTAACCATCCCTGCTCTTGTGCCTTCTTGCTTACTCTCCCACCTTGCTTGCACAGTAGAGCTTTTGTCTGGATTCCAAAAGCTGGGACAGAGCCTCGCACCTTCAGAGACCAGCACTGCATTACCTACTCTGGGAAATACAGAAGAAGACATCTGTCTTGCATTGCCTGCATCTGTAAGACTTGCATGAGTGATGTGAAAAACAGGATGAACTGCAAAAGTGAGCAGTTCCAATAGCACTTAAGGTCAGGCAGAGGAGACAGTATTTGATATAATTAGGAGTTTTAGCATTCCTTCCTTATATGCAAGCAGAAAGCAGTGTGAATTTCTTGTCCTTCCATTTAGTAAAGCTCAGGTAGAGCAAGATTCACTAAAATCAAAACTATAGGGCCTATGATTTACAAGCTTTAATAAACCTGAGATACCTTATCCTACCAGCCCACAAGAAAGTCAGACTCGAACTCTCCATAGCTTTCTATTGTCTTTTGTGTAGAAATAGATTGCATTGTACAGCTGGCCTTATTCTGTCTCTTTGCAGCCAACTGTGGACTAAAAGCAGGAGAGAGATTTAGTTAAGTTTAATCCTTTGTTTTCTGCCAGCTTCTAGAAACATGTTGTGTGCTCTATATTTAGAGTTTTCTTTCGTTAGAAAATTCCTCTGTGACCAGCTTCCAGGGAACCCTTTCCTCCTGTCATACTGCTGCCATTTGGACAAAATTTTGACCTGATGTGCTTTCAGAGACAGCTGTATCATTTCTCTTAAACAGTTGAAATCCATGAAAAAGTGTGATAGAGTTACCTGCAGAATCGTACAGGTTTAGGGGAGTGGGGATTGCCACTAGCAGAATTAAAGAAGCCTGGCAGCAGAAACATATAAAATATGGTAATAAGAAGATTTGGAGACACAGAGCAAAAATAAAAAGATGTAGACTACAACTAGATTGAGATTTATATATTAAAACATATTTCAGTAATGTTTAGAGAAGTTGCCTAATAATGAAAAGCAGATACAAAACTGTCTAGCTATGTACAATACTACGGATCTGTGCATGTAAAACTATCATAAAAAATGAACATTGAAATAAACCCAGATGAACAGACTAGAAAACAAAGAGCAGCCCTGTCAGCATACCAAGTTGCAGTAAGATTAATATGTGCTGCAAGTGTTGTTCCCAATGTATCTCTCTGCACTCATCCATCATCTCCCTCCATGAAGCCAACGTGAGATTGTGGCCGTTTTGCTGCCTAAGGCAACCTGGTGTATATGTGCTTGGGAGTAAATATAGATTATTTGCCCAGTCCCCAAACCAACAGTGCTCACAGAGTTGTGAGCCAATTGGAAATTTTTCTGTCCCCTTACTGAGAACATCCAGGCTTTCTCCCATTCTCACATTCACCCCAACTATCCTGCGCTATTAAAAAAAATGGTTTTTCAGAGTCCCACACTAAAATTTCTGTGAAAAGCTGGGCATTTCTAAAGTCAGGAAGTATTTTAGACACTTATTTTAAAATTATGAAAGGCACCATATTAACTATAGAGGAAGCCTAAGTGTCTAGCTCAAGCTAGACGCCCACTTATGCATGGTTAACATTAAGTAAGTGAATCTGGTGCTTAGAAAGATGCATCCAAAGCCCACTGCACATGCAAGTAGATGCTACAGTCCAGCTGAACCTGTCCATAGCCCAAATACTCGTCAGACCAACACCTGAAAACCACCATAGGCTCACCAGAAGTTTCTTCTTTCTCTCTGGCAAACACTGGCTGTGCTTTGAAATTAGCTCAGATTAATTTGCTCCCTTCTTTTTAATAAGAACAGTAACTCACAGTGATACTTTCACAAGCCCTTACATACAGCACTAGCATCAGCTCCCAATTCCCCTGTCTGTGTATACAGAGCCCATAGTGTGCCCCATGTTCACAGCAGAGATGAGGGAAAAGTGGGATTTCTCAGAACCCTGTCCCTGTGTGGTGCCATATTTTTCCTCCCTCCCCAGATTTCCTCTGGTGTCATCTCTGATGTCATTACTAGCACAGAGTGGAGCTAACACATATCTCACAGGAATGTTGTGGGTGTTAATTAATAAATGCTCGTAAAACGCTTGGAAAGCTTCAGGCTGAAAAATGTATAAAATCTTTCTTAGAAATATTGTTCTTATTTTCTGTATCCAAATACTATGTCTCCTGAGGTCTCTGCAATCTGAAAGTAGGTCAAAATTTGGCTCTTAATAAGTTGAATTGGGAGCTCTGAAATTTTCCTCCAGACACAATTTTGTACTACTTAAATTAAGAAACATGAGGCTCTCTTCCCTGTACCCAAATGCCTTGTGCAACAGGTGAGGACAGCAATGCAGAGACCAGAAGATGTGCTCCTCACACCCAGCCAGGGTGCATTTGCAAGCCAAATGTTGACCTCAAAGTGTCAACCAACCCCATGCTAACATACACCTCTGTTTCCACGAACTTACAAGTTTTTGTGTTTTGGCTGCCCCCAAAAAAGGCATCCATGCAACATATCATTTAGAGTACGAAATGCTTCCTTTTGGAGGAGCCATGATAAGCCAAGTGGATGCACACGTCTGTTTCATGCCGCCTAACCAGGCAGAACATGGGCTGTTAAAATTCTCTGTATGTACCAAGTGGAATGGTGTTAACCCCTACCAGAAATACATGGCATTGTGCTTTTCATTTCCATTCTGTAGGAACAGACACGGCTGAGACACAGGGTGTTTCCTGAGGTTAATGATAACCTGAGGTTAATGGTTTCTGGCTGAACTTTAGGCCCTTGGCTTCCCCTAACCTGTCATTAATCCCCAGGAAATGCCTGAAACCAAGCGTATTATTTAAATCTGGCAGCAATTAATTTATCTCTGGACCTTACAGATGCTCATATTAAATTAAAAAGAGGATGATTTATGGAGAGCACCAATAATGTCCAGATCTAGGCAAAGATAGATGTTATCCTTAATACTTAAAATTCAGGTTTCCTTTTTCACTGAGTCATTGACTATCAGCTGTATTAAAGGTTTTTATTTAATTATTCTATCAAATAGGATCTTTTCTGTAATCATTCCTTTTAAAAAACACTTTATCTTGTATATTCTGCCAGCTGCATCAAGATTTTCTCTCTTTTCCTCTGAGAGTGTTTCATGAACATTGTTCACTGTTGCTTCTGAATCAGAAAATAAATATATTTTTAGCAACTTAGTTTAAAAAGAAGCAATCAGAAAAAATGCTGTGGCATATGTAAGAAACAAGAATTATCCTCTCACTCAGCAGTAGAATATATAAGTCTCAGACAAAATAGCAGCTGTGGTTTTATTTCTACATATTAAGAAAATAGGCCAAAAACACAGTATAAGGTTGTTGGTTTCTACAGAGCCAGAAGGTGAAGCCGTACATTGGTTTCTATTCTGTTTATCTCTGGTTTTTAGGCTGAGGCTGCCAACAGTGTGCACACTCTCTATTAAGGCTTCTGAAGCCTTACCAGAGCTCTCAGTGATGTGGTTTGGCAATAGGTACCACTAAATCATAGACATAGGCATCAGTGCAGTTGGCTCCGTAATTACAAACAACAGCCATAAATCCATTGAAACTAATCCATGTACCAACTGAAATAAAATCCTTAATCTCATGTCCTTTCTGTTTTTCAGCTTTCACTTTCAAGTCTTATCACGGTATAGTGCCATTAGCTCTACAGATAAAACGGAATCTTCCAGACTCCTTAAAATCTGAAATTCTGCAGTAAAAATAACTTAAGAAAAATGGGCCTGGTGAGTTAAAGGTGAACTGCAAGGGGACAAAAATCAGAGTTGTGGATTTTTTCCTTCTTTGCAGAGAATTCATACAGTAATGTTTCATGAAAAAATGGTTACTGAAAAACAACAGTTTATGCTTTAATATTTCTGTAAACTGATTAAACCAATTCCCTGCAGAAGAATTCCTGCCTGTATTGCAATTTGAGCTCTACTGATACACAGGATTACTCCACTCTTAGAGAATAAGAGGAACAATCTCACATGTGTATATGTGGTCACACATCTGGCTTTGTGCAGCATTAGTACTCCCTTTTCTGAAATCAATCTCTCTTGAATATTTTTTCTGTAACAGCCTCCTCTCACATGTTGGTTCTGCTCTCAGCAGTCTCTTGTCTAACCCACCCGTGGAGAAGAAGACGGGGCAGGTGCAGTGATTGTGTTATTCTGGTAAGGCTCCTCCTTGCCAAGGAGGGTCTCAGGCTCAGCACTGCCTTCCCTGGAGCAGATCCTGCCCCTGGTAACACCAGTCTGTACATGCAGAGAGGACACGTACACTGCTGCACATGTGTGCCCATGAATACTGCTATGAATATTTTTATGAGAAGTGGAAGACAGACTTCAGCCTTCTCCACTAACATGTGGCTCCTTCATGTTTAATTATCTTTCTCAAGGTTCAGTTCAGAAATTCTTTTTTAACCCCCTCTTTTTTAACAAGCTTAGCTTCACATGGCAGAACTTCAGCATCTCTTTTAGTTACAATATTTTGTCTTCATTTTGAAAATGCCACCATATGTGTTCCAGCTACAGGCATTGCCCTGTTTCATAATAACTAATCAGATATATATATATACTGCAAGATCATTTTCTAATGGCTAAGATTACAGAAATATGTCTATAAAATACCAGTCAGGGAAGGTAAGAGTAGTTTCTGTCTCAGCTGTACCTTCCTCGTTCCTGCAGTCATGTACAGTGCCCATTTCTTCCAGCATGCAATCGAGCAGCCATGGAGCTTCATTGGTGCACTGGAGCCTCCTGTTCCAGCTGGTACAAACAGTTCTGGGCTTCTTCCCTTGGAGCAATCAAAACATTTTAACCATGACAGAATAACGGAAGTTTTCCACAAATTTTAATGAGCTAAAGAAAACATATTTATAGTGTTCCTCTAAACACCTAGGATCCAGTCTGTATCCTACATAATTCAGGAAGGATTTGCTATGCACTTTACTAAACTTTGGTGTGAAAGATAGAATGTGTTATCATGCACACTTTGTGGAGATCTTTGTGGCAAGAGTCAGATTCAGTGATGTTTACATGCTGCCTGGGCAAATAAATGCCATTCCAAGGAAAGAGAAGCCAGCTATCAATATACAGCCATGTTTCTTATGATTTCCTGATTTTCTGCCTACTGATATACCTAAATCCTCTAAATATGAGCTACTGAATCAGCATTTTGTATGCTCAGATGTAATTAAAGCTGTTCAGAGAACACGGATTCCATTTTGCTCTAAATTTCAAGGTTTCAGAATTTGTTTTCACTATTCAGAGGAATGAAAATAACCCCCTCAAACATTTTTGCAAATGGAAATTGTTATGAAATGTCTGTTTCTGGATATAAAACCTGATCTTTTCGGCTCAAGTTCTTTCTCCTCTGGCTATAAGTGACAAGGGAACCCCAGGCAAAAACTTTCTCAAGAAATGTTTGTCAAAACTGATATGTTGATACAACATTTTGGCTTTGATGAAGTGACATATTTCATTTCACTGAAAATATTCTGACCAGCTCCAGATGGGATTGACTTATTTAAGCTAAGAAAATGTTTCATTGTGACAGTCAGAATAACCCAATAAAATAATAGAGTAATTCATGGGGGAGTCTAAATAAGCCAATAAAATAACAGAATAAAGCAATGTTCTTCAAATCAACATCATGGGATCTGAACCCTTGTCTTTATGTCTAAGATAAACTGATAAAAATTAAACAAATTTAAATAGTAGAAAGGATGTTTATGCCCATCCAGTATAGACTCCTGGATAATATTGGACTTTTCCTTTAGAATCCTGAAGTCATAGGAACGTAAGGTCTGAATCCAACTTTCTCCTGTACTGAAGAACTAATATACATAGAAGACATCTGAGAAAAACTTATGAAACATGTTTCTAAAGTTTTTTATTAGAAGAGAGCCTAAAACTTAACCACGTAGTTTTCCTTTACTATTAGGAGATGTTGATCATAGAAAATGTTTTCCTACAACGTAACCTACATTCTCTTGATGAAACCTCAGATAATTAGTTTAAGCAAAAGTTTAGAGGATCGTCAGTCCATTTAGAGGATAATCAATAATTGTAGCAGTTCCAGGTGTATCTCAAACATAGTAAAACTTTGCAAGGTCCCCACTTGTAATTAATTTTTCTTGGGTAAATAAAATATTTTTTTAATAGTTTCCCAACTACTTGTGTTTTCTGTATTTTTTAACTCTTTTTTAAGAGAAGAACAAATGAATAAATTTTATGCAATGGTTTCTGAATCATCTTCATATTAGTCATTTCAATACTTAACCATATATTCTAATACTTGAGTTATATTTTCTACATCAGCTTCAGCCACTACACCACATTTATTAAGGGGCCTCAACCTCCTTTTCAATGAGAGAAAAGTAGTCAAATTGTCCACCAGTTCACCACTCACACTGTCACAGCAATGTCTTGATTTAAGTGGAGCTCTGACCACCAGCACATGCTGTGAAAGCCTTGACACAGCCACCAGATGCAGAAATTGTAGGGTGGTTGACTTCTCGTGAACTACACAGTTATCAGGGATTGGAAATCCCTGCCTGAACTAGCGCTTTGAGTATCGGTTGTGGAATTTCCCGAGCCATCTGACAAAGTGCAGGCACCACATCAATAGCTCTTGCCAAGCCATAGCAGTGATCCAAATACCATTTCCCTCTTACTGTGTCAAGAAGATTGGTGTACTATCAGCCCAAGCTAGAATTAAATCAAAGAGATGGTTTCACTGTGAACAGGAAAGAGGGGATAAATAATCATTTGTTTTATCTTCAGAACCAGGGGAGACCAAGACTTGACACATTGATTTTCAATGAAAATGCGACTGTCTAAGCAAGGCTCTACCACTGTCGATCAAAGAAGATAACTTTCAAAATTAATTTGGGATGTTTTCCTAATTAATATAATTGCAGTATCTATTTGGTTCAGAATTAAGGCAATTTGGGTGGGGTTTGAGCACCAGTAGGAAACAAAGCCTGATTCCTAATCTTGTCTCTTGAGAGCAGGCTCCCCAAGCCCACATAGACCAGAAAATCTAATTCACACTGTTTTCCTTTCAAGAAAATTCCTGGGGCCAATGGAAACATATGAGGTTTTATATCAGGTCATTAAATTGTCATGCTTTGTCCTTTGATTTAATTAAAATCTTCTTAGTTATTCAGACTTCTGTGCTGCAAGCTGAAATGTAAATGATAAGATGAATGGTTTAATATAACATCTGCAACTCTATATTTCTTCCTACCTGAGAAGTTAAAATTTGATAATGTATTTCTAACTCCACACAATCATCACTTCTCAGTGTTCAGAGTTACTGCTCTAACAGTAACTACTGTTAGAAAACTAGAAAATATATTTTATAGTTTCTATATTATAAATACTCTAAAAAATCTTCTCTCTTTCTATGCAACAAATGTTTAAAATTCTATGAAGTTCAAGGGACTGAACAACATCATATAGACCATTTTGATGTTTTCCTGTTTTGACTAAATAAGCACACAATTGTACTTATTCAATATCTTCTTTTTTTATTCCTTTGTTGAGTAGGAAAAGCACTTATTCCCATGACTATAATCTATTTTTTAATATACCACTGATGATTTATTACAGATGTCTGTCAGGAAAAAGAATGAACTTCTTTTGCATTCTTCTGATGACTTCAGAAATATAATTAGACGTTTTATTTTATTTTCACCACTAAGTTCTAAAATCTAAGAAAAACATGTATTCCTCGATACCACTGGAAACATTCAACACAGATGTTTGCATTCTGCATAATTGCATTGTCCATACGTATTCTGTTTTTAAAATCTCTGCTTAGTGTAGATGGCAACCTACTCAATTACTTTCAGGGTGTTTTGCTCTTCTAGACATAACAACTGCAATTCAATTAAATGTTTCATCTATTTTCTTCCTATCGTTCCAGGATATAGAACTTGATTCTGTTAATCAAGTGTTGATGCTTGTTGTGGAAAGGACATTTTGAAACTCTTTAAAACAATGCAATACTTAACAAATGAGAAGAAAACAGAGTGTTTTGACTTAGGAAAAGCTACTATGGGATCAGATCAGTGATTGCTTCATAACCACAGCTTTTCCCTGGCAGGCAATTAGAGAAGATCATATATGCTGAATTTCTCTGAGGGCACTGAAATGCTTAGTTTCTGTTCCAGCTTTGACCAAGAAAAGAATTAACAGTTCTACAGTTTAAAATTCTGTGAACAGTTTCTGGTTTTCACCTGCTTTTTAGATAATTTTGTAATCATTTCTGCAAGAACAAGTCATAACTTTCAAAGGGGGGATTTGCAGAAAGAGAACTCCCATGGATTACTGCAGAATAGTTCAATACTAGACAATCTGCAAAAAAAGCAAACGTTTCTACAGATAGGGTAAGAAATGCCTACTTGTCCCAGATAAATGCATTTGCAGGCTATTCTGCTTTGCACCGACTTTTGTAAAACCTTGTCATTATGGTATCTGAGCACATCGGGCATTATTGGGTGAAAGCATTAATAACTGTTGTATTTTCTTTCATTCTCTGTCATTTCTTCCTTGTAAGGACAGGAAGGACATTTATCCTTTTAGAACCATTTGCTTAATGCATGTCCAGAGCTTGTATGAGCCCAGTTACTTTGGAAAGTCAATCCACTGTCTCCAAGGAGATCCCTCTGCTCCAGGAGGTCATACTGAGGTGTGTGGCTGCCACTCACCACTCCTCTGGGACATCCCTGGGGGTGTCATCCCACGGCTGATGTGAGCACAGGGGAGGGCAGGGGCACAGGTGGCAGCCCTGGGGCCTCTCCTGTGGGAGGTTTCCCAGTGCTTCTCTGGTCACCAGCTCTGTGCTGCTGCTTGCTGCCTTCCCTGGAGACCCTCAACCACTTCCTTTTGTGAGATATCTTGAAGGCTGACTCTAAACACTGGGCTGTTACAGCGGGGATTACTGTAACAAGCATATATCAAACCAGGAGTCCTGTGGAAAGGAAGTATATATGGACAGATTCGTGGTAGATGTTTCAGAGATGTTTATTTCTCCAGCCGCATGGCCGGGGCTCAGCTCAGGAACTCCTCAGTCACCGAACCCCAGGGTCCTTGGCCACAGCGGGGAACACAAACCAACCAATGGGGAATGAGGCTGAGCAGGGGCAGGGAAACCCCGTGTCTCCCCCCCAGGCCCCCTCTCCCAGGGCTCCATGGCAGGGGGGAGACCCCAACACTGGGCTTTGCCTTCCATCAAGAAGAATAAATTTTGGAACTCAATATCTGTATATCTGCCCAGACCCAGACTCACTCACCAAGCTAAACTTGGACATTGAGTGGTTTAGAAGAGTTCTGCACCCCAAAATTGTGACTTTTGTTTGGAGTGTGTGCTCCTTTCCCAGCCTCATCTTTTTCCTTCTCCTCATTTGCATCATGCTTTTAGTTTGCTAGACCAATGCACTTTATGTTCAATCTACAAAAGACAAATTACTCAACCAAACAGCACACAGAGGAGACAGCTTATGACAATAGCATCAAGTGTTGATACTCAGGGATTATTACTTTATAATAGAAGCTAGAAGCTAGAACAAATTGTTTTTTTGTGAAAGGAAGTCTGCTTTCTCAAATGCATGAAGTTTAAATAATAATCAGAAAATGGCCAGTTCAGCAGATTCTGTACACATAAATATTATATGTAATATTTTATGTATAAATGTTCCAAGTTTACTCCAGTGTAAAGCTTTCCTTTAAAGAGTAATTCTCACCCCATAATTCACTTTTATGATTTTCTTAGGGCTTTAAGTGTAAAAGCTCAATCTGGTTTTGTTTTATCCCTTTAAAAAAAAAAAAAAAACACAGAACAAGTTAATTCTTACATTGAATCTGCCAAAGGCATGTTGTCACATATGAAGCTAAACATGTCACTTTTGCAAACACATGCATACACACATGTGCACATCCAGATACACAATGACTTTTTAAGACTTAATGACAATATAAATAGTTTCATGTGGAAAAAGAGAGGCCCTGACCGGAGCCGTTGACTGCAGCAGGCTGTGCTCATTCTTGGGCTCCTCTCCAAACCTCCCTCCAGCCCTCCTGTTTCACATCTAGTGTAAAGATATTTCTCTCCCCCAGACAGTTTCTCACAAATCTGAAACTTGGGCTTTCTGCCAGGTGCTGGATCTTGGGCTGAGTCCTTTTCTTTACTGCGACCCTTTCCATGTCCTGTCCCTTCCCTTTGGTCTCAGAGAGCTGCAGCAGACAGCAACAGGCAGGTTCTTTGTCCTCTTTTTCTCCTGCTCTGTATGCACAGAGGAGAGCACTGGTTCCTGCTCAGCCGTGGGCACACATTCTCCAGTGTTTTAATATGACCTCAAAAGAGAGGATTTGATGAAGCTAACCGAGGAAATCACATGTATTTGTGCTGGAGCGTTATCAGTTTTGAACCACCATGGCTTCATGAGAGGAAAATCCTGCTTATCAAACCTGATTTCCTTTTACGACAAGGTAACCCACCTAACTGATCAAGGGAAACCAGTTGATATAATCTTTTTGGATTTCAGTAAAGTTTTTTGATAGTGTCTCTCACAGGATCCTTCTGAACAAAATGTCTGGCCCATGGCTGGATAAACATATCCTGTAATGGGTGAGCAACTGGCTCATGGGTCAGGCACAAAAAGTTAAGACAGACCTCAACAAAGGAGAGGGCTGGGGAATCACCAATCATATGAAGTTCAACAAGGGAAAGTGCCAGAGTCTGCACCTGGGATGAGGCACCCTGGATGTATGGACAGACTGAGGAATGAGAGGCTGAAAAACAATGCCATGGAAAGGGACCTGGGGGTCCTGGTTGAGGAAAGTTGAATATGAGTCAGCAGTGCCCTGGGTCCCCCAGGAAGCAGTCACAGCACCAAACCTGACAGAGTCCAAGAAGCACTGGGACAACTCTCTCCGGCACATGGTGTGATTCTTGGGAGTGGTGCTGTGAAGGACCATGAGCTGGACTCGATGATCCTTGTGGGTCTCTTCCAACTCAGCTTATTCTGTGATTCTGTGATTCATCAAAGTCAAGGATGAGGCTGCAGGGGTGTCTGCTTTTTCAATCTCCTTCTTTCTTTGACAGCTGTTCAACTTTCAGACATACCATGTAACCACACTCTTTTTGCCCCACAATACTCCATTTTAGAAAGAAATTATGCCCAGTATATTCTAGGATCTAAACTATAACTGCCAGAATTACAAAACCAAAGCCATGTGTGGTTTGCATTACCAGAACTGACCCCCTTAGGATCTGAAGTCCTAATACATTTTCTCCCCATATAGACTGTGCTATACTTGGGAGCTGCAAGGATTCCCTTTGCATTCCACTTCATATTTTAACACTTTTTAACTCATGTACTTGGTGCATGGAAATGCTCTTACCATGAGGATGCCCTATAAAAGTGTTTAAATGCCCTGATAATCCACACAGAGGTTACAGCACAAATAACGGCAGAAGACACTCCACTGCCACTACTTCCCAAGTCACTACCATCCTATTGCTATGGCAGTGTCATAGGGATGATGCTTAGTGAAGCAATACTATAGGATCAGACACTAATGTGGTCCCAAGGTTTACAGCATAGCACATGGAGCAACTCATAGGATTCCTGCTGCCTTGAGCAGCTTACAGTTTTTGGTGTCACTATTCCTCAGTTATTTTACCATTTTTCTTAACAACCACATTTTTAGAGGTGGCTATAGCTGTGTCAAAGTCCATTTTCTAAGAAAACAGATTTTTCCAGCCAAAGGAGATACACTCAACTCACCGGGGCTGTCATTCAGACTGACTACCAGAAATGAGATATAAAATTTGGTCTCACAGGATGGCAGAGGATTCCTCAAATCACTTACAGTTATGATTATCCATGATGCTCATATGTTGGTTTATTTTTCAAGTGAAAAAATCATGCTCCCCAAAGCAAAAGACAGGTGCAGTTTCAGAGATATTTTACTGCAGGAACTTCTGCTAACTGTGACAAGCTTGGTTCCCAGCAAGCCATGTGGTTCATGCTCACATAGATATGCAACTGGTACTCTCAGTATTACCTCATAAAAACACCACTCTGCTACATTACCTCATGTTTCATGCACCTTACACTGAAAAGTTACTAGTAAAGATAGACATTTATGTATACACGCCTGCACACACACATACACATCTTATGGTCGCAGAGATGCTACTGGTGCCTCTATGCACTCAGCAGCTCTGCTATAGAGAAACTTCCTCAGAAGGGTGCAAGGGAGATTGCTCTGTCTGTACTGTTTAGGCACTGTTTTGTCCCATCCTGCATGATTCTTGCTGTACTGGAATAGACATCTTTCCCTGGACCACTTCAATTTGGCAATTTTTGCATAACTTCTAAATGAGGTCAGTATGATCCTGTAAAAGAAAACATACAAAGAGCACACCAAGGAAGGCAGCTAAGTTTGCACAAGCATCTTAAATTTGGCATTTCCTACCCTATGAGTGACTTCAATGTAGATTTTGTATTGTGTTTTACTGTGAAAATTCCCATCCTCATTGTAAAGATATTTCTCCACTACAGATCACAGAAAGCTTGATTTGAAGTGCTCCAAAATGGGAGCTCACCATCCTTACATCTTCAACTCTTTTTGGATCCAAGCCAGAATTGACTAGTTTAATGTGTCACCATAACAACAGCTGAGCACTTCAGTTTAAGTATATTTTCTCTACTCTTTTGTTCAAAGAACCAGTAGCTGAGCCATAGATTTCACACTCTTATTCTGAAACAGGCTCAAGCAGACCAAGACAACCATTTTCAACTGTTTGTCCTTGACACACAGTAGACCACAGGCCAAATGTTTCCTGGGTCCCAAGGGGTAAAGCCATTGAAAAACAAACTTTAAATGCATTATTATTGTTGTGTGATCAGAAGAAATTCACACTTCTGACCAAATGTTGGTAGCTTTTGATTTAGTTACCATTTTTTAAATATTTCATTTCCATTCCTAGCAAATCTTGAATCAACATAAATAAATATATCTAAGCAACAGATTTCACATATCCATACTTTCAGGGAGTTTTTTTTTTTTAGTGAGCACACCCACATAGATTCAGATGAGCTTTAAAATCCTGGTTCCTTTACACACAATTCCTTTACTGGAATCAACTACTGGAAAATGTTCGATAACAAAAACTTTACCTAGAATAGCTCATAGTAGTTAAAGTAACAGACATGTTTCATATCTGAAAAGAAGATGTAGCAGGATTCTTAGTTTTAGAAATATTAAAATAAAATTTATCTCTTTAATAACCAAGATTTTGTCATCAATGAAAAATATGACAATAATCATAAACTTCCATAACAGATTTCCTATGGAACCCTCTTTACTTTACTCACCTGTTGGGGCTGCAGACAGCAGGCACTGAGACACATGTGGAGACCAAGCTTCTACTTGCTTCTGCAGCTCAGGTATTGAACTACACAAATAATGTTGGAACATTGTGAAGAAAAAAAATCTCAAATATACATGATGCAATACAATTTGGAAGAGGTTTCCAGCTTTGTCAGATATAAACATCAGGATTAATTTAATGAAGGAGGCAGTTCTACCATAGCCATAGTGGTATGCACACGTGAATAGCTACACGTGTCAGAAGGCTGGGATGAAAGACAAAACATTGGCCAATATCAAACAAAAGCAAATGTGTATCACGCCCTTGTTTTTCACACCACTCCTTTTGAGTAGCTGCAAAACATGAATATTTTTTCATTTTCATGTTAGAGATGTCCCTGGTGGTATAAAAAGCCAGACTATTATCCTGAGTGCTGGAATCTGAAAGCATTGCTGATGCCTTTGGAAGCTCATTTACACCAGTTACATCAGGTGTAGCTTTCAGTCAGTGAACTTCGTAAAGATGCTCTCTAGCACACTGTGAATGGATAAGATGTAGACCAGCTCAAAACAAATCCTTCTGTGGTCTTTCAACAGATGGGACTGCAGCTGCGCACCTGTAGGAAAGATGATGTACAGATGTCTTCAAAGACTCAAACAAAGTAAGAGCATTAAGGAAAAAAAAGTCCTGTGAATTCAGGAAACTATATTTGCATCACTACCGTCACCAGAGCACTGCCAAAGTCAGACTAATTTGTCATCTAGAAAGCCACAAAAGCTAGATCTGTCAAATAAATGTGAACCTCCACCAGCCCCTATCCTTTTTCATGGCTAGAAATAGCATTTGCTAAGTAGTTGAGAAAATTAATTAATTAAAAGTAATAAAGCAGCTTTCAACATCATAGCAGTGTTGTATCCCAAAACTATGTGGATTTAGGATTTATTTACACATATAGGGATCATTCACTGCCATTTTTCAAGGTTAAGACACAAATTTTTAAACAACACACAGTAACATATGTATTCACAAGCATTTTCTCAGACAGATAAATATGCCCAAGTCTTGATTTTGAAAGAGCAAATGGATCTCTAGAGTATGTTACGCAATTTTGAGGGTAAACTTAAACTCACTTTCAATATCAATGTTACCTTGTGCCTACACTGCTCAGACACAGGTCTCTTGTTGTGCCAGTAACAATCATTTAATCTCCACACTTTGATATGATTACCTACTGACTCATTGAGAAGAAAGCTCACAAGTTATTATTCTGAAAAGTATATATTTATTGGCAAGTCAGTAAAAAATATTTCATCTCAAATGAGGTTCTCTTGTAAATTAGTTGAAAATATAGGACAAGCTCATCTGGCTGAGGCGGAGATTAGATCATCAGGAACATATTGAAGTGTGCTCTAGACATCTTTAGAAATGCTGGCAAGATTTCCATGGAGTTAATAGATTCTTATCTTCTCCATTACTAAACAGGATGAACCAATGCAAGGAAAAGAAATCCAATTTCAAAATAGGATGCTCCAGATATTATTTTCTAACAATCTAACTACAAATTCCTGCTCTGCATCTTATTGCCTATTCATAAAATAGTTTCCCTCACTGCACAGGATGTTGCAAGGCTGTCCACACTAAGCAGTGTGATTGACTTGGTAGTACAATAATGGAGTCATCCAAAGTCCTACAATAAAAAACAAAAAGAAGATGAAGTCTGTGAACTCCATTCTTCCTTGAGAAGGAGAAAGTTCTTAAGGAAGGATTGCTATTATCTGGGAACAGAGGGGAAAACACTGTTTTTGAGGGGAAAAATACATGGCTTGCTTGAGCTGTGTATGCACTGTTTGCCTTCCGTGTGCCAAGGACCACTCACTACTCAATGCCCTCAGGCCATGGTCCATATTATTCATCAGAACAGCCATAAATCACAACCCCAGACTAAACACCTTACACAGCTGCTGAAAGACAAATTCAGCATCTTGTATGTTATTGCTGATGTTTGTGATGTTGTTAGTATGCAGAGAAGCACAAGGCGTAATAGGGACATTTTTCCTCTTATGCCCTATTCCCACAACCTTCTTCACATTTTCTTTGAATATCAGGAATGCCTTTCTTTCATTATGGAAAATATATGCTTAATTTAAGGCTCAAAATTGAAATGTTGCTTACAGTAATGCTTTCTTGAGTCTTATTAACTTATGAACTCTTGGTGGGTTGCCCAGCACTCAGAGCAGCTTTTCTATTATTTTCCACATTTTCAAAGTGTTTGTCTCAAAGGCCTGAGGGTTTTGTATAATTTTCAGTGAGGGAAACTCTCAAGAATAATTTTCTAATGTTAGTCATGTCAGCTATAACTGCATTCTCTCTTTATTCTAAGCTTAGTGGTCCCAGTACACTTAACACAGAAGGGAAGCATTACTCCAATTCTAGACAAGTGATGTACAGGTTACCTGGATGTGTAATTCCTTCTAGCAGACTTGGAAATCAGAAGAGGGCCTCATCCACACAGTGTGAATCTATACCCAAAACTGTTTCTATTTCAATGACTCAAGATATTACACAAAGGTCACAGCAGACTCCAGGTGAACTACAAGGCACTGCAAAGAGTACAACACGAGCTTTTGCTTACAATAGCCCCTATCATTCCCACATACACTAGATCTGCATCCATGAAAAGTATGTATAAATCCAAAGTATGTATAAATACAAATAATGGTCTCTAGCTAGCAGCATTCACAGCTGAAGATGAATCATGGACGATATGGATTATTCAGGTGTGCATGCTTGGACAGTGACAGACCTTCCTTCTTTTCCTATAAAGCCCATTTGTATAAGCAGTCCTTTTTGCCCCTGAACTACATGAAGCCAGAGCTGCAAAGAAAACATATTGCTGATGGAATGTGAAAGGCTTAGAGTAGCATACCTTACAGACTCTCACCTCTACTTCAGCATGTATTGGACAATATATTAGGTGATTAAAAGCCACATATTTCCTGAACCATGCATGGCAAAATTCATTTAATAACAGTCTCTGACAGGTGGAAAGAGTCACAAGCTTCCCCTGATGCCTGAAGAAGCAGCTTCAGTGTCAGTCAGAGATGCAGGAGCATCAGAAAGCCCCCCTGCCTTGGTGCAGATGAGGTAGGACCACCATGCACACGGCCAAGCTACACAAAGGTCTGTGCTCAGATTCAGCTCCTGCTCGCACCCAGAGCTAGCAGCCAGTGTATATTTTGCCACTCTATTTTGCCTCACCCATTTCTGGAAAACTTGAGAGCAGGATAGCAGATTTTAATTCTTTCCAGTATTTATCCTTTTCCCTGCTGGAAGCAAAGCCCTTTTTTGTCAGCATTTTCAGATGCCTTGCATGGCTACTGATCCAGTAACTTCAACCCACAGCAGAACATAATGATGCCAGCAGTCCTGAACATTTATTGCCTCAACAGGACACTGAAAATCAAACATGACAAACCAGCAGCCCTCCTTTCAGCAAACAAATGTCCCACATTTTCTTCACAGGGATCAGAGCGTCTCGTCCTCCAGCCTCTGCTTCTTAAAGAAAAAAACTACTTACAGCTATAAGCTCCAGAGATCTGCTTGACTAGAAGTGGTCCTTAAGAGCAACCTGGAATGGACCTAAGTCCACAATATGATTGCTTTATGCTGCTATGTGAGATAAAGTCACAGTGACCTTCTAATGCAACTTTAAGATTAAGGGCAAATTTGTGTTAGCAATAATCACTGTGGGCATGGATCTGCAAAGAGCAGCCAGGCTTGCTGCCTTATACATACACAAAATAGACACAGACACATGCTTGAGAGGAGTCCAGAAAGAAAAAATGGTATCATGTCTTGTTCAGTCTTTTCCTGTGGAGCAGGGAGTGTGGGGATTAATCAAAATGTCTGCAGCGGGGCTGACGAGAAGACCTCGGCTCCCGCGGAAGAGGGAGAGAACCAGCCAGAGTGTGCAGCCCTGTGCTGGGGCAGCCGCATGCCACTGTCCTGTGCTGCCCTGGAAACCTGCACAAGAAAATCCAGAGGTGTCATCCCATGGGCCTTCCTTGTGTACCAGGCGATTTGCTGATGGAAGGAGGAGTTGAGATTTGTTGTTCCTGGCTTTTCCCCAGGCTGAGCCTCCTGCACAATACTCAAAAGCAACACAACACCAAATCAGTCCTCTCAGCTCTGACACTACCAGATTGGGTAAACTTAAGTCTCAGGTTGAGATCTGCAGTTTACAGTCAGCTCTTTTAGTACGTGCTGGGTGATTTTATGCTATGTGTATTGTTTTGTAACTCACTATGTATCCCACTTCCCACTGCAGCTTCAAAGAAACATACTTCTTATTTAAAAGTCATTCATTCATTCGGGGCTACAGGCAACCTTAAGTGACCCCAAAGGCAGAGACAGGTAACAAAGACAAGACCTAGCCTTGCGCATGCTAATGCTGAGTTTTGCTGAGAATTTTGTCAGAGCTGGGATAAGAGGAACTGGCTGCAAAGAATTTCTGGAAGCACAACTCTCTCAGAAAATGGAACCTATTGAACTTTTCCTAATTAGCAATCAGGCTCCTTTCATTTATCTGAATTACAAACATGAGCAAGAGAGGGAGGGAAAAATCCGCACTGATGCTTTACATCAATTAATTCCAACAGAACGTCAGAGTTTTTGTATTATTAAACCTGCCATATAATTATACCTCTTGCAGTTGTTTGTTAGATATGTAAAGTTATCCCTTTTTTTCCTGCATCACTTGTTTCATTTCTTTCAAAATTTTATCTGTCATGAAATAGTTCTTTCCTTTCTTTTTTTAATCTCACAGTTCTTTGGTTCTTATGAGCCATATTTCATTGCTAGGGTTGATCTAACATCAGCAGTAACGCAGGACCAGACTGCTCTCCTTACTCACAATAGCCAAAAGTTGGATGAACCTCTGCTGACTTCAGTGTAACCCCTTGTGTGAGTATCTGTTCACCAGTGGAAGAGCTTCATAACCTGGTATGTGCTGCTTTGTTGGCCACTGGCCCACTGACACTTCTGAGTTCAGACGACTTTCAAAAACATAGTGGCTTGTTTTTATTCTGTCATTGATTTAAATCTTGACAGTCTTGTAAATAAGCACAGGTAAAATAAAAGTATTCCTGTTAGCCCCATTTTATAGATTAGAAAAGGTGGACAGAGGGATGATGCACCACATATAAGCCTTGTTTTATAGGTATTTTAGAAATAAGATGGAAAGTGACTGCAGCACTCAGTACTGTGGCTGTAAGACAGATTGTCAGGAGACTACTGTCTGCAGCTCCTGCGTTCACGCCTTCTGAGGCCAGGATGAAATCCAGACCTAAGTTGTTCCTATCTATTATTTGTGTATTTATAGGGTGTCAGTTGCTGAAGTACTGAAATGCCAGACTAGCCCAAGGCCACAGACTCAGCATCCAACTGCAATTCGGATCTCAGGAATTCCTCTGTCCCATTCCCATGCTCTGTTGCCTTCTCTGTGCCACATAAAAATAAAAATAAAGTTCAGGCCACCTTTATCTCCAGGACTGTTTGATTTCATACAATATATATAAGAACACCATCACTGCAGCCAGAAGATATTTACTCATTTTGGCCACATTTATATAGGAATTTTATGATGCAAAAGAGCAGTGCTGAAATCACATAAATTAGGAGATTTATTTCAGGATTGTGATAATAAGCCAATGGCATTCCTCTTGCTTGGAGTGAACATAAAGGAGTAAGAGAAACAGTGGTGATAGAAAATAGATGTTAACATTCTGCTGTATCTCCTGTGTGCTCAGAAAAGTTCTTGTTTGTTGTCTTAATTCACTCTCACGTTCTTTTTTGTCCTGTTCAAGACCAAAAAAAATGCAACTTGGGGAAACAGTGAGGCAGTACAAGAAAGGAACAGCTGCTTTCTTAAAAATCTTTTGTTGCCCTAATTTATTATCTTTTTCTAGTAATAAAAATCATGTTGTGAGCAGGGCAGGTGACCTGTTATACAAGTCTTGCAAACTACAGGGCCTTAGGTACCTCAAATCTAAATCTGCTGAGGAAACTAGAGAAGTTAACTCCTTTATTCTCCTCTTGCCTAAACCAAGTTAAATCAAAGACAACAGAACAGGGCTCACCTAATGGAACATATCTGACTGTATCTGAGTTAGTTATCCATCTTCTCTTTACTGTTAACAGAAAGAAACAGGCAATTCAGCTAAGGAAGGCCAGATAAACCTTACTCTATTTCTTTCTCTTCAGTAGTTACATGGGGAGTTTGTTGGCCACCTTAAACATGGCTATCTGTACTAAAGTCCTATGGAACAAATCCCAGATTGAGTCACCACAGTTTAATCAGCTTTATCCTTACAGTTTCTGGATGATGAACAGTTTAACACAAGGCATGAACTGTATAACCCTTTATTTCATCTGCTTGAAATAAATATTGCAGCTTATCCTTTCCCTGTTCTCTCTGAATAATTCAAACCTAAGGGCCCAACTCAGTAGGTGCCACTGAACTACAACTTCTCTTTAATGAGTGAGAAACAAGTGCCAAAGACTTGAGCTCACAGAGCGTCTCTGCCCTCCTGTCTTTTAACTTCTCTCCATATTCTTCTCTCACCTAAGCTCTCATCACCATCTACAGCTTTTAGCAGCTGGTGGCCATGATAAAGCAGGTCAGCTGCTGAATTCTTCAGATAGCTTCTGACAGTCAATTTGGATCAACAGTCTACAGGAAGAGTGCTTTTCTGAAAGCCACACTCACTTTATACACCAGTGAAAATGGCTGATTTTCAAATATGTCAAACGGCTCAGGATTAAGTGTACTGGAAAGTATGAATTTAATTTCCTCTGTTTAAGAATTAGGAGAGAAGCTTGTTTTTAAATTTCCCAGTTGCAAAATAGTAATTTCATTTTATTTCAGGGTTGTTTTCTGTGAGGTGGGGAGGCTGGTACCACGTACAGCATTAATTTAAACATGCTAAAGCACACAGAGTTTTAAGCAAGCAAGTAGCCCCAATGAAGTAAAGAAATTAATATTGCACACTGTCCTTCAGTAGTCAAGACCTGAAAGTCTGAAAAAATCATTTCTATTTTTGTCCTCACAGGAAAAGCAGTAGAAAAACATTTATTTTTTTAAAACCTGTTCATGCAGTAACTAATGGCTTGACTTTGGACTGTGGCATTGTCTTGATAAACGTTCTTTTCAAGATACTGCTTAGTTTACTCCTGACCAGGGAGAAAGTGAGCAAGTGAGAAAGATTGACACGGGGTTGTGTTTGAGGCCAGATTACCCAGAGGCAGAAAGTGGTGGGCAGCCTTCCTTGGGACCCTGTTCCAGTGACATAGTATGTCTTTTCATTAGAGAAAAACTGCTTTCAAAGGCATCATAGCAATTCCTGAAGGACGCTCTGACATTCAATATGGGACAGAGAGTTACTGTTTAACACTGAAATACTGTTTATTAGATAAACATTACATTTAAGCAGCAAGAAAACACATGAAACCATTGCAAAAGTTAATGTATTTTCTTTGCTGCAGCTTTGTCCTTCATGTTATTTTTCTTGAAGACAGAGTTTAATATTGAAGAAAAAGTTCAAAAAGCACCAGTAATGTAAACCAAAATTTGCTTGCTCAGTAATACTGTGTATTCTCCAAACTGTTCCATCACTGTTCTCAATGTTTACTCCTGAATAATAGTTTTCTTTTTCACAACTCAAGGATCTTCTCAGTGGTGCAGGAAGGAAGTAAAAACTTCTGTGTGTGTGACAACAATCTTCTGCCATAGCAATGTGTGTCATCTTCCATGCAACCTTTCGGGCTAAATTCTGCTCTTAATTATACTTGATTCATGCTGTTGGCTTGCATACTTTTACAGAAATTTAAGAGAGAGATTTCTTGCATGACTGCTATGAGTACAGCTCTGCTCCTATGCTAATCTTACTTCACTGGTCTCAACCAAGTTGCTCCAGATTTATATTAGTTTACCAGAGATCAAGTTCAAGCATGAAAATCATCAGGAAATTATAGACCTTTATTCAAAATAAAAATATCTTTTCTCATTAATCGGGAAAGGCTATGGAAAAAGTAAAGAAGTGACTTTACATTTTGTTGATATGTGAGAACATTTGTCCAAGTATTAAATCCCTCTTTAAAGAAAAATAACGTGCTAAAGCTTTAAAAGGAGTCCAAACAGAGGATTAATTGAGGAGATTGATCTCAGTTCTCCCCACCCTAGTTTAATAGGCCTTTTCTCAACTGGATTTTGGGGAGTTTGGTCTTTTAGACCACTTATTCTTAACAGCAGTAAGGAAGAAATCTGGGAATTGATTTATTGTGAGGATTTTCCATTGTACTCAATGGATATTCTGTGCTGCCTTGTTTCTTGCTTTTTGTGTGGTTTTCATTCTGGTTTTGGTTTGAGCTCTCTTTTTGCCTTCTTTCTAGCTAATATGAATCTGTTAGTGTTTATACTTTGCATCTACTAGTATGATATATCTTCCTCTGATTTTGAACATAAAAGACCTGGAGCCTGTATTAAAAAAATGAACATTTCATGCTGGTATTGTACTGCAACATATAGCTCTTATTTTCAGGTTGCTTGGAACTGACAACTTGCTGATATACTACTGTGCTTTAGAACTGCTGTGTTAGCTGAGGAGCATAAAGTTAGGTCAAACCAGAGAACAAAAAATCTCCCGTAACAAATGTAGCATTTGACCAAAGACCAAACCCTGGTTTAGTTTTGGGTCATAGAGGTGCAAGCCCCTCATCAATCAAGTTCTTTTTTTGAACTGATTTTATTCCAGGACATTAACTCTTAAGAGCCCCAGGAGCCAAAACAGAGAGGAAATTACTCCTTTTAACAGAGGATGCTCTTGTAACTGCAGCACCACGACACACCGACAAAGGCAGCTGTGTCTGTGTTCCAGGAGCTAGAGTTCAGGGCAGCTCTGCTCAGGGACCTGCATTGACTCGTGGTTGTATTACGGGTGGGGACACGCACTCGGAGGAAGCTATTTCTCCTTGTTGCTCTAACCTCCTGCTGCTGGAATCTGGCACAGAGCAGTCTGATCCAGCTTTACTGCAGCTCTGCTAGCAGATTTGGGCTGCTCTGCATGCACCGGTGTAAGTCAGAGCAGTCAGACACGCCAGGCCAGACCCTTGGCTGCATTCACAGACCACACACCAGCAGGCTTAGCCTTACATCAGCTAGTAACAGCTCGAGCTGCTCAGAAACCAGGAGGTGAGTGCTCCTGGATTTTTAACAGCATAGCTTTTAATTGTGAAAATTTTCTTCCAGGTTTATTTAAGCCACAAGAGATCAGAATGGCCAGCAGGGGATCAGCTCCCCAGAACAGTATTCAAGGCCAGGTTGGATGGGGTTTTGAGCAACCTGGCCTAGTGGGTGCTGTGTCTGCTCACGGCAGCAGGGTTGGAACTAGATGATCTTTAAGATCCTTTCCAACCCAAACCATTCTGTGATTCTATGAAGAGTATCCCAGGCACGCCTCTTTCTCTTTAGGAACAGATATGCCCATACTAAGGCCAGAAATTGCTGACTCTGTGATGCAAAGCACATGATCTGGCCCCTGTACTACATTTCCTGTCAAAGCTGTACCTAGAATTTATGAAACTCTGGCGATTTTTTTTCCTCTCTGTTCTGTTTTCGATCAGGCTGAGAATACATCTGAGCATTCTGAGATTTTTAATATTGTCTTTTTCTGGATAAACAGATGTAATGTTTTATTATTTTCCCACACTTCAGGCTTTCCAAAATGTACTGCTCTTATAAGTATAAATGTAGGAAGAGGAGAGAAAATGGGTAATTATATCTCCTATGCGTTCTCATCAAAGCTGTGTGTTGGAAGAGAGAGAGAAACTGAGAAAAAAATGAGAATAAAATTTATTGCAGACATTTCTCAGCTGAATGTCTTCCAACTAAGCTTCCTCTCCCAAACTTTGTGATTTTGAGGATGGTGTATGATACATCTTATATACAAGGATTTAAATGTGGGGGGTTTTGCAACACAAGAAAATAATGTTTCCAGTCAACTCAAACACCAGGGGGGAAAAGTGTGTTCAGTGATATCTCCCAGAACTACATCTGCGTTGTGATTATATAGAGATTTTTAAATGCCTGGCCTATCTAAAGAAACCAGCTGTGAAAAAAAAAACACCCAACCCTATTACTACAGGAACCTGAAGGAAAGCACAATTAGTGGATGTTCTCACTTGCTCTCCAAACACTATAGCATGTGCTTCTTTCCCCAGGACATGTATTAGTGATCTCAAAGGAGCATTTGCCTGTCGCATTACACCCTGGAGCTTTGAATCAGTATTTGCCAACTCCTGTCAACCTCAAGCACTTAAATGTCGTGACTCCTACCCTAGGCCAATGTATGATGATCTCCCGAATACATGGAGGCTTTTTTCTGACTCTTTCATTTTTCATTAGAAAGTTTCGATCTTATTTTTAGATCATATCTTTCCTCACCAGATATCCATCTAGTGTTTACAGCACTGACAGATCCAAAATATTGAGAATACTGAGAAGTACTTTTGGAAGTTCTTTACAAGACTCCCACTTGAGAGCCACAGCTGTAGTCAGCTCACTGTGGTTTTGTTTGGGCGTTATGTGTCCTTCACTTCCACACAAATTCAGGAACATTCATCCCCACATCTACAACTTAACTTTCCAAGCATCTCAACCCAGAGAGCTAAAGCAGGCACACACTCTCCAGTTATAGATCAGTTCAGCCCCCAGACTCACATCTGTTTCTTGACCTAGCATCACCCCTGCTCTTTTTGCAGCACTGGAGGCTCCACATCTCATGGGGTCAGTCTAGGGAGGCTTTAGCCCCTTTTCATCCTCCTTGTCCTGAAGAGGGAAATGTCTTCTTCTGAGACAGCAAGATGAGGAGGGAGTGGGCAGCAAGGCCCACAGTCCTACTGAACTGCTGGGTCCTTTCCTGACACCCTCTTTTCCTTCTCTCCTGGGGGATTAATTTGGAGTTCTCCTTCTTCCATATTCCTACAGAAAATGTTGCCTGCTCATGCACAAGTGGGAAGGAGTTCTGTTGGCTGTCCCCAGCAGCCCTGCTGTCTTCCCTGTGGCTGCTGGGGACATGGCAGAGGCAGCTACATGAGGACTGCAAAGCATGCAAGGACTGCAACCTGTCACCCACCCGCCTGGGACCTCAGTGTTTCCTGCATGTGCTCTTAATACCGAGTCCTAAAATGCGATGGTGCTATTTCTTTCCTCCTGTCCCTTGAGAGTCCCAGTCAGGCTGATTATATTCAACCATACTTGCAGGAGAGATGAGATTTTGTGTCTAAAGCTGCTTTCCACTGACTTCTTTTATTTCTTCAACTAGAAATTTCTTGGGACCCCATTTCATAAAATATCCAGTTTATCACATTTCGTATTACTTTTAGTGACCAAACTGTACTTAAACAGGCAGCTATCAGTTACGCTCACAGATCAACACTCCAGCAGGAAAATTGGCTAATCAATCACTCACACAAGAGGCAAGCTTTAGGTTTGGCCTCAGTTTCTGAGGCAGATTTTTGCAGTTCTTAGTATAAATTGTCATTATACTACTCAGTTACACCAGCTATTGGAGTTACCACAGTACTAGTGAGAAAATGAGGCATATGCATATAGGCATAAAGCATGCATCAAATTCCTTTAATGAAAACTGTACAGAATGACATGGGTGTTACAAGAAACCACAGGGTTCATGCGAAAGAGTTTAGGTTTGAAGTGAATATTGGCTTTGGGTTTGAAGTAAACATCGTGTTAGTCTTTTCACATTTTCCAATGCACCCTCCTCCTCTACATCTATTTTATAGTGATCTATTTGCTTTCTGAAACTACAGTAGTGCATAGGTAAGAAAGAAGAATGGTTAGCTGTTTATGAGTATAAATTCTGCCTAGTCAATGTGATGAAGCACAATGAATGCTTCCACACAACAGTATCTCTAAGACTAGGTTCAACCTACCAAGTAAGACTGAAGAGGAAATAGCTGCAGAAGAGTGTTGTTGCATCCCAAATCCTTGTACTTTAGTATCTGGGATGTTACGAAGAACATGTAGGCAGGGAAGGTTCCCACAAGATTTAGAGCAAAGAATATGGAAAATATGAAATCAGGTTGAAACACTTGGCAGAATTAGGAAACCTAGCAATCTAGAGACAGCTGCCTGGAAAATGGCAGGGAGAGAAAATGGTGAAGCAGGTTTTCTATGAAATATGAGTAATGGTTATGAAGCTTGCTACTGCTGAATTGAGTAGCAATATGACAAGATAGGATGCTGCTGAGAAACTCAGTAGGCTCTGGTTGCTCTTTTTATGTTGGAGGTTATTCCTTACATATTTTCTTCAATCATATTGTCCTAGGGACCAGATTAGCAGCCTTACATCTTTCATTACTACTATACTTGTCAAAGAAATTGTACTTAAGTTATTTACATATTTTCATCTTTGGAACTCCTCTTAAAGGACCACTCTATGACTTGGATCTTGCATGCACAACATGAAGACTTGCACACATCTAAGAGTTTCAGGGGGAGAGTCATGGAGAGCAGAGCTCTCTGCCATGTTGATATATAATAGGGAATTAGTCGAAGGAATTGAGTGAAGTGCAACACCTCCAACAATATCCACAATGGGACTGATTCTGATGATTGTGTCAAGATTTATCTTCACTGTTTGATATTGCCCTTCTTGAATGTATTTACTAGCTCAGTACCTCACCCTCCAACACACCTTCTGCAAGCCTGCTGCATTGAAGAAGTATGGTTTTGCACACTCATAGTAACTCAGCCCCTCAAAGATACAAGCTCAACTTTTTCCATTTGAATTGGGAGGGGAGGCAGGTATAGAAAGCAATGCCAGCAATTTCTAGCAGTGAAGAGAGTAGTATAGTCTCTACTAGATTCTGTTTTCCAGGCAAAATTCTGCTTTCTGAGTAAAATAGCCACTTTTCACTGACCTCAGCAGAAGTCATGGGTGAGTATTTGAGGGCAGAGTTTGTCCCCTTGATATTTTTATGAATCAAGGAGGGAGAAACTAGTTGTTCCAGGATTTCCAGGTCCAACTAGTGCACCAAACATACCCATTACTTCATATACATTTTGTACACATTCACCCTCACAGTATCCTGCACCTCGTATTTCACTTTCGTTTGTGAAATGAATTAAAACAAAACAGAACCAAAATAAAGGAGGATGTTTCTCTTGCATTACGTTTCTGTGAATAATAAATCAGACTCTAAAGACGCCATAAATTTTGCTTATAGGAGTCAGATTGGTAAAAATCTTTGTGGTTGATAAAACCTTTTGTGGACACAGTGTTGCACCCCTCATTTTTGAATGCTCTCTTCCTGAAGAGGAACCTGTTAAACAAACGCCCTGGCCCCCAACAAGGGAATAAGGGAGGCAAAAGCCCTTCCTTCAGTGCTGCTGTCAAAGCTGTATCACCACCCAAGAGCCCTGTGTCCTATTTCTCCAGTATGGTTTTCAAGTCATTCTTCTGCAAGGTAGGAGACATTCATTTTAGCCCTTAAGCTGTGAATGGAAGAGAAACAAGGTAGTCAAGCCTCAGGTTAGTGTTCTGGTGACCAGAATGATGTATGAGAGATAGGAATCACACTCTCCACCAACAGCTATGTGAATCTGAGCTTGAACTTCTTACAACTGGCATGCACTCCCTTGATTTTCCAAACCAGGACCACCTTTTAGGAAGTACCAATGGAGGTACAAATTTTCAAGAGACTGCTCTCCTCACTTTCATGGTATTGTCTGCTGTGTCTTTGACCAAGTCTTAACTTCAAAAGTATACACATTAGAAAAGAAAATACTTTCACTTAATGAAGGTCATTTCTTGTCTCTTTTCCCCCTCTTAAAATCTGTTTTCATTTTGTGTGTGTATTAGCTGCTTTTGATAAATCATGAGCTAGGGGTCAGTGAGATTTTGCCATGGTTTGACATAGATTTGACAAGCACTCACTAATCCTGACAGATTTCCCACTGATTACATTTCAAGATACAGTTTTGCCACTGGATCAAAGAATAGGGACTTCGTAAGGTATCTTTGTGGGTGAGCAAATTTCTCAGATTAGTACACTGAGAAGAATGAAAGAGATCTGAGCTAACAGGCACAAGAAAATACTGGTTCCTAAGTATGAAGGAAATGTGCTGACAGATTTTACAAAAGATTTTTATTCTGTCTTTTTTGTACCAAATTTTAAGTACATTGGCTCAAGTGCTTTCATTTGATGCAATTAAACAATGTACAGAATAAAATCATGCTGTATTACAGAGAATCTCAAAACAATCCTTTGGGTTCAAACTGAAAGAGGGGAAATTTAGGTTGGATACATGCAAGAACTTCTTTACAGTGAGAGTGGTGAGGCACAGGTTGCTCAGAGAGATTGTGGATGCCCCATCCCATAAGCGTTCAAGGCCAGGTTAGATGGGGCACTGAGCAACTGGGTCTAGTGGGACATGTCCCTGCCCATGGTAGGGGGAGTGGGACTGGATCCCTTCCAACTCAAACCATGCTATGATTCTATAATCTGAAGAGTACTGTCAGTCCTGAGTAATTTTCTTCCCAATTAGCATGAACTGGCCAAGTAATTCAGTGTGAGCTTGCCAAATCCTGCTTTGCTGTCTCCTTTGTTTTGACTTTCTGGAGTTTCCATTATATCACACTTTACTACGTAAAAGGCAAGCAAAGAAATATAAGGCATATTTATATCTGCTAGATCAGGTGGCTTGACATATTTTCACGTCAACCTTGACAGATAGATAGGCAGAGCCTGAGAAAATGACACCTCCAAATGAACAAGGATGTCTTTTTATATCCAGTACCTCAGCTTACTTAATTGTTGACACCTCAGAAAGGCAACTAATATACAATGAACGTCCTTACAGGACGGAGAATGAAAAAGTACAAAAATTTGGCAACACTCCCCTCTGACTGGATCTAGACAGAGACTTAGTGTTAAAGGGAGCTGTCACGGCTATAGCAAATTGTGCTGTGACACTCCATGGAAGAGAAGAAACCTGAACCACAGATTGATGCTTAATTATCAAAAACTGTGGGAAAAAAACCAGCAAGCATTCAAATTCTGCGAACATTTCTGATTTTCAGAAATGCTGCCCACTCATTACACTCTTTCCCTTCGGCTGGATTTCTGGCTCTTAACCATCTCCAAAGTGCATCCTTTGATTGATTTACTTGCAGCTTTTATGTTTCTGTGAACTCCCATGTTGCCAAGTTTTAGAACTCAAATATTTTCCAAAAATGCATTTCAAAGTAATTTCAAATTGCTAAAGGAAGCAGAATCCTAAATTTGTCAATATACACATTAGCAAGATGGTGTCTTCGATCAGTAAGTAAATAGAAATAATGTAATACTGCCTGATACATGGGAATACAAATAATTTGAATAAAGAACATTAACTACTGAAAACAAGGTATGCATTTAAAACACAAAAAGCAGATTTTTTGCAAGCTTTCACTAATATAAATCTGAGGATTTTTTATTTTGTTTGAGGTCTATTTTTTCACACTTATTTTTGAAAGTAACTTTCAACAAATTTTGAAAATAATTAATTTGTTGATTCTTAAAGACACAATAAAATGCATTTTGTCCAACATAGAGGAGAGAGAAAAGAAATAGTTCTGATGACATTACCATTTCTGCATCACTGCACAGGTCTAGCTAAAATGCTATTTAAATTTGATTGAATTCTGTTTATCTTTTTCATTTTCCAAACCAATGGCCATTTAGGCAATGGAATACATTTGTCCATATGAATGTATGTTACCTGCAAACTCTGCATTTAGGGCTCTGAACTGGTTGTTATAATGCATGTTGTTGAGGCAAAAAGAGCTTAAAAACTGTAAGGCAGCTCATATCTAAATCATTGTCCTAATCATAACTGAAAGTGTATTCCCAGTATACAAATTTCAAATCTACCTAAATATTTGTGCTCTGTGTATTACTGCACTCATAGTATCAGCATCAAAACAATGTGAGGTTATTATTTGAAACTAATAGTTGCATTCAGTTACATAGCTTGAATAATGATTAATTCCAGAGAACAGTTCATCTCTGGTGTTAAAAAATCCCCTAACTTTATCAATCCTTCTGAAGTATTTCTCTTTTAATTTGACAAAGAAACATAATCTGGTACATTAGTGACCTTCCAGTTTACTTCTTTGGGTGGAAGACAATTTCATTCCTTTCACTTTTAGCACGACGGTCAAAAAGTGCTGAATACTTGAAGAAAGTATTGAAATATGCTGGGGACTGCTGTCAAGATCAGACTTCACTTCTACCTGAGTCTGGCTGACTGACAAGTTACTTCATTATCAGTGGTTATGGTTAAGACTAATGCTGAGGTTTTTATTGTTTCTTAGAGAATCTTTTTTTAGGTATGGTACATGACTGAGGACAGAAGGGTACTTTCCATTGACTTAAATGTCCAGCAAGTCAGGTCCTTTATTCATGGAAATAACAAATCAATTAGCAAATTTAAAAATCCATAAGACTTGTAAAACTAAATTCTTACAGCAATGCAAATCCATGTTCATTTTTGGCACTTAGTATGAAAAACACAAATTAGGCTAAAGATAAATTTAGCACAGGAATTAGTTTAATTTGTTTTTAAGAATGTGCTTTATGTTTTGTAACTGTTGCATTGCTCACATAATAATGTGAGGAGGAGACTAAAATCTATAATAATAACAGCATGCTTGCATTAGACAGAGTAGTGCATGGGGAAAATAGAAAATATTTCGGGCATCACATGTCATCTCTGTCCCCACACATGAATAGGCTCTTTCAGATTACACTTTTGTACAATCGTTACTCAGTGCCTCAATCAGGCTACTCACATTTTAATTTCAATTTGATTTAATTGCAAGAATTGTAATTTCAAAAGAAATTATCAGTACAGAATCCAGTAGTGTTTTATCTTAATTATAGCTTATTCTTCATGTCATCTATTCTTTTCTAAGAATGATGAATAATTGATTACAAGATTTGCCACAATTATTTGATGAAAAATCAATGGCATTCAATCAATTTGTTGAGCGATTGTACGTTGCAATTTACATTTAAGTAAAAGATTAAGATCTCTGCATAGTTAAATAATGAAATATGTTTAAATAATGTTAAAACCGTAACACAGTGAAACAAAAGCTAATCAAGTTAGGGTTCAGATTTACACTTTTACCATTATAGAGAAGGAAAAGGACAAATAGTGTGGCACATTATCCTTAACTTCTAACACCCTGGCTTCCCAAAGTGCCATTTTTAAGCAAATTGAATTTACTAAGCACAAAAGATACTTAAAATAATTAGAGTTATTTATCCAAAATAATATTTATTGCCTTCTCTGAAGGGGTTTTGGTTTTTTTCTGTGTAGCACTTACAAAACTGGATCAATCTTAAGAATCAAATGTCTTACTGGATGGGGGATCAGACATGTGCTCGCAAAGATATTTCATCTCTCAAAGAGGGGACAAGAGAAGGTTGTTCAACCTGGGTGTCTCCTGTTCAAACATAAACACCTCCATGCAATGAAACAGCCACACACTCTTGGGGAAGACGCTGTGAAAAATCATTGTAGTCTCATACAGGTAGGATACTGGTGGGACTGGGAAATAGATATGCAAAAAACCACTGAGTTCCTGAGTATTCTTTTGGAACTAGAGAAATGCAAGGAATTCTGCCATTGTATCTTGAATGCAACCAGATTCATCTGAGACCACTCAGAAGGCAGAGTACAATCATACATGGCTGGAATAGTTACAGAAATGTTGGGATGTTTTCCAAGAGCTGCTCCAAACGCCACTGCAGCTCACAGGACTGACTCCAGTTCTGGCAGAACAGAGCACAAGGCACTGCAGCAGATCTTGGAAACAGGACTGGCATTACTTATATCTATTGTAAACTAAATGCTGCTTTTTTCATCTCAGTCAAATTGCCCATTTTATCCCAGCCCACAGGAAATAACTAGGCTAGAAGAATAGCCTGTTCCAGTGGAATAGTCTGTGATCAAAGGCAGGGCATGACACCTTTGTATAAGGATAACAGTTTATCCCAGGAAGGACATAAAGAGTTAAACATCCAGGGAAGGTGCCTGTGAAAGAAATCCATAAGAAACATTTTTTTAGCCTGCCATGCAAGGATTCAGCTGACTTTTAAACAGAGATTAGGCAGGACCATACAGCTGAAAAAGTTATGGAGCCATAGGATAAGCCAAACCAAACAAAACAGACAAAAATCAGCAGGAGGGATCTTAGACAAAAATGAAGGACTATTGCAAAAATAAATCAAAAAAGGAGATACAGTAAACTGGAACAATACTTGAACTGGAAAGCCTGAGAAGTCATTCCCTCTCCAAAACACAAGCATGCACTCCAGCTTTGTCCTGACCCTGTGGCAGGATGCAAATCCCTCTCTCCTTGCATGCAACACCCAGGTTTCATGGGAAAAGAAATCAAATCTGGAGACTGTGATGGGACTCATAGCACTCCTCAGTCTATCCCTGCTTTGACTCACCAGTGACCAGGTTTCCAATTACCCTGCAAAACCATACAGCACCCAGAGAAGGTTTGGTGTAGATTTTTAGGTTCATGCAGATACAGAAGACGGAAGTGGTACACCTTCCAAGGTTAAGAGGAAAACAATCCTCTTAATGACAGTTTGAAAACTCATTCTTAGACTGGTTTTTTTTTTTTAATCAAATTCTATACGACTGATAAAGAACATATCGCTGCGTACAAGCCAAAGAAAAGACTTGGGTTTATAAGATCGACATTTGAAAGCTTATGCCTAATTGCTTTGGCCAGTCCCCATTACTTGACTCCAGTAAAAATGTCCCAAAAACACCAAAACACCTAACACAGAGTTTTAACAAGCTGATGTTGTTAATATTAATAATTGATGTGCTTCCATACAGGTCTTTGTCTGGAAAACTCCAGTGCTGCATAAAGATTAACTAGGCCTTATACGACCCATGTGGTGTAAGACAGTTTTATTCTCTGCGTGCCAACAGGGAAACTGAGGCATTCCCAGTGCTGCTTAGAGGCACGTATAGGAAAACAATGCCATTGTATCCATCATGGGGTCCCTTCCTGAAAAAAGACTAAGTAATAAAAACAGAAAGTAAAAATCCAGTGTACATCATTATAGAAAGCAAGCAACAGAAATTAAAGCACTGCTTCTCTCCCAAAATCCCCAAATGAGGCTGGTCTATGCTTCACACCTCAGAAAAAAGCTAAACCAAAACAAAACAGTACAATCAGACCTTGCACAAAATTCAAATCTTGCCCCCAATCTAACAAAAAAATTTTGTTCTAATACACAGTAAACCCATCACACACATCTGTGCAGTGGCCTAAAGTCAGGGTAAAGACTGCTATGTTTCACTCAAAACTCTCCATCTCCGGGCATGGCCTTTTTCTATTCCCCATACTTAGAGCACTTTAGTAAATAGACAACATAGTCAGACCTGGGTCATCTGTACTGGCTGATTCCAACAGCTCTGGATCACAGGATCAGGGTTGGAAGGCTCCTGCGAGGGCCGTCTGCTCCAGCCATCTCTTCCAGGCCAGCCTCAAAGCTACATCAGTGCTAGTTTACATGTTTGTTACACAAGGAGCTACTCTTGCTTGCTTACCTGCAGCTGCAGCTGCAACTCTGTATGTACAGTTTCCATATGTAAACATGGGATACCTTAAAGATAATAAGAAATATTTAAAGTATTCACTGGAAGAGGTAGGATTGAAAAAGAAGGTCCAATGGATTGCTCTAGGCATTTCCTTCCAGGGTACCTGTATGAATCTGTACAGAGACTTTCCTCCTATTTCAAAACAGAAAAACTTCTTATACTTCACATTTTTAAATTTTAACCTCCTGTACAGTGGGCCAAAAATTGCATTCCTCGCATGAACTTAATGATAACTGTCAGAAATAGTTTCTACAGAAAAATTCTAAATATAGACATTTTTAGAAAACATTTTTCATAAAATGGGCAACAGTCTCATGGAATTTGGGGATTGTTCTATGTTACAGTACCAAAGGTGGGACTCAAGCCCCTTTTAAACTTACTCACCAGCAGTTTATATTTTTTCTTGCATAGATATTTTTGAAATATTTAACAGAAGTTTAAGATATACAAATAGATATTGTAATTCTAGGCCTTTTTCACATGTAAGCTTTCCTTATACCCTCTTGCAACCTACTCCAGTGGCAGACAAGATCCCATCCTCAAATTATCCACACTTCAAGTGAATGAAAAATGCATGCAATTAAAACCTGTGAACAGAACCTGAGGATAGAATGCAACAAAAACACAGGACAGCCAAGTAGTTCCCACAGAAAGTGAAAAAAAAAATGATGTCAATATTATTGTCCCTTCCTCAGTAATTGCATTTTCAGGTTGTAATTTTTTCTCTTTCCTGCTGTTTGCAGTAGGTGTGTTTTCTCTTGGACACAAATAAAGTCCTGTAGGTCCAAAGAGAAAACTGTCTGCACTGTTTCAGGATTACAGTTGGTAACTTGGACATGCCTTATTTCTGTCCATGTTGTGAAAAACAAAGCAGGTTATAACACTTTTAAACCAGCCATGCTGGATTTGCATTGCAGACACGGCTGTAGAATGGGTAAATTACATCACTGTAGCAAACTTCCCAGGCTACCCATATGGTTAAGTAGAAACTAGGAGTTTATAGCTTAATTAGAGGCACTTGTAAGTGAGGATCAGATAAACAGATATACAACTTAAAAGACTGCATTGGCCATAAATTCTTTCATTCCAGATTCAGATCTGCTAATATATGACTTCAAACACCTTTGACAAGGTTATTTAAAAGCCAAGCAATCTTATTTCCTATGTCTTTGGAACATGAAGTGGGAAAAAGTAAATGACAGAAATCATGCAGTGCTGCCAGCGGAGCCTAAACGTATTTAGATCTTTGTGATAAGTGATACAGAAATGCTTGAATAGGTGGCAGGGAAGAACACAAGACAAGGGACAAACAGCTCCAAGGCAGCAGATGGCCCCTTTGCCATCTTTGCCACCCTTTTCTTCTCATTCCCTTTACAATTAATTTTACAATATTATTATATAATTTTTTAATTTTATATTTTACAATATATTTAATTTTTTTCACACTCCTGCTTCATCCTCTGTGGTTTTTCTTAAATTAGAGGAGACATACAAATTCATTCTGACAGAGAGAGTGGGAGAGGCTGACTCTTCTGAGGTTTCCCCTGTCTGTACAAGCATCTATTCTTTTTTTCTGAAAACTTCAGTGATGCAATTTGGAAATATTTATTTTCAGACTTGGTTAATATTTAAAAGGAATTGAAAAATTAACACTTAAAAATTGAAAAATTAAGGTTTAAAAGAGCACCCAGGGTTTGAATAGCAGTTGAAACTTATAAGGTGATAAGTAGTTCTAACACTCCTGACTGTAGCAAATTTGCAGCCTACAGTTGTAGTCTGAAGTTATTTCCTGTGAGTTATGGTTTTTTTAGACGGAGAAAGATGATTTTGACCAGATTGGAATACAGATAAACTTGTTCTGCTAACAGAGGAAAACCAAATGTGCTTCAGAACACTAAGGGAAAATTGTCATTTCCTCATGTAATTCCTTGTTTAGAGAATCAAGAGAGACACTGCCAGAGACACAGCTTTATATAAAACAACTTCTGAGGCTCCAAACACACTTGTTTCACCAAGTGGGGAGAGTTTGTGACTGCCTAGAAGTCACTCTGGCAAAATTATTCTCACCTTCCAATTTGCAACTATAGAAAAAATATAACATTGGGTTAAATGCCATGTTACTCATCCTTTGATGTTTCCAGAGAGGGTTTAACTACACTGAGACCACTAGAGAACCAGGAGCTCAATCCCCATTGCTTAAAGAGTGTTAGGTGAGAGCAACAGACTCCAGCAGCTGAAATAGATACCAGAAGTGCCGATAACGACATAAGGAAAGGGATTTATCCGTGTGCCTGGCTACTTCAGTGTCCCTTTAATGCCTATCGCCTTCGTTTTGCTGTCTCTTTCGTGTTGAGACCGAGACTGCTTTGCTTCGGGGAGCGCCCACCCCCGCCCACCCCGGAGGGCGAGGGCCCCGCACCGCCTTCTCTCCAGCAGTGCCCGGGTGCCAGCCACGGCTGTGCGCAGCCCACCGGGAACACCGTGGGCCGCAGACCCAGCCGGAACGAGCTCCACCGCATCCCTCTGCACAGATCAGCCGGACAAGTTTTTAATTAACTTTCCCCCTCCCGCTCCCACGGTGAAAGCTGGCGGCTTCAGAGTTCCGTCTGACGGAGGGGAAGGCAGCGAGGAACCTGCCCGTCCCCCCGCCGCTCCTCGGCCTCCCCACACGGCGCTCGCACCGCGCTCCCCACACGTCTCCCCGTGCCCCGAGCTCCTCCCAGCCGCGCCCCCCGCGCGCCGCGGGCGGCCCCGCCCCTCGCACCGCCCCCGCCCCCCCGCGCGCCGCCGGCCGCCCCGGCCCCACGGCGATTGGCGGGCGCGGCGGGCGGCAGCCAATGGGCGCGGCGGAGCGCGGCCGGCGCCGTCCCGGGCACGGGGCGGCTGAGCCCCATTAGGGCGGGGAGCGCGGCGGGGCTCGGGCAGTCGCGGCGGGGCAGCCGAGGAGGTTCCGGGCGGTCCCCCCGCGGCGCTGCCGGAGATGCGCGTCTTCCGCCGGCGCTGACTCCGTGGGACAGAGCCGGGTACCCGCCTCCCCCGTCGTCTGTGTGACGGATCACACCGCCTCCGGGGAATACGTTGCCGTGGTCCGGCCGCGCTGCGGGGAGGGTAAGTGGAGGCTCCCCGGGGTGAGGGCTGACGGGCAGCCTGCGGCGGCGCGGCGGAACGTCCGGCGGGTTTGGCGGAGCGCCGTCCGCAGCCGGCGCCGTGCCACTGGCGGCGGAGCGCTTCCCGCGGTGCGGCGGCGGTCCTGCGCCCTGCCCGGGGTTTGTATGTCCAGGGCGCGCCGGTGAGGAGCCGCCCGAGCCGCTGGCGGTGCGCCGTCCTGCGCGGAGTTGTCGGACGGGGCTGCGGGCTTGGGAGAGCGGGGGAGGCGGTGGGGAGCGCAGGGCGTCCCGCCGAGCCCCGCGGCGGCTGTCGGGGGAAGGTGTCGCGGCGCCGCCGCCGTGCCGGCTCGGTGCGCCCGGCGGAGCGAGGGGCGCGCCGCGGTCGCCGGTCTGAGTGAGGGTCCAGATGCGGGAGCTCAGCTGTTGCCTGTCAGTGCGTGACAACTGGCCCCTTCCAGGCAGCCTCCGCCCTCTCCCTTACCCTGAGGGAAGCGTCCGCCTCTGGGCGCCGAGCGGGGATCCTGGTAGGGTGGGAACCTCGGTCTGCCATCCCGGCGGCATCTTCCGTGCTGTCCGCTTTAACTGGGGGGTAATCCCCACCCCTGCAGCCACGGACGTCGCTGAAGTATGTGTTTGTGCTTTCCTTTCTTAATGAAGAGAGCTCTGGAAGGGCGATGGACCTTCCTCGATTCCCTTCCCCCGGAATATTTATGCCCACTGCGGGATTTCAAACTCCAGCAGCCACCATTTACCAGTCGGCCGGGCTGGGCTGAGTACAGACGGCTTCGCTGTGGTCCGAGCCTGGGGCGGCTGGGTCTGGCCTTTGATAGGAATCTCTCACTGTACCCCAGCGGGGGTGGCCCAGGAAGGCAAAATAAAGCACCCGCCAGTACCAGGGTTTCTAAGTGCCATCAGCTGGAGAGCGAGGGAACGCAGCGGGGGGTATTTTACAAGCTCGCTGCGAAATGTTTATACAGCGAAATTTAAAGGTTAATAATGCGTATTCCCAACATGCTAAAACCTTAAAAATGGCAAAAATAAATTGCTAGCGTTATTGTGGCGAAATTCCCTGTGATCACTGTTTAGCTGGTAACTGAGATCTTTAAACTACATGTTTTGCATGGCAAACTCTAGAGTAAGTACTGAGATCTTTCTAGCAGTGTGGGGTTTTGCCCCCTTTAGCTCTAGTTATTATTATTTCTAGGAAGAATTAAGGTAATCTGTATTATTTCTTTGCAAGACAGGTATATCACAGTGTCCAGGTTTTCATCCCAAGATGTGTGTTTTCATCCCAGAATGAGCTTGGGCAGGGAGTGAAAAAGGAAAGGAGATGGAAAGAGCCGTTACTCTGATGCAGTGACAGATCCTTTCATTTCTCCCTGCAGAGCCCCGGATGAGCTGGGCTGGTGCAGTTCTGCCATCAGCACAGTTAATTGTGTCCTGTAAATCAAGGTCCATGGAGCTGCTCTCTTTCTGTACAACAAAAGGTTTTGTAATGAGTAAGCCCAGATCAGTCATATAAAAATTTTAACATCAACTGGGCAAGGTGTGTGTGTGTGTGTGTGTGTGTGTAAGGACCTTACAGGGTTAATAGCTAAACTATTAAGATTGGAGTCAGATGTGGGTAAAAGCAACAGGAGAGTCTGGTTTTTCCTAATATCCTGTAGTATGATAACTCTGAAAAAGGTAATTGTTTAAAAAAAAATCTGTTTCAATTTAAGATTTATTAAGCAAGGAGAAAGTTACATAAATATAAGAATCCCTTTCTTGTTTGGAAAGGCAAGAAATGGCTAGAAATGTCATATGAACTTAAAGATGTCAAACTGTGTGTGGATTTTCGTGCATATTTGCAAGAATGTTATTAATCTCATTTTCAGCTAGTTTATTCTATGTCTTAGGGAGACTGGGGTGTTTAACTCGGGCCTTTGGCAAAATGGCTTCTGTGCTTTTAGGTTTTTTTTCCCTAGCAAATGAGTTATATCTAGCATTTAATAAGACTTTAAAATACAGGAGCACAAGACAGCAAGTGCCTTCCAAAGAAGGAGAAATGGAGGAGGTAGGAGGGGAAAGTCAAGTTTTACTTATATGTTGTAAGTTGGGAATGTAAATTTGTATATAAGGAGAAGATCTGAAGAATGACTTGGCACACTAATGACCTGGCTTTTTGGAACTTCAAGAGTTTGGTCTGTCTCCCCCTATGGTTATAATAAGAGATTAAATGCATTTGGCATATTTAATTAATTAACATATGAAAATAGGATGACTTTTACTTTGTCGTTGTTTTCCCGTGAAACTTTTCTTTGCTAATGAATGTCTACATTTTACAGAGTAATTTAAATGGCTTTGCTTCATACTATGCTTTTGCAGATTGGTTTGACCCTTTCTAATGCTGAAAGCCTTTGTATCATAGCCTAAAAGTCGTTCCCCTTTGTCGTATGAATCTTGCGTAATAAACACATTGTCAATTACTGCTGTATGCAGCTTCTAACAGAGCAGACTGAAAGTTGCTATGAAATTTAAAGCCTCTATTTGCTTGGGTGCTGTGTCTTGTGCATTCCAGAGTTAATTGGATGTGCAGTGATGAATTTCATTTAAAACAAACAAGCTGGGTTGTGTTTCTGTTTTCTGTGACTGCCTTATCCTAAAGTAGAGATTCCTGCTGCTGGGGTATGAAAACATGCTCTGAAACATTACTTTTTATTTTTTAACAGCTGAGCAGCATCATTTGTATTTCTGGGAAAACTGTTGTATGATACAATATTGCACTAAGAATGCTGGATTGAGATGAGTTCCTAGTGACCAAGTGGCTTCTATCAGTATTCAGTTTACCCCCTTGTATTAAGGCTTAAGCTTCAGTTTGGCCAGCACTGGCTTTTGCTTATACTGTTTAAACAGAAGTAAACTTGAGGTTAGCTCTAGCCATTAGTATATGCTTGGTGTAAGCCATGCAACTTAGGTCCTGCTCCTGGAAATGTTTACAGAAATGAGTAGCTTTTACTTGTGTGCTTAAATTGTTTGGATTAGGAGTTGTATAATGGGAAGAACCAGCTTGGAAGGATACAGCACAGCTATTGCTCATCTTTTCCTCCTCCTACCTTATGGCTGAAGAATGATGGGAAGAAATGTGTTTTGCAAGTAATAGCACACTGAAGTCGTGGCATTTCTGGCAGAAATTCCCAGATAGACTTTCAGATCAGTTTGCCAAAATTACATGCTTTTTTCAGAAACGGCTCTTTGGCTGCTGGTTCATTGACAAAGCATATTTCCAGCTACTGAAGAAAATTTCACAGGTGGTCTGCTACAACTCTTCCTCTTTGTATTTTACTTGTTTATAATATTCACAAAATACATTATATATTTTTAGCAGAACTAAAAGAGCGTGTGACTTCTCAGCACAAACTGACAATACTCCTCAAGCATGTTCCTGTGCAAGGAGGTTTTTTTAAATGTACAAAATGAATGAAGTGCTCCATATACAAGAGGGAAGAGCCAACACAAACATTTTTAGTGTTTTTAAAATGTCTGTAAATGACAGCTTTTTGCTAGTTTACCTTTTCTTGGAACTCTGCCTGGAAGGCTCCTTAAAAGTTCTTAAATATAGCCATAAGGTTGGTGAGTTGCTTTTCAAGATCATTTTGAACCTATCAAGCCAAATGTTTTGCTAGCTAGTAAACCTGGGGTAGACTGTCTCTCAGGTAGGCCTTTCATTTCCAGTGGATTACACATCAACAAATGCTGGAACTCTGTTATTTCAGCTGTTCTGTACCAAACTCATGTACCCCTGTCTAAGGGCTGTGTTTGAAATACTGATTTATAGCACCTGATAGCTCTTGCTGTTCTGTCTTGTGTACTTCTCTCCTTTATTTTCTTTCTCTTCCCCTCTCTCCCTTCCTTAAGATAGAAGATTGTTATGGAGTGGGCTTGTAGGTTTGTATCTATAGCAGATACAACAAGTTTTATTCAGTTGCCTCCCTTTTATCTAAGCACAGATCCCAGAGTTTGCACTTTGACTTTAGTAAGAATTTTTTTTAAAATATCTTCAGTTACACACAATATTAGCTTTGTGGGGTGGTTGCATGCCAAAAAAGCATTTTCAACTGCCATCCAAATACTGAAACATAATTGCTTGCTTTTATTTAAAATAATTTTGTTTCCTGTGATGTTTTGTAACCACCTTTTAGAGCTTGTTGCCTTCTAATCTTGCATCAAGTAACCCCAGACTTAATATTACATGATTCCAGAACTAGGCTTCTCTGTCGGCAGCATGCCAAATCCTGTCTAATGTCTGTGTTAATGTGGTGTATATGAAAACTGACTTCTCTGTGGATTGGAACACTGATTTGTATAATTGCAACCAGCATGATTAAAAATCTGCATGTCAATATCATGATGCTTATAATAAAACTTACAGATTTTTTTTTTCTAAGCAGGGTGATGTTAGTCCCTTAAATTTACTTTGAGAGCCCTCATTGTCCAAACATCTTCATTTCTGAATGTGTCTGAGTGTTTAAAAAAGAAAATAAGAACATGTATGCAGTTATGAATATAATAACGTAGGCCTTGGATCGTGCTGCATGATAGGACTGCAGCCTCTTGTTCTGTAGGAAAGCTGCATCTTCTCTCACTAGTCTTAAAAAGACTGATATAAAATACTTGCCTCTGAATCTTTTAACATATCTAGACAAATACTTCTGTACCATTCCTCAAAGCACACATCTGTTCTGTATTCCTGTGATCCCTGCTGGAGCGGTGTAAGCCACCTCTGACACAGGCACTGTAGTTGTTCAGCTTTACCCGTTTTGCTGTCCCCTGATCTCATCATTAGCAAAGTACTCCTGTGACAGTGGTAGTGCTGGCTCAGCAAGAGGCTCTGCTGAGGCACCCAGGCACTCTTGCTCAACCTGTCGAGCACTTGGGCTTGTCGGACACTGCCCTCACCCATGGCCCATTTCAGTAGCAACAGAGACACACAGCAACCATGGCACAAATTGAAAGCCACCTTGTGCTTTCAGATGTGGATCAACTTGTCTAACAGCGGTAAAACCTGACTTGTTTTCAAGCATGTTAAAAATTAGTGCATGATTAGTGAAGATACTTTTTAAGGATCTCTTTTTGTAATCAGGTGTTAATCACCCAGAAGTTCAAAAGTGTTTATGTAAAGAAATTGCATGTGTTTGTGTGCATACTTTAGGACTAATATATTTTTACTTTATTTCAGACTCTTTGCAGGAACTGGTATTTTCATATAAAAATAAAAGCTTCATGTGCTGAGATGACTATTCAAAGTATGAATATTGATATACTTTAAAATGAATTTTATGGAGGTGCTAAAGAAATGTCTGAACCTTGCATATTTGCATCTCGTATACAGACTGCTAAATAAATTATGCTAGATCTAGAACCTCACTGGTGAATTGCAGATGTCTTTTGTAAAAGTATACATATGGCTCTCCGAGAGCTTTGAACTGTTTCCTTATGCTTTGCTCATCAGAAAGATGGTATGGATAACTTCGTTGTGAGAGGGCATTTTTCCAGTCTTGTTTGCAAAGCATAGTGGATCTATGTGGTAAATATTGAGTTTCCATTCATCCTTGGGCTGAAATGAGCTCATTCTGTGCATATGGAATACGAGAAAAATATATACAAAGGATATGTTTATATTTTTAAAAATTAATAGTATAAAGCAAGTGCAAATAAACTTACAAGCCTAAACAGCTTGGCAGGCCAATAGCCAGTGAATGTCTTAGAGTACTGCCAAACATGTAGAAAGCAGACCAGGCTCTCATCTGTTATGAGGTAGCAAAAAAGTATGTGTCTTCCAGCCTCATAAGAATGTTGTTTGCCTAGAATGCAGCTTTGTTCTGCTCTATCAGCAGCTCAGTGTAGGCTTGGATTTCAGCAGGTATCTGCTAGGAGGTACCACTACTATTCAGGAGAAATGTGACTGCCTAAAAAAGCAAGCAGCTGTGTTGCAGCAGCTCTCCACAGACAGATCCCAGAGTGTGGGTCCCTTTTTACAGGGTATTGCCATCTCCTTGGGAGGCTCTAGGGAAGGAAGCAATGTACCAGAGTAAGTCTGGAGAGAACATCTGCAGGGTAGGAGGGAGGCCTATGTATTGCTGTTGTGCTCAACTATGAGCTGCCCAAAAAGCTGTAGAAGCGCTCTCAGCAAAGGATGCTGCCAAGTAGGTTATTGAGCCCAATGGTTCCTTTAGCTGTTTGTGAATCTGGTAAATGTCGAGCTTTACACCCAACCTTTCATACAGCACATCTGCTTGGACAGTATTTGCAGGGGGTTTCAGGTAGTGTGAAGCAGAAGTTTAGTGGTCCAGGCTAATACCCCATTTTGTTCTTGATATATGATTTTCCAGCTTGTATGGTTTTAGAGTAGCTGTTAATATAATGAAATTGAACAATGCATGTATTTGATTGAATTGAAGTGACCACAGTGACAGGCAGGCACCTGTTTCATTACTGCGGATTTGTCGCTTTTCAGATTTCTTTGCAAAATGTCCCCTGATACTCAGAGCTCTATTGTCTAGTTCTCAATCTGCCACCTTTTAGGCTATAATTTTGGAAGATTGCTTTTTTAATGTCTCCCTGTCTGTCTTGTATTGTGCTGTGGCTGTTTATAAACATTTCTGGCCTGTTAGTGGATGTCTCATTGGCCTGGAGCTCATGCTGTCAAGAGGTACTGATATTATGATGGCTCTTTGACAAAGGTAACTTGGTGGCCTTATCCCAGGAACTGAGGTGATACCAGGCTCCTGTTTATTTAAGGCTTTTTTTTTTTTTTTTTTTTTTAATTTGATGCATAAGTCAGTGTTCAACATTTAAATGCTAACTGCAAAACACTCAGTGTTGGGTATACAATGCCACATGTTTGTTCTTGGGCCTCTTTCCACCTTCTGAGGGCCTCTGGAAGGAGACTTATGCTTTGAAAGAACATGTTTCATGAAAATCAGCAGGTACACCTTCAAGTATGCAACATTTTTTGTCTGCAGGTAGAAGTCATCCTTCTTTGTGCAATTCTCTGCATTTACCTTCATTCTGCTGTGTTGTGTACTAAATCAGCTGATATCTAATGAAATTTTGAGTAGATAATCTAGACTTGTTTTTGAAAGGAAACTGTTGGCACATTGTCCTACTGGAGTGCTGGGGGGTGACTTAAAATCTGCTGTGTGAGCTGTGACAGGGGTTGTGCACATGAGTGGAAGTGGAGGAATGGCATTTCCAAACAGGCAGTTACAGTAATATTCTGTCAGTGTTGGACTCTGAATAAGTATGAATTGTTGCAGTGGGGATCCTGCAACACGCATATACCAAACCAGGAGTCCCGTGGAAAGGAAATATATATGGACAGACTGATTCTTGCTAGCTGTTTCAGAGATGTTTATTTCTCCAGCCGCATGGCCGGAGCTCTGCCGAGGAACTGTTCCAGTCACGGGACCAAGGGTCCTTCTCCCCGCGCAGGGAACACAAACCAACCAATGGGAACGAGGCTGAGCAGGGGCAGGGAAGCCCCGTGTCTGTGCCCTCAGGGCCCCCTCTCCCAGGGCTACACGGCAGGGGAGGGACCCCAACACCTCACCCGTTTTATTTTAATAAAAGGAGAATGAAAACAACTGGATAAACATAACAAGAACAGTTTCAAAACAAAACAAGCCACCCTCCTGAGTCTTTAAATGTCCAAACAGATTCTCTGGAACATCTTAGGGCTGACAGAAGGGAGACAGAATTCTCTGAGCATGCTTTGTGGGGAAACTGAGGCAGGAGAGGGTTTAACTTCTTCCCTCCCCCTTTTCATCCCCCACTCGGCATTGGAAAGGGATTTTTGGGGAAACAATTGGCAAAAGCATGGCTTTGTGAGGGAAACCATGGGTGAAAAAACGGATTGGGAATACACTGGGGGTAATAGGACATAGGGTAAAAGGGAAAGGTGGGATTAGGAAAGGGAAACTGTAGGGGGGGCTTACAATGGAGATACTGTCTAACATGACTACGATTTTTTGCATATATACTGCCTTTTACAGGAACACCATCAGGCCCAGTGACCTGCGATGCTTGTAACCCTTTTCTCCCTAGTACAATATTAAATTCCACCACTTCTCCATCTCCCAAGCTTGGGATGCATTTTTCAGGGTTATTCTTTTTAATAGCAGTTCTATGCACAAATATGTCTTGCTGGTTGTCATACCTTGTTATAAAACCATAATTTTGCTTAACATTATACCATTTTACTATCCCTAAGGTCTTAGTTGCTATGATCTTTTCCTTTTTCCGAGTGGCTGCTGTTTTCTGTCTCGCTGCGTCTTTGCTCTCTCCTTCGGTCGCTCCCGTGTTGGAATTCTCGGGGCTGCTGGTGCCTGCGCGCTCTTCCCGGGGTCGCGTTCGGGGCTGCGCGGGCCGGGCCGGGCCACGCCGCTCAGTTCTCCGTGCGTCGCCTCCTCTGGTCGCAGCTTCGCTGCCGCTGCCGGGCGCTGCACCCACGTCTCGGCCGGGCCCCCGAGCGATGACCCCCCCGCGCCCCGCTCCAGCGCGCGTCTCGGCTGGGCGCGGCTCCGTTCCACCGCCATCGCCGCCAGCCGCCGCCCGCGTGCCGCCCCTCTCGGTCGGGCGTTCACGGGGCTCGCTCCACCACGCGCTGCACAGGACCGGGCGGGCACTGCCGGGTCCCGCCGCTCCCCGCTCCGCCACCGACACTGCGGCTCGCGTGGCTCCGCCCGCGCGCGGGAACTGCCTCGCTGCTGCTCTCAGAGCGCTCGGTGCACGTGGCCTGGGCCGCACGGTCCCTGCGCCACGCTTCCCTTCGCCAGGACACAGCTGACATTGCTCAACAGTCTCGGTAACTAAATAATATTCACGAAAATATTCTTCCATCGGCATATATTTTGACTCCAATATTAACTGTGTCCAAACGGTTTTCCAAAAGCCCTTGGTAAGAATTAAATCCCAAGAAACATAGAAAAAGTTCTTAAACAACCATGCCAGGAAGTGTTTCAGTTCTTTTTGAGCTTGAATCAAGCTAAAATTCACAAATCGTTGTTCAAGAATCATTTTAAGTTTAAGATAAATGTCCATATGCGGCTCTGAGAGCCAAGAGTCTTCCCACGGTTCCTCCATAGTTTAGATATGGAATAGCAAAGCAAAACCAAGAAGAGGAATCCAAAGTTTCCAGGGTTTACTCACACAAATCAGTCGCTTAGGGATCGGGGATCGTTCTGCTCACAAATCTCCACCATTTGTTGCAGTGGGGATCCTGCAACACGCATATATCAAACCAGGAGTCCCGTGGAAAGGAAATATATATGGACAGACAGATTCTTGCTAGCTGTTTCAGAGAGATGTTTATTTCTCCAGCCGCATGGCCGGGGCTCTGCTCAGGAACTGTTCCAGTCACGGGACCAAGGGTCCTTCTCCCCGCGCAGGGAACACAAACCAACCAATGGGAACGAGGCTGAGCAGGGGCAGGGAAACCCCGTGCCTGTGCCCTCAGGGCCCCCTCTCCCAGGGCTACACGGCAGGGGAGGGACCCCAACACCGAATTGCTTCAATCTTGCATTTCTATAGTGTATAAAACCTGATAAAACAATTAAGTATGTATTCCCTCTGTAAAATACTCAAGCTGTTTCCCTTGCACTGTCACACCTTAGGTGGGGATATAGAGATATTTTGAAAATATCTGGGGGTGTTCCTGCTTTTTTGTTTTTAGTGAGCTTCCCAAATCAGCCCAATCAGTACAGAACAGTACAAAGATTGTTTGTGCACAGTGGGGTGGTGAAAGAGGAGCTTCCTAACCACATGCTGCTACCAAGAAAAAAAGAAAAGTCTAAAAAAACATGGACTATAAAGCTGTAGCTTCTGTTCTGCCATACCTCCAAACCATGAAGTGATTTTGTCACCTATGTCACATCTAGTACTTTGTCTGACTTGAAATACAGTCCCAAGTGTTACTCTTTCTAACCACTTTAATATTAGTTGTCCAGATGATCCTGAAGAGTTTTAGAAGATCATCTGCTTGGGCTTGGGTATAAATGATCATTAGGCACTGTTTCTCGTGATGCAAATAGGTCAGATCGCCACTCTCACCTCCCAGTTTCTAGGAGTGGAAAGTCTGTGTCTTTCACAAACAAAATGGCCTGCTCCTCATTTTATAGAATAACTGTAGGAAAATATAAATCATGTCTGTCTGAAAAAAAAAATGCAGTATTTATCTTTAACTTTTTTTTTAACCTGTTTACTGACTGGATTTCTGACTTACTAATATCAGTCTCAAGTCTTAAAAAAAAAAAAAAAGCAAACCAAAACCCCTGCGTAAGCTGCAAGTTCTCTTCTTCCCTGCCCCCAGCTAGAGCCTCTTTGCCTGCCTTTGCTTGTGTACTCTATCGGTTTCACAGTTCATATACTTGTGTTTTTTTAAAATCTCCCCCTGCACTCTGGTGGGAAACATGTCTGCTGTTTCCTTTCAAGCACACAAGGCTTGATTCTCCTCTCACAATGGCATAAATTGTGAAGAACTCTACTTGAAATCAATGGAAGTAAAGACATGTAAAATGGGGTGAGAGAAGAGCCCAGCCTCTGGTTTCTATTTTTAAGTGAGTCTGGTTAACCTAAAATTGTTCAATGTGCCACTGTGACTTTAGTTTGTAGATATCGGTTACTGTTACAAGTTACTGTGCTTGTTGCTTTTTGTACATAATGTTTCATTTTCATATATAATACATCACAGCTAGTACCCCTAATCAGGATGCACATGTCTTTAATTTAATACTTTGGTACTACTACGTCAGTTTTGGTACATAATAAGTAATATGTATGGTAAAGTACTTACCTTACTAGAGTCACATCCTGCAGAAAGTCTGGGGTATAGCTGTATTCCTGTGCAGGCCCCAAAGGAAAGAAGGCTGGATTGGCTCTATCTCTGCAACTTAAACTTTCTTTGTGGTTTTCTATTGCTTTAGTAGTTCTAATCTGTGAATCTTGTTCCTCGTTATCCAGGTTCAGCATACTAATTCTGCATAAACAATACTTGCTTAGTTACTGTTGTTTTTTCTGTGCTTGTGTTCAGCTCCATGCTTACATTTTGTACATGCGTAAGAACTTACTATAACTTCATATTTTCTCTGAACAGTGAAGTACTTTGCAAGAAACCTGGAATATCCACACGCAATTTTTTCTATTGCCCAAGTTTTGGTGGTTGTTCACATTTGTTTATTTTTTGGCAATGGATTATGGTCCTTAATTACCATCAGTAGTCAAATAACTGAATGAGATTATACAGCAGGGCTGTAAAAACTGTTCGTGGTAGCTGTGATCTGTACATGTGTGGATATCTTTGAGAACAGTCACCTCATTCATTAACCAGTGCAACAGACTCCAACTTTACCTCTATTTAGTTTTTGAAATTAATGCAACCTTCTCTACCTAACTGAAACATTGCTTTGACTGCCTCTTTCTATAATTTAAAAAATGCCCATGAAATAGTTGGTTCTTGTAAGGTATTCAAACTTGGAGTAAATTTATTTGAGTATTTGAATTTTTGTTTTCTGCTTGAATAGCAAATCACAGGTGTCCACACAACAGTGTCTTTAAATCTGTGGTAGACCTAGTATATCCCTTAAATTTTATCTCTAATTTTATTATGATGAGGGTAAAAGCCCTGTGGTGTTTACCTGTTCAGTCGTTGTTGAGCTTTCCCGTTCCATTGTAGTCCACCAGCCTCCCAAAAAGTCAAGAGGTTGCTTAGTTAGTTGTGTGGTGGCCTTATGTATAGGGACAGCAGATGTCACAGAAGTTTGCTGTGCTGCACTGGGTTGCACTGGGTTGGAGCAATGTTCCACGTGGCTTCCCAGCCACAGAAGTGATGTGGAATTGGCTTCTGACCCCTTGGCTACAGTTATTCATTGCAGTAGTGAATTCTTCCTTGTCCCTGCTAGGTTTTGAATTACTTGCCACAGAGAAATGGTTTGTCGTGGTAAGTTCATTGTAGCTTTAACTATGGCTTTTTTGAAGTGTAGCTGTCAGACAGTGAGGTGGCATGGTGGATACCCAGATGTGGTGTGAACTGCTGCAGTCATGGCCAGTAGTGCTTGTCTACAACTGATGTGAGGAGTGGTGGGGGCAGAGAAAGGTGTGTTATGATAGGGATACATGTGCTTGTCAATTCAGTATGCTTTTCCTAGCTGGAAGCTGGATGCTTCCCAGCTTTGTTAGATCAAGCTGCCCTTGTTGTGGAGTAGGGAATTGACAGCCTTCCAAGTGCAGAGATGGTCTTCCTGGTGGCAGGCTTTACTCATGTTTATTCTCATGGTTTTAAGACTCATTCTCTCATACCATTCTGGGGGCATTTTTAAGCTCTTCTGAGAGTTACAATTATGGAGCCTGCAATGCATGTCTGGAACAGAAACTACTTTTGATAGTCTTTTCAAAGTGTAAGGTCTGGTGTGCACAAGTCATTTTTGGGTACAAGGGAAACAAAAGGTGCTGTGGCTAGAGTATAAGACTCTGTAGGAAAATTAGTCTCTAGTATAGATTGGTACATACAGCAAGCTTGCAGAAAGACTGAAATCTTACGAAGCACCTTATCAGTTTTATGGATGAAGTGGCTTCTATTGGAAAAGATATGGGAATAGAAGAGCACGCTTCTGGCTCTGTCATTAGTTGTAGTGGTTAACAACAAATCAAAAATAATAGCGTGTAATCAAGTTGATGACTTACAGGCTCTGAAGAAACTTAAGACTTTCTGCCTGTTGTGAAACTGGTGATGTAAGACTTGACCTCAGGAAATGGAGATGGGTTGGGGGATCCAGAGCTTGAATTTGTTTATAGGTAGTTTTGAAGAGTTGTCACCACCAAATACAGAGCTGATGGTGCAGTGCTTCTGCAAGACAGAAATCTGTTCTGGAAGCAGCAATAAGCCCAAGGTAAATCTTAGAAATCAGTCCTTCTAGTAAAACGTTCCAGAGCCATTTGCTTGCAGTCTTGATTTGTATGCAGGTATGCTAAGAGCTATGACTACTGAATAGTTCACTACCTGTTCCAGCCATCTTTAAAAGCTCTCTTTTTTTACAGAGAAACTTTCTGACAAGAGGCCTCAGATGGATGCTTGGTGCCCATGTCTTTTGTGGCAGAAAGCAAAAATGTCTGGGATCAGAAGTCTGAGTAGATTGAGCCTTCTATTCAGTTATAGTTCTGTCATGGTGTACATTACAAAAAGTGTTTCAAGCTCTTTAAGAATATGCATGTGTTAAGGACAAAAGTATGTGTGGTGGGGAAATAAAGCAATATTTTAAATAACACCAGCAGGCTCTAAGTTTTTTTCTGTGTCCTGTTTAAGGAAAGTAAAAATGGTTAAAATTTGGTATGCTGTGGAAGGGTGCATAAAAAAATATGTATTTCTTGACATCCTTCCAAAAGTACTATTTAAAGACAGCTTTTTAACATTGGTATCTTAGCAGCATTCTGGTAGCCTCAGTTTTCTTTCCCGTGGAACAGTTCTAGCTCTCACTTTCAAATTAGCTTGTTCTGTGATACCTTGTGAAACAAAGTAAATATCAGGAGAACACACTGCAAAACATTTATGTCTAAATTTGACCCCAGTACACACACAGCTTGGTACAGCTATGAATTTTGTCCTTAAGAAACATTTTGGAAAACACGTGATCATGTGTGCACGTGCTGCACCTGTACCACCATAGATGTACACCGGGCACATGTATATAAGGAGTCTTGAGATCCACATCTCCAGGGCTGAAGTGTTTCTGTAGCTGTTGGGTCAACACTGAAAGGTGCTTTATCAGCATGGAGGGCAGAGCATACCAACCCAAGGTGTACATGGTTATCAAGTCAGTGCTATGACAGCTGTCTGCAGGAAAAATGCTTGAGAAAAGTCAACTTGAAACTGCATAGATGAAATGTATGCAGAATTAATGGACAGTCCTGGACATTTTCACTTAAACACTAAAATATAGGGCTTGGGTTCTAACTATACTTCTGGTTCTGCACAGAAAACCAGACTGGCGTGACAGTGCCTGCCTTGTCTCTCTTGCAGCTGATGACTCCAGGGAAGGGCAGTGTGTTGGCAGCTGGGAGGGTAGCACCCAAGTTTGGTAAGACAAACACCAAGTACAGACTCAAAGATGGCAGAAGATGTACTAGTTAACTGGTGGGGTATGGAAGGCTCAGCCTTTGGTTTTAGGGCTCTGGCCGCTATTAATGTCCAGAGCAGGACTCACAGTTCTGGTGGAAAAAAGGCCCTGTGCTGTTGTCTCCTTGCCAGGAGGAGGTGCAACAGAGTTGCAACCATGGAGTTGGTGTGACTTGTGATGGTGGCCTAATGTAGAGCTGAGCAAAAGGTTGATGAATTGTCATAGAATGGTTTGGGTTGGAAGGGACCTTAAAAATCACCTAATTCCACCCCCTGCCATGGGGCAGGGACATCTCCCACTAGACCAGTTGCTCAAAGGCCCCTCCAACCTGGCCTGGAATACTTCTGGGGATGAGGCATCCACAGCTTTTCTGGGCAACTTGTTCTGGTGTCTCGCCACCTTCACAATAACAGATTTCTTCCTTATACCTAATCTAAAGCTACCCTCGTTCATTTCAAATCCAATGCTCCTTGTCCTATCACTGCATGCCCTTGCAGAAAGTCCCTTCCAGCTTTCTTGTAGGCACTGGAAGGCTGATAGAAGGTTTCCCTCAAGGCTTCTCTGTTCCAGGCTGAACAACCCCAGCTCTCTCAGCCTGTCCTCACAGAAGAGGTGCTCCAGTCCTCTCATCTTCCTGTCCTTCCTCTGGACTTTCTCCAACAGGTCCAGGTCCTTCCTGTGCTGGGGGCCCTGGAGTTCGATGCAGCCCTCCAGGTGGGTGTCATCAGAGTGGAGTAGAGGGGCAGAATCCCTTTCATCACCCTGCTGCCCACGCTGCTTTCATGCAGCCCAGGACACATTTGGCTTTCTGTGCTGCAAGTGCCCATTGCCAGGTCATGTTGAGCTTCTCATCACTAAAACCCCCCAGTCCTTCTCCTCAGGCCTGCTCTCAATTCATTCTCTGACCAGCCTGTATTTGTGCTTGGGATTGCCCTGATCCAGGTGCAGGGCTGTGCACTTGGCCTTGTTGAACTTCCTGAGGTTTGCACAGACCCACCCCTCAAGCCTGTGAGGGTCCCTCTGGGTGTCATCCCCTCCCTCCAGCCTGTTGACCACAGCACAGAGCTCGGTGTCGTCAGCGAACTTGCTGAGGTGCGCTCGATGCCAGTGTCCGTGTCACTGACAAACATGTGACACAGTGCCGGTCCCAACACCGACCCCCGAGCACGACTGGCGGAGCCCGTTCCGGCCCCGTTCCGCTCCTCAGCGCGGGGGCGGCCCCGGCGGCGTCGCTCCGCACCGAGGGGCGGCTGTGGCCCCGCCCGCGCCCGCCAGATGGCGCCCGCGCCCGGCGGGAGATGGTGTGGGCAGCATCGCTGGGGGCGAGTAAAGGAGATCGCCCGCGCTTTTCTCCGTGTGCTTGTGGCCCTGGGAGCGCCTCTGCCTGGCTGTGTTTTCAAGGCTGACGTTCTTTCAAGGGCTGGTGCGCAGTGACAACAAAAGCAAAGCAAAGCTTTTTAATTTGTCTCAAGTTGCTTTATATGAGTGATGTTTAAATGGTTTTGAAGGACAGAGAGCAACCTATCAATGCAGAAAACCCAGAGAACTGGGGTTTTTTTGTTGTTGTTCTTCTGCTTGCATTGTCTCTCTTAATTTGCCACTGTTCAAAATTGTACTGAAACCCAAAGGCAGAGGGAACAAGCCTGAAGGCCCCAGCCCATATACTAAAAGATCTGCATAGGTGTTCTTCTTTTGGCATGACATCTTGCTTCATGTTTTGTCTCAGGAGGAGATGGATATGACTCTGCAGGTAGAGCTGGAGAACAGGGACGTAGCCCTTGGCCTCTGGTTACCCCGACTGGCTGGAGGGTACGACAGGAGCCTGTCAGGCTGTGGTGCTCTGTGCTTGGAGAGTGAGCTCTTCCTCACCAGGCTTTTGCTCCCCAGAAGACCCTCTGGCAGGGTGAGGATGCGTGTTGCCTGTTGTTGTGGTGCAGTTCCATAAGCGTGCAAGTGTTCCAAGCACGTAGGTGGAGGCAGGAGCCTTCTCACAGCCACTCCACAAGCCAACAGAAGAAATCCAAGCACTTTGATGTGGTTCTCTAGGCCCCTGGTAAGCTGCCCAAACTAGTTTAACCAGGCCTAGAGGCAGAAGAGGTAGGAAGAAATGGGCTCTGCTGAATAGCCAAAGGAGCGCTTCCTTATCAGCTTCATTCCTGGGGAGTTTTTGTGCTGAAGTGAGCCTGTCCCGAAGGTACAGGAGTGAGATAGGCCTGCCTGAGTCTGAAGGAGAAATGTGTTTTGTTAATAATTGTGAGGAGGCCATCTGGGGTCAGTAACTGTTGGTTTTCCTTTTGAAGGAAGGATGGGCAGGTGCTAAATTCAAGTCTGCAGAGTAATTCTGCTTGGGATGTAGGCTGTGACTGCCACCATGTCCCACTAATGGCCTTAGAAGGAAAAGGGGCACCTCAAGAGGACACTGGGCCTTCAAACAACAGTGTCCATATCTTTCTATGGATGCAGGGTGACCATCAAATAAGGAAGGGATGTAACTGACTGGGCAAACAAGAAAGGCTGACAGCCTGTGCAACCTGCAGCCAGTTTTGTGGATCAAAGCTGTCAAGCATCCTGAGCTGTGTGCATGGTGAGCTCCTCCACCTTGATTAAGCTAGTCTAACTGCAGAAGAATGGATGAAATATTCAGTATTGAGAAAATACTGAAGAAAATACTGCAGAAAAGAAGTGGGGAAGAATTGCTGGCACTGCAGGACTTGGGCATCTGGCCAACTTGACCAAAATAATCTTTAAAAATAAAATGGTGGTTTCTCAGAATTTTAGGCATATGGTTTGAGAGTTTTCAGCTTAAATCCTTGTAAACATCCTGTTAATGTGAAGTGTTAGTAGCTTTATAGGCCTTCTGATGGGGTTGTGAGACAGAGGTGCTAATAGTGAATCACCTGAATGGCAGGTGTTGAAGCCATTCTCAAATAGACCAGAAGGCTTTTTTTTTTCCTTTTTTTCCCCCCTAATCTTCTACAAATACTGATTAGTGCTACAACAAACAAGACCTGTCTCCTTTTGTACCCGTCTTCCCACAGGAGAAGGAAAACATTCTTTCAGGAGTGGTGGGTTTGGTTTTTGTTTGGGGTTTTTTTTTGATTCCTTGATTACAATCTTGGGAAAGGAAACCTTTGATGGTAAATAGTGTTAGGAACTAGCAGGATGGGCTTAAATGAAAGTGTCTCATTCGGCGATTCCTCCCCTTACTTAATTGTACAATGGACTTTCTCAACACTGCTTCCTGGTATTCATCGAAGTCCTTCAGCTCTGATACCTGTAAACAATTAGCATTCTCCCACATGGCACACAAACACTTGGTCAGTGTTTAACAGGATATTTGTGTGTGGCAGCAGTTTAACCTCCTTAAGAAATCTTCCTGTCTTCCTTTTGCCTTTCTCTTCCATGTTCTTTCCTCACAGTTACTGATGTATTTAATTTACATACAGATTCTAAATACAGCTGTTTATATGTGATGCTGCTGTCTTCTCTGTCCTAAGAGCTATAATTGCACCAAAATGTCAATTTTTAATTGTATGTCTCTAGGAGTCCATAATAGTCCTCTAATGTTCACACCAGCTTTTCAGTTTGTTATAGGGGTAAGCTGCTGATGGGAACATGGTGTTCCCCTCTCTCATGTTGGAAAAAATGAAGTGTTTCCTGGGCCTTCTGTGAGGTTCCTTTTATTGCTGTCCTCATCCTGTACTGGGTTTGAACAGATTACAATGCTAGTTGCCTCTTGACTGTCCAAAAGCACAATACGTGGAAGCAAGAATTACTATGAAATGTACATTGCCTACTATGTGGCTTGGCCATTGGGTGACATGGAGTTAGACCTGTGGTGCTGAACCTCTAACAAGGTGTTAAAATGGACTGAAAATCAACATACAATGAAAAACTCTTAAAAGTACGTTTCTGAACCACAGGACTTACTGATATGGAATACATACAAATGAGCAAAGTCTGGGAAATACTTCTTAGCCGGTGGTGAAGGGTAAGTAAGTAAAAACAACCCCCAACTGAACAGTAAAAGTAGTTGACTCCTATGTACTTCTACAAAATGGAGGGTCTCCTAAACAGCAGCTTTTTTTGAGGGAAGCGTTGCCCAGCCCTGGTGCTAGTTTTATCGTGCGATGGCGAGGCATGAAAATTGCCATGGAAAAGTGCTCAGTGCTGCAGTACTGCTTCGGAAAAGGAAACCAAGCCCCAAATTTGTGAATGTTGTTGCATTAGCTTCCAGATTTCATCAGATAATGCACAGCCTGAATGGTATGTTTCCAAGAAGAACTTTCAAATGTATTGAAGTAATAGAAACAATGTAGTGGCATCTGAGATGCCAGTCCTTTGAACATCAGCTGCAGTTGAAGCACTTCAGGATTCGATGTGTGATGCTTGTAATTCTCTTGGTCTTCAGCAACCTGTGCAAGAAACTGACTTCAAGGATCAAAGTTATCCATATTTTACACCAGAAGAGTGTGAATAACAAATAGCTAGAGATTTACCCATCAATGAGTATTTATTTGTCAGTAAAGACCTTCAGAACAAGGGAGAGATGGAACTAGCTCTTTTTAAACAGCTTTTTTTTTCTTACAGTGACTAAGGTTTCATAATAAATATGCTTTGCATTTAAAAATTGAGATAGTTTTATTTGGACCTTGGAATATGTAAGTCTTACTGCAAGTACTACCTGTATGTTTTGTCTGACTGACCATTTCTTATTAATTACAAAGCTAGAAGTAGATTGGGTTGATAAGGCATAACCCTGAAGCTGCTTCCTGTACGTGATCCTTAGTGTTTTTAAAATTCTTTTCTTATCGCATTTTAATCATGTCTGGCATCATGACACATGCCTTCAGGGGATGACAGGCTGTGGTCCTGTGGGATTTTTGTTTAAGTCTTCTAGCATAAATTTTGGGAAGCGTGTATTGACTAGGTAACACTTTCAACTTGTGGATAGCATGCTGTCTGTACCCTGGCATGTAAAGACTAGTACAGGAATACAAAACATCGACATTGCAGGCAACAGTCTGAAGTTGGTATTCCATAGTTTAATGTTTGTGCTGTGACTAGAGCAAGCTAAGGTTTGGCAGGATTGTTAGCTCAAGGAAAGCCTAGTGAAGTAAATAAAATTCTCACTGTTGCTTCAGTCTTAAAATGTCCTTCTAAAAGGTAGACAACTCTTGCCCTTCACTGAAGCCTGAACTAAGCATCAAAGAAATTTCTTGAAATAAGACCAAATGCACTGAAAAACAAGTGCAGGGTGTTTTTGTTTTTTCTGGAAACTCAAGTAAGTTCACTGGAGGGCTGATATTTCATCAGTGAGTACTGCTGATTGCTGTCTCCATGCAGCACTTCTTTGCATCATAAAACCATTCTTTTAATGAAAACCTGAAATATCTCCTATCCCTTACTGTACAATGTATAAATCTGGTACCACTAGCTAGGGTGGGGTTGTTTTTATTTTTTTGTTGTTTGGGGTTTTTCTTTAATAGGACTGAATTCATCTGATGGACCTAGTTTGCGAGTTTCTTCTGTAAAGCCACCATGTGGTGTATCAGGGCAGCACTTGAACAAAATGCTTCGTAGACGTATGTAGTATCACTGGGGAACCTAGCTCATAAAGCAAAATGAAGATCTAAAACACTGAAAAAGGCCATCTGCTGTAGCATGTCCAGCTCACAGTTTCTTAACTCTTCTAAGCTGATGCTTCATGAAGGCAACTCCTGGGCAAATCCATCCTGTGTAAAAATAATCAGTTAACAATTTTGTACTGCTGCTGCCAGGTCTTAGGAAGCTTCTCCCTTCAGACCAAAACAATGTTTAATCAACCATCTGTACACAAACAAGGCAAAAAATGTCACTTTAAAAAAATCCATTGTTTTTCTTGAAGTGTTCATACTCAGTTTAGGGTTAGTGCTTAAGCTGCATCTGTTCATCTGACTTGTTTTTGGCTTGTTCCATAAAACGTTACTGCACTATTTCTATGGAATACCTTAAATTGTTGGAATAGAGTGACATCTGGCAAGTATTGATTACTTTGGCAGATTTACACAAGATTTTGTTTATTCCATCAAAAGCACATTTTTTTGTCTATACTTTAAATTTTAAAAAATTGAAGTATGCCAAGTTATTTTTTCTTACCAGTAGAGTCTGTCAGGAGGACATTTAGAAAGTTAAACTCCTTATGTAACAAGTCTCATTTCCATTTAAAGTATTGCATATGTTCTTCCCTACTACTGGTTAACTTGGTCCATGCGTGGGTCTACTCTTCTCCCACTCAGTGTCTTGAGTCCTTGATGATTAGAGTGGTGAATACAGAAGGAAAATGGTACTCAGGGGAACACAGGAAGAATGCAAGAGGTAAAGAATCTGGAGAGACAGAGGAAAGAAAGTAATTACCATATCTATTTTTCAAACAGTTCCTCCTTTCATTTGAATAGTAAGAAACTTACAGTGACCAACTACAGCTGGTAAGGAAATGGCAGTATAGCTCTGACCTGAGTGGGAGCTTTTCACTTCAAAGGATAACTTAAGTAGGGTGTTGTACTCATCAGGAGACAAAGTTACTGTATGAGCAGTGCATGCACATCTCCACCACCTCATAGTTTGCTTAGGAAAGCAAATACAAGGCCATCATGCTCAAAAATGTTAAAAATTCATTTTAAGGCAGAATGACAGTACCGTAGTGCTTTACATATGTTCTCACCAAACTGAAGTAGCCACCACATTAGGTGGGAGAGTTTAACTACAGTTGTAAAACATCGGTCTTCACACCCATAGATCACTGGAAAACTCGTCTGGACACTTAGATTTACTTTATCATTCATACTTATTTGTGTCAGGTCAAATGAATGCAAATCCTGTGAGAGAGCTGGTGTGGTTACTCACTGTGTTACCCACAGGAGAAAATACAGGTGTATGGTTTTCTAAAATCATTCTGGTTGGAAACAACCTCTGGAGGTCAGTTGATCTGATCTTCTCTCAAAGCAGGGTCAGCTGAATTCAGACCACACTATATCAATGCAGCATTTGGATTTCTGCAGCATGCAGCAGGTTTCTTAATAAATAAACCAGTGCTTCTATGAGTTGTATCTTCGTAAATTAGAATGCCTGTAGTAAATCACATGTTCCAACTGGAAGAATGGGGATGATAGAAAAAGCCATGTCTTTCCCTGTGTGTGCAGTTACTCTTTGAAGGTCCAGTACTGCATTGTGATCAGTTACAAAGACCATGTTGACCTGTTTGTCTGGCTTCCTTCATTCTTGGATGCCTGGTTACTGAAGTAGCTGGCTTCGAGGTGACTTAGTGGTACTTGAGTTCCTATATCCTCCAGTGCTATTAGATGGGGATTAAGATTCAAGTAATGCTAAGTTGCTTTTCTTTTGAAAATACCTTCTAAAATATTAATTTTGAAGCTGTATTCATGAACTATAGGCTTCATGTTACTGTTTAGAGATGTGATATAAGCAATGGCTATTTGGGATTTGTCATGTTAAAGCAACATGCTCATTATGTGGGACAGAAGACCTTGCTCATTCATGGCCCATGAATGGTCAGGGATTTGTTCTTGAAATGTTTACAAGACCTTCAGGAAATTCTTCAGAAACAACTGCTTGTGAGTACCAGTCTAGAGTACTTCCAAAGGAATATGTAAATAAAAGGCAATAAAGATTTTCATCTTTTAAATATACATGATATGAAATAAGGTTGAGAAACTGGTCATTCTGGATGAGTAAAAATCTTGCAGCTGAACTTGAACCTCTTGAGTTTATTTTGTTTTCATATTCAGCATGTTTGCATCATGTTCCCTTGCAAGTAGTTGAAGTCACATGTTTGTACTGTTTCAGACAAAATTTTTATAAGTGTGGATTCCTTCCACGTAATTTGGTAGTAAAGGGAAAGTTGGTAAGTCATAGTTATGCTTAAAAGAACAACTCTGAATTTTTGGATGCCCAAAGATATGTTTAGTGATTTAGTGGAAACTGGATTTGGGTTGGGATTTATTGTGGAGACTGTCATTTGATTCCTATTGGTTTTCTGGGCACCTGAGGATGTTTAGGGAAATGTTCAAGGTATCCAAGCATAACAGGCCTATTGCCAGTGGGTGCTGGTGGCACTGGGAGGTAAGTTGGCCATGCAGGAAAAGCATGTCCTTCTAAGGAATTGCACTGCTCTGCACTGATGCTCAGATTCACACTCTAAAGGGACCGTTGTATTTTGGGGTTTTTTGTGTTACTGTCTAGCATGTCAGTCTGTTACTGTTCAGTCAGTCTGAAATAGTCTATATAAGTAAGTAAAACTTCTTTATTCTTTCTGTAAGCTGTTAATCATTCTTAATTCTGTTTGTATAAAATATTCAGCTACTTCAGCTGTAGATGTTCATATATTATACTCTAAACCCCCAGTTGTCTTTACTAATACAAACAGTTAATTCCTACCCAAAGGAAATCTATCTTGTGTTCTTCCTTGCCTACCCCAGCGTGCAAATGCAAGAGAAAAGAAACGTTCAGGGTGTCCTGCTGAATGTGAAAGTGGAATCACTCAACATAGATACAGCAATAATGGTTTGAGAACAGCAAAGGGAAAAGTGGTCACAGAGGGCCTGGTTCCACTGGCTTAGAGCACTGTTTAGATAAGTGCTGCTGTGGTCTGCCTCCCCCCTTTTAGTGGCATTCCTGGTTGTCTAACCTCATGGTGAACTGATATAAAAAAATCAAATCAGCAGGAAATTTCACTTCTTTCTCTCTCTTTTTTTTTTTTTTTTTTGGCAGAGTTAGCTTTCTGCTTGTTTAAATTTCTGTATAGTTCCACCATGCAATCAGCTGAGTGCCAGTGCTAACACAGTGCCTGTGGCCAGTAAGGAGGAAGAAGGCAGAGTCCGTGCAGCATCCCAAACAGAAATGTGTTTCACTTCTGTCTTAAAAGTCCCCAGTTATGTCGTTCTTGTACATCTTGCTTTGTCTTGTTCTTCAATTAAACCTACTTCTCTCATTCAGCCCTGTTTACATGGCTCACTTTTATGATTTCACTAATAGTGAAATGTTCCTGAGAAATGTTGGCGTGTGGTAAAATGATTTGGAATGTTGCTACCCATGGCTCCTTTTCTTGGTGGTGCAAAGATTATTAGGGATTGGAACACTTTGCCTGTCATTTCTGCATCAGCATGGCTGGTCACCCCTGGCCTCTTTGCCAAAAATTAATGTCCCTCCCGAATAGCAGTGGTAGAGTCTAGGGTGGGTTGAGGAGGTTTCAGTCTAAACCAGAGATAGAATCATAGGTCTAAATCCAAATGGTAAGTAAAGAGTACATGCTATGGGGAAAAACAAGTGTATCCTTTGGACCAGGATGAGGGAAGTAATTAAAAAAGCTGAGGTCTCCTATATGACAGACTTTTAAAAGACATTTCTTGTGTAGATAAAATCTGAGGAGATTTGTCCCTAGTACCTTTTTTTTTATTTTGTGATAGTCTGTGAGGTGGAATTAATTCCAATTAAAAACAAAGATTTGTATGTAACTAATTGTGTTTGGTTCTTAGTTTACTGTCCAGTCTTTCTCTAGGCTACTGTAACTTACTTTGGTTTGTGGTTATTTGGTTGGTGTTTTGGTGTGGGATTTTTGGTTTGGTTTTTAAGTGCCAGGAAAAGACTCCAAACCTTGAGTTCACGTTTTTCAAATGAAGGATTTTGTGTCACACTTTTGTCATAGTCATCTTCATGCTGATAAGGAGAGCAGTGGTAAGAGATTTAAGAATGCTTTATGGTAATTGTCAGCCTCTAATAATTTCTGGAACTTGCCAGATGCAAACTTTACTCTGCACTGTAATTGTGCTGTGTGCTTTTTGTAAACATCTCCTGATTTTCTGTTCTTAGCTTGATCGTTTGGTCTGCATTGCACCCATGAGTGCAAACTCAGGTCTGGTGCTTATAAACAGCTGCTTGTACATATCAGGTGTACAAAACAGGAAAACAAGAAGGCTCAACCAAAAAAAAAACCCCAAAACAAAACATTTAGTGCATTCCTACTGTGTGTTCACTTCTGTGCTTTTAATGAGGACTTCAGAGGTCCCACATCTGAGGGCTTGTAGAGGAGTGCTGTGCAAAATTGTGTGATACTTCCTCCTTAAGTTTTACATCAGTAAATGGATATTGGTGTTGTCAGAGATTAGTTTCTTGAGGAAGGGAAATCCTATAGAATATTAAGGCTATCTGAGTGTTATTTAAGGGGTGGTGCTCTGACATGAGTACGTATTTTTATAGATATCTGCATAAAACATTTTCCTCATAGTTCAGCTTTGTAATCTAATGGTTATCAAAAATAATCATGCAGTAAGTTCAACATGTTTTTAAATATTGTGATCGCAAGTAAATCTCTTAAATATTAATATATTATTTCAGAGAGCAAACTTTTGATTGCAGTACATTATTGTGAGCCTCAAAAACTGGTGATGATAAACTTGACAAATTTTTGAACTAAAGAGTGATTAAGCTTGATCCATACAAGTTGTGGCTATGTGCTGCAGCATGTTAGCAGGAGAGCTGCCTGTGGGGCTGTGGCAGGTTTGTAATACAGCAGGATGTGCTCTAAATAAAATATTTGCCTAAAACTGTTGCTTCATTATATTCTAGTTCTAGGGAAGGGGGATCCTGAATGCAGCTGTGTGCTAAGTAGGCCACATCATGCTTTAGTAAAGAAGCCAAGAATACAATGTACAGAAATAAGTGCATTTGAGGTAATACCTATAGTTAAGTGATAAATTGATGTTGAAACTCTCTGTGCTGTTCTTGCTGTGGTTAAATTTTCCTGTGTATTCTTGTAAATGTAGGTCTTAGAAGAAAAAAAAAAGGCATCAGATCAATTAATGCGACTGAAAAAAACACAAAACAGGCCATGCATCTTCACATAGCCCATTGAACTGCTACATGATCTCTTCTACTGTTACACTTTGTGCAGAAAGTCTGGATGTTTAAAAAAAGTGATTGGACAAAAGAGAGCAGACAAGGACTGGAAAATAAAATTATCAGATTCTCCAGCTGCAGTAAAAAGCAAACTCAAATGCTAGTTACTGAGGTTTCTACAGCACTCGGCTAATAATGTATTATCTTGCTGTATTCTTGACTTTGAGCAGCTATTGTGCTAAAGTGTGGGTCCCAGCTGTCAAAGTCTTTCCCACTTTCTGTGTCCAGGAATGGCTGGAGCTCTGAGAGAACAGATTGTCTGGCTCCTTTTTTTCTTTTTTTTAGCCAACCTTGTTTCCAATCTGGTCTGAATGCAATCAGTTATCTGTAGATAGCAAGCAGTGACTGGCTATGAATAATGTCTGTGTTACTTAGAAGTGACATCTGTGACTTGCCAGACTGCCTACGTGAAATGCTTCCAATGATCTCGCTGTTGCTCGTGCACCCGTGTAGGAGGGGACAGCAGCCTTAGTGCAGGACCAGAGTGCTCTGCTTCACTTTGTTGACCTAGGTCATGCACTGCTCTAGCCGAGATCCTAAATCCTGGTATATGTGATCCACTTTGAAATGGCACCACGGCTGGAGCGGGGCCACATTCCACTCCTGTTGCTGATGGCTGTGCCCTCTTCTGCTATTGTACAAGTGGTCATACACAGGAAAGCCAGGACTTCAGAAACCCTGTGTTCTGACACTTTTTCAAATAATTTCCTTTTCTGAAAGAGCTTATATATTGAGCTTGACGCATGAGAATTTTGCAGAGAAAGCTGAATTTTCACTTCAAGGGTCAAAACACAAATCTTTTGAAAGTGATCATATGGACAGTTGATCAACCTGCTGGTGGCTGAAGAGTCTATTTTAAGAGACTTCTGGGCTTCATCTGCCTCTGAGAAGGGAACGGAAGGATATTTGCTCAACTGTTATTAAAACTAGGATCTAAAAGGCTCTAGTTCCTCTGAGGTGCAGGTGTATATAGTGCAGTATAAAATAAATTCAAAGGGCTGCAGTTGCTAACTGCTTGCACTTACAGCCTAGAGACAGATTGGTCTCCCTGCCATGGCGAGTTCTTTATTCCACTATATTTCATGATGCTATTAGGCTTCAGCCTAGTGGTTGTGGCATCTTTCCCTACCTGCCCTGAAGTGTGTGTAGTGTTTGTACTGTTTGTTTACAGGCAGGTCAGTGTTTGCAACCATTCAGAAGAGATGGGAATACCTTTTTTAGGAGGCAAGAAAACTAACACAGACAGTTAATTGAACAAAATCCACTTATTTATCAGTAACCTCTCACATCTGTTAGCTGTCCCAAGTGTGGATTTAACAAGGAATCTAGAGATAGACTTAAGTATGGAAGAAGGCTTGTTTGCCATGCTCACATCCTTCTTGGTTGGTAGAAAGAGGAAAATTACTCTCACATATGGACTGTAGTATGTTGTGCAGAGAAGTGGTTTTAGGAGGAGTTTTAATAGTGAATTCTGTCTAAGAAGCAATAATTACTCTTTGAAACCTACTGAAGCAAATGACTGAATGCTGTCTGAGAATACTATTATTTTGAGTTGGACTTAATGGTCCTTGTGGGTCACTACCAACGAAGGATGGTAGTGATAGGATGTTTTGTGATTTATTTTTTAAAAGCAAATCCATATCCCAAGATACTTAGAAACTCAATTAAGGTTAAACTTGTCAACACCAAGTGAGGGTTTTTTTGGTCTTTTTGTCTCAGTTCCTGTTGAGTTGTGTGTAATTAAAATACCTTATAGCTTGGGTCATGTTGACTTAATCCTGATCAAGATCCCCAAAACCTAACTATTACTTGTTTGTATCAATTGATGGTAAAAAGGTAACGGAGTTTAGTTATGTCTAAGGAAATCAGACAGGGTTGCAGGTTAGGATGCCTCACAGTTCTGACAAGTTTGTGTGCAATTTGTCTCCTGGACCCTGGATGTTCTTCTGGTACTTCCATTATGGACAAATGAATAAAGCTTTACTGCTGTGTCAGTATTTCTCAAGGCAGCAGGAGAGGTTTCAGGCTTGCTGTTCACTTTACATCTATACTCTTCGAAAACCTAGTAGCAGACAGGATGGGTTGTTTTCCATCATCCATGTAGTTATTAATTGGCTGTTCTGAGGAGCTATGGTATGCAGATATGAGGACTACCCTTTGAAACCAACCCTTGAATCTTCACACAGGTCTTCTCTTGCAGTGGATGAATAGCTTGTTCACACAGATTAAGGTGTGTATTTACAGAAGTTCTGTTTCCTGTCTAGCCAGGAGATGGCTCTGTCTAGCCATTCCCAAAGCACATCAAGATTTCTGAAGCTAGAGATAATTGGTATTCCTTGGGAGAAGTGTGTTTAAAATTGGCATTTTATGCATCTGTTTCTTGAATTTTGGGATAAGTGTAGGGAAAAGATTAAATAAGAAGAAATTCTGAACGGAATTGCAGTAAGAAAAATGGATGTATATAGACATGCTTGCCTATAATTGGAGATCTGTTTGCAGAAGGTCAAGATAAAGGCCTTACAATAACCAGAACCTGGCTAAAAAAGCCTGGCAAGCAGTCACAGAATTGTCTGGCTGCTGCAAACACAGCTTCAGCCTTTGGGCCAAAGCATAAGCAGCTGTGAAGCATGGTTTTCTTATTTCTCTACAAGCGTTGTTACACTTAGTAGCTGCTTCCACTGATCTTAAAATAAAATAATAATGGTACATGCTGAGTGGCCTCATGCTGTTAAGCCACTGATATTTCAGTCCATGTCAGTCACAGGAAGAAATGGGAGGGCTACTGACACAGTCTTAGGTACTGAGTGGTCTAGTGCAAGACTGGGGGACCCAAGAGGAGTGAATAAACTGAGATTATTTTACTAACTTGAAACACCAAGGCAAATACTTGGGAAAACTCATCAAGAGCAGTTGTCCTCTGTCTGCTTAATATGCTGCAAAAAGTGAGGAAAGCACACGTTGAGAGTCTTATGTGCTGCACTGAGGGAAATACCATGTGAAGAAAGTGTTATAAGTATGTAGATTTTATAGTTAAAAGAACTCAGCTAAAAGAACAGATACAATCTAACCATGAGTTGTATTTTTGACCTATTAATGCAGATAGTGATGGTCACAATTGTTACTTTTGTATCATCTAAATGTGCACAAGTGTGAAGTAACTACTGAGTATCTTGTCTACTGATGTAGCTTTGTAGGTCAAAGAAAACAGGAGTGTTTCTCATGGGCAGTAGGTTAACTGTTGCTTTTTTTCTGACGTCAAATTAAAACCGGGTGCTTGGGGAGTATAAAGCTCTGTATTGTTCTTGGGTTGTGTTCTCTGTTGCATTGCAGATGACTTGCTGAATTTAGGCACACACTGATAAATTTATAGAGTATTCACCAACATGGGTCTCTTTAAGTAGAATATTTTAGTCTCATTGTACTCTCTACTGGTAACAAATGTTGCTAAGATTTTACATAAGCAAACCTTACTGAAAAAGGAGGAAACCGCAATTTCCAGCCCCGAAGGCTTCAAGTGAAGTCTTTGTCAAGATACTTAAATTTCAGGCACAAAAATGAAAACATTTGAAAGTATTGTTGTAAGATTGTCTTAAAATGGCCAGTTCATTTTAGTTTAGTTCATAGTATTTAATGACATTTTCATCAGTGTTTAATACTGAGAGATCATCCTTCAATTTATAAATAAAAACCTATGCATTTAAACTCAGGAAAATTTCTGCTGAAAAGAGAGAAGGAAAATATAAGCATTTTAAAGTTGGAATAATGATGGCAATGTGATGGGTAGCAACTGTTCTCTGGAGATAGGAATCAATTTAGAACTTAAGAAAGTTGATTATGAAGTGTTTTGAGTTTTTGTATTTGCTGCCTCCTTTATAGACAGGTTGATTTGCATTTTTCTTGATACTAAAATGCCTATCTGATCTTGAGATTCCAGTTCTGGGAAACCCTGGCTAGTAAATATTAGAAAGTTTGACATTATTATTGTCCCAACTCCTAGAAAGCTGGACTTCTCCGTGAGTTTTCACTATGGTTGGTTTTGTTTCAGCTGGGAGAAATGTGAATATATTTGTTTTTCTTTTTCCCCAGTGGTTTCATGGAACTGTCTAGCTTTTGGGCACACAAGGCTGACTTGTTTGGATGTGTTGTTGTTGGGTTTTCTTTACCTGATATTTAAATATTTATATAATAATACTCAAGTATTTCTGATCAGTCATAAAATCTGCATGGCTGAATGGTCTTGTATAAATGTGTTGCAGTGTGACAACATAGGAAGATCTAATCAGTAGAGGGAGCTGTGTGGAAGACCAGTGGTTTTTTACTTTCTGGGGTCCAAGTTCTGCAAGGCAAGACAAGACTATTTGAAAAGATTTGGAGAACTGGCTGATTTGCTGTAAAATACCACTGGCTGTTTACTCGAGACACTGGTGTAAACTGATCTGAATGCATTTCTATACAAATAGGTATAACTCCAATTAGCCTTTTTCAGATGTTCATGAAGCCACAGGCTGATCATAGGAAAGTTAATTTTGAGATGCAGATCCAAACTTGGGCTGTACATATTTTAAGCAACTAGTTGCAAAAGAGAATGAAAAGCATCAATTTTAAAAACCCTTGAGTTTTTAAAAGTAAAGGGAACATCTTTGTCTTAAATTTTCAGAACTCATTTACATCTGTAAAAACACCCACTAAGAAAAATCGTTGTACTTGATTTTTCCCCCACCCTCTTTAATCCTTGTACTTTTTATAGCAATAAAGTAGGGTGGCTTAACAGCTGCCTCGTGAGCAGCTGAGACATCCTTATTTACCACTCATCTTGGAGAGGGGTGGGATAGGCAGGTGGGGAAGGAATATTTACTACAATCATGTAAAGTGAAGTTATTCCAAACTCTTGGCACATCTAAGATCAAGAGTAACTAGAAAGCAGACTTGAGCTTTTTGTGATTCTTTGACTTACTTCTTCTAAGTCTTCTAAATCTATGAGAATTAGTGTGGGGCTTTTAGTGCAGCACTGTGAAATAGAAGGTTTGCATTAGTAAGCTCTTCACATATGATGCACAACAGCTGGTTGTTGAACATGTCATTTTGCAAAAGTTAAAATAAGTGATTTAAGAAAGAAGCTTTTGCTTGTAACTTGTGCATGCATGTAATTAGTAGGTTTAAACTTTTCCATCTGCATGATTGTTCTTTTGCATTACATAAGTCTTCAAGAACAGGTTTAATTACCTAATTATGGCTGTGGTTATTATTTCCTGTGGAACATTTTAATTACAAATAAAATCTGAGGTGAAGTATCTAATGTTGAAGGAGAAGGTTTGTTCTGAGATTTTACACCCATTTATGCTGGTGTAACTTAGTAAATGTTTCCATATGAAACCCTAAGGAGCAGGAACACTTATTTACATATATCCACCCACAGGACCAACTCCTCTAAAGGTAGCCTGCAGAAGATATTTTTGAAGGTGCTCTCAAGCCACCTTTGCTTTATACCTCTAAGTAGGAGGCCTAGAAATGGTTGCAGTTAAGTGGCATGTATTCTCAAAAGAGTTGTTTCTTGTGCATGTGTTGGATTAGTTACCTAGATCTTGATGGACTGGTGGTCAGGTTCTCCATAGCATATGTTTTTGAAGGTTTGCAAAGTACAGAACAACAAATGGAATTTCTTCAAAATTTACATCACTGAAGTATTAGGAGGTGTTAATTAGTTCTTTAATGAGTAACTAAAAAGAAATTCTCCATTTAATACATGAGAATTGTGATGAGACATTAGAGAAAATACATACTTAGACTTTCTCTAAGTCCTGGATTCTGCAAAATGTTGGTCTTTTGAATTAAATGTTGAAACCTGGAAGCAGATTGGCTGAAGTTTTATGTGGTTCTTCAGATTTTATTCTTTTCAAGAAAGCATTTTATGTGGGAAGATACTGTCTTCTCTATCCCTCAACCATCAAGAAAATGCAAGCCAAAACCTATGTTTTTCCAGCTGTTTTTTCAACAAAAGCAACAAAAAGCAGATAATCCTATGTGTATGGCAATGGCTCAAGAATTAATGCTTATGCAATCACCTGAGTTTTCTGTTAGACAAGACCTGAAGCTTTAGTGTGAAAATTATTTGAAAGTAAGAAAAACTTATTTGGAAAACGACACTATAAAGGTCAAGTCCACAGACTGCTTTTGTGAAGTGGGGGAAGCTGTGTTCTCCTTTCTACAGGAAAGAAAGTGAAACAGATGGACCAAGTGGTTTGGCAGAAGCAGAAAGTTCTATTGTTGGAAAGGATTAGAGTTTAGGAATTTTGGTTTAGTGGCTCGCACACACCCTTCTGACTATGTACTTATTAATTTTTTTTAATAAGGATGTGGTTTGAGATGCTGAATTTCTTGAGGGGTTTTATTGAGGGGTAGGGGAGGTAGTCTTTCTTGACAATTTAATTCATATGTGCTTAATGCTGTGCACTGAAAATGCAGCACAGACAAAGCTCCAAAGATGAGTTCCAGAAATCTCTTTCTTGCTGGGGAGAAGAATATCCATTATTTGTTTGCCCTAGTGAAATGAAATGTGGTCACAGATACGTGCTTGCATTCAGGCTTTCCAGAGACTGGAAGAGTTGTAGTGGAAACAAACCAGATTTTCATGCCACTTGCCAGATCAAGGGTGAGCCTCTTTTGGGATGGGCAATGAGAGAGGTTAGCCTATTTCTTCTCTGTTGGTGAAGCTTTATGAAGTGTACAATCTGTGAATAGTTCTTGTTCCCAGTGGATTTCTTTCTCCTTTAGCAGTTCATGTCTGGCTCAGGGCCCTGGAGTGCAGCAAATCAGGTGGATGGAAAAGATGTGTCACCTGGCTGCTAGGCTAGTGCTATAGGAAAAGCAGCCATGGCTTTACACAAGCTATAGCTATTCAGGCTCTAGTCATAGAATGAAATGAAGGAAAAAATCCCCAGCAATTTCAGGCTTGTTAAGCTTGTTGGGGATTTCAAGTTAACGTATTTCAGGGCAAATGCCTCTTGTACCCACACAAATAATTAAGAAAGTTCTGAAGTCAGTTTGCATTAATTACTCTGGAAACAAATTTTACTGAATACAAAATGAATTATTCCACCATAAGATAGATGGAGGTACTTCTTAGAATAAACTACTTTGCATCTTTTAGCTGTCAGCATGCTCTTTAAATTGTGCTATTACTTGCTTGTCTCAGCCTGTCTACTCTTGTGTCCTTAAGTGCTCTGGAATCATCTTGCTTGCTTATAGCCTTGCCCTGTGTGTGTGTATACATACATATACACACATGTAGTGTGTATCTTGTTTGTAAGTAGAGTGAGAGCCTGCAGCCAAGCCTGTCTTCTTTGTAGACAATCTGTGTGCTCTGCTTCCTGCTTGTCTTGGTTCAAGATCTTTCTCTCCCTGCCCTTCGGAGTCCTGTCCTGAGAATAGCAACCAAACTGTTGAGAAAGAGAGGGAGTGTCTGCATCAGTAATGCAGTGAAGTTGTCAAAACTGAGGTGGCCCTGGGGAGAGAAATCCCAAGGCCTGTATTGTGTCATTTCAGATTGTAAGACAGATGATGGGGGAGGTCCTCCTTTTTGCCTAGCAGACTACTAGGGATATTTTTGCCACCAGAAAATAGTTGAAACCTGAAGCTCCATTAAGATCTTAAGCAGAAAAAAATCTAATGCAAAATCCAGTCATAGTGCTGGGCATCTGTAATTCCTGGGAACAAGAGGTGCTGTGCTGCATCCACTGAGCAGCTCATCCTCTCTAACCATGGCTTACTATGGCTTTCTGGCTTGCTCTTCTGGAAACGCTGCCTTTTGGGGAAAGGTGGCTCTGCACTGCAAGGGCAGCCTCTGGAAGTGCAGATGCTGTTACTGAGCCTGCTCCTGCTGTTCTTTTCCCCTTCCCTGGGTTCTCCTGGCACTACTGGAGCCTGGTGGACTAAGATCCAGTCTCAAACAGCCTCCAATGCAGGCCAGTCCTCTCATCCCAGTACTTTTCCCTCCCTATAAGCAGTTCCAGTGATTTATGTGGCTTAATGGATGTTGTCTTCTGTTACCTTTCCCTTCCCTTCCCTGCTCTGCACAGCAGTGCCTTGTGTTTTGGCCTAAGGCTATGGGCCTCCCTAAGCAGCTTTCCTCCCAATTTCTGAGTCCCGACTCAATCTGCTGCGTTGGTGTTGGCCGTTTCCCAACATTGCCAGTGCTGACTATGCTGCTTATTTATCCCATTGGACATTGTTAAAATAAAGCTTCAGTGTAATTTTTAGGCTATTTGGTAGATGAGTGCTGTTTGTACCTGAGCTGTCATAGTTTCACTGATATTCAGAGGTTTAACTGAAAGCAACAATCCTTTCTATGTTCTGTCAAGTGCTGAAGTCCTATCTGAAACTTACCCTTAAACAGCTTTGCACTTTGAACATTTTTCTTCGGAATGCTTTTTTCCTTGATGAGCATCTGTTTCCAGATCTAGGCTGTTGGTGTTAGCTCTCCTGTTCACCTGAATCACCCCTTCTGCTCCTGGGTATTGCAGCTCCTTGTTAGGATGGGGGATGAGGATGGGGAAGGAGGTTGGTTGTTAAATCTCTTCCCATCCTTCAGCTGGCAGGAAGAATGTGATTCATCCTGTCAGCTTTCACTTGGAGCATTTCTAGACCCCAGATGTGTGTTCTCAGCATTCCCAGATTGGCTCTACTTCCTTGGAAGCAGAAGTTGTGGGGGAATGCAATGAGACTTTGAATTTTAGCGGCACAAGAGCTATGTAAATGCAGCTATATCATTGCTGGGCCAAGCTGAATATCCAGCTGCAGTGCATCATGTGGCTTTATGAGCCTGTGTCTCCACCAGCTCATGAGTCTCTGTTTCTGATCTGTTTCTTGGTGTTGGCACGCACATCTTTGCAGATGTGTGAGCTCAGGGTCCAGTCTGAGACAGTTGTAATTCTTTATCTTACCATTTCAAGCACTGGCTCTTGAGCTGTGATTGGCAGGGAGCCCAGCAGCCATATGGCAAAGGGCATATTGCCCAACGGTGAATTTTCTTCACTGACTCCATTTGGACTCATATCTAAGTTTTGAACCGTACAAACTTTTGGATGGACTAGCCTGTTCTTCCACTTTGAAGCACTCTCACAGGAAACAAGTGGGCAACTGTGATCCTTAAACTACAAAGGAGGATTTAAAACTTTTTTCTTACCAACCCCATGAAATCAACTCTCCAGTGGGACTTTTCTTGGGGAGGTGTGCTTAGAATGTGATAAGCAACATGAGCAAACCCAAAATGGTGATGAAGGAGTGACTTAAGACATAATAGCATTAATGAAAAGGTCAGTTCTTCTAGATCAGTAGTAACTATTTCAGAAAAACTAGTCCATCTGTTTCTGATAAACCTTTATATACTTAAACTTGCTTTGTTTGGCTCCCAGGGCTGTCCTGGGTTGCTTGTGTGTTACACTATAAAGTTAGGCATGTGGTATTTTTAATAAATGCTTATTCCAGTATCTTGGTCCAATGAAGAGATGTTTCAGGATAAGCTGAACATTGCAAAACCTTATTTTAGTGTTTATTTTTCCTCAAATCATATTACAAAATGACAGGTTGCACAGCAGCTAAAGTAGTGTTGTCAAGGAAAGCCATCTAGAGATTAACTGATGAGATTTTAACTAAGCTTTTCATGATAGGGCTGTTTTGTCAGTCAGGTCCCTGCTTATGTATGCATTTGAAAAGTGGCATTAAATTAACTGTTCTCCTTGAGTTAAAAATTACACATGCATTTTAGTCTGCTGTCCCATAGTTTTCTACTATAAAATTTGCAAAAATCAGTGCAGAATGGCATGATGATAAATCTGCTGTAAATTACTTGTTTTAAGCAAATGTGTGCAACATAGGTAGAAATTCATGCCTCATTGCTAAACTTGAAATCTTAACTCTAGTTTTTTTTCTTCCTGTAAAGACTACTAAATGTTGTTAGATACCTGAGGATCACAGATCATTTTTCAGTAATGCTGGCTTCAGATTTCTTCTACAGGGAGAAATTAATATGCTGCATCTAATTACTAACAGAGTAAAATGGCTGGATGGTCCCTGGCAACCACTGGAGTAATAAGAGTCTTCCCTGGGCACAGGTTTAGAGCATCCTGTCAGAGTGCTGTACATGACTTGATGTTGAAATGCTTTCTATTTCAGTGTGTACACCTAAAGCAACACGTTTACAGAGGCACAAAGACTTATCTGTACAGATGCTCAAGTTTTGAGGTCTAAAGAAACTGGGCAGGTCCAGGGAAGGGAGTACTGGTGTACATGCTGGTTTTGTAAGCATACCAGTACACACCTGGAAGACTCAGGCAAAACTGCTTGCTTTTAAGTTTTGAGAGAATCCTTTCTGAATGCACTTGATAGAAACAAGCATAGAGGTTGCTAGCATAGATATTTAAAACATCTCCTACTAAATTCCTCCAATTTTGTCTTCTCTGAAAAGCAGGTTCTTGTTGAGAAGATTGCTCCTCCTAGAGACAAGCCAAGTACTAGATGTTTATAGATAAAAGACCATGTAAGAGATCAGAGAACTGTGTGGTTTGCTGTACTTCTGTGACTAATTGAAAGGTAATGCATTAGAAGGGAGGTGGGAGGAAGAGGACAAAAGAAAGGAAGAGACAGACAATGGTGTGCAAGTCACAACCACAAGCTGTACTACTTCGCTGCCGTGGGCATGGAAGGAGAGGGCACATCAATGTACATTAGCTGAGATGGAATAAAGCCCTGAGACAAAACTGTTTGTAACTTGTGTGTTAATCACACATCAGCCATGGAGGTTAGGGTTTTATTTTGCCTTGGTCAGTTTTATTAAAACTACAATGTTGTCCTGTGTTGTGGTTGTGCTTCATGAGGTGTCATGCGTTGGCATAAATTGCTCTTGCAGCTTTGCTGCTGGGACAGGTGGAAACTATATGGATCTCTGCTGGTATAGTGTATCTTACTGAGATGTGATAATATAATAGCTTTCGTTTGCATGTGTTCTTTGTAATCACGCTTGCAGAAACTGATATGGGACATCCAAGTGAAAGGGCTTTTTCCCATTAAAGGGAAGTACAGTAACTACAAAAAGGATAATTCCTTCCATGAAGATTGAATCTAACCCGTATCTGAGTTTAAACTGATTTCGAGAATTAAAACTTAATTTAGTTGGGGTCTGTTTGTACTTCCAACAGAATGTTTTAGAGGTGGTGACCTTGGTTTGCTGTGGGTCACAATGTTTACTCCTATGTGTAAATTGTGGCCTGTGGATCAGACAGGAAATGTTTTGGGTTGAAAGCTTCCCGTCATGTCCTCATTCATGTGAAAATGAAGCTTCTTGCTGTTACAATCCTTTCTGGCACATCTTGTTACCTGTGTCCCAAGTGCTACAAGCTAACAGGTTGAAGGAATTGCACTGCAGACATTCGAAAGAGATTGCAGCACTCTGCAAAGGATGTTGCTCTATCCAGGCAGATAGTTGGCCTAAAAAAAGCAAGGCTGGGACTCTGGGCTGTTGCTCCAAAGAAAGTGGGGAGAGAGTTAAGTGAAAAGGAATTTTAAAAGATGAATGACGTGCATACTTCTTGTGCTCGGGGCAGGAGAGCTTTACTTAAAACATATGGTTTATGTGTGAAGGAAGGTCACAGATCAAATACTGGGGAAGGTCTGAAGCAAGTCATCCAAGATCTAGATAAAGGTACATGCATCCAGTGCTGATGCAAACTGGCAGGTGTGGGATGACCATATATGCACCTTAACAAACATGACCTATATCACATGATCCTGTGATAATTAGAAAATGACCGTGCTGACTGTGCCCAGTCTCCTCACCTTACAGCAAGCCAACAAACAAACCCCGTGTCTCTTTAATCATCTGAGGGAGTACTGGCTCTCCTGCCTGTATAGCCTGCTCAAAATGAATCCAGGCTGGTATGTCAGACATCAGCTAATCAACAGATCTGCTCTTCCAAGTGTCCATTCCTCTAAGTCCTCCCAGTAATACTGCTGTCTGCATGTTTACTCCTGTGCAAAGGAGGGTTACAGGTTTGCGGGATATACACAAGTCCTACTGGACCTGCTGCAGCAGATTCATTGAACCTTATACTGTAGTAGCCCTGTTTCTCTCTTGGCCAGGTATGGGCTTCTCTGTACCTAGGAAAACAAGGGGACTTGCCTTGGGAATAGAGGCATGTGATGGATTTGCTGTATTTCACATGACTTATTTTATTACCTGTTTTTCATTTGCTTAGTAAGAACTCTGACCTCTACATGAAAAAGTCTGTTGGATAGTGATGGCATAGAGAACTTGGCAAAATCAAAGCATTTACAACATCTGTATCTTTGAAGTGCCTGTTTAATTGTGCCATTGTCATGCCAGTTGGAGGCAACACTTCTCTTTGCAATTGAAAGGCTCAGCAGAGCTAGCTGATAAGCACTGGTGCCCTGCTGGGAAATTGACCCTTTGAACTGGGAAGAATCTCTGCAGATAAGCAAGTAATGGAATTTTTATCAGGTCTTTCTTTTTATTGTAGCTTGTTTAGGGTTGTCAGGCTTTCTATGTAGCAAAAGTGTTTTCTCTCTAGTTTAGTAGGTGAGGGGGTAATGTAATATTCACAAGCTAAAGATGCTGCTTCCAGGCTTGGAAGGGATAGCCATGCCATGGTCTCACAGAACAGAAAAGAAACAATGACAGTATAACTTAAATAACAAACGTATGTTGATTTAAGACCCAAACTTGCTGAGCGTCCTAACTCCCATGGGAAAGGAGTTTTGAGGATACCCTTAGGATCTTCTTAGGACAGATAAAAGTATTTCACTGTTTCCCTTTTTTTCTTTTCTTTTTTTGTCAGCCAGGAAACTTCAGTTTTAATTTCGCAACAGAAATAAATGCTCTCTTCTACTTTAAATCTCATAGAAACATTTGTTTCAACAGCATAACAACGCTTGCAAGCAAAGCACCATTAAGCACTGGGCTCTTTCTGTGCTGTTGAGAATCTACTTTCATTACAAACAGGGATCAAGCTTTTCAAGTCTTTTCTTTCTAAGCCATAAAACTGAACCATTAGACTTCTTGTCTCAAATCCCAGTAAAAAAAAGCAGTGAGAAGGAAACTAAAATTCAGACTTGACTTGGTTTTGAGTCATGTTGTGTCCCTGTCCTGAACTGTTGATATTTCCAGTATGACCATTCCAGGAAAGCACAGCGTGGGGCTTGTGGAAGGGCTGCTGTCATCTGTGGGAGTGTTTGAGTCGGCTTTGCATGTTCTGGAGTGGGACGTTGCACACTCAGCCTGCGCAATCTGTTTAGCAATGCAGGCGTCTCTGGGAGCCTACACATCCAATACAGATGGTTTGAGTTGTGAAGTTTGAGACAATAACAGAGAAGATATGACTCTATTAAATATGTCAATTTGAACAAATCCATCTCGTGGATGACCTACAGATCTGAAGAAAGCTCTAAGGGAGAATATAGCAAAGCGATGTGGGAAGAAGCTGCTGCCATTGCTGTGGGGGACAGGACGTGTTGCTCTGAGTACAAATTAATCAAGTTCAGGCTGACATTCCTTCGTGTCAGGTTTCCCCTTTGGTCTCCCTAAGACACTGCTGCAGTGGAAAACCTTTCTCTCCAAGTAGTTTTATACCACTTAATTGCGCTTTAAAATGTGCTTTATTCCTTGCTAATGATGTAGCACTGCTGTGCTATATTAATGAATTTGTAATTTAAAGAAGGGGGTCAGGGGCTGACATATGGCAAATACATGCTTTAGTTCTTGTAAGCACATGATTTTGAAGATAAACGAAGCTGTTTCCTTATCCTCAGCATGTATTTTTTTTGTTTTGCTGATAATGAGAAAAAATTAACAGTGTTAAACTTGATTGAAAACAGCAGTATCTTCTGAAATTAATGTCTCTGTGAATGACATTGGAAGTCCCTTTGCTTTTTTGCATTTACTCTAGGGTTCATTTGTAAGTGTAATATGCATTAAAAAATCATCCAAACTCAAAAAAGGATTTTCAAATTTCTCTAATTTTGTTTTCAGTCTAGTAACAATGGTCCCTCTGCATTTGCTTCTCAAATGTATATAACTAAAAGTTATTTTTATTAAAAATTGGATTCTATCAAAAAGTTTCCAAATTATGAAAGAGTTTCTGAAAGTATTTTATAACATAGCTGTTTTGCAATGAAGTTTATAACTACTTCCAGCACTCAGGCTGGAGTAAATCATAGTTCCAAAACTTATTTTTATAAGGACATGTTTAAAAGACGTGTAGATGTGGCACTTGGGGGACATGGTTTAGTGGTGGACTTGGCAGTGATAAGTTAACATTTGGACTTGATGATTTTAAAGGTATTTTCCAATCTAAATGATTCTGTTATTGGAAGGAAACCTATGTAAGCCTAAAAATTGTGGGAAGCCAGCAGTTACACTGCCATTCCACATTTTAACCATGTTCATTAAAGTCAATGAAGACTTCTCAGAAGCCCAAGACTATTACCTATCTGGGCAGTGTTTCATTTAGCAGTAACTGGTCCTCTGCCCCTGAGGCCAGATGCCAGACTGCCCAAATCCATTGCCCTTGCCCATAGTTTCCCTGTGCTGTGCACTGTACCGCACATGTGCCCTTCTCAGAGGCACTGCTCTTTGGTGGATTGTCTTTTTTTTACATTCAGCATGTCTGAAATACTCACCAGAGAGCTGAGGACGTGGGTTCTGTGTGTTGGGGTACTACATGAAAACATTGGCTCGAAGACTCTTTGAGGTGGCACTGGAGGACTGTGTAGAGAGGATGGAGGAACCCAAGCTCAACCCTTTCCTGGCCCATGTGGTAGGAACAGTCCATCACGGCCTTCCCTGTATCCCACTCACTGTGCCCTGTAGTGCTAGTTACTCAAAACCACGCCATGGGGTGTACCACCAGTGAAAAGGTGTGAGTGACTGCAGGCTGGGCCTAACACTTAGGCCCTGTTCCTGTTTAATTTACTAGTACAGAGATGGTTGGAGTGTCCTTGCCTTTAAAGGAGGGCCAAGGTACTCTAAGTGCCAGTACTTGGGGTACTGGGGGTATTTGACACTGTGCAGGCTGCAGCCACACCAAAAGCGTGTGGTTTGTGCCTCGCTGGTGCTCCCAGACCATGCTCTGACATGAGTGATGTCCAGTGCCTGCTGGCTGGGGGGGGCTGAGGGCTCTCAGCACTGTTCTCAGCAGAAGTGCTCAGCGTGACCTGCTCACACAGTCTGTCCCTGGGGGCTTCCTTGTTGCTGACTGCCTGTCTCCAAGGAGACAGTGGGCCAGGAGTCCCCAGAACATTACTCTGCAGCTACAAGATACAGGTGCAGTTAGTTTATTCTGCATATGCAGTACATGAGAAGTTGATTTAAGGTGTGAAAAGAGGAGCTGGGTTGAAGAGGTGCTATGATGGGTACTCTTCTTGAGACCAAACTGAGATCAGTGGTCGGTCCAGAAAAAAAGTTTGGCACTGCTGCCTTGCAATAGTGTTGCAGAAGTAGCATCATCTCTGATTATTTACTGAAGCATTCTAGCAGAGTCTCATTGAGTTTATTGGGAGGGAGGCAGGTACCTTCAAAAACAGGAACTAGTTTATAAAGATCTCTGACATAACCTTAGTCTGTTCTCAGTTTATAAGATAACACCCCTTTTAATATAAAGCCCAGCCTCTGAAGTGGCTTCTCTCTGCCAAATCTGAAAAATGGTTTTTTCCCCTTGAGTTGTGGGAGGAGAAAAGAAGAGAGCGTGCAATTTGGAGTTATCCTGTGATTTTTTTTTCTCTCCCTTATCTTTTGAAATAGAGAGGGGATCTATCCCTCCTTAGCTGTTTCTATGGACTGAGCTGTAGATGTAAAATTTTTTTAACCCCTGTTATTAACACTATGATATTCTCCTACAAAGTGACTGTATTGTGAACAGCACAGTGGATTGTTTTATGTTTGTTCATAATTCTGATTAATGATGTCTGATTTCTTCTAACACCTCTCACATGGGGGTTCTCGCTCTGCTCTTTGAAGCAGATGTACACCTATGACGGTAATCAGGTAAACTCCAGGGACTGAACTTGGCGTGCCCTTCCCGTAAGGTTTCTCCTCAGGGTCCATGAGCAAGAGAGCTTTGTGCAGATCAAAACATGTTATGTAGCTGGAAAAGTGGATTCTGTGGCTGTGATAAAAGATGTGCATGATGAAACCTTTACTAATCAAAAGGGGAAGTTCCAGTCATTCAGAACAAACCAAGCAAAATTGTTGCCAGTATTTCATGCATGCTCCTTTGCAGGTGAGTTGAGGCAGCAGTGCTTTCAAGATTCTTGTATTGTTACCCCTTATGGTGGAACATGTTTTCTTGTAAAATAACCAGAGTTTGAACAGTGTGACATTAATTTCTCCACTGCTGTGAAAAGCTTTTCTTTGCCTTCATTTAACTGCATCAAAGTCATGAAATGTTGATGATACAGTGATGTGCTATTTTACAGTGTTGTCAAAGTAGCATTCAAATAAGTAATGAATCTGTGCAAGAAAAGGGTGGTATCAGCCCATCTTTCAGATGAGGAAAGCTGACAAAGAATGCTGGTGATGTATTAGTAGTCATAAGAAGTCAATACTTACCTTGATCTGAATTTGAGGACCTGGGGTCGTATAGGGCACTCTGTTTTCATAGCTATTATGTCTTTCTTTAAATGTTTTGTACAGGTCTAATGATACGGAAACTTCATTCTTTCTCATAGATCAGAATTGCAAGGGTAATACATAAGTATCTTCCTGGAAAATGTGACAAGATACTACTACTGAGGCAGTGGGTACAGTTGCTGCTGCTTAGGGTAACTAAGAAAATGTACAGCTCTGCCTCAGGTAGTCAGCATTGTCCCAAAACAAATGCCCACTGTTTGAGGGATTCAGTCTTTCCCAGGACAACCCATGTGCTTACTTACTGCCTTGGTGTTTAGAGCAGAGACTGGCTTTCTAAATGGTGGGGTGTGCTTTGGGTTCTCATTAAATGCTGTATGCTGTAGTGTGACACACAATATGCCCTGCAGTGTGTCATGTGCTGTAATGCTAATCAACGTTCAATAGCAGAGGAGGAGAGCAGCTGCTCCACAGTCAGCATGTCTGAACAGTCCTGCACTCAGCAGGGTATTGCTTAATTCATGCCAATGGATAAAAAGCTGGCCTCATAACACTTGTGTAAATGAGGCTAATGATCAGGGAAAAAGTGCAAACTAGTTTTCATTTATTCATAGAGATAGGTGTAATTAGAGGTAATAGCTGGATCCAAAAACTTGGTCTCCAGCATATTTGTTGATATTACAAAATGTGAATGAATCGCTCCACTGTTTGTCTTTCGTGAAGTTATTAACTTCACACAGAACTTGAAATATGTATGCTCTTAAATTCTCATTGAGAGAGTTACAAGACTTAATGGGAAAAAGCTACAGATAATTGCATCTCGTAAACTTACCTCAGTCATTTTCACTGTGTGGTAACGGCTCTCTATTGTAAATTCACTGCTGGCAGAATCAGCGTATAGCTTCAGGTTTTTGACCTTTTTCCATTAGCTCTACTGTCTTCTGTAGATTAGAGAAATCAAGAGGAGGCAACTTGTCCATTGCAGTGATGGCAGCTGAGTAATAAGGCCGTAATTAGGTACAAAAGACTTATTTCAGCATCTAAGCTGTAGAGTACTAACTGCCCTCTTTCATTTCCCAGGCATTGGTCCTTTTCCTCATTCGTGAAGTCTGTTGTTCCCCTCACAGGTGTGTTGTCCCAGTGGCACAGCTGATGCCACTTGATCATACATGTCTTGAAGGATGAATCAGTCACATAGTGACATAGTCTAATAGTATCAAGCAGAAGTTGATCTACCTGAAATTTTAATAAGTCATCATCTAGTTGGGTTTGCTAAGAAATGCTGAGTGCATGCTTCTCACCCTACTCTACACCATGGTTTTGAGTTTGCAGATTTCTCTAAGAGTAATCTTACCTGTGTGATATGCAGGGAAGAAGTAAATCCAGCCTTAATCTAATTTGCAGGAGAAGCGGGAGGCTCTGTGGTCCCAACACAGAGCCAGTCTGGGTTTATGTGGGCATTCCATATTTTCTGTAGCCTAATGTTGTGCAAACTAGCTACATAAAATTCCATGACAATAGGTTTTACTCCCGCTGAGCAGGCCCCTCTCTAGACCTTTGCATGGTAACTAAGTCTTGAAAAAATTTAAGTATTATCTTTCCAGTACACCATGAATTGATTGAGGAAGGACATTCTTAATCCAACTGTATAATGGCATGAAGTTGGTTGTCAGTATTCTCCATCCTTGATTCATCCATTTCTTCATGAAACTGTAGTTAAATTAATTAGAGGGTCTTTTGAAACCTTTTATCTTTTTCCTTTTTTTCTTTTCTTTGATGTGCCCATTAGGCACATCTATTAAGGTCCTCTTTCTGTGCATGGAGCTTACACAGCAGTCTGGAGGTGTGTGTGGGATATCTGCTGATGAAAGCAAACCATCCAAATCTAAAAAGTGATTCTTGCCCAAATCCCCACCCTGCTCTCTGTTGGAAGAAGTGGTTCTTGCTTTAAAACTTTGTGGAAGGTTCAAAGTACCTTTAGAAGACTTGGATTCTTGTTATCAGGTGGAAGTGAAGTCCAGGCCAGCTGTCAATCAATTGCATTTACAAAAACATTATTATTATCACTAAATTATCATTGACTCATTAGTCCTGCATATCAGAGAAGAAACATTACAGAGGAGTACCACTGAAGAGAAAGTAGATGATGACTGAGGAGGGAGGGATGCGTAACACAAAAGTCCAAAAATTACATTAAGCTGGAGAGTCGTGTGTATATGGCTGTTGTGAAACATTTATTCTCATCTTTCCTCTGCTTACTGATTGTCTGAGAGGTGATCTTGTCCTAGCAATAATTTTTGTAGACAAGAAAGCAAGTTGGGAAAATATGCAAGTATAAAGGGACTAAATTGTTGAAAACTTAAACTAATACTAAACGTACATTAATATTCTCAGGACTTTTCAAATAGACTCTATATGTGATGATTGCCATTTTTCAGACCTGTAAAAATGCCATATCTTGACAAATCGCCTGTCATACATATCTGAAGTCATATCAAGCAGCTCTGATATTCACAGGCTTTACTTAACAAAAACCTGGTTTGTCAAAATTTGAGTTCACATTGCTATCTCAAATACATGCTTTCAAAACCTATTAAAAATAATAAAATTTTATGTAGTGGAAGAGTTGGATGCTTTTCTCCTGTCTCCTGCTGAAAGTGGTTGAACCTTTTTCAGAAACTGCAGAATTTTAGAAATTAATCTTGAAGTATCTTTGTGCAAGTGGCCTGACACTTGAGTAGATTAGCTCAGCCTCTGGTGTTGGAACTGGTAGCAGTGGTAAAATGGTTCACTTTATAGTGGCTGAATATAAATATAGTCTAAAAAATGGGGGTGAAAATTGTCAATTCTAGAAGCATGCATTACCTGTGGCCATAGATTGCATTAGCACTTATTCACTTCCATTAAATTCTGGTACTCTTTCAAGGCTAGGCGTTATTATTTCAAGGCTATGCACCCAGAGGAATTCATCCTCCTGGGCAAACTGCTAAGAAAAGCCAGGCCGTGCTGGCAAGCCCAGGTGGGTGTAGCTTGAAGCTCTGTGGCTGCCAGCTGAGTATCAGGTGTCAGGTATTGTCAAGCAGTTGCTGTTTCAGCAGCTGACAGTACCGTGAGGGCTTAGGGATCAACGGATGCTTGCACAAAGGTCACTCATGTCAAGGGTACCAGCTGAATGTCTTAAAACAATTTCATTTGTACTGTTTGCTTCATACATAAGGATTTTCAGTACCATAAAAAATCAAAAATATTTTGCTCCTAAAATATCCTTACATATTCTTAAGAGTCTACAAACACTTCTGTAAACACAGTTAAGGAAATACACATGTGTTGGAGGCTCCAGAATTTTCTAGAGTAGTGTCATGTTGATGAGATGGATCTTGATATTTAGGGGATTTTAACTGATTTTCCCTGTTGTAGTTACAATTAATTATCTTGCCAACTGGTGTGGAAAGGATAGTGACTGCCAGCTAAGAAACAAAATTAACTGGGTTTCTATTTGAGTATTTGTTTAACTACAATCTTCAATATTATCCTACTGAACAGACATAACTTGCATCTTGAACAGACACTGCCTGCCCACTTGGCCTTTAAATTCAAGTGCAGTGGAGATGAGGAGAAGGAAAGGAGCACTTTTATATTTCCAACCACCCAATCCTAAGCATCTAGCTCTGTGGAGAAGGGAATACTATTTCACAGTATCATCACAGAATCATAGAATGGTTTGGTTTGGAAGGAACCTTAAAGACCACCTAGTTCCAACCCCCCTGCCATGGGCAGGAACACCTTCCACTAGACCAGGTTGCTGAAAGCCCCATCCAGTCTGGCCTTGAGCACTCCCAGGGATGGGGAATATCAAGCTGTTGCAGCTCTTTGTGTGCCACTGTCTAGCCAATTCCTTACCATTTCAAATGCCTGTGGATGGTGACTCTGCTAGGTCTGAGGTTTTTATTGATCTAGCACTTCTTGCCTAGTCTTTCTCCTCAGTTTATACTTGAGTGACCATAATCACAAGGGTAGTGGGCATGCAACTGGGAGAAGTGCTCTTGAAGCCATCTTCCTGACTGCCTTTTGATGGGGTTTGCACTGTCAGTGTAGTTGTAACAGCTAGCTACTGACCAGGATTGGGACCATCCCCCTTGGTGTTCCTCCCATTCCATTCCTACTACTGACAAATGGGCTCAACTCATCCTTCAATAAACCAGTTCTGGGAGCTAAACCAGCAGAGAAAAACCAATCACGCTTAGAGAGAAAGGAAAAAAAAAAAAAAAAAAAAAAGGAAGTATGTAACCTCCAGATCAGCGTTTTTCACTCTGTTAAGCAGAAAGCTTCTTTGGGTTTTCCAAAAAATGTGTTCAGTCATCCCATTGTCACCCTCCTAGGAAAAGAAGCAGCAAGCCTCAACCATGCATGTTTACCCCACATCTTATTTTGTCATGCCAAGTTAAATTCATGTTAGTGAGGTGAAGTTTGTACTAAGGGCTTTATTTGCCCAGGCATGTAAGTGGGGGCTGGTTTGTTGCCCATTTTGAAGTAATGGGTTACATTACAGTGCTTCCATTGGAAAACAAGAGATTAGGATTTTTTTTACCAAAATGCCAGTATATGGAGTTTCACAGTATGTTTAAGAAAGACATGTGAGTGAGGGGGAAACCTTTGTGGCTCTCATTGAAGGAACTTCAGTTAGGTGGATAACTTTTCTTATTCCTCTTTCTTTTTCTTCCTTTTTTTTTTTAATTTCAGGGTTGGAGAGAATAAGAAGGGGAAAGGGGAGAGACGAGTATAATTTCTGTTTTAAGGCAGTAATATAACATGGGAATGCATTGCAAAACTGTGTTAGTTCTGGAGTCAGGGTGTCATTTGGATGCTGCCTAGCCCACAAACAAGCTTTCTTTAGTGTGAGGAAAAAAAACCTTATACAAATCAAACTACAGTGACAGTAGTGGCAGAGAGCATGAACTGACTGGATAGAAGAGCAACAAACCTCTGGTGAGATAGAAGCCTGCCCAACTTTGGGACAGGTTTCTTTTGTTTGTTGCGCAAGAAGTGAGAGGACTGTTCTCCAGCTCACCTGGCTCAGACAATTATTTAGCCATTGATCTTTCTGTGCAAAACACTGAAATACTTATCATGTTTTGGTGATGCCTTTTGATAGAGTTTCATGGTCTTCAGTTTTGGCAGCTCATCAATCAGATAGTGTCTCTTCCAGATGCTGTACTAAGGAAAGCTAATAAAGGTATAATGCATCTTTTTATCCACCTGACATTTTTTCATCCTTGCATCACTGTCTGCCTTGAGGTTGACCTGTGACATTAATTTGGTAAAATAAACTAATAGTTAATCTAAGCATTGTGCATATGGCTTGTGGAAAATGACAGTGTAGGACTGTGCAGGGTACCTATTTCACTGGCTGCTGGATTTCCCTCCTGCAGATTTTAAGCAAGAAAAAGTTAACACAAACCTTTGCATATCTCATCTTTGGCTTTAAACTCAGTTTTGGTTTCTCTGGATAGAATGTTGCAGGAGCAGTGGTAATCCTCCTTGTCAAACTTTGCCTTCACTTAAGAGTCCATCACTTGTGATTTTCCTAAGTTCAGGCTATTGAAAAGCATTGCCAGTGACAGGGAAGACTGAATGTAAATGGAGCATGACTCACACAACAAAACTGCACTCACAAAGGGTTTTTAATTTGTTTTCAAATACTAGTTCGAATATTTGTTTGAATTATTAGTTCATAATATTACTACGGTATTAATTTTGTTATTATTGTGTTATTAGTTTCTTTACATGGGTGCCAGCTCCTGGGTTAAATGTCCCATTGTCTGTGTGTATGAATGTTAACCACAGTAGAGGATCCACCGAGTTCATACCATTTCCTTTTTTAATCTAAATAAATTTTGAAACCAATTTAGATAAATTGAGGAGTTCTTTGGAGGCAAAGCCTGAGAGCAGAGCTTGACACAGAAGATGACATAACTCACCATCTGCACAGGCTTTGGCACAATACTTCACTGAAATTCCCTCAATAAGCAAACAGTGCATTAGCATGGGCTCTGCAACACCTTCCCCATTGCATAATGGTGTTTGTGCTGGGGTGTTATTAAAAACCCAGGCAGCGATTCCACCCTGCGTCAGCCTCTGCTACTGGCAAGTGTTGCTGCAATGCACTTTGTTGTGCCTTGTGCAGCCTGGCAACAGGGCACTGTCTGTCTGAGGGTGCTGGTGTGGTAGGGGAGCCCCACTCACGCCCCACAGCCAGTGGTTGCAGCGGTGTTGTGGGCACCTGGGTGTTTGCCTGTGCCCTGTGTGACTGTGGGCTGCGCCGAGCCAATTACGATAAAATCAAGACTACTGTCTTCAGAGGAGCCTGTGGGGTTAAGAGTTTCCAGATACAGCAACAGACCTGTTGGTTCAGGAGCAAGTCCTAGCCCGATCTGACAAGGAAGGGCGTTTTAATGAAATTTTAGTTCTTTGCTGCTGAAGCAGAGTAGGGTTGTGGTTTTAGAAGGTGTGTTGGTCTTCAGCTCTGAGAGCATTAAGGAAAGGAAATAAAATAAACCTCTCTTAGTCAAGTATTCCCAACACACAGCAGCTTATGCCAGCCGGTCCTCAGGCCATTTGTAGCGGGTGTAGCTCTCCAAAGCAAGCGGTAGGCACCATTTCCGTCCTTGATGCCCTATTGCTTGATGCCTCAGCACATCTATGTGCCATTGGCAGCTGAAAATAAAAATGAGTTTTATTAGTGTTATTGTTGTTGTTATTATTATTTGTTTATTGCTACTTAATTGTCTCCTGTTCTGTTACCTGATGTTAATATTTCCATTAGATGTATTGACTTACTGAGGCAGGCTATTAGTATGACAGGGAATGCAGCAAAGAGAAGAGTGGAAACCAAGCACCCTCATGCAATCACAAACCCTTGCTAGGCAAAAGTCATCTTATTCTTACATTTTTAACTTGTTGCATTTCACATGGACATTTCCTTTTAATCCCTGTATCTCTTTACTGCATATCATCTCTTGTGCTTTACCTGTGTGTCTCCTGCAGAAGTGCTTTTCTCTGGATTTTAGATGTTATCTAAATGTTATTTTTAAACATGATTTAAAGATTGGCAAAGATTCAGACTTTGGAGCCTTGAGAAGTCATGAGATGCTGCCTCCATGCCCTTTCTCTGCAGCCTCAAAAAAGAAAATAGGGAAGACACCAGTCAGTGGCACAGTTGAGAGGCCCCAATACGTTGGTGACACCACTGGTTTGCCTCTGCTCCCAGCAGCACGTGATGATCCACTGTTGGTGCCAAACTCCCCAGTTTGGCGGGGCAGGAGGAAGCAGTGTTGAACAGGAAGAGGTTTCACCTACGGCTGTTGGTGTGGAGTGACACAGAGAGGGGTGGCCTTTGCCTGGTGGCCCATTGGGGTCCTTCAAGGTTTGTGCTTTGCTTCAAGGACATCCAGTGTGTCAGGTGTCTCCTAGTGATTGTGGATAGTGATAAAATTGTGCAAACTGTTCCATCTATGAAGATGTTCCGTCATATCCTTAACGTGTGAGAGGAAACCCAGGGCTGGGTTTGACGAGATGTTCAGGTTGTGTAGAGGTCCAGGTGGATGTCCATGGGGGCTCTGAACACACCAAGGCAAACATACTTTCGAAGTAAAGTGGTCTTGGAGGTCAGGCCATTTCTATACACCAGCTAAGCAAGCGTGTGTAAAGAGCCAGGTTTTCCATAAAAGAGAAGGAAAAAGGCTGGCAATTGCATCTCCACAGCAGTCCAGCCTCACAGGAATCAGTCATGGTTTTTCCTTGTGCTACCACTGGAAGGTCTAGGGAATTAGACCAGTATTTTTTAGTGAGTTGAGTTTTCCAGTAGATCACCACAGATAATGATGTAACTGCTTCCCCTATTCTGATCTCTTTGCTCCCTTGGGGCACAGACCTGGAGCCACTGGGGGTAGAAAGGACCTTGGTGCTGTAAATGTGTCCTAGAGTTCCCTGTGCTGTAGCCTTCAGGCAGGACCATACATGGTCGAGTCATCGTCCCTAAAATTCCTGAAGGGCATACCTGCCTGCGTCAGACATCACTTTGATTTATGCACAACCACTGCTTGGGGAGCAGTTGTAATTCCTGCTCCATGGACTCCTCCTGTGCTGTCAGATATATGGAAAACATTTCCTGCTTTATTTAAAAATATGAAACCTGGCTCATTTTGAAGAATTTTCTCATTGATTTCTCTGAAAGAATTATTGCTGTGATTTTTTTGTTGTTGTTTTTGTTCTAGCTTCCATTCACCTTTCTGCATGCTTTCACCTTTCATAGCTGAATTGTGACTTACTATTTTAAATGAACAGGTGAGATGATAATTAAAACTCTTGGGACGGAGGTGGTGATCATTAAAGGGTGATGATGTAGAGGGTGAACTCCTCTGTTTATCCACAGAACTAATAAGGCTTGAGAGGTGGGTGTTGTGCCACTGTCCTACCTGGAGAAGCTGCCTCTGAAGCACAAGAGGTTAATTTGTTTTCTGCTGCTCGGTCTCTCTTCTGTGACTGCCAACAAAGGTAGCAATAACCAGTGTTATCTCAGGGGATGTTCCCTGATCTGGATAATTTGGAACTGGGAAACCACACTGACTACTCAGCAAATTTCTTAAGAGGCCAGAGACTATCCCTGGCCTGGTCAATAGGTAACAACTTTCTTGTACTAGACTAAATTTGTGCTAATGCCTTAGGGCAAAAGGTTCCATATCCATTACAGGTCCCTTGAAGCATTTGGTTGTTTGAAGGATCAGCTCTACCCAGACGAAGTCAAGAATGTGGTACATGCCGTAAAGGGCAAGTCAGTTTGTGCCTGTCTTTTTAGCAATTTTTTTTTTAAGGCAACTTCTGTGGCATAGTTGATGCTTCACATAACGAGTATGTATGCTGTCATATTTGTTGTGTGAAAATAAAGAAGAAATCATAGCAACACATTTGTTCTTGTGGAAGCAGCCCAAATCAAAGGAGGTAGTTCAGGAATGACTTTCACAATTTGCAAATGCCTAAGGGGAGTTATGATAGCTGGTTCCTTAGCCTAACATTCAAGGGTATCACAGAATCAAGTGTTTGAGCACTGAAATACAGCAATCTGAGATTTAAAAAAGGAAAAAAAATGTAGTGTAAAATAATTGACTACTTGAAATAATTTAACAAGGGCTGTAGATGGATTTAACAGAAGTTATAGTGGGTTTTTCATTGCTGGTACTTTTAAATCAAGATAAAATGGTTTGTTCATGCAGACAGGAAATGTAGGAAAATCTTATGACCACATTAGTTCAGACTAGAGGATCACAATGGTTGGTTTTGGCCTGATAATCTGTAAATGCATTGTCCAGAACAATATAGTAGTTTCTGTGCTCAAGTCACAAAAGTCCAGGAAAAAAAAAAAGGGCCATGTAAACTATCTCTGTACACCCTCTGACACTTCAGTGTGAAAGCAAGCATTGGCAAAATGGGGGACAGCTTGACTTTCCAGGGAAGTAATTGAACATGTCTTCTTTGGTAGACTCTTGGTCACAAAACTTTGCGAGCTTATCTGCAGCCTTTGAGCTGGTTGTGCTGCAGAAGTTCCCAAAGGACATTCTCATCTTTGCAATGTGCTGTGCAGACGTGTTGACCCCTCGGTGTGGGGAGCTGCTGAGAAAATGTCAGGCACTTCTGGAAATGGTGTAGACAATATATGTAAATTGTTGGTATTTATTCAGTCATGTAATGGGGCAGAATAAACATTATTCCTGACATTGCCATTTTTGATTAATGATGAATGGAGCTGGCAGATGTTCAGCTGGCCGCCAGATGGGATCTGCTCAGTCCAACAAACAGAATAGGAACAGTCTGGGTCTCGTAAAGCCAGCACTGACAAAAGCTCTGACAAAATCTGCAGTTCATCCAAGTGATACGCCAATTTTTTAACCTCAAAACGACTAAGCTGTTTAAGAATGGAGGTAGTACAACCAGTGAAACTGCTTATGGAAGTGAAATGGGGTGTGGAAGGATGGGAGCTGGTTAGTTTGCTGGAGTTTCAGCAGGTTTTTTCCTGCCGCAGGAGCCACAGTCTGCGGCTTTGATTCCCTGTGGCTGGAGCCGCGCGGGGCCTTCTGCATTTACCCACGGTTACAGGTGTAATGGTCGTGTCTCTGGGCACATCTCCTCGGCTGCTGGTGGGGATCGACTGCGCGTAGCGTCATTAGCCCAGGATGGGCTGTACCTCTCGGGGTCAGATAGCCCGGCGCTGGTCCTGGCCCCTCGGCCGGCCGGTCTGGCTGCCTGCTCCCAGCGACGGGGAATCAGCCCACGCGAGGAGTTGTGGAGGCTCCTCGCGGCTCGCCATGAGACTCGCGTGTGCCCAGCCGAGGGTCAGGGGCAGCCCGCAGGAACGGGGTGACAGGGCTGGGGACAGGGACACTGCTCTGAGCACCTCAGCCCGCGCCTGTGCCCGTCTGGGCCGGCTTCCTTCAGTGCCCTGCGGGCAAAGCCATTCAAATTTACAGAAGTGCATTTAAACCCATGCAAATTCTGTTCCTGGGGGAAGCGGTAAGTGTCTGAGAAGTGCCCAGTCGCTGTCCCGCTCGGCGGCCCGGGCAGATAAGCCGCCCCCGGCCGCGGGACCTCGGCGGGGAGCGAGGGACGGGATGCGAGGGGGCTGGGTCGCCGCTGTCCCTCGCAGCGGTGGGGCGCGTCGGGGCTGTGTGTGTTGCCGTTCTGACCCCGAGATGCAGCGCGAATAAATTCCCTTTGATAATGACTTCCCCAGGGAGACAAAGAGCGGGAGGGAAGAGGAAATTTGACCGCGGTGTTCACGGTTACATTGGCGGTGCCGGGGGGAAGCCGTCCGCCTGCCTTTGAAGCCGAACCACCCGCCTCTCGGGGCTTTTTGTGCCTACGGGGGTGGGGGAAGTGGTAAAAGCGAGGGCTGGCAGCCTCTTAGAAAATGCCCCGGTGCTACTTCTCTGTGCATAAGCTGGGGCTCGGACGCCTCTTTCCCACTTGGAATGTGCCAAGAAGGGAGGCAGTGATGGACGGCTGCTCTCTGTGATCCTCGGCTTCAGATAGGGTTTATTATTTTTATTATAGTTTTGTTATTCATGTACAGCGACCTAGAACAAATGTTTTCCCGTCCTGAACCCAGTCCTTCCCGTCCGGGTGCGCGGGGCGGCGGTGGCCGGGCCGGGCAGGGCACGGTCAGCCCCGGGCGGCCGGAGCGCGTCCAGGGTGGGGTGGGAAATCTATTTCGGGCGTCAACACGAACAAAAGCACTGTCACCAAACCGTATGTCCGTCGTGTTCTGAGCACAGAATTTATTGCTTCTGCAGGCGCTCGGTCCCCTGGGTGGGCAGGCGGCCGGGACGGCGACCCTTACTGCCTCGGGGCCGGTGGCAAGAGACGCTCTCCCTTCCCACGGTTCCTCCCCCGCCTCGGGCTGCACTTTGAACGAAGATCGCTGGTGGCAGAGATTCCTCCCGCCGCCTGACGGAGGAGCGGTGAGGGGCGCAGGGCGCTGGGGTACGCCGGGGGTCGGGGGTCCCCCGGGCGTCGGCGGGAAGCGCTGCCGGTGCCAGTCCGGGGCGAGTTTGGGGAGGAGCGCTGGGGAGGCTGCTCCCTCCCCGGCTTGCCGCCCCGCGGGAAGGGGCCGGGGGGCGGCGCAGGGATCGCTCCCGCTGCGCTCCCAGCAGGCGGGACGGGGAAAGGAAGCGGTGGCGCCGCCCGGCAGGGACGGGGCTGGAGGAGCCCCCGCCGCCCCTTCCCTCGGCGGGGCCGTGCCTGGCCCTGGCCGCTCCTCCGGACCCGTGGGGACAGGAGGGAGCCGCGGGCAGCTGCCGGCGCCGGTCCGGGTGTGCGGGTCTGTGCAGCCCCGGGGCTCGGTGTGAAGCTGCCGCGGCGGGGCGCGGGGTCGGGTCTGCAGCCGGCATCGCCTCTCCTGCGCCGCCTCCCTGGCTCCGCCAGCAGCCCGGCCGCTGTCTCGGTGCCGCACAGAGGTAATTTGCGGTTACTTGTATCCGCTCTCCCTCGCGGCGGCTCCGCCGGAGGGGCAGGGGAAACGGGTGCGTGCCGGTGGATGCCGGTGCCTTTGCGCATCCGGGTCCAGAGCGTGGGCACCCGGGGGACTGGGGGTGCCTCTGATCCACCTGAACGTCTCTGAAACTTGGTCAGGATGGGAAACCTCCCACCTGTCCTTCCGGGATCTCTGCCTGCTGAGGAAGGCACCGTCCCGGCTCCTCCGAGATGAGGGTGCGCAGCTCGGCGGGGCTGTCAGGGTGCACGGGGCTGGGCGCGGAATGTTTTTTACTTTTCTATTTTTTTACAATTCCTGTCTTGTGACTTATTGAACACTTTCTTCAAGTGTTTTCTCTGGAAACTTGTCTCAAATGAGGGCTGTGAGCCCTAACAAAGAAGAGTGTTGTTCGACAGCCAACAGGTGATGGGGTGAAACCTGAGTATATGTGTACATTGGAGTAAAGTCTGGCTGCTGTTTAAAATAGAATTTAAAAAATCAATGGGAGACTGTAAAAGGCAAGATTTCCTTCTTTCTAAATCTGTACAACCTCTTAAGGAGGGGGGGGGGGAGCATCCGTGAGAATACCTCCTCCTCGGCTGGAGGTTTGGGTCTTGCCTCACTGCAGCGTGCACTTGAGTTTCCATCACCAATGTACAGAGCCAAGGATAACACGGCCAAATCAGATGTGTTGGCGTGGGGCGATGCTTTGTCACGGGGCTTCCTCCTTTTGTTAAATGCAGGTAGCCTGTCTTTGCAGTATGGCTCGTCAAAAGAAAATACCCTGAAAAGGATCGTCTGACTTCCAGTTGGAAAAGTGATCTTTGCGCTAGGATGCTAGAGGAGGAAAGCAGTTAACTCTTCTGTTGGTCCTTGTATACTGGCTAACGAAAACAGTTGTTACTTCTAGGGTCCATCTAAAGGGCTTTTGCATGAACAAGTAGAGTGGCTCCATTCCTTCCCCACTGCTTTGGGTAGTTCATTACTCAAAAGGACCCAACAGCTGTGTGCTGATGCAGATTCTACTTATCAATTCTGGATCCAGACTTCCCACACAGAGAGCTATAGAGCTCCCTGTAGATATGTTATTTGTACCGTAGCTAGGGAATGGAACTTCCTGATCACGTGCATAATACATATTGGAAATAGGCTTTGAATTATTAGTAGTCACTTTATAGTGGTTTATTGCTGTTATATTGTGCCCTTCCTCTTCTAATGTAGTTATCTTGCACCAGAGATTAAATAAGCAGGTGAATGGGCTGACCATGCTAATCTTAACTCGTTGAGCGTTCATTGTGCGTGGATGCATGTGATATGCATCTTGTATCCCCTATAGCCTTGTTAACAAGCCTTCTAACAAAAAAGTTGTTAAAACAATTTGCCCTGCAGGACAGAGTAAAACAGCAGGGGGTGGGCAAGGAGATGTTTGTCTAACTTTGCTTGCAAATCATGACCTCTTCTATCTGGTCAGGGGGAACATAATCAGTGAGCTGGAAATCCTAGCATGGGGATAAACCTTCATATGGGCTTCTGCAATGGCCTTGTTCTAAGTTTGATATCCCAGTATTTTGTGTGCCCATAGCTTTGTAATTAGGAGCATAGTTTGTCTTTGCCTCTAAGGAATTTGTCATACAACTGTTTTAATTCATCAGTGGAAAAAACACAGTAATTGCTTTTCTTTTCAAATCAAATTTAGCTGTGTAACTCAATTATGTTATTCATAGTTGTCAACCTGCCAGTGAAAAACCTCCTTGTAGGCTATAAAGCTTTTTTTGAGAGGTAGTATTTGAACAGAGCTGAAACCTCAAAATGTTCCATGGCTTTTAAAAAAAGAAAGCAAAACAACACATCCTTGCTGTGTTCTGTAGGTGTCATGGCGGGAGTAGAAAGACCACCTTTCTAGTCATCCCTTGGAAAACACTTATTTTTTCAGCTGTTGTTTATATTCATTTGAATCCTCCTTAGGATGTAATCATTTTAAACAGATCACTTTGAAGGATGAGTGCAGCTGGGGGGCAGGGAGGAAGAACCCTGTAGTTTTAAAATGCAAACCAAATTACACTTGAACAGGAGAGGAAGAACTCCTAAACAAGCAATTGCTAAAATAGTTCTTCAGATAGCCTACTGTTAAGACAGGCTGGATTAAAAACCTTGTTGTCAACAACCCCACAGTATTTGTGATGTGGCTGTATTGATATGTGGTGTACTGTCAATCATTTTATAGCCAGCTTCTTCACGTTTGCCCTATGGGAGCATTTTTCTTTTGAAGTGAATGATGTCCTTTGAGCTGTCCTAATCTCAGTTCGTTGAGGTTTGTGGACCTTGCTTTGAACATTTCTAATCATCTTATCTTGGGGGGAAGAACCCTGATTATAAAGTTGCATTTTACATTTGGAGGTAAGGTGCATTCTTCTTTTATTCTCCATCAGCCACACTTTCAAACTGCCCTGTATGACTGGAAACTGGACCTGTGAGTCTGTGGTTTCCTCCTGTTGGAGCTGGTGTGCGTGCTTTCTGAAATGGATGTGTCAGAGGAGGCCCAGGCAGGACCAGTCTCTGCAGAAAAGCAGCCTTGTCTCTCTTACCAATGCCTTGTCTTCCTTAGGAATTAGGTAACATTCCTATATTTATGTACCTTTGCTGTGCTGGAGATCCTGACGTTGCCCAGCACTGCTTTTTTCACAGAGGAAGTAGTATGTAGCCTTAGTGTTCAAAATACTCAGAGAAGTTAGTAAGTCATCATGCATTCAGATTTTGGGTTGTTTCCTTGTCTTTCAAGAGAAGTCAGAGAATTTAATTTTTGATCTTGTGGAGAGAGGGTTTCGAACAATCAATATGAAGCAATTACTCAGTTACTTGGAGTGCTTGTGAGTGTTGGGTATTGTGTGAACAAGGCAGGAGTACGCTCTGCTCAAGTGACCAGGCGCTGACAGAGCTGAACCTGTCTCATTGCCTAAATTGTGTTTCAAATCTTCCTGTGGGATGTGGTTGAGGTCATGCTGCCTAATGAAATATTGTCAAAGATGTTTCACCTGCTGACTCCTTTTATTCCTGGCTTATTGGGCAGCAGTCAGTTCTTGAAAAGGGACCATTTGACCAATACAAGTTCTTGCAATGCCATAAGAATTAGAAATACCAGCTTAGGTGTCAGTGAGTGGCACATTATTGCAAAGCAGGCATCTGCCCCTTTCTAAAGGGAAATGGTAAAACAGTTCATCTGCTGCTAAGGTCATCTTGGAAGGAATTCAGCTTCTCAACGAAATTCCTAGTGACTTTATATTTAACAATTATTTGGATATAGATGATGTGTGACACAAGCTGCCAAACTGAGCATCCCTATCCATCAGCAATAGTGAACACTGTTACCTTTTTTTGCTAGAGTGATTTCCTAATTGCATCACATTATTTCTCTGTCCCTTCTTCCTCACACCCCAGTTTTATGCAAGCAATAACAGAAACATACCTCATGCATGACTTTACTTCCACTAGTGAGTGGGAAGGGGAAACAGTTCTGTATTCCTTGTCTTATTATTTGGTTCTGAGAGCAAGTAATTCAAGGGATACAAAGTATGTACCAGGAAGTCTGTCTTTCTGTTTGAAATATATAGGATTGAGCTTTTAGGACTGAGTTTGGTTATATTTGCCTTCCTTGAGAAAGATAGTAATATGGCGATGTTAAGTTCAGAAGCTGTTGTGCTAACCTTTAGTGGTTCAACTTGAGTAAGATTGCAGACATGTGCCTGACAGCTCACCAGCTTTCCAGAAATAGCCTGTTCTCAGAAGGGAAGTTGGCAGGCTTGCTTGCCCCATCAAATATTAAATTAATCTTCTATTACAGTGCAGCTATGAAGTGTGTTGGCATCTTAGCAGTGCACCAAAAATAGTGTGTATGTTTTTGAACCAGAAGTTTTTGAAATAAAGTTAGAAAATTAATTTTTTGGAGCACTAGCCCAGTGGAAGGGTTAAGTAATCCCATCTCTTTTTATTGGGTGTGGGAATATATAGATGTATTGAAAATAGGGGTAGATAAGACCATGTACTGGATAGTATAATTTCTCTGAGTTTGTAGCTTTTGGGTGCATATGACCACTTTTTATGGAGCAGGTTTGGGTTTATGTACTGAATTATCAGAACCTGGCACTAACCAGTGCCTCACGCTTGAAGGAGAAACTCCTGTTGAGTAACTAGCAGAATATTTGGGTAAGCAGTCTTAGATCTTCCACCTGTGATCCAGGAGCAACTTATTTTCTCTAAAACAGGGGTGATGAAACTGGAAGTGTAATGTGGGACCCACCAGAAGTTTTTATATTGCGCTTCTCATTAGACCCACCAGCAAGGTTTACGTCTAGGAGATTAAAATTTTCTACAACTCGGATGTAGCACTGACAAAATTGGATCTGTGTTTAAATAAATAGGTAAAAAAATGTCCTAAAATGGGGAAGGCACAGCTCATGCGTAACATGGTAGTGTAAGAGCAAGCTTGTCCCTACCCCAAGTGGTCAGGATATCTGTCATGTTAGGACAGATCCTCTGTGATTTTGGTTATCTGTATTTCATTGAAATGCCTCATCTGAATTTCCTAAGAACTTCTGCTAGAATTAATAGAAGATATAGATCTTGTTAGGCTTTTTGCTGCAGACTGCTATGGATCTTGGTGAGAGCCTTCTTTGCCAGTTGTGACTCAAAATGATCCCACTGATACTAAGCTTTGCAGGCTTCATGAATCAACAAAATCATCTCCCTGTAGGGTTTTAAATTGACAGAACAATCATGATGTACTTTACAGAGACTAATCTGGCATAATTGGATTTCAGATCTTTAACAGGACCAACGCCCTTCCGCTCCCATACAGCTCAACCAAAGTTCTCAGAGGAATCCAGCAGATGCTTGCTGCTCTGTGCCTACCTTGTGAACAACAGGATGCTACTTGCACAACAGTCTTTCCCCAATAATTTCTTCAGTTCTTGACAAGTGGTTGTCATGTCTTTTGTTTCACTAGGTAATGACTTCAGGAAGAGCTTGGGTCATTCCTGTTGTTAGTATCTGCTCAATGAGTCTTTCCTAGATACACCTACATATATATAACCTGTGATGTGAAACAAGCAGAACTGTAAAAGGTGACAAGTGTTAATACTGAAATACATTGTGGTTGCCAAAAGTGTTAATTTGTGCCTAGGTTTCTCAGGTTTTTTTTTCTTCAACAGTTTTATTTCTGTAACTTTTTAAAGCACTTTTGAATTGCTCGTTGTTATGCAAGTTGTAATGAAGCTTCAGTAATTTATTGTTCTGGGCAACACAAGGAATACTAAACCATTGTAAGATCATTTACACTGATAATTAGTTGTTCATGTCCAAATCTAGTAAAGTGCTATTAATCTTTTTCTCCAGATCAATTGCTTGATGAGCTGCAGCTGAAATATTTAACACTTTACACTTATGCCATTGGAGATGGAGCCCAAAGCCAATAATCTTGTTTTTGGGTGTCAGCGAAGCTCAACCTCTGACGATGACTCTGGCTGTGCCTTGGAGGAATATGCCTGGGTCCCCCCAGGCCTCAGACCAGAGCAGGTACCAACCATGTTTCTGCATTTTAAAAACAAGCCTCGTAAGGACTGTCTAAGAGAGTGATATGCTGCCTCTATAAGTCTAATTAAATTCTTATAATGTATAAAACTTTAATTCATGTACAACCTTTCATTTCTTTTTTGTTTCCTGTCCAATGAGGCCATGTGTAGGGAGCTTAAAGTTCTCAACCCTGAGGAGTTTTATGTTCCAAAAAAGTTCCCCAGTCAAGGTTTTTCAAAAAGTATATGCTGCAGAGGTATGTATTGCCAAGTCTAAAAGCAGCATAGAAGTTTTTTTTCTGTTTGAAAGAAGTTATTAGGTTAAATTAAAGCTCATGGCATACCTCATGACATTGTGCTCCCTGGCCAAGTATTTCACTGCACTTGTATGACTCTTTAAGTAATTAGGCATTTGACATCTCGAACATGGATAGTATGGCAGTGCATATAAATGAAAGCGTTCAGTCACTGTGACAGGTAATAATGTATTTTACGCCTGTTTAAATAGTTGTATGGCTGCCATTTGTTCATGCCAGGATTTCTCTTGCATGATGTGTGGAGCTGACACTTGTGGTTTGGTTGGCTGTTCTTTCCCCTCTTTAGTCCCCTTTTTTTGTGCAACATCACATGGCAATGGGAATAAAAGTGAGATTATTGATGACCAAGTTGCTATAGGAGACCAGAATGAACGGCTTATGGTATTCATTCATGGTATTGATGATATTGCAACTGTGCTGAAGTTGTGTACTCAGTAATATTCAAAACTCAAGACTTCAGTGCTAAATGGCCAGGGTGGCTTTGCAACATCTGCTAAAGGAGGCAGAGCAATCCTGGCAAGCTTGTACAGTCCATAGTTTAAAAAAGTGCAGAAGATGTCTCTTTTTTGCAATGCAGAGATTTTCTTAATCATGAGTAAAGTAACAAGTCAGCAGGAATGGCAAATAACAGGCTATTTTTAGGGCAACTCTTTATCACTTACTTAAGTATCTATAAGAATCCTGATGAATCAGACCTTAAGGCAGACAGTGAGCTAACATTCTGCAAGAACAATTAAATGCCCTAAAATATCCTCATAATCCCAGCTAGCCCAAACTGTCTAAAGATGGGAGGGTTTTTCCCGCAGAAGAGCTAGTTATTTTGAGAACAGTGCAAGAAACTTGAGAAAAGGGCATAAACTATTTTTAAAGCTTCACTTTTTACTGCATGTTATCTTTTTCTGGAGCATCCTGAAATACGGTCAGTAGCAAGTGGGCTTACAGTAGATTTTGGTTGTTTAAATTTTGGTTAAATGAAGACCAAGTCATGTTTTGTACAACCTGTCTCTCATAATTTTGATTGCTTCCTGACTTAAGTGACTGATTAATGCTTTTTTTTCATCTGCCTTCACAGTAATAAGCTCTTGACCTGAGCATTATTTAAATCTGTATGGCAAGTAATATCTTTGCCAATAGTCTGCTCTTACAGCCCCAGGCCTCGTGACAAGCTGGAAACTGCATAGGAAAAACAATAAATCTGTAGCTGTTCCACAAAAATATTTTTTGCCATTGGGCTTTGTCGTAGTGTTCATTACAGCTTTCCTGTCATAATATTCTTCTAAAAAAAAAAAAAAAAAGAGTGAAGACTGATACAAAAACATTCATCCTGTGAAAATTTCCTGGTTAATTTGCATCTGATTGAAATGTGGCTGGATCCAGCCTCCTCCCAAGGGAAGGATGTTTCCACCTTCTTACCAAAGCCCACATGGAAGCAATGAAAGCTGATGCTTTGGGTGAACCTGATCAGTAGGAGACTACAAAACAGCTTTTGTCTCAACAATGTGTAAAATGCAGAGAGCAAATTAAATTTGTTTATATAGTGGCTGTTTTCTGGAAAGCTTCATGCCTTGTGTGGTAAATTGCAGAGGGAAACTTAGAATTTCCATGGAGTCGTTGACCAGTCCTGAAGGGGGTGGGAATAATGAGAACATTAAATGTGCATAATTTATGATACCCCCCTAATTGTCACTGCAAATTGCATTCCAGAAAAGCAATTCAGCAGCTGGGTGCTAGTTTTATCAGAGACTATTCAGGTTTGCTGAGCTGGTTCATCTGGGTCTTGTATTTTCAGCACAAACCCTCTCACAGTCTAATGTAGCGTGACCTCTTCTTCCTTCGTAAATCAGACCTGAGATAAAACAGTAGCCAAAGGACACTGGCAGTGCTTGGGGCATGTGTGTCTCTGGGTCTGAACTCTGTGTTTCTCCTGGTCAGGTCCAGCTGTATTTTGCCTCCTTGCCAGAGGAGAAGGTCCCTTATGTTAACAGCCCTGGAGAGAAACACCGGATTAAACAACTTCTGTATCAGCTGCCACCCCACGATAACGAGGTAAACACAGAATTGAGGATGAACTGTCGGGGCTTGGGTCTCCCTGGCAGCTTTTCCGTGGACAATTACCTGCCTGTGTATTTATTACAAGCCTAAACCGTGGCCTGCAGTGGCATCTGAGCTATAAAGCAGCACGGTGTGTATACTGAGTCCATTGTTCAGCTGTCCACTTGGCTTGTGTGCAGATAAGAGCTGTCTGGAAGGACACTGCCTTTGCTTGTTAGGGAGGCTGGTGTCACTGCAATAAACTTAACACAAGTTGGTTTTATAGTGTTTGCAGCCACCCACCAATTACCAGGAACCTACAAATTCCTGGAATTGCATTGTAGGCACAAAAAGGATGCTTTGTGATAGTAAAAGGTTTGCATCTCAGTTATGCAGTGTAATTTGGAGTAGAAGTGGAAATAACAAACAAGCTCTTTGTAAGGAAAGGGGCGGGGGTGTCACTACTTAAGATCTTGTGTATACCGCAACACTTAGTCGTGGGCACTTAACCATAATTCTAAAGGACAATATTATGGCTGATTTAGGTTCATTCCATTATTAGCAGCAGATTTTGGATTAGCTTTTAAAAGTCTCTTTCTTGCCTAAACAACTCCTCAGTTTAGCATGGAGGGTTTTTTCCTGTAATGGGGAAAAAAAAATTTTCCACACTATTTTTGTGTTATGCCATATTACCTAAATATTAAAGTGGGAAAAGTTTCATGATGATTGGCAGCATGCCTGATGAATTCCTTGCATATATGCACTTACTTACTCATCTGCTACATTAAAAGCTCAGTCTCAGACAAAAAGTTGTCCCGTGTTTTCACTGGAAGGTGAGATACTGCCAGTCGTTGAGTGAAGAGGAAAAGAAGGAGCTGCAGATGTTCAGTTCTCAGCGCAAAAAGGAGGCACTGGGACGAGGCACTATTAAACTACTCTCCCGAGCAGTGATGCACGCCATTTGTGAGCAGGTAACACACTGGTGCCACAAGCCAGCTACAGGGCTGAATAATGTAAAACTACAGTAGCTCAATATCAAAATTTAAACTTATCTCTGTCTGTCTGAAAACAACAACAACAATAACAGATTATTTTTGAAACTGCATGGAAGAAGAAAGAAGGTAGTGCTTGCTTAAGCAAAATGTACCTTTGATACTGGGAATGAACCGAGTCTTTGATGTATTTCTTACTCAAAAAAAAAACCAACCTAATGCTGCTCATACTAAAGTAATGACAAATAAAAAGCAGACATATGCTTTAAAATGTTATTTTGTATAAAATAAACTTATATTCACAAAAGGTTCATTGAGATGCAGTTCATCTAGACTAAAACCGATAACATTTTTTCCTCTTGTCAGAACTTTGGAATAAAATTTCATATTGGGTTTGGTGGTTTAACTTAGTTTAAATGTAAGAAGCTAGTAGAGCGTTGAATGGGAACTGTGCTCACTTTCTGGGTTTGTTCCTAGTGTGGTACAAAAGTAAACGGTGGTGAAGTTGCAGTTTTTGCCTCAAGAGCTGGGCCTGGTGTGTGCTGGCATCCCTCGTGTTTTGTGTGCTTCACATGCAACGAGCTGCTCGTTGACCTTATCTACTTCTACCAAGATGGAAAAATTCACTGTGGCAGACACCATGCTGAACTTCTCAAACCTCGATGTTCAGCCTGCGATGAGGTAAATAATCCACATTTTACAGCCAAGCTACACTCCTGTTGTTCAGCTGACAAACTGCATCACTTGAGAAATTCCTAACTCCAGATGCAGTCACTTAAGAAGTCAGGACACTGTTGCATAGCCGAGTTTGAAGGCTGAGGAGTATTTCATTTCTTGTCAAACTGGAAATATTACAAGCAGTAAGATGATATTTAGAAAGCAAACACCTGTTTGTGTTTAGAATTGAACATTCTCAAATATTCCAAAATACTATCCCTATAGAAGCTTCTTTAATGGCTGAGTTCCTAGGTTCCCTTTTTTTTTTTTTTGCTTTAGAATGTAGTTTTTCTATCTTTTTATTCTTGTTCTTATAGAAAAGGTCAATTGTTGTGGGAGATTATTGTTTCTATCTTTGTATTGAAAAGGGAGCAAAATAAAAATAAATTTAGTGTGTGAACTGCAGAGTTTGGATATTTTATATGCTCTAACTCCCAAGGTGAGGTTTTGGCCACTTAACTAAAAGCATCCTTTTTATCTCTGGAAAGATAATTTTTGCTGATGAGTGTACAGAAGCTGAGGGTCGCCACTGGCACATGAAGCACTTCTGTTGCCTCGAGTGTGAAACGATCCTGGGTGGACAGAGGTACATCATGAAGGATGGGCGGCCGTTCTGCTGTAACTGTTTTGAATCTCTCTATGCAGAATACTGTGAGACCTGTGGGGAACACATTGGTAAGTGTGTCCTTTTTAAGTATTAAACTTACAAATTAAGGGAAAACCAATTTATGAAATTACTTCACATTCCAGAAGTATGAATTCTGCAAGTCATTTTTTAGAGAGACCCAGAGCATTGCTTTTTCTCCCTTTCCAGGTGTTGACCATGCTCAGATGACCTATGATGGACAGCACTGGCATGCCACAGAAACCTGCTTTTCTTGTGCTCAGTGCAAGACCTCTTTGCTTGGCTGCCCTTTCCTTCCAAAGCAAGGGCAGATTTACTGTTCAAAAACGTGCAGTCTGGGAGAGGATGTTCATGCCTCCGACTCTTCTGATTCTGCGTTTCAGTCTGCTCGATCCAGAGATTCCAGGAGGAGTGTCCGCATGGGAAAAAGCAGCCGGTCAGCTGACCAGTGCCGCCAGTCTCTCCTCCTGTCGCCGGCCCTCAATTACAAATTTCCTGGCCTTTCAGACAATGCCGATGATACTCTTTCTCGTAAGCTGGATGATTTAAGCCTTTCAAGGGAAGAGGCAGGCTTTGTTAATGATGACTTCTGGAAAGGAAGAGTAGAGCAAGAAATGCCTGAAGACCCTGAAGAATGGGCTGAACATGAAGACTACATGACTCAACTTCTTCTGAAGTTTGGTGATAAAAGCCTCTTCCAGCAGCCCACTGAAATAGACATTAGATCAAGTGAACACTGGATTTCTGATAGCATGGTCAAGAGCAAGTTGGACTTGAAAAAAAATAATCCAAGCCTAGCAAGTAAGAAGTATCAATCAGATATGTACTGGGCCCAGTCACAAGATGGTTTGGGAGACTCTGCATATGGCAGCCACCCAGGCCCTGCCAGCAGCAGGAAAATCCAGGAGCTAGAGATGGAACATGGGGCCTCAGGATACAAACATGACCAAACACCATGGTATGGAGGTTCACTCGAATGTTTGTCTGACCTGAAACAGCAAGAACAAAGTGTTCGAGACTCAATGGATTCCTTGGCTTTGTCTAACATAACAGGTAATGGAGAAATAAATGAATGGTTTTGATGGAGAGGTCAACAAAAGCAGGCATTGTGGGAGTATTTTAAAGGAAGATTTTTCATTTCACTGATTTCTAAAAAGCTTTAGAATCAAGAGATGCATGTAAAGTAGGCAGTAGCTTTTATCAAGCACATAATCTTTTACAGGATATGTTTCTGCTACTTAAATCCTATTGGATTCTTCTCCTTTCCTTTTGAATTCTCGTTCATTTGCTTAAAGAAAAAAAATCATTGATGTTAAACAGAATAAGAACAGTCTTAAACTACACATTTGTTATATACAGACCACTGCTTTAAGCAAATGACTATTTTTCAATACCTTATGTATTAAGAAGTTGCATTATATATTAGGACGATATTAAAGATAATCTGCAAAACACTTTAGATAATTTCCTAATTTGCTTCTAAAAATATGGAGAAAATCTGAAAGGATGGTAAACTTCTTAGCTGTAGAAAATTAGGTTTATGAGATTATCTTTCCCCATTGACTAAAGGGAAACTGGTAATCCACTTCCATGAACCTCCTTGTCAAACGTGATTGAAGTTGCCCAAAGGGATAAAGCGTGCATTAACCTTCCTTTCCTATTTCTGTACAAAAAGCCCAAACTTGGCAGTTACAGACCCATTTGAAATGTTGTTCGATCATTGTCTCCTTTCCTTTCCTCCTATAACCCAAATTACTGCAGCTACTTGTCTAGCTGAGGCCCAGCCACAGGCTGGCTGCATTTGCCAAGCAGCAATGGAGGAACTGAGGAGGGCAGCTTGGTTCAGGGGGCACGGGAGGAGGAGGCACTGGAGGTATTGCACCTGGGACCATCACAGGGCATGTGACGCTGCTGTTGTGGCAATGAAGGGTCAGTGGACACAAAGGTGGAGTACAGCAGACCAGCTTACTTTTGATGATTTTTGGAGACTAATGATCCTTCTTTGCAAGGCAGTAAGCTTGGCTTTCCTGTTCCAACAGCTGGAACATGAATTTGGCAATATCAGAAATGTGAAATATTTTAGCCTTAAGAATGGCAAGCACAGACTGTAGAATAATTTTAAGTAACCCTTTTTTCTTAAAAGGCATACCTGTATGTATGTTTCAAAATTTTAAACCCACTGAACTTATGCTCTTGATGTCCTCATGACAGCTAATTCTTTGGTCATCAGAGCTAATATTTAAATGTTTTAAGTCAAAACAAAGCTTATTCTACTATGAAGGGAGTCTTTTTTGGTAATAGTTTAAAAAAACACTGGCTGACAAGAAATGCTTCATAGTTTGTTATAATACTTGTCTCTTTGATAACTCCTCTCATTTTCTTTTTCCTCCTTTCTCCACTCCCACCACAGGGGCTTCAATGGATGGAGAAGGCAAGCCACGACCATCTCTCTACTCTTTGCAAACTTTCCAAGAACTGGAGGTGGAGGACTGTGAGAAGATGAGTAACATGGGAACTCTGAATTCTTCAATGCTCCATCGGAGCACTGAGTCCTTGAAGAGTCTGAGCTCAGAGTTGTGCCAGGAAAAAGTCTTGCCAGAGGAAAAGCCGGTGCATGTGCCTGTACTGAGACGATCTAAATCCCAGTCTAGACCACAACAAGTGAAGTTTTCAGATGATGTTATCGATAATGGAAGTTATGAGAATCTTGAAATACGTCAGCCTCCAATGAGTGAAAGGACTCGTAGGCGTGTTTACCACTTTGAAGAGCGTGGAAATCGGCCTTCTCACCATCGTAGAAGAAGTAGGAAGTCTCGTTCAGATAATGCACTTAACTTGGCCACAGAAAGAAGAAGCTCTCCGAGAGAGAGATTTCGTTATTACTCCCCTCAGGATCATGAAAAATTTCTTCAGAATAGAAGCTCACGTGAGCTTCGGGCCTACATTCAAAATGCAGAGCTGTATGGACCATATGCCCATACCAGGTCTGACTATGCACTGCGGAATCAGGTGGTTGATAAATTTTTTGGATTGTATGGTGAGGAAGATGACTCCTGGTGTTCAACTTCATCCTCATCATCTGATTCTGAAGAGGAAGGGTATTTTCTAGGACAGCCAATTCCACAGCCACGGTCACTGAGATATCCATACTATACAGATGATCTCTCTGGTCCAACTACTGCGTTATCTAGTTCTCAGTTTGGACAAAGGACAACCAAATCAAAGAAGAAGAGGGGACACAAAGGAAAAAATTGTATTATATCTTAATTAATTAGTAATATTTCTTAATTGGGAGGACCAGTCAATTCTGTAGCTACAGTTTGAACCACATCTTTTTATATTAATAATTGTACTTAGGCAAGTTGCTAAAGTTCGTAATGCTTTGCCAGTGTAAATGATAACCGTGCCAGAGTTTACATTGTAAAAGTAACATTCAGAAATGTCACCACCCCAAATGATCTGCTCAGATACTGCTAGGTTTACATACTGTGTTTCAGCTGTCCAAATACTGTTACTGCAGTTCTTAATACAGACTTTTTGTAGACATTTTATTTTATGCTCACTATTCACCTACATTGAATGATCTGAGAGGATTCAACAAAGATCAAAAAATAAAAATGTCAGTCCTGTGCTGTAGCTGTATACACACAGAGTGATCTTTGACTTTTTCCTCTTGCTGCCAAGAAAAAGAAGGCTCTATACTGTGCCCTTTCTTCACTGATAAAGCTCACTCTTCCTCATTCAAGTTTCCATACAAAAACTGGATTCTTTTTATTTGGGAAAATGCTCCTTAAAAAAGGAAAAATTGTAATGTGGGAGCTAAAATGCTTGAAGCCTTGATGTATCCTAAAGCAGCAGTGAATGTTTTGTACATTTAACTTTCATGGTTTTTCCTCTACAATTTTTGAGAAAGTGTGAGGTGGTTGGTTTTGGTTTTGGGGGTTTTCACATGCCTGTTTAAAGGAAGATATTAATTCAGCTGCTGGAATTGGACTTGGCTGCTAATGAGTTGTGATGTTTTTTCTGTCATGCCCCCTACCCCCTCAGCAATGAGAGAGGTACAGCTGCTGGAGTCCTTTGCTCAGGCATGTAACCCCATTTAAGTCAATGGATCTACTTATGTAACAAATATTTTCATATGGGCTTAAAGGATTAGGCTCCAGAATTGTGTCTTTTCACATGCATTATCCAGGTTTTAAAATGTATTAGCTGCAATTCTAAGTCAAAAAACATTGATATTTATAATGTAGTATTTCATAGGCTTAAATGTATTCATAATTTAACAGTGCAAATATAAATGTACATACTGTACAGTTAAAAGTTTTAAAATCTGAATATTTTTATATCCCTGAATTTGAAGAAGTTTGTTACAATATCAAACTAGATTTGTTAGGGGTTTAACAGCAGTGTTATGGATGAAATATTGCTTGTATTTTAGTCAGGGGGTTTAAGTTGAAAAATGTTCAGTGCAAAACAGCTTAATTTTGTCTACTAGGTATTAAAAGCTCTGTATGCATGGTGGGGCTATGTAAATACTCTGTATGGCCCTCTTAATCTTGCAAGTATTATTTATGGATCAAGCAAAATGTAAACTATATAAATGTAAAAACCACACAAGCTTGGAATATATCATTACAACCAGTATGCAACTCCTGTGGATGTGGATTTTTTTATTATTGTTCCTCCTCCTTCCCCAAAAGTAATTTCTAAAGTTTGCCTACCTAAAGGAAGAGAGATACTGTGTGGTTCTAGAAGGCAAGCTGGCAAAAACTATACAGCAGGTAATCACAGTAGTTGACTTGAACTCAGCTGTGGAGCAGAAGCAGCTCTTTTAAGTTATAATAAACTTCTTCCACTGCTTTAAATAAAGGGCAGAAATTTGTTAACAGTGACATCCACTAATGAAGATAGTAAATGCTAAAGCCATTGGCTTTCTGACGACCTGAAGAAAGGAAACTAATGAAATAATAGATGCTTCTTACCAAAAACAGCTGTCAAATGGAACTAAGCTTGCCCTTCTTGAGGATAGAGAAGTACGGAAACAAAAGCAGTGTAGGAGTAAGGGAGGGAATGAACACCAGCACTGCTTTGCATCAAACAAAATGAAGGTATTGCTAAGGGTAATCAGACTAGCAGTTACTTGCTTGTATTTTTCAGGGTAAAATGAACAGCAAATCCTTTCCTCCCAGAGGTGGTTCTCACTATGTAAGTCACGTTCCTAGTACTAACAGCTCTCGTGGAGGTGAAAGCTGACCAAAGCTATGCCCAGTCCCTCAGGTGCCCCATGGGTGCCTCAGGGGGTGCTTCCAGCTGGCTGCTGCGGGGCTCAGGCAGCTTTCCCAGCAGCCCATGTGCCTGCTGTGCTTAAGTATGTTACAGCCACCACACTGGTGGGACTTATGGGGCTGGAGATGCTGACTTGTTAATAACCTTCCCCAGGATGCTCCAACAATGATTAGGACCTTCCATTCTCACCTGCATTTCCAAAAATGGGAAACTAGGATACTCAGAAACAAAATGCTGTGTCACTACTGCTGTGTCCTTTGTTCTGCCAAGTAACTACCATCTCATGGAGAAATGTCTCCACAAGTTCTGATCCCTACACCATCTCCTGAGATGCAGCAGGTGTACTCTCCTGAACTGCAGTACCTTATGGAATATTACAGTTCTCCATAGATTGTTAGCTGCTTCTTAATACTTTCTGCTTTAAAAAAAGTTTAAAGATGACTATGCAGCTTTATTTTTTTCAGCTTGACATAAACAATATCTTATTATTTTTGACTTCTTATGAGAAATATTTCTAATTCATTCCTCCACCTTAAATATAAAGAGAATTGTATGGGATATAGCGTCTGTGACTAGCTCAAGACTCAGATACAGCCAGAAAAGTTCTGAAGTGTTGTTTGTGCTATTGGAAGTAGTACCTATATTCCAAGTGGAGTATATACCCTGGTAGGCTGAGTTAAAGACCATTTAATAGCTAAAAACAAACAAACAAGCAAAAACCCCCCCAAAAAAACCCTGAAGATACCAAATGACCACCAAAAAACCCACTAGCTCACCACTAGCCAACTACTACCCAGCCTGTCCTTGAACAGCAAGAGCCCTGGCCCCATTCCTAGTTTTATATGCTGAGCATGATGCTCTACCACCTGCGGGCAGCTGTCCTGGCTGTGTCCTCTCCCAACATGTTACGCACCCCCAGCATCGTCACTGCTGGGGTGGGCTGAGAGGCAGAAAATTGATTCTGTGTAAGCTCTGCTCAGCAATAGCTAAAACATCCCAGTGTTACCAGCATGTTTCCAGGACAAGCCTGCAGCACAGCACCACTGCACCAGCTACTCTGAAGAACATTTAACTCCGTCCCAGCCACACCCAGTACAACCTTCAGGACAGGGAAAAATACTACGGCAAAATATTATCCTTATCTTCATCAAAACTGAAAATCTTGCAGACAAGAGGGTGACAAGGATTTGGTCCTTCTCTGATATCCGGCATTACCCTCTTTTCATATCAATAGTGGTTTTGTTGCTGATTTTCACCTTTACTGCTTACCCTGTCACTCAAAGCTGCCAACTTGCCCAAGTGAGGTCACAGAGGTAACCACTTCAGTCTCGGCCGATAGCACTGAATTTCCTTCCATTTCCACCTTCTTTTTTACTTTTTAAGAGTATCTGCAACATTAGCAAGTGCTTGGAGTAATTTCTGTTTTCAGGAGCTCTGAAGATGACAAACTAAATTTCTCCATCACTGCATGTTTCCTTCCCCCAATGCTCTTCCTGCAGCTTTCCAGAGCCCCATTGAGGCTGACCACTAGACCAGGGACAATTTATTTTTTTACATTGACATGAAGCTAATCCAAACTACATACCTGTAAAGCAAGCAAGACTAAAAGCCATGTTTTTTCCTTAAGTTAAGGGACTGCCATAGTATATTTTACTTACATCAACTGAAAGCATACATCACAAAATGTTAAATGCAAACATTCAACACAATGCCAAGTATTAGATGGAAAATCAGTTACTTATCACTTACAAATGTGAATTAAACCTTTCACAGAAATAGCACTTATAAAAATTCAAAAGACTCCTTAGTTCACAAGTAAAGTTTAATCGATTAAAAAAAAAAAAAAGTCAGATTAAGCAAAAGATTAGGTGTAGTGAATGGGGTTACCTCAGGCTGGCAGCCAGCCACCAGTGAGACTCCACAGGGCTCAATTTTAGGGCCAGTGTTCTTTAATGGAGCTAGACGAGTCAAATGTACAGTGAGTGAGTTTGCTGATGATACTAAAGTGAGAGGACTCCCTTAAGAGTAGAGAAGTACTGCAGAGAGATCTGAACAAACAAACGAGCTGGGGGGCATCACCAGCTGCACGAAGTTTTAACAAGAGCAAGCGCCAGATTCTCCACCTGGAACAGGGCAGTCCTGATCATCCGTAAACTTGGGAAATGAGAAGTTGGATGCAGCCCTGCAGTGATTTGGGGGTCCCGGTCCATGGCAAATTAAACATGAGTCAGCAGTGCCCTGGCAGCCAGGAGGGCCAAGTGTGTCCTGAGGGGCATCAGGCACAGCATCACCAGCTGGGCATGGGAGGGGATTGTCCCGCTCTGCTCTGCACTGGGGCAGCCTCACCTTGAGTTCTGGGGGCAGTTTTGGGAGCCACAATGTAAGAAGGATATAAAGCTATTGGTGTGTCCAGAGAAGGGTGATCAAGGAGGAGACTGAGGGGTGACCTCACTGCATTCCACAGGTTCCTCAAGGTGGGCAGCAGAGGGGCAGGCACTAAATTCTCTCTGGTGACCACTGACAGGACTCAAGGAAATGCAAGGAAGCTGCATCGGGGGAAGCTCAGATTGGACATGAGAAGGTGATCAGGCTCCCCAGGGAAGTGGTATAGGCCCAAGCCTGCCAGAGTTCAAGGAGCATCTGGACAATGTTCCTAGTGGTTCGGCAAGGAGCAGGGAGTTGGACTCAACCATCCCTACAGGTCCCTTCCAACTTGAGATATTCTATGATTCTGTGACTGTAACCTTAGGTCTTACTTTACAGAAAAGCACTTGAAAACTTGGATACTTTTATAATAATAAGCTTAATCAGGCTTCTAACAAAGGAAACTCCTAACAAACTGTACAGTAACAATGGAGATTTTTAATCAAAAATATATTACACACAGTTTTATTATTTTTTCCCATTAGCATTTCTAACCCAAAGTAGAAACTCAGGTGTAACATCCTGAAGGCTCTCAGTCCTGAAGGCAAGTAGAGAAGTGCTGTAGTTATGCTTCAGCATCAGAGAAGACTTTGACTGATCTCAATAAACCAGGTTGTTGCCAGAAGGGGTGGTGGGTCAGGTCTCACTACTATGTCACAACAGCTTGCCTCTCCTCCCCTCTCTCCCTTGCCAAATTATCATCCTGTGGGATTCATGAGCTGATTCCCACTCACTGTGCAGCCCACACAAGTGGTCCCAGCTGCTAACAAGGGTAGTAGCTGTAGATCATCTCCTTTGAGCAATGTGAACTCTTAGAAAACAAGAAAAGCCAACTGCAAAACCTCCCCTTACTGACCTGAGAACTAACCAGGCATCTCAGGAATCTGATGCAATGCATATTTAATACACCACATCAAGATTTGCATGTGTAAGATGCTGTGACACACAGAGTACCTTGTACATGCAAAATCATTGCTATTTCATTTATGTTTCTGCACACCATTCTGATGAAATCTGGAAATAATGAGTTATTAGTCCTTTTACAGAGTTTCATATGTTCTAAATGCAAGTGTATACAAAACAATCATGCTTATACTTACCTCTTTGTGATTATGACTCAAGTTACCCCTTTCCTAAAATGTTCACCAAAAAACCAGTATCTTAATAAATGTATTAAATTGCCTGGATTTCACTGAGAGCCTCTTGGCTTTCTTCAACCACTGTTCTGGAACTGCAAGTTGTTCTGTCTTTCACTGCCCACTTCCCTTGCCATCCTCGACACCCCAATTCCTGCTCCTTCTTGAAGTTGGAAATGAAGATTACACACAGCTTCCTTATAGTTAAAACTAATGGATGAAAAGGCTTGAGAAGTTGTAAGTGGGGAGAGGGACAGAGTAGGAAAAGGGACCTTACCCTGCTCAGTGGCTGCCTGCAGCTACATTCTGTACAGTGTAGTCAAAAACAGAGCAAATAGTAACAAAAAATGGAATCCATCCTACATAATACTGCTTACTAGTAATGAGGCATGATATGGAAAACACCAAAACCTAAAAGGCATTTGCAGAACCTGCGATTAGAACAAAAATACAGCACTTCTTACATCAAGTAGTTAATTGTTCTGGCAGTCAGAGACTAGAGATAACCCCTAGTGTAATTTTATAGAATGAATCTGAATTTTAAAATTAAACCGGAATAAATAATTTAAATCATAATTGTGACCAATTTTGCAAGTTTTCCCTTCCTATAGTATGTATAAGACATATTTGTGCATAACTTGAGGAATGAGAGCAGCTTCGTGTAATTTTAATAAAAAATACAATGTTTCAAGTTACTTGTAAGCATCAAAACATAAGTGTACAGACGTCAGACTGATCATTTTCTCCAAGGTAACCGTGTAGAGGCTTCAAAAACAGTTTGTTGCTTTACAGGACTTTTGAAAAGAACGTCCTTTCAAAGGAATACATGACAACAAGAACCAGTAGGAAGAATACAATCGTGGAGACCACAGGGGACAAGGGAACAGCCACCTGAGCCATTACAAAGGAGCACAGGCCTTGGGTTCAAACCTTCAACAAGAGCTCCTCTTTCCCCGCAAAAAGCAGATTTCTGTAGTATGGCAGACACAATGCAGAGGACTCAAAAGCACACTTTTGTCCTTAGTATGAGCCCTCTTTGAAAGACTCTGGTACATCTTGGTTGGCAGCATCGTACTGAGCAATGAAATGTTTGAGTTCCTCAATGCATCGCTCACCTATTTCATGCAAATTCTGCCTCAGGGCAAACTGAATGGACTTCTCTAATGATGGATCTTTATCAATTAGCATCTTCACTACCATGCCAAAGGTTTCACAGTCTTGTCTGTAGACCTAGAAACAACACATTTTAGGAAATTATTAAATGCAAGACCCTTTACACATTAGCACACCAGCAACCTCATTGAGTTAGATCCAAATGTAGCAAAGGATATTGGATATAACGTGAGTTTCAGCTGTAAAACTTACTGGCCATTTCCTCTCTCCTGACCTGTGCTAATACAAATGTAGCTAGCTCAGTGCTATCTGGATACCAAAAATAACTTTTATGGGATGAAATGCCATAAAAGAGAGATTAAGTTCCCCTTGCAGCAATATTTAATAAATAATGGTAGAGCAGAGTACAAACACTAAACCAGATTTTCTTTTCACTTCAATATATTTAAAATTAAACTCTGGAATGTCTAGCAATCTCAATCTTCATACAAAGCACAGATAATTTAGTTTGTTATCTTTCCTAATACTTTAAATACAAGTTGTGTTTAAATAATTTCACCAAATTTTGTTTGTTTTATATGTGTTTCTTGTAGAAGTCTTTGACAAAGATGACTTTAATTAGTTTGGATTGCACTGGTGATTCAGTCACTAAGGATTAAAGAAGTCCTGGCAGTGGTTTACCTGAACCCATCTGACCTTCTCCCACAGAGAATGAAGAGTCTGCAAGTCAGTTACGCACCACATTTGAGGTGAAGTAACTTTTCATTATCACTGCAACTGTTTTTCAGCAACATATGACCACACTCTTATGCAACTTCCAAAGCAAGTCAGTGACATTAAATTTTTTTTCCAGATTCCAGCTAAGTTTATTAATCTACACACCCAGCAAAAAAAGGAACTTCCCAAAGTCTTCCAACTGCTAGATGCAGTTAATTTTCAAACCGGTTAGGCCAATTTCCATTTAGAAAATACATTAGCTTTTTGAATGAAGTAAGTTTTCTATCTCCATATATCCTTTTTTGAGGGAAAAAAGCTAAATGTTGATATTCTTCAAAGTATGATTATATTTTAGTATTGTCTGCTTGTCTTAGAACTTTTTTTTCACAGAGATGTGCAACCCTTTCCTTTCACATTTATCTGTATTGTGGACACAAATGATACAACTGTATGTAAGCAATTCCTCATGACTAAAAATTAAAGAAAATACCAAACAAAACACACCCATCTCACCCCCAATGAAAACCCACCAAAATAACCCATTCATAAGAACCAGTCTGAGGTCAGCTCAAGCATATTGATGTCCGAAAACCAGTAAAAAAATCCCAACATTCTGCACAAAACTAAACAAACACAAACTATTCTTAGAAACACAATGATTATCATGATACCTTCAATAAAGACAGTTCTTAAATGCTTAATAACATACTCTAGGTGAACAGTTTAAAATCAGACCCACTTTTCAAACACTGGATGGCAAATAAAAGGAAACCTTTAGGCAGACACTAGTCTTCAGTGGAGAGTAACAAGTCAAAAAGAAGAGTGCAGCCCAAACCAAACTTGAGCTAAACATTTTTAAGTGTGGAAATGCACATGGCATTTTCTCAGAGAGGGGTTTATAGTTCTTTGGTAGTAAAATAACAGCACAAAACCCAGACTCTGAGAGCTCATGCTCCACAGCAAGTAAAACATGGTACTTGGTAAAACAACTTCAAACAGAGAAAATCTGCATTACTTTTTTTTCTCTTCCCAAAGAAAAAGCTCAGGAAAAATCGCTGTCTCTGATTAGCCATATGACAGATGGGATTTTGCTTAACCTACCCTTTCAAGTACTTGCAGCATGCTTGCTCACACCTTCACGGAATGATTTCTGAAATGGTTTTTCTCCCCAAAGCTATTATGCGTTGGGGAAAATAGTTCATTTTTTTTTTTCTTATTGCATATCTGTTTGACCTATTTTATCACAAAGTGGTCAGACCAAGGATGTGTGAATGATCTTCCACAGGTACACAAACATAGTAACCGTGAGTCTCCAGAAGACCCTGGCACTAAGAGACAACACAGATTCATTGCCCTGCCTTCTGCATGGGGAGGCTACAACTGAAGGAAATGCTCTACTTTTCATGGGTCTTCAAACTAATGGCAAATAGTGCTGCTACTTCTCCCACACACCACAAAGAACTAACCCAGATTAAATTCTCTGACTCCTAGAATATAAGTATTAGCTTGATCTAAGCACATTTTTCTTCCAAACTCTTGCAAAAGAAGACGTGGAAGAGAATCAAGACAGCCATTGTCGTCACTGCATCTGCAGTCAGAAGTCACTCTGCCATCACAACAATCTCGAAACTAAACACCTTCATACAAGAGATGAATCTTTTCAATACTTTGTGACAAAAGACTTAAAAAAAATAAAATTTACCTAAATGAGGGGAAGAGGGCAAAAGTGGAGCAAGAAGACAGTTTTAACAACAGAAAACAAAGAAAACAGCTTAGCTCCTCTAACAATAATTGAGCAATTTTCTCTTTACAATCTTTCTGCCCCAGCTGCTAATTCTGATCCTCCTGGTACAATCTGCCTCCTTCACTATTGTGCTGATAAATCTATTTGTATAGCTGCAACATCCCAATTGTGCTGATAAATCTATTTGTATAGCTGCAACATAAATTGCATCACTGAGATGCTCCCTTTTAAAATTACTTCCCCCTCCAAGTAATGTGATTCAGTGATTCAATTCTAAAACCAGATGCATCAGCACAACTGAAAGAGCTGTGAGCCATGGTCTTAGAGTGAAAACTTCACAAACCAGTTTATACCTGAAGCCAAGGCACAACTACCAACTTTCAGAGATAAGTTACTATGCTTTACAGAAGGAAATGGAGATTATCAATTACAAGAGTATCAATACAGAATACGTCAATTACAGCTTAATGGTACAATCAACGATTTGAAAACTTTGTGAAAGCACTGAAAGCTCTTGAAAGAAGAGGATGGTGGCATGACATTAACATCCATCAGAATACAAGGAGGCTATTTCTGAAAAATAAGCTGAGAATGTGATGCTTGAGGAAGAAAGAAAACTGCAGAAAATATTCCAACCAAGCAAAAAGAGCTCTCTGTTGGAGAAAAATACTGGAAGAACTTGTGACCCAACAAGGTATGAAAAGAACCCTATCTTTAAAATTCCAGCTGATACTGATTTTGAGCTCAGACCATGGAAAGCTCATCTGTAAACATCTGGAACTAAAACCTGAAAATGATTCCATGTGTGGGGAAAGAAGAAATAACATTTTTAAAATGAAAAACAAGAAAGGGAATGATACCAGTGAACTGATTATTCTGTCTGACATATAAATCAGATAATCCTGAAAACAGCTAGAGCCACAGGGTGATCATTTACCGAGGCCCTAGCGTACATTTATTCTCTGACCTAAGTTACAGCACCAGCATAATGGAAAGAGCGTGTAAAACTTTAGTAAGCAGATGAAGGAGAAGTAGAAACAGCTGTTCTGCTTCCAAATACATGAATATATTTATTTTATATACACATGCTGTATATAGCTATATATACATGCAGTCTTGCTTTTTCTGTGCATGACAAGTATTTAAGCTGAATTCAAGTTCTTTGAAGTGTTTTCCAAAATCAGCACATCTAGCATCTGTGAGGTCAGAGGATCACAAATATGCATACTTTTGTATTATTCTCATGGAATTTTAGCTCTTCTTATTGTTACATGATAAGGGCATAGAGGCTTTGGCTGAGATCAGCCATGCCACTCTCCGTATAAGTACTTGATGCAAATATAAAGTTGTGATGCACCTGCAATATGTTAGTGAAGACACCTCATTTATTTGAGAAAGCTAAACCAAAACTTGTGCTTAGAACTGTTTAAATACAGCTGAAAGACATTTACTTCCAGACCTAGTTAGAGAAATGGAGATGTCAGTTGCCCAGGTTGGAGGTGATCATTCTGCCTAGAACTCCCCAGGCAGAATGAACTTTTGAGAACTCCCTCATCTACAACTACACCAAGTTTTCACAGTGAACTTCAAAGTGCCATCAACAATGTCCTAAGTTACATAATGTATGACACTGACATGAAAGAAATTATGGATACCACACATTCTCTTCTTCCAGCTCAGCTGTGGAATGTTAACCTCTGAACAGGAAGAAAGAGGGGCAGAAGCAAGCACATGGAGACTGCTCACGTCTTTGACTGCTATATCCCTCTTCCAGTGATAATGTAAAAATGGTTTTAGGCTTAAACCAAAGAAAAACATATTGGATGGCTTTGCTGATAGGTGAAATTATACATTTCTAGGGAATACCGTGACAACATGCCCACCACTCACTGACAAAGTCCATATAATTTTCTTTTTCTGACTAGCACAGCACCATGTTTTTCCCCAAAACTGTTCCAGAGCCACATGTGCACTTTGTGCAACAGAGCTGTTGGACAACATAAACAGTAATGACAACAAAAACTAGAACTTAAGATGTCCTCCCCTGCAAATGACTACAGGTTGCAGAAAGTTATAAGAGCAATCTTGAGCTCAAAGTCTTGCATACCTGGCCAAAAACCAGCTTTATTTCAACAGCAAGAGCAGACACGGTATTCAAAGGGGATAAAGACAAGCCTTATTTCAACCCATGCATCAAGTTTCCCCAGCTTAGCTCAATGGTCTGTGCAAAGGAAAGTTTTTTAACTTTTCAAGGTGACTCAGAACAGCTAAAACCACAGAATCTGTTCTAAACAGGCTTTGAGGAAATGGGAAACAAGAGAGAAGTTCTCTGATGATTGGAATGACTCTCTGGAAGACTGGTCCCACCAGGATAGTTAGCCTCTGTATCTCTCATGTCCATAGCTTGTAGAAAGTAGAACTGAGTAGCAAATGCGAGATGTAAATTTCTCCCGTCTCAGAAAGGACTCGAATGAATCTCCACATCTCATTTCTGGGAGAGCTGTTCTAATGGATGTGCTTTAGTTTATATGCAGGTATTAAAACATTTTCCTCTCCAGATATGGTTTTGAATGAATATGACACTATGTCACTCTTTTTGAATGCTCTTGGCTTCATGCACACACGAAAGCCTCTTCAGTTGAATTCATCCCGGGACTTGCATATGCCAAGCTTGAGCAGCTACATGCAGGAGATGAGGAAACTCCAGTGCAGAAGGGGTACGGTACTTCTGCTCACAAAGACAAGCAGGACCAGCAGACATGGTAAGGACCACATCCATTAGGTGGACAGGATGATTTAGCAAGTGAAATTGACGCCCATGATTTAATCTGTAATTTCCAACACCTTGCTCTTTTCCTCACAGCCTTTCCTGGATTTTTTGAATATTCTTAGCATTCCATACATTTCAAGATTCATCTAACACTCTCTCGCCTCCGCCAGAACTCCTCAGAGCAACACGACGCAAGCCCAGACTATCTGAGCAGCTCTGCACCATATGTACACAGCCCACCATCAGTGCCTGTGAGTCAGTACTCATCTTCAGAGATGCCTGCTCTCAGCTCCTCATCCAAGGGCCAACGACCCCCAAGGCTCAGTTAACACAGGGGAAGGAGCTGGGTTGTGGCTCAGAAGCCATGTTAAATAGCCTGCAACCTTTAGATACTAACTCACTTTGAGAAGACCCAACATGCCCAGCAATCACAATTTTGCATCTGTGATTCATGCAAGTACTCATTTAATATATTATCTTACAGAAGACAGGAGCTTTTCAGTTACTAAGAGCATATTTCCCACAAGTATCAAATACTCCATGCAAGGAGGAAAGAAGCAACATGCTCACTGGCAGTTTGATTTCTCACAACAGCAGAGCATGAACATGCAGAGCACAAGTACAGCACTAGTTTGAAAGCCATACCATGTCCATTCCAGACACTCCATGAGAAAACTGCTGGAAATTTCCCTCGATTCAGTGATGTCCCAGGGTCCCCCTACACTAGACAGAGATAACAGCTTTTGTTCTCTCACCTAAGCCATGATAGCTGGGTTGGTATAGCCCTCTGGTGGTATAAACTGGCTTCTTATTTCCCCTCCTCAGCAGACCTACAGTAAGTCTGACAAAGCACTCTTCAATTAACCAAGCCACATCTATGCCAGGTTTTCCCAGCATGGGTGAGACAGACTATGAGGTATAATTTTTCTTCTACTCCTAACTAAAAACAATACTGGAATATTTCATAATGTAGACCTAACTCTAAGCTGATTGCACATGCAGTCAAATTTGCATTTTAATTGTGCATGTAAGCTTAAGCAAATTGGGAAACTACTAAACATTGAACTGCCACTATCACGGCTTATTCTCTGTCGAAGACATCTTTTAAAAGGAATTACTACCTCTCCCCAAATCTCTTCTTTTTAATTTATTTATATGCTATCTTGGAATGTTTTTCAACCATGCAAATTTGATTTCAGTAACTTACCCAAAATTTGCTCTTCCAAACTACAATAAGTTAATCCTCTACTGAAAGAGTACAGAGAAATTTTCATCACTGCAGTGGCAATATAATTATACTGTTATGAGTACAAAATATAAGTTTATAGCTCCACGGTGCAAAGAATGCTCAGAATTGTCATTAAACCACTTGCAGACAATTTTCATGATCAAGACATTTAAAACTGATTTTCAACCAAGATGAACTAATTTTTATGGTTACAAAAAACTAAATTAACATAGAACAAATTCAATGCTTGGTTACAATAGTATACAGTTTACAATGGCATACAATTTTAAATTATAAAATATCAACAAGTGTACTCTATTCCTTTCTTAAAAACACACTAACAATTTTGCCCTGTATCCATGTAATATTTTCTGCACCCATTAATCAATGTGTTTATAGACCAACTAGATACTCATTAAAATGCAAATTGGAAGAAACAAGTTATTTAATGTATTATGTAATAATGAACAATTTCATGTTAATTTGCTTCTTACTGAAGATATGCAAAACATTAAAGTTATTTGCACTTAAATGCAGTTCTTCCTCCCTTTCCAATGAAACTTTCAAGTTCCTTTTTAGGAACTTCAATAGATTTAATCAACTTTTAGAATGTAAGCCCACCATTTTTGGCATCTAAATATCTGACAGAAAAGTCTCCTGGAAGCCCCTTGTGGAGAACAGACGCTGACAGAGCCCTCACTTTAAAAGAGACAGGAACTCAGATTTGAAGTCTGCTTTGTCCTCAAGGACCAGAACTGGCAACATGTGGGGGCAGCAGGTGAGCAAAGCACAGCAGGGACAGGTGCTGCGAGCCACAATGTTTCTGCTCAGCTGGTTTACAGCCCTTTGCTTCTAGATCACAGCATCATTCATCCCTTTGACTAAACTAATCTGATAGAGGAAATGCAGTCTGAAACAATGCCATCACAAGGCTTCCCCTACATTTAAAAGTAGAATTCTAGTATGAAAAGAGATGAAAAGCGCTCTGTAAAATTGAGGGGTGGGTGTCTGTGTTAACAGTGGCCAACTCTGCTGAGTTTACAAACACATTTTCAAGGCTGAAAACCCTGAAGAGTTGGCTTGGGTCCTAAGACACAACCCTGGTCTTTTACATGCACTGGGAAGAAAACATGCAGGCAGAATTATTTACCTGTGTGAATCCATTACCTCCAGTTTAGGCTCAAGACATCATCTAGATACTACTTTGCTTCATACCATGCCCCTCTTGACACCTGTGCAGTTACAGTGAAGCCAAGGGGTCTGAAATGGGGTGGAGCCCACCACCGCTTGGGAAAGCCCATGACTGGCTGCAGCATTCCATGGCTGCCCACATCAGCCTTCTCTGCCCACGGCTTCTGCTGTGCAGGGCTTGGCCCCTCGGCAACAATCATACCTCTGAAGAGAGGCTCCACACCTCGTCAACTCCCTTCTTCTTCCCTTCACCATCCAAACAAAAAATTACACCTTTTTGTGCATTTCCTCAATGCTTATAGAGCAATCTAAAGATTGACATACAGCTTTTGTATGACACTGTTGAGGAGACCTAAAGAACAATATAATTAAAAAGCAATAAAAAGTGAAGTCCCTCAGCAAGGGCAGTACGTGTTTAAAGCTCTGTTTACCCAAGGACAGATCTGTAGAGCAAGGCTGCATAATTCAGAACCAACACAGCAGAAGTTGGTGCTATTTAGAAAACAAGAGTTTTAATTTATGAAAACTTACAAATTCCAAATAGTTACTCATTGCTTTAAAACTACTACACTTGAGTTTTCAATAAGAAGCAAGAATTTATTTTAAATATATTGCTAGGAAATCCATGTGTTTAATATTTTTTTAATACTATGGTGGAAGATTTGACACAAATGTTTAAATGAACAAGAACTGGTACACAACAGAAATGTACACGATGATACACTTCATTTAATGCTACATTTTGGCAAGAGCAAGTGTATCATTACTTCTTCAAGAAATGCCTTGCTTAGTCAAGCAGAAGTAGCTCCCATGTGGGAGAGCAAGAACTATTATGTTACATGGTTTTACTGGAGATAATTCTTTACTAAACCAATCAGACCACATAATAACAGCATTCTAACACCAACTACAGGCTCTTGGAGACCAGTTTGTGTGTGGCCTAGATTTCATAGGCTTCTTTATAACAGATGTGTTGGATGAGGGTAGTGTTACTTCATATATTAACTTGTGTGTTCCTTAGGTAAAACAGCAGTATGAGTCTAAATTCTGCCTCTTACATGTTCTTCTTACAGAAGGTGTGTGCCCTGTGCAAGGAGATGATAAACCTGAAATCCAAAAAAATCCATTGCAATTACAATTCATCAGTTTCTAAACCTCGCTGAAAGTACTGACGATCTCTGGAAGACGTGTCAATGACATCTTTTCAGCTCATGTATAAGAATACCCAGTTGTATGTTTAAGAATGCCCTGGTACAAACAACTGTGCAGCCAAGTCCAAAAGTTGTAAAAGGGGAACTATTTATATATCTGATAATTTCTCTTTGTTCTATAATAATATGCAAACATAGAAACTGTATTTTTGTAGGAGCATAAATGAAAACAAAATCCTAAAAATTCTCCTCTCCAACAGATGCTAGAAAACTCCCATTACCTGAAATACACCAGCTCAGGATCAAACAGGAAATAATCAGCCATATGCCAAAGGAAGGGCCTCACCCTACAACTTTTTATTTATAAAATACTGAATAGATGGAAAGCCACTTCCTAAATCTGCTCCACGGTAAAGTTCTTGCTCCATCCAAAACAGGAAGGGTGAAGTTTATCTACAAAAGACTCTATGTTAATTCTCTTGTTAAAAATGCTTTAAATAATTTTCAGTTACGTCCACTGACCATAAAGGAAAGTGATATTCATTTAAGCTTCAGCAGAATGGGCTATATATTAACAGCAACAATAAAATGACAAACTAATCTTTCTTGTCATCAAAACAACACAAATATTTCATAGGAAACGTACAGTAGTTCAAAATCCACACAGACCAACTGTGTTGAAGTCAAGATCAAAAATTATGCATTTGATTTTACCCAAAACTGACTTGTGATGACTCAGTTTCCCTCAACAAAAGTTGTCCCACTTTCAACAAATATCCTCAGCTACAAATATTCTCAGATTCAACAACATTCTGCATTAAGTGGGCTAATTTTTGTTAACGGGCAAGACAGCATTTTATCCTGAGGTGTGGATTGTCTGTATTTTCTCCAATTGCACAATGAAAATAAGCAGCAATAGAAAGAAATAACTAAAAAACCCCCTTTCTTTCCAATTAAGAGCAACTCAGAGCAGATCAGTTACACAATTAACTGGCAGCAGCATTGCTAATACAAACTCAAAACTGGTGGATCTATGAGTTTAAGAACCAGTCCTTATATGAGAAAATTTCCTCCCTATCACTAGATAAAGAGCAACTTAAATTTTTTTTTTTCTTTAATGGTTAAAAATATGCTAAAGCAAGTTTGAAATTGCAAGTCAAAGGGTAGGTTTTTTCATCACACATGCAGCATAAAGAAAATACTACATAAAACAAGTAAACTACTGTATGTAATGGACAGCTTTTCAGAAAAGCAACAGCTGCAAGAAGAAAAACAATTACTTCGATTACCAACATTTTATGGCTTAGTTTATGTTAAACCTTACTGCTTCTGAAGGTTTAGAATTACTTCACACATTATATTAGCCTCACAAATCAGTTTTATTAGTACCTCAATAATGAATCAAATTTTTTTCATGTCCAAGTTACTGTCCTGCCTTTACCCTTGAAATAGTCACTCATCATTTCTTTTAAATACTCATTTCAAATGTAAAACCAAATAAATTAAAAAGTAAATTATTTTGGAGGACTTCTCTAATCTTTCCTTAGCTTGTGGATACGTATCTTTTTCTACATGCAGCTGCTATTCCCCCTTCCCAGCTGTCAGCATCCCTATGCCAGAAACCATCACCCCACTTGTTTGTGCGAACCACTAATATACAGGAGTACTTCTAAAATGAATTCTTAGGCAAAACCAGTCTGATTAGGTCACATGCTAGGACATCAGCTGGGCTGCAGGGAGGAATCTCCTATCCTGGGTGAGAAAGTGATGAGCAGCTATGGATAGCATCTAAAGAGGACATTTTTCTATAGCTTTACACTAGTGTGTCCACCTTGAGCTTATCTGGAAACACTCACTGAACTTCCACCTAATCCAGACAGACAAAGCACACAGGATCTCTGTTTAAATGTCTGCATATCTAAGTATGTAACTTCAGTCAAATACAAAATATATACAGAAACAGAACATAAAGCTGGCACAACGGCTGGGGTTGGAGCAGGTCAGAGAACCTCATGAATGAATGAAGCCTCATTTCTTACTGAAAATATGTTCATTCCTCCTATGTTTTTAACATCCAACACATGAACTATCTCTCCTTCTGAATCTGTTCCCACAATTCTAGTTATTTCCATGTCAATTTGGAAGCAGAAATCTGATCCAAAAATTGGTAAAAACAGAAAGCATGTCTCTCCCTAAAGAGAAAGTCACAAGGAGTAGAGATTAGTCTTCTATGGTTAGTAAATCATGTGTCTTAGGGCAGCGATTATCAACTGTGGTTCCAAGGGAATGTAGTACAAGTTCTTAATTTACTGAGTGGATATACCACTGACTGTATCCCACAGTACTTGGAATTAATTATTCTGTAAGTTTGGGTTACACTCATAAGCAATATTGAAGAATCACAGCGATCAGCTGGTTCAAAAGGGCTTGGAAATCACTGGTCTTTTTCATTGTGGAAAAAGAAGCCTATTTTGTACTTAAAAACATCTTCTAAGAACACTGGCTTTCTACAGTGTTTCTACTGGCTTTTCTTTACAAGCTTTTCTTAATGAGATAGTTAAGCACGGCTGCAGCATTTCAGCACAAGAACTGTTACCTATCAAACTCATTAAAGGAATGTCTGCCCTATTCAATCCAGTGTCACTGAACATTTTCCAGAAGTTGTCTGATGGGGTGGGTGAACTGACAGAAGACAGATAGGGAACAAACTTGGCAAGATATTCATATATCATGAATACACACTCATGACTTCTTGAAATGTTTGCTTGTCTTCAGATTCTGGCATCCACTGAAAAGCTTTGATTCTTTTTGAGTCTGGCTTCAGCCTGTCCTTATAAAAAGGGAGAAGAAACTGGGATCATCAAATACTGTTCTGTGTTGGGGTTTCTTTTTGAGACAGTTTTTGAGAGCTTTAGCTCTGTATTCTTCAGACAGCTTAGGGCAGCTTTCTGTGATCCCTGACACCTAGAAATTTTGCTAGCAGCATGATGCAACAAATCCACCAAGTCAAAAAATAACAGAGATATATCCAGTACTCAAGAAATAAAACTCAGAATCACAGAATCATTAAGGTTGACCTTTAAGATTGAGTCCAGCTGTAAACACAACACTACCAAGTGCACCACTAAACCTTGTTCCTAAATGCCATATCTACACATCTTTCAAATACCACCATGGATAGTGATTCCGCCACTCTACTGGGCATCCTGTTCCAATGTTCGGCAATTGTTTTGGTGAATTTTTCCTAATATCAAATCCAAACCTTCCCTGGTGCAACCTGGAGCCATATCCTCTTGTCCTGTCACTTGCTGCCTGGGAGAAGAGACTGACCCACATCTTGCTACAACCCCCTTCCAGGCAGTTGTAGAGAGTGCTAAGTTCTCCCCTGAGCCTCCTTTTCTCCAGGCTGAACAACCCCAGCTCCCTCAGCCACTCCTCGTAAGACTTGTGTTCCAGGCCCTTCACCAGCTCCGTTGCCCTTCTCTGGACATGCTCCAGCACCTCAATGTCCTTGTTGTAGTGAGGGGCCCAGAACTGGACTGGCCCCTGTACTGGTGCCCAGTACAGGGGGACAATCACTGCCCTGGCCCTGCTGGACACACTAATGCTGACACAAGGATACTAGCAGTCTAGGCTCAGTCTTCTTGGATTTACTTCTTGAAATATCCTATTTACTACAACTATAAACAGGGAGGCTGACTATGGTACCAGTATTTGTTTACTAGTAACAGCAGTAAAGCATCATGTAAATTAACAAGTCAATGAAAAGAAAAAGCTAGAACAAACCAGCAGCTGCCTCAAACTCTGACAACCTCCTCCAGGTTACAGATTCATTGAGTATCACCAGCAGCATTATGAATTATAGTCACTTCAGAGATACAGCAAATTCTGCCTCTGCCCAATACTTCAATGTGTAGAACTTCACTCTGGTAAACCACACAGACAACTGAAGGTATGGGGGAGTTGTTTAACTAAACACTTCATCAGATTTCAAATTACCACCACCATGTCGATGATTTGAAGGGATCCCCAAATAATTAGAAAATCTGTCAAAAATCTGCAAAGATACTTACTTTGCCATTTTAACCTTACCTTTAGACATACATAGGATATAGTGTGAATAGCCTAAAATAACTCACTTTACAGCAACACCAAACTAAGTAATTTCAGGTCAAACCGCTAAAACTGGGGGAAAGAGTAAGGTAATAAGGAGGTAATACAAAAGAAGATATAAACTAGATAATGAAACTGGAAACCACTGAAGTACAAATGAAAATATTTACAGAATAAAATGTACTGTTACAACAAACTTTTTATGCTGAATCTCTAAACAGAATAATAGCTGCTGCTGATAAAGTCTACTGATACTGGATTGATACAGTGTGTTTTGGATGAGAACAGCATGGAAAGAGAGCAGTGAAGTCTCTTTTGATAAGCAGAACTAAACAGTTTACTGCCCAAGATAAAGACAGGTTGCTAAAGGTCAAACACTTCAATGCAATAGCCAAAAGAAACAGTACCACACCATTTACCTTTTAACCTTACTTCATACAAAATTACCACGCGTTCTCAAAGATACAGAATACACAGAGGTTATTCGTACAAACATATCCTGAAAAATAAGGCATTGCTTCCTTCACACAGCCTTCCAGAATCCAAAGAAAAAAACCAAAAAACAAAACCAAACAAAAAAATCACAAAAAAACACCAACAAAACAAAACACAACCTCCCCCCACAACACCAGCAAAAAACCCCACAAAAAATAACAAACCAAAAATAACAAAAAATAACAAAAAAAAAAAAAAAAAAAAAAAGATAAAAAAAATCCCAAACAGCTCATGCTAATAAAGAATGAACTGTACTGTCTGGAATCAGAATTAAATTAGGAAAAAAATATTTAATTATTTAGAGCAAGCCAAATTAAATAAAAAACAACAATGAAAATGATGACATTTTCTCATTTAAATTAGAAAGTCCAGTGGGCTTTTTTTTTCCTTAAAATCACATAAAGGTTTAAACATTACAAACTTTCTATTTTTAAGTCAGCTGGTAAGGAATTTTGCTATTTCAAGGATAAGTATACACAAAGAATTTACATACTAAACAAGAATTATTTAATTTATTTATGTATTTCAGAGTACCATGGACCGTGTAAAATAATAACAGCAACTGTTCAAGGGAAAAAAAAGTTGCCTTCTCTAGGGAAAGTCAACAGTTTACACTCTTGATGAAGAAAACACAACTAAGACTTTCCATTTATTGGTTGCAATGCACCTAAACCTGATTTTAGAACTATTGCTTAGTTTTAACATAATCAATTTACTCTCTTCATATTACTTTAACTTAGTACTAATCTTTTTCACTTGTTTACGTCTTTTCTTTGTTCTCCTTAGTTCATCACTGCTCAGAAAACTGCACTGTGGACAAAGCTAAATCACTCTTCTTGTTCCAAACACCCTGCAGTTTGGCCAATAAATACCTAACAAAGGAAGCACTACTATCTCTGACTACCTTCACTTCTCCCATAATTTTATCTGAGTCCTCCCCATTCCCTTAGCAAGTATTTATTCAAGTTCTCATATAACCCTAGTAGCCCGAAAAATCAAAAATTCACTGAAAAACATTTTGAGTCAATTGAATTATGTGAACATCTTCGTATCACCTTGTGACAGAAATGCATTTACATTTCATGCATTCTATGAAACAGGAAACTACAAATAAAGGTATGCTCCATAACTGCATGGAAACATTATCTAAAGAACAGAAACACTGCCCACTATATATATTATGTACATATGCACACATGTTCTTTCAGAGCTTTAATACAGTATGTAATACAACAGCTTTAAGGAGTACAGTAAAAAACTACTTGCTTATTAGTTACACCTACCTGCTGAGTGATACACAGTGAAATCAACTGCAAACATACCAAAGAAAGTTTTTATCCTTACACGCATAAAAAACCTTACCTGACACCAGACACTGAGTGTTTATACTTGGGTAACATGCTAAATGTCCTTGCCTCTTTTAAAATCTTAGTTGATCCACAACAGACAAAACCAAGCTCAGCACTTTATCCCCAATAGACCTCTGCATATCTCAATATAACTCCTCAGCAATATGCACATATGTTTTATTAGGAATACTTAGAACAACCTTTACAGTAGATGAGATACTTCTCTTTGGGATCGCTGCTCTGCCTGCTTACTGTGACACGAGTAATGCCTACACACATTAAAAGGCTTCAGAGCCAGCTCATTATAACGGTACATGCTTTTCTGGGTAGCAAGAAGTCCATCCTACTTAAAGTAGAAAGGAGCACTCCTAAAGCACACTGGTTTTTAGTAACTTATCTGGGTCATGAGAGATCATATAACTACTTGCTTATCTTTGCTTCTGATTTTAGCAAAAACATAGTTGCAAGAAACCTCCTTCCATTTCAACATAAGAAAAAGGAAAATTGTACAATGAGCTGTAGCTATGCCTAAGAATACATTTGACAAAAACTATGAAAAGCATTAAAAAAAAACTCATCAGGGCATTTTTGAGTTATGGCTAGACCTATACTTGGGTAACCAGATTAATAATTTCATTAAAACCTCATTTTTACATTAAGTTACATTACATTTACATCCTAGTTGATGACAAATACAGTAAACTGAACAGAAGAGACAAAAGAACAGCCATGAATGGCATGTTTATCAAATTTTTTAGTAAGCGATTTCAGGTACTTGATGCAGGAACGCTGCATTTCCTGCCTTACAATTGTAGCTTCCTGCAGATGCCTCGAGGGCATCCAGAGAGGAAGACACCAAGCTGGAAGCACCTGCCTGCTCCCCACTTGTTTCTGGCACCAGAAATAGCAACGGGTTTTCTTGCATGATGTAGCGTCTCCACCCTCCAGCCAGGGAGAAACTCCACTGCAGTTGCCCATGGGCTTTAGAGCTTCTGTGGAATTAATTCTCATCTCCACCCATGTTCCCCATCTCATTCCTTCCCCCACCCTCTTGGCTGCAGTTCCTGATCTTGGCAAAAATCTTTTTTTTTTCAACTGCAAGTCCAGTCCCACCCTTGTTCATTGCTTCCCACACTCAGTTACTAACCCTACCTCTCCTGTCACCACAAATCCTTTCATCTCTTCCAGATTTCCTCCACCCTCCAATTCAGAGGTCACCTCATTCCTCAGCTAGAAATAGTTCCAAGAACTTAGGGGCCAGCTTATTTCACAACTAAATCAAAGTTTGGCTCCAACAGGCCAGTTGAAAGAGGCTGTTCTGAGGGTGTCTAGTGATGCACTAGCGCTTCCAAGCGAGTTAATTCTCAATGATTTCTGCCTGATGATTAAATAACTGTCTAAAGCAGTACTTTATGACACTGAATGTTCAGAAACAGTAGTAGCTCAACACACAACACAGGGTGGCTACTCACTTGTAGCAGCAGGCACATTTAAGGAAACACACTGAACTTAAGAGAATTAGTTAAGTAAGTGTTTGCAAATTTTTCTTTCTTTCTCTTGATCTGATTCATGGTCAGGCCCCACAAAGACTACTGTGCCAGCATAGGGAACAGTACAATACAGGGATGAAATTCCTCAAACTATGGTTGCCACCAAACTCTTTGTAACGTACAGCTGAAGTCTGCAGTGGTACAGGTTGGTTTTGATGGCAGCATTTGCTTAAGGGGGACTTCTTGATGTCTAATGGGCTGCAATCATAATATAGTCTCAACTGGAACTCATACAGTTTCTGTTACTGACTATATTCATAAAGCTTGTAACAACTAATCATCTTGGTTTATGCCTAAATTGAATTTAGCTGAAATCAAACAGTAGAGTGGAAAGATACACAGCACAGATACTCTACAATTGCACAAGATAGTTTCTCCAGGAACCCAAGTGAAGAAGAAACATAATAAAATGGGCAAATTTCCAGCTGAAGATGATCACTGAAAAGCTTGTGTCAGCATATCCTAATCTATTCATCATTTTGTGTTTAAAAATGCTTATGTCGAGTTTTTTTTTATTTAGGTAGCACGTGACCAAAAAAGTTAATATATAAATTATTTACTATACTAAGGTGGTGAACAGCTTGTGAGGTGTAATTATGGTCAAGTAAGCACGCACAGTACCCAAGTAAGGAGAACATTTCATGTTGTAATGAAACCAAGTATTTAAGCTATCTGAAGCCAGGAGAAGAGGAAAGATTGCTAATAAACAAATTAAAACTTGGAGAAACAGTATCAAACCCATCTATTAAAGGTTACTGTTGTCATTCAGAGCTTGAAGTCCAATAGTTCAGAAAATTAACGTATGAACAGTTCTTCTCAAGAAGCATGAGAAGGTAAAGAACCACAAACAACCCACGACCCACTCGATTTTGTCAGTATTCACTTTCTGTGTTTCTTTCAAGTCAGGCTGACTCTATGAGCAACTCTATTAGCCTTTCCAAGTCAAAGTACCAAGGTAAAACAGGCACACCATAAACTTTGTCCTGTGGGGAAATCTTGGCCCTTGTTTTTCTGCCCTATTTTGTGAAGCATGCCATTGTGATAGCCATACTAGAGTACGTCCAGACAACCACCGAAGACTCAAGTCACAACACCAAAGCAAACAAGAGTCAAACAAAACAGGAAAGTGATCCTTTGTGGGTCAGCAATAAATGGTGATGTGCATTAGTCATTTATACCCCAAGATAAAAATCTAATAGCCTCATAATCTTAACTTAAAGAAGCAGCACATGCATAAGCAACTTATGCAACTGTAGATTTCTTCCCCATATAACTTAGGAAATTAAACTTCAGAAAAATTCTCAATTCTGATGCCTTTTAGAACTATAAGATTACCCAGTATTTTAAAGGTTAGAGAAAATGAATAGGTATAATTTACCCATCTTTACAACATATTGAGTTTAACCTACTCAATTAAACAACTGCCAAAAGAAAGAAGACATCAGGCTAGGTGAGACACTGAGATACAGCATATAAATTTAAGAACCAGGTGACAAACACAACCTGTCACCAAAATGTCTTTGGTCACAGATGATCCTATATTTATATATGAGTCAGTGTTGTACATAAATCAGATTACAAATGGATTAGAAGACTAAACTACAAGCACTAGGAAAACTGTCATCTACAAAACAAGCTTCTGTTGTAGAAAAAAGTCTGTAAAAGACACACAAACCCCCACAAAACTGTAGATTCACACTTCAGCAGATTTTCCCTACCTACAGATTTTGTGTGTGACACTCTTCTGTTGCAGTCTATTTCAACCTCCTGAGGCCTCAAAGTACTTGCCAGAGCAGGAGAAATGGAAACCTGCTTCCATGCCAAACATCAAGTCCTTCCTGTCACCTACCTTCCTGCCACTACATTTCATTTGCCACTTTCCATGGGTTTTCACATGTTTGCTCAGTTACCACCATCCCATCATTGCATATGGTTTTATGAAATTTCCTTATGACACTGTTCCCTGTTTGGCCTATATACATCTTGTGTTAAGCACCACTCGGACTCCTGTCTTTCAGAAGATCAATGCTCAGACTGTATCAGGGATACTGATAGAGCTGATGCATAATCAGAGTGCAGGGGTAGAGATGCTAGACAGTAGTTCTTTGAGCTTGGACTGTTTCTGAGGGAATTTAAATTTCTGGATCTAGTTACCAGGTATATGGGACTGATTTTGCCCTTAGTCTGTTTCAATGCAGGAAGCAGCAAGTTTCCCTAGTTACAATGCTGAAGAGACAGTAGGTTGTAAAAATAAAAAATACTTAAAATTTTAATCTTTGGTGCAGTGAGCCTACTAAGAGATAATTTTATCTTTAATCCTTAAAAGAGTTCAAAAATAAAAACACCATTGCTAACCTACTTCTTAAATCCACCAATGCCCTTCTGTTAAAGCAAGAATAAGATGGAGATGAAGTTGGAGAGAAGCATTTTTCTATCCTCTGAATTAAATCCAAGTTATTAAAACCAACAACAAAACCCCACCACCAAAAAAAACCAAAAAAACCCAACAAACCTAACAAACAAACAAAAAACTCCAACCCACAAAAACAATAACCCTCACTCCCACAGAAACTACTGCCTTTATCAAGGCTCAGACGATTCATCATTTCTGGTTTTATCCTTCAGCATTCCCAGGAGGTTTGCTAGTGTCAATTCTGCTTATCCTTCCAAGGATCTCAACTTCTGACAGTTTTTTCAGTAGGCAATTTCTCAAAATTAATTCCTAATTATATATCATGGCCCACACAGTTTTAGTGAGTTTCTTCTCTTCCTAACACCTTTTCCAATCCTGTTGACACTCATCATCTCTTGAAACTAATCTTTCTTCTTTCCAGCCCACTCACTATTATAGTTTCCAAGTCTTCTTTCATCCTGTTTTTGTTCTTCTGGTTTCTCACAACAGAACCAGAAATTTTAAGTCAAACAATCACCACCAGCTTTTGATTGAAAAAATGCTATTAAATTAATAACTCCTTAGATTTTCACTCTGTCTGACCAAGAAGTCAATCTTGTCTTTCAGATTTGAACATGTCCTTTTTTCACATGTCCTTTGGTTTCAGCAAAGTCCAGCAATTTCATCAAGTACCTAACTACTAACCCTCTCTCATTTAAGTCTTCCAGAGATCTGCCACCAAATTGTAACACCTGTAAACAATGCCCTTTAAGAATGTCCGTAAGCAAACAATCCTCTGAGCTCTTGCAGTCTGCAGTGCTGCTTGATCACATAATGAAGTGTGGGGTATGCCCAGCCACTGCCTTGGAGGGACAACTGCTGAGATAAGGAGAGTGCTTAATCTCCCAGCAGAACTCCCCTGGAAAGGGAGCCACTTTTCAGTTATGGTGAGAAGTAGACAAACCCAGAATGCTCTCGGAGACCCTATGCAGATCCTTTGTAACCCACTGGCCTTTACCTTCTGACACCCACCTCCTGTATCCCTATAAAGCTAGCCCCCTGCCCCTGTGAGGGCAGAGAGATGCTCGTCCCTGGCTCCCCTTTGCTGGACCAATAAAGCTGCCTCGTGCAGAACGGCTACACGAGCCTCTTGTGTCTCTCTCCCTGCTCTGGCCTGGAGGCTGCCCTGCAGAGCTGAGCTGAAACCACGAGCTGACAATCACTTAAGAACTGACAGTCTCTGCACTGGCCCTCCCAGCCAGCAGCTGAGGGAAGACACCGGGCCCCGGGAAGACGATTCATTTTGGGACCATCTCCCCGGACCGGTCACAGCTTCCTCGGTCAGAGCTACTGACCCCTCACCAGCTGCCATAATGAAGTGCCACTACATCGAAAACTCTACATTTGTCAATGGGCTGAATACCCAGCATTTGGCAACTTCAAAATAATGTGATCAGTACAGGTCTAAAACTGTTTATATTAAAAAACTTAAGGCAAACATGATCTTCAATAGATAGTGGTGAAAGCTAAAGGTGAGTTACATCTAATTCAAACCTCTCTAAGAAATACCCTACTGTTACTGGATAAATGCATACATTTCTGGTATTAAATTCTCTTTAAAGTATCTCCCTATAAGCATGCATATTAAACAACTAGCACTTTTTATCAGCTTTCCAATGAAAAAAGCTGCTGGCAAAAATCTGAAATGTGGTAATATATTTTCTTATTAAACCATACCTTCAGGTGCTGAGTACAATGAGTTGCACTGCTTTTGCATATGCAGCAGTTTGTAATTATGAACACAGCAGAGCACACCAAATAACCCATTCGTGTCCACAGAAAGGGAATAGAACACAGCTGAACAAATGGAAAGTGAAGGATTACAACTTCTAAAGCATGGTGGCCCAAACACAAGAAGAGGAAAGTAGCTAAAGTTTTCATGTCCATTTACAAGTATCCTGCTTTAAACAAATGTATTTGTAAGGAGAATAAAAGAGACGATGAAGAAACTGACCAAAAGCTTTTATGTTCTCCATCTTGTAGTTTCATAAATATGAAAACACGAATTTCTAACAAATAGGTCATATTTGCAAAATTGAAAGACCCCAGCACAAAAAAAATACTTCAGGCAAGTGTGAAATATGAAGATCGAATAAGCATAACAATGTGACTGATTTGATTTTGTAATGGTAAAAAGGAAGTCTAGAATAAATACTAAAAGACAGTAGAGAAATTAGCAGGTCAGAATTAATATGAAAGAAAATGTGTCTAAGAACATGTAGAAAGAAATAAATCACTTGACTTTAGATGTAAGGAGAGGGATACTGATACAAGGAAACTAATAAACCACAAAAGGATGAAAGAAGATCATAGGCAGATGATATAATTAAGTAAAAGAGTTATCATCAATTTTTCTGAGAAGCTTAAGGCAAAATAACAAAACCTGACACAAATGTTTTCTTGATTAGGAAAAAATAAATTAACACACTTAATTACATTTAAGTAAAATAAACATAAGCTCAGAGGAGGCATGATACATACTACGCTACCAACCAAATTAGACTGATGATGATGAGCCCATCATTAAGGCCTTGTCACTGGATATTAAGCACAGAAGGTTTGAAGGACAACAGCAAAGCAAGGAGGGAGAGAAAATCTACAGATTCCCGATCTTTTACCCTCATCTAGCCTGTTACTCTTGCCTCGTCTACTCCTGTCAGAAACAAAGCATGTCTGACCTCATCCACAATCAGAAATAATCCTTTAATGTGTTTTTAGCTACTGTTCCAGTACCTTCAGCTTCGCTTAGCTCACCTACTTCTTAACTTATATTTTAATTAGGGGATTTTTTCTAACCTAGATAATTTTGCCTGAAATAAGCAACAGCACAAGCAGACCAACAAGCTAATCTAAGGAAATAGTAACCAGTTTCCCTGGCTCAGCTGAAGTGAGCTTTTCAAAAGAAAAGGTACATCCAAGGCCAGCTCTGACATCCTCCTTCATTCCGTCCTGGATTCTCATTACTCCAATTTATTAATTTACTTATTTTATTACAACTGCTAAAACTTAAGATACTTGATCTGTCACATCCAAGACTTACAAAACTTTTCCAATATAATTACCATGAGCTTATCCCTAGCCAAGATGCAGAAGCTTCATATTTACATCCTCTTTCACCTTTATACTGTTGAAGAACTGTAAAATAGTTTTGCTTGAAGCAAAACAAAACTAGCAAAGGAAGCAGGAGGGGTTGGGGGCCGGAAGGAAGTCATACAGCAAACTCCCATGCACTAAACAAACTACAGCTATTTTATTATGACAGAAATGCATGTATAATTTTGTTTGTGTTTTGTTGGTATTAAAACCAAAATTTTTTTAACAAAGTCCTTTCAATGTAAAGTATCACTTTGTGAGAGGTCAGTCTTCTCTCAGAGCAGTACCTCCAGAGAACAGAGTCCCATTAACAAGTGTTAGGTACACACAAAGACAATTCAGCTGTTGCTATATAGATCTTACCAGAACAGCAGCTAGGACAAAGAAGGGGAACAAGAAACATTTCTTCTCAAACTACACACACACTGTAACTGCTAAAACCTGTTTTTCTTACTTAATTGTAACTTCTAGGTCAGAGAATTCTAAAAAGAAAAATTAGTTAGACAGCAGATCTGGAAACAGAATTTGGACAGCCTGTTGACCCAGCCACACCCCCATTTTTCCTTCTTTCTATGCACCATAGCTATGAAGTTTCAAACACAAGCTTTAGAAACATCTCTAATTTTAAGCATCTTCCAGCAAGAAGGCTGTCCCATTAGGGTAATAGTTCATTAATACTACTGAGGACTCTTAACAAGCAATACTAATTTAGAACATCAACTAATCAGTTAGAACAGCAATTAATCTAAATGTTTAAACATTAAAAAAATATTGTTCTGCTGAACACTTAAAAACATTGGCGAACTGAAAGCATACAGTCGGCCAATAATTCCATTAAGAATAAAAAAGCATGCACGAATGTATTAATTCCTGGGCTTAATTAATTCCTAGATGCCAGAACTCTGTGGTACTGAGGGTTCAGTGTCAAATCTCATTTAGAAACTCAGAGGTTTATTTTTTGCCAGAATCAAGGAGGGTACTTGGTAAAATTGTCATTTGGTAAAATTTGTCTTCAGAAAAGAATAGATTTTCAGAGGTAATCCATGTCACTCCAACTTGAATATGCAACTTGTAAGAAACGTGGACACATAATAAGGGACTAATTAACACAGTGTTGCAGACTCGATGTCTAGACAAGATAAGACATTTCAAGAATCCCTGCTACTCATGCTCACGAAGGAAGAACAAAGAGATAGCCTTTTGTGCAACACTGATGCTGAATAGCTCCAATTATGAATTTAACATCAGGGACATACTTGTCATCACTTCCAAAAAAAACCACCACACTTCAGCACATTACATGCTAAAAGCATAAGCTGATCCTTAACCATATAAAACCAGAAACTAAACAACTCCAAAAATAATACCTTAATGCATAATGCATGCTATTAAATGCAAAAATATTTTAAAAGTGCATGAAATGGTTACATTAGGAAACTACAGACATTCATTGATCTTGACATGCAGATGGCAAAATACACTGCTATGCTGTTTTCAAGTAACCAGCCCAATCTTTTAAGCATCTCTTTAATGGGGTTCTACTTCACCATGCTCAGACAAATGTTCAGACAACATTTAATACATTATTTCAAAATTGTAAGAGTAAAGAAAAGAGGAAAATGCATGTTCAAAGGTCTAAGGAAACAGCTAACTTCAAAAAAACCCAACCAATCAAAAAACATCCCAACCCAGAAAGCTAATTATCTCACAATTTTATTTTTTAAAAACTCTCCAAAGCTTTTTATTACAGACAGAACATTAAAAAACACATCATGGAATATATTAAAATGAGAGATACACATTAACGCGGCAGAATTTCCATTCAGTGCAGAAGTACAAAGACTGAAAAGACTCTGCACCTGGATAAAAGGGAATAGTTTCCACAGTACCTGCCACGCAAAAGTTCCAGGAAAAAACCTTATTCTTCCAACCACAAAGTGGCAGAGCCAGAGGGTTCTAGGAAATCAACCCTTCCCTGAGAGCAGCAGAGCCCAGTCCCAGTGGAGCGGGTCCCAAAAGCAGGGGACCACACCAAGGAGCTGGGACTCTGCAGCTCAAGAATGGAGACAGGAAGCTGTCAAGAGAAGCAGCGAGCAGAAACCATGTCCTTGTTGGAAAGAAACCATGTTCTGGAATGTGAAGGCAGCTGAGCTCAAGACACAGAGCAGTGAAACACTGAAACAGGCTGTCCAGGGAAACAGCAGAGCCTCCTTCACTGAAAATATGCAGGGCTCAGTTTGATAGAGCCCTGAATGACCTGACCTAAGGCCCTGTTTCACAGGGATTTGCTCAGGTAAGTCCCATGCAACCTAGATGTTTCCACAATAGTGTCACTATGCCTGTTGTTTCACAGACGAGACCAAAAATGCCCAGGATCTGCAGTCCCAGTTCAGGAATGTTTTCAAGCATCTGTGCATCTGCAACCATATCCTTCCTTTCCCAGTAATACTGGCACACTTCAAATGAAATACATACTTCAAAGTTTTTCTAGTTTGGGAGTGACACAGATAACTCTTGGCTCTGTTTAAACAGTGTCTGGATTTTTCCAAGCCTTTACCCATGAGGAGAACTTCTGGTTTCCTCTCTTTATGTCAGCTTCAGTTAATATTTGCAAAGCAACTGCAGACTCCTAAAAGATAGTCACTATATAGCAAACAGCAACTAGCCCTTGCTTTGACACATTTTGCCCTGTCATCATCAGCACACAAATAACTTAATTTTTCTTCAAATGACATGATTTTACGAATAAATTTACCAAATAAATAATATCCAAATAATTTCTTGATGAGCCAGGGTGATCATTTACAATCATGCTTCATTTAAAATTCTGCAATTGGCAACTGTGTTACTGTACCTTAGAGAAAAGGCAGAGGCAACTTTACAATAGAGTGGTATGAGTGATACACGAGATACTGAGATGGACTAATTTAAAACAGAACACCTGCATGAATATTTCATTCAAATGCTCAAGGGATATTTTTGCTTGTTTTTCTTAAGAGAAATAACAGACTATATCACAAGCTGCCACCTCCCTCCTGCCCAGGGCATCAGACTGCCTGTTTCTCTGCTGCACAGCAATGGATTTGCTCATTGCAGCACCATGCATGTTCTGTCAGCACAGCTTTTTGCCTCTGGGTTTTCCTGAAATAGTATCATCCTATGAAGTAAAAGTACATATTTGGAAAATTTTGCTCCTTTTCCTGGTTAGAGCTTTGGAGACAAATGGATATGGAGAGGGCAAAGCAAAGAAGGCTTTACCAGGAGTCTGGAACAGCCAATAAATACTTGGCAATCAAGTTGAGAATAAATATGAACCAAAAAGGAAACATCACTACATCTGGTGCTCCAAGAGAAAGAAAAATTTAGGAGACAGAAGAAGTTCAATGGGTCAAACTCACTTCCTCAAACACTAGCTGGGTCTCCACCAATTCTTTAACACATACCCAGTGGCACATGCCCTGACTTCATTTCTTATTTATTTTAAATACCTTAATAGCTGTCCAGTGCATACTGAAAAACAACCTTTTGAAAATCTTGCTTTGCAGAAAGATTACAGCTTCACCATTCTTGCAGCGTAAGTCTTCGCAATAAGCATTTTATTTTAGTAATCCTTCCACAAAATTACATTCCAGAAATACTACACTAAACACTTGAATGAGATTTACCTGAAAATAAGTCCACAGAACCAAATAATTTTTCTGCTATTACTTGCGTCTTCAAGACAAATAATCAGAACTAAATTATGAAAAAGCTTTCTTATAAATGTACTAGCTTACCGCTCCCTTTAAAGATTTAAATGTGAAAATAAATTTACTTTCAGATACTAAGAACTCAAAGTAAACAAAATAGCATACAAATTTCTATAGAGAGACTGCTTCCATATACAGTAGGAAGATTCACGGTATTTCATTACGATGATTCATTATGATATTCATGATGATTATGAACATCATCTGGTCCATCACAACATTTTTTTAAAAATCAAAAAATTTAATTGCCAATCGAGAAGTTAATTTTAAATATTTATGTGAAAAAAATACAGATCATTTTCCAGTCTTAATTTTCAATGATTAAATAAATATCTTGGCTAACTCTTAACAAATTCACAGTACCTGGTTTATAAGAAAGTAAGCATCTTGTTCAGTTGAGAAAATAATTCTAGCATCATCCCAGAATCTTATTTAAATTCTGCAGAAGCTGACAGCTTCAATATTCAAACCAACAACAGGAGAAACTGGTTCTACAAAATTCAAATCTAAGTTATTCCTCAGGCTTTTCTGAACTAAGTTCCTAAAAGTATTCCATTTTACAGAACATAATCTAGATTTCCCTAGAATTAAGTGCAAACTCTACCAAACACAATAGCATTAGGTCATATGGAAAACAATATTTAGGTTTTTTGACCAAATTTTCATCTGTTTTCATTAAAACCCTGTCTTTAGGGCTTAGGGAAATTTAATCAATCATAGATTCACCAGCATCAGCTAACCAATCCCAACTGCTATTTTTTAAAAATCTGTTTCTAGCCTGTGCACTTCTATTTAGTCTGTCATTTCTAAAAAGCCCTAAGTTTATGCATTTGGTACTAGCTCTTTTAGGCTGTACGTAACCCTGTGATCAGACACACGGGGATAAATCAACTGCATCATGGCTCTCATAGTTACAGCATGCTCTGGTAAACTCCATCCCAGCACACACAGAAAGACATGCCCACCATGAACATGATTATGCAAAGCCAATATTAATAGAAGGAAAAAAAAAAACAAAAAACAATTGAGTAAAAAGCTGTTTTTCAAGTGTCAGTAAAAAGGAACAGTGTTGCAGCTCAGGAAATGGCCTCACAGGCAACAGAACAAAGGCCACTAGAATTATGAGACAGTCATTGTCTTAGCTTGCAAAACAGCAGTTGTTGCATGTAAGTTGCAGAAAACTACCATTAATTTCCATGTGCAGATAAATGCCATGTTCTTCAGAATTAAACTGTTGGAGATGTTATCACATCATCTTGAAAAATCAAATTACATTCCTACTACACTCCAAGGAGGAGGAAAAAATAAATCAAGGTAATTTTAGCAGAGCAAACCATTACTGTATTAGTGACAAAATGCCAAGAAGACTCACCTGTTCAATCTCCTTTGTCTTAGTTGCAATTGCTTTTGAACGACCAAGAAGCTGGCTGTCCTCATATAATTCTGTACTATCTGTTAGATTTGCTTCTGTTTCCTCTGTTTGTTTGATGTATAATGGAGCTGAAGATCCAGCCTTAAAAAAATCCAAACAATAAATTCAGTTTTGAGAGAAAAATAAAAAACCTCATTGTGAGGAAAAAAACCCAAAAGCCCAAATACAGTCATCAGTTAGATATGAATCTGCTCATCAAGACTATTAGTGAAGTATTATTGCTACAATCTTAACAGATACAGAAATACAAATTTTAAACATGTAGATAACATGGCATGACAAAACCCTGTGACACAGCCTTAACTGTGTAAAGGTAATGATGTCAGATAACCTTTACCTGCCCATCCACTGAGAAGAAATTTGTGTGTGGTATTTATAACACCAGAAAGCAAGAAAAATCCACAATGAAAATGTGACTTGTCTTCTGGGAAAGGATAAAAGTAACAAAATCAAGGGTACATAGGCATCAACAACAAAAAAATGCTGTCAGGAAGAACTCTTGAAGCATTCAGGGCCACAGGTCTATTATTAAAGGAGCTACGATAACTACTGTATAACAAAAGCAAACGTGTGATTAGAGGATTTATAGTAACATGAAAAATCACACTGAAGTACTGAAATTGTATAAACTTCCCTCTAAAACAGAAATCAAGACAGTATTCCTACTCCAATGAAAACAGACCCCAACTCCAAGAAGTTTATATAGAAGATGTAGTAATTTCCTTTTACAGCATTATTTAAATCCAGTATTATGGAACAGATTTATAATTTTTTTTTTTTTTAATAGGATTTGAAAATTGAAGATGATGACTAAAACTAGTTTCTATTATTCAAAAATAGAGGTGAAGAATCTTAAGACTTAACTAACGTAAAAGAGAAAAGCATTAGACAGAAAAAGGAAGTAAAAAGCTTAAGTGGTCCTGTGAACATATGCTCAAACCTTAGCAGGAACACAAACCATTAAGATTGCATCCCAAATCCTGCAACCCCAGTAAGTAACAAAATGCCTGAGAGTGAGTGAAGGCTACTAAAAAGTCCAGTGCAACATGAAGTTCAACTATTAAGCATTATATAAGATAAACAGGAAAAAGTTAAGAACTCTTGCAATTCCTACATGACGGCCTACTAATCAAGGTGAGAAGTCCTTTTTTCCGAGACTCAGAATGAGACGCCTTACTTCCTTCATTAGCATTTCTACAGCCCAATTTCTTAGTCAATAAACCATCTCAGACTGCACCATAATCAACTGCAATTGCTTCACTTTGATTCTTTATTTTTAATCTTTCTGCCACTGCAATTTTCTCTAAGGCATGAAGGAAGCTTTAAACAACTCTTCTCCATGTAGCCCACTCTGTTCTTTCCGCCCTTGCATTACCTTCCCCTCATCAAGAACCAGAGTGATATTTCTCTGCTGAACCTCTCAGAAATGCCCATGCATATGTTTCTCCTTCATATGGTATTCATCCTTGGATCAGTTGTTGCTTTTTCTTCACTCTAACACTTACTCCACATTTTTCTTTTTTTTAATTGCTTTTTCCAGCTTATGTATCTAACTAGATCTTCCTGACTACTATTGAGGAGCTGCTCATGCATGCACCCATTACATCAACGGACAGGACTTGAAAGTTCATAAATATGGATTCGGTGACTTTATTTCTCTGACCTAGCCCTTATGTTCTACAAGTGGAAATGTGATGCTTCCCAAGACACTTTCATTTTCCCTAAAATTATTTACCAACAAATAAAAAAAAAAAAAAAATCAAACCCATTAATTGCAAAGGTTAAGACATGACTTTGTGAAGAAGATACTATTTTGGCTTTTTTAAGAATGCCTCTAAAGTTGAAGCAAAGTGAAAGTTAAAGAGAAAATTATCACAGAATTAAAACAAATTATTTTAGATTACATAATATTTGGGTTGTTTTAAATGACAAATACATTTTCCACTAACATAAGATGTAGGTTACGGGGGTTCTGGGGTCCAGTCGGGACGGCCGGACATAGACGGTGACGGATGGAGACGAGAGATCTCTATAGGCAGGTCTTGGGACACAGCCGGTTTATTGTAAAAGGCTTGGGTATTGGGGCACTGCTCAGAGCTGGTAGACTCAGCTCTGAGCAGGCCCAAGAGAGCAAGAGAGTGAACGGGTGAGAGAGAGAGAGAGAGAGAGAGTGAGAATGAGAATGAGAATGAGAATGAATAGAAGAGAGAGAATGAGAATGTCTGAAGTCCTGGTTACAATACAATAAATCATCTTCTGCACTGAATATTCTAATTGTCACTAACCAATCTAATACAAGATACAAATCCTATAGCATTTACATACAGCCTATAAGAGTTCTTATATTACCATAGAGTGTTACATCTTAACTTCTAAAAACTACTCTTTGGACCCCTTCTGCTGAGCTAGTAGGGTCTGCTCTGACCCTTGGACCTGTTTGCAAGCAGAGGGTATTGTTCCATCAAGAGGGGATTACTTCAGTCGGCCATACCATTGTTTTCTAGTTGTTCAGTAACTAAGACCTGGTATTTCAAAAGTGGCTTTCATTTCGATGTTGCCTGTAGTTTTCATATTCCCAAAATCTTTTGTCAGGCAATCATATTTCCAAGGCTTTCCTGTTTCATCTTCCCCAACAATAAGAGAACCCAAAAAAGACCTCCTATCCAAGAGCAGCATAACAAATGACTGAGAAGAGCTGTAATCACACTTCAATGTAGCCAGGGATAAAAGACAAGGAGGGATGAAAACAAAAGGGAATAAACTGGTGAATAATTAATGTTGATTAATAATGAAATAAAGACTCTGGGGCAAATGGAGGACTGCTTTCTGAAAAAGAATACGTGACATGGTAGGCTCTCATGGATTGAAACAGAACTCAACAAACAAGAGTTTCTCTCCCAAGTGTTATGTTTTCCATGTACACTCATGTTTTGATCCGGAAGTCCCCTACTAATTTTAAGGAGTTCAGCAGACATACAGACCCACACTACTACAAGAGCTCTTTGGAGAATGCTTGGGAGAGCTGAAACTTCATTGTGTCAGTTGTAGCTCAACATCAATTCAAATTATACTCAAAACGTACTGTGGTTTTGTGTATTTTTTCAAAATAAATAAATCGCAAGGTTTTAGTCTCCCTCTCACTCCCTTCCAACAAATATTTAATAGCATAGGCAGAAAAATTCAGGATTAAGTTACAAAATGTGCTTTGATGACAAGTACAGAAAAACAAGAGCCTATTGTTGTAACACTTTAAAATAAGTGGATTAATAATCCTATCTTACATCATACTCTGTTATTTCAGGTAAATTGCTTTCCTCGGCCTTCTCTGACTTTTCAGCTGCCCACTTGCTCGCCGCTTCTGCAAGTTCCTTTTCTGAAAGTCTGTTGCTCTTCTCCAAGGCCTGTACAAAAATATTATAGTCAAGGTTTAACAAGAAATACATAAGGCAAGACTCTTCAAAATTTAAAAAAAGTTATTCAGATCCCTAAAACATTTTAAAATAGGAAATAAGAAAGTTGAAATTATTTCATTTGCTGTCCAATTTCTTTAAAAAGAAAAGTGGGTGGGGAGAGAGCAGATAATAAAGAAACAAGAGAGGAGAAAAACAGATAAATCAATGAAGTTCAGTGGACTGCTACAAAAACACTATACTTTCAGAATAAGATTTATTAAATTCACAGGTCAGAGATAACAGAAAAATTATTTGAGACCTGTTGGGCACTGAAAGAAGTCAGATACAAGAGTGGAGTGAACTAATAATTCAATGTGATTTTCAGGCATAAATGGTTGTAAAAAATTTAAAATAAACTATTACATGCTCAGTAGGGTAAAAAACCTGAGCTAATTAGGGACAAAAAAATATTTTATACAAACTTTAAGTGATCAGAGATGCTTCCATTTAAATTCATTATTTTTTATTTGGGGGAATGCTAATCATTTATAATAGAGTCAGTCATGGCTTTATGTTCTTTTAATCTACCTTTTCAAATGGAAATTCTCACATAAATAATATTTAAAAATTGATTTCTCTCTAAGAATACTATTTGGCTTTTACTATCAGAGCAGCAAACAGACAATGACAAATACCAGTTTAGGAATAGCTAGCTTTATAAATCTTCTTACCACTACGTGGATACTTAATTTAAATCAACTGTATGTAGAGAAGCACCCAAAGAATCTATATCACTCTAGCATTAAAAATTGCAACACTAAGATGGGTATCTAAAAAAGAGATACAAAAAGCCTACTGCCTGAAAAAGGCCATAACAATTCTACCCAGTGCCTGTTCCATCTTAGCAAACGGGTAGACAAAAAAACCAACCAAACAAAAACCCAAACGAAAGAAACCAACACTCCACCTCTTATCATTAGCTCATTCTAAGCTACATAAATGGCCAGTATCAAGACTCCTTTGTCTTCACATCTTTTGTGCTTACCTCAAGCAAAGTATTATCCAAATATCTCTGTACTGTAGTATGGCATAAATACACAACTCACAGAACCCTTCCAGGATTCTGTGTCATAGACACCACCTTTATCTGAATCCAGAAGAGAAGTGCAACAAAATGTTCCAATAGGAATCCCTGTTTTCTATAACTGCAAATTACAGAATTACAACCAGTGAAGTCAGGAGGTGACAAAGTTCAATATGCAGGGTATGAAGAGGGCTCTTAAAAGCAAGCAGTAATATAATTCATAGAAAATCTCACATGACCTGCTAAATTTCCAGAAGCCATAAAAGAAATTAACCATTCTAATATCTATTGGAATATAGAAAAAAAAATCTGTTTAATTTAATCTCACTGAATTTAATTCTATAGGTTGAATGTTGATAAATACGTATTAAATCCTGAGTGAATTTTATGGAATAAAGTAATGGTATTTCCACAGGTACACTTCAACTGAAGAGAAAGAACAGGAACATATTTTTCAGTTGGAAACAGCAGCAGCTATTTAGGCCGCAAACATGCAAGAAACAACCAACCTAATATATCTCATAAAAAACCTTAACTGCCCCCCTTCCCCACTCTCTGACTCAAAACAGAAGTCACTTTTTTTGGTATTTTTTTAATCTCATGAATAACATAGAAAAGCAAAAGCCTATCACTGCTCAGAAGCTTCCCCTGTCTCACACATCTGCCTTTCACTCTATGTTGGATACATCCTCCAAGGCTTACAGTCCATACAGCTATTAAAGAAAAACACAGAAGATTTCATGCCATAGACAAACACGTGGCTAAGATCAGGTAACATCAACATGTATTAATTCACATGCCTGAATATGCAAAAAATAATTATAAGGTAGATAAGAATACCTTTTCAGATTTGCAAATAGATACTACAGTGAAAAGAGGTATTGCTATGGAAACATATACCTTCGTAAGAATTTCAAAGCTGAATTATAACTTAGAGCATTGAAAATCATCTCCTTTAATCTCTAATATATAGCATATAACTAATTTCTCAAGCCTTAGTAATTTTAAGACTCTGGCTCTGGAGATGTTCATATTTTGCCAAGACTTTTTCTGTCACTACTTCTGAGTCAGTGAAGCACTTAGGTAACTTAACTGCTCAGTGCAATTCCAACCAGAAGGCTAACTCCAACAGGCTCCACTGACACAGGGCAGTACATTACAAGCAGATTTGGGGACTCAAGAGAAAAACCAATAAACGGTCATGGAAGTATTTCTATTTCTGCAGCTGATGCATACCAATAAATATTTATGCTGTCTGGGGAAATGACTTTCATCAAACAAAGTTTCATTTTGCATAGCCTTTACCAAGCAACTATCCACTGCCAGCAGATACTTGCAAACTGATGACAAAAAACCAATACAGCATAGATCAGACCTGACTGAAGAAGAAAGCAGAACACTTAGAGAATACAGAGTTCAACCTCACACTAAATATTAACACAAGAGCAAGAGATTTTGCAATGCCGCCTTGTTCTCAAAGGTGTGTATTAAGTAAGGATTTGGCATTAAGCTGCATTGTGCTGAGTCTGTAAGCAAAATAAGTGAACTAATTATGAAGCATATTTTAGGAACCAAATCAGCGTAACTGATAAAAGCATAACAGCTTTTATCTTGGTTTCCCTATTTACATCACTGAAAATACATCACTTGCCTCCCCCCCTAAGGACAATGGCAATCAGCTGGCACAGCAGTTCTAAAAGAGATGTATAAGGGATAAGTACTTAGAATGACATAGCACAACCAAAGCCTGGTTTTTTCCCCATTGAATAACAAGGCAGGTGTGTCTGTGTCAAAATGAGTGATAATACTAACATACTCACAATGACACAGAATTCTAAGACCAAGTCCTATTCCTCTTCTATTCATTTTAATGGATCTTAAACCCCCAGCCAGCCCCTTAATTTCATCCAGGGGGCACTTCCAGTGAGTCATAGTCTTGTCACAACAATCAGTCATTGAATAACATGGCAAGTGTGTCTGTGTCAAAGTGAGTGGGTAATACTAATACACTCACAATGACACAGTTCTAAGACCAAGTCCTAGTCCTATTGTAAGCAACAGGAAGGAATATTGTAAGGAATATGCACTTTTATAGGTACATACAGTATCTCCTTCCAACTGAGGAAAAAAAATCCAACAATGAACAATCTAAAACCATGGTGTGAAATATTCAAAAAGAAAATTCACCTTTGATGAAGGTATGGCTGTGGACCCTGAAGGTGATGCATCTCTTGATGTTTTCAGTGATTGAACTGTCCTCTCTTTACCTACAATTAAGAAAAAAATTAATGGCTGTGAAATTAAAGATGTATGTTGCAAACATGCTTACTTGCTTAGAAAAATTGCAGTGAAATTTTCTCAAGTCAGACACAAACCTTATCGCCCTCAACAACTACCTGACAGGGAGCTGGAGCAAGATGGGAGTCGGACTTTTCTCCCAGGCAACTAGTGACAGGGCAAAAGAAAATGGCCTCAAGCTGTGCCAGGGAAGGCTCAGGCTGGTATCAGGAAGAATCTTTTCACTGAAAGAGTGGTTAAGCTTTGGAACAGGCTGCCCAGTGAGGTGGTGGAGTCCCTGTTCCTGGAGGTGTTCAAGAAATGACTGGACATTGCATTTAGTGCCATGGTCTAGTTGACAGGGTGGTGTTTGGTCAAAGGTTGGACTTGATCTTGGAGGTCTTTTCCAATCTTAAAGATTCTATGATTCTATAATATCTACATACTCCATCATCTGATAAATATTGGTAACAATTTTTTCTCTTCCCAAGGAGAGAAGAAATATAGCTGTGTCATTTCACGCATTTAAGAAAACCCACTGTCCTTTTTCCCATCATTAACTGAAAGTATGATTCCACAAGATGATGTGGTTTCACTTTTTAATATTCCTGCAATAATGTAAACAGTTGAAATATTAGACACCAGTCAATCACTCAAGGAAACCAGGTAGTGCATGAACTGGTTTAGCAGGCCACAGTATGTTGAAAAGACCTGCCATGAGAAATACTCCTGTTTTGTATCAGCCACACAGTAGGTGCTCTTTGTCAGATCAGTGTCTTGCCTATAAAAGTTAAAATTGGCAAAATACCAAATCGAATTCACAGTGCTAATCACAATCTGTGCATAGTCTTGCCACAGACCAGTTACAGGCAGCCCACAACAACAGAACTGGTTGCAGTGTAAACTACCAGTTCTCAAGCTGGGGCCCACAGATTACATCTAAGGGATCTGCAGAAGGTAAGTACAAAAAGCAAACAGTAGGCCTAAATCAACCAGATTCTTCACACTCACTGGGAAACAACTGACTGTTCACAAATAAAATACAATGTAAACTTACCTGGGCTTCCATTAAATCTTCATCAATACAATTGATAAAGGGATTAATTAAAAAGTCTATCAAATACTTATGAAAATTGGGATAGAAATTATTTTAGTAGAATTATAAATGTGATTGCTCATTATGGCTTTAAATACGGCTTTAATTTAACAAATCAAAACAAAGAGCAGACATGGCATCTCACTCTGAAGAGCTGAGCTGTTTTCCTTTTTTATTCAATGCCATAAAATACTGTATTGTGTGGTGCATTTTAAAATACTTACACAAAAATGCAGGTAAAAGTCTATGCAAAATGCATGCCTTTAACAACAGGAAATGCTTAAGAGGTATGTGAAAGGTAGGTCTTCAACTCTTTCACCACATTTTCATAACATATATATATAGTGTAGGCTTAATGCAAAGCAAACATCAAAACCTGCTCGTCTATGCACACTGTTGGTGGGAAGTGAGTTTCTGCTGTAATGTTACTAATCCATGCAAAACTTTTCACAGCTACTGATGGGTCTTTCAAAAATGCTAATGAAAAGAGGTGGGAATGTTACTCTGGCAAAATCAAACATTCCAAATTGCACTTTAAACCTCAGTTTGAAGACTATGCTAAATTAAGATCCTAGCTAAAAACATAGTAATCAGCCTTATTTAAGAATTTCTGGTAGACATAAAACAAAAGAAATAGACCTTCAATGGAAAAAAAAAAAAGCTTTTAAACAGAAAATAGTAAATGGGAAAGCTATGATAAGTAAAAAAGCTCCTATAAATAAAAAGTATTTGTCAAAACTAAAATCAAGAAGATAGAAATAACCATGTTTTTATTCTGTCACACTCCCCAAAGCACAGAACATCTCCCTTGTCACCGCTAAGTAACATAAGTTTTGCTCCTGTGATACCTGCTTTTCAGCCCCATAGATTAGCCACCTCCTTTTAAATTTAAGGACTACTCCAACTCTGCCTCCCACATGCCTCCTTTGTCAGACTGGATTCTTTAAAGATTATCTCAATTGAATGGATTATATGTTTGCACCTGAACAGATGAAATGAGCTAATACAAGTGGCAGACAATTATTCAAAGTTAAGCAAAGAGAAAAAACACCATTTAATTTGAAGACATTAGGCCATTTATTTTCAGAATGCGTGTGGCTATTTTGAGCCCCAAAGCCCTACCCGTAAAATTAAACATGACACTCTCAAAGCACCACTACTTGCTTTCTTGTATCTCCTCAGTATGACCCCTACTGACTCTGCTGACACCTACTCCACTCTACTGACCCCTAACTGCCTGGTCCCGTGAAGGAGCACCATCCTGCTTCTCTCCGCGCTCTCCCATCACAGATGAATGCTTGTCCTTTCCATTAGCCCCTTCCTTCCCTTTATCAAGCTTCTTCATGTCCCTGCAGTTTTCTTTGTTTAAATTCTGTATTTATCCTCACGTATGAAGGGCTGGAGAGCATGGGATATTCCTTCTTCAGTGGAAGTCATGTGACCAAACCAATTCAGACAGCATGACTTTAAACAGCATTATAGTATTTTAGAAAGATGCCATATTGCAAATTCCACATGAAATAGTATATACTCTGCATGTTGTAAATCCACTTAAGTACCCACTAAAATGTACTGCTGACATATATGAGATGTCCCCCTTGATGTTCCTTTTAAATATGCAATACATGAGCTTACCTAAGGCAAACTGCATTCAAAAATTATTCTAAAAGTATTATTTAAACCATTTATACCTTGCAAATAGGAATTTTAATTCAGTCATCTAAAGTAGTCATTTTAGTAATTCAGTCATTTTAGTAGTCCTCTTTTCCAGGGAAAGGAATAAAAAAGTAGTCCAGTTCACAACCCACCTGGTCTCTTAAAACTGATCTAAAGGTGATTGGGAAAGGTATTTAACCCTGCAAACAGGAGAAAATATCAAAAAACACAGACCTAAATGTAAGCTCCTCTCTTGATCAGCATCTTTTCTGGTTTGCGAATATTTCTGCTTCTACATCACTACCTCCACTATTGTCTGAGTAATTCTAACAATATACTATAGACATGTATGATCTAAGTCAGCTCAAAATTGTAAAAAGCCATGAAACATTCCAAAATTTTGTATGGTTTCTCACAACACTGTTTTCTTGTCCCCAGTAATTACAAGCTGCACACCTACAAGACTTACAGAAAATTAACTATCTTATTTTTTTCTTCCTCTCCTACACTTAGAGGAATTTATGTTCACTGAGTATTGCTACAAAATTTTAAAAGCATTGTAATGCCCAAATAGAAAGACCATCTGTACTCTGCAAGGAGTGAAATGATTCCTCAATATTTAAGTGATGTTAACTAAACTACAAAGATCTTTTTTGGCAAGATGTGCTACATAATGGCTCAGTGTCACTCTGGAAACACAATGTGCCTCTCAGTGAGTTAAAAAAAAAACCTAATTACTTTTTAAAAAGCTGCCAAAATGAACAGTAGGTTTGCATAGTTCACTAGAAAGCATTTGCAGAAAGGGAAATTAAATCGGATTAATTTACATAAGCTGTACAAACAGAGTGGCTAAGATTGTAGCACATTAAAAAAAGCAATTTCTTTTTTTTTTTCCCCCCCAAATTATTTAAATACGAAAAACTCAAATATTTTCAAAACAGATGATTCATTAGACTTCTGGGAAACATTAGGAGCTAAGATTTTAATAGTCAGAATGGACTAAACTCAGATACGCTTCACATTTCTTTGAGGAGAGCAAGACCTGAGCGGTTTTGACATTGAAATGTAATTGATAAAAAACAATCAGTTTTAAAAGCCTAGTAAAATTTGTAGAAAATGCAACAAGTAGCAATATGTTCTTTCATTTCTCCATTTTTTTAAATCCCTCTTTATTCCTAGTTGCAGGAAGAAATGTCTTCATCTGCTGTAGATGAAGCAAAGTTTCTTGTCAGGGAATCCAAGGAAGCACATAAAGAAGTAACAGGAGTTGATGCTAAAAGGAACATAAAATACTAGAAAAAGCTGTGCAGCTGAAACTCCTACAGTCAGTCTAGACCTGATACCAAAATAAAACCTACAATCTCCCACATGAAATACCTAAGGGAACAGAGAGTACAATGAAACAACCAGAGCAGACAACACATAGACGGTACAAAATGTCAGCTTTTCCCACTGTAAAAAAGAGCATGTATGGAAAAAAGGCTTTTATAGTTTCACCTCACTAACCAGTTCGCATCATTAATGCAGCATTACCTTGCTGAGAAGAAATATTTCTTTTATGTAAAGATGACATACTTCTGCTATGCTGGTGGAAAGGATAGGCTTTGCTTCTTTCAGGAGAGTAGCTCCTGCTGCTGACGCTTGAGCCAGATCTGCTGTGCGGAGAATCCCTTCGGCTCCCTGGCGATTCCCTGAAGAACGGTGAGTCCCTCTTATGAGGGGATCGATCTCTCACATAATGAGAAGAATAGAAGCTTCTTCTTCGGAAGCCATCTCTGACGTCCCTTGGAAGACAACAGAAAAATAAAAGTAACTTGGTTATCCTCCCAAAGTTTATGGAACAGCATATATACAATGGCAACATTTCGTGCCTGGTAAATACAAATAGGTTAGCTGTCACATGCAGAACATATCCAAAATATTCCGTGTTGTTAAGAGTACTAGGCAAAGAACGAAAAACAAATTAAAAAAGTAAAAAGAAAGACAAAGAAAAAAAAGGTAATTTTTTCAGATTTCATTGAGCTACTTCATTGCTAGAAACCAATTCCTTTCTATCTCTTGATAATACAGCTAAAATGTAAGAAAAAGACATTGAAGAAATGACAACTCTCACAATTTTTTCCAGATTCAGTACACTTACTCTGGAAATTAAGCCTTAATTTACAATAGCTAAAAATGCATATGAAAATACTGCTTACACTATTTGGCATTTTTCAGCTATGTTTTTCTCTTACTATTCAAGGGACTATATCCCTCATTTGATTTCACACACCTTGCTACACAAAATATCACTGAGGGATTTCAGCTTATATCCAGCAAAGACAACAAGAAATATGCAGAATATCTATTCTCATGCCTATTAATCCACCCAAGGTCAAATCTTGAATGAAAATATGAAGAGTTATATCTCCTAAATATGTTTCTCACAACACACAATATTAATTTTGAACTTCAATGTAAAATGTCACAGACCCAACTGATTTAAAAACCATAATCTAATAAACATCCAAACTTTCTACTAAATTTAAATGCTGTTACTCCAGACCACGGCTCAAATGTGTTGGTTATTTGTAAATTGTATTAATGTACATGTATGTGTAAGGGTAAAAAAAAAACCCTAGTATCATTTCAAACTTGTCCTAAAGAATCTCAGAGCTAAAGAACACATGAGCCAACTGAGTCTAGACTTGTCACTTTTGCCTTGGTCACATTGGCAAGAATAGCAAGTACTTCTCAGCTTCTCCACAAAAATCTCCAAGATTTAATAGCACTTCTAGTAAATCAGAATGTATCTTCTCTCCTATTTCTCATCAGAGTCCAGTGTTTTAAACGGGGGAATGCCTCACAAAAATCTGGTGGTCTCATCTAGCACAATGCAGCTATAGCTAATTTTATGTTGGTGGAGAGGAAGAAAAGATGTACAATTCCTACAGCATGGTACAGGCCCATATTTGTGACAGATACCAAAGGATTTCAGTGTGCCAAAGGTTTCTTGGGCTATGGAAGCTACAAAGGTAGCACCACAAAACAAGAACCCTGTGACACAGTTGTGTTTTACACAGTGCAGATTTACTTTTTGCATGGAAAGCACATCTTCATTACATGTATGAACATTTTATGTAGCAACAGACATGAAGTCTAAGTCCAGGCTTGAAGATACTAGATTAGCTCAGCATTGAACTGCTTCTTCTAGCTAAGTGGGGGGTTATTTATACATATTGATCAAATATTTATCAAGAATGAGTTAGGTAGAGCCCACTTTTCCTTCCATTTCCTTCTTAATCTCTCTTTAAATAATGTTATTTATTTTTAAAGCACAAGCCTTCTGGCAGACCAATACACCACTTTTATGTGTAAAACACACTTTTATGACCACATTATTAAACCCTCGTATACAGAGAACTTTATTATGGAAATGCTTACAGAGCCCCAGCTATTGCACACACATAATAAATGCTCTAATATCCATGTAAGAATTAGAAAAAAACCATAATTGAAACACACTTTTAAACAGGAAAACATTTGAAAGCCTTATTCTACAATAATATTAAGCACCATAAAATAGAATCTCACTTTCAATTTTTGCATTTTCATTTCATCACTCCATGTTAATTCTTAATTGGACCATATCTCATACAGAACATTCAAGTCATTAACTATATTGAATCTGTTTCAGACAGCATAGCAACAGCACAGCATTTCTGATGTTTTCCATTAATGTAACACACTGAACAGAACAAAGTAAGTATTGTTTTACAGTTATTTTTTTCCTTAAATACTTAAGTGAACATACACCTGCAATTTGGTAATGAAGGCCCCAATTCAGCAAAGCAGTTAAGCACATGCTTCAGATTCCAACACATACTCAAAAGGTTTATTGAGCAGGGACAATATCTAATAGAGATGCAAAATTTTGTGCTCAGCTGTAACTTTAAAATAGAGCTACTACCCTTAACAACAAATACAGAATTAATCCCTTTTATATAACATCCCTCAAATCTTTATATTGTGTATTCATAATTCACACTTAATCCTGAAAGCACAATTTTATTCTCTCAGCAGTGTTGCAACAGGAAGCAGTATCATTGTTAACCTTGATGAAACTCGACCATTAAGTTCTCACTAAAGCTGACAGTCTTGGATGAGCTTCTGAAATGTTACAAAAAGAGCCATACTGTGATATACCATTCACCAAGGGCAGCTAGGGGAAGAGCACAAGCCTGACAGCTATTTCAGTTCACCATCAGTTCCAGTTTCCTCAAGGATAAAACACAACTACAGAATAGACAAAAGTATGACACTCTGCACAGCAGAAAACCGAGGGAATACAACACTGGGGAGATTTTCAGTTGCCTATGGATCAGAAACAACACAGTGGTATAGCTTAAGCTCTGTGAAACAAAGATTAACACAAACCACTGTGTCAGTTTTATATCTTAAGAGTACTTAAAGGTAAAATTAAATCACTTCCTAGAAGAGAAATGCCTGGAAATAGAGAGGTACTTGGGTACATGAAGCACATCACATGCAATAAAGGAAAAAGCTTTACTGTAAGAGTAAAGTACTGTTAGATCACTCTCACTGAATTTGTGCTACTGGGAAACAGCCTACAATACTTTGTGCTCACTATTCTCTGGGACTTCTATGTCCCAATACATTCATCTTTTCAGCTAGAACATTAACCTACATTATGGTCCAGCCATAGTGGACATCACTTTTGACACTGAGCTGAAGACTGACAACAAAACAGCATACTGCTGTGAAACAGAAACAGGAGGGTCTTCCAGTAATTCACAGGTGAGTACTGTCTATAACCAAGATAAAAAAGTCATCAGAGATGTTTTTGTGATCCCTTCCATGTGAGAAAGATTACTGCTATTGCCAAAGGGATTAAACACTCCATTTACAGGCTTGCACTTAATTGCTAACCTTGCCTAGAAATAACTCTCACAGTTTTATAAATAAATTGAAGAAGCTATAAATAGTTTCTACAACACCAGACTTCAGTGCAAAGAGATAAAACAGACAAGATCTAAACTGAATCCTTAACTGAATATACTTCTTCTGTCTCATAATGCAGAGACAAGGGGGAGGAAGCTAAAATAAAAAATCCTTTTGCCTGCTTTTTCAGGACATTGCAAGAGCTACCAACATGAATCATATTATGTAGAAAATATTTAATAAAATATACAACACCCCCAGCCTCTAAAAGAAGACGCAAGAACACCTCCACTTTTAACATCTTCAAAGTATATGTAGGTGGTGCAAGATTCCAGCCACCTCTCTCCCAGACCTCATTCCATTTGTTTCCAAAGTACACAGTACACGGTTGTGCAACAAACCAACAACTTACTCAGGTTCTGCTTTGGAGATTATAGTAAATCTCTTGTTATTGTCCAAAGACCGTTATGCAGATTTATCATAAGCTAAAATAATACAGTGAATTACACCATTGTAGATAGAAGAAATTGCACCTGGTTCCAATGGCTTTAATTTGAACATTTGAAATGATGACAAGATTTCTTACTGACAACTGGTTTTCAACATTTTGTGACTAAGCAAGTAACTGGAGCACTTGTGACATCTGCATTTTGCTCTAAAGGAAATTAACATAATTAGGACCAGCCAGTGTCATCTTATTAACAGCTTTTTGCATGAAGGCAAAAGGAAACAGGCATTGTGAAACACTGTTTCAAGCAGAAAAGGGTACCTAGAAATACCAAATGTACCAAAAAATTTTGAAAATAAATAAATGTTTCATGATGTTTATGCTGCATGCAGTACTACTGAAGTTATCATAAGCAAACACCAATCCCCACGCTGATGCCACTTGTCCACTTCACTCAGTATGAAAGCTACACAACTCCTCTCTCCCTTCCACCACCTCGGGATGTCATGACAGGTCAGAGAAAAAAAAATAAGACAATCTGAATATTATAGCAACATTAAAGAGAAATAAATGCCTCTATGTCCTTTAATTGAATAGTAAAGCTGTGCACTTCAACTGCACTGGAAATCCCACTGCATTGCTCTTTCTCCTTAGTAAAGAGTACCCTCCTCCTTTTTACTGTCATTGATAACGTACTATTAGACTTGCTGCAAGATAAGCCCAGACAATAAAAGCATATTTAAACTAAAACTCTCTATTATCTGACAGGGAGAAAATATGGTCAATCATACAGAAAAGGACAGAGAAACAAGTAACAAGGAGTCCAGAAAAACACAGATTTAAGTACCAAATAATTAAGAGCCAACAGCTTCAGAAAACTCTTTGCAGAACAAAGACAAAATATGTTATTTAGACAAATTAAGATCAAATTAGACAACACAGCTGCATTCAAATGCATGTGATATTGGTTTTTCTTCTTTTTAAAAACAAGGGCTTATGAACACCCCCCCAATTTCCATAAAACAGAAAATAAAACATAGGTTTTAAGTTCCACAGGGAGTATTTGCTTAAAGTGTTGGACCAAGTTTCAATTTCTATAAACAGCTACAACATTTACAACTGCACTTCGAACAGCCTATCACCCCAGAAGAGTAAAAGCATTTCAGACAACTAGTTCAGGGAATAAACCTCTCCCATTTTATGACTATGCAGTAGAAACTAAATCAAGTCCTAAACAGACTTAATTCAAAATCGAAACAATTGAAATCTTCTACCTCAATATGAGCTTAAAAATTGGAAAAAAGCCTGGAAGCACAATATGGTACTTTACACGCTTTTTTTTTCCCTAATGCCCTAACAGACCAGAGAAACTGGTCATCTTTTTAGCTTCTAGACAAAGTTCTAATGGACAGAGATTTCTAAGTAGGTGCTTGCACTTTTACTGCCATCCTGCCTCAGGCACAGAGACCAGCACACAGGAAAGAGTTTTAAAACATTTCCCTGAGGTACCAAAGCACATTGGTACCCCACAAAAGCGTCTTTTCTTTGGGAGCTTTGAATTTACTTTGTTTTTTACTTCACACTTAGTACATGCCAAACAATTTAATGTAAGCCCCAGAAAGAAATCTTTTTGAACTTCGTTTTAGGGACATAAGGGAATTTTATGTTCGGCAAGCTATTACTCTTTCTCCAAAAGCTATCTCTAAAATCCTTCCATATAAGAACCCAGAAACCATGAAATATCTGCTGGAGGAGCACTTAGACTTTTCATCATTGTGCTGCAGAACGCCATTAGTTCATTGACACTTAAAAGACTGCAACAAGTAGTGCTCTGTACTAGGATATGCTGATTTGATCAACTCTTGTGGTTGACTTTCTAACACTATCAATAAAAAGCTGCAAAAGGAAAGAACAAGTTGTGGAACAGGTTTGCAAGCAGTAATACTTTATGTCAGTAATACTGACAGACAATACCCTTACTATATTTACTTTTTTTCTATTTCCAAATCCCTTAATGAGATCTATAAATCAGAAAAACACTCCATTTTTCTCTATATTAGATAAATGCTTCACAGATCTCTGTGTTTTTAGTCTTAAATTAAAGTGAGATTTGAAGCAATTAGGTCAAGTAAGTTTCACTTGCTTATATGCCTCTAAGCATTGTAATAGTTGTATGGACTTCTGTATGGCAAATTTCAATGAAAGTTAGCACACTACTACCTCTGCTTCTGGATTTCTCAATATAAAAGACATTCTACATATATGAAGCAAAAAATCCATTGTACATAATGGGATTTTTCTTTATGTGATCTCATTCCTCCCTGTCAGGTATATAGTTTGTTCAAAATCAGAAAGTTAAGAGAGACATTTCCTCTTATAAATTATTCAGCCATGTAGCTTTATCTTTTTTATTTTCCAGTTTGCTTTTTCCCTTCACTTTAACTACAGTTTACAGTCTCTATAATAAACATTAATTATCTGTTGCCTCTTTTTGCAGGCCATTTCCTATATATTATAAATATCACTTGCTTTAACATATTTAACACAGAAGCAAGGTATGCTGCTTGGGAAAATTCCTTATTAAAAATTCTTTTGCAACTCTTGTACGCCTTCAGTTCTTTCAGTGATTTAATAACAGTTAACTCTGGAGCTCCATGACAGCTCTTACTGATGGAAACTTGTTGCAGTGGGGATACTGCAACATACATATATCGAACCAAGAGTCCCGTGGAAAGGAAATACATATGGACGGATTCTTGCTAGCTGTTTCAGAGATGTTTATTTCTCCAGCCGCATGGCCGGAGCTCTGCCGAGGAACTGTTCCAGTCACGGGACCAAGGGTCCTTCTCCCCGCGCAGGGAACACAAACCAACCAATGGGAACGAGGCTGAGCAGGGGCAGGGAAGCCCCGTGTCTGTGCCCTCAGGGCCCCTCTCCCAGGGCTACATGGCAGGGGAGGGACCCCAACACCTCACCCGTTTTATTTTAATAAAAGGAGAATGAAAACAACTGGATAAACATTACAAGAACAGTTTCAAAACAAAACAAGCCACCCTCCTGAGTCTTTAAATGTCCAATCAGATTCTGTGGAACATCTTAGGGCTGACAGAAGGGAGACAGAATTCTCTGAGCATGCTTTGTGGGGAAACTGAGGCAGGAGAGGGTTTAACTTCTTCCCTCCCCCTTTTCATCCCCCACTCGGCATTGGAAAGGGATTTTTGGGGAAACAATTGGCAAAAGCATGGTTTTGGGAGGGAAACCATGGATGAAAAAACGGATTGGGAATACACTGGGGGTAATAGGACATAGGGTAAAAGGGAAAGGTGGGATTAGGAAAGGGAGACTGTAGGGAGGGCTTACAATGGAGATATTGTCTAACATGACTACGATTTTTTGCATATATACTGCCTTTTACAGGAACACCATCAAGCCCAGTGACCTGCGATGCTTGTAACCCTTTTCTACCTTGTATAATTTTGAATTCCACCACCTCTCCATCTCCCAAGCTTGGGATGCATTTTTCAGGGTTATTCTTTTTAATAGCAGTTCTTTGCAGAAACTGGTGCTGCTGCAATCCTGAACTTTGCAACCTTCCTTGGATTCATACTCCTATTCCGTGCCTAACCTGGCATTGATATTTTCTCTCAGGCAACCAAACTGGCAGACAATTATTTAATTCATTGTGGTGGGTTAGCACACAGAACCAACTACATGAAATGTACAAACACCTGAAACAGAACCAGGAGAGGGGAAGGACCGCAATGGCACGTGCTCAGGTAGTTCAAACTGCTGTGGAAATATATTGTTACTGTAGGAAAATCAGTCTCTTTACCACACTCGTGACTTTGAATTAATTACGATAAATAAAACAGGTTCCTTGAGAGAATTCTAGAGCAGTTGAAGTTAGAATCAGTAAGATTCAAAGTAGTAATACTCCTTTTTTTCCCTAAAAATAACAGACATACATATCTAGCAACACTGACCGGCTGTGAGCAATAAATGTAAATTCAAAGATAAATTTTAAAACAGAATGCTGTTTAACGGAGACAAGTTTTAGAAAGTATTACAATATTGACAGCAGCTGAAAAGAGGTTTTAAAGAAGGCAATTCATTGCTTTGTACTTCAATCTCCTCTGTTAACATAATTTTTCACCTTACTTGGATAATCCTTCTACAAAATGCTTCCAAAAATGCATCTAACAAGATAAAAATGGTAGAATGCATACTGAGCCTACTAAAAAAACCTAAATTAGTTTGCCCATCTACTCTACTCTGATGAGATCCCACCTGGTACACCACACCCAGCTCTGAAGTCCTGGAAAGACATGGATGGACAGTTCGACCAGGTACAAAGGAGGGCAACAAAAATTATCAAGTGGGATGGAGCACATCTATGAGGAAAGGCTGCCAGAGTTGGTGGTATTCAGTCTGGAGAAGAAAAGGCTCTGCCAAAAAATGTTTATGATGAGGATGCTAAAACACTGGAACAGGTTGCCCAGAGAGGTGATAAATAACCCATCCCTGGAAAAACATTCAGGGTCAGGCTGGATGGGGCTCTGAGCAACCCAATCTACTTGACGATGTCCCTGCTTATGGCAGGGAGTTGGCTAGATGACCTTTTAAGGTACCTTCCAACTCAAACCTTTTAATTATTCCATAAGTCAACACATTAAAACATTTTTTCCATTTTACTTCCAAATTTCATAATCATGCTCTCAAGCATCATTTTCAAAAATAATTAGGCATACTAGGCTAGATAAGATACAACTTAATTTAACACATCCCACTGTTAGAAGTCAGACTTCAGAAGAGAAAGACATTCCCACAGCTGGCTGACCCAACCCTGTTGTGTGTAATGACATCAATACTCAGTTTCACTTAGACAAAAGCATTTCTTGTCAGCTCATAAACAACTTCTATAGAGTTTCATATACAAAGGAAAAAACCTTTAAGGTTATGCAAATATATATCATAAACTAATGTCAGGACTAACACTGAGAATAATTTGCTACCATGCAAAAATAGCATCATCTTTTAAAAATAATACCAATAGCATGAGATCACGGAATTGCTTTACTGATGAACTTTTCCTCAGATGTAGATCATAACACCCTAAACACAAAAGTAGATGGAAATGGCACACCAAGAATTTTCTCTTTGAAGCAAAATGCTTAACAAAAGGATGCCTAAACTATCAGTAACACTAAACTTTTTCCTCTCCTTTCCTGTATCCTAATATTCCCACCCTCTCTCAATGGGAACTGAATTTAAAATGTTTCGTATATTCGAAAGATAACAAACAAGTCCTTGAAACCTAACAGCTGAAGAAGAATTTACCTTCCTATGGGAAATTATGTCAAAGTCCTCAACATGAGAAAGCCATGACTACATTCATCAGTCCAATTCATTGGCTTTCATTAAGATGATTTAGTTAGATGCCGTCTTAACAGAAGTTGTCAGGACTCGAAGGGAGACTCCCTTCTCTTTCCCTCCCCCACTGTCTCTCAGTAGCTAGCTGTTTTTCAACAAAGTTGTCAAGAAACTTTTCCAGAATAATCAAGTGCTACCCAAGGGAGTTTGCCTCATTATCTCCCAATCCAGCATTAACCTGCAGGTTTGATACCATCTACAGTGTTAGCTATAAGACTGGACCAGGCGAGCTTGCTTTAAGACTTGCTTTAAAGACTTCCTTTAAGAGATGTGTTAGCCAAGATCTTCCAATGTAAAGGTACATAATCTTATCTTTAGGCACGTTACCCTATCATACATTGTAAACAGAGAAGCTCCTTACAGTTTATTAGCATTATGTAAACAGCATTTATTAGAAGAAAATCAAAATTTTCCCAAGATGTGTCTTAGGTTTAAACAACAAATCAGTGTTATTACAAAATTTAACTGAGTTTGCACCAACTACTGAATTTTCCCTTATAGGTATATCATAACACCTGTAGTAAACAGTTCTCATGCAATAGCCCCTGTTAACAAATACAATGATGATATCAATTCTATATGACAATTTAAAACCTTACAAAAACTACAGTGGGAAACAGTTGTACACACAAAAAGCCACAAATCCTTAAAAGGCAACACAGCTCTGGATCAAAAGCAAGTCAAATAAACAAGATAGTTGTTGAGAACTGACATGATGAGAACTTCTGGGGTTTGTATTTTTCACCAAATTTGGTGTGTTTACTGTAATTTTGTCAAATAAATACTTACACGTCAATTTACTACCTAGCATTCCTTACTCAACAACGATTTTTAAGAATATAAAAATGTTCTTTGCGAAGTTCATAAATATCTGTCTTTATCCTTTCTCAATGCCTCAGAGCCACAGCAGAGAAACTGTATTTAAATACAACTGAAACACTTATAAGGACCAAAGTATAAAAAATACCATACACAGAGAATCAGACTGAAAATACCTACTGTAATTATGCTTTTCAAAAACAAGCTCACCCAATTTTCTCTTAGGGCTTTTAGAGAAGTTAAAGCCAGGATTTAGAACCATTCCACATTTCATATAACAGGCCAGCTCTATTGTATGAGGCTGTTTATTTACAAGCTCAGCAGAAAAAAAGAATCAGGTCGTGGGAAGTTCTGCTAATTTGATAGTTTAAACTCTTTTCTCTCATCCTGAGATGGAAACTGCATAACCAGTTAGAATTCTACAAGATCTTCTAAAAGGAACAAAACTATCAGTAAGCAATTTCTGAAAGCAAACTTGTTTTTTAGAATTGCATGGATAAATTTTGCAAAGAAAATAAAACAGCCTTCAATAAATGTAACAGTCAATTGTTATGCAAAGAAAAATATTTAAAATATTAATCTCTCAGCAACTAAAACCAGCTGCCAGTGAAAGCAACATTCACCTTCCAATTTAGCCACACAATTAGCTAAAACATGTAAAAAAAAACCCAGCTGAAAATAAGAGGAATTTCTACCTCCTCCCCATAGTTTTACATTATAGGATGGGGGCAAAAAAATACTGCAGTTGAAACCCTGTCTACTAATCTCTCCTTTTCTCCCCATTCTCAAGTGCAAACATTTCAGAAGTGGAATGACAGCAGTCTCGCTTTGAATGAAGTTTCTAGCATAATTCTACATATATGGACACAGAGCCATATGCAGCAGAAACTCAGTTTGACACAAAATTCCTAGTAAGAAAACAGGCAGTGTTCACATAGATAGTCTCTGGGTTCTAAGTTAAATAGAAAAAAGATTCATCACAGCAATAAAACCAGACTTGTCCGAACTGAAACCTTTATACTTTCAATTGACCTGCAACAGTGGACAGTTCCTCACTCAGTCTTCAGTACAGGGCATTTTTAAAATGCTACGTGGTATCGGCATGAGAAGATTTGAGTTCTTAAAATCCATTCAAAATAAAAACTTATAGACCTACAGAACCCAAAGTGCTGGCATACAATCAGACATATTTAACTCTGAGTAATGACACTCAAATTATGAAATACAAATCTCAGTTTGCAAACAAATTGGTTGTCCCAAACACAAAAGAGCTAGAGCCAGTGGAGCAGAAAACAGTTCTTAAAGAAAATGTAGAAATTACTGAATCAGTAAGACTGCTGCATAAGACATGAACTGAATGTGAAGTCATTAAATATTTAGTGTAAACCAGAAACAACTTTTAAGTTGTATATTACCTATTATCTTGTTCCAAAAGGTTCTAATTTTCCCCCTCCACCCTCCAAAATATCATAAGCCAAGATAAACTAATTTAGCTAGCAGCTTAACACAATGGGTTTTCTGAGCAACAGATTTCAACAGACAAGTCCTTGCCTGGAGTTGTAGACAGGTATAACGAATCTACCACAATGCTCTATTATATGGAAACTGCAATTTTGTATATGAATAAACAAGCTACTCTACTCAGCCATGTGAATACCTGAGAGGTTCAATGTTCAGGCAGAGATTTTATTTATTTATTAAAAGAAAAAGGCATGTGCTAATGAGTATGATTACAACGCTGCTTATCAATCTCTGTCAAAAGCAAGACCATTTTCTTTGGGTGACTGCCATATTTTTTTCCCTCCATACATGTTTTTTCTAATAAAGAATGAGGTTCTTGTATGGTGTCCCTTAAGAGCTGTCAAATATTGCAACAAAACAGCAGACTTATGTACATTTATAGCACCGTCTCATAAATCCCTTTGGCTAAGTTTATCTTCTATAAGCAAGACATAGATCAGTTTACATTACAGGAAAGTTTAAATCCAAAGCCTAAAGGCCTCCCACAATATAATACACTGCTTTAAAACAGCATAATATTTAAACAGGTTCACTATTTCGTTAATCAAAGAATACATACAGGGAGGAGAAAAAAACCCCAAGAAACAACCTACCCCCTGTAATTCAAAGGTGACAATGTAAAGGTAACTGCCTTGGCCTATGACACATCTGAACTCCCAATATGAAATGCTACTTTATTGAGAGAAGAGTCAGTGACCTTTCACTTCCATCTGGAGACTCTCTCATCAAACATTTCCATTTAAAATAACCATTCTTACCAAAGAAGAATTTTCTTCTCAATGTACAACCTTCAGACCACACCTCTACAACATCCTGTCATCACTCTGTGCACTTACAAGGGGTTAATCACTAAATGGAAGGGTAGTTCAAGCAGAGATCAAAAAGCCACAATTGCTGGGCTTCCATCCCCCACTTGCAACCAGTTTTCTCTATGGCCTTCAGTAAACATTCTCACTGTGAAGGTGTATGCATCTACAAAAACCAAGGTATATTATGTTTTACCACCCTAAAGTGGTAATTGCAAGTTTAATATTCAGAAAACCACATAAAATTTTTCAGAGGAAAGACAATAAGCCATTGATTTTAAATACTTTCAAAACAAAACACAGAACTGCCTGATGAACCTCAGTTGTTCACAGATCACAAATTGTTTACCATTAAGTTTCCATATTCTACTAGACAGTCTTCTCTCATTCCTAGCACCAAAATTACTTCAGTATTTCCATTTATTGCAAAATATTTCCTACGCACTCCAGGAAATAAGTTGATCTGTTTTTTATGTATAAATGTATTAGTATTAAAGACTGGACTATGAAGACTATTTCCTACTTCACTTAGAACATGGGAGAAAAACCCAACCAATAAACAAAACAACACACGTAGTAGCAATATGTTTCTTTCTTAACAAAGGAAAAATCATTCATATATACAGCTGAAAAGGAGATATTAAAAATGTCCTATGTAAGCCACTTCTCAGGAGTCTACTTCTTATTTATTCTACAAATATGGCAATCCTTATTTTACAAAAATCTGGGCCTCAGATAATTCAAAGGATCAAATTTAATGCATGTGTAGCTGGGATTTACAAGTGCGTCATTTTGTAATTTCTCTTTGAAGATGAGTCTTACCCATCTTAAGTTGCCAAGTTTCATATATTTCCCATCTTGCAAACTCAGTTTGGTTGGTGAAAAAAAAGAATGAAGTAATGCTCTGTGCACTCAAAAGGATTAAAATTGGGCATGACTAAAGTGAACAGCAGCTAACAAACTTCTAAAGCATTTCACGCTGAAAAGTTCATCTGACCTTATAAAAATGAACTTGGATGCAAAATCCATTGCTATGAGGCCCACAGAGAAGTACTGCAAAACTAGAATCCTTCTACATATAATAGCATAGTTCCCTGCAACTTTTTAAAAAATCTGATATGCATGAATGCTTTGCATAAATGAGCTTAATATATTGCTGAAGACAAGCACTAACATAACTCCAGAAGCAATCAACATCAGTACAAGATAAATGTACAAAGTCACATCTTAATTGATCTCTACTCCTTTCAATTGCTAAGTCTCACAATCCTCATAGCATCAGCAATCAAGACATTAAAATTGCCTTAATGTGCGCAGAAAATTTTCTCCAAACTATGATGTACAATTCTTCATATATGTCAACTACACTTGAACCAAGAGGCACTTCAAATCAAGCTAAAACAAAATTCACATCAGTTCCTAGAGCTCAGAATTCCTTAGGTAACAAAAGGAGAGAAAGAGCTAGGAACTCGTTTTGAAATCTATGCCCTGCACATCCTCTGAATTACTTTATTTTTTACATATAAAACATGTATCATTGCCATAAAGCAGTCACGGTCAGGATAACAGCTGTTCCCTAAACATTGTATAAAACAGGGCATGTGGTCCAGAAAATAGCAGAAGGAATAGTAATGTTCCACTCAGTGCTAGACATGATAATGTCTACCATAAATGACAGCCACTTGGAAACTGAAGCATAACCCTATAAGGAGGAAGGCAAGAAAAAAAAGACAGTAAGCTAAGTGGTAGAACCTCAGGAATCCTCTTGTCACTCATGGAGAACTGCTGCTAGTCAGTAGACACATCACAGATGAAGCCACAGCTCTACAAATGCTAAGTAAGCAAGCATGTCCTATTGTTAAGAAAAAGGCGAGAAGCTTAAAAAAACCCCAACAAAATACCACCAAAGAAACCACAGGAAAAAAAATACAAAAAATCCATAACTGCTGGTTTCTTCAACAGCAAAGTTTAAGAGATTACAGAATCATAGAACACGAGGAGTTGGAAGGGACCCAACAAGGATCGCTGAAGTCCAGCTCCTGGCCCTGCACAGGACCATCCCCAAGAGTCACACCATGTGCCTGAGAGCATTGTCCAAACACTTCTTGAACTCTGCCAGGCTGGTGCTGTGACCACTTCCCTGGGGAGCCTATGCCAGTGCCCAACCACCCTCTGGGGGAAGAACTATTTCCTAATATCCAACCTAAACCTCCCTTGACACAACTTCAGGCCATTCCCTCGGGGCCTGTCACTGGTCACCACAGAGAAGAGATCAGTGCCTGCTCCTCCTCTTCCCCTCAAGAGGAAGTTGTAACTGCAATGAGGTCTCCCCTCACTCTCGTCCAGGCTCAACAGACCAAGTGACCTCAGCTGCTCCTCATAATGCTTCTCCTCAAGCCTCTACACCATCTATGTTGCCCTCCTTGGGACACTTTCTAATAGATTAATATTTTTCTCATATTGTGGTGCCCAAAACTGCACACAGGACTCATTTAAAGACACTTGATATTGCAGATAAGCAGCATTTTACTTTGGGAGAATCTCAAGTAATGTCAACCATACAAGTCTCCTGACTGTCTAACTTCTAACTACGCTTTAGCCATGTTCCATGCAATTTTTTTAAAAAATCGTTCTCGTTAAAATAATCTTAAACATCCTCCTATTTCTTCAAACAAAAAAAATTATATATACTCCAAAGAACTTATCTAAAATAATTCTAAGCATATCCAAAGCGAAGGCATTTTTACATAAAATAACTTTTTAATATCATGTTTTGTGAAGCAAATGTCTTTGAAATAGAAAGTAATTAGCATTTTCACCACAGGAGACAACATATACCAAGAAATGTACTTTGATTTCCTCCTTCAGATCCACTACATTGCTCAATAGTGGGCAATATGCAAAAAATCGTAATTAAGGATTAAGGAACACGACAAACGTTTAGCAGTATGATCACAAGACTTTGCTTTCAAGATTTACTGTATTTATATAATAAATCAGTAGGGTTTCATTCAATTGCAAATGTATTTGAACCATAGATCTTTATGAAGTTCTTTCATAGCATTATTGCAGTTGTGTAACAGTTAGTCTGAAGTATATGATAAAGACTCAGATGGGACTATCTTATACCATACAACACACTTATAAAGCCTTCAACAAAGTGAGTTGACATTTTAACCTTACATTTCGAAAGGAAGAAATCAGGATGCATTTAAGACCATATTTTTGACCACTGGGTGCCACTCTTGTTCTGTGTACAATAAACTGCCTGACACTAACTCACTCTTCTCAGCCTTTTTGGTTTTTTCCTCAGCTTTAAACAACTCTGATTCTTCTAAATTGAGAAGATGAAAGAATTTTTACCCAAGTTTTTATCAAACACTCCTTTTTAAAACCCTTTATTATTGCTTCTAGCCCCAAGAATGCAATTCTGAAAGAAGTCTATTGCACACAGACCCTTACGATATATGAAGGATTTCTTTTATGGTGGTGTTACAGAATAACCCATCTATGTCAGGTCTAAATCATCCCATGCAATGGAATAGATATCTACTGCAACTCTGTGGCCCCGTATGGATATTGCTACTAACAGAGCTTCATATTGAGTTTGCAACACCACAAGACCAAGACTTTGAGCAAGCCTGTCAGGCTTGCTCTGTCTGAGCTTTTCCTGACCTGCTTGCAGTCTTTTTTTTTAACTTGCTGCTGGTTTAACAGCTATTTTTCTAACTGACCAGGTGTCTATAGCTAACTTGGTTTACTTTTGTTGATCTTGGTATGGTACAACCATAGTTTGAAACACATAGCACTAATAAGGAGTTATTCTGTGATATAACGACTAACACCACAACGCAGTGTCTACAAATACAGGCCTGGTATAATAGGTATCTCGGGAAGCGGAAACACAGGATGGGGCATATATAAGCACAGCCATCAGATGACATTCTTAAATCAGACTGCTAATACTTCAGCTATACTAACAATCAATTCTTGTCTAAATATTTAAGGTGACTTTCATCCTTGTCCATAAATTTTGAGTGTAACACTATCCTGTGCACTTTATTTGCTAACTCAAATAATCCCATATAA